>NC_132909.1:39359930-40658430 GCF_047675955.1 Chlorocebus sabaeus
CGGTTGGCTGAATGTCTGGGACACAGATCGCTTCCCAGTCCGTCAGGGGACACTCCTCGGACATCCGTGTGGTGAAGGTTTCTCTCTCCAAACCTGTTCTGCTTGCTTGGCCAGGTTCCTTGACCCTGGAGCTCTTGGCTCCCATACGTGTCTCCGGCAGGGAAGCTGTCCTGCTCTCCCTGTTTCTCCTCATGGCTGGGTGGCCTGCCTCGCATGAGCGGTAGGCGACCGTGACTGGCCTTGTCTTCTTGACAGGCGGTGCGGCACTTCCCCTCTGCACTTCCCCTCTCGTTCTTGAGGGACAGCCTCTCCTCTGCTCCTCTGAGCGGGTGGACTGACTCCCTGAATCTTCTGGCCCCCTCCTGGATCCCAGGCGTTCTTTGTTTTCCCTTGGAATCCACGGACAGGTCCCTTGGGACCCTCTTCCACCCGGGCACAGGCCTGGACTCCGCCGTTGGTTTCGCCGTCGCCCCGTAGGCCCGGGCTGACACGCATTCACGTCGTCTGCTCGGGGATCGGCCAGTGCCACGCGTGGGGCCATTGGCTCCGCGGCGGATCCGCGGCGGAACCGCCCCGTCCCTGTTTGCGCGTGTCCTGGAAAGCAGAGGCAGCTTGCAGGAGCCCCTTGCCTTTTGCAAGCGGGGCTAGGCCGCCGCTCTTTCAGAGGGGGAGGGAGGCCCAGGGCTCGTGGGTCAGTGAATTTTCGGCTGGCACCACGCCTTAAGGCCCAGGGGATGATTCTGTGCTGCAGGGAGGCCCCGCCTGCCTCAGCCCATGATGCGAGCCCATCCTTTCTCACCCGGAGGGGTCCAAAATCCCATCTCAAGAGGAGTCCCTGAGACCCCAGCAGAGGCCCTGAAGCTCCCGTCCACCGGTGGAAGTCGGCTCAAGGAGGTCCTGAAGACAGGACTCCGGGATCTTGCTACTGGATGCCCGCGGCCCCTTCTCCCACGCCGCCCCCTGCTGGAGCCCGGATCGGCCGCCGCCGGGGCTGCGGCGGCAGCCCCCAGCGACCCCCACCCCCCCCTCCCCGCTTCCCCGCTTCCCCGTGCCCCTCCGCGCACACGCCCCCTCCCACCCCATCCCGGGCCCCGGCGCCCCGCGCAGCCGCCTTTGTTTAAAGGCGCCGCAGCCTGACTTCCAGGTGGGGAGCGCGAGTGGACCCTGTGCGGCAGGGCCAGTGCGCATGCCCGAGGCGCGAGCGGCCGCTGGCGTCACAGCGGTTCCCACGGTTGTCTTAGAAACCAGCCCCCTGAGCTTGGCAAAGCAGGAGCCCTCCGTGCCGGTGCTTGGGTGTCGGGGCTGCGGGGCTCCTGCCCTCACCTCTCCACGGGGTCGACAGGAACGTCTCCGGACGGACGCCGGGAGTCGCAAGGCGCCGGCCAGGAGGACAAAACCGCAAGCGGAGTCCGCGGGAAGAGGCGCGTGGGTCCCAGCATCAGGCCTGCCCCGACGGGTGTTGGGGTGAGTCTCCCCAAAAGTCTTGCCACCGTGATCTCCACGGACCGTTCCGCCCGCCTGTCCGTGGGCCTGCTCTCTCCACCCCCCCGGAGGGGCCTTCACGCCCGGAGCAGAAGCCTGCAGCGTCGGGGGTGCTGTGTGCCTGCGGGGGCTGCGTTTCTGTGCCGCTTCTGCCGTGGGGACTGTGTGTGTCTGCGTCTCTCCCATTCTCTCTTGTCTCTCTGGCCCTCACTCTCTGTGTGTCTTTCCCTCTTTCTGCCGGTTGTGTGTGCCTGCCCGTGTGCGTGGCTGCGTTCGGACGAATGCGCCCGGGACGAATGCGCCCGGTGCGCCCAAAGGCGACTTCTTGCGTGTCGGCCTGGCTCTGCGGAGCCTCTTTCTTCTGCCTCTGTGCCTGGGTCTGGCGGCGGGCTCGTCAGTGGTTTTCGCCGCCGTTCCGCTCGGGGTCCCTGAGGGCCACGACCGCGTGAGGAGATGCGCCTTCCCCAGCAGCAGTGGAGAAATCTCCTTACCCTTGCCGATCGGACCCCCTCCTGGGATCAAGATAACCTCAGTCCAGCCAGGGACAAAAGCCCCAAAGGAGCTCATCGCCCTGCAGGAGAGGAGCAGACCCGCCTCAGAGGAGAGGCTTGTACACTTTTCACGGCGCTTCTCTGAGAAATGAAGTTGCACCAAGGCAGAAGCTTGAAGAGGAAGCCGGGAAGGGGAGATGCCAGGCCTCCCGGTCCCTGGAACGCTGGCCTCTCTGGACAAGGCAGCCGTTGGGCAACCCTCCCCTTAGGCCCGCGGCGGTGGCAGCGGGCAGTATCCGGCCTGGGCTCCGGCCTCTGCTCTGTCCTCCCTCTTGCTCTGTCTCCCCTGTCTCTCGGGGGCCTACACGCTTCTCGGTCTGGCTGAATGTCTGGGACACAGATCGCTCCCAGTCCGTCAGGGAGACACTCCTCGGACATCCGTGTGGTGAAGGTTTCTCTCTCCAAACCTGTTTCTGCTTGCTTGGCCAGGTTCCTTGACCCTGGAGCTCTTGGCTCCCATACGTGTCTCCGGCAGGGAAGCTGTCCTGCTCTCCCTGTTTCTCCTCATGGCTGGGTGGCCTGCCTCGCATGAGCGGTAGGGCGACCGTGACTGGCCTTGTCTTCTTGGACAGGCGGTGCGGCACTTCCCCTCTGCACTTCCCCTCTCGTTCTTGAGGGACCAGCCTCTCCTCTGCTCCTCTGAGCGGGTGGACTGACTCCCTGAATCTTCTGGCCCCCTCCTGGATCCAGGCGTTCTTGATTTCCCTTGGAATCCACGGACAGGTCCCTTGGGACCCTCTTCCACCCGGGCACAGGCCTGGACTCCGCCGTTGGTTTCGCCGTCGCCCCGTAGGCCCGGGCTGACACGCATTCACGTCGTCTGCTCGGGGATCGGCCAGTGCCACGCGTGGGGCCATAGGCTCCGCGGCGGAACCGCCGCGGAACCGCCCCGTCCCTGTTTGCGCGTGTCCTGGAAAGCAGAGGCAGCTTGCAGGAGCCCCGGGGCTTTTGCAAGCGGGGCTAGGCCCGCCGCTCTTTCAGAGGGGGAGGGAGGCCCAGGGCTCGTGGGTCAGTGAATTTTCGGCTGGCCCCACGCCTTAAGGCCCAGGGGATGATTCTGTGCTGCAGGGAGGCCCCGCCTGCCTCAGCCCATGATGGCGAGCCCATCCTTTCTCACCCGGAGGGGGCCAAAATCCCATCTCAAGAGGAGTCCTGAGACCCCAGCAGAGGCCCTGAAGCTCCCCCTCCACCGGTGGAAGTCGGCTCAAGGAGGTCCTGAAGACAGGACTCCGGGGATCTTGCTACTGGGATGCCCGCGGCCCCTTCTCCCACGCCGCCCCCTGCTGGAGCCCGGATCCGGCCGCGGCCGGGGCTGCGGCGGCAGCCCCCAGCGACCCCCACCCCCCCTCCCCGCTTCCCCGCTTCCCCGTGCCCCTCCGCGCACACGCCCCCTCCCACCCCATCCCCGGCCCCGGCGCCCCGCGCAGCCGCCGTTGTTTAAAGGCGCCGCAGCCTGACTTCCAGTTGTGGAGCGCGATTGGACCCGGAGCGGCAGGGCCAGTGCGCATGCGCGAGGCGCGAGCGGCCGCTGGCTTCACAGCGGTTCCCACGGTTGTCTTAGAAACCAGCCCCCTGAGGCTTGGCAAAGCAGGAGCCCTCCGTGCCGGTCCTTGGGTGTCGGGGCTGCGGGGCTCCTGCCTCACCTCTCCACGGGGTCGACAGGAACGTCTCCGGACGGACGCCGGGATTCGCTAGGCGCCGGCCAGGAGGACAAAACCGCAGGCGGAATCCGCGGGAAGAGGCGCGTGGTCCCAGCATCAGGCCTGCCCGGACGGTGTTGGGGTGAATCTCCCCAAAAGTCTTGCCCCCGTGATCTCCACGACCGTTCCGCCCGCCTGTCCGTGGGCTGCTCTCTCCCCCGAGGGGCCTTCACGCCCGGAGCAGAAGCCTGCAGCGTCGGGGGGGCTGTGTGCCTGCAGGGGCTGCGTTTCTGTGCCGCTGCTGCCGTGGGACTGTGTGTGTCTGCGTCTCTCCCATTCTCTCTTGTCTCTCTGGCGCTCACTCTCTGTGTGTCTTTTCCTCTTTCTGCCGGTTTGTGTGTGCCTGCCCGTGTGCGTGGGTGAGTTCGGACGAATGCGCCCCGTGCGCCCAAAGGCGACTTCTTGCGTGTCGGACTGGCTCTGCGGAGCCTCTTTCTTCTGCCTCTGTGCCTGGGTCTTGGGGTGGGCTCCTCAGTGGTTTTCGCCGCCGTTCAGGTTCCGCTCGGGGTCCCTGAGGGCCACGACCGCGTGAGGAGATGCGTCTCCCCAGCAGCAGTGGAGAAATCTCGTTACCCTTCCCCATCGGACCCCCTCCTGGGATCAAGATAACCACAGTCCAGCCAGGGACAAAAGCCCCAGAGGAGCTCATCGCCCTGCAGGAGCGGAGCAGACCCACCTCAGAGGAGAGGCTTGTACCTTTTCACGGCGCTTCTCTGAGCAATGAAGTTGCACCAAGGCAGAAGCTTGAAGAGGAAGCCGGGAAGGGGAGATGCCAGGCCTCCCGGTCCCTGGAACGCTGGCCTCTCTGGACAAGGCAGCCGTTGGGCAACCCTCCCCTTAGGCCCGCGGCGGTGGCAGCGGGCAGTATCCGGCCTGGGCTCCGGCCTCTGCTCTGCCCTGCCTCTTGCTCTGTCTCCCCTGTCTCTCGGGGGCCTACACGCTTCTCGGTCTGGCTGAATGTCTGGGACACAGATCGCTTCCCAGTCCGTCAGGGAGACACTCCTCGGACATCCGTGCGGTGACGGTTTCTCTCTCCAAACCTGTTTCTGCTTGCTTGGCCAGGTTCCTTGACCCTGGAGCTCTTGGCTGCCATACGTGTCTCCGGCAGGGAAGCTGTCCTGCTCTCCCTGTTTCTCCTCATGGCTGGGTGGCCTGCCTCGCATGAGCGGTAGGCGACCGTGACTGGCCTTGTCTTCTTGGACAGGCGGTGCGGCACTTCCCCTCTGCACTTCCCCTCTCGTTCTTGAGGGACAGCCTCTCCTCTGCTCCTCTGAGCGGGTGGACTGACTTCCTGAATCTTCTGGCCCCCTCCTGGATCCCAGGCGTTCTTTGATTTCCCTTGGAATCCACGGACAGGTCCCTTGGGACCCTCTTCCACCCGGGCACAGGCCTGGACTCCGCCGTTGGTTTCGCCGTCGCCCCGTAGGCCCGGGCTGACACGCATTCACGTCGTCTGCTCGGGGATCGGCCAGTGCCACGCGTGGGGCCATTGGCTCCACGGCAGAACCGCGGCGGAACCGCCCCGTCCCTGTTTGCGCGTGTCCTGGAAAGCAGAGGCAGCTTGCAGGAGCCCCGGGGCTTTTGCAAGCGGGGCTAGGCCGCCGCTCTTTCAGAGGGGGAGGGAGGCCCAGGGCTCGTGGGTCAGTGAATTTTCGGCTGGCCCCACGCCTTAAGGCCCAGGGGATGATTCTGTGCTGCAGGGAGGCCCCGCCTGCCTCAGCCCATGATGGCGAGCCCATCCTTTCTCACCCGGAGGGGTCCAAAATCCCATCTCAAGAGGAGTCCTGAGACCCCAGCAGAGGCCCTGAAGCTCCCCCTCCACCGGTGGAAGTCGGCTCAAGGAGGTCCTGAAGACAGGACTCCGGGGATCTTGCTACTGGGATGCCCGCGGCCCCTTCTCCCCACGCCGCCCCCTGCTGGAGCCCGGATCCGGCCGCCACCGGGGCTGCGGCGACAGCCCCCAGCGACCCCCACCCCCCCCTCCCCGCTTCCCCCGTGCCCCTCCGCGCACACGACCCCTCCCACCCCATCCCCGGCCCCGGCGCCCCGCGCAGCCGCCGTTGTTTAAAGGGGCCGCAGCCTGACTTCCAGGTGGGGAGCGCGAGTGGGCCCGGCGCGGCAGGGCCAGTGCGCATGCGCGAGGCGCGAGCGGCCGCCGGCGTCATAGCGGTTCCCACGGTTGTCTTAGAAACCAGCCCCCTGAGGCTTGGCAAAGCAGGAGCCCTCCGTGCCGGTGCTTGGGTGTCGGGGCTGCGGGGCTCCTGACTCCCTCACCTCTCCACGGGGTCGACAGGAACGTCTCCGGACGGACGCCGGGAATCGCAAGGCGCCGGCCAGGAGGACAAAACCGCAGGCGGAGTCCGGGGGAAGAGGCGCGTGGTCCCAGCATCAGGCCTGCCCCGACGGTGTTGGGGTGAGTCTCCCCAAAAGTCTTGCCCCCGTGATCTCCACGACCGTTCCGCCCGCCTGTCCGTGGGCTGCTCTCTCCCCCGAGGGGCCTTCAGGCCCGGAGCAGAAACCAGCAGCGTCGGGGGGGCTGTGTGCCTGCGGGGGCTGCGTTTCTGTGCCGCTGCTGCCGTGGGACTGTGTGTGTCTGCGTCTCTCCCATTCTCTCTTGTCTCTCTGGCCCTCACTCTCTGTGTGTCTTTCCCTCTTTCTGCCGGTTTGTGTGTGCCTGCCCGTGTGCGTGGCTGCGTTCGGACGAATGCGCCCGGACGAATGCGCCCGGTGCGCCCAAAGGCGACTTCTTGCGTGTCGGCCTGGCTCTGCGGAGCCTCTTTCTTCTGCCTCTGTGCCTGGGTCTGGCGGCGGGCTCGTCAGTGGTTTTCGCCGCCGTTCCGGTTCCGCTAGGGGTCTCTGAGGGCCACGACCGCGTGAGGAGATGCTCCTTCCCCAGCAGCAGTGGAGAAATCTCCTTACCCTTGCCGATCGGACCCCCTCCTGGGATCAAGATAACCTCAGTCCAGCCAGGGACAAAAGCCCCAAAGGAGCTCATCGCCCTGCAGGAGAGGAGCAGACCCGCCTCAGAGGAGAGGCTTGTACCTTTTCACGGCGCTTCTCTGAGAAATGAAGTTGCACCAAGGCAGAAGCTTGAAGAGGAAGCCGGGAAGGGGAGATGCCAGGCCTCCCGGTCCCTGGAACGCTGGCCTCTCTGGACAAGGCAGCCGTTGGGCAACCCTCCCCTTAGGCCCGCGGCGGTGGCAGCGGGCAGTATCCGGCCTGGGCTCCGGCCTCTGCTCTGTCCTCCCTCTTGCTCTGTCTCCCCTGTCTCTCGGGGGCCTACACGCTTCTCGGTCTGGCTGAATGTCTGGGACACAGATCGCTTCCCAGTCCGTCAGGGAGACACTCCTCGGACATCCGTGTGGTGAAGGTTTCTCTCTCCAAACCTGTTTCTGCTTGCTTGGCCAGGTTCCTTGACCCTGGAGCTCTTGGCTCCCATACGTGTCTCCGGCAGGGAAGCTGTCCTGCTCTCCCTGTTTCTCCTCATGGCTGGGTGGCCTGCCTCGCATGAGCGGTAGGCGACCGTGACTGGCCTTGTCTTCTTGGACAGGCGGTGCGGCACTTCCCCTCTGCACTTCCCCTCTCGTTCTTGAGGGACAGCCTCTCCTCTGCTCCTCTGAGCGGGTGGACTGACTCCCTGAATCTTCTGGCCCCCTCCTGGATCCCAGGCGTTCTTTGATTTCCCTTGGAATCCACGGACAGGTCCCTTGGGACCCTCTTCCACCCCGGCACAGGCCTGGACTCCGCCGTTGGTTTCACCGTCGCCCCGTAGGCCCGGGCTGACACGCATTCACGTCGTCTGCTCGGGGATCGGCCAGTGCCACGCGTGGGGCCATTGGCTCCGCGGCGGATCCGCGGCGGAACCGCCCCGTCCCTGTTTGCGCGTGTCCTGGAAAGCAGAGGCAGCTTGCAGGAGCCCCTTGGCTTTTGCAAGCGGGGCTAGGCCGCCGCTCTTTCAGAGGGGGAGGGAGGCCCAGGGCTCGTGGGTCAGTGAATTTTCGGCTGGCACCACGCCTTAAGGCCCAGGGGATGATTCTGTGCTGCAGGGAGGCCCCGCCTGCCTCAGCCCATGATGGCGAGCCCATCCTTTCTCACCCGGAGGGGTCCAAAATCCCATCTCAAGAGGAGTCCTGAGACCCCAGCAGAGGCCCTGAAGCTCCCCGTCCACCGGTGGAAGTCGGCTCAAGGAGGTCCTGAAGACAGGACTCCGGGGATCTTGCTACTGGGATGCCCGCGGCCCCTTCTCCCACGCCGCCCCCTGCTGGAGCCCGGATCCGGCCGCCGCCGGGGCTGCGGCGGCAGCCCCCAGCGACCCCCCACCCCCCCCCTCCCCGCTTCCCCGCTTCCCCGTGCCCCTCCGCGCACACGCCCCCTCCCACCCCATCCCGGGCCCCGGCGCCCCGCGCAGCCGCCTTTGTTTAAAGGCGCCGCAGCCTGACTTCCAGGTGGGGAGCGCGAGTGGACCCTGTGCGGCAGGGCCAGTGCGCATGCCCGAGGCGCGAGCGGCCGCTGGCGTCACAGCGGTTCCCACGGTTGTCTTAGAAACCAGCCCCCTGAGGCTTGGCAAAGCAGGAGCCCTCCGTGCCGGTGCTTGGGTGTCGGGGCTGCGGGGCTCCTGCCTCACCTCTCCACGGGGTCGACAGGAACGTCTCCGGACGGACGCCGGGAGTCGCAAGGCGCCGGCCAGGAGGACAAAACCGCAAGCGGAGTCCGCGGGAAGAGGCGCGTGGTCCCAGCATCAGGCCTGCCCCGACGGTGTTGGGGTGAGTCTCCCCAAAAGTCTTGCCCCCGTGATCTCCACGACCGTTCCGCCCGCCTGTCCGTGGGCTGCTCTCTCCACCCCCCCGAGGGGCCTTCACGCCCGGAGCAGAAGCCTGCAGCGTCGGGGGTGCTGTGTGCCTGCGGGGGCTGCGTTTCTGTGCCGCTTCTGCCGTGGGACTGTGTGTGTCTGCGTCTCTCCCATTCTCTCTTGTCTCTCTGGCCCTCACTCTCTGTGTGTCTTTCCCTCTTTCTGCCGGTTTGTGTGTGCCTGCCCGTGTGCGTGGCTGCGTTCGGACGAATGCGCCCGGACGAATGCGCCCGGTGCGCCCAAAGGCGACTTCTTGCGTGTCGGCCTGGCTCTGCCGAGCCTCTTTCTTCTGCCTCTGTGCCTGGGTCTGGCGGCGGGCTCGTCAGTGGTTTTCGCCGCCGTTCCGCTCGGGGTCCCTGAGGGCCACGACCGCGTGAGGAGATGCGCCTTCCCCAGCAGCAGTGGAGAAATCTCCTTACCCTTGCCGATCGGACCCCCTCCTGGGATCAAGATAACCTCAGTCCAGCCAGGGACAAAAGCCCCAAAGGAGCTCATCGCCCTGCAGGAGAGGAGCAGACCCGCCTCAGAGGAGAGGCTTGTACCTTTTCACGGCGCTTCTCTGAGAAATGAAGTTGCACCAAGGCAGAAGCTTGAAGAGGAAGCCGGGAAGGGGAGATGCCAGGCCTCCCGGTCCCTGGAACGCTGGCCTCTCTGGACAAGGCAGCCGTTGGGCAACCCTCCCCTTAGGCCCGCGGCGGTGGCAGCGGGCAGTATCCGGCCTGGGCTCCGGCCTCTGCTCTGTCCTCCCTCTTGCTCTGTCTCCCCTGTCTCTCGGGGGCCTACACGCTTCTCGGTCTGGCTGAATGTCTGGGACACAGATCGCTTCCCAGTCCGTCAGGGAGACACTCCTCGGACATCCGTGTGGTGAAGGTTTCTCTCTCCAAACCTGTTTCTGCTTGCTTGGCCAGGTTCCTTGACCCTGGAGCTCTTGGCTCCCATACGTGTCTCCGGCAGGGAAGCTGTCCTGCTCTCCCTGTTTCTCCTCATGGCTGGGTGGCCTGCCTCGCATGAGCGGTAGGCGACCGTGACTGGCCTTGTCTTCTTGGACAGGCGGTGCGGCACTTCCCCTCTGCACTTCCCCTCTCGTTCTTGAGGGACAGCCTCTCCTCTGCTCCTCTGAGCGGGTGGACTGACTCCCTGAATCTTCTGGCCCCCTCCTGGATCCCAGGCGTTCTTTGATTTCCCTTGGAATCCACGGACAGGTCCCTTGGGACCCTCTTCCACCCGGGCACAGGCCTGGACTCCGCCGTTGGTTTCGCCGTCGCCCCGTAGGCCCGGGCTGACACGCATTCACGTCGTCTGCTCGGGGATCGGCCAGTGCCACGCGTGGGGCCATAGGCTCCGCGGCGGAACCGCCGCGGAACCGCCCCGTCCCTGTTTGCGCGTGTCCTGGAAAGCAGAGGCAGCTTGCAGGAGCCCCGGGGCTTTTGCAAGCGGGGCTAGGCCGCCGCTCTTTCAGAGGGGGAGGGAGGCCCAGGGCTCGTGGGTCAGTGAATTTTCGGCTGGCCCCACGCCTTAAGGCCCAGGGGATGATTCTGTGCTGCAGGGAGGCCCCGCCTGCCTCAGCCCATGATGGCGAGCCCATTCTTTCTCACCCGGAGGGGGCCAAAATCCCATCTCAAGAGGAGTCCTGAGACCCCAGCAGAGGCCCTGAAGCTCCCCCTCCACCGGTGGAAGTCGGCTCAAGGAGGTCCTGAAGACAGGACTCCGGGGATCTTGCTACTGGGATGCCCGCGGCCCCTTCTCCCACGCCGCCCCCTGCTGGAGCCCGGATCCGGCCGCGGCCGGGGCTGCGGCGGCAGCCCCCAGCGACCCCCACCCCCCCCTCCCCGCTTCCCCGCTTCCCCGTGCCCCTCCGCGCACACGCCCCCTCCCACCCCATCCCCGGCCCCGGCGCCCCGCGCAGCCGCCGTTGTTTAAAGGCGCCGCAGCCTGACTTCCAGTTGGGGAGCGCGATTGGACCCGGAGCGGCAGGGCCAGTGCGCATGCGCGAGGCGCGAGCGGCCGCTGGCTTCACAGCGGTTCCCACGGTTGTCTTAGAAACCAGCCCCCTGAGGCTTGGCAAAGCAGGAGCCCTCCGTGCCGGTCCTTGGGTGTCGGGGCTGCGGGGCTCCTGCCTCACCTCTCCACGGGGTCGACAGGAACGTCTCCGGACGGACGCCGGGATTCGCTAGGCGCCGGCCAGGAGGACAAAACCGCAGGCGGAATCCGCGGGAAGAGGCGCGTGGTCCCAGCATCAGGCCTGCCCGGACGGTGTTGGGGTGAATCTCCCCAAAAGTCTTGCCCCCGTGATCTCCACGACCGTTCCGCCCGCCTGTCCGTGGGCTGCTCTCTCCCCCGAGGGGCCTTCACGCCCGGAGCAGAAGCCTGCAGCGTCGGGGGGGCTGTGTGCCTGCAGGGGCTGCGTTTCTGTGCCGCTGCTGCCGTGGGACTGTGTGTGTCTGCGTCTCTCCCATTCTCTCTTGTCTCTCTGGCGCTCACTCTCTGTGTGTCTTTTCCTCTTTCTGCCGGTTTGTGTGTGCCTGCCCGTGTGCGTGGGTGAGTTCGGACGAATGCGCCCCGTGCGCCCAAAGGCGACTTCTTGCGTGTCGGACTGGCTCTGCGGAGCCTCTTTCTTCTGCCTCTGTGCCTGGGTCTTGGGGTGGGCTCCTCAGTGGTTTTCGCCGCCGTTCAGGTTCCGCTCGGGGTCCCTGAGGGCCACGACCGCGTGAGGAGATGCGTCTCCCCAGCAGCAGTGGAGAAATCTCGTTACCCTTCCCCATCGGACCCCCTCCTGGGATCAAGATAACCACAGTCCAGCCAGGGACAAAAGCCCCAGAGGAGCTCATCGCCCTGCAGGAGCGGAGCAGACCCACCTCAGAGGAGAGGCTTGTACCTTTTCACGGCGCTTCTCTGAGCAATGAAGTTGCACCAAGGCAGAAGCTTGAAGAGGAAGCCGGGAAGGGGAGATGCCAGGCCTCCCGGTCCCTGGAACGCTGGCCTCTCTGGACAAGGCAGCCGTTGGGCAACCCTCCCCTTAGGCCCGCGGCGGTGGCAGCGGGCAGTATCCGGCCTGGGCTCCGGCCTCTGCTCTGCCCTGCCTCTTGCTCTGTCTCCCCTGTCTCTCGGGGGCCTACACGCTTCTCGGTCTGGCTGAATGTCTGGGACACAGATCGCTTCCCAGTCCGTCAGGGAGACACTCCTCGGACATCCGTGCGGTGACGGTTTCTCTCTCCAAACCTGTTTCTGCTTGCTTGGCCAGGTTCCTTGACCCTGGAGCTCTTGGCTGCCATACGTGTCTCCGGCAGGGAAGCTGTCCTGCTCTCCCTGTTTCTCCTCATGGCTGGGTGGCCTGCCTCGCATGAGCGGTAGGCGACCGTGACTGGCCTTGTCTTCTTGGACAGGCGGTGCGGCACTTCCCCTCTGCACTTCCCCTCTCGTTCTTGAGGGACAGCCTCTCCTCTGCTCCTCTGAGCGGGTGGACTGACTTCCTGAATCTTCTGGCCCCCTCCTGGATCCCAGGCGTTCTTTGATTTCCCTTGGAATCCACGGACAGGTCCCTTGGGACCCTCTTCCACCCGGGCACAGGCCTGGACTCCGCCGTTGGTTTCGCCGTCGCCCCGTAGGCCCGGGCTGACACGCATTCACGTCGTCTGCTCGGGGATCGGCCAGTGCCACGCGTGGGGCCATTGGCTCCACGGCAGAACCGCGGCGGAACCGCCCCGTCCCTGTTTGCGCGTGTCCTGGAAAGCAGAGGCAGCTTGCAGGAGCCCCGGGGCTTTTGCAAGCGGGGCTAGGCCGCCGCTCTTTCAGAGGGGGAGGGAGGCCCAGGGCTCGTGGGTCAGTGAATTTTCGGCTGGCCCCACGCCTTAAGGCCCAGGGGATGATTCTGTGCTGCAGGGAGGCCCCGCCTGCCTCAGCCCATGATGGCGAGCCCATCCTTTCTCACCCGGAGGGGTCCAAAATCCCATCTCAAGAGGAGTCCTGAGACCCCAGCAGAGGCCCTGAAGCTCCCCCTCCACCGGTGGAAGTCGGCTCAAGGAGGTCCTGAAGACAGGACTCCGGGGATCTTGCTACTGGGATGCCCGCGGCCCCTTCTCCCACGCCGCCCCCTGCTGGAGCCCGGATCCGGCCGCCACCGGGGCTGCGGCGACAGCCCCCAGCGACCCCCACCCCCCCTCCCCGCTTCCCCGTGCCCCTCCGCGCACACGACCCCTCCCACCCCATCCCCGGCCCCGGCGCCCCGCGCAGCCGCCGTTGTTTAAAGGGGCCGCAGCCTGACTTCCAGGTGGGGAGCGCGAGTGGGCCCGGCGCGGCAGGGCCAGTGCGCATGCGCGAGGCGCGAGCGGCCGCCGGCGTCATAGCGGTTCCCACGGTTGTCTTAGAAACCAGCCCCCTGAGGCTTGGCAAAGCAGGAGCCCTCCGTGCCGGTGCTTGGGTGTCGGGGCTGCGGGGCTCCTGACTCCCTCACCTCTCCACGGGGTCGACAGGAACGTCTCCGGACGGACGCCGGGAATCGCAAGGCGCCGGCCAGGAGGACAAAACCGCAGGCGGAGTCCGGGGGAAGAGGCGCGTGGTCCCAGCATCAGGCCTGCCCCGACGGTGTTGGGGTGAGTCTCCCCAAAAGTCTTGCCCCCGTGATCTCCACGACCGTTCCGCCCGCCTGTCCGTGGGCTGCTCTCTCCCCCGAGGGGCCTTCAGGCCCGGAGCAGAAACCAGCAGCGTCGGGGGGGCTGTGTGCCTGCGGGGGCTGCGTTTCTGTGCCGCTGCTGCCGTGGGACTGTGTGTGTCTGCGTCTCTCCCATTCTCTCTTGTCTCTCTGGCCCTCACTCTCTGTGTGTCTTTCCCTCTTTCTGCCGGTTTGTGTGTGCCTGCCCGTGTGCGTGGCTGCGTTCGGACGAATGCGCCCGGACGAATGCGCCCGGTGCGCCCAAAGGCGACTTCTTGCGTGTCGGCCTGGCTCTGCGGAGCCTCTTTCTTCTGCCTCTGTGCCTGGGTCTGGCGGCGGGCTCGTCAGTGGTTTTCGCCGCCGTTCCGGTTCCGCTAGGGGTCTCTGAGGGCCACGACCGCGTGAGGAGATGCTCCTTCCCCAGCAGCAGTGGAGAAATCTCCTTACCCTTGCCGATCGGACCCCCTCCTGGGATCAAGATAACCTCAGTCCAGCCAGGGACAAAAGCCCCAAAGGAGCTCATCGCCCTGCAGGAGAGGAGCAGACCCGCCTCAGAGGAGAGGCTTGTACCTTTTCACGGCGCTTCTCTGAGAAATGAAGTTGCACCAAGGCAGAAGCTTGAAGAGGAAGCCGGGAAGGGGAGATGCCAGGCCTCCCGGTCCCTGGAACGCTGGCCTCTCTGGACAAGGCAGCCGTTGGGCAACCCTCCCCTTAGGCCCGCGGCGGTGGCAGCGGGCAGTATCCGGCCTGGGCTCCGGCCTCTGCTCTGTCCTCCCTCTTGCTCTGTCTCCCCTGTCTCTCGGGGGCCTACACGCTTCTCGGTCTGGCTGAATGTCTGGGACACAGATCGCTTCCCAGTCCGTCAGGGAGACACTCCTCGGACATCCGTGTGGTGAAGGTTTCTCTCTCCAAACCTGTTTCTGCTTGCTTGGCCAGGTTCCTTGACCCTGGAGCTCTTGGCTCCCATACGTGTCTCCGGCAGGGAAGCTGTCCTGCTCTCCCTGTTTCTCCTCATGGCTGGGTGGCCTGCCTCGCATGAGCGGTAGGCGACCGTGACTGGCCTTGTCTTCTTGGACAGGCGGTGCGGCACTTCCCCTCTGCACTTCCCCTCTCGTTCTTGAGGGACAGCCTCTCCTCTGCTCCTCTGAGCGGGTGGACTGACTCCCTGAATCTTCTGGCCCCCTCCTGGATCCCAGGCGTTCTTTGATTTCCCTTGGAATCCACGGACAGGTCCCTTGGGACCCTCTTCCACCCGGGCACAGGCCTGGACTCCGCCGTTGGTTTCGCCGTCGCCCCGTAGGCCCGGGCTGACACGCATTCACGTCGTCTGCTCGGGGATCGGCCAGTGCCACGCGTGGGGCCATTGGCTCCACGGCAGAACCGCGGCGGAACCGCCCCGTCCCTGTTTGCGCGTGTCCTGGAAAGCAGAGGCAGCTTGCAGGAGCCCCTTGGCTTTTGCAAGCGGGGCTAGGCCGCCGCTCTTTCAGAGGGGGAGGGAGGCCCAGGGCTCGTGGGTCAGTGAATTTTCGGCTGGCACCACGCCTTAAGGCCCAGGGGATGATTCTGTGCTGCAGGGAGGCCCCGCCTGCCTCAGCCCGTGATGGCGAGCCCATTCTTTCTCACCCGGAGGGGGCCAAAATCCCATCTCAAGAGGAGTCCTGAGACCCCAGCAGAGGCCCTGAAGCTCCCCCTCCACCGGTGGAAGTCGGCTCAAGGAGGTCCTGAAGACAGGACTCCGGGGATCTTGCTACTGGGATGCCCGCGGCCCCTTCTCCCACGCCGCCCCCTGCTGGAGCCCGGATCCGGCCGCGGCCGGGGCTGCGGCGGCAGCCCCCAGCGACCCCCACCCCCCCTCCCCGCTTCCCCGCTTCCCCGTGCCCCTCCGCGCACACGCCCCCTCCCACCCCATCCCCGGCCCCGGCGCCCCGCGCAGCCGCCGTTGTTTAAAGGGGCCGCAGCCTGACTTCCAGGTGGGGAGCGCGAGTGGGCCCGGCGCGGCAGGGCCAGTGCGCATGCGCGAGGCGCGAGCGGCAGCTGGCGTCACAGCGGTTCCCACGGTTGTCTTAGAAACCAGCCCCCTGAGGCTTGGCAAAGCAGGAGCCCTCCGTGCCGGTGCTTGGGTGTCGGGGCTGCGGGGCTCCTGCCTCCCTCACCTCTCCACGGGGTCGACAGGAACGTCTCCGGACGGACGCCGTGAGTCGCAAGGCGCCGGCCAGGAGGACAAAACCGCAGGCGGAGTCCGGGGGAAGAGGCGCGTGGTCCCAGCATCAGGCCTGCCCCGACGGTGTTGGGGTGAGTCTCCCCAAAAGTCTTGCCCCCGTGATCTCCACGACCGTTTCGCCCGCCTGTCCGTGGGCTGCTCTCTCCACGAGGGGCCTTCAGGCCCGGAGCAGAAGCCAGCAGCGTCGGGGGGGCTGTGTGCCTGCGGGGGCTGCGTTTCTGTGCCGCTGCTGCCGTGGGACTGTGTGTGTCTGCGTCTCTCCCATTCTCTCTTGTCTCTCTGGCCCTCACTCTCTGTGTGTCTTTCCCTCTTTCTGCCGGTTTGTGTGTGCCTGCCCGTGTGCGTGGGTGCGTTCGGACGAATGCGCCCGGTGCGCCCAAAGGCGACTTCTTGCGTGTCGGCCTGGCTCTGCCGAGCCTCTTTCTTCTGCCTCTGTGCCTGGGTCTTGCGGTGGGCTCGTCAGTGGTTTTCGCCGCCGTTCCGGTTCCGCTCGGGGTCCCTGAGGGCCACGACCGCGTGAGGAGATGCGTCTTCCCCAGCAGCAGTGGAGAAATCTCGTTACCCTTCCCGATGGGACCCCCTCCTGGGATCAAGATAACCACAGTCCAGCCAGGGACAAAAGCCCCAGAGGAGCTCATCGTCCTGCAGGAGAGGAGCAGACCCGCCTCAGAGGAGAGGCCTGTAGCTTTTCACGGCGCTTCTCTGAGCAATGAAGTTGCACCAAGGCAGAAGCTTGAAGACGAAGCCGGGAAGGGGAGATGCCAGGCCTCCCGGTCCCTGGAACGCTGGCCTCTCTGGACAAGGCAGCCGTTGGGCAACCCTCCCCTTAGGCCCGCGGCGGTGGCAGCGGGCAGTATCCGGCCTGGGCTCCGGCCTCTGCTCTGTCCTCCCTCTTGCTCTGTCTCCCCTGTCTCTCGGGGGCCTACACGCTTCTCGGTCTGGCTGAATGTCTGGGACACAGATCGCTTCCCAGTCCGTCAGGGAGACACTCCTCGGACATCCGTGTGGTGAAGGTTTCTCTCTCCAAACCTGTTTCTGCTTGCTTGGCCAGGTTCCTTGACCCTGGAGCTCTTGGCTCCCATACGTGTCTCCGGCAGGGAAGCTGTCCTGCTCTCCCTGTTTCTCCTCATGGCTGGGTGGCCTGCCTCGCATGAGCGGTAGGCGACCGTGACTGGCCTTGTCTTCTTGGACAGGCGGTGCGGCACTTCCCCTCTGCACTTCCCCTCTCGTTCTTGAGGGACAGCCTCTCCTCTGCTCCTCTGAGCGGGTGGACTGACTCCCTGAATCTTCTGGCCCCCTCCTGGATCCCAGGCGTTCTTTGATTTCCCTTGGAATCCACGGACAGGTCCCTTGGGACCCTCTTCCACCCGGGCACAGGCCTGGACTCCGCCGTTGGTTTCGCCGTCGCCCCGTAGGCCCGGGCTGACACGCATTCACGTCGTCTGCTCGGGGATCGGCCAGTGCCACGCGTGGGGCCATTGGCTCCGCGGCGGATCCGCGGCGGAACCGCCCCGTCCCTGTTTGCGCGTGTCCTGGAAAGCAGAGGCAGCTTGCAGGAGCCCCTTGGCTTTTGCAAGCGGGGCTAGGCCGCCGCTCTTTCAGAGGGGGAGGGAGGCCCAGGGCTCGTGGGTCAGTGAATTTTCGGCTGGCACCACGCCTTAAGGCCCAGGGGATGATTCTGTGCTGCAGGGAGGCCCCGCCTGCCTCAGCCCATGATGGCGAGCCCATCCTTTCTCACCCGGAGGGGTCCAAAATCCCATCTCAAGAGGAGTCCTGAGACCCCAGCAGAGGCCCTGAAGCTCCCCGTCCACCGGTGGAAGTCGGCTCAAGGAGGTCCTGAAGACAGGACTCCGGGGATCTTGCTACTGGGATGCCCGCGGCCCCTTCTCCCACGCCGCCCCCTGCTGGAGCCCGGATCCGGCCGCCGCCGGGGCTGCGGCGGCAGCCCCCAGCGACCCCCACCCCCCCCTCCCCGCTTCCCCGCTTCCCCGTGCCCCTCCGCGCACACGCCCCCTCCCACCCCATCCCGGTTCCCGGCGCCCCGCGCAGCCGCCTTTGTTTAAAGGCGCCGCAGCCTGACTTCCAGGTGGGGAGCGCGAGTGGACCCTGTGCGGCAGGGCCAGTGCGCATGCCCGAGGCGCGAGCGGCCGCTGGCGTCACAGCGGTTCCCACGGTTGTCTTAGAAACCAGCCCCCTGAGGCTTGGCAAAGCAGGAGCCCTCCGTGCCGGTGCTTGGGTGTCGGGGCTGCGGGGCTCCTGCCTCACCTCTCCACGGGGTCGACAGGAACGTCTCCGGACGGACGCCGGGAGTCGCAAGGCGCCGGCCAGGAGGACAAAACCGCAAGCGGAGTCCGCGGGAAGAGGCGCGTGGTCCCAGCATCAGGCCTGCCCCGACGGTGTTGGGGTGAGTCTCCCCAAAAGTCTTGCCCCCGTGATCTCCACGACCGTTCCGCCCGCCTGTCCGTGGGCTGCTCTCTCCACCCCCCCGAGGGGCCTTCACGCCCGGAGCAGAAGCCTGCAGCGTCGGGGGTGCTGTGTGCCTGCGGGGGCTGCGTTTCTGTGCCGCTTCTGCCGTGGGACTGTGTGTGTCTGCGTCTCTCCCATTCTCTCTTGTCTCTCTGGCCCTCACTCTCTGTGTGTCTTTCCCTCTTTCTGCCGGTTTGTGTGTGCCTGCCCGTGTGCGTGGCTGCGTTCGGACGAATGCGCCCGGACGAATGCGCCCGGTGCGCCCAAAGGCGACTTCTTGCGTGTCGGCCTGGCTCTGCCGAGCCTCTTTCTTCTGCCTCTGTGCCTGGGTCTGGCGGCGGGCTCGTCAGTGGTTTTCGCCGCCGTTCCGCTCGGGGTCCCTGAGGGCCACGACCGCGTGAGGAGATGCGCCTTCCCCAGCAGCAGTGGAGAAATCTCCTTACCCTTGCCGATCGGACCCCCTCCTGGGATCAAGATAACCTCAGTCCAGCCAGGGACAAAAGCCCCAAAGGAGCTCATCGCCCTGCAGGAGAGGAGCAGACCCGCCTCAGAGGAGAGGCTTGTACCTTTTCACGGCGCTTCTCTGAGAAATGAAGTTGCACCAAGGCAGAAGCTTGAAGAGGAAGCCGGGAAGGGGAGATGCCAGGCCTCCCGGTCCCTGGAACGCTGGCCTCTCTGGACAAGGCAGCCGTTGGGCAACCCTCCCCTTAGGCCCGCGGCGGTGGCAGCGGGCAGTATCCGGCCTGGGCTCCGGCCTCTGCTCTGTCCTCCCTCTTGCTCTGTCTCCCCTGTCTCTCGGGGGCCTACACGCTTCTCGGTCTGGCTGAATGTCTGGGACACAGATCGCTTCCCAGTCCGTCAGGGAGACACTCCTCGGACATCCGTGTGGTGAAGGTTTCTCTCTCCAAACCTGTTTCTGCTTGCTTGGCCAGGTTCCTTGACCCTGGAGCTCTTGGCTCCCATACGTGTCTCCAGCAGGGAAGCTGTCCTGCTCTCCCTGTTTCTCCTCATGGCTGGGTGGCCTGCCTCGCATGAGCGGTAGGCGACCGTGACTGGCCTTGTCTTCTTGGACAGGCGGTGCGGCACTTCCCCTCTGCACTTCCCCTCTCGTTCTTGAGGGACAGCCTCTCCTCTGCTCCTCTGAGCGGGTGGACTGACTCCCTGAATCTTCTGGCCCCCTCCTGGATCCCAGGCGTTCTTTGATTTCCCTTGGAATCCACGGACAGGTCCCTTGGGACCCTCTTCCACCCGGGCACAGGCCTGGACTCCGCCGTTGGTTTCGCCGTCGCCCCGTAGGCCCGGGCTGACACGCATTCACGTCGTCTGCTCGGGGATCGGCCAGTGCCACGCGTGGGGCCATAGGCTCCGCGGCGGAACCGCCGCGGAACCGCCCCGTCCCTGTTTGCGCGTGTCCTGGAAAGCAGAGGCAGCTTGCAGGAGCCCCGGGGCTTTTGCAAGCGGGGCTAGGCCGCCGCTCTTTCAGAGGGGGAGGGAGGCCCAGGGCTCGTGGGTCAGTGAATTTTCGGCTGGCCCCACGCCTTAAGGCCCAGGGGATGATTCTGTGCTGCAGGGAGGCCCCGCCTGCCTCAGCCCATGATGGCGAGCCCATTCTTTCTCACCCGGAGGGGGCCAAAATCCCATCTCAAGAGGAGTCCTGAGACCCCAGCAGAGGCCCTGAAGCTCCCCCTCCACCGGTGGAAGTCGGCTCAAGGAGGTCCTGAAGACAGGACTCCGGGGATCTTGCTACTGGGATGCCCGCGGCCCCTTCTCCCACGCCGCCCCCTGCTGGAGCCCGGATCCGGCCGCGGCCGGGGCTGCGGCGGCAGCCCCCAGCGACCCCCACCCCCCCCTCCCCGCTTCCCCGCTTCCCCGTGCCCCTCCGCGCACACGCCCCCTCCCACCCCATCCCCGGCCCCGGCGCCCCGCGCAGCCGCCGTTGTTTAAAGGCGCCGCAGCCTGACTTCCAGTTGGGGAGCGCGATTGGACCCGGAGCGGCAGGGCCAGTGCGCATGCGCGAGGCGCGAGCGGCCGCTGGCTTCACAGCGGTTCCCACGGTTGTCTTAGAAACCAGCCCCCTGAGGCTTGGCAAAGCAGGAGCCCTCCGTGCCGGTCCTTGGGTGTCGGGGCTGCGGGGCTCCTGCCTCACCTCTCCACGGGGTCGACAGGAACGTCTCCGGACGGACGCCGGGATTCGCTAGGCGCCGGCCAGGAGGACAAAACCGCAGGCGGAATCCGCGGGAAGAGGCGCGTGGTCCCAGCATCAGGCCTGCCCGGACGGTGTTGGGGTGAATCTCCCCAAAAGTCTTGCCCCCGTGATCTCCACGACCGTTCCGCCCGCCTGTCCGTGGGCTGCTCTCTCCCCCGAGGGGCCTTCACGCCCGGAGCAGAAGCCTGCAGCGTCGGGGGGGCTGTGTGCCTGCAGGGGCTGCGTTTCTGTGCCGCTGCTGCCGTGGGACTGTGTGTGTCTGCGTCTCTCCCATTCTCTCTTGTCTCTCTGGCGCTCACTCTCTGTGTGTCTTTTCCTCTTTCTGCCGGTTTGTGTGTGCCTGCCCGTGTGCGTGGGTGAGTTCGGACGAATGCGCCCCGTGCGCCCAAAGGCGACTTCTTGCGTGTCGGACTGGCTCTGCGGAGCCTCTTTCTTCTGCCTCTGTGCCTGGGTCTTGGGGTGGGCTCCTCAGTGGTTTTCGCCGCCGTTCAGGTTCCGCTCGGGGTCCCTGAGGGCCACGACCGCGTGAGGAGATGCGTCTCCCCAGCAGCAGTGGAGAAATCTCGTTACCCTTCCCCATCGGACCCCCTCCTGGGATCAAGATAACCACAGTCCAGCCAGGGACAAAAGCCCCAGAGGAGCTCATCGCCCTGCAGGAGCGGAGCAGACCCACCTCAGAGGAGAGGCTTGTACCTTTTCACGGCGCTTCTCTGAGCAATGAAGTTGCACCAAGGCAGAAGCTTGAAGAGGAAGCCGGGAAGGGGAGATGCCAGGCCTCCCGGTCCCTGGAACGCTGGCCTCTCTGGACAAGGCAGCCGTTGGGCAACCCTCCCCTTAGGCCCGCGGCGGTGGCAGCGGGCAGTATCCGGCCTGGGCTCCGGCCTCTGCTCTGCCCTGCCTCTTGCTCTGTCTCCCCTGTCTCTCGGGGGCCTACACGCTTCTCGGTCTGGCTGAATGTCTGGGACACAGATCGCTTCCCAGTCCGTCAGGGAGACACTCCTCGGACATCCGTGCGGTGACGGTTTCTCTCTCCAAACCTGTTTCTGCTTGCTTGGCCAGGTTCCTTGACCCTGGAGCTCTTGGCTGCCATACGTGTCTCCGGCAGGGAAGCTGTCCTGCTCTCCCTGTTTCTCCTCATGGCTGGGTGGCCTGCCTCGCATGAGCGGTAGGCGACCGTGACTGGCCTTGTCTTCTTGGACAGGCGGTGCGGCACTTCCCCTCTGCACTTCCCCTCTCGTTCTTGAGGGACAGCCTCTCCTCTGCTCCTCTGAGCGGGTGGACTGACTTCCTGAATCTTCTGGCCCCCTCCTGGATCCCAGGCGTTCTTTGATTTCCCTTGGAATCCACGGACAGGTCCCTTGGGACCCTCTTCCACCCGGGCACAGGCCTGGACTCCGCCGTTGGTTTCGCCGTCGCCCCGTAGGCCCGGGCTGACACGCATTCACGTCGTCTGCTCGGGGATCGGCCAGTGCCACGCGTGGGGCCATTGGCTCCACGGCAGAACCGCGGCGGAACCGCCCCGTCCCTGTTTGCGCGTGTCCTGGAAAGCAGAGGCAGCTTGCAGGAGCCCCTTGGCTTTTGCAAGCGGGGCTAGGCCGCCGCTCTTTCAGAGGGGGAGGGAGGCCCAGGGCTCGTGGGTCAGTGAATTTTCGGCTGGCACCACGCCTTAAGGCCCAGGGGATGATTCTGTGCTGCAGGGAGGCCCCGCCTGCCTCAGCCCGTGATGGCGAGCCCATTCTTTCTCACCCGGAGGGGGCCAAAATCCCATCTCAAGAGGAGTCCTGAGACCCCAGCAGAGGCCCTGAAGCTCCCCCTCCACCGGTGGAAGTCGGCTCAAGGAGGTCCTGAAGACAGGACTCCGGGGATCTTGCTACTGGGATGCCCGCGGCCCCTTCTCCCACGCCGCCCCCTGCTGGAGCCCGGATCCGGCCGCGGCCGGGGCTGCGGCGGCAGCCCCCAGCGACCCCCACCCCCCCTCCCCGCTTCCCCGCTTCCCCGTGCCCCTCCGCGCACACGCCCCCTCCCACCCCATCCCCGGCCCCGGCGCCCCGCGCAGCCGCCGTTGTTTAAAGGGGCCGCAGCCTGACTTCCAGGTGGGGAGCGCGAGTGGGCCCGGCGCGGCAGGGCCAGTGCGCATGCGCGAGGCGCGAGCGGCAGCTGGCGTCACAGCGGTTCCCACGGTTGTCTTAGAAACCAGCCCCCTGAGGCTTGGCAAAGCAGGAGCCCTCCGTGCCGGTGCTTGGGTGTCGGGGCTGCGGGGCTCCTGCCTCCCTCACCTCTCCACGGGGTCGACAGGAACGTCTCCGGACGGACGCCGTGAGTCGCAAGGCGCCGGCCAGGAGGACAAAACCGCAGGCGGAGTCCGGGGGAAGAGGCGCGTGGTCCCAGCATCAGGCCTGCCCCGACGGTGTTGGGGTGAGTCTCCCCAAAAGTCTTGCCCCCGTGATCTCCACGACCGTTTCGCCCGCCTGTCCGTGGGCTGCTCTCTCCACGAGGGGCCTTCAGGCCCGGAGCAGAAGCCAGCAGCGTCGGGGGGGCTGTGTGCCTGCGGGGGCTGCGTTTCTGTGCCGCTGCTGCCGTGGGACTGTGTGTGTCTGCGTCTCTCCCATTCTCTCTTGTCTCTCTGGCCCTCACTCTCTGTGTGTCTTTCCCTCTTTCTGCCGGTTTGTGTGTGCCTGCCCGTGTGCGTGGCTGCGTTCGGACGAATGCGCCCGGTGCGCCCAAAGGCGACTTCTTGCGTGTCGGCCTGGCTCTGCCGAGCCTCTTTCTTCTGCCTCTGTGCCTGGGTCTTGCGGTGGGCTCGTCAGTGGTTTTCGCCGCCGTTCCGGTTCCGCTCGGGGTCCCTGAGGGCCACGACCGCGTGAGGAGATGCGTCTTCCCCAGCAGCAGTGGAGAAATCTCGTTACCCTTCCCGATGGGACCCCCTCCTGGGATCAAGATAACCACAGTCCAGCCAGGGACAAAAGCCCCAGAGGAGCTCATCGTCCTGCAGGAGAGGAGCAGACCCGCCTCAGAGGAGAGGCCTGTAGCTTTTCACGGCGCTTCTCTGAGCAATGAAGTTGCACCAAGGCAGAAGCTTGAAGAGGAAGCCGGGAAGGGGAGATGCCAGGCCTCCCGGTCCCTGGAACGCTGGCCTCTCTGGACAAGGCAGCCGTTGGGCAACCCTCCCCTTAGGCCCGCGGCGGTGGCAGTGGGCAGTATCCGGCCTGGGCTGGGGCCTCTGCTCTGCCCTGCCTCTTGCTCTGTCTCCCCTGTCTCTCGGGGGCCTACACGCTTCTCGGTCTGGCTGAATGTCTGGGACACAGATCGCTTCCCAGTCCGTCAGGGAGACACTCCTCGGACATCCGTGCGGTGACGGTTTCTCTCTCCAAACCTGTTTCTGCTTGCTTGGCCAGGTTCCTTGACCCTGGAGCTCTTGGCTCCCATACTTGTCTCCGGCAGGGAAGCTGTCTTGCTCTCCCTGTTTCTCCTCATGGCTGGGTGGCCTGACTCACATGAGCGGTAGGCGACCGTGACTGGCCTTGTCTTCTTGGACAGGCGGTGCGGCACTTCCCCTCTGCACTTCCCCTCTCGTTCTTGAGGGACAGCCTCTCCTCTGCTCCTCTGAGCGGGTGGACTGACTCCCTGAATCTTCTGGCCCCCTCCTGGATCCCAGGCGTTCTTTGATTTCCCTTGGAATCCACGGACAGGTCCCTTGGGACCCTCTTCCACCCGGGCACAGGCCTGGACTCCGCCGTTGGTTTCGCCGTCGCCCCGTAGGCCCGGGCTGACACGCATTCACGTCGTCTGCTCGGGGATCGGCCAGTGCCACGCGTGGGGCCATAGGCTCCGCGGCGGAACCGCGGCGGAACCGCCCCGTCCCTGTTTGCGCGTGTCCTGGAAAGCAGAGGCAGCTTGCAGGAGCCCCGGGGCTTTTGCAAGCGGGGCTAGGCCGCCGCTCTTTCAGAGGGGGAGGGAGGCCCAGGGCTCGTGGGTCAGTGAATTTTCGGCTGGCACCACGCCTTAAGGCCCAGGGGATGATTCTGTGCTGCAGGGAGGCCCCGCCTGCCTCAGCCCATGATGGCGAGCCCATTCTTTCTCACCCGGAGGGGGCCAAAATCCCATCTCAAGAGGAGTCCTGAGACCCCAGCAGAGGCCCTGAAGCTCCCCCTCCACCGGTGGAAGTCGGCTCAAGGAGGTCCTGAAGACAGGACTCCGGGGATCTTGCTACTGGGATGCCCGCGGCCCCTTCTCCCACGCCGCCCCCTGCTGGAGCCCGGATCCGGCCGCGGCCGGGGCTGCGGCGGCAGCCCCCAGCGACCCCCACCCCCCCTCCCCGCTTCCCCGCTTCCCCGTGCCCCTCCGCGCACACGCCCCCTCCCACCCCATCCCCGGCCCCGGCGCCCCGCGCAGCCGCCGTTGTTTAAAGGCGCCGCAGCCTGACTTCCAGTTGGGGAGCGCGATTGGACCCGGAGCGGCAGGGCCAGTGCGCATGCGCGAGGCGCGAGCGGCCGCTGGCTTCACAGCGGTTCCCACGGTTGTCTTAGAAACCAGCCCCCTGAGGCTTGGCAAAGCAGGAGCCCTCCGTGCCGGTCCTTGGGTGTCGGGGCTGCGGGGCTCCTGCCTCACCTCTCCACGGGGTCGACAGGAACGTCTCCGGACGGACGCCGGGATTCGCTAGGCGCCGGCCAGGAGGACAAAACCGCAGGCGGAATCCGCGGGAAGAGGCGCGTGGTCCCAGCATCAGGCCTGCCCGGACGGTGTTGGGGTGAATCTCCCCAAAAGTCTTGCCCCCGTGATCTCCACGACCGTTCCGCCCGCCTGTCCGTGGGCTGCTCTCTCCCCCGAGGGGCCTTCACGCCCGGAGCAGAAGCCTGCAGCGTCGGGGGGGCTGTGTGCCTGCAGGGGCTGCGTTTCTGTGCCGCTGCTGCCGTGGGACTGTGTGTGTCTGCGTCTCTCCCATTCTCTCTTGTCTCTCTGGCGCTCACTCTCTGTGTGTCTTTTCCTCTTTCTGCCGGTTTGTGTGTGCCTGCCCGTGTGCGTGGGTGAGTTCGGACGAATGCGCCCCGTGCGCCCAAAGGCGACTTCTTGCGTGTCGGACTGGCTCTGCGGAGCCTCTTTCTTCTGCCTCTGTGCCTGGGTCTTGGGGTGGGCTCCTCAGTGGTTTTCGCCGCCGTTCAGGTTCCGCTCGGGGTCCCTGAGGGCCACGACCGCGTGAGGAGATGCGTCTCCCCAGCAGCAGTGGAGAAATCTCGTTACCCTTCCCGATCGGTCCCCCTCCTGGGATCAAGATAACCACAGTCCAGCCAGGGACAAAAGCCCCAGAGGAGCTCATCGCCCTGCAGGAGCGGAGCAGACCCACCTCAGAGGAGAGGCTTGTACCTTTTCACGGCGCTTCTCTGAGCAATGAAGTTGCACCAAGGCAGAAGCTTGAAGAGGAAGCCGGGAAGGGGAGATGCCAGGCCTCCCGGTCCCTGGAACGCTGGCCTCTCTGGACAAGGCAGCCGTTGGGCAACCCTCCCCTTAGGCCCGCGGCGGTGGCAGCGGGCAGTATCCGGCCTGGGCTCCGGCCTCTGCTCTGCCCTGCCTCTTGCTCTGTCTCCCCTGTCTCTCGGGGGCCTACACGCTTCTCGGTCTGGCTGAATGTCTGGGACACAGATCGCTTCCCACTCCGTCAGGGAGACACTCCTCGGACATCCGTGCGGTGACGGTTTCTCTCTCCAAACCTGTTTCTGCTTGCTTGGCCAGGTTCCTTGACCCTGGAGCTCTTGGCTCCCATACGTGTCTCCGGCAGGGAAGCTGTCTTGCTCTCCCTGTTTCTCCTCATGGCTGGGTGGCCTGCCTCGCATGAGCGGTAGGCGACCGTGACTGGCCTTGTCTTCTTGGACAGGCGGTGCGGCACTTCCCCTCTGCACTTCCCCTCTCGTTCTTGAGGGACAGCCTCTCCTCTGCTCCTCTGAGCGGGTGGACTGACTCCCTGAATCTTCTGGCCCCCTCCTGGATCCCAGGCGTTCTTTGATTTCCCTTGGAATCCACGGACAGGTCCCTTGGGACCCTCTTCCACCCGGGCACAGGCCTGGACTCCGCCGTTGGTTTCGCTGTCGCCCCGTAGGCCCGGGCTGACACGGATTCACGTCGTCTGCTCCGGGATCGGCCAGTGCCACGCGTGGGGCCATAGGCTCCGCGGCGGAACCGCGGCGGAACCGCCCCGTCCCTGTTTGCGCGTGTCCTGGAAAGCAGAGGCAGCTTGCAGGAGCCCCGGGGCTTTTGCAAGCGGGGCTAGGCCGCCGCTCTTTCAGAGGGGGAGGGAGGCCCAGGGCTCGTGGGTCAGTGAATTTTCGGCTGGCACCACGCCTTAAGGCCCAGGGGATGATTCTGTGCTGCAGGGAGGCCCCGCCTGCCTCAGCCCATGATGGCGAGCCCATCCTTTCTCACCCGGAGGGGGCCAAAATCCCATCTCAAGAGGAGTCCTGAGACCCCAGCAGAGGCCCTGAAGCTCCCCCTCCACCGGTGGAAGTCGGCTCAAGGAGGTCCTGAAGACAGGACTCCAGGGATCTTGCTACTGGGATGCCCGCGGCCCCTTCTCCCACGCCGCCCCCTGCTGGAGCCCGGATCCGGGCGCCGCCGGGGCTGCGGCGACAGCCCCCAGCGACCCCCACCCCCCCTCCCCGCTTCCCCGTGCCCCTCCGCGCACACGCCCCCTCCCACCCCATCCCCGGCCCCGGCGCCCCGCGCAGCCGCCGTTGTTTAAAGGGGCCGCAGCCTGACTTCCAGGTGGGGAGCGCGAGTGGGCCCGGGGCGGCAGGGCCAGTGCGCATGCGCGAGGCGCGAGCGGCCGCTGGCGTCACAGCGGTTCCCACGGTTGTCTTAGAAACCAGCCCCCTGAGGCTTGGCAAAGCCGGAGCCCTCCGTGCCGGTGCTTGGGTGTCGGGGCTGCGGGGCTCCTGCCTCCCTCACCTCTCCACGGGGTCGACAGGAACGTCTCCGGACGGACGCCGGGAGTCGCAAGGCGCCGGCCAGGAGGACAAAACCGCAGGCGGAGTCCGGGGGAAGAGGCGCGTGGTCCCAGCATCAGGCCTGCCCCGACGGTGTTGGGGTGAGTCTCCCCAAAAGTCTTGCCCCCGTGATCTCCACGACCGTTCCGCCCGCCTGTCCGTGGGCTGCTCTCTCCCCCGAGGGGCCTTCAGGCCCGGAGCAGAAACCAGCAGCCTCGGGGGGGCTGTGTGCCTGCGGGGGCTGCGTTTCTGTGCCGCTGCTGCCGTGGGACTGTGTGTGTCTGCGTCTCTCCCATTCTCTCTTGTCTCTCTGGCCCTCACTCTCTGTGTGTCTTTCCCTCTTTCTGCCGGTTTGTGTGTGCCTGCCCGTGTGCGTGGCTGCGTTCGGACGAACGCGCCCGGACGAATGCGCCCGGTGCGCCCAAAGGCGACTTCTTGCGTGTCGGCCTGGCTCTACCGAGCCTCTTTCTTCTGCCTCTGTGCCTGGGTCTTGCGGCGGGCTCGTCAGTGGTTTCCGCCGCCGTTCCGCTCGGGGTCCCTGAGGGCCACGACCGCGTGAGGAGATGCGTCTTCCCCAGCAGCAGTGGAGAAATCTCCTTACCCTTGCCGATCGGACCCCCTCCTGGGATCAAGATAACCACAGTCCAGCCAGGGACAAAAGCCCCAGAGGAGCTCATCGCCCTGCAGGAGAGGAGCAGACCCGCCTCAGAGGAGAGGCTTGTACCTTTTCACGGCGCTTCTCTGAGAAATGAAGTGGCACCAAGGCAGAAGCTTGAAGAGGAAGCCGGGAAGGGGAGATGCCAGGCCTCCCGGTCCCTGGAACGCTGGCCTCTCTGGACAAGGCAGCCGTTGGGCAACCCTCCCCTTAGGCCCGCGGCGGTGGCAGCGGGCAGTATCCGGCCTGGGCTGCGGCCTCTGCTCTGCCCTGCCTCTTGCTCTGTCTCCCCTGTCTCTCGGGGGCCTACACGCTTCTCGGTCTGGCTCAATGTCTGGGACACAGATCGCTTCCCAGTCCGTCAGGGAGACACTCCTCGGACATCCGTGCGGTGACGGTTTCTCTCTCCAAACCTGTTTCTGCTTGCTTGGCCAGGTTCCTTGACCCTGGAGCTCTTGGCTCCCATACGTGTCTCCGGCAGGGAAGCTGTCTTGCTCTCCCTGTTTCTCCTCATGGCTGGGTGGCCTGCCTCGCATGAGCGGTAGGCGACCGTGACTGGCCTTGTCTTCTTGGACAGGCGGTGCGGCACTTCCCCTCTGCACTTCCCCTCTCGTTCTTCAGGGACAGCCTCTCCTCTGCTCCTCTGAGCGGGTGGACTGACTCCCTGAAACTTCTGGCCCCCTCCTGGATCCCAGGCGTTCTTTGATTTCCCTTGGAATCCACGGACAGGTCCCTTGGGACCCTCTTCCACCCGGGCACAGGCCTGGACTCCGCCGTTGGTTTCGCTGTCGCCCCGTAGGCCCGGGCTGACACGGATTCACGTCGTCTGCTCGGGGATCGGCCAGTGCCACGCGTGGGGCCATTGGCTCCGCGGCGGAACCGCGGCGGAACCGCCCCGTCCCTGTTTGCGCGTGTCCTGGAAAGCAGAGGCAGCTTGCAGGAGCCCCGGGGCTTTTGCAAGCGGGGCTAGGCCGCCGCTCTTTCAGAGGGGGAGGGAGGCCCAGGGCTCGTGGGTCAGTGAATTTTCGGCTGGCACCACGCCTTAAGGCCCAGGGGATGATTCTGTGCTGCAGGGAGGCGCCGCCTGCCTCAGCCCATGATGGCGAGCCCATCCTTTCTCACCCGGAGGGGGCGAAAATCCCATCTCAAGAGGAGTCCTGAGACCCCAGCAGAGGCCCTGAAGCTCCCCCTCCACCGGTGGAAGTCGGCTCAAGGAGGTCCTGAAGACAGGACTCCGGGGATCTTGCTACTGGGATGCCCGCGGCCCCTTCTCCCACGCCGCCCCCTGCTGGAGCCCGGATCCGGCCGCCGCCGGGGCTGCGGCGACAGCCCCCAGCGACCCCCACCCCCCCTCCCCGCTTCCCCGTGCCCCTCCGCGCACACGCCCCCTCCCACCCCATCCCCGGCCCCGGCGCCCCGCGCAGCCGCCGTTGTTTAAAGGGGCCGCAGCCTGACTTCCAGGTGGGGAGCGCGAGTGGGCCCGGCGCGGCAGGGCCAGTGCGCATGCGCGAGGCGCGAGCGGCCGCTGGCGTCACAGCGGTTCCCACGGTTGTCTTAGAAACCAGCCCCCTGAGGCTTGGCAAAGCCGGAGCCCTCCGTGCCGGTGCTTGGGTGTCGGGGCTGCGGGGCTCCTGCCTCCCTCACCTCTCCACGGGGTCGACAGGAATGTCTCCGGACGGACGCCGGGAGTCGCAAGGCGCCGGCCAGGAGGACAAAACCGCCGGCGGAGTGCGGCGGAAGAGACGCGTGGTCCCAGCATCAGGCCTGCCCGGACGGTGTTGGGGTGAGTCTCCCCAAAAGTCTTGCCCCCGTGATCTCCACGACCGTTCCGCCCGCCTGTCCGTGGGCTGCTCTCTCCCCCGAGGGGCCTTCACGCCCGGAGCAGAAGCCTGCAGCGTCAGGGGGGCTGTGTGCCTGCGGGGGCTGCGTTTCTGTGCCGCTGCTGCCGTGGGACTGTGTGTGTCTGCGTCTCTCCCATTCTCTCTTGTCTCTCTGGCGCTCACTCTCTGTGTGTCTTTCCCTCTTTCTGCCGGTTTGTGTGTGCCTGCCCGTGTGCGTGGGTGCGTTCGGACGAATGCGCCCCGTGCGCCCAAAGGCGACTTCTTGCGTGTCGGCCTGGCTCTGCCGATCCTCTTTCTTCTGCCTCTGTGCCTGGGTCTTGCGGTGGGCTCGTCAGTGGTTTTCGCCGCCGTTCCGGTTCCGCTCGGGGTCCCTGAGGGCCACGACCGCGTGAGGAGATGCGTCTTCCCCAGCAGCAGTGGAGAAATCTGGTTACCCTTCCCGATCGGGCCCCCTCCTGGGATCAAGATAACCACAGTCCAGCCAGGGACAAAAGCCCCAGAGGAGCTCATCGTCCTGCAGGAGAGGAGCAGACCCGCCTCAGAGGAGAGGCTTGTACCTTTTCACGGCGCTTCTCTGAGCAATGAAGTTGCACCAAGGCAGAAGCTTGAAGACGAAGCCGGGAAGGGGAGATGCCAGGCCTCCCGGTCCCTGGAACGCTGGCCTCTCTGGACAAGGCAGCCGTTGGGCAACCCTCCCCTTAGGCCCGCGGCGGTGGCAGCGGGCAGTATCCGGCCTGGGCTCCGGCCTCTGCTCTGCCCTGCCTGTTGCTCTGTCTCCCCTGTCTCTCGGGGGCCTACACGCTTCTCGGTCTGGCTGAATGTCTGGGACACAGATCGCTTCCCAGTCCGTCAGGGAGACACTCCTCGGACATCCGTGCGGTGACGGTTTCTCTCTCCAAACCTGTTTCTGCTTGCTTGGCCAGGTTCCTTGACCCTGGAGCTCTTGGCTCCCATACGTGTCTCCGGCAGGGAAGCTGTCTTGCTCTCCCTGTTTCTCCTCATGGCTGGGTGGCCTGCCTCGCATGAGCGGTAGGCGACCGTGACTGGCCTTGTCTTCTTGGACAGGCGGTGCGGCACTTCCCCTCTGCACTTCCCCTCTCCTTCTTCAGGGACAGCCTCTCCTCTGCTCCTCTGAGCGGGTGGACTGACTCCCTGAATCTTCTGGCCCCCTCCTGGATCCCAGGCGTTCTTTGATTTCCCTTGGAATCCACGGACAGGTCCCTTGGGACCCTCTTCCACCCGGGCACAGGCCTGGACTCCGCCGTTGGTTTCGCCGTCGCCCCGTAGGCCCGGGCTGACACGCATTCACGTCGTCTGCTCGGGGATCGGCCAGTGCCACGCGTGGGGCCATTGGCTCCGCGGCGGAACCGCCCCGTCCCTTTTTGCGCGTGTCCTGGAAAGCAGAGGCAGCTTTCAGGAGCCCCGGGGCTTTTGCAAGCGGGGCTAGGCCGCCGCTCTTTCAGAGGGGGAGGGAGGCCCAGGGCTCGTGGGTCAGTGAATTTTCGGCTGGCACCACGCCTTAAGGCCCAGGGGATGATTCTGTGCTGCAGGGAGGCCCCGCCTGCCTCAGCCCATGATGGCGAGCCCATCCTTTCTCACCCGGAGGGGGCCAAAATCCCATCTCAAGAGGAGTCCTGAGACCCCAGCAGAGGCCCTGAAGCTCCCCCTCCACCGGTGGAAGTCGGCTCAAGGAGGTCCTGAAGACAGGACTCCGGGGATCTTGCTACTGGGATGCCCGCGGCCCCTTCTCCCACGCCGCCCCCTGCTGGAGCCCGGATCCGGGCGCCGCCGGGGCTGCGGCGACAGCCCCCAGCGACCCCCACCCCCCCTCCCCGCTTCCCCGTGCCCCTCCGCGCACACGCCCCCTCCCACCCCATCCCCGGCCCCGGCGCCCCGCGCAGCCGCCGTTGTTTAAACGGGCCGCTGCCTGACTTCCAGGTGGGGAGCGCGAGTGGGCCCGGCGCGGCAGGGCCAGTGCGCATGCGCGAGGCGCGAGCGGCCGCTGGCGTCACAGCGGTTCCCACGGTTGTCTTAGAAACCAGCCCCCTGAGGCTTGGCAAAGCCGGAGCCCTCCGTGCCGGTGCTTTGGTGTCGGGGCTGCGGGGCTCCTCTGCCTCACCTCTCCACGGGGTCGACAGGAATGTCTCCGGACGGACGCCGGGAGTCGTAAGGCGCCGGCCAGGAGGACAAAACCGCCGGCGGAGTGCGGCGGAAGAGACGCGTGGTCCCAGCATCAGGCCTGCCCGGACGGTGTTGGGGTGAGTCTCCCCAAAAGTCTTGCCCCCCTGATCTCCACGACCGTTCCGCCCGCCTGTCCGTGGGCTGCTCTCTCCCCCGAGGGGCCTTCACGCCCGGAGCAGAAGCCTGCAGCGTCAGGGGGGCTGTGTGCCTGCGGGGGCTGCGTTTCTGTGCCGCTGCTGCCGTGGGACTGTGTGTGTCTGCGTCTCTCCCATTCTCTCTTGTCTCTCTGGCGCTCACTCTCTGTGTGTCTTTCCCTCTTTCTGCCGGTTTGTGTGTGCCTGCCCGTGTGCGTGGGTGCGTTCGGACGAATGCGCCCCGTGCGCCCAAAGGCGACTTCTTGCGTGTCGGCCTGGCTCTGCCGAGCCTCTTTCTTCTGCCTCTGTGCCTGGGTCTTGCGGTGGGCTCGTCAGTGGTTTTCGCCGCCGTTCCGGTTCCGCTCGGGGTCCCTGAGGGCCACGACCGCGTGAGGAGATGCGTCTTCCCCAGCAGCAGTGGAGAAATCTGGTTACCCTTCCCGATCGGACCCCCTCCTGGGATCAAGATAACCACAGTCCAGCCAGGGACAAAAGCCCCAGAGGAGCTCATCGTCCTGCAGGAGAGGAGCAGACCCGCCTCAGAGGAGAGGCCTGTACCTTTTCACGGCGCTTCTCTGAGCAATGAAGTTGCACCAAGGCAGAAGCTTGAAGACGAAGCCGGGAAGGGGAGATGCCAGGCCTCCCGGTCCCTGGAACGCTGGCCTCTCTGGACAAGGCAGCCGTTGGGCAACCCTCCCCTTAGGCCGGCGGCGGTGGCAGCGGGCAGTATCCGGCCTGGGCTCCGGCCTCTGCTCTGCCCTGCCTCTTGCTCTGTCTCCCCTGTCTCTCGGGGGCCTACACGCTTCTCGGTCTGGCTGAATGTCTGGGACACAGATCGCTTCCCAGTCCGTCAGGGAGACACTCCTCGGACATCCGTGCGGTGACGGTTTCTCTCTCCAAACCTGTTTCTGCTTGCTTGGCCAGGTTCCTTGACCCTGGAGCTCTTGGCTCCCATACGTGTCTCCGGCAGGGAAGCTGTCTTGCTCTCCCTGTTTCTCCTCATGGCTGGGTGGCCTGCCTCGCATGAGCGGTAGGCGACCGTGACTGGCCTTGTCTTCTTGGACAGGCGGTGCGGCACTTCCCCTCTGCACTTCCCCTCTCGTTCTTCAGGGACAGCCTCTCCTCTGCTCCTCTGAGCGGGTGGACTGACTCCCTGAATCTTCTGGCCCCCTCCTGGATCCCAGGCGTTCTTTGATTTCCCTTGGAATCCACGGACAGGTCCCTTGGGACCCTCTTCCACCCGGGCACAGGCCTGGACTCCGCCGTTGGTTTCGCCGTCGCCCCGTAGGCCCGGGCTGACACGCATTCACGTCGTCTGCTCGGGGATCCGCCAGTGCCACGCGTGGGACCATTGGCTCCGCGGCGGAACCGCCCCGTCCCTGTTTGCGCGTGTCCTGGAAAGCAGAGGCAGCTTGCAGGAGCCCCGGGGCTTTTGCAAGCGGGGCTAGGCCGCCGCTCTTTCAGAGGGGGAGGGAGGCCCAGGGCTCGTGGGTCAGTGAATTTTCGGCTGGCACCACGCCTTAAGGCCCAGGGGATGATTCTGTGCTGCAGGGAGGCCCCGCCTGCCTCAGCCCATGATGGCGAGCCCATCCTTTCTCACCCGGAGGGGGCCAAAATCCCATCTCAAGAGGAGTCCTGAGACCCCAGCAGAGGCCCTGAAGCTCCCCCTCCACCGGTGGAAGTCGGCTCAAGGAGGTCCTGAAGACAGGACTCCGGGGATCTTGCTACTGGGATGCCCGCGGCCCCTTCTCCCACGCCGCCCCCTGCTGGAGCCCGGATCCGGCCGCCGCCGGGGCTGCGGCGACAGCCCCCAGCGACCCCCACCCCCCCTCCCCGCTTCCCCGTGCCCCTCCGCGCACACGCCCCCTCCCACCCCATCCCCGGCCCCGGCGCCCCGCGCAGCCGCCGTTGTTTAAACGGGCCGCTGCCTGACTTCCAGGTGGGGAGCGCGAGTGGGCCCGGCGCGGCAGGGCCAGTGCGCATGCGCGAGGCGCGAGCGGCCGCTGGCGTCACAGCGGTTCCCACGGTTGTCTTAGAAACCAGCCCCCTGAGGCTTGGCAAAGCCGGAGCCCTCCGTGCCGGTGCTTTGGTGTCGGGGCTGCGGGGCTCCTCTGCCTCACCTCTCCACGGGGTCGACAGGAATGTCTCCGGACGGACGCCGGGAGTCGCAAGGCGCCGGCCAGGAGGACAAAACCGCCGGCGGAGTGCGGCGGAAGAGACGCGTGGTCCCAGCATCAGGCCTGCCCGGACGGTGTTGGGGTGAGTCTCCCCAAAAGTCTTGCCCCCGTGATCTCCACGACCGTTCCGCCCGCCTGTCCGTGGGCTGCTCTCTCCCCCGAGGGGCCTTCACGCCCGGAGCAGAAGCCTGCAGCGTCAGGGGGGCTGTGTGCCTGCGGGGGCTGCGTTTCTGTGCCGCTGCTGCCGTGGGACTGTGTGTGTCTGCGTCTCTCCCATTCTCTCTTGTCTCTCTGGCGCTCACTCTCTGTGTGTCTTTCCCTCTTTCTGCCGGTTTGTGTGTGCCTGCCCGTGTGCGTGGGTGCGTTCGGACGAATGCGCCCCGTGCGCCCAAAGGCGACTTCTTGCGTGTCGGCCTGGCTCTGCCGAGCCTCTTTCTTCTGCCTCTGTGCCTGGGTCTTGCGGTGGGCTCGTCAGTGGTTTTCGCCGCCGTTCCGGTTCCGCTCGGGGTCCCTGAGGGCCACGACCGCGTGAGGAGATGCGTCTTCCCCAGCAGCAGTGGAGAAATCTGGTTACCCTTCCCGATCGGACCCCCTCCTGGGATCAAGATAACCACAGTCCAGCCAGGGACAAAAGCCCCAGAGGAGCTCATCGTCCTGCAGGAGAGGAGCAGACCCGCCTCAGAGGAGAGGCCTGTACCTTTTCACGGCGCTTCTTTGAGCAATGAAGTTGCACCAAGGCAGAAGCTTGAAGACGAAGCCGGGAAGGGGAGATGCCAGGCCTCCCGGTCCCTGGAACGCTGGCCTCTCTGGACAAGGCAGCCGTTGGGCAACCCTCCCCTTAGGCCGGCGGCGGTGGCAGCGGGCAGTATCCGGCCTGGGCTCCGGCCTCTGCTCTGCCCTGCCTCTTGCTCTGTCTCCCCTGTCTCTCGGGGGCCTACACGCTTCTCGGTCTGGCTGAATGTCTGGGACACAGATCGCTTCCCAGTCCGTCAGGGAGACACTCCTCGGACATCCGTGCGGTGACGGTTTCTCTCTCCAAACCTGTTTCTGCTTGCTTGGCCAGGTTCCTTGACCCTGGAGCTCTTGGCTCCCATACGTGTCTCCGGCAGGGAAGCTGTCTTGCTCTCCCTGTTTCTCCTCATGGCTGGGTGGCCTGCCTCGCATGAGCGGTAGGCGACCGTGACTGGCCTTGTCTTCTTGGACAGGCGGTGCGGCACTTCCCCTCTGCACTTCCCCTCTCGTTCTTCAGGGACAGCCTCTCCTCTGCTCCTCTGAGCGGGTGGACTGACTCCCTGAATCTTCTGGCCCCCTCCTGGATCCCAGGCGTTCTTTGATTTCCCCTGGAATCCACGGACAGGTCCCTTGGGACCCTCTTCCACCCGGGCACAGGCCTGGACTCCGCCGTTGGTTTCGCCGTCGCCCCGTAGGCCCGGGCTGACACGCATTCACGTCGTCTGCTCGGGGATCGGCCAGTGCCACGCGTGGGACCATTGGCTCCGCGGCGGAACCGCCCCGTCCCTGTTTGCGCGTGTCCTGGAAAGCAGAGGCAGCTTGCAGGAGCCCCGGGGCTTTTGCAAGCGGGGCTAGGCCGCCGCTCTTTCAGAGGGGGAGGGAGGCCCAGGGCTCGTGGGTCAGTGAATTTTCGGCTGGCACCACGCCTTAAGGCCCAGGGGATGATTCTGTGCTGCAGGGAGGCCCCGCCTGCCTCAGCCCATGATGGCGAGCCCATCCTTTCTCACCCGGAGGGGGCCAAAATCCCATCTCAAGAGGAGTCCTGAGACCCCAGCAGAGGCCCTGAAGCTCCCCCTCCACCGGTGGAAGTCGGCTCAAGGAGGTCCTGAAGACAGGACTCCGGGGATCTTGCTACTGGGATGCCCGCGGCCCCTTCTCCCACGCCGCCCCCTGCTGGAGCCCGGATCCGGCCGCCGCCGGGGCTGCGGCGACAGCCCCCAGCGACCCCCACCCCCCCTCCCCGCTTCCCCGTGCCCCTCCGCGCACACGCCCCCTCCCACCCCATCCCCGGCCCCGGCGCCCCGCGCAGCCGCCGTTGTTTAAACGGGCCGCTGCCTGACTTCCAGGTGGGGAGCGCGAGTGGGCCCGGCGCGGCAGGGCCAGTGCGCATGCGCGAGGCGCGAGCGGCCGCTGGCGTCACAGCGGTTCCCACGGTTGTCTTAGAAACCAGCCCCCTGAGGCTTGGCAAAGCCGGAGCCCTCCGTGCCGGTGCTTTGGTGTCGGGGCTGCGGGGCTCCTCTGCCTCACCTCTCCACGGGGTCGACAGGAATGTCTCCGGACGGACGCCGGGAGTCGCAAGGCGCCGGCCAGGAGGACAAAACCGCCGGCGGAGTGCGGCGGAAGAGACGCGTGGTCCCAGCATCAGGCCTGCCCCGACGGTGTTGGGGTGAGTCTCCCCAAAAGTCTTGCCCCCGTGATCTCCACGACCGTTCCGCCCGCCTGTCCGTGGGCTGCTCTCTCCCCCGAGGGGCCTTCACGCCCGGAGCAGAAGCCTGCAGCGTCAGGGGGGCTGTGTGCCTGCGGGGGCTGCGTTTCTGTGCCGCTGCTGCCGTGGGACTGTGTGTGTCTGCGTCTCTCCCATTCTCTCTTGTCTCTCTAGCGCTCACTCTCTGTGTGTCTTTCCCTCTTTCTGCCGGTTTGTGTGTGCCTGCCCGTGTGCGTGGGTGCGTTCGGACGAATGCGCCCCGTGCGCCCAAAGGCGACTTCTTGCGTGTCGGCCTGGCTCTGCCGAGCCTCTTTCTTCTGCCTCTGTGCCTGGGTCTTGCGGTGGGCTCGTCAGTGGTTTTCGCCGCCGTTCCGGTTCCGCTCGGGGTCCCTGAGGGCCACGACCGCGTGAGGAGATGCGTCTTCCCCAGCAGCAGTGGAGAAATCTGGTTACCCTTCCCGATCGGACCCCCTCCTGGGATCAAGATAACCACAGTCCAGCCAGGGACAAAAGCCCCAGAGGAGCTCATCGTCCTGCAGGAGAGGAGCAGACCCGCCTCAGAGGAGAGGCCTGTACCTTTTCACGGCGCTTCTCTGAGCAATGAAGTTGCACCAAGGCAGAAGCTTGAAGACGAAGCCGGGAAGGGGAGATGCCAGGCCTCCCGGTCCCTGGAACGCTGGCCTCTCTGGACAAGGCAGCCGTTGGGCAACCCTCCCCTTAGGCCGGCGGCGGTGGCAGCGGGCAGTATCCGGCCTGGGCTCCGGCCTCTGCTCTGCCCTGCCTCTTGCTCTGTCTCCCCTGTCTCTCGGGGGCCTACACGCTTCTCGGTCTGGCTGAATGTCTGGGACACAGATCGCTTCCCAGTCCGTCAGGGAGACACTCCTCGGACATCCGTGCGGTGACGGTTTCTCTCTCCAAACCTGTTTCTGCTTGCTTGGCCAGATTCCTTGACCCTGGAGCTCTTGGCTCCCATATGTGTCTCCGGCAGGGAAGCTGTCTTGCTCTCCCTGTTTCTCCTCATGGCTGGGTGGCCTGCCTCGCATGAGCGGTAGGCGACCGTGACTGGCCTTGTCTTCTTGGACAGGCGGTGCGGCACTTCCCCTCTGCACTTCCCCTCTCGTTCTTCAGGGACAGCCTCTCCTCTGCTCCTCTGAGCGGGTGGACTGACTCCCTGAATCTTCTGGCCCCCTCCTGGATCCCAGGCGTTCTTTGATTTCCCTTGGAATCCACGGACAGGTCCCTTGGGACCCTCTTCCACCCGGGCACAGGCCTGGACTCCGCCGTTGGGTTCGCCGTCGCCCCGTAGGCCCGGGCTGACACGCATTCACGTCGTCTGTTCGGGGATCGGCCAGTGCCACGCGTGGGGCCATTGGCTCCGCGGCGGAACCGCCCCGTCCCTGTTTGCGCGTGTCCTGGAAAGCAGAGGCAGCTTGCAGGAGCCCCGGGGCTTTTGCAAGCGGGGCTAGGCCGCCGCTCTTTCAGAGGGGGAGGGAGGCCCAGGGCTCGTGGGTCAGTGAATTTTCGGCTGGCACCACGCCTTAAGGCCCAGGGGATGATTCTGTGCTGCAGGGAGGCCCCGCCTGCCTCAGCCCATGATGGCGAGCCCATCCTTTCTCACCCGGAGGGGGCCAAAATCCCATCTCAAGAGGAGTCCTGAGACCCCAGCAGAGGCCCTGAAGCTCCCCCTCCACCGGTGGAAGTCGGCTCAAGGAGGTCCTGAAGACAGGACTCCGGGGATCTTGCTACTGGGATGCCCGCGGCCCCTTCTCCCACGCCGCCCCCTGCTGGAGCCCAGATCCGGCCGCCGCCGGGGCTGCGGCGACAGCCCCCAGCGACCCCCACCCCCCCTCCCCGCTTCCCCGTGCCCCTCCGCGCACACGCCCCCTCCCACCCCATCCCCGGCCCCGGCGCCCCGCGCAGCCGCCGTTGTTTAAAGGGGCCGCAGCCTGACTTCCAGGTGGGGAGCGCGAGTGGGCCCGGCGCGGCAGGGCCAGTGCGCATGCGCGAGGCGCGAGCGGCCGCTGGCGTCACAGCGGTTCCCACGGTTGTCTTAGAAACCAGCCCCCTGAGGCTTGGCAAAGCCGGAGCCCTCCGTGCCGGTGCTTGGGTGTCGGGGCTGCGGGGCTCCTGCCTACCTCACCTCTCCACGGGGTTGACAGGAACGTCTCCGGACGGACGCCGGGAGTCGCAAGGCGCCGGCCAGGAGGTCAAAACCGCAGGCGGAGTCCCGGGGAAGAGGCGCGTGGTCCCAGCATCAGGCCTGCCCCGACGGTGTTGGGGTGAGTCTCCCCAAAAGTCTTGCCCCCGTGATCTCCACGACCGTTCCGCCCGCCTGTCCGTGGGCTGCTCTCTCCCCCGAGGGGCCTTCAGGCCCGGAGCAGAAACCAGCATCGTCGGGGGGGCTGTGTGCCTGCGGGGGCTGCGTTTCTGTGCCGCTGCTGCCGTGGGACTGTGTGTGTCTGCGTCTCTCCCATTCTCTCTTGTCTCTCTGGCCCTCACTCTCTGTGTGTCTTTCCCTCTTTCTGCCGGTTTGTGTGTGCCTGCCCGTGTGCGTGGCTGCGTTCGGACGAATGCGCCCGGACGAATGCGGCCGCTGCGCCCAAAGGCGACTTCTTGCGTGTCGGCCTGGCTCTGCCGAGCCTCTTTCTTCTGCCTCTGTGCCTGGGTCTTGCGGCGGGCTCGTCAGTGGTTTCCGCCGCCGTTCCGCTCGGGGTCCCTGAGGGCCACGACCGCGTGAGGAGATGCGTCTTCCCCAGCAGCAGTGGAGAAATCTCCTTACCCTTGCCGATCGGACCCCCTCCTGGGATCAAGATAACCACAGTCCAGCCAGGGACAAAAGCCCCAGAGGAGCTCATCGTCCTGCAGGAGAGGAGCAGACCCGCCTCAGAGAACGCTCAGAGAACGCCTCAGAGAACGCTCAGAGAAGCGTACGTTTTCACGGCGCTTCTCTGAGAAATGAAGTTGCACCAAGGCAGAAGCTTGAAGAGGAAGCCGGGAAGGGGAGATGCCAGGCCTCCCGGTCCCTGGAACGCTGGCCTCTCTGGACAAGGCAGCCGTTGGGCAACCCTCCCCTTAGGCCCGCGGCGGTGGCAGCGGGCAGTATCCGGCCTGGGCTGCGGCCTCTGCTCTGCCCTGCCTCTTGCTCTGTCTCCCCTGTCTCTCGGGGGCCTACACGCTTCTCGGTCTGGCTGAATGTCTGGGACACAGATCGCTTCCCAGTCCGTCAGGGAGACACTCCTCGGACATCCGTGCGGTGACGGTTTCTCTCTCCAAACCTGTTTCTGCTTGCTTGGCCAGGTTCCTTGACCCTGGAGCTCTTGGCTCCCATACGTGTCTCCGGCAGGGAAGCTGTCTTGCTCTCCCTGTTTCTCCTCATGGCTGGGTGGCCTGCCTCGCATGAGCGGTAGGCGACCGTGACTGGCCTTGTCTTCTTGGACAGGCGGTGGGGCACTTCCCCTCTGCACTTCCCCTCTCGTTCTTGAGGGACAGCCTCTCCTCTGCTCCTCTGAGCGGGTGGACTGACTCCCTGAATCTTCTGGCCCCCTCCTGGATCCCAGGCGTTCTTTGATTTCCCTTGGAATCCACGGACAGGTCCCTTGGGACCCTCTTCCACCCGGGCACAGGCCTGGACTCCGCCGTTGGTTTCGCCGTCGCCCCGTAGGCCCGGGCTGACACGCATTCACGTCGTCTGCTCGGGGATCGGCCAGTGCCACGCGTGGGGCCATTGGCTCCGCGGCGGAACCGCGGCGGAACTGCCCCGTCCCTGTTTGCACGTGTCCTGGAAAGCAGAGGCAGCTTGCAGGAGCCCCGGGGCTTTTGCAAGCGGGGCTAGGCCGCCGCTCTTTCAGAGGGGGAGGGAGGCCCAGGGCTCGTGGGTCAGTGAATTTTCGGCTGGCACCACGCCTTAAGGCCCAGGGGATGATTCTGTGCTGCAGGGAGGCCCCGCCTGCCTCAGCCCATGATGGCGAGCCCATCCTTTCTCACCCGGAGGGGTCCAAAATCCCATCTCAAGAGGAGTCCTGAGACCCCAGCAGAGGCCCTGAAGCTCCCCCTCCATCGGTGGAAGTCGGCTCAAGGAGGTCCTGAAGACAGGACTCCGGGGATCTTGCTACTGGGATGCCCGCGGCCCCTTCTCCCACGCCGCCCCCTGCTGGAGCCCGGATCCGGCCGCCGCCGGGGCTGCGGCGGCAGCCCCCAGCGACCCCCACACCCCCTCCCCGCTTCCCCGTGGCCCTCCGCGCACACGCCCCCTCCCACCCCATCCCCGGCCCCGGCGCCCCCGCAGGCGCCGTTGTTTAAAGGGGCCGCAGCCTCACTTCCAGGTGGGGAGCGCGAGTGGGCCCGGCGCGGCAGGGCCAGTGCGCATGCGCGAGGCGCGAGCGGCCCCTGGCGTCACAGCGGTTCCCACGGTTGTCTTAGAAACCAGCCCCCTGAGGCTTGGCAAAGCAAGAGCCCTCCGTGCCGGTGCTTGGGTGTCGGGGCTGCGGGGCTCCTGCCTCCCTCACCTCTCCACGGGGTCGACAGGAACGTCTCCGGACGGACGCCGGGAGTCGCAAGGCGCCGGCCAGGAGGACAAAACCGCAGGCGGAGTCCGGGGGAAGAGGCGCGTGGTCCCAGCATCAGGCCTGCCCGGACGGTGTTGGGGTGAGTCTCCCCAAAAGTCTTGCCCCCGTGATCTCCACGACCGTTCCGCCCGCCTGTCCGTGGGCTGCTCTCTCCCCCGAGGGGCCTTCACGCCCGGAGCAGAAGCCTGCAGCGTCAGGGGGGCTGTGTGCCTGCGGGGGCTGCGTTTCTGTGCCGCTGCTGCCGTGGGACTGTGTGTGTCTGCGTCTCTCCCATTGTCTCTTGTCTCTCTGGCGCTCACTCTCTGTGTGTCTTTCCCTCTTTCTGCCGGTTTGTGTGTGCCTGCCCGTGTGCGTGGGTGCGTTCGGACGAATTGGCCCGGTGCGCCCAAAGGCGAATTCTTGCGTGTCGGCCTGGCTCTGCCGAGCCTCTTTCTTCTGCCTCTGTGCCTGGGTCTTGCGGTGGGCTCGTCAGTGGTTTTCGCCGCCGTTCCGGTTCCGCTCGGGGTCCCTGAGGGCCACGACCGCGTGAGGAGATGCGTCTTCCCCAGCAGCAGTGGAGAAATCTCGTTACCCTTCCCGATCGGACCCCCTCCTGGGATCAAGATAACCACAGTCCAGCCAGGGACAAAAGCCCCAGAGGAGCTCATCGCCCTGCAGGGTAGGAGCAGACCCGCCTCAGAGGAGAGGCTTGTACCTTTTCACGGCGCTTCTCTGAGCAATGAAGTTGCACCAAGGCAGAAGCTTGAAGACGAAGCCGGGAAGGGGAGATGCCAGGCCTCCCGGTCCCTGGAACGCTGGCCTCTCTGGACAAGGCAGCCGTTGGGCAACCCTCCCCTGAGGCCCGCGGCGGTGGCAGCGGGCAGTATCCGTCCTGGGCTCCGGCCTCTGCTCTGCCCTCCCTCTTGCTCTGTCTCCCCTGTTTCTCGGGGGCCTACACGCTTCTCGGTCTGGCTGAATGTCTGGGACACAGATCGCTTCCCAGTCCGTCAGGGAGACACTCCTCGGACATCCGTGCGGTGACGGTTTCTCTCTCCAAACCTGTTTCTGCTTGCTTGGCCAGGTTCCTTGACCCTGGAGCTCTTGGCTCCCATATGTGTCTCCGGCAGGGAAGCTGTCTTGCTCTCCCTGTTTCTCCTCATGGCTGGGTGGCCTGCCTCGCATGAGCGGTAGGCGACCGTGACTGGCCTTGTCTTCTTGGACAGGCGGTGCGGCACTTCCCCTCTGCACTTCCCCTCTCGTTCTTCAGGGACAGCCTCTCCTCTGCTCCTCTGAGCGGGTGGACTGACTCCCTGAATCTTCTGGCCCCCTCCTGGATCCCAGGCGTTCTTTGATTTCCCTTGGAATCCACGGACAGGTCCCTTGGGACCCTCTTCCACCCGGGCACAGGCCTGGACTCCGCCGTTGGTTTCGCCGTCGCCCCGTAGGCCCGGGCTGACACGCATTCACGTCGTCTGCTCGGGGATCGGCCAGTGCCACGCGTGGGGCCATTGGCTCCGCGGCGGAACCGCCCCGTCCCTGTTTGCGCGTGTCCTGGAAAGCAGAGGCAGCTTGCAGGAGCCCCGGGGCTTTTGCAAGCGGGGCTAGGCCGCCGCTCTTTCAGAGGGGGAGGGAGGCCCAGGGCTCGTGGGTCAGTGAATTTTCGGCTGGCACCACGCCTTAAGGCCCAGGGGATGATTCTGTGCTGCAGGGAGGCCCCGCCTGCCTCAGCCCATGATGGCGAGCCCATCCTTTCTCACCCGGAGGGGTCCAAAATCCCATCTCAAGAGGAGTCCTGAGACCCCAGCAGAGGCCCTGAAGCTCCCCCTCCATCGGTGGAAGTCGGCTCAAGGAGGTCCTGAAGACAGGACTCCGGGGATCTTGCTACTGGGATGCCCGCGGCCCCTTCTCCCACGCCGCCCCCTGCTGGAGCCCGGATCCGGCCGCCGCCGGGGCTGCGGCGGCAGCCCCCAGCGACCCCCACACCCCCTCCCCGCTTCCCCGTGGCCCTCCGCGCACACGCCCCCTCCCACCCCATCCCCGGCCCCGGCGCCCCCGCAGGCGCCGTTGTTTAAAGGGGCCGCAGCCTCACTTCCAGGTGGGGAGCGCGAGTGGGCCCGGCGCGGCAGGGCCAGTGCGCATGCGCGAGGCGCGAGCGGCCCCTGGCGTCACAGCGGTTCCCACGGTTGTCTTAGAAACCAGCCCCCTGAGGCTTGGCAAAGCAAGAGCCCTCCGTGCCGGTGCTTGGGTGTCGGGGCTGCGGGGCTCCTGCCTCCCTCACCTCTCCACGGGGTCGACAGGAACGTCTCCGGACGGACGCCGGGAGTCGCAAGGCGCCGGCCAGGAGGACAAAACCGCAGGCGGAGTCCGGGGGAAGAGGCGCGTGGTCCCAGCATCAGGCCTGCCCGGACGGTGTTGGGGTGAGTCTCCCCAAAAGTCTTGCCCCCGTGATCTCCACGACCGTTCCGCCCGCCTGTCCGTGGGCTGCTCTCTCCCCCGAGGGGCCTTCACGCCCGGAGCAGAAGCCTGCAGCGTCAGGGGGGCTGTGTGCCTGCGGGGGCTGCGTTTCTGTGCCGCTGCTGCCGTGGGACTGTGTGTGTCTGCGTCTCTCCCATTCTCTCTTGTCTCTCTGGCGCTCACTCTCTGTGTGTCTTTCCCTCTTTCTGCCGGTTTGTGTGTGCCTGCCCGTGTGCGTGGGTGCGTTCGGACGAATTGGCCCGGTGCGCCCAAAGGCGAATTCTTGCGTGTCGGCCTGGCTCTGCCGAGCCTCTTTCTTCTGCCTCTGTGCCTGGGTCTTGCGGTGGGCTCGTCAGTGGTTTTCGCCGCCGTTCCGGTTCCGCTCGGGGTCCCTGAGGGCCACGACCGCGTGAGGAGATGCGTCTTCCCCAGCAGCAGTGGAGAAATCTCGTTACCCTTCCCGATCGGACCCCCTCCTGGGATCAAGATAACCACAGTCCAGCCAGGGACAAAAGCCCCAGAGGAGCTCATCGCCCTGCAGGGTAGGAGCAGACCCGCCTCAGAGGAGAGGCTTGAACCTTTACACGGCGCTTCTCTGAGCAATGAAGTTGCACCAAGGCAGAAGCTTGAAGACGAAGCCGGGAAGGGGAGATGCCAGGCCTCCCGGTCCCTGGAACGCTGGCCTCTCTGGACAAGGCAGCCGTTGGGCAACCCTCCCCTTAGGCCCGCGGCGGTGGCAGCGGGCAGTATCCGGCCTGGGCTCCGGCCTCTGCTCTGCCCTCCCTCTTGCTCTGTCTCCCCTGTTTCTCGGGGGCCTACACGCTTCTCGGTCTGGCTGAATGTCTGGGACACAGATCGCTTCCCAGTCCGTCAGGGAGACACTCCTCGGACATCCGTGCGGTGACGGTTTCTCTCTCCAAACCTGTTTCTGCTTGCTTGGCCAGGTTCCTTGACCCTGGAGCTCTTGGCTCCCATATGTGTCTCCGGCAGGGAAGCTGTCTTGCTCTCCCTGTTTCTCCTCATGGCTGGGTGGCCTGCCTCGCATGAGCGGTAGGCGACCGTGACTGGCCTTGTCTTCTTGGACAGGCGGTGCGGCACTTCCCCTCTGCACTTCCCCTCTCGTTCTTCAGGGACAGCCTCTCCTCTGCTCCTCTGAGCGGGTGGACTGACTCCCTGAATCTTCTGGCCCCCTCCTGGATCCCAGGCGTTCTTTGATTTCCCTTGGAATCCACGGACAGGTCCCTTGGGACCCTCTTCCACCCGGGCACAGGCCTGGACTCCGCCGTTGGTTTCGCCGTCGCCCCGTAGGCCCGGGCTGACACGCATTCACGTCGTCTGCTCGGGGATCGGCCAGTGCCACGCGTGGGGCCATTGGCTCCGCGGCGGAACCGCCCCGTCCCTGTTTGCGCGTGTCCTGGAAAGCAGAGGCAGCTTGCAGGAGCCCCGGGGCTTTTGCAAGCGGGGCTAGGCCGCCGCTCTTTCAGAGGGGGAGGGAGGCCCAGGGCTCGTGGGTCAGTGAATTTTCGGCTGGCACCACGCCTTAAGGCCCAGGGGATGATTCTGTGCTGCAGGGAGGCCCCGCCTGCCTCAGCCCATGATGGCGAGCCCATCCTTTCTCACCCGGAGGGGGCCAAAATCCCATCTCAAGAGGAGTCCTGAGACCCCAGCAGAGGCCCTGAAGCTCCCCCTCCACCGGTGGAAGTCGGCTCAAGGAGGTCCTGAAGACAGGACTCCGGGGATCTTGCTACTGGGATGCCCGCGGCCCCTTCTCCCACGCCGCCCCCTGCTGGAGCCCGGATCCGGCCGCCGCCGGGGCTGCGGCGGCAGCCCCCAACGACCCCCACCCCCCCCTCCCCGCTTCCCCGTGCCCCTCCGCGCACACGCCCCCCTCCCACCCCATCCCCGGCCCCGGCGCCCCGCGCAGCCGCCGTTGTTTAAAGGGGCCGCAGCCTCACTTCCAGGTGGGGAGCGCGAGTGGGCCCGGTGCGGCAGGGCCAGTGCGCATGCGCGAGGCGCGAGCGGCCCCTGGCGTCACAGCGGTTCCCACGGTTGTCTTAGAAACCAGCCCCCTGAGGCTTGGCAAAGCAGGAGCCCTCCGTGCCGGTGCTTGGGTGTCGGGGCTGCGGGGCTCCTGCCTCCCTCACCTCTCCACGGGGTCGACAGGAACGTCTCCGGACGGACGCCGGGAGTCGCAAGGCGCCGGCCAGGAGGACAAAACCGCAGGCGGAGTCCGGGGGAAGAGGCGCGTGGTCCCAGCATCAGGCCTGCCCGGACGGTGTTGGGGTGAGTCTCCCCAAAAGTCTTGCCCCCGTGATCTCCACGACCGTTCCGCCCGCCTGTCCGTGGGCTGCTCTCTCCCCCGAGGGGCCTTCACGCCCGGAGCAGAAGCCTGCAGCGTCAGGGGGGCTGTGTGCCTGCGGGGGCTGCGTTTCTGTGCCGCTGCTGCCGTGGGACTGTGTGTGTCTGCGTCTCTCCCATTCTCTCTTGTCTCTCTGGCCCTCACTCTCTGTGTGTCTTTCCCTCTTTCTGCCGGTTTGTGTGTGCCTGCCCGTGTGCGTGGGTGCGTTCGGACGCATGCGCCCGGACGAATCCGCCCGGTGCGCCCAAAGGCGACTTCTTGCGTGTCGGCCTGGCTCTGCCGAGCCTCTTTCTTCTGCCTCTGTGCCTGGGTCTTGCGGCGGGCTCGTCAGTGGTTTCCGCCGCCGTTCCGCTCGGGGTCCCTGAGGGCCACGACCGCGTGAGGAGATGCGTCTTCCCCAGCAGCAGTGGAGAAATCTCCTTACCCTTGCCGATCGGACCCCCTCCTGGGATCAAGATAACCACAGTCCAGCCAGGGACAAAAGCCCCAGAGGAGCTCATCGCCCTGCAGGAGAGGAGCAGACCCGCCTCAGAGGAGAGGCTTGTACCTTTTCACGGCGCTTCTCTGAGCAATGAAGTTGCACCAAGGCAGAAGCTTGAAGAGGAAGCCGGGAAGGGGAGATGCCAGGCCTCCCGGTCCCTGGAACGCTGGCCTCTCTGGACAAGGCAGCCGTTGGGCAACCCTCCCCTTAGGCCCGCGGCGGTGGCCGCGGGCAGTATCCGGCCTGGGCTCCGGCCTCTGCTCTGCCCTGCCTCTTGCTCTGTCTCCCCTGTCTCTCGGGGGCCTACACGCTTCTCGGTCTGGCTGAATGTCTTCAACATGGGACACTTTCCATTTCCTCAGGAGATACTTCCTAGGGGTCTGGATCTTGATTTCTTTCGTCTCCTGTGCTATTTCTCGTTGTTTGGACAGATTTGATTACTCTGGATCTCTCCACCTCACACGTATATGGGAGCAGGGACTTCCGTTGATCTCCATGTCTCAAATGATTGCTGCGTGTTCCGTCTACAGCGAGTGTGATGCGACCCCTCAAGTAGCTGACCTTTGCCTGCCAGGGAAGGCCGTGTTGGATCCCACCTGCTATTTTTCTCTTATTCCTGATATCCCTTCCTTTCTTTTGCTCCCGGGGAAAGTGCCTTCAAGCACTGAATCTTTTGACTGCCACAGATTTCATGTCTCCCAAGGGATTGGGTTTTGCTGGTTAGCCAGGGAGGTGATGTCAGGGGAACTATCTGGTGGAGGGCTGTCGGTGGGGTGTACTTTTTCAAAAACTCCCAGCCCCTCTGGCAGGCTTCCCTGCATGTGTCTTCGACTGGAGCACAGGTCCTGTCTCGCTGGTTTTCAGGTGTGCTTGGCTTTTCCTCAGCTTTGTGTGAGTGTTCCCAGTGGCCCCGGGACACAGGCCTGCACCTCACTGTCTGTCTCAGCATCGTCCCTTATGACCTCAAAGAGACACACTCACTCCATCTGCTCTTGGGGGAAGTCAATGCCATGTGTGGTCACATTGGCTCTATCTTGGCCTTGCCTTTGTCTCTTGTTGCATGTGTTGTGGAAAGCTGTGTCGGGATTTCGGAGTCCCCGGGCCTTGGAGATGAAGGTAAACCACGGCCCTACTCAGGAAGGAGGGAGGCAATGGGCTCTTGGGCCAGTTTATTCAGCCAACAGCAGGCCATGCAGCTCTTGGTATCTTTCTGTGCCCAGGGAGGCCCTTCCCACCTCACTACATTGTAACCCAATTCCTGATCACCCGATCGGATCCATTGTTGGATTCGAAGAGGTGTCCAGAGAGCCCAGCGGGCACCCCGAAGCTCTTCCTCCACATGGAACCAAAGCAGAAAACCAATCAAGAAGGTCCTGACGACAGGACTCCTATGGGTCTGACCCTGGCTCTCGCGCAGGCCCCTCTCCTAGTCCTCTTCCCACCCGCCGCCTTGGACTGCTCCGCTGCTGCCACCGCTGCCCCAGTCCCTGCAGCCGTCGCGTCGCCACCATTTTTTAAGGGGTCCCCAGCCTGACTCTCCGGAGCAAATGGGGAGTCGGCCTCGCCAGTGCTCATGCCCGAGGCCTGAGCCGCCGTTTTGGTCACAGCGATTGACACTGTTTCCTGGGGATGGGTCCCTGAGACTTGGCGAAGTAGAAGCCCTGTGTGATAGTGCGTCAGAGTCGGGGCTGAGAGCAGTCCTGGCCAGGGCGTTAACAGGATGGTCTCCAGAGGCCGGGATTCACGGAGAACCGACCAGCAGGAAGAAACCTCAGGAGGAAGAAACCTCAGGCAGATCTCCGGGGAGGCAGCGCAAGATCCCAACCTCAGGCCAGGATTCGCGGAGGGTCAAGGAGGCCTCTCTCCCAATCTTCACTTCACCTGCCGCCGCCTCAGTCCCCGCAGGCCCCGCTCCGCCATATTTTTTTTAATGTAGTCAGTGTCTCACTGTCACCCAGTCTGGAGTGCAGTGGCGAGATCTCAGCTCACTGCGAAGTCTTCCGCCGGGATTCAAGTGATTCTCTTCCCTCCGCCTCCCGAGTACCTGGGATTAGAGGGATTAGTCAGAGTCAGGGCTAAGACCAGCTCTCACCAGGGGCATAGACCGGATGGTCTTGGAGGCCGGGATTCACGGAGGGTCGTCCAGGAGGAAGAAACCATGGGCAGAGGGCCAGGGAAGCAGCGCGGGATCCCAGGCTCAGGCCTGCACCGACTGATGGTGTGCCAGTGAGTCTCTTCAAAAGAAGAGAGGTTTGCTTGTGTGCCTGTGGGCTGCTCTCTTACCCACGGGTCATGGTCGCAGAGAGTAGAACCCGGCAGCTTCAGGGGCTGCCTGGGAGTGGGTGTTACCGTGCCACTGCCATATGCCTTTGTGCGTTTGTATGTGTGCCTATGTCTCTCTCTTATTTCTCTCTCTCTCCTTTCTCTCTCTTTCGCTCTGTGTCCGTGTGTGTGTGTGTGTTGGGACGCATGTGCCCTGTGTGCTGGAGGGTGGTATCTTGTACGTCGACCTTCCTTCTGGTCAGCCTCTCCCTGTGTCTCTGCCTGGGGCATGTGGCCGGTTGTCAGTCGTTTTTCCGCTGTTCCAGTGTGGGTTTGTGAAAGTCTGGACGAGGTGGGGAGCTGTGTCTATCTGGTAAGGATTTAAATCACCTCTCCACCCTAAGAGGTCTCTTATCTAGGATTAAGACCTCTACCCCCCAGCCAAGGATAATAGTCTCACCGGAGAGGTCATTGTCTACCTGCAGGAGCGGTGCCGAGCGACCTCAAAGAAGATGGTTCTCATTCCTCTCTCTCTTCCATCTCATTGAGAAATCTAGCCACAGGGTAACACAGGTTTTGAAAAGAAGGGAACGGGAGCATGGCAAGGATCTATGAGTGTGCAGGCTGTGTTTCACATATCATTAAACATTGTCTAGTGAGTGTTCTGCAGATAGCTGGCATTTAACTTTGTTTTATTGAATCAAGGAAAGAAAAAATACTGAGGAAAAAATGAGACAACTTGCCTGCCAGTCCGTCTGATTGTTACAAATTTAATAGTAATTTTAATTTATTTCATGTAAAGGTCCTTGGCAGTGATACCTAATTTCCTAAGATAGCCTTGCTTTATTTGGTATGATTAAGATGTCATGCATATCAGAGTATCTGGAAATTCTTCCCAACTCCCTTGACATAATGATTAATCACATTTCCAAAATAACATAACAAAACAACAGAAAATCATTTGTTACTTAGTTCCTTCAAATTTGTTTATTTAAGTTGTGGTTCCTTCATGTGTGAAACATTTTTATGTATCTGGCACTCTTCCAGCCACAAATTTCATCTTAAACAACCTAAGTATTGAAATCCTTGTGCCCTTTGATTAATTTTTCCTACATAAATACTTTGATAAAAAGTTACATTGAGGCTGGGTGCAGTGGCTTACACCTCTAATCCCAGCTCTTTGGGAGGCTGAGGCCAGCAGATCACAAGGTCAGGAGATCAAGACCAACATAGTGAAACCCCATCTCTTCAAACATACAAAGAATTAGCCAGTGGAGGCCAGGCGTTGGTTCATGCCTGTAATTCCACACTTTGGGAGGCTGCGGTAGGCAGATCACTGAAGGTCAGGAGTTCAAGATGAGACCAGTCTGCCCAACCTGGCGAAACCCGTGTCTACTAAAACTACAAAAAATTAGCCGGATGTGGTGGCAGGGGCCTGTAATCCCAGCTACTCAGGAGGCTGAGGAAGGAGACTTGCTTGAACCCAGGAGGGAGGTGGAGGTTGCAGTAAGCTGAGATCATGCCACTGCACTCCAGCCTGGGTGACAAGAGTGAAAATTTACCTGAAAAAAAAAGAAGCCTTGTCTATACTAAAATTACAAATATTAAACCCTGAAGATTACGTCTGAATGAGAAAGACATTGTTTGGCTCAAATTGTCTGACACTAAGGAATAGTGCAGACTGGCCAAGTGAGGTGACTCACACCTATAATCCCAGCACGTTGGGAGGCCAAGGCAGGTGGATCACCTGAGGTCAGGAGTTCAAGACCAACTCCTGACCAACATGGTGAAACTCCGTCCCTACTAAAAAAGAAGTACAAGAAAATTAGCCAGGCGTGGTGGCACACGCCTGTAAATCCCAGCTACTCAGGAGGCTGAGGCAGGAGAATTGCTTGAACCCAGGTGGCAGAGGTTGTGGTGAGTGGAGATCGTGCCACTGCACCTTAGCCTGGGCAACAAGAGTGAAAATCTGTCTCAAAAAAAAAAAAAAATAGTGAAGAGTTAGGGCAGATTTATTTTCAGAGAAGCAGGGAATCTGGAATTTTGGGTGAAATGTCCCAATTTCCAGAAGCTGAAAATGCTCTCAAATGTAAAATTCAAGTTAGCCTATATCAAGATTCTCCTTGTTCTATGTGTGAATAGCTAGTCTGTATCTTCACCTATGTATATTTAAAAATCAACCTTAAGAAGGCCCTTCACCACCATAATCCTTCCACACGGTAGCAAGAGCCCAACCTCTGAGACTGTGCTTCCTTCCCGCCTCCCACTGGAATGCCTTCCCCCTAATCTCCAAGGTATCAAACCGGTCAGGGACAGCTGAGACAACCCCACTTCTGGGAGTCCTCCCCAACCCCTTGAAGTCACAGGCATCTCTGATGTCCCTGCCCTTCATCCACATCACTGAACAATTAAGTGCACACATCTCTTTACTTCTATTTAAACCATTCCATATGTGTTTACAATTAACAACTTCATGAATGACTGCAGTATGGATGGAGCAGAAAGGAATGCTGAGGGAGGACTCCGGTTAGAATGAGCTGCTCTTCCAGGACTAGGAATGAACTTTCCCCAGTACCAACCAGGCAGCCTCCAGGGCAAGAAAAGGTAAGGGGATCCATCCTGTTGACAGCCAAGATGGAATTACAGGTAATCTCACCTCTTTTTCAACTCTCAGGTGGAAACCCCCAGCCACAAGGTGAAGCACAGTCCACTCCAGAGCCCCAGAGTTGGGGCCGGGGATGTCACAGAAATCACTAGGGCAGCCAATTCCCATCCAGGGGGGGCCCAGACTGACCCAGCACCCTCAAGCTTTGCTCCAAACTCAGGCCAGGGAGTGAAGCCCTTGTCCCCACGCCACAGAGTGAGGGTTTGTCTCTAACCCTGTGGGCTCCAGTGAAAGGAAAATGGCCTGCAGGTGCCCACAGGAGAGCACCTGAGTTCTGAGACAGCTCTATGGCTCCCAACCTTCATCCCCGTGAGAAACACAGGGACACACAGAGGGGCATGCTGACTGCCTATAGGGCACCCATGGAACATGGATGCACCCTGCGGATCCTGAAACCGGTCAGGTAAAGAGGTGCAGAGGTGTGGGGAAGACCTGGAGGGAGGCCTTACTGGGTGCCAACCAGCCTAACCAGCCGGGGCCACAGACCAGAAGTGCTTCTGACATTAACCAGACACAGGGAAGTTGTGTAGGATGGGTAGTAGAAGTGACTGCAGAGGCCTCTGGGGATTGTAGTTTTGGAGCTAGAGAGGTGGGAAAGCAGTTGCTTTTGCCCACACAGGGTGCCTCTGACATCTACACAGCACACACAACCAAGTTTAGGAGCCCACTGTTAAGATGCCCAAGTGACATTGACAAGTTTCGCTGGGAGCCAATGAGGTCTGCTAACCACAATAGCATCGCGGTACTGCTGAGGGATTCTGGAAAATGTGGTCCGGGTTGGCCGGTATGCACTGACCTTCCCCTGAAGGTGACCTGAGCTCACCATGCAAGTCTCCTCCCTGGTGTGCCCTTCCCCGAGCAGATGCCAGGTTGGGACAGAAGCAGCTCAGGGAGAGGCGATGCTTTGCCAGGACTCCTGGTTTGCAGGTGACACTGGCCCTGTGTCGCCTACAGTAGGAGGGTGTACCAGGACAGGGAACCCCAAGGCTGTTTTCAGGAAGAGCAAGATTGGCTTGCAGCAAACTCCCGGAATGGAGATGGGGAGAATCTTGTAGCATTTCCCCGGCATTTTAGGGGATGGAGGCTGGACCTGGGTGAACAGCAAAAGACTGCCTGGTGGTAGTGGTGGTGAGGATGGAAGACTTGAGCCAGAAATTCCTGAGGATCTTTTTTTTTTTTTTTTTGACAGAGTCTCGCTCTGCCACCCAGACTGGAGTGCAATGGTGTGATCTCGGCTCATTGCAACCTCTGCCTCCTGGGTTCAAGAGATTCTCCTGCCTCAGCCTCCCAAGTGGCTGGGATTACAGGTGCCTGCCACCATGCCCAGCTTATTTTTTATATATATATTTTTAGTAGCAACGGTGTTTTACCATGCTGCCCAGCCTGGTCTTGAACACTCGACCTGAAGTGATCCACCTGCCTCGGCCTCCCAATGTGCTGGGATTACAGGCATGAGCCCCCAGGCCGATCTCATTTTTATCTTTTCTCTTATAGGTTTTTATTTTGTCTTTTTTTTTTTATCTTACAGGTGCCGCTTGGAGGAAACTTCTGGAGGGTGGGATGGTGCTGAAGAGGAGGCAACATTGTAACTCTTTTGTTCAACATGGGTGTTTTCTTTATGCATCAATTTGTATTTTTAAAGATATTACATTAAAATTTTGTTTATCTTGATTACTGAGTTTTTTTGGTGCCCCATAAATTCTCTATCCATAGTCCTGAGCCTTGATACAAAGTGAGGACCTGGCCTCTGGACATCAAGCAGCCAGAAATTCCCTTAGGAGCTTTCTCTGAATTGTTGAATTGTGAGTGATATTTTCCTTTCCTGACTTCCCTAATATCCACAATTTCCTCGTAATCATCCCTCCAAAGCCACACCCACAAGGCACCTCTGAGACCTATCATGAAGCAGATATTCAAAAATTATTTGTAAATCTTCACACACCACCCCCACCACAATGTCTTCCAACATCACTTTGCCTGGAGAATTAAAAAACAAGGTTTGCATGTTGAGTATCAGCCTCTCCCATTGGGTGGGTGTTTAGGAAGGAGGATCAGCCAAGAGTCTTATTCCAGCCCAGGTCAATGACCTTGCCAAAGATTTGATATCCACAAATGTGGAATCCTTGTAACAGAACTCAGTGGGAACCAAAGTCAGGCATGGGCCTGGGCTTTAAGGAGCACAAACGAAAAGGAAGGACTAGAAAACTTTAGAAAGGTACTGGTTGGGGGTGGCGGGGTAGGGGGGATGGGGGACAGTGAGGATGTGGGATCCTGAGATAATCCGAATCCCTATGTGTAGACGTATTGTACAAAGGCTGTAAAGAGAGACCCAGGCTGATGGGGTATCTGTAATCAAACATAATGTGGCAGCAGGTCAAGTGATAAGGGGACTCTGGAAAAACAGAACAAGCAGCAAAATGAGCAGTATCAAACTCCACAGAAGTTAACCAACACCAAGACACTAAGAAAGGTATTCCAGGAGGATCCAGGTGCCTGTGCAAAGACCAAGCAGTGAGCAGACGTGTGTGTTAGTGATTCCGTTAGTATGAACTGAACATCATCTAATACAGCATCTTACAGTTCTGTGTGCATCAGACTCACCTGGGGGACTTGTTAAATACAAATTGTTGGGTCTCACTCCTAGAGTTTCTGGTTCAGTGTTTTGCAGTGCAGCCTGTGAGTCTGTATTTCCAGTATGTTTTTCAGGTACTGCTAATACTGTTGGTCCAAGGACTTTACTATGATCTACTTTAATACTAGGTTTGGGGAGGTACTAAAGAGCAAAGAAACAACAGAGGAAGGAACCTGAAGCCTGTAGGGGCTTCTCTGTAAACTCCTCAAACATAAAAGCCTTCAAGGCACTCAAAGAGCATTTACAGCATCATGTCTACAAATACAAGATACCACGCAGGGAGTGCTCCATCAAGTAGAGAGATAAGCCCACTGAGTGTCCCTGTCTCAGTCTGTTTGTGTTGCTATAACAGAATACCACAGACTGGGTGATTTATAAGCAAGAGTTCACTTGGTTTACGGTTCTGGACACTGGAAAAGTGAGGGGCCTGCATCTGGTGAAGGTCTTGCTGTGCCGTCCTATGGTGGAAGGTGGAAGGGCAAGAGAGTGACCACATGTGAGAGGAGGGAGGGGGAAAGGGAGAAAGGGAAGGAAGCCATCCTCATTCTTTTATCAGGAACCCACTCCCAAGACAACTAACCCCCTCTGCCTTCATCCATTCCTGAGGGCAGAGCCTTTATGACCTAATCCCCTCTTCATGGTTCCACTGGGCAGCACTATTGCATTATGGGTTGAGTTTCCAGCACATGAACTTCGGGGAACACCTTCAAACCACAGCAGTCCTCGTGCAAGCCTTCCAGAAAACCTGCGTGCCTGGCACTCTGGAATCCCTCTTTTCCACCCCTTCTCACTGCAACTCTAACATCATGATCCCTCATCATTTTCCATTCAAGCACAGGAAAGAACATAATCACTACACTCATTTTTTATGAACTAGTCCTAAATTAAAATAATTATATCACTCAAATAGAAATTTGCAAAAATAAATTTTCATTTTTGATATGAGTGAATATGAATTTGAATTTTTTTTTTTTTTTTTTGAAAAGGAGTTTTGCTCTGTGGCCCAGGCTGGAGTGAAGTCATGAGATCTTGGCTCACTGCAGCCTCTGCCCCCTGGGTTCAAGCAATTCTCCTGCCTCAGCCTACCAAGTAGCTGGGATTATCAGCACCCGCCAACACGCCCAGCTAATTTTTGTGTTTTTTTTGTTTTTTTTTTTTTTGAGATGGAGTTTCACTATTGTTGCCCAGACTGGAGTACAATGGCGTGATGTTGGCTCACCGCAAACTCCGCCTCACAGGTTCAAGTGATTCTCCTGCCTCAGCATCCCAAATAGCTGGGATTACAGGCATGCACCACCACACCCGGCTAATTTTGTATTTTTAGTAGAGACGGGGTGTTGCCATGTTGGCCAGGCTGGTCTCGAACACCTGACCTCAGGTGATCCGCCCATCTCGGCTTCCCAAAGTGCTGGATTACAGGCATGAGCCTCTGTACCCGGCCCTGAATATGAAATTCTGTATTAGTTTAATGAAAACTCTAAAATATATAGAAAGTAAAAATAATTACCAAAACTCTTCAATGCTGCAAAGCAACACATACAGTGAGATCTTATATCCTAAAATATATAGACCTAAATATGTTATTTTAAAAATCAGGCAGAAACATAAGGGGCTGTATAGACACCTTTCAAAATAAGCTTTCTGGCCGGGAGCGGTGGCTCATGCTGTAATCCCAGCACTCTGGGAAGCCGAGGTGGGGAGATCACCTGAGGTCAGGAGTTCAGGACCAGCCTGGCCAACATGGTGAAACCCCATCTCTACTAAAAATACAAAAATTAGCTGGGCATGATGGTGGGCACCTGTAATCCCAGCTACTCAAGAGGCTGAGGCAGGGAGAACTGCTTGAACCTGGGAGGCGGAGGTTGTAGGGAGCTGAAACATGCCATTGTACTCCACTATGGGCTACAGAGCAAGACTCCATCTCAAGAAAAATAATAATAATATTAAATTAAATTAAATAAGCTTTCTAGGTTGGGCACAGTGGAAGGTGGAAGGGCAAAAGACTCACCACATATAAGAGGAGGGAGGGGGAAAGGGAGAAAGGGAAGTAAGCCTTTCTTTGGGAGGCTGAGGCGGGCAGATCACTTGAGGTCAGGAGTTCGAGACCAGCCTAGCCAAAATGGCAAAACTCCATCTCTACTAAAAAGACAAAAATTAGCCAGACTTGGTGGTGCACATCTGTAATCCCAGCTACTTGGGAAGCTGAGGCAGGAGAATCACTTGAACCTGGAAGGCAGAGGTTGTACTGAGCCGAGATCGCACCACTGCACTGCAGTCTAGGTGACAAAGCGAGACTCCATTTCAAAAAAACAAACAAACAAAAAAACAAAAAACACTTTTTGCAGGGGTGTGGGGTAGACAGGAATCGAGGCAGAGAAAGCAGTGGGGATATACATAAAATCACCCTCCAGAGCTGTGCTGTCCAATAAGACTCCACTACTTGGGCGGCTGAGGTGGGAGGATCATTTGAGCCCTGAAGGTCGAGGCTGCAGTGAGCTGAGATTATGCCACTGCACTCCAGTCTGGGTGACAGAGTGAGACCCTATCTTCAAAAAAAAATTAGATGGGCATGGTGGTGGTCAGGACCAGTCTGACTAACATGGAGAAAACCTGTTTCTACTAAAAATACAAAAGTAGCCAGGTGTGGTGGCACATGATTGTAATCCCACCTACTCGGGAGGCTGAGGCAGGAGAATCCTTTGAACCCAGGAGGTGGAGGTTGCAGTGAGCTGAGATCATGCCATGGCACTCCAGCCTGGCAACAGAGTGAGACTCTGTCTCAAAAAAAAAAAAAAAAAAAAAAAAATACAATTTTGGAGGGAAGTTTCAAAATCAATCAGTGAGCACCCCCCAGGTTTATCCTTATGCAAAGTGCCCCCTCTGCACATGCAGGATTAAATAAACCTTGAAAATATTATGCTAAGTGGAAGAAGCCAGTCACAAAATACCATGTTATGTAATTCCATTTAAATAAAATATTCAAAATACAACAATACGTTGAGACAGAAGGTAGATTAGTGATGGCCCAGGGTTAGGGGAGTTGGGGGAAATGGAGGGTTACAGGGTTTACTTCAGGGTCATGAAAATGATCTAAAATTTATTGTGGTGATGTTTGCACAACAGTGCAAATATACTGAAAACTATTGAATTTTGCACTTTAAATGGGTGGCTTCTGTGGTATGTTATTAATATTTATCAATAAAACTTCAAAAAAGTATATAGTGCTTGTGTGTCTTTTAATGTATTTTTCCTCGAGAGTTGAGTCCACAGTTTTACACTTGATGAAGAAATTAAGAGTTTGTTTCTTCTTTTTTTCTTTTTTGAGACCGAGTCTCCTTCTGTTGCCCAGACCGGAGTGCATTGACATGATCTTGGCTCACTGCAACCTCCAGGATAATTTTTGTATTTGTAGTAGAGACAGTGTTTCACCATGTTGGCTAGGCTGGTCTCGAACTTCTGATCTCAAGTGAGTCCCCCACCTTGGCCTCCCAAAGTGCTAGGATTACAGGCATGAGCCACTGCGGCTGGCCCAAGATTAGTTTCCATTGTTTCAGATGCCCTAGGATCATTTTATTCTACCTTAATTTCTGACACATCATCTCAGTGGAAATTTTACATTAGGTCCCAAAGTATTTTACTCTTGTTAAGTTTTTATCAGCTGGGTACAATGGCTCACACCTGTAATCTCAACACTTTGGGAGTCCAAGGTGGGAGTATCAGTTGAGCCCAGGAGTTCAAGACCAGTCTCTGCAACATAGTCACACCCACATATCTACAAAATAAATTTTTTTAAGTAGGGGACATATTGGTGCATGCCTGTGGTCTCAGCTACTACATAGGCTGAGGTAGGAGAATCACTTGAGCCCAGGAGGTGGAGGCTGTGGTGGCCATGATTATACCACTGCACTCCAGCCTGGGTGACAGAGCAATAACTTGTCTAAAAAAAATTATTTTTAGTTAGAATTTTTTTTTAGAAAACAAAGTATACACTTAGTGACTTGATACAAATGAATGACTTTGATAATCTAAAGAAACCAAAACAAATAAATAAAAACCCACAGCCATTCTTCTTATGTGAGTCTCTGGTGTCTCTGAGTTGTAAGAATTACGAATTATGATTAATAACAAATACGCATGACAAGGATTCAATAAGGGATAAGCATTAATAAATCGCAATGCATACTTACTGGAGTAAGGCCTTTAAAGATGTACAAGAAAGAGAAAAGGCATTGAAAAACTATATTGCCTACCAAAACGCTAAAGTTTACCTGAGTCCATTAATCAGCACACACACACATGCGCAATGGGTGTGTAAAATGGTCAACACAGTCTCCCATGAATGTATCCACTTATTAATAGGTCTGTGGGGGTAAGAGATGAAGTTCTATCAGATGGGGAATCTGTGAGGTCCCTGGGGTGAGAGATGAGGGTCTGTAGATTAGGGATGGGTGGTCTTTGGGACAGTGATGAGGTCCATGGAGCCAATGATTGTGGGTATGTAGGGTCAGTGATGAGGGAATCTGGTGTCAGTGATGGGATGTGTGGGGAATCAATGAGAGAGTGTGGACTCAATCTGTGAAAACCAGACTTATGGTGTCATCTCAGGCTGATGCGTCCTGATCTGTGTGTCGGTGGTGGAAATTCAATGGGGTCAGAATGTGGCTGGCAGATTCCTGCCACTGGGTGTTCTGGGTCTGGCCAAGTGCACAGATTCCCTTACCTGGTCCTTGCTGGAGAGGCCCTTCTCAAGGATTCCTCACATGAAAGGTGGGTTGGTGGCGGTTTTTTGTTTTTGTTTTTCAAGGGACAGTTGGCTTTTTCTTTTGGGTTTCGTTTTTACATTTAGAGACCACAGACACATGCAGCTTTTAGGAAGAAATTTTTGTCTGGGAGGTCGCTAGGTCCTTTGGGCCAAGCTGTCTAATGGGAGCAAAGCTGACCATTCCCTCAGCGCAGTTCACATTTAGAGGGTCACTTTAAGGTGTCCCCACAGTGACGTGCAAGTGGGTTGTGGCTTTGGGTGGGAAGAAACAAATAAGAAAGTCCCAGGAGCGCTCCTTAGGCTGGATCTGTCACCGCTGGAAGAAAAGCCTCCCTAACCCATCAGGCGCCAATGGGAGATGCCTCTGGGCTGTGAGAGGCTGGTAGAGACGGGACCTGCAGACCCAGAGAGTTCGGGTACAGAAGCCTGTTACTGCCAGATGTTGAGGCGTTGTCGTGGGAACCAAGGCCCTTTTGGGTCAGATCAGAGCCTTTCTCAGACAATTCTTTTGGTAACTGGGGAGTTCCTGTGCAGCACACACCCCTATGAAGGCCTAGTGTGCCATCTCCCGCAGAGTATTCTTTGGTCTGAGAGCCACTTGTTTCTTACATCCCTGCACTAATCTCGCCATCTGCTCCTATGTGCCCAGGCATTTGGCACATGCTGGTCCTCTCTTTCCTGACAAGCTTTCTCTCCAGCTTCTGTGAGGACAGTTTAAATTATGGAGGAGAGGGCAGGTGCAGGGCAGCAGTGCCAAGGGGAGTATGGGTGAGTTGGGGGAGCAGGGGCTCATTTTTCTTTGTAGCTCAGATTCCTAAGCCTGTGACTTTGAGAATCAGTGTCTTCCTTGCAACATTTCAATCTGAGGCTCTTGGGGAGAGGGCAGAGTTGGAGCTGGATGGAAGCGTGGTGGGGAGAGGGGTGGGTGTAGGGAACATGGAGAATGTATCAGGTGGTGTCTTTATTCCTGGCACCTTACTTTACCTGCTGGACTTTCCTAGTCTGCTCCAGACATACTCTCTTGACCCTGAAAGGGCCTGAGGGGGGATGTTGGTTGCCAGTGTGGGTGATCTTGGCTCACTGCAACCTTTGCCTCCCGGGTTCAAGCGATTCTCCTGCCTCAGTATCTCTAGTAGCTGGGACTACAGGTGTCCGCCACCACACCTGACTAAATTTTTTATATTTAGTAGAGATGGCGTTTCACAATGTTGGTCAGGCTGGTCTCGAATTCCCGACCTCAGGTGATCCACCCGCTTTGGCCTCTCAAAGTGCTGGGATTACAGGCCAGAGCCATCACGCTCCATCAATCCCACAAATTTAGGCATTATGATACATTGGAGCCACCACGCCCCACCAATTACACCAGTTGAGGCCTTATAATACATTGCTACTTTTGAATCACTTGTTTTTTACTTGTGTTTTCCCCCCTCCTTTTATTGATTGATTGAGACAGAGTCTTGCTGTGTCACCCAGGCTGGAGTGCAGTGGCACAATCTCGGCTCACTGCAACCTCTGCCTCCCGGGTTCAAGCGATTGTCCTGCCTCTGCCTTCCCAGTAGCTGGGATTACATGCCCATGCCATTATGCCTGGCTAATTTTTGTATTTTCGGTAGAGACAGGGTTTCACCATGTTGACCAAGATGGTGTCGAACTTCTGACCCCTGGTGATTCGCCCTTCTCGTCCCAAAGTGCTGGGATTATAGGTGTGAGCCACGGCGCCCGGCCTCCCCTCCTTTTCCTTCAGGGATTTTAAATGCTTTCTCTGCTCCATCTATTTAATTATATATTATTGCCTTGACGATTTCAGCTTGAATTAAAATTACATACTTTTTTGCCTGTCTTTATTAATATTTAAACATATTAAAATAATACATGTTCATAATGAAAATGAAACATTACAAATAAAGGAAAAGCAGTATTCCCCCTCCAGTTCCACTCTTAACCAGTTAACAAGATGATAAGCATCTTTCCATGATGTTCTCCAAGATTCATGTATTTGTAAGCATACAACAGCATATACAGGCCAGGCGCGGTGGCTCACACTTGTAATCCCAGCACTTTGGGAGACTGAACCGGGTGGATCATTTGAGGTTGGGAGTTCAAGACTAGCCTGGCCAACATGATGAAACCCGATTGCTACAAAAAAAAAAAAAAAAAAAAAAAAAAAAAAAAAAATTATTTGGGTGTGGTGGCAGGCTCCCTAATCCCAGCTACTTGGGAGGCAGAGGCATGAGAATTGCTTGAACCTGGGAGGCGAAGGTTGCAGTGAGCCAATATCACATTACTGCACTTCCACCTGTGTGACAGAGTGAGATTCCATCTCAATAAATAAGCAAATAAATAAAGAAAAAGACAGAAAAAAAGATGAAAGAAAGAAAGAAAGGAAACAAGAAAGGAAAAGAAAAGAAAGAAGAAAGAAAAGAAAGAAAGAAAGAGAGAAAGAGAGAGAGGGAGGGAGGGAGGGAGGGAAGGAAGGAAGGAAGGAAGAAAGGAAGGAAAGGAAGTCTTGTGCTCGCGTTGCTAAGATCAATGGTAAGAGCAAATTCTCTAGCAGTGAAAATGTAAGAAGGAAAAAGAAATTTCTGTCAGTCTTTTTTGTTGCACCCCCAAGCTCTAAAAATACAGCCAAATGTGTGGTAAGTGCTTAGTTAAGATGAAAAAGACATTAAATTTGTGCATGGAAATCATAAACAGAAATGCATTTTGATTGACAGCAATTGGGTCAATGCTATCCAAGGTTCAGGCATCCACTGTGGGTCTTAGAACACGTCTCAGCCAGGTGCGGTGGCTCATGCCTGTAATCCCAGCACTTAGGGAGGCCGAGGTGGGTGGATCGCGAGGTCAGGAGATCAGGGCCATCCTGGCCAACATGGTGAAACCCCATCTCTACTAAAAATACAAAAAAAAATTAGCTGGGAGTGGTGGCATGCACCTGTAGTCCTAGCTACTTGGGATGCTAAGGCAGGAGAATCGCTTTAACTGGGGAGGAGAAGGTTGCAGTGAGCCAAGATCAAGCCACTGCACTCCAGCCTGGGCAACAGAGTGAGACTGTCTCAAAAAAAAAAAAAAAAAAAAAAGAAGGAAAAAAACAAAAAAAAAAAAAGAAAGAAGGAAAGAAAGAAAGAGAGAGGGGAAGGAAGGAAGGAAGGAAGGAAGGAAGGAAGGAAGGAAGGAAGGAAGGAAGGAAGGAAGGAAATGGTCACAGTCACTTATGACATAGGAACTTTGCATCTATGTGAGTGGGGCAGCGGCAGTATATGGGGCAGGAACATTTTGTTGTAGATGAAGATGTTAAATCCGATTGTGGAAGAAAGATGCATGTTACTGATGAGATGTCAAAAAATAGAAGATAGGAGTCATTTGTTCTGTTTTTCTGGCCACTCAGTACCTTTTGAACATTTAAAAATTATTTTTGAGACAGGGGCTCACTCTGTTGCCCAGGCTTGAGTGCAGCAGTGCCGTCACAGCTCACTGTAGCCTCGCACTCTTGGGCTCAAGCAATCCTCCCACCTCATCCTCTCGAAATGTTGGCATCACAGGCATGAGCCATACTCCCTGTCCATTTTGAACATTTTTGCCAGCTCTAGGAAATTTCTTCAGCTCCTTGGGCTCTTTTGAAGTAGGGCATGTGACTAAGTCTTGTGTCTAAGTTTCACCAAAGAAACTCATATCAAGATATTTCAAAATTGATCAACTTAAGGTTTTACGGAAGTCGTTTTGTGGGCAAGGGTGGAGGTAGAGGTTCCGGCTTTCACAGGCAAGAGTAGTTGCTCATGTATCACATGTCAAGTGCAGACAGCACATCAGTGTGGCAACAGTGGCAATTCCCATAGTTCTTGTGCCGGCAGGACAGGCAGGTGACTTACTCACTATACCTGTCCCATGGAATAATTTTGGGCATAGTTCCTAGAAGTTTAGCCTTGAGCTTGGATTTCTATCCCTCCCAATCATTCTGCGAGCTACCTACCTTTTTGGCTTAATTACCAAAGGCTGGGACTGTTGCTTGCAATTGGAAGCCTTGAATGTTAAAGTATTAAACAATAAAACAGGCCAGGCCCGGTGACTCATGCCTGTAATCCCAGCGCTTCGCAAGGCTGGGGCAGGTGGATCATTTCAGTCCAGGAGTTTGAAATCAGCCCGGGCAACATGGCAGAACCCGGTCTCTACAAAGAAATACAAAAATTAGCCTGGCATGGTGGTGTGCGCATGTAATCCCATCTACTTTGGAATCTGGGGAGGGAGGATCATCTGAGCCCAGGTCGGTCGAGGCTGCAGTGCTGTGATTGCACCACTGCACTCCAGCAGGGGTGACAGAGTGAGACCATCTCAAAAAAAAAAAAAAAAAAAAAAAAGTAAAAATCTTATGTTTCCTTCCTTTAACTCCCAGCCCTCCAGCTTTTGGTTGTTTTAGAGGTATTTCATTATTGGATGATGATATTCACTTGGGTGACTAGTAGGGTAGGATATGAATACAATTGGTATCTTAATTGAATTTGGGGAGCTGTTTCATTGAAACTACATACAAGTGGCTCAGGTAGTAAAAGCCCATGTCCCACAGATGGAAGGAGGTCCCATTTCTTCTTCTTTGCCACTCTCCCATCTTCCAACTTGCCCCCTACCCTGCTTCCCCATTCAGCTACTATCCCACCTCTCCCCTTACCTTGTTCAGTGGTGTTTATTCAGTGTCTACATTGTCTATACTCACCTGCCACTTAATCCCTCCTCAACCAATCTGCCCACTCGCCCACCACTCTAAGGCTGCCCTTGCTGAGGTCACACAGGGACCCACAGCCTCTCTATACATACTTCTTACCTTCCCTGGCCTGGGCAGCATTTCTGTTCAGTTCAGAAAATATTTATTGTATACCTGCCCTGTTCAGGGCACAGGAAATTCTCAAGTGACTGTGATATAGTCAACCACTTCCTCTTTATTTATTTATTTATTTATTTTTTCTTTAGACAGAGTCTTGCTCTGTCACCCAGGCTGGAGTGCAGTGGTATGATCTCAGCTCATTGCAACCTCCAACTCCTGGGGTTCAAGTGATTCTCCCACCTCAGCCTCCTGAGTATCTGGGATTACAGGCACCCACCATCATGCCCTTCTAATTTTTGTATTCTTTTTGAAGAGACTGGGTTTCACCATGTCAGCTAGGCTGGTCTTGAACTCCTGACCTCAGATGATCCACCCGCCTCAGCCTCCCAAAGTGCTAGAATTATAGACGTGAGCCAACGCGCCTGGCCCACTTCCTTTTTCTTAAAATTCCCTTTGCTCTTGACTTTTACAGCACTTTCCTCTCTTCCTCCTGTCTCTTCTGCAGGTTCATCTTGCACAGTCACTCTTTAAGTGGACTTCCATCTTGACTCCCTTCTCATCCCAATTAACAGACTCTTTCCAAGAAAGTTCACCATCAAATACAGCACAGATCTCTCTCCTCAGCTTCTGACCCTCATTTCTTGCTTCCAAGGGATGTTTTCAACTGAGATGCAGGGTACCTCAGATTCCACTTGTCTGATTCCACATGCCTGCTGGTCTCACCACACTCTCATGGGTTTGGTGGGTTTTAGAGCTGTTTTCCTAAAGCCTGAGAGACCCAAATTGATCTCCTGCTCTCTGCTCCCCACTCCCCAGCCTCCCAGCCCACTTGCCTGCTGCCCCTGCTGTCTGGAACAGGCTTCCTACCTCTTAAACTGGCTCCTATTTTCCATCCTCTCAGGCCTCCTTGTGGAAGGCCCCTCAAAATTAGCTGGTTGCCTTGTTAGAAATGAAGGTTTCTTAGGACCCACCTCAAACATCTTTTCAAATTTTGAGGGGGAAGGCCCTGTTTGTACATTTTTAAGAAGCTCCCCAGGTAATGACAATGCCCTCTGAAGTTGAGAACAAGAGAAAAAAGAGAGGATACATTCTAGATGAATTACAAGCACCAGTGGGCAGGATTTAACAATTGTCTGGATACAGAATGTGAGGGAGAGGGAAGAAAGAGGAGCCCTCTGGAATTTGAGGCTGGGAGAATGACATACCAGTGAGTGAACTATAGCAGCCCTAAAGTGATTTTTTGTGGGTAAAGACATTAAATTCAGTTGTTTTACCTTCAGTTTGCCACGCTAAGGAGACCTGAGGAGAAAATGAACGAAAAACATTGCCGAGGTCCTTTCTGAAATTACTTGTGTACATTCAAAACTATCCTTCATGGTCTTCCTTCACCTAATGTTAAAACCCAAGTTGTAAACCCAAATGAAGGGATAATACAAATGATCTTAAAGTAGCAGATCTGTGTCAGTGTTGACTAGCAAAAGGGGAGAATACCTGGAATTGAATTAAAGCATGAGCTGTAGAAGCTGCTTAATTAGAGCTCAAACTTATCAGCACATGTCTTTCTCTAAGCTTTTTCTAAAACAATTATCCTAATTTATGTTTTTGAATTGCAAAAGGAATAGGTACCCCTGAACTCTCACCTGCCACTTGCCAAAAAAATTTAAGTCTTCTTGGAGAGTCTCTTGAAAACAGTCTTTTGTATTGGCACAGATGTTTATTTGTATTTTAAAATAAGACAACACAATGTATTGATAAAGTCTACCTCTACAGAATCAATGCATGGTCATTGAAATGCAAGATTAGAGAAAAAGTGTGTTTCCTAATTGTCTATACTATAAAGTTAATCCATTGAAATCTGAACCCTAAAATTATAGTTCAATCTTAACATGATCCAGCAATATAGAAAATTATAACTGAATACAAGGTTTAAAGTTACAAAAGAGAATTAGAAATAAATAGCAACTGAACCACTGATGATGAAAGAAAACTCTATTATAAAGACCTAACCTTGAGTGTCCTATGTTAACATTTGTTATTTCAAGACTCATGCTTTTATAGATATGAAAGTATTTAAATTTGCTGTTATATTCTTTATGGCCTTAAATCAGCAAAGCGCAAACTTCTCCATGACCAGAACCAAATGTTATTTTCTTAAAAAAAGAACTGCAGGATCAGGGAAGTGTCAAGCAATTCATCAGGAAGAAGGAGGACAAGAAGCCAAGACAAGCCTTGACTCTTTAGGGCATAGTGGGTACTTAACCCTTTATCATAAAATATAAACACTTTTTTTTTAACGGAAAGAAGCTTTCTGAATTCATGTTTTCTTCTCAGTTTAAAGAGAATTTAAAGTCCTAAATTCAAGTTTAATAACCAGAGATAGAACAGATCATGAGAGCCAGCAATCCATTGCAGGGTCCTCCTTTACAGATGGCCATGGGATGGGGCAACAGTGAGCCCAGGTCAGTGGCAGAGCTAGGAGCACCTCCCTGGGGTCCCAGTGCCCTCCCCCATGTGAGCTCCCCCATGTGAGGCCATCATCTGGAGCCTTCTACTTCCATGCATACTTTTTTTTTTTTTTTGAGACAGAGTCTCCCTCCTTTGCCTAGGCTGGAGTACAGTGGCACGATCTTGCAATCTCGGCTCACTGCAACCTTCACCTCCCGGATTCAAATGATTCTTCTACCTCAGCCTCCTGAGTAGCTGGGATTACAGGCATGTACCACCACGCCCAGCTAATTTTTGTATTTTTAGTAGAGATGGGGTTTCCCCATGTTGGTCAGGCTGGTCTCGAACTCCTGAGCTCAGGCAATCTGCCCGCCTTAGCCTCCCAAAGTGCTAGGATTACAGCAATGAGCCACTGTGCCCGACCTCCATGCATACATTTAAAGTGAAAAAAATCAGTGCTTCTCATTCTTAAGGTCTCCAGTGGACACCATCAGAATTAAACTTTAACATGTGCCCAAATCCTGGAAATAAAATGTAGATGATAAATTTTATAATGCTCAATCAACATTTTAATTTTTTCAAGCTAAAACAGTCATCTCATGATTGAATAATTTTCATTTTGAAAAGTTCGGTTGTGTGTGTGGGTGTGAGTTCGTGATGTCATAATGGAGATTGGGTTCGATTCAATAAAAAGATATGAAAGACCTTTGTATTGGCCCCATTCTAGAGATGGTGGAGGGCAGAGAGAAATGACACGGCACTAAGCTTAAGGAATGTACCATCTAGCCAGGAGGCAGACCCACAGCCAAATATGTAAGGCAGTGGGATAACTCTAGTGGAATAGTTGTGTGCTGGAACCAGCTAGCCAGAGCCCGTCTCTGTAGTGGGTGTGCATCTCTTCCCAACTCTGCTTTCAGCATCTTCACATTCATAGCTTGAAAGTGGCCATGGTGGGAGTATTTACACCACAGAAATCAGAAAATGCTATGCATCAGCCTCTAGGAAGGCCAATTATGAAACACCAGCATACTACTGGATAGAAGACGTCAGAGAAAAGGTGAGTTTTGCAGAATGGAAATCTCAGTTTGATGAGAGCTTTGCATGGAGGAGTAGGCAGTAAGAAGAAGGGATGCCAGCTAGAAGGAATACATATATAGAGAGGCATAGCATGCTTAGGGAAAAAAAAGTAGATCAGCGCTCTCAAACTTAAATGTCCATCAACATCACCTGCAGGGCTTGTTAAAACACAAACTGCTGGGCCCTGCCCCCAGAGTTTCTGATTTAGTGAATCTGGGGTAGGGCCTGAGGATGTGCATTTCTAACAAGTTCTCAGGTGATACTAATGCTGCTGGTTTGGGGGCCCCACTTTAAGAATTAACCAAAGTAAATGACGAAATACTCCATACCATGCCACCAAAAAAAAAAAAAAAAAAAAACACCTTGGATTTCCTCTAGCTCCTTAGCTTTTGAAACGTGTTTCAGGGGCCAGCAACATCAGCATTTCTGGGAGCTTATTATAAAAGCAGACTCTCAGGCCCCCACCTCAGACCTATTGACTCACAATCTACAGTTGTGTGTGTGTGTGTGTGTGTGTGTGTGTGTGTGTGTGTTTTGAGCTGGAGTCTTGCTCTGTTGCCCAGCCTGGAGTGCAGAGGCGCTATCTCAGCTCACTGCAAGCTCCACCTCCCAGGTTCACACCATTCTCCTTCTTCAGTCTCCTGAATAGCTGGGACTACAGGTGCCTGCCACCGTGCCTGGCTAATTTATTGTATTTTAGTAGAGATGGGTTTTCACCGTGTTAGCCAGAATGGTCTCGATCTCCTGACCTTGTGATCCACCTGCCTTGGCCTCCCAAAGTGCTGGGATTACAGGCATGAGCCATCGCACCCGGCCCAGAATCTACAGTTTAACAAGATCTCCAGGTGATCCTTATGTGTGTAAAAGTTTGATAAGCACTGCTCTCTCTAGCCCACTGGTTCCCAGCCCAGGCCCGCACATTAGAATCCCCTGGAGAGGCTTTTCAAAAGTACTTGTGCCCAGGTCCCACTGTAATGCACTTGTTTAGGAATGAGCCAGGGCATGGGTTTGGTTTCAGCGCTCCCCAGGTGATTGTAATGTACAACCAGGGCTGAGAACCACCGCTATAGGTATCACCCTCAGTTAGGAGAAGAGTTCCCCATCAGGGCACTGTTTTGAACATTCTCTCATGGAAGTTTGAAAGAGCAGCCAAAAGCTGCAAAGCCATAACTACCTGCTGAGAACAGAACTGGAGCAGGTGCAGGCAAATTACTCTCTTTCATGCTTCTCCCCTCTCACCTCACAAATCTCTCTTCCTTTTGCTTGCCTTTGACCTCCATTCTTTTAGTTTCTCTTTTGCTCTCCCTTAATGATTATATAATATTAGTTAATTTAAAAATTGGTTATAATTATATAACTATGTAGCTAATTATATAACTCTATATTAATTATAGAGTAGTTAATATAAAACACTTTCCACAGGAGCATGTCATTTTAGTATGTAAAACACTGAAATGTATATAGACAACCCTTGAACATGTCCACTTCTAGGCAGATTTTCTTCTGCCTCTGCCACCCTGAGACAGCAAGGCCAACCCCTCCTCTTCTTCCTCCTCCTCAGCCTACTCAAGGTGAAGATGACAATGAAGGCCTGCCCTTATGATGATCCAGTTACACTTGATGAACAGTAAATATCTTTTCTCTTCCTTATGATTTTCTTAATAATATTTCATTTTCTCTAGCTTACTTTATTATAAGAATATGGTATATAATACATATAACATACATCATATGTGTTTATCAACTGTTTCTGGTTTCAGGCTTCAGGTCAACAGTAGTTAAGTTTTGGGAGAGTCAAAGATTACACCCGAATTTTCAACTGCATGGGAGTAGGTGTCCCTAATCCGCACATTGTTCAAAGGTCAACTGTGTTTAGTTTTAACATATGGAATCTTATTAGATAATATGAAAAGGAGATAGCTTAAAAGCCCTTGTATTCTGAAAGCTACGTGGCTTTGATGTGCCATTTCAATAATAGGTAAATTGAATGTTTTGGATTTCTGTCTGTAAAACAAAACCAATGCAACTACTAGTTGAGATGCTTTGTATTTGCATATGGCCCTTGACAGACCCCCCCAACCCCTAATCCCCAGACACACTCCTCAGAATTTGACCCTAATCGAAGTTCTCACCCTATTTTAGGGCACATGTCTATGCAGTGTGTACTATGAGAGCGCACTTAGTGCAGTTAGATTATGCAGTCTTCTGGGACAGTTTGGCGTTCCAAGGGGCTTTGCCATACAATAAAAGCCATTAGCACTGAACTTCAAAGACATTAGGCGAAGTGAAAGAAGCCAGACACAAAAGACTATTGTATGATTCCATTTGTATAAAATGCCCAGAAAAGACATATCTATAGAGAGAAGGTAAATTAGCGGTTACCTGCGGTGGGAGAGAGAAATAACTGCAAATGGACACTATGGGGTTTTGGTGGGGGTAGGGGATAGAAATGTTCCAAAATTAGATTATTCCTATTGTGGCACAATTCTATAAATAGATTCAAAAACTATCTAATTGTACTGGTAAAATAGATGCATTCATTGATGTGTAAATTATACCTCAATAAAGCTACTAAAAAATAGCAAATCACCAAAAAATTAGCACTAAATATTTCTCCACCTTAAAATAAGTTATTTCACCCTCGTCCTTTTCTAGTAATACCCGGTCAAGAGGAAGGAGCAAAACGGTTTTAAGGCAGACTCGCTTATTTAAGAGAAGTATATATTCCCATTGCCGGTGGTTTGATACCATTTTTACTTGCTTTCAAGTACTCTGAGATCTGGCAAGGCAAGGAAAGGAGTGAGGGGGGAAAAAGGAGGAAATTTTGAAAAGAAGTAAAAGCTATCGGATTTCTTTTGGAGACGGAGTTTCGCTCTTGAAACTGGGAGCAGAGGTTTTTAAAACAGCTGCCTGGGGAAGCGGCGGGACTCAGGGGAAGGCGGCGCTGCCAGAAAGTGTTAACCTCACAGGCGCCGACATCTGGCAGGAGTCAGGGCTTTGGCAGAGCCTGGTCCCCCCTGCCAGTCTGTACAGGGGAGCTGCCCCACCTGCTGATTTATCATTCCGTAATGTCAGGGGGATGGGATGTTGAAATTGTGGCTAGAATGTGAAATACGAAAAACACGAAGACTATGATTTAGCATCCGGGGAAGATCAGCACTAGCCTGCAGAAGAGCCTGTGAATGGGAGGCATCCTCGGCCCTCGCCTATAGGTTTTTTACTCCAACACTCAAGCTGGGGATCTGGGCGGGCAGAGCGTTCTTGGGTTAAAGCAGACAGAGGCAAAAGTGGAATTAGTAAGAGCAAAACCACTTCTGTGCCGCTATGGAGATAGTGCGGGCGAGGGCCGGGAGGACCAAAGTAAGTTTTTTTTTTGTTTTTTTTTTTTTTTTGAGACGGAGTCTTGCTCTGTAGCCCGGGCTGGACTGCAGTGGCCGGATCTCAGCTCACTGCAAGCTCCGCCTCCCGGGTTTATGCCATTCTCCTGCCTCAGCCTCCGGAGTAGCTGGGACTACAGGCGCCCGCCACCTCGCCCGGCTAGTTTTTTGTATTTTTAGTAGAGACGGGGTTTCACCGTGTTAGCCAGGATGGTCTCGATCTCCTGACCTCGTGATCCGCCCGTCTCGGCCTCCCAAAGTGCTGGGATTACAGGCTTGAGCCACCGCCCCCGGCCCAAAGTAAGTTTTAATTAAACAGAGACCTGATGTTGAAGGATAAATAAAACAACGTGGGGTGTAAACAGCTTAAATCAGGGATTCAAATACTAGACCTGATAATTTGTAGCCTCGGAGAAGATACAGATGAGTAGGATAATATCCGCAAATTTTGCTCCTTAAAAGAAATAATAGCTTGAATTTTAAGGAGGTACTAAATTAGAGAATTAAGTGGGAGAATGATTTTAAGTTATTTGTGGAGAAAAAGGTAAGTTAGCAAAGGAAACACAAAACTACATGTGTGTAAATCTTGCATCAAAAAAAGTAAAACCCATCAATGCTTTGTGTGATTTCTTTCTTCCCTCCTAGGATTTACATAGTGTATTGAAGTTTTTCTTTTCTTTTTCTTTTTTCCTTTTTTTTTTTTTTTTTTTTTTTTGCATTTCCACCTTTCAGCATGCCCCTATTTACAGGGAAAAATGCAGTTTATACATTGTTGGTTATCAAAATAAGCGTTGACAACCATTCCCACAATGCTTATGGTTTGTTTTAATTGCTTCCTGTCATACCAAATGCATCTACCATATGGATTTTAACAACTGGCCTCAAGACATGGGCGTGCTGCATTGAAAGTTAAATAGGACAGCTTGACTACTGAATCCTGAGGTTTATTCATTTGTTTATTTATTCATTCATCCAGAAAAACGACTGCCCCAGGCACTGTACAGAAATGAACAAATCTGCCTGCCTTTACAAAGCACGCTATCTGCTCAATGGGATGATACAAAAAGCGTGTGTGTGTGTGTGTGTGTGTGTGTGTGTGTGTACCTGGTACCCAGCTAGAGTACTGAGTCCATTTTGCAACAATAGGCAGAAGTATATATAAAGGAGTTATTTTTCTGTCCAGCAATATCAGGCAGTGGAACTTTGCCAGAGTCAGTAGTTCAGGTAACTGAGGATAATATTCTTAAGAACCAATTAAAACATTGTAAAAGAATGTTTGCTGGGAATCACTCTAAAATATAGTACTTACTCCTCTACCTTCCTTTCATTTGGTCATGATGACCCTTGACTACAGTTGCTTTGATACAGGGAGTCAGGGGCCTGGGAGGTTTTTGTTTACTTGTATATTTATTGTATGTCACAGTTTCATCCTTATTGCTGTGTGATTTGGAGCCATTAACCTTGCTAATTGTGCTTCATCTGTAAAAGGAGGGGGTGGACTTCAGTAGAAGTTCTTTAAAGGCCTGTTCTAGTTTTGATGTTTGTTGCTTACGTTGTGCCATCAGTAAAGTCCCAGTGCCTTTACACCATGGAAGGTAGCGTGCCCCCTTGGGAAATGCCCATAGTATGTGAGGACTTGGGACCCTGGTTAGGATCAAGGCTGTGCTTGTTAGAATTGTGTCCAAGGTACCTGTAGACATGTTCTGAGGGAGGCTGTGCAAAGCTCTTGGAGGTTTCCAGGTCATGAACTTGACAGCCTCTGTGAACTTGTCAGGATGCTCACAGGTTTCTTTTTGTTTTGTTTCTCTCTTGCTCCTATTTATTTATTTGGCTTGTTTTTGCTTTCAGTCATAGTCTGGAAAATTGAGGTCACTTTAAATCTTATATCTAGATAAATGGAGTATAACTACACATATATACCTTCCAATTGTGCTATTCCGAGGCAGAGGGAAATTTTTCCTACTGTGCATCTCTAAATTTCCAGAACAATGGCACAAAATACATTCCACTTTTCTGTTCATCAATTAAGTTAGCTTCTTCTCTGAAACTGCTATCAAGGAATTCAGCAAACATTTAGAAAGTAGGCATCTTCTCTACTCCAGCCCTGGGAGAGTTGCTGAAAATAGAGAGATGAAAAGCCTGATCCCTAACAGGGTGAAGTTCCCTGGTATGTGCAGCTCACTGGATAATGTCATGACACAGCCCTGCATGGCCCGCTGGTCTCACCACACTCTCTCATGGGTTTGTCATTCAGATGCGTTTGTATGTTTTGCCCCAGATAAAGACCTAAAAAGTGCAAGTGAAATCCCACTGTTCTGTTAAAATAGAAAACATATTTGATGTTGCCTATATTTATGCCTTCTCCACATATTTGATAATTAAAGGGTCATTGTTATTTGCGGCCATAACAATATGATATAATACATGATTATTGTGGAAATCTTGGAAAATAAAGAAAACTTGGAAAAAGGGAATAAAAATCTGCATGAGTTGCTCCACCTAGAGGTAACTACTGCCAACATTATGCGCTATTTCCTTCAGGTCTATATTTTTACTTACTGACATTTTGCCAGGCACTGTGCTAGTGACGCTGCAGTGAATGACTGCATCCTCCCCTCAGAGCTCACAGCTTAGAGACCTTGTGTTAAGTGTGATGATCTGGAAGTACAAAAAGAAAGTAGGAGGGGCTTGACCTCGGGGCACTTCCATGGACTCTGGGTTTAGGAAAGGGTTTCCAGAGGGAGAGGCATTTAAGTTGAGACCTCATAGCACTTCCATGGACTCTGGGTTTAGGGAAGGGTTTCCAGAGGGAGAGATATTTAAGTTAAGACCTAAAGAATCAGGGGAAGTTGTCCAGGAGATAGGAAGGATGGCAATGGGGGAAGGCATAAGTGAAACATGGCTTTGGGGTGACTGGAGGGCAGAGGGCTGAGGCCTCCAGGAGGAGGAGAGACAAGAGATGGTGCTGCAGAGGTAAGCCAGGCCCCAGGCAGGGAGCTTATCAACCCAGTTATTAATATTCTGTAGCAACAACTTTGGGTCCTGAGTCTTTCTGGTTTTATTTCATTTTAGATTCTACACTTAATACCATAGCATAATCTTATTTTATATTAATATAAATTATTTTAATGGATATATAATATTCCCCCAATGGATGAGGCATCATTGACTTAACTGTGCCCCTTTTGTTGAAGATGAATCTACCAAGAATTTAAAACAAAAAATAGTCTTTTTTTTTTTTTATTTTTTGCTTCACATTCCACTTCCCTTGTGGTTCTCTATTGTCTCCAGGTAATGGTAAAACTGGAACATTCTAAGCAAGGTAGACACGTTCATGTTCTTTTACCCCAAATCGGAATTTGGGCCATCAACCAGAATCCACTGCTTCAGGACTCCTGGCAGCAGGTGTTAAATTCCCTTCCAGAAGCAGAATCATCACAGCTTTCATTTCTTCCTCTAAGCAGCCCACTCCTGCATCCAAAGAAAGATCAATGTACAGAACCTGTTTCTAGGTAGTACCAAATCCCCTCTTCCTTCCTCCACTGGTCTCCCCCTCCTCCTCCTCCTCTAAAAAACTAGGATCAGAATCCATTGACAAAATATCAACCTTTTATTAAAGAAAACACTTTAGAAGAAAGAATCGTTGCAGACAAAAACCGTGTTTGACGAAACACACTCTTTCATCCCTCTTAAACCAGGAAAGTTACGAGCACTGATTCATACTTTCATTCATTGGTTTATTCAACAAGTACTTGTTTGGTGTTAGGCCACCCTCTGAGTATAGAGTAAGGGCCAAAACCATCCTGGCTGCTGCCTTGCAGACCCTACAGCTGAGAAAAGAGTCTGACATTCCACAAATAAACATATCAAGTATTTTATGACCTACGGTGGTAGGTGGTGCTATGAAGGTAAACAGATGTGAAGGAAAAAGCATAGCAAATCTAAGGAATTGGAAGGAGGCTGTGGCTGTGCACAATGAGAGCATGGGAGAATGTTGTCAAATGAGCAAAAGAAGTTTTCTCATTTTTTCTCCTCTTTCTCCTTAACGTAGCCATAGAACGTCTTGTGGGAGATGGAGTATATCTGCCCATTTGGAAACCAAAAGGCTCATCTTCAGATTGGGAGGCTTGGCAGTGGGGCAGGGGAACACTTCCTGTCACCTTCAATTCCTTCAGCCTCCTATTTCCTTTTTCTTTGAGGCCCTCAGGGCCAGTAAACTGGTTATGAAGGCAACTCTCGAGAAAATTAAAATACTAAAAGCAAACATGAATGAAGAAATTCTGTTTAGGTAGGTGCCATTTATGTACAGCTCATTGATTTCCCTTCTGTTGGTTGTTCTTAAAAAGTACCTTGTGAAGATAGAATGTTATTGTGAGCACCGTTGTTAATATTAATGTTATATTTCTATTAGTTCATTCTCATGCCGCTGTAAGGACAGGCCAGAGACAAACCCAGGTAATTTATAAAGAAAAGAGGTTTAATTGACTCACAGTTCTGCTGGATGGGGAAGCCCCAGGAAACTTGCAGTCCTGGCAGAATACACCTCTTCATAGGGCAGCAGGAGAGGGAAGAAGGCATCTCTTCACAGGAGAGCAGGAGAGAGAATGAGAGCCAAGTGAAGGAGGAAGCCCCTTATAAAACCGTTGGATCTCATGAGAACTCGATTACTATCATGAGAACAGCATCAGGGAAACTGCCCCCATGATTCAATGACCTCCTACCGGGTCCCTCTCATGACATGTGGGGATTATGGGATTACAATTCAAGATGAGATTTGGGTGGGGACACAAAGCTAAACCATATCAATATCCAACACCTGCAGATTCTCAGAGAAGTCAGATTACCTTTAGACTACAGAAAACCCAACTCAAGTTGGATTAAGCAAAGAGGGAATTTGCTGGCTCATGTGACTCGATAGTCCTGGGCTAGGGTTAAGTGTCAGGCACAACGTAATGTGGGGATTAAACAATATTATTAGTATTCAGCACAGCTCTGTTCTTCCCATGTGTTGACTTTGTCCTCAGACAGTATCTCCCTTCGGGGTCAGAAGGCAGCTGCTGCATCTCAGCTTAAAATCACATAGTGAAAAGGGAGCTGAATACAACCAGTGCCCACCCTGGGAGCTGGGAGGTGAGGGGTGGAAGGAAATCCACCCAGTGCATATGGCTGAGGGTGAGGGAGGCATGAGCCCTGAAGAAAATGCAAGGTATTAAACTTTTCTTTTTTAGAAGAAAGGTAAATCCTCTAACAGTCCTGCCCCCTAAAAAAAATCACTATATCTCAAACTTAACTTTTGATAGGACTCACTTATGTTACTTGATAGAAGAGAAACTCAGAGAATGGGCCTTTGTTACTTTCTCAGGAAGCCGAGTTACAAGTTGAGCGTGGACATCCTTCTTTCATTTTGTACCATTTATTTTCAACCTAACAGAATTTCCTTGAAATGTTCTGATATTTGCTGGGCACCCTTACCCAGCTACCAGTACCAATCCAGACTTACCCTATTTTTATGGATGTTCTATCATTTCATTGAGACTGGGAGGAAGGGACATGTCACCCTAAAAACTGAGTCTACCGTTTTTCGCTCATTCAACTTTGAAACACAGCTTGCCTTGCTGTTTGCAGTTGTGAGGGAGTGAGAAATGTAACATTTTTTGCAAAACGTTTCAAATACTGGAGACTCAGTAACATCCCATTTCTGGCAACCCCTAGGGGAAAGGAGGAAGCGGTAATGAGCAAAACCATCCTGGGGAAAAGAGCACAGGAGATGGAGCGTGAGTGGTTACTCTTCAGTGACGCAGGGTCCAGCAAGTCAGGGCTTCTGAGGGAGGCTGCTGCCAAGGGCTCTGACTTGCCTGCCCCATGGGCCAAGGCTTGCCTTAGCCACAATAGTTTACTATGCCCAGACAAAAAGGAAATTCATGAACAGAGAGCATGTCAAGTGTACGGCCACTGCCGAGAATGAGAGCCACAATCTCCCAGTCAGGCTTCTCCTTGACCTTTCAGCTTTCAGGAGGGTGGAGCCAGGCCAGGTGAACCAACCTGAGCACCTCTGTGCACAAGCCTGTGATCTGCTTGGGAAAGTGAGTGCTCGCAAGGGCTGCTTATGGCTCCTCAGCCTGAATGAGGATGCCCATTGTAAGAGAGCTGTGTGTATGCTGTGAGTCTGCCCATCCAGGTTTGCAGGCAGAAGATATGTATGCCTTCTTTGGAGGGGGTGGAGGCTGCACGTGGCTTTCTCCAAACTGTTTTACTTTATTTTTTCCTGTGATGTCCGTCCAGCCAGTCTGCATAGCATCTGCCCTTTCCGGTCAAGAGGCTTGCCAGAGAAGATACTAAGGGGTCACATGATGAGGGTGGAGCCACACAGTATCACTTAGAGCTTAAGGACAGTCAGCACCTCTGGGCTTAGACTAGATAGAACACATTACGTGATATGACAAAAGAGAAACTCATGGAATAGGTCTTTGCTACTTTCTCAGGAAGTTGAGCATCTTCTTTTCCTTTTGTGCCAAATTCAACTTAATTTATGAATTTGACTGAGCCTGACCCCTTACCATACGTTGCCCACTTTCAGGCTGACCATGCACCAACTTGGGGAGGTAGGCACTGGAATACAGAAATGTTTGCTGAGGCCATTTGATGTGCAGGAACATCCGAAGGATAAGCTTGGGGCCCTGATTCCTTTGCTAACTAGGTGAGGGGCATTGGGTAACTTTCTTTCTCTCTATGGCCACATTCTCTTCAATAGTAAAATAGGTAATGGTCAGAATGATTTTCATGGCCTTGTATAATTCTCACGCTAAGACAGGACAGTGCATAAAAACTCACAGTTACCTAAATCACCATTCTAAGAGGAAACAGGAAAATGTGGCACCATTGCAAGTTCTCTTTCTCCCCCTAGGACCACTGCACAACGCTAGAAGTGATGTCTGCCTCCTATGATAGAGTGAGCACCTCTCTGATGGGGCTGGGCATGGCATGGGGCTGCACATCAGCACGGAGGTCTGGGCTCCCTTTGTACTGGCAAAACGCCCGAGCTTCACTTGGATTCAGGGACCATCCCTAACCTGTCACCATGTGGGAGGTACCACATGGAAGACACAGAGATATAGAAAATACAGTCTCCACCCTCAGGATTTCTAGCTAATCTGAGCTTCTTCTAGTTACTCAATGCTCCTCCTTTTTCTTGTTTACTTCTAAACTTTGCACATGCTGTGGCCTCGCCTGAAATGCTCTCTTTGTTGCCCTGTTACTAGGACTGCTGTGTACAGCTGTGGAAATGTCATGCTGCATAATTCTAGGCCTATTTACATAAATGTATATGATGCCCTCAGAAATGTGCAGTGTACAACTTATACAACTGCACAGCATGGCTCCAACTGCCACCTCCACCCCATCTGGGTGTAGCTCATACTCATCTCAGTTTTCAGCTTGGTCATTACATTCCCTTTCCTTCTGACCATCTTCCTATCTTCCTTCTCTCCCTCTTTCTTCCTGTCTCTCATGTTTATTGACCACCTACTTTGTGCCAGAACCTGTGCTAGGAGCTGGGTATACATCTGTAACAAAACAGAGTCTCTGCTCTTGTGAAACATTTATATTGTTCTTCCTCCAGGAAGCCTTCCCTGACTGCACCGTAATTGTATCAGGTGCCTGTTGACTGACCAATGAACAACTCTCACCTGGGGACCTTGGGCCCTAGAATATAGGGCCTCTGGTGTGAAGGAAATCTGAGGGTAGGAGGGGCTGCAGAAGACTGAGCTGGAGCTCCATTCCTTCGTTTTCTGTCCTCAGGAGTGCCCTGGGGCATTTATGAAGCTCATTAGTAAAGCAGCAATTAATGTGGGACCCAGAGCATGGCTTCTTCCTGCCAGGGAGACCACAAAGTTCCAGAACATCCCAGGGAGGAATGGGGCACAACCCAGGCCTGCCTCCTGGGGCTGCAAAACAATCCCTGATGAGTCCTCTCCAGCGGACGGTGCAGTCACCTGCAAGGAGGCAGCTGAGCTGAAGGTGTTCTCCAGGAGGCTTAAAATTGCCGGGCTCCTTCCACAAATGCCTTCCCAACACTGTTTAGGGTGGTGAATGCCAGGAAACTAATGAATCTGAGCTTAGTGAATTAATTGTTGATGAAATAATGTAAATAGTGTGCTTCCTGTTTGTCAGTTTCTACAGAAATTAATCAACCCCACTTGGCAGCAAACAGGATTGAGTTTTAAACTTAATTTACGAATTTGGCGAAACTATCTATGGGAAGTCTTGCCTGGAGGACCTTCCATGGCTGCTTCATGTCCCAACAGGCCTTGCCTTTCATAGAAGACATGATTGCTTTAAGAGAGTCCCAACCAGAGAAAGGGACGATGGAGGAGGAAAGAGGGGAAGGTAGGACTGAACACAGGCTTTGATTGTGAGGCTCCAGCCAGACCCATGCTTCCTCCTGCCTTCCTGCCTCAACCCTCCCCGGTGGACCCCTCACCAGATGAAGGTCTGTTAGCTGAGCTGGGGGATGATGGCTCAGAGCAACGGGGCTGACTTTCAGGCAAGGCCTGAATTTGGTTTTAATTATGCTGTGCTGTGTGCATGAACTAAAATTGCAGGATGATGTGAAAGAAAAATACATCTAATAAGAAGTGTATTTTTTGGACTTTTTTTTAGTTCAATGTGATTTTATTTAAATATGTGTATAGCTGAAGGAGGGATGTGATCTTTTTGTTAAATGAAACCAATTTTCACAGTATATATTTGGCCATTTTAGCTTTGTAGTGAATAATAACAGAAAACGAAGTCTCTGTTCAAGATCCTCACCCCAGCACTCAGCCAGGTGCCTGGCAAGATGACACATTTCCTGGTCTGAGGCTCACAGCCAATCCTCTCACCCAAGTGGAACACCAATTCTCCTCCAGGCATACGCGCGCGGACACACACACACACACACACACACACACACACACATCTTATTTTCCCTACTCTACACAGGGGCCTGAGAATCCTTAATTTTAAAGTTGGGCAAAACATGAAAGGATTCGTTAACTTATTGTCTGCAACATATCCAACTACCTTTTAACTCTTAACAACTGCAAGTATAAAATACTTGAAATTTACAAGATGCTCCATTTAATGGAACAACTCAAATGCTAAAAAATTAGATCAAGTAACATGCTTTAATATTTTTAAATGTTATTTAAAATTTATTGAGACAAGACAGCAGCACATTCTTGGTATTATAAACTCCTACTGATGACTGCTACTGGATGGACAAAAACATTTAAAACAGAGAAGAAACCATACTGGATACAACAATGTCTGCAGGGAAAGTCACGTTTTATATTTTGTTAACTGAAATTAAACCTGACAAAAAACCAAAGATCTACAAACCGACACCCATGTCATTTTAAATGATGAGGTAGATTGTTTCCTATGCAGTAAAGTGAAGATAACAAAAAAAAAATTCCATACAACTTCCAAATCCTCTTTAAAAAAAAGTTTGAGTTATAGTCACTTTCCCAAACAAGACATTCATAAACTATAAGGTGGAGAGCTCATACTCAGGCAGGTTCTGTACTTGATGTGCTACTTGGAGATTCAATAATCAGTCTTGGGTCAACCAACTCTCTCCAAAATACAGTGATCTTGCTCTCCTGTGTCACAGTGTACTCCACTACCTCGGTTCCATTTTCATTGTGATAAACCAAATCAAATTTCCCAGGTTCTCTCAAGGCAGGTAAGGATGAAAGAATTTGTATATCTACTTGATAGGTCTCTGGATTGTGAGTTAATATTCTTCCTTCCTTGTAATTGAGACATCAGGAGGGTAACTGGATGTTAGTTCCAAAAGCTTAAATGCAATCTTTTCTCCAACTTGAGGGGCAGCTGCTAACAGTGGTAACAGACTACAGTCCTTCTTGTGTGTCTCTACCAGATTCTGGATAATAGTAGATGAATTTGTTACTATGTCATTTAATTGCTGTCACTTCTGGTTGCCAGTGCTTCTATTTACAACACAGAAAACAGGATGCCCTCATCCTCAACCTCTCCCCAGCATGCCCGTCCCTTAGCTCTCTTCCAAGAAAAAAGGTTCTCTCCTCTACCCCATCCTCTTCCTAACCTAGTGGGGAGAGACACACTGGGAGAAGGACCAGGAGCCTGTCCACCACCATTTGAGCCAGAAGGCTTCCATCCAGGAGCACCTGCAGTCTGTGATGACAGCCCTGGGACTGGACAACCTCTTCCTGCAAAAAGGCCTACTGTCTTTAAGAAATCCACAGCACACTCTGGGGTGCTTGATGACATCAAGCATTGGTCATCTGACTCTGAACTAGAGTCTGAACTAGAAGATGTTATTCCAGAGGTCTTGCCCTTGCTGGGGGTATGGCTAAAGCCAGGGTCTTTTTGTTTGTTTGTTTGTTTGTTTTTGAGACGGAGTCTCCCTCTGTCACCCAGGTTGGAGTGCAGTGGCGCTATCTCGGCTCACTGCAACCTCCGCCTCCCAGGCTCACGCCATTCTCCTGCCTCAGCCTCCTGAGCAGCTGGGACTACAGGCGCCCGCCAACACGCCTGGCTAATTTTTTTTTGTATTTTTAGTAGAGACGGGGTTTCACCGTGTTCGCCAGGATGGTCTCGGTCTCCTGACCTCATGATCCACCCGCCTCGGCCTCCCAAAGCGCTGGGATTACAGGCGTGAGCCACTACGCCCGGCCTAATGCCAGGTTTTATACCAGTTTGTCTGCAGTTGTATTTTTGGTAGAGGGTCCTTCTTTTGATAACTCAGTTGGTAATTTCTCGGAGGAATTTCTGGCCTCCAAAGTGACTTTGCTGGGACCATCACTATAGATTCATCACAAGACTCAGACTCCGAGGGGGAACTGGGACTCTCTTTTGGGCAAATGCTTACAATACCTTTCCTTTTGGCTTTAACAAGGCTGTTTCTAGCAGAACTTTTAGAAGAACTACATCTCTGATTGGCCCAGTCTTTTACTGCCTGTATTTTAGGAGACTTGGGATTCTTGGCCTTTTTTTTATATTCACATTTCTCCTTTTTCTTTGGGGATTTTCTTTTGGTCTCTTCGTTATCATCACCCACGGTGCCACAGGTTGTTTTCTTTTTTCCTTCTTCTTCTTCTTTCTTTCTTTATTTTTTTTGCTGACAGTCTGATCTGTGACAGCTTCTGGTTCCAGATCCAAGACCTTCTCATTATTGTTATTGTTCTCTTGCCTCTTCCAATGCTTCTTTGAATATTTGTAATCTGGTTCAGTTTCTTCATCCTCCTCTAACTGAAATGTCCCTTCTTTGCTTTTGTAAGAGATAAATTAGTGTCCCATTACTGATGACTGCAGGATTCTCAGCGGCTCCTCTCTCTTCTAATTTAACTCTGAGGCAGTCGTTGTCTCTCACCAGGCGCGCGCTCTCGGTGGCGAGCAGGAGGCCCCCCCTCCAGGTAGAGGCTTAGGAGGGCCCCAGAACTGAAGCGGAAGCGCTGGTGGATGAGACTAATGAGATCTGTGATGACTCGGCATCTGTCCAAGTCGAGCAGAAGCCAGAAGGCCGTACAGTGCGGGGTAACTGTCAGTGGATAATCAGATTGAAACCGTAGCCTAACGATCTCAGAAGCTGCCATCTTGCTTGGTGCTCAGCAGAAGTCGAGAGATATTTTGGACTATTTTTAAATTGAGTTTGGGGGCCGGGGGGCATCTTCTTGAGTCTGGAGAGACTAATGTGAGGAATCGGCTCCTATGGGGCATGAATTAGAGCATTGATCCTATATGCCCCTGAGTGGAACCCAGAACAGCTGCTGGCTCTCGCGAGTGAGCAGTAAGCCCTTGTCACCATGCAGGTCAGGCTCTCTGATTGGAGCTAGTATGTTCAGGAATCCCAATCAGACATCCCTGCTGGGCAGTCAAAAAGCCTGTGTAGGCCGGGTGCGGTGGCTCATGCCTGTAATCCCAGCACTTTGGGAGGCTGAGGCGGGTGGATTGCCTGAGGTCAGGGGTTCAAGACCAGCCTGGCCAACGTGGTGAAACCCCATCTCTACTGAAAATATAAAAATTAGCCAGGCGTGGTGGCAGGTGCCTGTAATCCCAGCTACTCAGGGGGGCCGAGGCAGGAGAATTGCTTGAACCCAGGAGGCGGAGGTTACAGTGAGTTGAGATTGTGCCATCACACTCCAGCTTGGGGAACAAGAATGAGACTTTGTCTCAAAAAAAAAAAAAAAAAAAAAAAATCCTGTGTAGACCACCACTAAGCAGTGACTCCAACCTCTCCAGTCTTGGCTTATGTGACAGAGTGTGTGAATGCCTGTCTGTGTGGTGTACATGCTTTTTTTACAGCCCCTCAGTCTAGGCCGACCCCACTCCACTCGTCGGCACATTCTCAGGCCTCCCTGGAGGCCACTGGGGAACTGTCCAACCTCCTCCCCACCCCAGTGAGTCATGAGTGACCTCCACTCTCATCCCCACTTGGGAAATTTTCTAAATTGCCTCCTCTCTCAGCTCTCATCACACATTAGTTTTTCTTCCTTCTCAAAGCTTCTCTGAAAGCAGTTTTCACCTCCTGTCTCATTTTCCTTTTCCTGACCAGCATTGGTATGTTCTGTGCCCCCAGCCCCAACTCCAAGAGGATTGTCCAGCCCAACTGTGGTCTGTGGCGGGGGCCGGGGTTCAGCCCTGATGTCCTGCCCCATCCCCCTGGCTCCCCACCCAGTTTGGGGGCCCCCTGATCCCCCTCTCCACTGTTCCTCCCCCAGGGCACTAAGGCACAGTACCTGGCAGCCAAGGCCCTAAAGAAGCAGTCGTGGCGATTCCACACCAAGTTCATGATGTGGAGCCAGAGGCACGAGGAGCCCAAGACCATCACTGACCAGTTCGAGCAGATGAGGGCCCCGCCCCCTCTCTTCCCGCTGCTAGGGTTGGGGTAGAGTCCCCAGGCTCCAGGCAGCCCCTGCTGGCCTCTGCGCCCTCGCCTCCACCTTTCAGCCGGTGCACTCCCTCAGCCTGACCATGTTCTCCTCCCTCGGGCTGTCTGCTCAGCCTGGAACACTGCCCTCTCATCCTCCACTTGGCCAGCTCCTAGGCCTCCTGTGGGTCTTAGTGCAAATGTCCCTTCCTCAAAGACACCTTCCTGGCGCCACCCAGCCTGGTGTCTCCCCCTTGCAGTGCTGGGCACACTCGCTTGGGTGTGGGATTTTCCCGGGATGTCTCCCTGTACCAGGCTGTGGGCTCTGCTGCCCAGGGACCCTGATGGTCCCCCTTTCACCTCCAGGTCCCAGCACCCAGCAGGGCAGGGGTTCAGTGGGGAAGCTATTTTTTTTTAATGGGCTTCTCAAGTTGTAATACTGGAAAATTCCTGCTTCTTGCAAACACTCTGGAGCCAGCCTACCTGGGTTTGAGCCCAGTCTAGCTGGGTGACTCTGGGCAAGTCACTCGAACCTCTGTGTCTCAATTTCCTTATCTGTAAAAATGGGGGGAAGAAGACCTACCTAATGCAGTTGTTATGAAGATTAAATGAGTTAATAACGTGTAAGTACTTAATGGTGACTGCTACGTAGTCAGTGTCATGGATTTTTTTTTTTTTTTTCCAAATTACTTTCAGTTGGTGTGTTCTACAGTGACTTTTTTTTCCCACCAAATACTTCCCTGAAGCCCAGCCCCTTCACGGGGATGAAGTATTACAAGGTCCTTGTCCTCAGAGAACTCAGTCCCCTCTCCTAGTTCTCCCAGGTTGCCATCTTTGAAGCATTTAAGACATTCATTCAGAACCTAGCTCCTCTCCCACTGTGTCCTCAGACATTAACTACAGACTTCCTGTCCTTTCCTGGTTTGGCCCAAAACCATCCTCCAAGTCAGTACATTTCAGGCCATCCAGCCATTCAGAAATTCCCACACCACTGCCGTCACCAACAAAATGTCCCTGCAGAGTGCTTGGATTTAGACTCTGAGTCTGTTCCATTCTGTAGAACAAGGGTGACAGCACCCGCTGCCTGGAGGTCTTTGTGAAGATTAAATGCTAGGCTGTGCATCCTGTACTCACACGTGAGAGGTGCTCAAAAGCCGCAGCCCTCGAGAAAACGAAGGCTGTGCACTCACACCTGGGGCTGGGGCTGGGGCTGGGGCCCCACTCCGGCAGCTGGCTTCGGTGGAACCTCCGTTTCCTCCTCGCTGAAGTGGCATGATAACATTTCCTACCCAAGAAGAACCTTGTGAGGGTGGAATGAGAGTGTGCGTGCAGGGCAGTTGGCCTGGTGCCTGACACACCTACAGCCCTAAGAATTGTCCCCTTTGTCGGTCCGGCCCAGATCCCAGACCACCTCCTCGTCCACTCGCTGACCGCCTTCTCCCCCGGCCAGGGCACCTACATCTACTTTGACTACGAGAAGTGGGACCAGCGGAAGAAGGAAGGTTTCACCTTTGAGTACCGCTCCCTGGAGGACCGCGACCTCCAGTGACACCGGCCCCTCCCTCTACCCACCCCCTTCCCCCGCATGCTGATCCCCCTGCCCAGGTGAGGGCCCTGCCCTGGAAGACTGGAGGGAGGCCCCAGGCCACGGGGCATCCCCCTCTCCCAGGAAGCAGGGAGGGGGCCGGGAGGTTTTCCTCTCAGCCCCACCCTGGGGGCCTGGGGGCGAGGGCTGCCTCCTCCTTCCCTCCCCAGTGAGGGACATTTTTTGGTAAACCTATTTTCATTTTGGAAAATATTTGTGAATAAATAGTTTTACATGACGGCTGGCAGCAGCGGCCTCTCCTGTAGCCCCTCAGGAGTCGATGAGCAAAGTGAGGGTCCTGCTGGCGGGGGCGCCGGGCCAGCTGGGGGTTGAACTGGGAGTTGTACCGCCGCCTCCGGTTATCTGTCTCTTCTTCCGGCTGACCCTCCTGTAGTGCCCGGCCTTGGACCCGGGCCAGCAGGGCCTCTGCCCGAGCCCTCTCAGCCGCTTCCCTCCGAAGACGTTCAGCTCGAAGCTGGTCCAGGGATGGAGGCCTGTGGGGAGAGGAGTGAGGTCAGAAAGCTGGTAGCTCCTAGGAGGCCATTCCCCCAACCTCTCTCATAGAGGGAGCTGCCGCCTGGAAGCCCTGCTGCATCCAGTACGCCCCAGCCTCAGCTCTCAGGCCTTCTGGAAGAAGCCACTTGGTGCTGGGACACCATGGGCACATCTCTGGCCTTCCCTTCTGTGGACTTTCGTCCTCCCCAGTCTTTAAAATCTGATGCTCCTCCAGGTCAAGAAAGCACAATGAGCAGCCCCCTGGCCCTCTCTGGGCCTCAGTTTCCCTTTCTAGAGAAAAGAGTACAGGCAGTGCACCCCCTCTAGACCAGGGGTACAGCATCCTGGAGGCAAGCCTGCTTCTACTGTCTTAACCCAGCAGCTCTCAAACTGTTTGGTCTCAGGACCCCTTTATACTCTTTAAAACTGAGGACCCTAAGAGCTTTTGTTTAAATAGATTCTATCTGTTAACATACTGCAAATCAGAAGTGAAAACTAAGAAAGTTTGGACACAAGCATCTGTGCCATTAGCCATCAGAACGAGGGTGTCTTCTCATCACACAGCCTCTGGAAACCTGCACTATGTGCCTGAGAATGCGAGTGAAAAAGGCCAACAGTGTTAGGAAAATAGGCTTGATACCACAGCACCCCGGGAAAGGGTGGCAGGACCCCTAGGGCTTCCTGGACCACATGCTCAGAACCACTTCACCCAGCCAGCCCTTCACCGAGTCCCTGGCTGTCCTGACCAGAGACCCTGCAGTGCCCATGCTGGGCTGCTGCCAAGCCCTGAAAGTCTGGGCCCTGGTCTGCTGAGGAGGGGGTCTTCCTTCTTACTCTTCGGGTCGTTGCTTCTCAGACCCCTCCTTCTTTTCCTTTCTGCTGCAATTGCCTTCACCGCTGTGCTGTCTCTTCTTCCCCAGATGCTTCTGCATCTCCCGCAGAGGGTCCAGACGGCTCTTGATCTTCTCATCTGGGGCTGGGCCAGGCGGGGGACCCCCTCGCTCTGGGGGTAGCTGGTACCAAGGGGGTTGAGTCTGTGCCTCCGCTGCACTCTGGCCCAGGTATGTCAGGATGCCCAGAGCTTTCTCTTGCCTCTCCTGAGGGGGCCAGGAAATACAAGAGATGAGATATAATCTTTCAAGGTGTCAGGTGTGTCTCCCTGACATAGGAATCTAAGCAAACAGGTACCTAAGGTTTGTCATGAACCAGTTGTACCAGGTGCTGGGGATGGAAGACACCAACAGAGGCCAAGTTCCCCCTGGGGGGACAGTGGCAGGTACAGTAACAGCAGGGGAAGGAGGGGACAAGTGAAGCCACTTGAGTGTTCAAAGGCAGGCATCTTTGCAGAGAGACTTGAAGAGAAACCTGAAGGGATCAAGCAAAGCAGAGGAGCCATGGGTGGGGTCAGCAAGTCCAGAGACAGCAGGTGAGTGACAAGAGCTCATGTACCTGTGTTTTTTGAGATGCAGTCTCGCTCTGTTGTCCAGGCTCGAGTGCAGTGGCACCATCTCAGCTCACTGCAACCTCTTCCTCCCAGGTTCAAGCAATCCTCCTGCCTCAGCCCCCCTAGTAGCTGGGATTACAGGCACGCACCACCATGCCCGGCTAATTTTTGTATTTTTAATAGAGATGGGGTTTTGCTATGTTTGGCCAGGCTGGTCTTGAACTCCTGACCTCAGGTGATCCATCCACCTTGGCCTCGCAGTGTTCTGGGATTACTGGTGTGAGCCACCGTGCACGACCACTGACGTACTTTTTACGCTTGATCTTAGCCAAAAGGCAACAGGGGACTGATTCGCTTTTTTTTTTTTTTTTTTTTTTTGAGATGGGCTCTCGTTCTGTCACCCAGGCTAGAGTGCAGTGGCGCAATCTCAGCTCACTGCAACTTCCACCTCCCGGGTCAAGCGATTCTCCTGCTTCAGCCTCCAGGTAGCTGGGATTACAGGCGTGCACCACCACACTTGGCTTATTTTTTTGTATTTTTAGAGATACCATGTTGACCAGGCTGGTCTTGAACTGCTGACCTCATGTGATCCACCTGCCTCAGCCTCCCAAAGTGCTGGGATTACAGGCATGAGCCACAGCTGGCTGATTTACATTTTTAAAAGCCCATCAGGTTTCAGACCCCTCCAGTTTGGAGAACTGAGCAGTTTGTCTAGCAGCTGGGGACCTCTAGCATCTACCTCCAAGCCCTGTGGGTGCCCAGATGGCAACACTTCTTAAATGTCATGCTTTGGTATGGTTCTAAATTCTGTGTGTTCATTCTCGTTTGACCTTGATCACAAGCAGTGGCTAAAGTGCCCTCTCCCCGCAACTCGATTCATGGCTCCTCTAATGAAGTGGGTGAGGCCAGCTTACTTTCTCCTGTCGCTTTTCTTCCTCATACTCTTAATTGCCTCTGATCACTCCTTTCCCTTCCTCCAGCAGCTCCCGAAACAGGTTCACAGGGCCAGAACTTGGGGCTCCCGCCTCTGCTGCTTCAAGCTCAGGCAGTGAGTTCTGATGTCTGGCTTTCTTTCATAGGAATTCTGTATGGGCCTGGGGAGAAAGTTATAGGCAGGGCATTCAGAACCTAGAGGTAATTCAAGAACTGTGAGTCTGGTGCCCACCACAGAAAATGGCAGTCCAGGGTGCTGGGTTTATAAAAAAGGGAGCACTAGACGCCTAAAAGAGACACCTGTCCTAGCTGGGGGTGAGGGTAGGCAGATGAGGCAACGCCTGGGTTTTGTAAACTGCCTTTCAAATAGTAAACCACAGGTCATCAAGGATGGCTGGGAGGAGGTCCCTGGCCTAAACCAAAGGGGTTCCTAACCTCAAATGAGACAATTAAAACAGCCATAAAGGTAGACCAAACTGCATTAGGCCAGACGATCTGAATTCTAGCCATGGCTCCAAGTCACTACCCCAAGTCGACTGCTGAAGCCCTGTCCCCCGCCTTCAGGACGCGGATTTCAAACAGTGCTCAGCAGCCTATTGAGATTCTAAAAACCCAGACTACCTCCCATCCACTGTGGAGGATCAGACTAGCTAAGGAACTGAAAGTTGGGTGTACACCAAACAGATTTAAGGAGCCATACAGAAAGCCCGTGTTTGTGTGTATGTGTCTAGGGAGCGGTGCAGGAAAGGGCTCGCCTGATGGCGTGGAGCCTGGCTGTCCCCTTCTCCTTAAATGTGCCTTCCCCTCACTGAAGCCATCTCACTTCGTGCAATGGCGATGACAGTGCCCCTCTAAGAAGGAACAGTGCCTATTGGGGATTCCACAAGTCAGGCGCTCTGCATGTAGTTAGCACACAATAGGTGCTCAATAAATAGGCTGTGCAGGCAAACTAAAAAGTGATCCGAATTTCCTTGAACTGTCCAAGCGTTCATGTATTCATTAAACGTTTTTAAGCTTCTCTTTTGTGCTAGACACTGTTCCAGCCATGTGAAATACATCAGTGGGGGGAAACTAAGACGAAGGCGAGATCAAGGGAGGTTTCGTGGAAGTGGGCACAAGGTTTGCAGGGCAACGTCCTCGAAAACGGGATTGGTGCCTGGTCCCGAATTTCACACGGGGCACACTGAGCCTGCGCAACGCCTCCGCTTTCGGCCCCCAACCGCGGCGCGTGCGTGCTGGGCTCCAGAGGGCCACCCGGGCCGGCCTCCGAGCTTGCCTCTTGCTGAGCGAGCAGCACCCTCCGCTCACGCTCCTTCTCCTCCTCCTGGACCTGGGCCTCGTCCGCACGCGGGCGACATGTCCTTGTTCTGGACGTGCCAGCTCTTCTTGGGCAAGATATTCATGGCGTCGTAGCTGTCCAGGGACTGGCACACCCGCCTCTTTGCACTTCCGATAGGCTAGAGGATGCCCCCCTTCCTCTTGTCCCTTCTTCGACCACAGATTGGTTCCGAATTAGTTGGTACGACCACCTGGCCTGTAACGACAGGTGATTGGCTGAGACGTCCTTTTCACAGGGAATGTCAGGCGTTCGGCTCGTGGTGTCCCCTAGCAACCGCCTCTTATCACAGATCTGAACCAATCATAAGTTGGCCCGCCCCTGATGCCACCAGATGCGGCCGTGGATTGGTCGACATGACAGTCAAGTCTCCTTGCGGAAGAGCGCTGCACTCCGACAAACATGCCCATACATTTGATTGGCTCCTGCCCTGCGGTAGCCCTGCCTCCACCTTCAGGACACAGATTTCAAAGCGCGCTCAGCAACCTGGGCTGTATTTATTGATACAAGAAAGATCACCCAAGAGTCAGGGACGTGGCGGCGAGGGGTCCTGGGAATCTCCAGATACCAAAGCCGGAAGGGCGTGGAGTCTTCTCCAGTTCTCCTAGTTTACAGATGTTGTGATCTAGGCTTACAATGGGCCTGGGGTCTGAAAGTGGGACGTGAGTTGCGGGGGTCAAAGAGCCGGTTTGGTGGAGGTCAGCGCCACAGCGCGCCGTGCCAGGAAGACTTTATTCTGCGCCTCCTGGGGCAAAGAGAGGTGGAGGTGTGACAGCCCTCTTCCCCAACCCCTTTGCGTGTTCCCCAGGGGCCCTCTCAGGGACCCGCCTGGCTCACCGTCTCTCTCTGACGTTTGAGCTCAGAGATGAGGCGTCCGTAGGAGTTAGCCCGAGCCACAGTGTACGCCATCAGGATGCTAGAGGAAACAGGAACGGAAGCCACTCCTGACACGCTCTTCGAAGACAGGGATGTGGACCCCTAAGCCCCTCCTCGACCAGGCCCAAGGAGTTCAGTCTCCCAGCACCTCCGCCTTCAGATCCAGGAGTCCTAAATCCTGCCCACCTCCTCCTTCGGACCCAGCAGTCCAGGAGCCTAGGCCTCCTCCCTCAGACTCAGTACATTGCCTGCTCCCACTCCCAAGCCTTTCCTCTCTTGGACGCAGGTGGTGGTCCCCAGATCACACGCACTGAAACCCAGACCCAGAAGTCTGACCCACCTCACCTGGAGATCAGCAGAAGGGGCGCAGCAAACGCCTGGGTCCCCAGGAAGAAGAGGAAGTTCTGGGTGGTCTCAGGGAGGCTGGAAATAGTCTCAGGGATCTGGGCCCAGATGGACGACTGCTCCCGGAATGGACCACACAGCTTAGAAGGCAGGATCCTGAAGTCAAGACAGGCTGGGCTCACGTAGAGCCAGGAGTCTGAACACTGACTGTGGGGAGAGGGAGGGAGAGAGGCGGGAACCTCTCGCACTTACAGGAAGATGCTGTAAAGCAGGGGAACGCTGGAGATGGCCAGACCCAGGAGAAGAACCAAGGGGAAAAAGAAATTCGCCGTGGAGGCCCAGAAGGTGCGGACAGCCGGAGAACAGGTGGAGAAAAGGGTAAGCTGGTGGGGGCAAGGCACGGAGAAAGGGGATCTGAAACACAAGAGTATGTGCCTCTTTTTTTTTTTTTTTTTTTTGAGACAGTGTCGCTCTGCCGCCCCAGGCGGGAGTGCAGTGGTGCTCACTGCCGCCTCCCCTCCCGGGTTCAAGCTATTCTCGTGTCTCAGCCTCCCAAGTAGCTGGGATTACAGGTGTGCACCACCACTCCCGGGTAATTTGTTTCGCTGTTGTTTTTTGTTTTCTGTTTTTGAGACGGAGTCTCACTCTGTCGCCCAGGCTGGAGTACAGTGGCGCGATCTAGGCTCACTGCGACCTTCACCTCCCTGGTTCAAGCAATTCCCCTGCCTCAGCCTCCCAAGTAGCTGGGATTACAGGCGCTCGCCACCAAGCCCGGCTAAATTTTTTTTTGTATTTTTAGTAGAGACGGGGTTTTGCCATGTTAGCCAGGCTGGTCTCAAACTCCTGACCTCAGGTGATAAACCCGCCTCAGTCTCCCAAAGTACTGGGATTACAGGCGTGAGCCGCCGCGCCCGGCCTACTTGCCTCTCCTTTTTCCCGAACCAGGAGTCTGAGCCCCTTCCTCATCTAGGACCCCATAGTCTAAGTCCCCGGATCCTCAGACATAGAAGTCAGAATGCCCTAGACTCCTCCTTCTCTCAGATCCAGGAGTCTGTCCTCCAACCCCCTCCTTTCTTAGGACCTAGTGATCCAGGCCCCCAGGATCTTCCTTGCCCAGGACCCAGGAATGCGGACCCCAATACCTCCTGCCTCAGACCCAAGAGTCCCCCCCTACCCCTTACCTTCTTCAGGTAGAAAAGCAGCAGGAACTTGACCATGTTAAGCAGGGGCAGCAAAGGGCAGAAAAAACTCCCCACCCAGACCACCGTCTGCGCGTAGATGAGCCCCAGCACCTCGTCGGGCACCTGGAACTCCTGGGTCTGCGCCAGACGACCCACCGCCCCAGGACAGAGGCCACAGAGGAGCCTGAAGGGCGGGGCGGGGCCGGGCCCGAGTCAGGGGCGCGGCGACTTGGAGTTTCCCCGCCCCACCGCCCTGCCCGCCAATAGGAAGCAAGCGTATCTAGGAGGGGCGGGACTTTCAAGACTCCACATGGAGAAGGTGTGTCCAGAGTACTAGGCTGAACCCAGGTGTCGCGGCGGTAGGGGCGGGGCCCCAGGGAAGTAACCCACTAAAACAAGGGCGGGGAGTGGGGGAGATCTGCGGACCTAGGGCAAGCAAAGGGAGCCGGCAGAGGCGGGAACAGTAAAAAGGTGCGCGGTGAAAAGAACAGCGCGATGGGGCAGGGCCTGGTCCTAGAGGGGCGGGGCCACAGCGAGGGGCGGGGCTCTCACTTTCTAGGAAACTGGATGAGCAGCGCGACTGCCAAGGCAGTCAGCAGATCAAAGAGCAGAAGTTTGTACATTTCCTGGCCCAGGACAGTCTCCCAGCACTGAAGAAGGAAGAAATAGGTCAGAAAGACCTCAGGACCCGAGCACCTGGAGGACCACGCGTCCGAGTCTCCACATCGCAAGCCTATGAGACCCTATCAATATTTTCTCTGGGGGTCTTCCTTTTTCAAACATTCATACCCATGGGAGAGTGTTCCAGCATCCCGAGCTCCCCTCTCCACCCAAACCAAGAGTCTGGACCCACCCAGCTCCAACTTTCCTTCAGGGACCCAGGAGTCCCAGGCAGACCCCATGCCGTTCTCACCAGAAGTTCTTTGTAATTGCAGCCACAGGTTTTGCAGTCCTTAGCCTCGGAGTCGCCCCAACAAGTGATCTATTTCCAGAGAGAGAAGAGCAGTACCAGCAGGGAGGCCAGGCGAAGAAACACGGTCCTGGCGGGGGGAAGGCAGAGAATGGGCCCTGATCCGGTACTCACCACTTGGCAGTCCCCTTCTCAGTGGAACGCGCTCGCATTCAAGCCCTCTCACAGATGAAGAAGCTGAGGCCCAGCGACAGAGTCAGGATTTCTTTCTTTCTTTCTTTCTTTCTTTCTTTCTTTCTTTCTTTCTTTCTTTCTTTCTTTTCTTTTCTTTTCTTTTCTTTTCTTTTCTTTTTTTTTGTTTTTGACACAAGGTCTCACTTGTCCTACAGACTGGAGTGCAGTGGCGCGATCTCAGCTCACTGCATCCTCTACCTCCCAGACTCAAGCGATTCTCCTGCCTCAGCCTCCCGAGTAGCTGGGACTACAGAAGCCACGATTGCCGGGCTAACTTTTGTATTTTTACTAGAGACAGTGTTTCACCATGTTTGTCAGGCTGGTGTCAAACTCCTGATCTCAGCCTCGGCCTCTCAAAGTGCTGGGATTACAGGTGTGAGCCACCGCGCCTGGCCAGCGGAGTCAGGATTTGAATCCCTGGATCCGATATCAGCAGGATTTCCGTGTCTTACTTGTCAGTACCAACATCCCTCTGACTGCCCCGACCCTCCATCATTCCCAGTCATCCCCATGAGGCTGGAACCTGAGCTGGATAAAAACGATCTGGCGACTTCTAGTGTAGCCTTCCAGTGGAGCAATGAGCTTGAACACGGGCGGCAGCACAAAGTTGACCCCAGCGATGAAGAAGGACGGAAGGTAATTCACCCCAAACTTCAGCAGTGGCAACTCCTGAACAAGGGGTGGCTCCTGGGAGAGGGAGTGGACCATGAGTAGAGGCTTGGGGTCCTGGAGGAGCCAAGCTTAAGGTCCTCCCCCAGATCTGTTCTTTGTTGTTTGTTTTTGTTTTGTTTGTTTCTTTGTTTGTTTTGAGATAGAGTCTGGCTCTGTCGCCCAGGCTGGAGTGCAGTGGTGCGATCTTGGCTCACTGCAACCTCCGCCTCCCGGGTTCAAGTGATTCTTCTGCCTCAGTCTCCTGAGTAGCTGGGATTACAGGTGTGCACCACCACGCCCGTCTAATTTTTGTATTTTTAGTAGAGACGGATTTTCGTCATGTTGGTCAGGCTGGTCTCGAACTCCTGACCTCATGATCCCCCCACCTCAGCCTCCCAAAGTGCTGGGATTAGAGGCGTGAGCTACCGCGCCCAGTCTCTCTTCTTCCTTTAAAACCCCGAAGTCCAGGGTCCAAACATACCCTCTCCCATACTTCCTGTGTAAGACCTCTGGCATCCCAAACTTCCATTCCCTCCCTCCATCGTTGGAAATATAGGTTCCAGGACCCCCTGGCTTCCTCTTCCAAGACCCTCCGCACCTGCAGCGCCACGATGCTCTCTGTAGCTCAGTAGACGCCATAGAAGGCTCCCCCAAGGAGTGCGATCACCAGCAGGTTGAGCAGCACCTGCACCAACCAAACCCTGGCTTCCTGGCCCAGAGTCCGCACAGCAGCCTGGCGCCGCACCAGTCACCTCCAGCTCCACCTGAAGGCAGGAGATGCCACCTTGGACTCCATTTCCCAAGGCGCTGGCCTCTGGTTTCCCCAGGCCTGGCTCTCCAGAGATCCTCCTCAACGTGAACTGATGCAGCCGTCTCCCCACCAGCCAACAACCTCTGCAGTCCCAGTTCCACCCGCTCCGGGGCGCTCTAAGAAACCAGTGGCCTTTTACAGCCCCGTCCCTCCGCGGCCGGATCCAGTAATCCAAGCCCCCATCCCTGCGCGGCCAATCTCAGCACGCCGGGCCCCGCCCCTGAAGCTCCGCCCAACACCCCCAAGATCCGCCCCTGGTCAGCCCTGCCCATCAGAGGCTCCGCCCCCAGGAGGCCCTGCGCTTAATGCCTGGCCTGAAGTTCCAGTTCATCTATATCAAGACGCCCCGCTGGCCGCTCCCATCACTTAACTTTGAACCAAATTGCCTTAAAGCCCCGCCCGCTTCTTGTGCTTGCTTTTTTTGGTAGAGAGGGAGCCTCCCTATGTTGCCCAGGCTGGTCTTGAACTCCTAGACTCAAGCGATCCACCTGCCTCGGTCTCCCAAAGTGCTGGGGTTACAAGCATGAGCCACCGATCCCAGCCTTGGCGCATCCTTTTCCTACACCCTTGGATCTCGGGTAGCCCTATCGCGGCCTCCTCTCAACCCTCTCATTCCCCAGGACCTGCCTTTCTCGGAGAACGAGCTGCCTAGCGTCTCTCCGGAGGCCCCATCACCGGGTTAGGCCCCGTGCGTTATGTCAGCCCAGTCCAGTCTGGTCCCTACCCCGTTACAGACCCCGCCCCCTAGTCGCACCTAGTCCCCATCACCAAGTTAGTCCCTGTGCCTTATCTCAGCCCAGTCCGGTCTGGTCCCTACCCCGTTGCATAACCCGCCCCCTAATCGCACCTGTAATTCGTACAAGATGATGCCCTGGCGCAGCCGCACGTGGACGTCCCCGCAGAGGCCGAAGTCCCAGGCAGAGAACACCCGGTGGCTGTAGCTCGTCAGATCCCCGGACTCCACCAGCAGTGTCTGCTTCAGCCCGGACACCGAGCTGAGAGGGGAGACGGGATGTGAAAGGACAGCCAGGAACGGGGGTTATGGGGGGATCCCTCATATTGGGACCAATGGGGGAGACGAACCCTAAGGCCTTGGGTACTAGCGGAGCTGCCATCAGATGGGGAAAGAGTCAAAGAGGCGGAGACACCTACAGCCATTGAAGGCAAAGTCCAAGGGAGATTCAGAGACAGACCTGGGGCACAGGCACCCCACAGAGAGAGGCAGAAACCTAGGAGACAGGGACAGAGCCCCAGAGCGAAGCGGGCAGAAACCCAGAGTGAAAGGGACAGAGGCCCTGAGAAAGGCAGAGATGTGGAGGAGGGACAGAGGTCCCAGAGGGAGATTCGGAAAAAGGGAGACAAAGACAGTGACAAAGGAGAAACTAAATCTACAAAAGATGGGGGTCAAAGACCCATAAGAAGTACAGGCACCCAGAGAAGGGGGCTGGGCGGGAAGACCCGAGAAGAAGACAGAGACCCAGAGAAGATGGCAGGTAAAGACTCAAGAGACAGGGCACACCAGGCGCCATGGCTCACGCCTGTAATCCCAGCACTTTGGGAGGCCGAGACGGGCGGATCACAAGGTCAGGAGATCGAGACCATCCTGGTTAACAGGGTGAAACCCTGTCTCTACTAAAAATAAAAAAAATTAGTCGGTTGAGGTGGTGGGCGCCTGTAGTCCCAGCTACTCCGGAGTCTGAGGCAGGAGAATGGCGTGAACCCGGGAGGCAGAGCTTGCAGCAAGCCGAGATCTCACCCCTGCACTCCAGCCTGGGCGACAGAGCGAGACTCTATCTCCCAAAAAAAAAAAAAATTGAGACTTCTTCCTAGCATAACCTGCCAGGGCCTACCTGATCTGACCCTTCCCTACTTCTCGAAGCCTAAATCTTTGTCTTTTTTTTTTTTTTTTTTTTTTTTTTCACACGGTCTTGCTCTGTTGTTCAGGCTGGAGTGCAGTGGTGCGATCTTGGCTCACTGCAACTTCTGCCTCCCAGGTTCAACTGATTCTCCTGCCTCAGCTTCCCAAGTAGCTGGGACCACAGGCATATGCCGCCATGCTCAGCTACTTTTCATATTTTTAATAGAGATGGGGTTTCATCATGTTGGCCAGGCTGGTCTCAAACTCCTGACCTCAGGTGATCCGCCCGCCTCAGCCTCTCAAAAAGCTGAAATTACAGGCATGAGCCACCGCGACTGGCCCTGCCCCTTCTTCTCATACGGGCCTTTTATTTCTCAGAACACCTCAAACCTCTTTCCTACCACATGGCCTTTGCACTTGCAGCTCCCTCTGCCTGGAATGCTGGTGGCTTGGCTGTTCACCTGCCTGGCTCCTTCTCTTCTTTCTCTTCATCTGCAGGTCCCTTACTCCAAATAGAAAGGCTTTTACCACTCCATCTAATGAGGGTCCCTACCCATTATTCTGTATCACAGGGGTTGGCAAACAAGACTTCATGGGCCAAATCTGGGCCAACCACTGCTTTTGTAAATAAAGTTTTATTGGAACACAGCCACACCCACTCATTTATGTACTGTGTGTGGCTGCTTTTGCACTACAGTGGCAGAGTTTGGTTGAGTCCCAGACTGCAAGGCCTTCAAAGATGAAAATATTTACTTCCTGGCCCTTCACAGAAAAAGTTTGCTGATTTTTGCTCTCTATCCTCACATCCCATTCGTTTTCTCTATAGTATTGCTCCCAAACTCAAATAATTGATTTGCTTGTTTATTTTATTACTATTATTATTATTGAGACGGAGTTTGCTCTTGTTGCCCAGGCTGGAGTGCAATGGCCCGATCTCAGCTCACTGCAACCTCCACCTCCTGAGTTCAAGCAATTTTTCTGCCTCAGCCTCCTGAGTAGCTGGGATTACAGGCATGCACCACCATGCCTGGCTAATTTTGTATTTTTAGTAGAGATGGAGTTTCTCCATGTTTGTCAGGCGGTCTCAAACTCTCAACCTCAGGTGATCCACATGCCTCGTCCTCCCAAAGTGCTGACATTACAGGCGTGAGCCACTGGGCCCAGCCTGCTTGTCTATTTAACAGTCTGTCCCACAGTGTATCTCCCCTACTAAATGGTAAGCTGTACATATGTTTGGGGACTCCCAAATGGTTCTCCATGTCCTAGTACAGTGCCTGGGCTAAGGAGACACTACACTGCAATATATATATATTTTGAAGAGTAAAATTGAGCCAGGCGCGGTGGCTCATGCCTGTAATCCCAGCACTTTTGGAGGCCGAGGCGGGCAGATCACCTGAAGTTGGGAGTTCGAGTCCACCCTGACCAACATGGAGAAACCCCATCTCTACTAAAAATACAAAATTAGCTGGGTGTGGTGGCACAGGCCTGTAATCCCAGCTGCTTGGGAGGCTGAGGCAGGAGAATTGCTTGAACCTAGGAGGCGGAGGTTGTGGTGAGCTGGAGATCGCACCATTGCACTCCAGCCTGGGCAACAAGAGCGAAACTCCTTCTCAGAAAAAAAAAAAAAAAAAAAGAGTAAAATTGACTGGGCACGGTGGTTCACGCCTCTAATCCCAGCACTTTGGGAGGCCAAGGTGGGTGGATCACTTGAAATCAGGAGTTCGAGACCAGCCTGACCAACATGGTGAAACCCCATCTTTGCTAACAATACAAAATTAGCCAGGTGTGGTGTCACACGCCTGCAATCTCAGCTACTTGGGGGGTTGAGGCAGGAAAATGGCTTAACCCGGGAGGCAGAGGTGTTAGTGAGCTGAGATCGCACCACTGCACTCCAGCCTGGATAACAGACTGAGACTCCGTCTCAAAAAAAAAAAAAAAGTTGACTTTTGGCCAGGCACATTGGCTCATGCCTGTAATTCCAGCACCTTGGGAGGCTGAGATGAGCAGATCTCTTGAGTCCAGGAGTTTGGGCACCGCCTGGGCAACATAGCAAGACCCTGCCTCTATAACATTAAAAAAAAAAATTTAGCAGGGCATGATGGTGTATCCCTGTGGTCCTAGCTGCTCCAGAGGCTGAGGTGGGAGGATCAGTTGAGTTCCAGAGGCCCAGACTTCAGGTGAGCTATGATTGCACCACTGCACTCTACCCGGGTGACAGAGTGAGACCCTGTCTCAAAACATAAAACAGGGTGGGCACAGTGGCTCACACCTGTAATCCCAGCACTTTGGGAGGCCGAGGCAGGTGTATCACCTGAAGTCAGGAGTTTGAGACCAGCCTGATCAACATGGCAAAACCCTGTCTCTACTAAAAATACAAAAAAATTAGCTGGGCGTGGTGGCAGGAACCTGTAAACCCAGCTACTTGGGAAGCCAAGGCAGTAGAATCGCTTGAACCCGGGAGGTGTAGGTTGCAGTGAGCCAAGACCATGCACTCCAGCCTGGGCGACAGAGTAAGACTCTGTCTCAAAAAGAAACAAACAAAAACAAATGAAAAAAAAATCCCAAAACTGTTATTTATTTTATTTTATTTTATTTTATTATTTTATTTTATTTCGAGACAGAGCTTTGCTCTGTCGCCCAGGCTGGAGTGCAGTAGCCTGATCTCGGCTCACTGCAAGCTCTGCCTCCTGGGTTCACACCATTCTCCTGGCTCAGCCTCTGGAGTAGCCGGGACTACAGGCGCCCGCCACCACACCCGACTAATTTTTTGTATTTTTAGTAGAGACGGGGTTTCACCGTGTTAACCAGGATGGTCTGGATCTCCTGACCTCGTGATCCGCCGGCCTCGGTCTCCCAAAGTGTTGGGATTACAGGCGTGACCCACCGCGTCCGCCCGGCACAAAACCTTGATTTTAACTCACACGGAAGAAAGGGTTACACGGCAAGACTGAGGATTCTTGCGGAGGGAGTTTCTGCCACCACCACTTGCTTGCCTACCCCAACCCGTCCCGTCACGGGGTCAGGGGTGCAGGTGCCACTGACCGATGCAGGATGAGCAAGAGGCAGATGAGGCCAACTGCAAAGGCCCAGCACAGGTAGGTGACCGCCAGGGTGGGCGGGGCGGGTAGAAGCCATAGAAGAGAGGGGACCATTCCAGGTAACCCTGTGGGGGAAGGCGGCGCGGGGGCCACTGTGGGAGGAGGCGGGGCTCCTGGAGCTGCACAGTCAGGGTCTGGGGTCAGGGTTTGATGTTCGTGTCATTGAAGGCACTGGGCTCACAGGTGGGCGGGGGAAACTCCCAGGGCCCCAGCCACCTACTTCTCCTGAGAGCAAGTTGAAGAGCTGCGTGGCAAAGGTGACCAGGCCCTGGGAGTGGGGGTTATAGGAGCCACAGGGCGAGGAGGTGTTGGAGCCGGGAGGGCCTGGGGGAGCGCCTCCCAGCCAGGTGGGCAGCAGCATCATGCAGGCCATAAGCACAGAGGCCAGCACGTTGAGGAGGAGTAGGAAGCGCAGCAGGGAGAAGTAGGACTCCGTGCCGGCGCCAAACTGGCCTGCAGGGGGCAGCAGAGAGAGGCTCAGGTTCCTTCCCGGGAGCAGGACCAGCTCCTCCCATCCCGGCACTAGGGGCCCAGCCGTGCCTTGCTTTCTTTCTATTATTATTATTATTACTATTATTATTATTATTATCATCATCATCATCATCATTATCATTATTGTTGTTATTATTATTTTTGAGACGGAGTCTCTCTTTGCCGCCCAGGCGGGAGTGCAGTGGCACGATCTCGGCTCACTGCAACCTTCGCCTCCTGGGTTCAAGCAATTCACCTATCTCAGCCTCCCGAGTAGCTGGGATTACAGGCACGCGCCACCATGCTCAGTTAGTTTTTGTATTTTTAGTAGAGACGGGGTTTCACCATATTGGTCAGGCTGGTCTTGAACTCCTGATCTCAGGTGATCCACCCACCTCGGTCTCTCAAACTGTTGGGATTACAGGCGTGAGCCACCGCGCCCGGCCCAGCCGTGCCTTTCTTAGACCCAAGAGTCCAGGCCCCCAGCTCCTTCTCCCTCAGACCCAGATCCCAGTCCCTTCTCCCTCAGATCCAGATCCCAGCCCCTCCTCCCTCAGATCCGGGAGTCCAGACCCCAGCCCCTCCTCCCTCAGACCCCAAAATCCAGGCCCAAGCCCCTCCTCCCTCACACCCAGGTGTCCAGGCCCTGACCCCAGGACATCACCTGAACCCCACCGCACCCCCGATCCTCTTTGTGTCCATGACCAGGGCTGCAGGCTTCGCAAACCTTCCTTTGTTTTCTCCTTGGACCTCTGAAGTAGCCGCGCCCATTGGTCCCTCCTAGTTCCAGAGCCATAGACCACCTGGTCCCTGGCATTTCTTTGCCTGGGAGGGAAACAGGCAGAAAATGAGGGGTTTTGAAGCCCCAGACTGGAAACCATCCAAATGTAGAAACAACCCAAAAGTAGAACGGAGAAGTAAATTGTGGCCTATACATAAGATAGAATACTCTGTGGCAATAAAAAAGAAACCAATTGGGTGCGGTGGCTCACGCCTGTAATCCCAGCACTTTGGGAGGCCAAGGTGGGTGGATCATCTGAGGTCAGAGGTTCGAGACTAGCCTGACCAACATGGTGAAATCCTGCCTCTACTAAAAATACAAAAAAAAAAAAAAAATTAGTTGGGCCTAGTGGTGGGCGCCTATAATCCCAGCTCCTCGGGAGACTGAGGCAGGAGAATCACTTGAACCTGGGAGACAGAGGTTGCAGTGAGCTGAGATGGCACCATTGCACTTCAGCCTGGGTGACAGAGTGAGATTCCTTCTCAGAAAAAAGAAAGAAAGAAGGAAACCTAATGCTAGGCAGAAGAAAACAGCACCGAAGACTGAAGACTGCATGATTCTATTTGTTCAAAGTTGCAGAGCACAGAGCTGGCAAAGCTATACAGAAAAGCGGGAGGCTGGAGTGGGAGAATTGCTTGAGCCCAGGTGTCAGAGGCTGCAGTGAGCTGAGGTCACACCACTGCACTCCAGCCTGGGCATCACAGCGAGACTCTGTCTCAAAAAAAAAAAAAAAAAAAAAAAAAAGATTGGCGGAGAAGGTTACCATCTCCTCGTGAGGAGAAAGGGGGTGTCAGGGGAGGGACGCACAGGGTGCTGTCATGCTGTGTCGCTTTCCCTAGCTGGAGTTTATCTGGGCTCTCACTTTATATATACAATCGTCCCTCAGTATCCATGGGGGTTGGTTCAAGGACTCCCCAAGGATACCGAAATCTGTAGATGCCCAAATTCGGTATATAAAATGGCATAGTATTTGCATACAGGCTACACATATCCTCCTGTGGTTTTTTTAAATTTTATTTTATTTTTTATCTGATTTTTCAGAGACAGCGTCTCGTTTTGTTGTCCAGGCTGGAGTGCAGTGGTGCAATCATAGCTCAATGCAGCGTCAAATTTCCAGGCTCCAGCCTCAAAATTCCAGGCTCCACACCTGTGCTGGGGCTACAGGTGTGGGCCACTACACCCAGCCCTCCAATGCACTTTAAATCACCTCTAGATTACTTACAATACTTCATACAAGGTAAATGTTATATAGATAGCTGTTCTTTTAATTTGTATTTTTTTTTGTTATATTGTTACTTTATTACTTTTTTTCTTTTTTTCTTTTTTTTTTTTTTTTTTTTTGAGACAGAGTCTTGCTCTGTCACCCAGGCTGGAGTGCAGTGGCGCGATCTCAGCTTACTGCAAGCTCCGCTTCCCGGGTTCACGCCATTCTCCTGCTTCAGCCTCCCGAGTAGCTGGGACTACAGGCGCTCGCCACCATGCCCAGCTAACTTTTTTGTATTTTTTAGTAGAGATGGGGTTTCACTGTGTTAGCCAGGATGGTCTCGACTCCTGACCTTGCGATCCACCCGTCTCGGCCTCCCAAAGTGCTGGGATTACAGGCATGAGCCACCGCACCCGGCCTGATTTTTACTTTTAAAAGATACAGATGGAGTCTCGATATGTTGTACAGGCTGGAGTATAGTGGTTATATTCACAGGCACGATCCCGCCACTGATCAGCAGGGGAGTGGTGATATATTGTTGTTTTTTATTGTTTTTTCCACATATATACTATATATATATATATTTATATTTGAGATGGAGTCCCACTCTATCACCTAGGCTAGAGTGCAATGGCACGATCTTGGCTCACTGCAACCTGTATCTCCGTAGTTCAAGCAATTCTCCTGCCTCAGCCTCCCGAGTGGCTGGGATTACAGGCACATGCCACCACACCCAGCTAATTTTTGTATTTTTAGTAGAGTTGGGGTTTCGCCATGTTGGCCAGGCTGGTCTCGAACTCCTGACCTCAGGTGATCCACTCGCCTCGGTCTCCCAAAGTGCTGGGATTACAGGTGTGAGCCACCGCGCCGGGCCCACAATCATTTTTGAAGGAGGGCACCTGCATTTTCATTGTTCACCGGGCCCTGCGAATTGTACTGTGAGAATGGGAAAAGAAAGAAGTTAAAGAGAGGGAGGATTCGAAGAGGAGGCAAAGATGAAGGAAGGCATAAAGCAGAGAGAAATAAATATTAAGAGATTTTGGACACACACAGAGAAAAACTGAGAGGCAGAGACAGGATTGGAGGAGACCAGGGAGACGGCGAATCCCAGAGACAGAGAAGAGATCCCAGAGCCACAGAATGGCAGCACTCACCTGGAGTCCGAAGGAGAGATAAAGACAGGGGAAAAAAGAAACCAAGAGAGGCAGCTCTGAGCGAAGCAGAGAGAGGCCCCAGAAGCCAGGAGCGGCAGAGGACAGAGGGAGGAGACCGAGTCCAAGGTATGGGAGAAGGGCCCGGTCCAAGCTGTGCGGGTCCCAGCTGGAGGTGGGGCCTCACCTGTGTGCCCGTCTGGCCTGCACGGGCCAGGGCAGTTCCCGGGAAGGGTGAGGGTCCTGCAACTCCATCTGGGTGACTTCTGTGAAGGCCTTTCTGCTCCTTTCTCCAGCCTCCTCCTCCTCCTCCGGCAACCCCCAAGGCAGCGCCCCAGGGCCTCGGTACCGAAGGGTGGCAGCACTGGGCAGCTCGTTCAGCACAGAGGACAGCGATGGGCCTGGGGAGGGGCAGGGGGCTGGGAAGATCCAGGAGTCTGGGCCCAAATTCCTCCTCCCTCAGACCAGGAAACCAGGCCTCAGTCCCCTCTTCCCTCAGACCCAGGAGTCCAGGCCCCCAGCCCCTCCTCCCTCAGACCCAGGAGTCCAGGCCCTCAGCCCCTCCTCCCTCAGACCCAGGAGTCCAGGCCCCCAGCTCCTCCTCCCTCAGACCAGGAAACCAGGTCCCCAGCCCCTCCTCCCTCAGACCAGGAAACCAGGTCCCCAGCCCCTCCTCCCTCAGGCCCAGGAGTCCAGGTGCCAGTCTCTACTTTCCCTGGACCCAGGAGTCCAGGCCCCCAGCCCCTCCTCCCTCAGACCAGGAAACCAGGTCCCCAGCCCCTCCTCCCTCAGGCCCAGGAGTCCAGGTGCCAGTCTCTACTTTCCCTGGACCCAGGGGCCCACAGTCGTCAACTCCATCCCCAGGCGCGGACCCCTCCTACTCCAGGGCAGAGGAGTCCAGTCCTCAACTTCCTTTCCCTTCTAGCTCAGAAGTGTGGGAACCCAGCCTCTCCTATTCCCAAAACACCCAAACTCCCAGCCCTTAGCCCTCCCCTCCTTCCAGACTAGCCTGGTTCTCTAGGCTTCTCCTCCTCAGACCCCGGAGTTTCAGCCTTCAGTTTCTTTCTCACCCATAATGTCAGGAAGTGGAACCTTCTCTTTAGCTCTCAGACTCAGGAGGCCAGGCCTCCCCTTTCCTCCAGCAGGACTCCCACCTAGCCTGAAGGTCGGATGGATCTGAGCTTCTCCTGGCATCCCTACCTCCTCTGGTCTCCTGGGGGGCCGGCCACCCCCTGGAGGAGCCCCAGGCTTCTGATTCCAAGGTTGGGTTTTTTTCCATGGCCCCAGGCTGGGCTGTTTCTAGTGGCCACCAGGCAAACACTGCCCCAGGTAAGGGAGGGGCCAGGGGCAGGTGTGTACCTGGCCAGTAGGTGGCCCAGAGGGAGTAAGGTACACTTCCTGTAGTTTCTCAGGGCCGCTGATGTGAAAGGTCTCCTGGGAGCTGAAGTCCCTCTGGTGCCCCAGGCCTGACAGTTTGGTTCCTGGGCTGGGCAGCTGTACCTCACCCCGGGACTTCGTGGCCTAAGTCCTTCCTGCCGTTTATCACCCAGATGCCTGCACGGACACAATGCCTTTGTGCAACACTTTATTGGGAAAGATTTACACATGGTGACCTGCCATAGGCCAAGGGATGAGAAGAGGGTGCCAGGAGCGTTGGGGCCCTGAGGTGGCTCAGATGGAAGCTATGGGACGGCCGTCCCCAGGCCCACACATCTGCACCTCAGTTTCCCCTTTGTGAAATGGGAAGCTTATGCTTCCTTCCAAGTCTGCAATATGGGTGCAATGAGCTAAAAGTGGAGCGAAAGACACAAGGAAGAGGCTTCCCACTCCCAGGACCTGCCCCCAAGCTCTGACCCCACATTGTGGATGCAAAGAAAGGGAACTTGTCCAAAACCCACTGCCCAGGGACCCCTTCCATTCTGGGGAAGTGCAGTGCTCTCTGGATACCCAGAAGCTGGAGCAGGGGCCCATGAGACTCTTCTCTGGACAAAACTTTGATTTTGTAGGAGTGGAGGTGGTCCCTGGGCTGAGGGCAGGGAGGACACCCCCAGGCCTGCTTCAGTTGCAGGCAGAGTATTTAGCTGGGGAAAAGGAAATTCTCTCCAGGACCCTCTCCAAGGTAAGGACTCTTTCTGGGGAGGAGACAGCGGCCTGGTTCACGGAATTCCCGGGACCAGCTGGCAGAGGGCGCATCAGGGAGCTTACTCCTCCCGGAGCTTCTCCGGGGCAAGGCTGGTGGGCTGGGATGCTGCCTTCCGCCGGCTGGGGCTGTCCCCACCCAAAGCCAGCCCCAGCCCCAGGGCTGCCAGGGCCAGGAAGTGGATACAGAAGTAGATGGAGGCCCAGTACCAAAGTGTGTCGGCCAAGGACAGCAGCACGAAGCCCATGCACATGTAGTCATAGGCACGCATCTTCAGGAACCAGTGCACCCAGTCCCAGGCCTTCTGGCCCACTGGGCTTAGCTGCCCCCGCAAGGCTGACTCCAGCCGGCCCTCAGCAGCCAGGCACAGAGGGATGGTCAGGAAGCTCAGGTAGTAGCCCGGGTGGAGGCCCTACCAGTAGGCGCTCAGCAGCATGGTCCAGGCACTCCTGAGGAGGAGGCTGGGAGTCAGGACCTGTGAGTCCAGGTCCCCAGTGCCCACTGACTCCAGATCCAGGAGTCCGGGGCTCCAGCCTCTCCTCCCTCAGACCCAGGAGTCCAGGCCCCTAGCCCCTCCTCCCTCAGACCAGGAGTCCAGGCCCTACCCCTTCCTTCCTCAGACCCAGGAGTCCAGGCCCCTGCCCCTTCTCCCTCAGACCCAGGAGTCCAGACCCCACCTCCCTCTTCCCTCAGATCCAGGAGACCAGGCCCCAGGCCCTCCCTGCTCAGAACCATGCCCCTAGCTCCGGAAGGGGGAGGAGGCTATAGGTCTCCTTCAGGGATCCAGGAGCTCGCAGCCTCCCATACACACTCACAGTCCTATGAAGACCCTCTCCTCCTTTAAAGATTTAACATTTTTATGTTCCACTGCCCTTCCTCTCCCAGGACCAACAAGTCTAATTCTTCAGCCCAATGGGTTTTTGTTTTGTTTTGTTTTGTTTTTTTGAGACAGAGTCTCGCTCTGTCACCCAGGCTGGAGTGCAGTGGCCCGATCTCGGCTCACTGCAAGCTCTGCCTCCCAGGTTCAAGCGATTCTCATGCCTCAGCCTCCCAAGTAGCTGGGATTACAGGCAAGCACAACCAAACCCAGCTAATTTTTGTATTTTTTTGTTGTTGTTCAGACTGAGTCTCGCTCTGTCACCCAGGCTGGAGTACAGTGGCGCAATCTCGGCTCACTGCAACCTCCACCTCCTGGGTTCAAGTGATTCTCCTGCCTCAGCCTCCCGAGCAGCTGGGACTACGGGTGTGTGCCACCACACCAGGCTAATTTTTTTCCCCATGTTGGCCAGGATGGTCTCAATCTCTTGACCTTGTGATCCACCTGCCTCGGCCTCCCAAAGTGCTGGAATTACAGGCGTGAGCCACCGTGCCCGGCCATTTTTGTATTTTTAGTGGAGATGGGGTTTCACCACATTGGCCAGGATGGTCTTGATCTCCTCACCTTGTGATCCATCCGCCTTGGCCTCCCAAAGTGTGGGATTACAGGGGTGGGCCATTGCACCCAGCCTTTTTTTTTTTCCTTGTAGAGATGGAGTCTTGCTGTGTTGTCCAGGCTGGTCTCGAACTCCCAAGCTTAAGTGATCCTCTCACCTTGGCCTCCCAAAATACTGGAATTACATTGCACCTGGCCAAGTCCTGTTTTCTTGAGAAGGGAGGACCACTGGTTTTCTGGTTCTTCAAGAGTGTGGAGGCAGGGGGCAACGGCTGGCGCCTGTAATTGCAGCACTTTGGGAGGCTGAAGTGGGAGGGCTGCTTGACGCCAGGAGTTCAAGACCAGCCTGGGCAACATAGTGAAACTCCATCTCTATTTAAAAAAAGAAAAAAGGGCCAGGCGCGGTGGCTCACACCTGTAATCCCAGCTATCTGGGAGGCCGAGGTGGGCAGATCATGATGTCAGGAGATCGAGACTATCCTGGCTAACACGATGAAACCCCGTCTCTACTAAAAATACAAAAGATTAGCTGGGCATGGTAGTGTGTGCCTGTAATCCCAGCTACTCAGGAGGCTGAGGCAGGAGAATCACTTGAAACTGGGAGGTGGAGGTTGCAGTGAGCTGAGATCGCACCACTGCACTCCAACCTGGGTGACAGAGTGAGACTCAGTCTTAAAAAAAAAAAGGGCAGGAGTTCGATTCGAGACCAGCCTGGCCAACATGGTGAAATCCTGTCGCTACTAAGAATACAAAAATTAGCCTGATGTGGTGGCAGGCGCCTGTAATCTCTGCTACTTGGGAGCCTAAGGCAGAGGAGAATCACTTGAACCCGGGAGGCAGAGGTTGCAGTGAACTGAGATTGTGCCACTGCACACCAACCTGGGCAACGAGAGTGAAACTCCACCTCAAAAAAAAAAAAAAAAAAGAAAAGAAAAGAAACCAGGAGCCCCCAGCCTCCCATTCCTCTATACAGCCCAGGTCCCCTCTTCCTTCAGGAACTCAGGATTTTGGAAGCCTGTCCCCCTTCCTCCCTCAGGGCCCCAGGAGTCTCTACTCCTTTCTTTTTAGGGGCCCAGTTCATCCCCTCCCACCCAGAATCCCTCCCGTCCTTTCCCTCAGGACCCAGGATTCGGAGTCCCAGTCTCTTCTTCCTTCAGGGATTCAAGAATATAATTCCTGCCTCTTGAAGACTCAGAAATCTCCAGCCTCGGTCGCCTCCTCTTTTGGGACCCAGAGTTTTGGTCCCCTCTCCTCATATACCCGTAACTTTCATTCCCTAACCCTTGAAGACCTACAGAGTCAGCCTCTCACCCCACCTTTATCAACGACAGAGAAATCGCTGTCCATCTCACTCCCCATCTGTGTATCTATCAGTGAGCTTTGCCACAGACGGTGACCTGAGGGAGGTCTTTCCTGTCGTGGTCACTGACTTGTCCCTCAGACACATCTGAGTGCTAGAAGCACAAAAGTAACCCAATGATTAAAAAAAAAAAAAACCTCTGGCCGGTGCAGTGGCTCACACCTGTAATCCCAGCACTTTGGGAGGCCGAGGCAGGTGGATCACCCGAGGTCAGGAATTCAAGACCAGCCTGGTCAATATGGCAAAACCTGGTCTCTACTAAAAATACAAAGATTAGCCTGGCATGGTAGCACGTGCCTGTAATCTCAGGTACTAGGGGGGCTGAGGCAAGAGGATCGCTTGAATCCGGGAGGGGGAGGTTACAGTGAGCCGAGATCATGCCACTTCACTTCAGCTGTAAAATAAACAAAAAGGATGAATCCTGTGCATTTTAAGGTGTTTAGGAGCATCCCTGGCCTCTACCCATTACATCCCACTAGCACCTTGCAGTTAAAACAAAATGTCTCCAGGGATTGCCATGTGTCTCCTGGGGGTGCAGCAGCAGCACAACTGCCCCCAGTTGAGAAGCACTTGTGTAAACACTGGGGTGCTCTAGGCTTTGACCTGGCCTCAGCCCCAGAGCTTTAAGTATCATCTATATACCTGGCCAGATGCAGTGGCTCACACTTGTAATCCCAGCACTTTGGGAGGCTGAGATGGGAGGACTGCTTGGGGCAGGAGTTTGAGAACAGCCTGGTTAACACAGCAAGACCTCATCTCTCTATATTTTTTAAAAAGTAAAAAAAATAATAATAATAATTAAAAAATTTTGGCCAGGCATGATGATTCACGCCTGTAATCCCAGCACTTTGGGAGGCCGAGGCAGGTGGATCACTTGAGGCCAAGAGTTCGAGACTAGCCTGGCCAACATGGCGAAACCCTGCGTCTACTCTTGGCATGAGAATCACTTGAACCCAGGAGATGGAGGTTGCAGTGAGATGAGATCACACCACTGCACTTCACCCTGGGTGACAGAGCATCGAAAAAATAATAACAATAAATAATAATAATAAAAATTTGTAAAGGTATAATTTACACCTGATGCCACTCAAGCGTCCCCTTTTAAGAGCAACTTTTCCCTTAAGCGTCAGAATCACATAATTACCTGTCCAATAACCTCACTGGAAATCTAATAGTCACCTCAAAGTCAATCAGATTAAAACCCAAGCCCTGTTTCCTCATCCTTCTTACTCCCAAAACTTACTCCTGCTGGGTCTTCCCCTTCCACGTTTAATTTAATTTAATTGATTAATTAATTTTTGCTTTTTTACTTTTTTATTTTTTTGAGATAGAGTCTTTTCTGTTGCCCAGGCTGGAGTGCAGTGGCGCAATCTCGGCTCCCTGCAAGCTCCGCCTCCCGGGTTCATGCTGTTCTCCTGCCTCAGCCCCCCGAGTAGCTGGGACTACAGGCGCCCGCCACCACGTCCGGCTAATTTTTTGTATTTTTAGTAGAGACAGGGTTTCACCATGTTAGCCAGGATGGTCTTGATCTCCTGACCTTGTGATCCGCCCACCTCTGCCTCCCAAAGTGCTGGGATTACAGACGTGAGCCACCGTGCCCGGCCTGTTTTATTTTATTTTGAGATGAAGTTTTGCTCTGTTGCCCAGGTGACCTCGGCTCACTGCAACCTCTGCCTCTTGGGTTCAAGTGATTCTCTTGCCTCAGCCTCCCGAGTAACTGGGATTACAGGCACCTGCCACCAAGCCCGGCTAATTTTCTGTATTTTTAGTAGAGAAGGGGTTTCACCATATTGCCCAGGCTGGTCTTCACCATATTGCCCTGACCTCAAAGTGATCCACCTGCCTGGGCCTCCCAAACTGCTGGGATTACAGGTGTGAGCCACCGCACCTGGCTATGAGTTTCTACTTCTTTTTCTTTTTTTTCAGACGGAGTCTCGCTCTGTTGCCCAGGCTGGAGTGCAGTGGCGAGATTCCAGCTCCCTGCAACCTCCACCTCCTGGGTTCAAGCCATTCTCCTGCCTCAGCCTCCCGAGTAGCTGGGACTACAGGTGCACACCACCACGCCCAGGTAATTTTTTGTACTTTTAGTAGAGATGTGGTTGCACCATGTTAACAAAGATGGTCTCAATCTCCTGACCTCGTGATCCACCCGCCTCGGCTTCCCAAAGTGTTGAGATTACAGGCATGAACCACCACGCCCTGCCTTTTTCTTTTGAGACAAAGTCTCGCTCTGTCGCTCAGGGTGGAGTGCAGTGGCATGATCTCGGGTCATTGCAACCTCTGCCTCCTGGGTTCAAGCGATTCTCCTGCCTCAGCCTCCCAAGTAGCTGGGATTACAGGTGCGCACCACACGTCTGGCTAATTTTTGCATTTTTAGTAGAGACAGGGTTTCACCATGTTGGTTAGGCTGGTCTTGAACTCCTGACCTCATGATCCACCCACTTGAGCCTCCCAAAGTGCTGGGATTCCAGGCACGAGCTGCGGTGCCTGGCCTGAGTTTCTGCTTCTAAAGGCTGCACAGATAACAATATCAAGCACAGAGTCTCCACTCAAGAAATACTGGAAAAATGAAAAACAATAAAAACGAATACATAGCACGCACTTATCTGTCAGGCCTCACATTAAATACATTTCACATTTTATCACATTTAGTCCTTCTATCTACCTATGAAACCAGTAATAAATAGCATTAACTCCATTTAACACTTGAGGCAACTAAGAGGTCAACTAACTTCAAGGTTTCTCCATAACCTGGATGGCCAAGATTCCAGGAAGGCTGGCTGTTGAGTCCAGAGGACTCAGTACCTTGCTTCTGTCAAGTGAGGCTGACTTTACAGAAGTAGAAACTGAGGTCCAGAGAGGGGGAATGGTTTTACACCAGCATGCTGCCACTAATCAGAGGCAGGGCAAAACCAGGCTAAACAAACTACAACTCCCATGAGACTCCGGGGCAGAAGCCCAGCCAGGGAAGCTGCAGGCTACCCTGGGGCTTGCTGGGTGATGTAGTTCTGCAGTGTCACCTGAGGCTGGTGGGACTCACTCACCGCAGGACATAGGAACCGGCAGGTGCGCTCTTGTAGATATACTGCGCCAGCCACCACTACACCGTCATGTTCCAGTACCGCATGCCATCGCGCACCTGCACACAGAAATCTGTGCCGTAGCAGTCGATGTTGCGGATGGTCTCATAGTCATACTCCAGGGAAGCCACCTTCTCCGGACTGGGGGGTGGAGGATGAGGGTGGGGGACAGACATGTAGCTCAGCCAGGTCCCCTCCCGACGCCTGCTAGTGTCCCAGCCCTGGATGCTAAGGAAGGGATCCTGGCCAGGCAATGGCCCTCTGGCTGTCAGACTTGCTAGGGCAACAAGGGAGGGTGGCCCAGAGGGTGCCTGTAGGGGAGGACGATGGGTGGGTCGGGTGGTACAGTTCACTGACAATGGGCTTCTTCTTCTTTTGGTACCTAATGGGGCCTGCCACAGCCATGAAAAGCCTTGAAGGGCTATGGTTGCTAAGCTATGAGTCCTTTAAGCAACCAAGCTCAGTATATTCAGAGAAGCCTCCAAGGATGGTCCCTTCTAAATCGTCGGACACTGCAGTTGCTAGGGAAGTTGTGATTATCATCCCTCACAACAAGGTGCTTCATGGTTGCTAGGGAGATGTTCCAGGCACCAGTGGGGTCCCCATGATCTTTGTTGCTAAGGAAAAGGCATTCCTTAGCAACAAGGCCTAGGATGTTTAGAAAGGCTTTTAGAAAGGGGCTTTTTCCTGGTCGCAGTGATTGTTGGAGAAGTGTCACCTCTAACAATACAGTGGTTCCCTCGTCACTCGTGCCAACAGCCCCAGCAGTGGGAAACGTTGGCCCATATGAAGCCTTGGTGGCCTCTGATGATGGGAGGGGAGCCATCCTTTAGGGGTGGGGACCGAGCAGATTTAGAAAAACCTTCAATTCCTGCTTGGATTCACTGGGGGGACATCGTCTCTCTAGCAGCTGGAGGTCAGAGCATGGTTATTAGGACAGTGGTAATAAATTCACGTGGGGGTGTCACTACCCCCACAAAAGAATGGCAATTGATGACGACTAGGGGACAACCCTAGCAGGGAGCAGTTCATCATTTACATTGACAGGCTGTTCCCCCAGCTGCAGTCCAAGCCCCTGGGGGAAGGCTGACTGCACCTGCGAGGAACACAAGGGCAGTCTACTCCTGGTTGCCGGGGGTGCCATTTCCCCAGCAACACGGGGGCAATACTTCCTCAGCCACGAGAGAGTCCACAGCTATGGCTGTGCTACTTGCCTAGCAATACCGGTGCTGGGGGGTGGGGGATGGAGCCTCTCTGGCAACAAGGGTCAACCTATAGTTACCAGGGGGAGGTTTGACTTCCTTAGCAACAGTGTAACCGTAGTTGGTAGGAATGGCATGCCCTCTGCTGGGGAACAGCACTGGTCAGGGATTGGAAATTGCCATTTCCTTGCAAACAGAGGGCAGCTGAGGGCTGCTATGTGAGGATATCCCACGGGATGGAGCAGTGCTAGCTCCTAGCAACAAAGGTGCAGTGCAGGGGGAGCCATATCTGCAGCAACAGAGCAAAACTTCTGGCAAAAAGGAGGTGAACTACTGTTGCTAGGGATCCTGCTTCCCTAGCAAATGGCAGTGTTCCGTTGCTAGGGAACCGTTTCCCTAGCAACAGAGGGTGACCCACCACTACCAAAGGATGGCATCCCCAGCAAGCAGGAACAACCTGGTTCTGGGGGGTGACACTTCCGTGGCCACAGAGGGGTGGCACAGGGTTGCTAAGTTACCACCTTTTCCTAGCGACAGGGGGCAGTTCACCATACTGCGGGGTGACAAGCGCTAGCAACAAGGGGCATCTGTCAGTACCAGCGGTCTTTTCCCTACCGATAGGGGCTGGCAGGCCGTGGTTGCCAAAGGGGCGACACTCAGCTAACAAAAAGATGGTGGCCCTGGCCCCTTGCTCCCCACTCTCCTCCCTGCTAGGGGCAGAGCCAGCCCTTGGAGGTGGGGGCTGCTGGGTCTTGGGAAGCCTCCCTCGCGCCGCCTGACCTGCTGGAGGGTGGACATTGGAGGGTGGGGCCGCCCCTGGCCCGGGCTTTGGTGGCCACGGGGTAGGCCCCGAAGCCGTCAGCAATCCAGGCCACGTAGAAGCGCATGCGGAAGGCGAAGAAGACGGGCATCATGTAGAAGAGGCGGGCGGCCAGCGGGCGGGCAGCGGGCCGGCGTAGAAGGCGTCCTCGCGCACGGCCTCCAGCGGGAAGAGGTGGGAGGAGAGCAGGAACAGCAGGCCGAAGAGCGGGGCCGGCCAGGCTCGGCGCAGCAGGGGCCGCAGGCTGGGCATGGCCCCCGGGAAGGGCTGCTCCAGTCAGTCCAGGTAGGTGCGGTAGCGGAAGAACAAGCCTGTGGGGCAGGGAGGGAGGGCCGCCGTCAGACAGGCAGGTGGGCAGAGCTCAAGTCTGCAGGAGGAGGAGAGGGAGCTTGGAGGGAAGAGGGGAAGAGGGAGAGAGAGGGGCAGAGACTGGGCGCCGGGGAGACCACAAGGGTAGGGACAGAGACCCAGGGAAATGGGGATAAGGAAGGAGAGACGGGGGGGTGGGGGGGGGACAAGAAACTCAGAGAGATAGAGACAGTGACAGAAAATTAGAAAGAGGGGCCGGCGCGGTGGCTCACACCTGGAATCCCAGCACTTTGGGAGGCCTAGCTGGGAGGACTGCTTGAGCCCAAGAGTTCGAGACCAGCCTGGGCAAAACGGCAAGACCCCATCACTACAAAAAAAAATTAGCCAGGTGTGGTGGAGGGCACCTGTAATCCCAGCTACTGGGAGGGCTGAGGTGGGAGGATCGTTTGAGCCCAGGCTGCAGTGAGCAGTGACTGTGCTACTGCGTTGCAGCCAGGGAGGGAAGGAAGGAAGGAAGGAGGGAAGGAGGGAAGGAGGGAGGGAGGGAGGAAGGAAAGAAACTAGGAGATAGCTGTGGAACTTTAGCTACAACATGATGGTGATCTGGCCTAGGGAGGAAGCAGTGTGATTCACAGAAGGGACCCGGGTTAAAATTTTTGTATGTTCACAAAAGACCATATGTTTAGGTCAATGTAGCATGGGAAGTTAAAAATAAAAATAAAAAAAGAAATTAAAAAAAAAAAAACAAATTAAAATAAATAAGACCACATGTGTGATTCCATTTATAAGTACAATGTCCGGAACAGGCAAATCTTTACAAATAGAAAGTCAATTACTGGTTTCCAGGGATGGATGGAGGTTTGGGGGATGATGGATATGGGGTTTCTTTGCAGGGTATGAAATTGTTCTGAAAATAACTACACAGTGGTCATGTTTGCACAACTCTGTGGATATACTAAAAATCAGGGAGTTGTATGTTGGTTTTTCTTTTCTTTTCTTTTTTTTTTTTCAGGAAATCAAAGCCAAGAGTTGTATGTTTTAAGTGGATGAATATGTGAATTAGAGTTCCCTAAAGCTGTTATTGGAAAAAAAAACTTTGATGAGGTAAACATTAATGAAAAATCTTTTTTTTTAAATTTCACACACATATATATACACATGCACACACACACACACACACACACATATATATATATATATATGTACACACACACATTTTTTTGAGACGGAGTCTCGCTCTGTCATCCAGGCTGGAGTGCAGTGGTGCAATATTGGCTCACTGCAAGCTCTGCCTCCCAGGTTCACGCCATTCTCCTGCCTCAGCCTCCTGGGTAGCTGGGACTACAGGTGCCCGCTACCACGCCCAGCTAATTTTTTGTATTTTTAGTAGAGACAGGATTTCACTGTGTTAGCCAGGATGGTCTCGATCTCCTGACCTTGTAATCCACCAACCTCGGCCTCCCAAAGTGCTGGGATTACAGACCACCACGCCTGGCCGACATACATATATATTTTTTGAGACGGAGTCTTGCTCTGTTGTCCAGGCTGGAGTGCAGTGGTGCAATCTCGGCTCACTGCAACCTCCACCTCTGGGGTTCAAGCGATTCTCCCATCTCAGCCTCCCAAGTAGCTGGGATTACAGGGGCACACCACCATGCCCGGCTAATTTCTGTATTTTTAGTAGAGACGGGGTTTCACCATGTTAGCTAGGCTGGTCTCAAACTCCTGACCTCAGGAGATCTGCCCGTCTTGGCCTCCCAAAGTGCTGGGATTACAGGCGTGAGTCACTGCGCCCAGCCCTTTTAATTTTATATTTATTTATTTTTTAAAATAAAGGGACGGGATCTTGCTACATTGGCCAAGTGGATCTTGAACTCTTGGCCTCAAGCAATCCTCTGGCCTCAGCCTCCCACAGTGCTGAGATTATAGGCGTCCGTCCCCACGCCCAGATGAAAAATATTTCCTTAAACTGAAAGTGGACCCTAAGCTGTGAATATTTGTTATCTGCGCAGCAAAAACCTCAGGTTAACATAGATCTTTACCTCCTTTCTCTCTTCTCTGTGCTCCCGATAAGCTACAGGAGAAGAGAAGAGCAAGGAATCACTTAGGCTGAGAACAGCCAGCTTCTACCCCGAAGCAGCTCTGGTCCAGCGGAGGCGTGAGACGTAGACCCAGACACATGCTCACCCTCACAGCAGCAGATGCTAGGATGGAGGTTGCCCTGGGCAGGGCAGGAACACAGAACAGGCACTCAGGGCGGCGGAGAGACAGAGCTGTTGGGCAGGCCCACTCACCTGTCATGATTCCCACATAGCAGTAACTGTAGCTGAGCGTCTCCATCAAGGAGGGCACGTCAGGCAGCAGCCTCAGGGTGGGCCCCTTGTTGAAACCCGAGGTCATTTCCTTCCTCTGGGCCAGGTGCAGGTCCTGGACTTCACTGGCCAGACTCACCAGCTGGGCGGAAGGGGGTGAGCAAGGGGCCAGGTCAGACTTTGGGCCCTTCCCCACACCCATCTCCCTTGTGCTGCTGCCCTCTGCAGCCAAGGGGTGCTGCATGCTCGCAGCTCTGCATATCTAGGTTGTGTGTAAGGCCTGTAGCTGGGCAGTGTTCCCCAGGGATCAGTCCCAGGCCCTCCTCCCCGCCTTCCCTGTTCTGTCCTTACCTGCTCTCAGGCAGTCACAGTGGTTTCGATACTATCCACACACTGATGATGCTCAAACGCTACCCCAGCCCCAGACCTATCCATCAAGTGGCTTATTGGCATTTAGACTCGGATGTCTCCAGGCACCCCCAAAACGCGCTGGAAACAGAAGACGATGTTACCCGCCCCACAAAGTAGATCCTCTTCTAGTGTCTCCCCTCAAACAATAGGCCACCAAATTGTTCAAGCCCAAAACCTCCCTCACTTCCTCACTCCCCAAATCCAATCTCTTTTTTTTTTTTTGAGACAAGTTTTGCTCTGTCACCCAGGCTGGAGTAGAGTGGCACGATGTCGGCTCACTGCAACCTCCGCCTCCTGGGGACTCAAGCAATTCTCATGCCTCAGCTGGCCAGGCTGGTCTCGAACTTCTGGCCTCAAGTAATCTGCCTGCCTTGAAATCCCTTAAGTTTGACTCTGTTGCCTCTTTTCATCTCCACTACTGAGCTGAATATGTTGTACTCTCCACCCTTTCCCACCAGTCCCAAGGTCCACCCTATATCAATAGATCTCGTTCTTCCAGCTTGTGGCTGGGTTGTCCATAGAAATCCCTGGCTGGAGTCGGACAAAGCCAGGAGAGGGAGGGCAGGGCTTTTATTCCCTTGTGAGATGGCCTTGGGCTGGCCATCACCCTTGATAGATCATTTCAAGGTGGGTAACTCTACTCACCCTTTAAAAAAAATAATGTTGCCCCGGCGTGGTGGCTCGCGCCTGTAATCCCAGCACTTTGGGAGGTGGGCGGATCACCTGAGGTTGGGAGTTTGAGACCAGCCTGACCAACAAGGAGAAACCCCGTCTCTACTAAAAATACAAAAAATTAGCCGGGCATGGTGATGCATGCCTGTAATTCCAGCTACTCAGGAAGCCGAGGCAGAATTGCTTGAAGCCAGGAGGTGGAGGTTGTGGTGAGCCAAGATCGTGCTATTGCACTCCAGCCTGGGCAACAAGAGCGAAACTCCATGTCGAAAAAAAAAAAAAATAGGGCCTGGTGTGATGTGGTGGCTCACGCCTGTAATCCCAGCACTTTGGTTGGCCTAGGCAGGCAGATCACTTGATGTCAGGGGTTTGAGACCAGCCCAACCAAGATAGTGAGACCCTATCTCTACTAAAAATATAAAAATTAGCCAGGTGTAATGGTGGGCGCCTGTAGTCCCAGCTACTCGAGAGGCTGAAGCGGGAGAATCGCTGGAACCTGGGAGGCAGAGGTTGCAGTGACATCACACCACTGCACTCCAGCCTAGGTGACAAAGCAAGATTCTGTCTTAAAAAAAAAAAAAAAAATTTTTTTTTTTTGTAGAGACAGTCTCACTATATTGCCCAGGCTGGTCTTAAACTCCTGGCCTCCAGCAATCCTCCCACTATGACCTCCCAAAGCGCTGGGATTATACAAGTATGAGTCACTGCACCAGCCCTACACAACCCTTTTTCCATTGAGGTACCACAACCTGACCCACTTCCCCTGGGCCTTGAGTTGGGAACGGCTCCTGCTGCTGGTCTGGGGTTCAGGCACCACCCCTTTTTTTTTGAGGCAGTCTTGCTCTGTCACCCAGGATGGAGTGTAGTGGCACTATCTTGGCTCACTGCAAGCTCCGCCTCCCGGGTTCACCCATTCTGCTGCCTCAGCCTCCCCAGTAGCTGGGATTACAGGCGCCCGCCACCACGCCCGGCTAACTTTTTGTATTTTTAGTAGAGACGTTTCACCATGTTAGCCAGGATGGTCTCGATCTCCCAACCTCGTGATCCGCCCACCTCGGCCTCCCAAAGTGCTGGGATTACAGGCGTGAGCCACCCCACCCAGCCGGCACCATCCCTTTTCGCTCCTCTACATCCTGCCCACACGGTGGCCACTCCTTCAATCATCCTAAATGCGCATTTCCTGCTGCAGCTCAGACCTACCCACAGCCAACAGCCTATATCAAGGCACCACAGTCTGTCGCCTGGACTTGGATAAAGGGATCCTTTTTATTTGGATCCCTTTATATAGGATAAAGGAGGATCCCTTTATCCGAGTCCATTCCATCTTGCCCTGTTCCACTTCAATTCTCCTTCAGCATCCAGAATGAGTATTTTTTTATTTTTATTTTTTGAGACGGAGTCTCGCCTGGGGAGGCCCAGACGGGAGTGCGATGGTGGGATCTTGGCTCACTGCAACCTCCACCTTCCAGGTTCAAGCAATTCTCCTGCCTTAACCTCCCAAGTAGCTGGGATTACAGGTGTGAGCCACCACACTGGCTCATTTTTGTATTTTTAGTAGAGATGGAGTTTTACCATGTTGGCCAGACTGGTCTCAAACTCCTGACCTCAGGTAATCCACCCGCATCAGCCTCCCAAAGTGCTGGGATTAAAGGCGTGAGCCACCGCACCTGGCCTAGAACGAGTATTTCTATTTATTTATTTTTGAGACGGAGTTTTGCTCTTGTCGCCCAGGCTGGAGTGCAATGGCGCAATCTCAGCTCACCACAACCTCTGCCTCCTGGGTTCAAGCAATTCTCCTGCCTCAGCTTCCCGAGTAGCTGGGATTACAGGCGTGTGCCACCACGCCCGGCTAATTTTTTGTATTTTTAGTAGAGACAGGGTTTCTCCATTTTGGTCAGGCTGGTCTCAAACTCCCCACCTCAGGTGATCCGCCTGCCTCAGCCTCCCAAAGTGCTGGGATTACAGGCGTAAGCCACAGTGCCCGGCCAGAACAAGTATTTTTAAACATTAGAAACTGGTCACATTGCCTCTTCTGGCAGCAAACCAAAAATCCCCTCTTCCAGCAGATCTCAGTCCTCCATGGGAAGAAGTCCAAAGTCCTCACGGTCGCCAGCCAGACCTAGCATGGTGTCAGCCCTGCTGCCCATTCCCTTTTGCTCTTCCCAGAAAGCGGATGTGGCTGGTGCAGCAGGTGAACCCATCCTGCTCCCCTCCACACACGTCATCCCTACGGCCTGAAATGCTCCTCCTCTAACTCCTCTCTCATCCAACCTACTCCTGCCACTGCTGAGCTCCCGTGGGGCACGCTGAATGCTGTGGAGGCCGCTCCCTACCTAGCATGACCGCTGTGTTCACAGATAAGCCTCCAGTAGGAAACTGTGACTCTGGGTCTGGGGTGGGCCCTGGGAGTCTGTTTTCACCCATCTTCCCAGGTGACCAGGAGCCAGACCTGGATGCCCTAGTTTTGTGCCCTTCAACAAGTACCTTCTCCCCAGAGCTGGTTTTTCTCCTTTGCAAAATAGCTAGCTACAGAGATTCAAGGACAGCATGTTGGTAAACCACCCAACTGGGCCTCTGGCTCACAGCAAGCACCCAATGGCACCTACTGTTACCCCACATGGGTTATTTCCTCACCCCAGGAGGAGCTGGGAGGTGAAGACCTGCCCAACAGCATGTGAATGGGGAACCCTATGCCCAGGGCAGCAGTGTGGTGGCGGCCCACCTCCAGGGTGTGCAGGAGGTAAAATCCGGGAGCGGCTGGAGGGGGAGGTAAAGTGGGGAGGTGAAGGGGCCACAGGGAGGCTGCAGGGGAGTGGCAAGCCCCGAGTCTGATCTTCAGCATCAGTAGCAGCTGGACGGCGTTGGTGAAGGGCGTGGGAGTGGGCAGGCCCAGCAGGCTGAGGGCTCGGAAGAACAGGAGATAGGAGAAGGTCCAGGCCAGAGCCAGGGCGTGGCAGGAGCTGGGCAAAAGCAGGAGGTGCATTGTGTTGGGCACAGAAGTCTCAGCCTTGGCCACCCACTCCCCGAGTCCAGCCACCAGTCCTCCCGCAACTCTCCCCATTCATTCAGAGACAAAAACACAGAAGGGCAGAGAGAGAGGACTGGAGGGTGGATGTAGGGATGGAATGAGTATGATTGAAATGGGGAGAAGAGGCTCAGCCACACAGAAACACACAGCAACAGAGAAGAATGAGGTTCAGAGAAGCTTCAGGTGAAGACCCTGCAATCCTCCGCTTTTTCTTTATTTCCAAGGTCAAGGGCTCAAGAAGAGTGGGGTGGATATGAATGAATATGAACAGTGGCAGGGCCAGCAGACACACCACCCACGTATCTCCATGACATGGGTGTAGTGGACTGGGACAAACACACAGGGACCAGATGCAGAAGGCGGGGGAGGAAGAAAAGCAGATGAAGAGGCTGGATACGGTGGCTCACGCCCGTAATTCCAGCACTTTGGGAGGCTGAGGCAGGCAGATCACAAGGTCAGGAGTTCGAAACCAGCCTGACCAACATGGAGAAACCCCATCTCTACTAAAAATACAAAATTAGCCAGGCATGGTGGTACATGCCTGTAATCCCAGCTACTCGGGAGGCTGGGGCAAGAGAATCGCTTGAACCCGGGAGGTGGAGGTTGCAGTGAGCTGAGATCGCACCATTGAACTCCAGCCTGGGCAATAAGAGCGAAACTCCATCTCAAAAAAGAAAGAAAGAAAAAAAACCATGAAACAGAGAAAGGAGCTGATCAACAAGAGACAGCCAGACAGCCAGAGATGAGGCTGAAGCTGAGAAAGACTCAAAGAGGAAACAGGTTACTTCCTCCTCTGCCCTCCTCTCCCTCTCCTCCCTTCACCAAATTCTCACCAGGGCTGGGCCTGAGTGAGGACCTAGGTCCCAAGGATGATGATCAGAGAATGCAAAGTGTGGGGGCCACAGGTGAACAGGGTGAGCCCCAGGCCCACAGCAGCTGCCTCCCATCTCTTCAGCCCAGGACCTGCAGGGGGAAGGGACAGCATAAGCCTGGAACCTTCCAGAGGGTCTCCCCCTTTATTTTCCACTGCGGAGGGAGCCTGACTCACCGGCTTTCTTAAAGAGGAAGCCGATGGGGATGGAGATAAGAAGAACCACTAGATACGTCCATTCTTCAGGCGACATGGTCTGGGGGAGGGGCAGAGATTCACAGTGAGAACCCAGGAATCCAGGCCCCCTGCCTCCTCCCTCTTCGAGGATCCAGGAACCCAGCCCTCTAGACCCCAGTTTTTGAGGATGATGGAGTCCGAGACTCAGCTCCTTTCCTTTGAGAACCTAGGAACCCGGACTCCAACCCCTTCCTCCTTGGAGACAGGAATCCACCCCCAGCCCCTCTCCTATGAGCGCACAGGCCTCCAGCTCTTCTCTCCTTTGAGAACCCAGGAAAGCGTGGGGATCTCCCAGCACCCCGGCGCCTCCTTTGCGAAGGCAGAAATCAAAGTTACTCCCCGCACCCATACTGGGGACCCAGATTTGAAGACGCCCCTCTTTTAAAAACCCAGAAACAGCACCCCTCCCAGACCCTTCCTCTTCCACAGCCCAGGAATCTAGACCTCTGAGACCCCTCTTCCAGCGAGGATCCAGGAACCCAGATCCCCTCTTTGGATCCCCCATCCCCCGGCCCTTGTGAAACCAGATATCCGGACCCCCCAGCCCTTCTCCTTCGCGAGCACCCAGAGGAGCCCAGGCCTCCAGCCTCCACCTCCTTCGGTGCTCCAGACCCCTCTCCTACGGAGAACCCGGGGATCGGACACCCTTCCCTCCCCAGGCCCAGGCCCAGCCCCAACCCGTCCCGCGCACCGCGTGGGTCAGATCCAATCCCCGGCAGATCCACAGGCGGTTGCGCCAGCCCGGAGCTCTAACGCGCCTCGGGGCCGCCCCGCACCCACCAGCCTGCAGAGACACTGCCGCCGTGTAACCCCTCGCCTTGCCACTGGGCGCCGCCACCCCGGCCCACCTGAGCTGCTCGCCGGGCAGGAGGCGGCCGATTAGTCCCAGCCCGCGGGCAGCTGCAGCTCCGGCCATGCCTCCCCAGCCCAGCGCGCCCCCGCGCCGACTGCTCCTTCTGGGCGCCCGCTGGGCCGCGCGGATCGGGGCGGGGATGAGACCATGGTCAGGGTCCCGGGCGGGCAGGGAAGGAGCCCCAGAGCAGGCGACCGGAGCTCGAGTCAGCAACGGGCCAGGAGATCAAGACCATCCTGGCCTATATGTTGAAATCCCGTCTCTACTACAAATACAAAAATTAGCTGGGCTTGGTGGCACGTGCCTATAATCGAGCTACTCAGGAGGCTGAGGCAGGAGAATCACTTGAACCTGGAGACGGAGGTTACAGTGAGCCAAGATGACTCCACTGCAATCCAGCCTGGCAACAAAGTGAGACTCTATCTCAAAAAAAATAAAAAAGGAGAATGTAGAAATGATGCTGGGGAAGTAAATACGTTTCATCTCACAAACACAAACAATCCATGAATTGTGATGCCTGGGACTCAGGTTGCGAAGCCTTTAAGGCCATATTGCGGTTCAACTGTAAAGTCCTCAAGATCAACTGGTAATTTCTGCCATGGACGCAGGAAGGGACAATGGGGATGACACATGCAGTATAGTAGTCATGGGGAAAAAAACAAGAATTAAGAATGATGAACGTTTACTTTTAGGGTGAAAGATGCAGTGCTGATTCCTTTTATTTGTTTTTATTTTTTATTTTTTTGGGTCAGGGTCTCACTCTATTGCCCAGGCTGGAGTGCAATGGCGTGATCTTGGCTCACTGAAGCTTCTGCCTCCCAGGTTCAAGCCATTCTCCTGCCTCAGCCTCCCAAGTAGCTGGGATTACAAGTGTGCACAACCACACCCAGATAATTTTTGTATTTTTACTAGAGACAATATTTTACCATGTTAGTCAAGCTGGCCTCAAACTCCTGGCCTCAGGTGATCCACCTGCCTCTGCCTCCCAAAGTGCTGGGATTACAGGCGTGAGCCACCATGCCCAGCCTGATTCCTTTTAAATTTTGCTCCATAAAGAACAAATAAATAATATTCTGATATCATAACTCAAGAGTTCAGAACTGTAACTGAGAGTAATCAATGACTTCTCTGTGCTCCACATCTAAGGTAATGATGTAATGCTGAGATCTCAGTTCTTGAAACAGTCACATGCAATTTGAGAACGCTGATCTGAGTTCATATTTAACTTCAGTTCTCTTAATAAAAAGGTATTCAGAAGTTCTCATTAACTGGCTGATGAAAATGTTCATGGTTCTCTGTGCCAATTTAAACAATAAATATTTATTTTTACTGAGTCCAAATTGCAAAAGAAAGAAAAAAATGCAGTGCGCGGGGACCCAGCTCGGCGCAGAACGCGCTGGCCATTGGGCGACTTGGTAGCGGCCCCGGGCCCTGGCCACCCTCCTCAACGCTGCATCCCTGAAAGGTTATAATGAGGAGGAAAGACTGTTTTCCTGCTCAGCGGATTTGTCCTCCCTCTCTCCTTACTGGTTAGGAGGTAGAACACGAGCCCAGATCCGGGGCAGCAGTTCACACTCCATTACAAAACTCTACACAGCTTCCGAGCTAGCAACAGCACACATTGGGGGAACGTTGGAGGGACTTTCTTCTCCTTTTGTGGGTGGTAATGTTAGTCGTTGTGGAGAGAGAGAGAAGGGTGAATAAAAAGTGTAACTATTTGGTAGGTTGAAAAACCTGTTTGGGATTTTCATTAATAAAAAGTTGAACCCTCATTCTTGTTTGTGAGTTTAGATTTAAGTTTAGCCCTTTCAAAGTCAATGGAAACAGTTTTCCTGTTAGGTAAGAAAGCTGAAAATAGTGAGACACTTCTGTCTGGACGAAACAAAAATGATCTCTGCAAAGGCAAGATTGCCAGTGCATCCCCATATATTTGAGAGTTTTTTCCTTTTTTAGAAATGTAGTGGTCTCTGAACCTATGCACAATGATGCTGAAGTATATTTAATAGAAGTGGAAGGTGAGAAAAAGTGAATTGCAAAAAGAAGAATGTGATTTTGCTTTCATTTTTTTACACCCATGAAAAGCATTCTGTAGATTTGATGCTTTTTCAAGTAGGCAGGTATCGTTTCTAAACTATATTTTAATCAGGGAGTCTGTTAGAGACCAAAGTCTTGGCTAAAATCTCTTTGGAAACACACACAAAAGAACGCTTAGTTCTGTGCTGCCTTCAAGAGTCCCAGAACTTCTGCAGGAATGGGTATGAATTCCTTCAAAAAGAACTTGTGCTCCATTTCAGGTAAACGAAGCTGCACTGTCTTATCAGTCTGAAAAATATTTCTGGCCGAGCACGGTGGCTCTAGCCTGTAATCCCAGCACTTTGGGAAGCTGAGGTGGGCGGATCATGAGGTCAGGAAATCAAGACCATCTTGAGTAACACGGTGAAACCCCGTCTCTACTAAAAAATGAAGAAGAAGAAAAGAAGAAGGAGAAGGAGAAGGAGGAGACCCAGGGGGCGGAGCTTGCAGTGAGCGGAGTTTGCGCCACTGCACTCCAGCCTGGATGAGAGAGAGTCTGTCTCAAAAACAAAAAAAAAAAAAAAAAAAAAAAGAAAAGAAAAGAAAAGAAGGAAAACTGCTAAAATGGCTGTATATTAGGATATCTTGTTTTAAAAGGATTTGCTGGATGTATGAAACTTTTAAGAAATGAAATGCTACTGTTGCTTATGGATATATGGACTATCATTCTCTGGGGTTTTCTACATGCCGCTCTATTTCTCATCAGAAATTCAGACTCTAAGCCCTTAGTGTGGCAAACACGTGTTTGTTATGTGATGGTAAACATTCATCTCACTAAGTTGGTAAAGGTGGTACATTCATACCTAACTTGTTACACCATCCAAGTGATTGTTTGATGAATGGGTTTTCTATTTTATGTTACTTCAGGCAGACTCCGGAGGTCTTAATTGCATCTGACACAAGTACAGCATGTTAAAGAAGAAAAAAAACAAACTTCACCTTATTAGTCCTGCATTAGATCAAAAGCTGTTTATTGGCTACCTGGTGTATGCCAGAACTGTACAACATAGGTGTCCTGGTAATAAATGTAGTTGCCATCCGGGCATGGTAGCTCACACCTGTAATCCCAGCATTTTAGGAGACTGAGGCGAGCAAATCCGCTGAGGCCAGTCCATGTCATCACCAGCCCCAGGTATGCCTGACCATTGAGGTCCAGGAAGTTAACTGTCTCCTGGACACTGGTGTGGCCTTCTCAGTCTTACTCTCCTGTTCTGGACAACTGTCCTCCAGATCTGTCGCTATCCAAGGGGTCATAGGACAGGCAGTCACTAGATACTTCTCCCAGCCACTAAGTTGTGACTGGGGAACTTTACTCTTTTCACACACCTTTCTAATTATGCCTGAAAGACCCACTCGTTTGTGAGAGAGAGACATCCTAGCAAAAGCAGGAGCCACGATACACTAGAATTAGAATGAAAAAGGATAAATATATATACAAACTCTAAGTATGTTTACCTAGACCTCCATGCCCCCACAGCAATATGGAGAGAAAGGGAATTCCTAACTTCCGAGGGAACACCTATCAAACATCAGGAAGCCATTAGGCCCCAAAATTCTCCTTACCTCTGAGCCTACATCCTCCGATCCCTGCCTAAAGATAATTTTATAGGGAAGGGGATTTGCTTGTGTCTCTCTAAGTGACAATCAGATGCCTATGTGGGTGCCCACCAAGCATCTGAAGATCTATCGTGAACCACAGCATCTAGTGGACCCACCTGTACAGTGCGAATTGAAGGTTTGAAAAGCCTCCATTTGCTTTCTCTATACCTTCTGTTAATCAGAAAAGGTCTGTTTCTCATTATCAGTGGCCTCCCGGCTACAACGACAAAAGTTTTTGCTTCTGTTTCAGTAGACTTACTAAAGTAGGGGTGAGGGTATGCTTTTGCTTTTGCAGGAGATGAACAAACCATGTGGACGCCCTCAAGATGTGTATGACCATTGAATGGGAGACTGGAGGGACACATGGATCCCAACCATGGACCGGATTTCCCCAATATGAGCCATGAAACAATTGAATCTGAATGTGAAGATGGAATGAGGACCGACTGGAGTCATGATGATTAATGGACCAATGCTTTCTGACTCAGCTCCTCTCTGCCTTGAATACAAGAAATGCCGATAGTTAGGCAGGAATATCATCACCCCTATACAGCACGAAGAAGTTACAGAAGATGGACCTTCATCCTTCTGCAACGCCTAGGATTAAGGGTCCTCTTGTAAAAGGGAAAGGGGAGATTTATAGGAAGCATTCAAACCAGAGCGACTCCAGTTTGGATAAGGGCTAAGAAAAATAAAGCTGGATCACCAACCATCAATTAAGGGCTGCAAAAACCTGCAATCACCTTGCTCAATTAAAGGTGGCCACCTTTTATGCTGGTAATGATAGCTAGTAATAATGATAGTAATAATAATACCTTCTTTTACAAAAACAGAAGGGGAGCATGTTGGGAAAAAGCTGAGTGTTGGGAGGGAAGCTGAGGCAGGGCTTGCATAATGTCCTCTGGAATGTGTCTAGACTTGCTGGCTCCTTCTGGCCTTCCTAGGCTCCTATTCCCATTATCTCAAGTAGCAGAACATATTCTATATAAATATTAAACCGTCGCAGCTATAGATCATGTACCTGATCTTTTGACCTCCACATTCTCACCACCTATTTCTTTGATGGATTAGCAATAAACACCATGGGCTAAACAGAGCTCAGGGCCTTCGCAGCCTCCACGATAGCGATGGCCCCCTGGTGTCCCACTTTTTTCTGTTTTTTTCTCAATCCTTTGACTCAGCCAAACTTTGTCACCCCCAAGATGTAGTGTTGGGTCTGATCACCCCAACATAAAGTTTGGCCTTTTTGTATGGGAGAGGAATGGAGGATACCAGGAAGAAGGTGACCCGTGGAAGTGACATTTGAGCTAGTGTCTGAAGAATAGGTGACAGGAGGAAAAAGAATGCTTCAGAGAACAGCGTGGATGTTGGTGCCTCAGTGAGATTGGAATGCTGGAATAAGCATTGTATATGAACAGGGAATGTTTCCTACTCTTTAAAGAGTTATGTATGTGTTTTCCATGATTTTAGCTATTTCTCTACTTGTAATGTGTTTTAGTTGGTTAAAAATTATGGCACAGATGAAGCAAGAAAAGTACTTATGTAACTGAGAAACCAATGTTATATTTTTAACTATGAAAATAATTAAATGCCTTTCTCTTATTCTTTTCCTTCTTTTCTTTTATTGATACTAAAAGGCAAAGATTTCTTGTAGATAACCTGAGCTTTTGAATGGTTTTCAGATGAGAGGTACAGCTACGTGTTAAGAGTGTTGAAGTTTGTGTTTGATCTAGGGATGCTTTATCTATTTGACCTGTAAGCATAGGATTCATGAGAAGATACTTCAGGTAGGAACCAAGCTAGGACTGTCACGATGGCTTAAGCACATCAGAACAGTTCTGATGCTACTTAGAAGGATTAAAACTCCTTCTGTAGCCAGATTTTTCAACTCATTTCGTAGCTGAAACCCCATAAAGAACATGAGTGGTCTTGTGACACCCTTCATGTCTTAGAGATATATCAATATTTTGCTTCACCAGTAATCTGTGAAAATAAAGTTTATTTAGTAAACAGAAGTTGCTGTTTATTTACTGTATGCTAGGATATTCACTAGATATGTCAGTGCCCAAGAAAAAGATTTATTTTACTCCTTTCACAAAGAGTGAAACTTATTCCCACAGAGTATGTGTCTAGTCAGTATTTAAATACTACTGATGACAGACTTACTCCCTACCCCTAGGTAGTTCTTGGGTTTCTACTATATTCACTTTTTTTCATAGCAAAGTATTTTTGAAACAAAACAGACAGTGATGTGTTTTCTGCTGAGTTGGTGCACACTAGAAGCTGTAAGGCAGTATGCTGTTCTGTGCTTTATGCACCTCAGGGAGATAGAGTGCAGTCTGACCCCCAGAGAGTTCCATCAGGGCATGCTTCGACTTCTCAGTGAGTGGCCATCTCCTACTTTGAGATTTCTGCTCCTGAGAAAAAAATACCTGTCTCATTTGGCTGCACAGTCATCTTCTTCTGTGTGAGTTGGGCCACCATCTTCTAAGACAATCTCACATGAAAATCTTACTGGGATGCTCATTTTGGGTAACGCCTGTCTCTGATGTCATCCATATGGGTCACCAAAATCTCAGGTGAGCCACACTGTTCTCCAAAGATGGTTCTCGTGTACAGTATCAATTCTGACAGATGTAACCTGAACATCTCTTTGGGCCCCAGGTAGCACTGGTTTCTCTGTTTTGGGGAGATCATAACTTTTCATCTCTTGCTTGGAAGCATAGATATTTCTGTATCACCACAACCATAAATATCATTAGACAGACACCACACTTTATTCCATTGTTGTATGGGATAAGATAAACTGAATAGAAAGAAATAAAACTTTAAAAAGCCCTCCCTACTCCTCACTTTTTAAAATTGAAATAGCTTGGTGGGGGGTGCAAGCAAGATGGCCGAATAGGAAGAGCTCCAGCCTCCAGCTCCCAGCGCAAGCAACACAGAAGACGGGTGATTTCTGCATTTTCAACTGAGGTACTGGGTTCATCTCACTGGGGAGCGCAGGACAATCAGTGCTGGTCAGCTGCTGCAGCCCGACCAGCCAGAGCTGAAGCAGGGCGAGGCATCGCCTCACCTGGGAAACGCAAGGGGGAAGGGAATCCCTTTTCCTAGCCAGGGGAACTGAGACACACAACACCTGGAAAATCGGGTAACTCCCACCCTAATACTGAGCTTTACCAAGAGTCTTAGCTAACGGCACAGCAGGAGATTATATCCCACACCTGGCCAGGAGGGTCCCACACCCACAGAGCCTCCCTCATTGCTAGCACAGTAGTCTGAGATATAATTGCAAGCCAGCAGCGAGGCTGGAGGAGGTGTGCCCGCCATTGCTGAGACTTAAGTAGGTAATCAAAGCCTCCGGGAAGCTCGAACTGGGTGGAGCCCACCACAGCTCAAGGAGGCCTGCCTGTCTCTGTAGACTCCACCTCTGGGGACAGGGCATAGCAAAAAAAAAAAAAAAAAGGCAGCAGAAACCTCTGCAGATGATAATGACCCTGTCTGACAGCTTTGAAGAGAGCAGTGGATCTCCCAACATGGAGGTTGAGATCTGAGAACGGACAGTCTGCCTGCTCAAGTGGGTCCCTGACCCATGAGTAGCCTAAATGGGGGACATCCCCCACTAGGTGCAGACCAACACTTCACACCTCACACGGCGGGGTACACCCCTGAGACAAAGCTTCCAGAGCAAGAATCAGACAGCAGCACTCGCTGTTCAGCAATATTCTATCTTCTGCAGCCTCCGCAGCTGATACCCAGGCAAACAGGGTCTGGAATGGACCTCAAGCAATCTCCAACAGACCTACAGCTGAGGGTCCTGACTCTTAGAAGGAAAACTAACAAACAGAAAGGACACCCATACCAAAACCCCATCAGTACGTCACCATCATCAAAGACCAGAGGCAGATAAAACCACAAAGATGGGGAAAAAGCAGGGCAGAAAAGCTGGAAATTCAAAAAATAAGAGCGCATCTCCCCCTCCAAAGGAATGCAGCTCATCACCAGCAACAGATCAAAGCTGGACGGATAATGACTTTGACAAGTTGAGAGAAGAAGGCTTCAGTCAATCAAACTTCTCAGAGCTAAAGGAGGAACTACACACCCAGCGCAAAGACACTAAAACTCTTGAAAAAAGAATGGAAGAATGGATAACTAGAATAATCAATGCAGAGAAGGCCATAAACAAACTGACAGAGATAAAAACTATGACACGAGAAATACGTGCAAATGCACAAGCTTCAGTAACTGACTTGATCAACTGGAAGAAAGAGTATCAATGATTGAAGATCAAATGAATGAAATGAAGCGAGAAGAGAAGTCTAGAGAAAAAAAAGGAAAAAGAAATGAACAAAGCGTCCAAGAAATATGGAATTATGTGAAAAGGCCAAATCTATGTCTGATTGGTGTGCCTGAAAGTGATGGGAAAATGGAACCAAGTTGGAAAACACTCTTTAGGATATCATCAGGGAGAACTTCCCCAACCCAGTAAGGCAGGCCAACATTCAAATTCAGGAAATACAAAGAATGCCACAAAAATATTACTCAAGAAGAGCAACTCCAAGACACATAATTGTCAGATTCACCAAAGTTGAAATGAAGGAAAAAATGTTAAGGGCAGCCAGAGAGAAATGTCGGGTTACCCACAAAGGGAAGCCCATCAGACTAACAGCAGATCTCTTGGCAGAAACTCTACAAGCCAGAAGAGAGTGGGGGCCAATATTCAACATTCTTAAAGAAAAGAATTTCAACCCAGAATTTCATATCCAGCCAAACTAAGTTTCATCAGTGAAGGAGAAATAAAATCCTTTACAGACAAGCAAATGCTTAGAGATTTTGTCACCACCAGGCCTGCCCTACAAGAGATCCTGAAGAAAGCACTAAACATGGAAAGGAACAACCGGTACCAGCCATGGCAAAAACATGCCAAAATGTAAAGACCATTGATGCTAGGAAGAAATTGCATCAACTAACGAGCAAATAACCAGCTAATATGAAAATGACAGGATCAAGTTCACACATAACAATATTAACCTTAAATGTAAATGGACTAAATGCTCCAATTAAAAGACACAGACTGGCAAATTGGATAAAGAGTCAAAACACATCAGTTTGCTGTATTCAGGAGACCCATCTCACGTGCAGAGACACACATAGGCTCAAAATAAAGGGATAGAGGAAGATCTACCAAGCAAATGGAGAACAAAAAAAAAGCAGGGGTTGCAAGCCTAGTCTCTGATAAAACAGACTTTAAACCATCAAAGATCAAAAGAGACAAAGAAGGCCATTACATAATGGTAAAGGGATCAATTCAACAGGAAGAGCTAACTATCCTAAATATATATGCACCCAATACAGGAGCACCCACATTCATAAAGCAAGTCCTTAGAGACTTACAAAGAGACTTAGACTCCCATACAATAATAATGGGAGACTTCAACACCCCACTGTCAACATAAGCAGATCAATGAGAGAGAAAGTTAACAAGGATATCCAGAAATTGAACTCAACTGCAGCAAGCAGACCTAATAGACATCTATAGAACTCTCCACCCCAAATCAACAGAATATACATTCTTCTCATCACCACATCACACTTATTCCAAAATTGACCACATAGTTGGAAGTAAAGCACTCCTCAGCAAATGTACAAGAACAGAAATTATAACAAACTGTCTCTCAGACCACAGTGCAATCAAACTAGAACTCAGGACTAAGAAAATCAATCAAAACCGCTCAACTGCATGGAAACTGAACAAACCGCTCCTGAATGACTACTGGGTACATCACGAAATGAAGGCAGAAATAAAGATGTTCTTTGAAACCAATGAGAACAAAGATACAACATACCAGAATCTCTGGGACACATTTAAGGCAGTGTGTAGAGGGAAATTTATAGCACTAAATGCCCACAAGAGAAAGCAGGAACGATCTAAAATTAACACCCTAACATCACAATTGAAAGAACCAGAGAAGCAAGAGCAAACACATCCAAAAGCTAGCAGAAGGCAAGAAATAACTAAGATCAGAGCAGAACTGAAGGAGATAGAGACACAAAAAACCCTCCAAAAAATCAATGAATCCAGGAGTTAGTTTTTTGAAAAGATCAACAAAATTGACAGACCGCTAGCAAGACTAATAAAGAAGAAAAGAGAGAAGAATCAAATAGATGCAATAAAAAATGATAAAGGGGATATCACCACCGATCCCACAGAAATACAAACTACCATCAGAGAATACTATAAACACTTCTATGCAAATAAACTAGAAAATCTAGAAGAAATGGATACTTTCCTGGACACTTACACTCTTCCAAGACTAAACCAGGAAGAAGTTGAATCCCTGAATAGACCAATAGCAGGCTCTGAAATTGAGGCAATAATTAATAGCCTACCAACCAAAAAAAGTCCAGGACCAGATGGATTCACAGCTGAATTCTACCAGAGGTACAAGGAGGAGCTGGTACCATTCCTTCTGAAACTATTCCAATCAATAGAAAAAGAAGGAATCCTCCCTAACTCATTTTATGATGCCAACATCATTCTGATACCAAAGCCTGGCAGAGACACAACTAAAAAAGAATTTTAGACCAATATCCCTGATGAACATCGATGCAAAAATCCTCAATAAAATACTGGCAACCCGGATTCAGAAGCACATCAAAAAGCTTATCCACCATGATCAAGTAGGCTTCATCCCTGGGATGCAAGGCTGGATCAACATATGCAAATCAATAAACGTAACCCAGCATATAAACAGAACCAAAGACAAAAACCACATGATTATCTCGATAGATGCAGAAAAGGCCTTTGACAAAATTCAACAGCCCTTCATGCTAAACACTCTCAATAAATTCGGTATTGATGGAACGTATCTCAAAATAATAAGAGCTATTTATGACAAACCCACAGCCAATATCATACTGAATAGGCAAAAACTGGAAGCATTTTCTTTGAAAACTTGCACAAGACAGGGATGCCCTCTCTCACCACTCCTATTCAACATAGTGTTGGAAGTTCTGGCTAGGGCAATCAGGCAAGAGAAAGAAATAAAGGGTATTCAGTTAGAAAAAGAAGTCAAATTGTCCCTGTTTGCAGATGACATGATTGTATGTTTAGAAAACCCCACTATCTCAGCCCAAAATCTCCTTAAGCTGATAAGCAACTTTGGCAGTCTCAGGATACAAAATTAATGTGCAAAAATCACAAGCATTCTTATACACCAGTAACAAACAGAGAGCCAAATCATGAATGAACTCTAATTCACAATTGCTTCAAAGAGAATAAAATACCTAGGAATCCAACTTACAAGGGATGTAAAGGACCTCTTCAAGTAGAACTACAAACCACTGCTCAGTGAAATAAAAGAGGACACAAACAAATGGAAGAACATACCATGCTCATGGATAGGAAGAATCAATATTGTGAAAATGGCCATACTGCCCAAGGTAATTTATAGATTCAATGCCATCCCCATTAAGCTACCAATGACTTTATTCACAGAATTGGAAAAAACTACTTTAAAGTTCATATGGAACCAAAAAAGAGCCCACATCTCCAAGACAATCCTAAGTCAAAAGAACAAAGCTGGAGGCATCATGCTACCTGACTTCAAACTATACTACAAGGCTACAGTAACCAAAACAGCATGGTACTGGTACCAAAACAGACATATAGACCAATGGAACAGAACAGAGCCCTCAGAAATAATACCACACATCTACAACCATTTGATCTTTGACAAACCTGACAAAAACAAGAAATGGGGAAAGAATTCCCTATTTAATAAATGGTGCTGGGAAAACTGGCTAGCCATATGTAAAAAGCTGAAACTGGATCCCTTCCTTACACCTTATACAAAAATTAATTCAAGATGGATTAGAGACTTAAATGTTAGACCTAATACCATAAAAACCCTAGAAGAAAACCTAGGCAATACCATTCAGGACATAGGCATGGGCAAGGACTTCATGTCTAAAACACCAAAAGCAACGGCAACAAAAGCCATAATTGACAAATGGGATCTAATTAAACTAAAGAGCTTCAGCACAGCAAAAGAAACTACTATCAGAGTGAACAGGCAACCTACAGAATGGGAGAAAATTTTTTCAATCTACTTATCTGACAAAGGGCTAATATTCAGAACCTACAAAGAACTCAAACAAATTTACAAGAAAAAAACAAACAACCCCATCAAAAAGTGGGCAAAGGGTGTGAACAGACACTTCTCAAAAGAAGATATTTATACAGCCAACAGACCCATGAAAAAAATGCTCATTATCACCAGCCATCGGAGAAATGTAAATCAAAACCACAATGAGATTCCATCTCACACCAGTTAGAATGGCAATCATTAAAAAGTCAGGTAACAACAGATGCTGGAGAGGATGTGGAGAAATAGGAACACTTTTACACTGTTAGTGGGACTGTAAACTAGTTCAATCATTGTGGAAGACAGTGTGGCAATTCCTCAAGGATCTAGAACTAGAAATACCATTTGACCCAGAAATACCATATACCCAGTCATCCCATTACTGAGTATATGCCCAAAGGATTATAAATCATGCTGCTATATACACCATGGAATGCTATGCAGCCATAAAAAGGGATGAGTTTGTGTCCTTTGTAGGGACATGGATGCAGCTGGAAACCATTATTCTCAGCAAACTATCGCAAGAAGAGAAAACCAAACACCGCATGTTCTCACTCATAGGTGGGAATTGAACAATGAGATCACTTGGACACAGAAAGGGGAACATCACACACTGATGCCTATTGTGGGGAGGGGGTGGGGGGGATAGCATTAGGAGATATACCTAATGTAAATGACGAGTTAACGGGTGCAGCACACCAACATGGCACATATATACATATGTAACAAAACTGCACATTGTGCACATGTACCCTAGAACTTAAGGTATAACAAAAATGAATCAATCAATCAATCAATCATGCTGCTATAAATACACATGCACACATATGTTTATTGCGGCACTATTCACAATTACAAAGACTTGGAACCAACCCAAATGTCCATCAATGACAGACCGGATTAAGAAAATGTGGCAAATATACACCATGGAATACTATGCAGCCATAAAAAAGGATTAGTTCTTGTCCTTTGTAGGGACATGAATGCAGCTGGAAGCCATCATTCTCATCAAACTATCACAAGAACAGAAAACCAAACACCACATGTTCTCACTCATAGGTGGGAATTGAACAATGAGATCACTTGGATACAGGAAGGGGAATATCACACACCGGGGCCTATTGTGGGGAACGGGGAGGGGGGAAGGATAGCATTAGGAGATATACCTAATGTAAATGATGAGTTAATGGGTGCAGCACACCAACATGGCACAAGTATACATATGTAACAAACCTGCAGGATATACCCTAGAACATAAAGTATAATTTAAAAAAAAAAAGTTACCAAGACTACAAAAAAAAAAAAAACAAACAAAAAAAAACCTTGCCCAGGGTCAAGTGCCATACCCTCTTGGAGGTATCATTTCTTTGTTGTTTTGTTTTTTAAGCAGGAGAAGCCATATGTACTGGAGGACAGTGATAGGAAGACCTTCTGTCTCCTTTGAGCATGTTTGAGATGGGGTCACCAGTGTGTCTAGTTTTCTTTATGAGGGTGCCTAAGCAAGTTATGAAATTGGCAGGTCTTGCATTGTGATAGGCACTTGAGTGTCTGTTTCCTGTTTCTTCCAATCTGGGGATAAGAAATATTTTGAAACTAGTAATAAATAGAGAATTGAAGTCACGCATGCTACCAGCTCATTTTTAACTGACTTATCTTCTGTATTTACTACTAGTATTATTATTATCATTGTTATTTTTCTCATGACTTTGGGAAAGTTTCAGCAAAACAATAGTGGAAAGAAATCTGGATTAGTACACCAGCATTGTGGCTCCTTTCTTGCCTCGTCTATTGAAGATCACTATCAGCAAGCTTGCATTGGGAACCATTTCTTGACACCTACACCTGGTACCAGGCTCTAGAACTGCAAAGATGGACATAATATGATTCCAGTTCTAAAATTCACCAGTGCTTCACAACCAGCAAGAACAAGTGGAGAACTGGCCAGTGAGAAGTTGCAGTGGAGAGTAAAGGTGATACTCACAAATGTGCAGGTTTTCCATGTGGAGGAGAATAATGTGGGAAAAGAAAAATGTACATCTAGGCAAAAAAAGCAGTTTAAGTACAGGACTTGAAGTATAAAAATATGAGGCTTATTTGAGGACAGGGTAGGACAAGAAGTGCAGTTTGACAAGAGAATATACTTTGGGAGAGTTGTGTAGATTTGGGATGATAAGAGATGTTGGCCTTAGAAACATGGATGAGGGCTCAGCTTTGTAGGCTGTTACGAACCACTGAATGTTTTAGAGCAGGGCTGCAATGTGAGCAGCTCTGTGTTTCACAGAGAACACTGCAACATTTTAGAAAGTTTACGCTTGAAAAAATACAATGTGTTCAGCAAAGTGCAGGGCAAACTTGGAATTTGGTACCCTCTTGATAGAATACATTTTCCCTTTTTAAAAAGAGACTTTTCACCCCAGAATGCATGGGCTGCTTTCTTACACATGGCTAAATAATGTTAGAAAGATGAGAACATTTATTTTCCCCAAATCAAATTAAATTAGAAAATGTTTAAACTTTCCTAATTGTGTATTACTAATTGGTACATATTTAAAGTAAGAGTAGACATCTTTAGAAGGGAGGAACTCCTTTTCTGTCAAAAACATTGAAGATAGACACTGGGAGCTGAATGAAGATAAATGTAAAATAATTTTTGACAAATGATTACTATAATGGGGATACCAAAAGCTTATATAAATCAGTAAAAAGTCAAATAATTTAATAGCAAAATAAGCAGAAGGCATGACTAGGCAATTCAAAAAGTAGTACACTAAATATATATAATAACAAGCTACCTAATAGTTACTAAAATTCATATCAAAATAATGAGATGCTGCCGAGCACAGTGGCTCATGCCTGTAGTCCCAGTACTTTGGGAGGCCAAGGTGGGTGGATTACCTGAGGTCAGGAGTTTGAGACCAGCCTGGCCAATATGATGAAAACCTGTCTTTACTACAAATACAAAAATTGGCCGGGCATGGTGGCACACACCTATAATCCCAGCAACTCGGGACGCTGAGACAGGAGAATTGCTTAAGCCCAGGAAGACAGAGGTTTCACTGAGCCGAGATCATGCCACTGCACTCCAGCCTGGCCAACAGAGCAAGACTCTGTCTCAAAAATAAATAAATAAATAATAATGAGATGCCATTTTTTCATATACCAAAGTGGAAAATATTTTTAAAAATAATATATTCCTTTAAACTATTAATAAATAGTAAGTATAGGGAAACAAGAGCTTTCCTAACACTGTTACTGGAAGTATAATTTCATGTCATATTCATATGTGGCAGTTCTTGCACTGTGCATCAGTGGCCTTTAAAATGTGCTATATTTTGCCAGGCGTGGTGGCTCATGCCTGCAATCCCAGCATTTTGGGAGGTCAAGTTGGGCGGATTATAAGGTCAGGAGATCCAGATCATCCTGGCTAACATGATGAAACCCTGTCTCTACTAAAAATACAAAACATTGGTTGTGGTGGAAACACAGAAAAGCAAGGTTCATGACACTTTCAAAGGAATACGATAATTCTCCAATACTCTAAGAAAAAAAATCATTGAAATGACTTTAAAAGACTTTAAAAAGGCTTCAAAATATAGATTTTAAAGAAGTTCAAAGAGAAGCAAAAGAAATCTAAAACCAATACAAAAATAAATAAATAAATTTATAGTATGAATGGGAAATGTGCCAAGGAGACAAATATCTTTTGAAAGAAACCAAAACAAAATTATGGAACTGAAATATTCACTGAAGGAAAAAGAAAATACATTCAATGATTCAATAACAGACTGAAAAGGCATAAAAAGAATTTTCAGACTTTTAAATGGATCTTTTAAAATAATCTACTTAGACAAAACTAAGGAGAAAAGAATTTTAAAAAATGAACAAAGACTTTGAGATGTTTCCGACTACATAAAGTGACTAAACATAAAAATTATCAGTGTTTCTGAGAGAGACAAAAATCAAAAGGTTTAGAAAATCTATTTAAGAAAATAAATGATGAAAACTTTCCAAGTCTAGCAATAGAGTTAGACATACATATACAGGAAGCTCAGCAATCACCAGCAAAATACATTGCAAAACAGACTTCATCATGGCACATGATAATCAGAATTTCTAGAGTCAAAGTGAAATAAGTAATTCTAAAATCAGCAAAAGAAAAGCATCCAGTCATTTATAAATAAAACCACATCAAACTAAAGGCAGACTTCTCAACAGAAACTTTACTGACCAGAAGATAATGGAATGGCACTGTTAGAGTGTTGAAAGAAATGAAAAGTGCCAGCCAAAAATTTTGCATCAAGCTAAATTAACTTTCACAAATGAAGAAGAAATAGTCTTACCCTGAAAAATAAATGCTGGGGAAACTAATTACCACTAGACTGGGCCTATAAAAGATGTTCAAGGGATTTCTTTCTCTCTCTTTTTTTTTTTTTTTTTTTTTGAGACAGAGTTTTGCTCTTATTACACAGGCTGGAGTGCAATGGCACGATATCAGCTCACTGCAACCTCTGTCTTCTGGGTTCAAGTGATTCTCCTGCCTCAGCCCCCCAAGTAGCTGGAACTACAGGCATTCGCCACCTCACCCAGCTAATTTTTGTATTTTTAGTAGAGACGGGGTTTTATCATGTTGGCTAGACTTGTCTCAAACTCCTGACCTCAGGTGATCCACCCACCTCAGTCTTCCAAAGTGCTGAGATTACAGGCATGAGCCATTGTGCCAGGCCGGTATTTCTAATAGAAAAACAAAAGATTGGCCGGGTGCGGTGGCTCAAGCCTGTAATCCCAGCACTTTGGGAGGCCGAGACGGGTGGATCACGAGGTCAGGAGATCGAGACCAGCCTGGCTAACACGGTAAAACCCCGTCTCTACCAAAAAAATACAAAAAACCAGCCGGGCGAGGTGGCTGGCGCCTGTAGTCCCAGCTACTCGGGAGCCTGAGGCAGGAGAATGGCGTAAACCCGGGAGGTGGAGCTTGCAGTGAGCTGAGATCCGGCCACTCTACTCCAGCCTGGGTGATAGAGTGAGACTCCGTCTCAAAAAAAAAAAAAAAAAAAAAAGAAAAACAAAAGATTGATATTCACCATCATTAAAACATACGAAAGTATAAAATTAACAGGTCTTATAAAACAAAAGAGAAAAAGAAATAAATCAAATCACAACATGACAGAATTTTATTAAACCAGACACATGAAAAAAAGAAAACAAAATAATTATCATTATGACACTAACAAAACCTACATATTATATTAATATTAACCTTGGCCGGGTGAGGTGGCTCATGCCTTTTGGAGGCCAAGGTGGGTGGATTACCTGAGATCAGGAGTTCGAGGCCAGGCTGGCCAACATTGTGAAACCCCCATCGCTAGTAAAAATACAAAAAATTAGCTGGGCATGGTGGTGGGTACCTGTAATCACAGCTACTCAATAGGCTGAGACAGGAGAATCGCTTGAACTTGGGAGGCAGAGCTTCTTGAAGTGAGCCAAGATCACGCCATTGCACTCCAACCTGAACAAAAAGAATGAGACTCCATCTCAAAAAAAAGAAAAAGAAAATAAAAGAAAAAATTAACCTTGAATATAAATTAAATCCTTCATGGAAATGTATAGATTTGTGATATGAATAAGAAAAAATGGTCCAACTCTATGTTGCCTACAAGAATCTCACCTTACTTGTAAGACACATATAGATTAAAAATAAAGGAAGGAAGATATTAACACAAACAGAAACCAAAAGCAAACAGGAGTATCTATATGTATAGCAAATAAAACACTTTAAATAAAAAGTGGCAACAGAAAGGATAAAGGTAATCATCCAAGAATAAAGAAATCATTTCAGCAAAAAGATATAATAATTCTAAATATCTATGCACCCAACATCAAAGCACCCAGATTTTAAAAAGAAATATTATTAAACCTATAGAAAGAGACAGTAACAAAATGATAGTGGAGAAATTCAACATTCTACTCACAGCATTAGAGAGACCGTTGAGATAGGAAATTGGCAAATCAACAAAGTACCCCCATAAATCACTATTATATCAACTACCTACTTAGATCACAGTAGAATAAAACTACAAATCAATATTTCAAGATAAATTTCAGAAACTATAAATTTACAAAGAATTTAAACAACATACTCCTAAACAGTCACTGTGTAAATGAAGTAATTAAAATGGCCGGCCAGGGGTGGTGGCTCACAACGGTAATCCCAGGACTTTGGGAGGCTGAGGGAGGTGGATCACCTGAGGTCAGGAGTTTGAGACTAGCCTGGGCAACATGACAAACCCCATCTCTACAAAAAATATATTTAAAAAAAGCTAGATGTGGTGGTGCACACCTATAGTCCTAGCTACTCGGGAGGCTGAAATAAAAAGATCACTTGGGCCTGGAAGGCAGAGGTTGCAGTGAGCCAAGATTGTGCCACTACACTCCAGCCTAGGTGACACAGTAAAACCCATGTCAAAAAGAAAATTAAAATGAAAATTAAAAAATTGTCGGAAAAAGATGGAAATAGAAACACAATATAATAAAACCTGTGAGATACAGCAAATATAGCACAAAGACAGCAGTTTATAGCCTAAATGCCTGCATCAAAAAAGTAGACACCTTACATGTTAAAGACCTGACATAACACTTCAAGGAACTAGAAAATTAATAAGAAACCAAATTCCAACTTACAAGAAAAAAAATAAAAATCAGAACAGAACCAAATGAAATAAAGACCAAAAACAATAAAAATTATCAACAGCATAGTTAATGTTTCAAAAAGACAAAATTGATAAATTGCTAGCTAGATTAACCAAAAACAGAAGAGAGATCTAAATAAACAATCAGAAGTGAAATAACAGACATTTCAATGGATACAACAGTAAGACAAACCAATAATGAGTAGCATGATTGAGGCAGTAATAAAAAAAAGTCTTGAAAAAGAAAAGCCTGGGAGTAGATAAATGCACAGCCAAATTCTACCAAATGTACTAAGAATAATAATCCTCCTGAAACTCTTCCCAAATATTCAGGATAATGAAATTCTTTCTAAGTCACTCTGAGGTCAGTATCACCTTGATACCAAAATTATTCAGGAACACAAAAACAAAAAAACTATTATTATGTTATTAATATAAAAAACAGATAAATGGGATTCAAACTAAAATGTTTATACAGGAAGAAAAATAATCAACAGGGTAAATAGGCAACCTACAGAATAAAAGAACATATTTGCAAACTATGTGCCAACATGGAACTAATATTCAGAATTTACAAATAATTCAAACAACTCAAAAATATCATAATAAACAAACGATTCCATTGAAAATGGGTAAATAACATTACTAAGAATGAAGAAATACAAATAGCCAACATGCATATGAAAAAAAAATGCTCAATCTCAACTAAAAATAGAACTACCATTTGATTCAGAGATCTCATTATTGGGTATCTACCCAAAGAAAAATCTTTTATTATATGAAAATGATATCTGGACCAGGCACAGTGGCTCATGCCTGTAATCCCAGCACTTTGGGAGGCCGAGGCAAGAGGATCACGAGGTCAGGAGATCGAGACCATCGTGGCCAACACGGTGAAACCCCATCTCTACTAAAAATACAAAACATTAGCCAGGTGTGGTGGCAGGGGTCTGTAGTCCCAGCTACTCGGGAGGCTGAGGCAGGAGAATGGCGTGAACCTGGGAGGCGGAGCTTGCAGCGAGCCGAGATCGAGCCCCTGCACTCCAGTCTGGGCGACAGAGCAAGACTCCAACTCAAAAAAAAAAAAAAAACAAAAAACTATATTTCATGTTTACTGCAGCATGCTCACAATAGCAAACCATATATACAAGAAAATTTTAATATTAAAAATATATAGGAGATTCAAAGTAAAGGCAAGTATAATTATTATAATCCACCTGAAAAATAGTAAAAAGACTGAAAAAATATTTTGTCAACAAATATATACAAATGACCAATAGATATATAAAACAGTGCTCACTATCACCTACCAACAGGCAACTGTAAATGAAAACAATGATGAGCTATCACTTCAAATCTGTCAGGATTGCTAATATCAAAATGAAAAAATAGAGAAATAACAAGAAACATCTGTCATTAATGTTCCTGAGATTTCCGAAACAAATCTTAATATCACCACTGCTCTCACACATTTCAGACATGAAGGGAAAACTTATGAAATAATCTTATATGCAGCTCCTCAAAAATACTCGAGATATTCTTATATTCCCCCAAAGCAATGGAACAATAGGAATAACATGTGATACCTTATAAGCCATAAAGAGGACTTTAGCTCTCACAACACCCTCAAAGGAAAAATCACTAAATAGGAAGTAGAGTCCTTAGAGAATTTAAGGATATGGGACAAAAGATGCTCCTATTTGACAGCTAGAGAAAAAGAAAAAAAAAAAATGACTTTCTAGGAAACACCTCCATTGAAGCAGAGCATCCTAATATGACATTTTAAGGTCTGGAATTCTTTGACCTTTGTACCTCTTGTCTGTGTTATCTGCTTCATTCATGCTTAGCTATCTGAGTATTTGACTACTGTCTCATGTCTCTTCACATTCCAGGGCTCTTTTATTTGCTCAAGGCAGGAGATCAGATCAGGGTTAGGGACATCAAGGCCTGTTTTGTTAGAAAAAAAGTAATATGACTCTCTGGGATTCTCCAGTTACCAACCTAGTACTCTGTTCAGTAGAGAGGAGAGACTAGTATGAAGGATTCTAGAAATTTAATTCCAAAATACTATTTTCTGACAGAATCTTTAGAATATTTAGGTTAAAATTTAGGTTACATTTCTGGATCCTTAGCTCTACTATTCAATATTATTGAATTTAAAATTGGTGATGAATACTGGATTTTAATACTTGAGGAACAATATGCCACTGAATTTCTAGAATTATCATTAGAGTGAAAGATACAGTATCGTTCAAGAAGGGGGAAGGTTCCTCTTAAGATAAAACATCTTGAAAATTTTCTTCTCTGTTCCAATAAACTTCAAGCTTTCCTTAAATGTATTGATCTAAAAATAATTTACGCAGAGCAAAAACTCCCAAAATCATTCTACAGAGGGAGAAAATAGAAGCCTTAAGGTATATCAGGAAATCTGGGGAAAATTTATTCTCACCTAGAGAGACCAGGTTTCTGTAGTTCTCTAACACTGCATCTCTATACAAATTTCACTGAGCAGGATTCAGACATACCCACTCCTCCTGAGAGAATTCTATGGCCACAGCCTTGAAAGTTAACATTTTCTAAAAACCCACAAACACCCACACATAATTATCAAGTGGCCATGGGCAGAATTGTTAATTTTACTCTAGGTGTTTGAGAGTTAAGAGAACTGGCTCTGTTTTACATGAGACTGAAATTATCCAGGAAAATATTATTTAACAGAGAAAGGTTCTCTAATGTATTCCATCATTCTGAGGAAAGAGAAGAAAATAAGATCCACAAAACCAGGGTAGGTATTATAGTTTTCTGATGATACAGCATAAAATTTATGGCATAAACACAAGCATATACAGTTTTGAGTGCCATATTTACATTATACAGAGTAAGTTGTGTACAGTTCTCATATGGAGAAGTCACAGGAAGTTAGGAGGTACCTCTCAAATTTTTCATGTATACATCAATAAACTGGAGATTTTTAAAAAATATGTATTCTAACTCAAGAGATCTGGGATGAGACCTGAGTTACTGCATTGCTAACAAACTCACCAATGATGTCAATGATTCTAGCTTAAGGAAAATACTTTGTAAAACATCTAGTAAGTGATTGAACCTGGGTTTTATTCTAGTGTATATGACCAGTAAAAAAAAAAAGATGACAGCCTTCATTTTTCAAAGCAAGGCATAAACAAAGAGAAACTATTAAGAAAAGAAATGTAAGAAAAATAGATATGCTGTGTTCAAGAATAGGCCAAGGTAAACATCTGGTTCAGCATGACTCTGTGTTTGGAGTGCAGGTGCATAATTCTGCTCATTATGTAACCTGGTTGGGTAAGCTCATACTTGGCTCTGAGCCGCTATTAAGTGTTAGGAGTACACAGAAAGGTGGACAGGAGAGAGAGAGAGAGTAAAACTGCTGACCCTGTACACAGGGCTCATGACCAGGCTTGTGCCCTTTATTCTTTTGACAGAGAATAAAGCCATGTCAAAACTCCCCACCATTCCTTGTTTTTCCAGCAACCCACTACTCACCCACCTACTCCTGTTAGACCTCATCTTGAACTGGAACCTGACACTTGGTGTAACAGGAGAACTTTCAGATTAAATCTGATTGTTTATTTATGTTAGTCAGAAAGTCTCTCCAAAGTAACTGTGAATACTACAGTTTTTATAAAGTAACTTTATAGTGAAGAAATCCTGGCTGGGAGTGGTGACTCACACCTGTAATGCCTGCACATTGGTAGGCCAAGGCAGGGGGATCATAATGTCAGAAGTTCAAGACCAGCCTGGCCAACATGGTGAAACCCTATCTTTACTAAAAATACAATAATTAGCTGGGCATGGTGTCTCATGCCTGTAATCCCAGCTATTCAGGAGGTTGAAGTAGGGGAATCACGTGAACCTAGGAGGCAAAGGTTGCAGTGAACTGAGATTGTGCCATTGCACTCCAGCTCTGGGTGAAAGAACAAGACTCCATCTTGGGGAGGGGGGAAAAAATCTTTCAGAAAACACATTAACCAAGTGAATAAAAGTAATGGGACAGATTGGCATCACATGCTGATACATATAGGATGATGCAACATGACTTTGGTGAGATTACTGGTCAAAAAACAAATTATAATCTGAATCTGATCATGAAAAAAATGTTTCATGTAAAGTTCAAGCCACATCTGTTGCCCATGTTTTGTAATTTCTAGTAGTGTATCTAAATACTCTCTCTTTAGCATTCTAGAAGGCGAATTTATTTGAATTCATTCCCTAACGTATCTTTCTAAATTATTCCAGGCTATTAATTCCATTCTTTTTAAGTGTGCATTTAAAAATTATGTTCTTCACAGAGCTGATGGAGCATTCAGGTGGAACATAAATGGTGCACTTTTCTCCCTCACTGATATCTGAGGACCCAGCACCATCCCCAATAAGAATGTTTTATATCCCCACCTGCCCAGGCTTATCTGTCAACATAGGGAATACTTTCAATTATTTCAGCATATAAATTCAAGGTATTAGTTGTGATATGTAAGAAACCTGGATGGAGAGAATAAATATAAGGCTCTGCTATATAGGGTGAATTATTTTAAAGAGGTCCTTTCACTGTCATGAGAAGGGAAAAGGCAGTTGAAATAATCTTAGGCAAAAGCATCAGAAGTAGAAATGTAAATGATTGCAATTCTAAACACATGACATTCTAAAAGAAAATGTGGACACAGTTTTTACCTTGGACATGCTTATGTGAGAATCAACCATTTTCCCTCTCTTCTCTGATTCCTTCTCAGGAAAGATTATCTGAACAAATCACCCCCTTTATCTTGAGAATGTGTCTTTAAAGGCATCAGGGCAGACCCTTTGAAGGAAGCAGACTGTTCCTGCAGGACCCTGGAGACACTCCAGATACTGTGAGTGCCCCAACTGCAGAAGTGAGAAAGGGAGTCCCTCCTCTCCCGAACACATACCCCCACTGGAGAAGCTGAAAGTCTGTTTGTGGGATAATTTCCTGACTACCTGGAGCTGCGTCAAATTAGAGCACCAAGCTGAGTGAAATACAGGGGTTCAGCAGGCAGCAGGGAGGCCCTGGGGGCTCGCTAAATCCCCAAGCAGCCCATTCCTGCCTGGCACCACAGGGATCCATCAGGACGGAGGACAGAGGAGCAAGGGGTAAAACTCCAAGTGGAGAAAGACTTCCTTAGCTGAACTTTGTAACAATTTGAATGGGGCAAGAAGCCTTCTTGTCAGAACTGAGAGAAAGGCATGAATCTGGCTTGCAGACTTCACAGGTGGGGAAGAAGTAAAGCCCTTTTTTTTCCGCAGCTGGAAGGCATAAAGCCTTGGGCAATTTTCAAGCCCAACTAGCCTTCCACCTGGAAACAGACTTGGGGTTGCTGTGGGGTGCACAGTGGGAATGAGACTGGCCCTATGGTTTGCAATGGGGGCTGAGTGAGGCCTGTGACTACCTGCTTTCCCCCATTTCCTTGACACCCTGCGTGACTCAGCAGAGACAGCTATAATCCTCTTAGGTATACAACTCCAGTGACCTGGGATTCTCACCTGCATCCCCTATACCAGCCACAGCAAGACCTGCCCAAGGAGAGTCTGAATTCAGACAGGCCTAGTGCCCCCTGCACCCAATGATCCTTCCCTATCCACCCTGGTAGTGGAAGACAGAGGACATATAATGTTGGGAGTCCTAAGGCCCCACCCATCACCAGTCCCTCTGCACACTACTACAGCTGATGCTTTCTGGGAAGCGTTACCTCCTGGCAGGAGGCCCACTAGCAAGCAAATAAATAAATAAAGCATTAAACCACCAAAGCTAAGGACTCCCACAGAGTCCATTGCACCCTTCACCACCTCCACTGGAACAGGCACTGGTATCCATGGCTGAGAGATCTATAGTCCATTTAAATCACAAGACTCTGTGCAGACAACCCCAAGTATCAGCCTGGAGCAGGGAAGACTCACTGGGTGGCTAGACCCAGAAGACACACAACCAATCACTGCAGCTCAGCTCACAGGAAACCATATCCACAGAAAAAAGGGAACACCTTGTGGGTCAAAAAAAATCTAAACTGCTTTCAGCCCTAGACCTTCCCTCTGACAGAGCCTACCCAAATGAGAAGGAACAGAAAAGCAAATGACAAAACGACGTTCATCAACACCCCCCTAAAAAATCACACTAGTTCACCAGCAATGGAAACAAACCAAGAAGAAATCCCTGATTTATCCAAAAAAAGAATTCAGGAGGTTAGTTATTAAGCTAATCAGGGAGGGATGAGAGAAAAGTGAAGGCCAACGCAAGGAAATTCAAAAAATCATACAAGAAGTGAAGGGCAAAATATTCAATGAAATAGATAGCTTAAAAACAAACAAACAAACAAAAAACAAAAAACAAAAAATTCACGAAACATTGGACACACTTTTAGAAATGTGAAATGATCTGGCAAGTCTCACCAATACAAATTAACAAGTAGAAGAAGAAATTCTGAGCTCAAAGACAAGGTATTTGAATTAACCCAATCCAACAAAGACAAAGAAAACAGAATAAGAAAATATAAGCAAAGCCTCCAGGAAGTCTGGAATTATGTTAAATGACCACACCTAAGAATATTTGGTGTTCCCGAGGAAGAAAACATTCTAAAAGCTTGGAAAACATATTTGAGGGAATAATCAAGTAAAACTTCTCTGACCTTGCTAGGGACCTAGACATACAAATATAAGAAGCACAAAGAACAGCTGGGAAATTAATAGCAAAAAGATCTTCAACTTAGCACATTGTGATCAGGTTATCCGAAGTTAAGACAAAAAAATCTTCAGAGCTGTGAGAGAGAACCAGGTAACCTATAAAAGAAAACCTATCAGATTAACAGCAGATTTCTCAGCAGAAACCTTATAAGTTAGAAGGGATTGGGGCCCCAACTACAGCTTCCTCAAACAAAACAATTATCAGTCAAGAATTTTCCATCCCATGAAACTAAGCATCATATATAAGGAAAGATACAGTCATTTTCAGACAAACAAATATTGAGATAGTTCACCATTACCAAGCCCCTAACAGAAAATCTGCTAAGAGAAACTCTAGTTCATAAAACAAATCCTGGAAACATATCAACAGAATCTCTTTACAGCATAAATCAAACAGGATTTATAAAACAGAAATACAAGATAAAAAACAAAAGTGACAAACAAAAAAAAGGCCAGGTGCAGTGGTCCACACCTATAATCTCAGCACTTTTGGGGGCTATGGCGGGCGGATCACAAGGTCAGGAGTTCAGGACCAGCCTGGCCAATATGGTGAATCCCCATCTCTACTAAGTACAAAAAAATTAGCCGTGCGTGGTTGCGGGCACCTCTACTCCCAGCTACTTGGGAGCCTGAAGCAGACGAATCGCTTGAACCTGGGAGGCGGAGGTTGCAGTGAACCAAGATGGCGCCACTGCACTCCAGCCTGGGTGACAGAGTGAGATTCCATTTCCACAAAACAAAACAAAACACCAAAGTATGCAGGCAACAAAGAGCATAATGAACGCAGTGGTACCTCACATTTCATACTAACATTGAATGTAAATGGCCTAAATGCTCCACTTAAAACAGAACTGCAGAATGGATAAGAACTAACTAACCAACTATCTGCTATCTTCAGGAGACTCACCTAACACGTAAGGACTCACATAAACTTAAAGGGGTGGAAAAAGGCGCCTCATGCAAATGGACACCAAAAACAAGCAGGGGTAGCTATTCTTATATAAGACAAAACAAACTTTAAAGTAACAGTGGTTAAAAGAGATAAAGAGGGGCATTATATAATGGTAAATGGCTGGTCCAACAGGAAAACATCACAACCCTAAACATATATCCACCTAATACTAGAGGGCCCAAATTTATAAAACAATTGATAACAGATCTAAGAAATGAGATAGACAGCAACAACGTAATAGTGGGGAACTTCAACTCCACTGACAGCACTAGACAGGCCATCAAGACAGAAAGTCAACAAAGAAACAGTGGATTTAAACTATACCCTGGAAAAAAATGGACTTAACATACACAAAACATTTCATTCAACAACTACAGAACACAATTCTACTCAACAGTGTATGGAACTTTCTCCAAGACAGACCATATGATAGGTTATAAAATGAGCCTCAACCATTTAAGAAAATTGAAATTATATACAAGCACTCTCAGACCACAGTAGAATAAAACTGGAAATCAACTCCCAAAGGAAACTTCAAACCCACATAAATATACGGAAATTAAATAACCTGCTCCTGAATAAGCACTGGGGCAAAAACCAAATCAATATGAAAATTAAGGCCGGGCGCGGTGGCTCAAGCCTGTAATCCCAGCACTTTGGGAGGCCGAGACGGGTGGATCACGAGGTCAGGAGATCGAGACCATCCTGGCTAATACGGCAAAACCCCGTCTCTACTAAAAATACAAAAAACTAGCTGGGTGAGTTGGCGGGCGCCTGTAATCCCAGCTACTCAGGAGGCTGAGGCAGGAGAATGGCGTGAACCCAGGAGGCGGAGCTTGCAGTGAGCTGAGATCCGGCCACTGCACTCCAGCCTGGGCGACAGAGCGAGACTCCGTCTCAAAAAAAAAAAAAAAAAAAAAAAAAAAGAAAATTAAGAAATTCTTCAAACAGAATGACAATAATGACACAACCTATCAAAACCTCTGGGACACAGCTAAGGTGGTGCTAAGAGGAAAGTTCATAGCCCTAAATACTTACATTAAAAAGTCTGAAAGAGCACAAACAGACAATCTTAGGTCACACCGCAAGAAACTAGAGAAACAAGAACAAACCAAACCCAAACCCAGAAGAAAAAACAGAAAATAACCAAGATCAGAGCAGAACTAAATGAAATTGAAACAAAAAATACAAAAGATAAATGAAACAAAAAGCTGCTTCTTTGAAAATATAAATAAAATTGATAGACCATTAGCAAGATTAACCAAGAAAAGAGAGAAAATCCAAATAACCTCACTGAGAAATGAAACAGGAGATATTATAACTGACACCACTGAAATACAAAAAAATCATTCAAGACTACTATGAACACCTCTACACACATAAATTAGAAACCCTAGAAGAGAAGAATAAATTCTTGTAAAAATACAACCCTCTTAGCTTAAATCAGGAAGAACTAGATACCCTGAACAGACCAATAACAAGCAGTGAGATTAAAGTAGTAATTTAAAAAATTACCAATAAAAAGTCCAGGACCAGATGGATTCAAAGCAGAATTCTACCAGACATTCAAAGAATTGGTACCAATCTTCTTGACACTATTCCACCAGATAGAGAAATAAGGAACCCTCCCTAATTCATTCTATTAAGTCAGCATCACCCTAGTACCAAAATCAGGAAAAGACACAACTACGAAAGAAAACTGCAGGCCAATATCCTTGATAAACATTGATGCTAAAATCCTTTAAAAAATACTAGCTAACCGAATCCAACAACATGTCAAAAAGATAATCCACCATGATAAAGTGGGTTTCATAGCAGGAATGCAGGGATGGTCTGACACACACAAGTCAACAAATGTGATACACCACAAAAATAGAATTGAAAACAAAAATAGCATGATCATCTCAATAGACACAGAAAAAGCATTCGACAAAATCCAGCATCCCTTTGTAAGTAAAACTCTCAGCTTGGTCTGGCGCACGGTGGCTCATGCCTGTAATCCCAGCACTTTGGGAGGCGGAGGCAGGCAGATCACCTGACATCAGGAGTTCAAGACCAGCCTGACCAATATGATGAAACCTTGTCTCTACTAAAAGTACAAAAATTAGCCGAGCATGATGACATGTGCCTGTAATCTCAGCTACTTGGGAGGCTGAGACAGAATCGTTTGAACCCAGGAGGCAGAGGTTGTGGTGAGCCGAGATCGTGCCATTGCACTCCAGCCTGGGCAACAAGAGTAAAACTCTGTCAAAACAAACAAAACCTCTCAGGAAAGTTCGCATACAAAGAACAGCTTAAGGTAATAAAAGCTATCTACAACAAACCCACAGCCAACATAATACTGAATGAGGAAAAGTTGAAAGCATTCTCTCTGAGAATGGAAACAAGACTAGGATGCCCACTCTCACCAACATAGTACTGGACGTCCTCTCCAACATAGTCCTGGACATCCTCCAGAGTTATCAGACCAGAAAAAGAAATAAAGGGCATCCAAGTCAGTAAACAGGAAGTCAAACTGTCCCTGGTTGCTGATGATACGATCATTTACCACGAAAAGCCTAAGGACTCCTCCAGAACGCTCCTACAACTGATAAAAGAATTCAGCAGGCAAGATGGCTGAATAAGAACAGCTCCACTCTCCAACTCCCAGCGCGAGCGACACAGAAGACCGGTGATTTCTGCATTTTCAACTGAGCCTCTGCTGCTGACACCCAGGCAAACAGGGTCTGGAGTGGACCTCAAGCAATCTCCAACAGACCTACAGCTGAGGGTCCTGACTGTTAGAAGGAAAACTATCAAACAGGAAGGACACCTACACCAAAACCCCATCAGTACATCACCATCATTATCAAAGACCAGAGGCAGATAAAACCACAAAGATGGGGAAAAAGCAGGGCAGAAAAGCTGGAAATTCAAAAAATAAGAGCACATCTCCCCCGGCAAAGGAGCGCAGCTCATCGCCAGCAACAGATCAAAGCTTGACGGAGAATGACTTTGACGAGATGAGAGAAGAAGGCTTCAGTCCATCAAATTTCTCAGAGCTAAAGGAGGAATTACGTACTCAGTGCAAAGAAACTAAAAATCTTGAAAAAAAAGTGGAAGAATTGATGGCTAGAGTAATTAATGCAGAGAAGGTTATAAACGAAATGAAAGAGATGAAAACCATGACACGAGAAATACATGACAAATGCACAAGCTTCAGTAACCGACTCGATCAACTGGAAGAAAGAGTATCAGCGATTGAGGATCAAATGAACGAAATGAAGCGAGAAGAGAAATCTAAAGAAAAAAGAAGAAAAAGAAATGAACAAAGCCTGCAAGAAGTATGGGATTATGTAAAAAGACCAAATCTACATCTGATTGGGGTGCCTGAAAGTGATGGGAAAATGGAACCAAGTTGGAAAATACTCTTCAGGATATCATCCAGGAGAACTTCCCCAACCTAGTAGGGCAGGCCAACATTCAAATCCATGAAATACAGAGAACGCCACAAAGATACTCCTCGAGAAGAGCAACTCCAAGACACATAATTGCCAGATTCACCAAAGTTGAGATGAAGGAAAAAATCTTAAGGGCAGCCAGAGAGAAAGGTCAGGTTACCCACAAAGGGAAGCCCATCAGACTAACAGCAGATCTCTCGGCAGAAACTCTACAAGTCAGAAGAGATTGGGGGCCAATATTCAACATTCTTAAAGAAAAGAATTTTAAACCCAGAATTTCATATCCAGCCAAACTAAGTTTCATAAGTGAAGGAGAAATAAAATCCTTTACAGATAAGCAAATGCTTAGAGATTTTGTCACCACTAGGCCTGCCTTACAAGAGACCCTGAAGGAAGCACTAAACATGGAAACGAACAACCGGTACCAGCCATTGCAAAAACATGCCAAAATGTAAAGACCATCGAGGCTAGGAAGAAACTGCATCAACTAACGAGCAAAATAACCAGTTAATCTCATAATAGCAGGATCAAGTTCACACATAACAATATTAACCTTAAATGTAAATGGATTAAATGCTCCAATTAAAAGACACAGACTGGCAAACTGGATAAAGAGTCAAGACCCATCAGTCTGCTGTATTCAGGAGACCCATCTCACATGCAGAGACATACATAGGCTCAAAATAAAGGGATGGAGGAAGATTTACCAAGCAAATGGAGAACAAAAAAAAGCAGGGGTTGCAATACTAGTCTCTGATAAAACAGACTTTAAACCATCAAAGATCAAAAGAGACAAAGAAGGCCATTACATAATGGTAAAAGGATCAATTCAACAGGAAGAGCTAACTATCCTAAATATATATGCACCCAATACAGGAGCACCCACATTCATAAAGCAAGTCCTTAGAGACTTACAAAGAGACTTAGACTCCCATACAATAATAATGGGAGACTTCAACACTCCACTGTCAACGTTAGACAGATCAACGAGACAGAAAGTTAACAAGGATATCCAGGTATTGAACTCATCTCTGCAGCAAGCAGACCTAATAGACATCTATAGAACTCTCCACCCCAAATCAACAGAATATACATTCTTCTCAGCACCACATCACACTTATTCCAAAATAGACCACATAATTGGAAGTAAAGCACTCCTCAGCAAATGTACAAGAACAGAAATTATAACAAACTGTCTCTCAGACCACAGTGCAATCAAACTAGAATTCAGGACTAAGAAACTCAATCAAAACCGCTCAACTACATGGAAACTGAACAACCTGCTCCTGAATGACTACTGGGTACATAACAAAATGAAGGCAGAAATAAAGATGTTCTTTGAAACCAATGAGACCAAAGATACAACATACCAGAATCTCTGGGACACATTTAAAGCAGTGTGTAGAGGGAAATTTATAGCACTAAATGCCCACAAGAGAAAGCAGGAAAGATCTAAAATTGACATTCTAACATCACAATTAAAAGAACTAGAGAAGCAAGAGCAAACGCATTCAAAAGCTAGCAGAAGGCAAGAAATAACTAAGATCAGAGCAGAACTGAAGGAGATAGAGACACAAAAAACCCTCCAAAAAATCAATGAATCCAGGAGTTGGTTTTTTGAAAAGATCAACAAAATTGACAGACCACTAGCAAGACTAATAAAGAAGAAAAGAGAGAAGAATCAAATAGACGCAATAAAAAATGATAAAGGAGATATCACCACAGACCCCACAGAAATACAAACTACCATCAGAGAATACTATAAACACTTCTATGCAAATAAACTAGAAAATCTAGAAGAAATGGATACTTTCCTGGACACTTACACTCTTCCAAGACTAAACCAGGAAGAAGTTGAATCCCTAAATAGACCAATAGCAGGCTCTGAAATTGAGGCAATAATTAATAGCCTACCAACCAAAAAAAGTCCAGGACCAGATGGATTCACAGCTGAATTCTACCAGAGGTACAAGGAGGAGCTGGTACCATTCCTTCTGAAACTATTCCAATCAATAGAAAAAGAGGGAATCCTCCCTAACTCATTTTATGAGGCCAACATCATCCTGATACCAAAGCCTGGCAGAGACACAACAAAAAAAGAGAATTTTAGACCAATATCCCTGATGAACATCGATGCAAAAATCCTCAATAAAATACTGGCAACCCGGATTCAGAAGCACATCAAAAAGCTTATCCACCATGATCAAGTGGGCTTCATCCCTGGGATGCAAGGCTGGTTCAACATTCACAAATCAATAAACGTAATCCAGCATATAAACAGAACCAAAGACAAGAACCACATGATTATCTCAATAGATGCAGAAAAGGCCTTTGACAAAATTCAACAGCCCTTCATGCTAAAAACGCTCAATAAATTCGGTATTGATGGAACGTACCTCAAAATAATAAGAGCTATTTATGACAAACCCACAGCCAATATCATGCTGAATGGGCAAAAACTGGAAAAATTCCCTTTGAAAACTGGCACAAGACAGGGATGCCCTCTCTCACCACTCCTATTCAACATAGTGTTGGAAGTTCCGGCTAGGACAATCAGGCAAGAGAAAGAAATCAAGGGGATTCAGTTAGGAAAAGAAGAAGTCAAATTGTCCCTCTTTGCAGATGACATGATTGTATATTTAGAAAATCCCATTGTCTCAGCCCAAAATCTCCTTAAGCTGATAAGCAACTTCAGCAAAGTCTCAGGATACAAAATTAATGTGCAAAAATCACAATCATTCTTATACACCAGTAACAGACAAACAAAGAGCCAAATTATGAATGAACTTCCATTCACAACTGCTTCAAAGAGAATAAAATACCTAGGAATCTAACTTACAAGGGATGTAAAGGACCTCTTCAAGGAGAACTACAAACCACTGCTCAGTGAAATAAAAGAGGACACAAACAAATGGAAGAACATACCATGCTCATGGATAGGAAGAATCAATATCGTGAAAATGGCCATACTGCCCAAGGTTATTTATAGATTCAATGCCATCCCCATCAAGCTACCAACAAGTTTCTTCACAGAATTGGAAAAAACTGCTTTAAAGTTCATATGGAACCAAAAAAGAGCCCGCATCTCCAAGACAATCCTAAGTCAAAAGAACAAAGTTGGAGGCATCACGCTACCTGACTTCAAACTATAGTACAAGGCTACAGTAACCAAAACAGCATGGTACTAGTACCAAAACAGAGATATAGACCAATGGAACAGAACAGAGTCCTCAGAAATAATACCACACATCTACAGCCATCTGATCTTTGACAAACCTGAGAGAATAGGATTCCCTATTTAATAAATGGTGCTGGGAAAATTGGCTAGCCATAAGTAGAAAGCTGAAACTGGATCCTAACCTTACTCCTTATACGAAAATTAATTCAAGATGGATTAGAGACTTAAATGTTAGACCTAATACCATAAAAACCCTAGAGGAAAACCTAGGTAGTACCATTCAGGACATAGGCATGGGCAAAGACTTCATGTCTAAAACACCAAAAGCAACGGCAGCAAAAGACAAAATTGACAAATGGGATCTCATTAAACTAAAGAGCTTCTGCACAGCGAAAGAAACTACTATCAGAGTGAACAGGCAACCTACAGAATGGGAGAAAATTTTTTCAATCTACTCATCTGACAAAGGGCTAATATCCAGAACCTACAAAGAACTCAAACAAATTTACAAGAAAAAAACAAACAACCCCATCAAAAAGTAGGCAAAGGATATGAACAGACATTTCTCAAAAGAAGATATTCATACAGCCAACAGACACATGAAAACATGCTCATCATCACTGGCCATCAGAGAAATGCAAATCAAAACCACAATGAGATACCATCTCACACCAGTTAGAATGGCAATCATTAAAAAGTCAGGAAACAATAGGTGCTGGAGAGGATGTGGAGAAATAGGAACACTTTTACACTGTTGGTGGGATTGTAAACTAGTTCAACCATTATGGAAAACCGTATGGTGATTCCTCAAGGATCTAGAACTAGATGTACCATATGACCCAGCCATCCCATTACTGGATATATACCCAAAGGATTATAAATCATGCTGCTATAAAGACACATGCACACATATGTTTATTGCGGCACTATTCACAATAGCAAAGACTTGGAATCAACCCAAATGTCCATCAGTGACAGACTGGATTAAGAAAATATGGCACATATACACCATGGAATACTATGCAGTCATAAAAAAGGATGAGTTTGTGTCCTTTGTAGGGACATGGATGCAGCTGGAAACCATCATTCTTAGCAAACTATCACAAGAACAGAAAACCAAACACCGCATGTTCTCACTCACAGGTGGGAACTGAACAATGAGATCACTTGGACTCGGGAAGGGGAACATCACACACTGGGGCCTATCATGGGGAGAGGGGAGGGGGGAGGGATTGCACTGGGAGTTATACCTGATGTAAATGACGAGTTGATGGGTGCTGACGAGTTGACGGGTGCAGCACAGCAACATGGTACAAGTGTACATATGTAACAAACCTGCACGTTATGCACATGTACCCTAGAACTTAAAGTATAATAATAATAATAAATAAATTTTTTTAAAAAAAGAATTCAGCAAAGTTTCTGGATACAAGATTAATGTACACAAATCAGTAGCTCTTTTGTTCTTTTATTCACTAACAGAAACCAAATGGAGAATTAAATCAAGAACTCCCCTTTTACAATAGCTGAAAAAAAAGAAAAAGAAAAACTTAGGAATATACCTAATGAAGGAGTCAAAAGACCTCTAAAAGGAAAACTAAAAAACACTACTGAAAGAAATCATAGATGACATCAACAAATGGAAACACATTCCATGCTCAAGGATGGGTAGAATCAATATTGTGAAAATGATCATACTGCCGAAAGCAATCTACAAATTCAGCACAACTCCCATCAAAATACTACTGTCATTCTTCACAGAGTTAGAAAAAACAATTCTAAAATTCATATGGAACCAAAAAAGGGCCCACAGAGCCAAAGAAAAACTAAGCAAAAAACAAATCTGGAGGCACCACACTACCTGAATTCAAACTATACTACAAAATCATAGTGTCCAAAACAGCATGGTATTGGTATAAAAATAGACACACACACCAATGGAACAGAGAACCCAGAAATAAAGTGAAATAATTACAGCCAAGCAATCTTCAAAAAAGTAAAAATACATAAAGTGGGGAAAAGACAGCCATTTCAACAAATGGTGTTGGGATAATTGGCTAGCCACATGTAGGAAAATAAAACCAGATCCTCATCTCTCACCTTATATAGAAAAAAAAATCAACACAAGATGGATTAAGGACTTAAACCTAAGACCTGAAACTATAAAAATTCTGGAAGATAATAATGGAAAAACCCTTCTAGACATTAGCTAGGCAAAAATTTCATGACCAAAAACCCAAAAGCAAATGCAGTATAAACAAAGATAAACAGCTGGGACTTAATTAAATAAAGAGCTTTTGCATGGCAAAAGGAACAGTAAACAGTGTAAACAGGCAACTCACAGAGTGGGAGAAAATCTTCACAATCTATACATCTGACAAAGGACTAATATACAGAATCTACAAGGAACTCAAACAAATCAGTAAGAAAAAAAAATCAAAACCTGTGCTAAAGATAATTCTCAAAAGAAGATATACAAATGGAAAACAAACATATGAAAAAATGCTCAACATCACTATTGATCAGGGAAATAAAAATCAAAACCACAATGCAAAACCACCTTATTCCTGCAAGAATGGTCATAATCAAAAGATCAAAAGACTGTAGATGTTGGCGTGGATGCGGTGATTAGGGAACACTTTGTAAAAAGTAAAGTAGAGGTTCCTCTTCAAAGTTTCTTCCCCCCATCTAATTAGGAATAAATGGTAACTTTTCTTAGAAGCAAAATTTATTCAAAGACCTGTACTTCTAAATATTTGCCCTGGCATGCTTATAGTGGTCCACGCAAGCATTAGGTCATAGCCTGCTCCTCTTCCTTATTTAAAAGTGGTTTTACCTTTCTCAGCATTCCACAAGTTACTCACTCCTTTCTTTGTTCTCCTTTACCTTTGCCTCTTTTAAAAAGTTCTAAGTTGCTAGCTAATCAGGACAAATACAGAATGTGAGGTCCCATTCTAGCCAACGGAAACCGGACACAACAGTAGGGTGGAAGCGTCATGTTATAAATGACCCTGTCTCCTTTGTTCGTTGTACTCTCATGGCAAAACTGCTGGCGAGTGTGCACTTTCTGCAGGAAGTAAAAATGGCATTATTAAACAAATTAAATTTATGTTCAAGTGCTATTTCTTTATGCCACTAAGGAATAAATATTTCAAACAACTTCTACACTGCTGGTGGGAATGTAAACTAGTACAGCTGCAATGAAAAACAGTGTGGATATTCCTTAAAGAACTAAAAGTAGAACTACATTTGATCCAGCAATCCCACTACTGGGTATCTATCCAGAGAAAAACTAGTCATTATTTGAAAAAGATACTTGCACATGCATGTTTCTAGCAGCAATTCACAACTAAAAAAATCACAGAACCAACTGAAATGCCCAGCAATCAATGAGTGGACACACACACACACACACACCAGACTACTACTCAGCCACAAAAAGGAATGAATTAACAGCATTTGCAATGACCTGGATGAGACTGGAGACTGTAATTCTAAGTGAAGTAACTCAGGAATGGAAAACCAAACATCATATGTTCTCACTGATATGTGGGAGATAAGCTATGGGGACACAAAAGCATAAGAATTATACAATGAACTTTGGGGACTTTGGGGAAAGAGTGGTGGGGGGAGATAAAAGACAACTTATATGGTGGAGTGTATCCTGCTCAGATGATGGTTGCACCAGGATCTCACAGGTCACCACTTAAGAACTTATTCATCTAACCAAATACCACATGTACCCCAATAACTTAAGGAACAGCAAAATTAAATATATATATATTCTTATAATTACAGACCAGCTCATATAATACTTCTAAAACTATTACACAGGTCAGGCATAGCGGCTCACGCCTGTAATCCCAGGACTTTCAGAGGCCAAGGTGGGTGGATCACCTAAGGTCAGGAGTTGAAGACCAGCCTGACCAACATGGTGAAACCTCATCTGTACTAAAAATACAAAAATTAGCTGGGCATGGTGGCGGGCACCTGTAATCCCAGCTACTTGGGAGGCTGAGGCAGGAGAATTGCTTGAACGTAAAAGGCAGAGATTACAGTGAGCTGAGATCGCACCATTGAACTTCAGCCTTGGTGACAGAGCAAGACTCTGTCTCAAAAATAAATAGATAAACAAACAAGCAAACAAGTAACAAAAAAAAACAAAGTTGTGGGTCTAACATGAGTACCAGTCAAGTTAAAACATAGAATTTGCATGGGAAGATTCTGAATCATAAGCCCAAAGACTGTACAGTAATAAATTCAAGACGAAGCAAATAGCATGAATTTGGTTTCAGCATTTTTGAAAATTTTTGTTTTCTAGTAAATTAGACACCTTATTAAAATAATTTATTTTGTTCCAATATTGCTTTTTGCTGCTAAAAACTTTCAAACCTGTACTCAGGCAAACATACTTACTCCATAATTTATTTACACCTAAGGTTTATCTTTAACAGATGTATATATATTTAATTTTATGTAAATCAATTCTAAGAGTCCATATGTCCTTGCGGGCAGAGGCCACATGTTCAAAGAAAAATATATTAAAATTTTTTTAAATATTTATTCAGAACTCAGAAATGTATGGATTTTACATGTTTTACATGTTTTATTATGACCATAAAAATGACCCTGTAGTCAGTAACAATTGTAAATTTAAAAATAACTAAAACAGTAGAATTGAATTGCTTGTAATAAAAAAGAATACATGCTAGAGGTAATGGATATCTCATTTCCTCTAATGTGATTATTATATAGAGTATGCTTGCATCAAAATATACCATAAATGGCATACATATATACACATATTATGTATCCACAAAAATTAAGAAAAATAAATTTAAATCTGAAAATAAGAATAAAAATTTAACCTATAGGAACAATATTCTTTAACTTATTGGCAATTTAAAGTCACTGGCAAAAAAGATTGCTAGAGATGATAGTCCATTATCTTACAGTGTATTGTTATCATCTTTTACCTACACCCTTGGGTAAGGTGGAACAGGTTAATGTTAGTGGCATAAGAACACTTCATTGAATTCACAATAGTATTTAACATGTTAAAAATGTTGAATTCAAAAGCTAAGTTCACACATAATTTATAATTTAAAAATATACTGCATATTATTCCATAGTACAATAAAATAACATATAACTTAATTTTAACTAAAATTAAGAATGTTTTTCATTCATAATGAACACCTACCTCATGCATCACTCAATATTATAAGTTAACTACAAAGAGCCTCTCTACTTAAATTTTCATCATGCATCTTACATTTTAATGTCTTTCTTTTCATAGAAAAGATCATAAATAATGCCTAATAAAAAAGAATCTCATATATTTTATGCAGCAACAATTAGTCACATGCTTTCACATGTGAATACACTAGGAATGATGAAACAGCATGAAGTAATTTAAGAGTTTAACACATTATTCACTTTTAAAAAAATCTGTTTTTTTTTTAAAAAGTACTTTGAATGTAAAGTTATATACAAATGATGTTTACACAAATTTTGGTTTGTATTATTTTCTATACTCAGCACTCTGATTTAGTGTAATGTCTAATGTTTGAGCACCCTAGATATTTCTACTGTGAATTGTTCCCTGATATACATATAGACTTAATTTTAGATTATCTTTCATATTTAATGCATCTACAGAAATATATTTTAGATGAACACCTCGGTGGTTTATAATTTGTAGTTTTTGAAAAAATGTTTTTCCAAATTCATTACACTTGCAGGGTTTTCTTCAATATAAACTCCCTGATGTTCAACAAAGTTTTAACAACTGCCTGAGGGTTTTTCTCTCGTACAAAATGTGTACAATAAGATCTGTGATGCAAGTAAAGATATTACAATCCTCTTCATATTTGTAATGCTTTTTCAAAATAAATACTCTTCTATACTTTAAAGACATATTTTCTGATCTTCTGAGAGTAGATTTTAATGTTTTTATTTAGTATGAACTCTATGATTTTGAGTAAGATGTGGGCAGGCATTAATGGCTTTTTTACTTTGCCTATATTTGTACATTTGTTCTCAAGTATAAATGCTTTCCTGTACAATAAGGTGTGAGCATTGGTTTGAAGCTTGGCCACATTGTTCACACTGGTAGTTTTCTCCAGTATGAATTACCTTACTTACAATCAAGTGTGACAATCATTTAAAGGCTTTGTCACATTCTTCACATTTCTAGGATTTTTCAGCAGAATGATTTTCTTTAAAGTTTGAGGTATTGTCAAAAGCATCAGCACCTCTCTCAGGTTTGTAGTTTCTCTCCAGTATGAATAATCTTGTATCTACTAAGAATTGAGGACTTTTATAGGCTTTGGCACATTATTCATACTTGTAATATTTCTCTCCAATATGAGTTATCCTATCTGTGGTGAGGTGTGAGGGCTGGTTAACAGCTTTGCCACATTTTCCCCATTTGTAGGGTTGCTCTCCAGTATGAATTCTCCTATGTTTAGTTAGAGTTGAGGACCAGAAAAAGGCTTTGCCACATTCTTCACATTTGTAGGGTTTTACTCCAGTATGAATTACCTTATGTTTAGTAAAAGTTGAAGACCGGCTAAAAGATTTGCCACATTCTTCACATTTGTAGGGTTTCTCTCCAGTATGAATTCTCTTATGGTTAGTAAGGATTGAAGACTGCTTAAAGGCTTTGCCACATTTCTCACATTGGTAGGGTTTCTCTTCAGTATGAATTATCTTATGTTTAGTAAGAGTTGAGGACCAGTTAAAGGCTTTGCCACATTCTTCACATTTGTAGGGTTTCTCTCCAGTATGAATTATCTTATGCGTAGTAAGGGTTGAGGATTGGCTAAAAGCTTTGCCACATTCTTCACATTTGTAGGGTTTCTCTCCAGTGTGCATCCTCTTATGTCTAGTTAGGGTTGAGGACCATATAAATGTCTTGCCACATTCTTCACATTTGTAGGGTTTCTCTCTAGTATGAATTCTCTTATGTTTAGTTAGGGTTGAGGACCAGATAAAAGCTTTGCCACATTCTTCACACTTGTAAGGTTTCTCTCCAGTATGAATTATCTTATGTGTAGTAAGATTTGAAGATCGATTAAAACCTTTGCCACATTCTTCACATTTGTAGAGTTTCTCTCCAACATGAATTATTTTATGTGTAGTAAGAGTTGAGAGTTGCTTAAAAGCTTTGCCACATTCTAAACATTTGTAGCGTTTCTCTCCTGTATGAATTATCTTATGTGTAGTAAGAGTTGAGGATTGGCTAAAAGCTTTGCCACATTCTTCACATTTGTAGGGTTTCTCTCCAGTGTGCATCCTCTTATGTCTAGTTAGGGTTGAGGACCATATAAATGCTTTGCCACATTCTTCACAGTTGTAGGGTTTCTTTCTAGTATGAATTCTCTTATGTTCAGTAAGGGTTGAGGACCAGATAAATGTTTTGCCACATTCTTCACACTTGTAAGGTTTCTCTCCAGTATGAATTATCTTATGTGTAGTAAGATTTGAGGGTCGATTAAAAGCTTCACCACATTCTTCACATTTGTAGAGTTTCTCTCCAGCATGAATTATTTCATGTGTAGTAAGGGTTGAGAGTTGCTTAGAAGCTTTGCCATACTCTTCACATTTGTAGGGTTTCTCTTCAGTATAAATTTTCCTATGATTAGTAAGGGTTGAGGACCAATTAAAGGTTTTTCCATTTTCTTTACATTTGTAGGACATCTCTCTATGATAAATGCTTTTGTGTTGGGTTTTATGTGAAAGCATGCAAAATGGTTTGACACATTTTTTACCTTTGGAAGATTTCTTTTCAGTATGTCTTATCTTATGTCTGTTTGAATTTAAAAATTTAAATAAGACTTTCAAATATTTATCACTTTGAAATACTTTGCTCTGGGCAGTTGTGAAACACTGGTTATGTCCATTATAACCTTCTTTGTTCACCTTACACTCATCCACACTTTTATAGCCTTTTCTTAACTGTAAATTCTCAGGTCCATATTTTTCATATCTTCTCAGTATTACTTTTTGAAAAGAATCATCCATGCCCTGCTCTGGCCAAAGGTCTTGAGCAAAACGAGGACATATACCTGAAAAAATAAATAAATAAATAAATTACTCCGTTTACTAGACTCAGATGAATATAGTTTTAAAATCTTACCTATAAAATTATACGAACTACATAAACAAAATGGCACTGCAAAATACCACAGGCCCTAATTCTTTCATAGACATAAATGTAACAAAAACATACAGACCAAAACACATCTGTGGAAAAGTTATAAATGAGTCAAGTGTGTGCAGTGTCCCAGGTGAGCACAATGCAAAAGAAACACGTGGAAGAAAAAGAAAAGTCTGTTAAATTTACTCAACACATCTTTTCCTGGTTCCCACTATAACATAGTGCCTTTACAACTAAATTGCCAACTCTTGGTTTCTGTTTTAAAAGAAAGGTAAAATACTGGCACATTCATTGTCATTTCTGGCTTTTAGTGGTTTTTCCTGACACTAGTTTCTGTCTCTCATGACATAAAGTACTGAAAGAAATGGTGGTATATTTTGGAATGAGAGTTTGAGTCTGCTGAGACCAAAGAAAAATGTTACATACAGCAGCAGACAGACTGCAGTGCCACAGAAATGGAACAGGTGTAGCAAGTGATGACTGACTCTACAAAGTAACGTGAGTAAACTCTCTTAACTAAACAATAAACACAAAATTTCAGACAACACATATCCTAAGAACATGTTTAAGGAACTCTCATAATCAACAGGCAAGAAAATTGTTTTCAGAATATGCCAGGACAAAGCTACATTATAAAGATTTTGACAAGAAGCTTTTTTTAATGTCCAAATCTCAATCAAAGATTATAATATATATAAAATAGGACAATACAATACCACCAAAAAATCATAAAATTTTCTGAAACCATAAAAAAGATGTATACATTAATTTTAATATTTGGTAATAAACTGATTAAAATAGGAACAGAGACAACTATGGAAAATTAGAAAAATGAAGATGAGAATAAAAAATATTTAAGATATCAAAAAACAGAAATTGTGGAGATAAAATATACACCAAAAAAACTGACAGATCCTAAAAGTAAAAAAAAAAAAAAAAAAAAAAAAAAAAAAAAAAAAAAAAAAAAGATGTAAAAATAAAAAAGCTCAACAAACTAGAATAACAAAAAGATATTTATTACAAACACATACATAAGCACAATTTCAAAAGTCACAGACAAAAAGATTATCTTTGAAGCTGCAAGATAAAACTGATGTTTCAGGTCAGGCACGGTGGCTCACACCTGTAATCCAGGCACTTTGGGAGGCTGAGGTGGGCTGATCACCTGAGGTCAGGAGTTTGAGACCAACCTGACCAACATGGCGAAACCCCATCTCTACTAAAACTACAAAAATTAGCCAGGCGTGGTGGTGCATGCCTGTAATCCCAGCTACTTAGGAAGCTGAGGCTGGAGAACCACTTGAACCCGGTAAGTGGAGACTGCAGTGAGCTCACGTCGCACCACTACACTCTAGCCTGGCTGAGGGATACAGTGAGACTCTGTCTCCACAAAAAAAAAAGAAAAGAAAAGAAGTGATGTGCCATTTACAAACATACTCTTATGAGATAATCAGTGAACTGTTAACAAAAATTTTGCAGGCCATAAGGGAACTGTGTGATGTAGTCATGAAAAAAATTGTGAAAAAAAAAATAGCTTCAATTAATTGAGAATAATACCATCAGTGAATCTGTCCTGCCAAATAAAAAAAGTAAACACCTTCCAAAGTAACCAAATTCTAAAAATGTATATTGGAAGTGCATATGCCCTACAGATAAAAGGTGCTGAAAACAGTTCATTCTACTGAAAATAACATGATTTAAATAAAAAAAAAAACCAGAATAATATAAAAATACATGATTTTCTGGGAAGAAATATGCAAATACACAAAAGTAGAATTTCTTAGCATTACCCTAGTGGTGCAGAAAACATTTTTAATTATTCTCTGAAATTTTAAGGATAAAAGCATACAAATCATCATAAATATTCATTAATGAATATACAATATAAAAAGATACCATTAACAACATCAATGACAAATTTGAGGGAAAGTGTAATAAGAACAAATTTTTGTATACAACTTAAGTTTATTTACCAGATTAAAATATGTTGTTGTATCTTTTAAAGGTTATATGTAATACCCCAAGGTACCACAAAAATATTTGTATAAATACACAAAACAAGTGAAAGCCTATCAATATAAATATCAAAAAGACACAAAGAAAGATGGAAAGAGAATAAAAGACAAAGACGCAAGAATCAAATAAAATACTTAATAAAGTAACAATCTTTCTATTTCAGAAAATTATTTAAATATATATAAAATTAACTTTTAAATTGAGACATACTTTCAATAAATAGTTTTATTAAAATATTTTAAAGACCGAGACTCATCTTGCCTTTCTACAAGAGTCAGTTGAAATCTAATGATAAAAAAAGACTGCAAGAGGTAGGAAGAAAGTAGACATTCCATGAAAATATTAATCAAATGAGAGCAGAAACAGTCAAAATAATCTTACACAAGCTACATCTTAAGTGAAAAATTATAATATTTTATAAAATATACTTGAAATGGAAACTCCAAAGAAACAAAGAAGGACATCAAAAATTAATAGATTTATTCACTGGGAACCTATGAAAAATTTGTGTGTGTGTGTGTGTGTGTGCGCATGTGTGTGTGTCTCACATTAGGGATCCAAATATATAGAGCAAATATTGACAGAATGGAAGAAACACACAGAAAGCAATATAATTATAGCAAGATATTTTAATGCCACACTTACTGTAATAAAAATAAAACAAGAAAGAATGTTAATAAGCGAACAGACTACTTAAAGGCAGTATAAAACAATTATTCCAGAGTTATGGAGAACACTCCTCAACAACATCAGAATACACACCCTTCTCAATAGCTCATACATTTTCCTTGATAAACCACATCTTAAGCCAAAAAGGAAGTCTTACCAAATTTTTTAAAAGTAAACTTCTATGAACTACTTTCTATGAGTAAAATGGAGTATGAGTATCCAACAATAAGAGAGAAAAACTGAAAAATTTACAAATATATAGAAATTAAACAACACACCCTTGAGTGTGCTTTTTTACAAAGGTTGAAATAGTTAATATTGTGAAAAGGTCCATCCTGCTCAATGCAATCCACAGACTTAACGCAATGTTTTTCAAATTTCTCACTGCACTTTTGAAGAAACAGGAACAGCAACCCCAAAAGTATACAGAATCGCAAGAGACAATAAAGTACCCAACAATCTTCAAAAAATAAAAGGAACAATGCTGCAGGCATTAAAGTTCTTGATTAAAACACACTACAAAGCTACAGAATTAAAACAATTTGGTATAAGTATAAAGGTGAAAAAGTAGACTAATAAAATAGACTGCAGCACATATATAAACGTTCACATACATGGTCATATAAGGAGTCATTTTCATACTCATAATTATTGCAGCATTGTTACTGCAAGCCAATAGGTAAAAGCAATGCAAATTTCTTTCGCCAAATCATTTAGTAGACATAATTAGAAATATAAAGATTCTGAAATATTACTCAGTCTTCAAAAAGCAGGAAATATTGTACCAAGTGTAAAGATAAATGTTGATGGCATTATGCAAAATGAAATGAGCCAGCCACAAAAAGACAGATTGTATAAGATACACGAACGAGTTACACTCTTAGAAACAAAGAACAGAGTGGTGTTCACAAACTGCCATAAAACAGAAAAAATTGGGGCCAGGCGTGTTGGCTCACACCTGTAATCCGAGCACTTTGAGAGACCCAAGTGGGCGGATCACCTAAAGTCAGAAGTTTAAAACGAGCCTGGCCAACACGGTGAAACCCCATCTCTAATAAAAATACAAAAATTAGCCAGGCATGATGGTGGTCACCTGTAATCTGAGCTACTCAGGAGGCTGAGGAGCGAGAATCACTTGAACCTGGGAGGTGGAGGTTGCAGCAAGCTGAGATGGCGCCACTGCACTTCAGCCTGGGTGACAGAGCAAGACTCCACCTCAAAAAAGAAAAAAAAAAAAAGAAACAATTGGTAATCAATATGTATTAAGATTTAGCTTTGCAAGATAAAAACATTTTAGCAATGTGTTGCATGGCAATGTCAAGATAATTAATATGACTAAACTGAATATTTAAAAATATTTTGTGCTAAATTTTGTTATTTTTTTGACAAGTAAACAATAATACCCAAAAGAGATACACAGTTATGATAGTTATAAATTATATTCAAATTCAAGTGTTTCTCCCAACAAAAATCATATAGATTTATAAATAGGATGTTGAAATTACAAGAATTTTATGAGTACTCATCTACACAAGATTAGAAAACCATTCACAACAAACCTAAACGACAAATATACAAGTAATTAAAACAACAACAACAACAACAAGGGCAGCCAGGTGTGGTGGCTCATGCCTGTAATCACTTTGGGAGGTTGAAAAGGGAGGATCAAGAGGTCAAGAGTTTGAGACCAGTCTGGCCAACGTGGTAAACTGTCTCTACTAAAAATATAAAAATTAGCCAGGCGTGGTGGTGGGCACCCGTAATTCCAGCTACTCGGGAGGCTGAGGCAGGAAAATCACTTGAACCTGGAAGGCAGAGGTTGCAGTAAGCCGAGATCATGCCACCGCACTCCAGCCTGGTCAACAAGAGCAAAACTCTGTCTCGGAAAAAAACAAAAAACAAAACAACAACAACAACAACAAAAAACACGGATAACATTTACACAGGCAAACAAACATAGAAATAATTCCACTGGAAAAAGACATATGGCTGATTCCTATTTGATTTTTCTTCACATTGTCTTAAATTGTACAAAGTTAAATATTGTCATGCACAATTATGATACATACTACAAAATCAAAACACAAATAACAGATGTGTGGTGGCATACACTAGAATATATAACACAAAAATAAAAAATTGCAAAACAAAATTAAAACATGGAATGTAAAACTTAATTAGATACCATCAAGTAGATCAATATATTCATTAAGGGAATCTTAGAAGAAGAATATGGGAAAAAAATAATACAGTGGTTACTTGAAGATAAAGGGTGAGAACTTCCCAAATTTTGATGTAATAAAAGAAAAAAATTGTAACCAAGAATATTTGATTTAAATTTATTTCCCTTTAAGAATAAGATGAAAATTTAAAATTTCCAAAATAAAAAGTGAGGGAGGTCATCACCACTAGCACAGTTCTACAAAAAAAATGCTACATGGTGGCCAGACACGGTGGCTTATACCTGTAATTCTACAGTTCTAGGAGGCCAAAGCTGTCACAACACTAAAGACCAGGAGATTCAGATCAGCCTGAGTAATACAGCAGAGACTCTGCATGCCGGGCGCGGTGGCTCACGCCTGTAATCCCAGCACTTTGGGAGGCCGAGGCGGGAGGATCACAAGGTCAGGAGATCGAGACCATCCTGGCCAACACAGTGAAACCCCGTTTCTACTAAAAATACAAAAAATTAGCCAGGCGTGGTGGTGGGCACCTGTAGTCCCAGCTACTCCAGAGGCTGAGGCAGGAGAATGGTGTGAACCCGGGAGGCGGAGGTTGCAGTGAGCCGAGATCGCGCCACTGCACTCCAGCCTGGGTGACAGAGTCAGACTCCGTCTCAAAAAAAAAAAAAAAAAAAAAAGAAAAAAGAAATGGGCCGGGCGCGGTGGCTCACACCTGTAATCCCAGCACTTTGGGAGGCCGAGGCAGGTGGACCACAAGGTCAGGAGATCGAGACCATCCTGGCTAACATGGTGAAACCCTGTTTCTACTAAAAATACAAAATAAAAACAAAAGTAGCTGGGCGTAGTGGGGGGCGCCTGTAGTCCCAGCTACTCGGGAGGCAGGAGAAAGGCGTGAACCCAGGAGGCGGAGCTTGCAGTGAGCGGAGAATGCGCCACTGCACTCCAGCCTGGGCAACATAGGGAGACTCTGTCTCAACAACAACAACAACGACAAAAAAGAAGGTAAAATGAGTCAATTTTGTTTAAAAATAAAATAATACTGGACAGCATCATAAAACCATACATAAAAATAAAGCTCTATTAAATGTAAACATACAAATGTATAAATCTTTACTATCATAATGATGACGCATAAAACCCTTAAGAGCTCTTCTGTAGAATATTTAAAACAATAAAAACCTGCATAAATGTTAATACACAAAATAAATCTTAATATTAATAAACTGAAAAATATAGAAGTATAATTTTTATATTCAATTGAAGTTGTCATGAGATTAAAATAGATTGTTTTAATTTTTAGATGTTTTACGTGAACTCCATTTTTAACATGATATGGTTTAGCCGTGTCCCAACCCAAGACTTATCTTTAATTCCCATATGTTGTGGGAGGGACGTGGTGGCAGGTAATTGAATCATGGGGGCAGATCTTTTCTGTGCTGTTCTCATGATAGTGAATAAGTCTCATGAAATCTGAAGGCTTTATAAGGCAGTTTTCCTGCACAAGCTCTCTTTCTTTTGTCTGCCACCATGTGGGACATGCCTTTCACTTTCCACCATGATTGTGATGACTCCTCAGTCACACGAAACTGTAAGACCAATAAACCTCTTTCTTTTGTAAATTGCCCAGTCTGAGGTATGTCTTTATCAGCAGCATGAAAACAGACTAATACACAAGATGATTATGAAGATAATATTTCTAGAAACTATGCAAAACAAAATTTAAAAAATAATTCAAGCTTGTCACTACACAATTAAAAGGCAATAAAACAGTAAATAAGGAAAAACATACCACTCAAACACATAAAACAATAGCAATAAAACTACTAATTTCATTTTAAGAAATAATTTTAAATATAAATTAATTAAATTACTTAATAAAAAGAAATGTAATATCAGGACTTTGGGAGATTAAGATGGGCTGATCACTGGATCTCAGAAGTTTGAGACCAGTCTCAGCAATGTGGCAAAACCCTGTCTCAACCAAATACAAAAAAACTGGCAGGGCATGATGCTACATACTTATAACCCAGCTACCTGAGAGGCTGAAATCAGAGAATTTTCTGAGTTTGGGAGGTTGAGACTGCAGTGAGCCATGATCACAACACTGCAAACCAGCCTGGTTGAGAGAGTGCAACCCTATCTCAAGAACAAACAAATAAGGCTGGGCGTCATGGCTGATGCCTGTACTCCCAGCACTTTGGGAGGCTGAGGCAGGTAGATCACCTGAGGAGTTCGAGACCAGCCTGGCCAATATGGTGAAACACTGTCTCTACTAAAAACACAAAAATTCACCAGGCATGGTCGCACACACATGTGGTCCCAGCTGCTCGGGAGGCTGAGACAGGAGAATCACTTGAACCTAGGAGGCAGATGTTGCAGTGAGCCGAGATTGTGTCACTGCACTCTAGTGTGGGCAACAGAGTGAGGTTTCGTCTCGAAACAAATTTAAAAAATTTAAAAAATTAAAGTTTGATTATTTCCTTAAACGATATGTGGAAAAATCTTTTAATTAGACATAAGAAGATAACGTTTTTTGTTTTTTGAGTCAGAATCTCACTCTGTTGCCCAGGTTGGATGGAGTGCAGTGGCATGGTCTCTCCTCACTCCAACCTCCGTCTCCTGGATTTAAGTTATTCTCCTGGCTTAGCCTCCCGAGTAGCTGGGATTACAGGCACCCACCACCATGCCTGGCTAATTTTTTGTATTTTTAGTAGAAACAGGGTTTCACCATATTGGCCAGGCTGGTCTCAAACTCCTGACCTCATGATCCACCTCCCTCAGCCTCCCAAAGCACTAGGATTACAGGTGTGAGGCGCCGCTCCAGGCCGCATAACTTCTTCATCATTTAACATATATAGGGGAAACACATGACAATAATCTTGGCGCCACTTTCTTAGTTACAACATTAAATGCATAAGCAACAAATAAAAAAACAGAAAAATCTACACTACACTTCAAAATTTCTGCACATCTAAGTAAACATTTAATAGAGGAATAGGACCTCATAGAAAATGGGTGAAAATATTTACAAATCACATGTGATAGGAGTCAATATTCAAAAAATATAAACAACTTTTAAAACTAAACAATAAATTTGAATGAATTTATTTAGAAATAGGCAAATAATTGAAATACATTTTCATCAAAAAATACAAATAAAAAAATTTGAAAGGACACACAAAATTTCTCATTTCTAGAGAAATGCATAAAAATCACAATGAAAAAAAAATTCCCTCACACCCATTTAAATGGCCACTATCAATTTTTTAAAAACACCAAATCTGTTGATGATGCAATAAAACCCTTGGCCAGGCAAGGTGGCTCACGCCTGTAGTCCCAGCACTTCAGGAGGCTGATGCGGGCAGATTTCAAGGTCAGGAGTTCAAGACCAGCCTGACCAACATGGTGAAACCCAATCTCTACTAAAAATACAAAAATTGGCTAGATGTGGTGGCACGTGCCTGTAATCCCAGCTACTCAGGAGGCTGAGGCAGGAGAATTGCTTGAACCGGGGAGGTGGAGGTTGCAGTGAGTCAAGATCGTGCCACAAAACTCCAGCCTGGGTGACAAAGGGAGACTCCGTCTCAAAAAAAAAAAAAAAGAAATCCATGTGAATTTTTGGTACAAAACTAGGACGCATATATTATTTTATAACGTTATAAATGTACTTCAAATAAAAATAAAACTATTATCAATAAGAATCTATATCTAAAATATGCAACAAAAGACCCTGAAGACATGTTTGATACAACGGAATATTATTCAGCCTTAAAAAAAAATCTTGTCACATTTAAAGATACACTTTGAGAATATTATGTCCACTGAAATAAACCAGTTACGAAATAATGGATGTTATGATTTTACTTATATGAAATATATAAAATAGTCACACTCATAAAAACAGAAAGTGGAAGGGTGTTTTTCAAGGACTCGAGAGAACATAAAACAAGTAAATGTTATTTAATGGATATTGAGTTTTAGTTTTAGAAGACATAAAATTTCTAGAAGTCTTTTGCATAACAAAGTGAATATAGTTAACATGCCTGAAATATATAGCTTTTTGTTGTTGTTGTTGTTGTTGTTGTTGTTGTTTTTTGAAACAGGGTCTCAATCTGTAACCCAAGATTGAATGCAATGGCACAATTATGGCTCACTGCAGCCTCACAATCCCAGGTTCAAGTAATCCTGCCCCTCAATCTCTAAAGTAGCTGGGACTTGGCCGGGCGCAGTGGCTCAAGCCTGTAATCCCAGCACTTTGGGAGGCTGAGACGGGTGTATCACGAGGTCAGGAGATCAAGACCATCCTGGCTAACACGGTGAAACCCCATCTCCACTAAAAAATACAAGAAAACTAGCCAGGCGACGTGGCAGGCGCCTGTAGTCCCAGCTACTCGGGAGGCTGAGGCAGGAGAATGGCATAAACCCAGGAGACCGAGCTTGCAGTAAGCTGAGATCCGGCCACTGCATTCCAGCCTGGGTGGCAGAGCGAGACTCTATCTCAAAAAAAAAAAAAAAAAAAAAAAAAGTAGCTGGGACCACAGGTGTACACCACCATGCCTGGCTATTTTTTAGAAAAAAAAAAAAAATGTTTGTGGAGAGGGTGTCTCCATATTTTGCCAAGGTTTGTCTCAAACTTTTAGGCTCAAGCAATCCTCCTGTCCTGGCCTCTCAAAATCCTGGCTTTAAAGATGTGAGCCACCACCATGCCTGACCCTGACATGTACATTTAAATAGATTTAAGAAGGTAAATTATATGTTAAGTGTTTTTACAACAAATTTTTTTTTTAACTGGAAAAAATACAATATACATCTTTTTAAAAATTACCTTCAAGTCACGAAAGTGTTTTTCTCACACAAAATAAATACATATTTATCATTAAACACATGGTGAAAATAAGACTATTTCCAAGGCTACTCACTTAGACAAGATAAAACCAACACTGAAAATGAGCTAAGAGGCTGGGCACGGTGGCTCATGCCAGTAATCCCAGCACTTTGGGAGGCGACAGCAAGCTGATCACCTGAGGTCAGGAGTTCGAGACCAGCCTGATCAACATGACAAACCCCATCTCTACTAAAAATAAATAAATAAATAAATATAAAATTAGCTGGGGATGTTGGCACATGCCTGTAATCCCAGCTACTCAGAAGACTGAGGCTGGAAAATCACTTGAACCTGAGAGGCAGAGGTTGCAGTGAGCCAAGATCATGCACTGCACTCTAGCCTTGGCAACAAGAGCAAAACTCTGTCTGAAAACAAAAAGAAAAGAAAAAGAAAATGAGCTAAGAAAGAATATATACAATATATACAAGTAAACTATAACCAAATTTGGGTCATATTTGTAGCTATAAACACACACATATAATCTGACTGTGACAGACATATGGCTCATTTATCTTTTAATTAAACCAAACACTGACTTAAAGTATACAAACAGAATTGTAAATTGTCTAAATTTATAATGCATGAAATCAATAGACAAAATAAACTGATATTAAGAAACTTGCACTAAAAAAAACACTAATATAGAACTGTAAGACAATAATGAAAGGAATGTTTACTCATAAAATCTAGTTGGCAACAATAATGTACATTAACATAATTTGTCTAGATAACTGCAATGTTTGACTGTAACTGTGCATTCAGGGAAGGCAGGCGTTTTAAATTACTGGCATCTGTTATGTGGCAATAAAATTTTAGAGAAAATGCAGTAAAATCGTAAATAGGAGATGCTAATGAGAAACTTTTAATAGACAAGCATTTAACAGATAAGTCAATTTTTATGTTTTAAATATGTTATTTTACACAAAAAACTACTGTAATCCAAGTTTAGAAGCAAAGAATAGTCTTACATTGCTAAATTATGTATATATGTAGCAGAATATGGTTAGAGCCTCACATATAAAACAAATATTGGGGGAATAAATTATGTTATTATTTAGATATAGGCTGATAAAAGTGGTTGAAATTTCTATAATTCCTTTTCTTTTGAGACAGAGTCTCCGCTCTGTCTCCCAGGCTAGAGTGCAGTGGCACCATCTTGGCTCACCGCAACCTCCACCTCCCAAGTTCAAGTGATTCTCCTGCCTCAGCTTCGCTAGTAGCTGGGACTACAGGCGCGTGCTGCCACGCCCAGCTAATTTTTCGTATTTTTAGTAGGGATGGGGTTTCATAGTGTTAGCCAGGATGGTCTCAATCTCCTGACCTCGTGATCCACCCGCCTCAGTCTCCCAAAGTGCTGGGATTACAGGCATGAGCCACTGTACCCAGCTCTATAATTCCTTTTTGCCTGCCTGCATACTAATTATCTAATTTAATTCAGGCACAACATATATATTCTAGTATATCGCCCTAAATGTCTGAATCTAAAATTACAGACAAATTTGAAGTAGAAAATAGTAAAAATTTATATGGAGAGTGACATTAATAAGATAAAAAATTAAAGGTGCCCTATTTGCTTATTCTCCAACAGCAAGAAAATTTGTCAGCCATTGCTGACAAAAATGCCTTTATGAGAGAACCAGGCATCATGGTTCACACCTGTAATGACAGCTACATGGTACATAAGTTGGAGAATTGCTTTCAGTCAAAATATTAAGACCTGCCTGGGTTATGTCACAAGACCCCAGCTCAAAAATAAGTGCCTTTAAAAGAACTCTGAGATCCAGGAAAGGAGTTGTGAAACTCTGCTGAAGCACAAGATTGAAGGTAATCCTTTTTAGAAGGCAGGCCCTCATTCAGGTGGCAAACTACAGAACTACTGTTTCTGGCGACAGACAAGAAATTGTTCCACTGAACTTGGTTCCCCTGAGAATTTTAAACTTAACTCTGTAAATGTCCCAAACTCTTCCCAGTCACAGTGTGGGGGAGGTCCTGCCTTTCCAGAGGCCTGGAGAAAGATACCCATTTATAGCCAGGCTGGCAGGCCTGCAGACCTTGACCTTTACTGTGGTCCCTGGAGCAGTTCCATGACTCAATTCCAGCTCCCTGAGCCATCGTTCATGGCCAGTTTTGCCCATGTAGAAACCCAAAGCTACCTGGGAAAATCCGCTCTTGTACTTGTCATCCACATCCTGATATAAAACCCACCATACGCAGGCCTGACTGCAGAAACTTGCCCTTGGGTCTGCCCTGCAGAGCAAAGTCCTGAAGGATATTCACACTGTCCAAAAATTAAATGAGAATTACAACTATCCAAGCTCCTTTTAACAACACATCTAAAGGTGGACCCTTGTGCAAACTCAGCAGCCTTAAGGCCAAGCTACAACCCCTCTTTACTACAAACCCAGAGGGCATATTATCACTCTGCGGGCCCAACAAAAATACATTTTTACTTTCTGAAACCAGTTTATAAAAACTTGAAGAGGTGTTTGCTCCTTCAAAAAATTTTATTTTTTTTTGAGACGGAGTCTCGCTCTGTTGCCCAGGCTGGAGTACAGTGGCGCGATCTCAGCTCACTGTAAGCTCTGCCTCCCAGTTTCACGCCATTCGCCCGCGTCAGTCTCCCGAGTAGCTGGGGCTACAGGCGCCCGCCCAGGTAATTTTTTGTATTTTTAGTAGAGACGGGGTTTCACAGTGTTAGCCAGGATGGTCTTGATCTCCTGACCTCGTGATCCACCCGCCTCGGCCTCCCAAAGTGCTGGGATTACAGGCGTGAGCCACTGTGCCCGGCTGCTCCTTCAAATTTAGACACTAATGCAAAACTAGCTTCTATTTTAACACAGCACTCGAAGTATATGGAAGACAAAATAGTCAAAAGAAAAATTTAAAGTCATTGAAATTGAAGACCAATAAGTAAAATGTTGCTGTTTGTAGATCATGTAATCATATATATAGATATAAATGTAGTATATTAAAACCTGTTTAAACTAATGAATATACTCAGTTAATTAGCAAAATATAAAATTAATATACAAGTAAAAGTTATGGTTCCATACACTTAAAACAAACTATCTGATAAAATAGAGGAAAAAAAAATCTTACATACAATAGCAATGAAATAATCAATTTTAGAACAAATTTAAACAAGGAGTTCATAAATCTTTTAAGTGAAAGATATATCAATGAACAAAATTAGAGAGGACACAAATAAATTTTAAAATATTTTATTTCTATTGAAAGAATAAGTATTGTGAAACTGCCATATTATCCAAAGTGACCTGTACATTCAATAAACTCCCTATCAAAATTCCAGCGTTTTTCTTCACAGTAATAAAAAATACAATCCTAAAATATACATGAAACTGCTAACTTTGAATAGCCAAAGCAATCTTGAGGAAAAAGAAGGAAGCAGAAGGATATCCTACTTTATAATTTCAAATTTCAAGACTACAGTAATGAAAACCGGGATGAAATGTGCAGGAAAAAAAAAAACAACAATAGAACAGAAACTACTACTGTCACACATTTCAGACGTGATGCAAAAAGAGAACTTAAAAAACAGTTTAACAGAGTATCTCAAAATTATGGAGATATCTGTCTGTCCACAAAACAAGCAAAAAGAAGTCAGATTGTACACTCTTTTGTATGCCATGAACAGTACTTTGGCTGTCAGGCTGTCACTGTAAACTTGAAGGAGGATCATTGAAGGGAAAGTAGAATTCTTAGATTTTACAGGCATAAGCAGAAGATGCCCCTATGTGAGAGTATAATTTAAAAAAAATTTTTTTTAGGCTTCCCAGAAACTGTTTCCTTTGGAACACAGCTTCCCAAATTAAAGAGTGGCTTTCTTCTTGACTTTGGACCTCTCAACCATGTCATCTGTTGTATTCATTCTCACCTACCTGGGGACTCATCCACCATTTCATGTCGCGTCATATTCCAGGGCTCTTTTCCTTGCTCCAGACAGGTGATCAGGTCTGGCTTAGAGACGGCAATACCTGTTTTATTAAAAATAACTAACATGAATCTTGCTCATATTCTCCAATTACCAACTTAGTAATGTGCTCAGTAAAGAGGATATAATAGAATATTCTAACAACTTTATTCCAATATACTAATTTATAAAAGAGATTTTTAAATATTCAGAAAATATTTTAATTTTTTAGGTTCTTAATTTCACTGCCTGGTACTACTGAATCAAATTTGGTGATGCCAATTAGATTTTAAGGTATAACAATATTTCATGCCACCAAACTTCTGAAATTAGCCTTAATCTAAAGTGCAGGACACAGATCAGCTCAGGAATGTGGAAAGTTCAGGTCAAGATGAAATATCTTGAAAAAATTCTTTTCTCAAGACAAATCCCCAGTATTTTCTTGAAAACAGAAATCTGAAAGCATAAATTACCAGAAAACATTCTACAGAAGAGAAATGAAAGCTTTAGCTTATATTAGGAATTGTGTATTAAAGTTATCCTCACCCAGGAAGGCCAGGTTTCTGTAGTTCTCTAACATCACATTTCTATATAAATTCTGCTGTGCAATGTCCAGGTGTTGCCACTCCTCCAGAGAGAATTCTATGGCCACATCCCTAAATGTCAACAGTCCCTGGAAAACACACACAAACACATATATTTACAAAGTGGCTATGGGCAGAATTTTTCATGTGATTCAAGGTAAAATTAGAGTAAACAGAACTGATTCTGACTCATAAGAGTGATTGAAATTATCCAATAAAATAATTGTCAACACATAAACATTTTCTAATGTATTCTCTAACTCTGAGAAAAGACAGTGGAAAAATATTCACAACATCAGTGTATATATGATAATTGGATGATAAAATGTAAAATTGAAGGCATAAACACTAACATACATTTTTGAGTGCTATATTAACATAATACAGAATGAGTTGTGTATATTTTTCAGAGGAAAAAGACATACTTCTTTATATTTTTCAGACAAAAGACATCTTGAATTAGAAGGTTCACTCAAATTTTAATGTGTACAATAAACTGGACATCTTGTTAATGCAGATTTTTTGTTTTAGGAGATCTGAAATAAAGTCTGAGTTACTGAATCTCTGCCAAGCTCACCAGTAATGCCAATGTTTTGGCCCCAAAAGACTATTTTGTCAAACATCCAGTAAGTGGAAGAGCTGTGTTTTTTTGTTTTTTTTTTTCAGTTTTTCTAGCCTGTAAACAAAGATGAGAGCTTTCATTTACCAAAGAAAAATAAATGCAAAGAAAATCTAAAAAAACAACAACAAAAAAAGGGGCAGTCAGATTAAATGTGATGGTTTATGCACATCAGTTCCATAAAGATGCTTAATGATGAAGAGAAAAATAACTTTATAGTGAAAAAAAATCTGTAAGAGAGCTTATTGAGTTATTAACATCAACATCAACTGCACTAGGACAAGTTTTTATAGTGTGCTGATGCACCCAGAAGGACATGGCATTACTACTGAGATATTGTCCCCACTAAAGTAAATTATAGTCTGAATTTAACCATAAAAAAAATCAGTTTTATGGAAAGTTCAAGATACAGATATCTTTCATGTTCTGCAATTTTTAATAGTGATTTTAAGTAGTCTTTCTATGGCACCCTAATAAGGAGTTATCTCTTGATAATTTTTTCAGAACTTTCTGGGTAATAAATGCCATCCTGTTTAAATGAGCATTTTCTTAATTGTGTAATGCATATAGATAATAAAGAACACAGATAGCACCTCAACATTACACGTTCTACATCTTTACTAAGAACCCCAGGGTTTCCCCATAGAAATATTGAGTATCCACACCTCTCCATGTTCAGCAGCCACAAGGAGAACATTTTTAATATTGCACACCACAAATTCATGGTGAGAATTCTGCATGGCATATAAGAAGCCATGATGTAGAGAAGGCTCTGGTATATAGAAAAATTTTTCAGACACCCTTGACTATCATAAACATTTTTAAAAGTAGTTAAGATAAACTCATTAGGGAGAAAAAACACAGGTATAGAAGTGAAGATTTGCAAGTACTAAATGCATGGCATTCCAAAAAGCAGAGTAGACACAGCTCTCGATCTAAGACACGTTTAGCTGAAGAAAAGTCACTTTTTCTCTTTCTCCTCCTCCTTTAGAATTCTTTCTCAGATGAGATTTTCTGGACTAATTACACCTGCATCTTAAGAATATGCCTTTAAAATTCTGAGCACCACATGTTCACCTGTTACCACCACACTCAAAGTCAGAAGGCCCAAGACAGAAAAACTCTACCCGTTTCTGTCCTTTATAACAATAAAGATTCAGGAACAACGAGCTGCTCCACAGAGATAAAAACTTAAGTTTCTCTTTTTTATGTCCCCAGGTGCTCTCCCCTGTTACAAACACTGGCAATTTCTGCTACAGTAATAGAAATATTGAATCCCAGCACTTTGGGAGGCCAAGGCAGGTGGACACCTGAGGTCAGGAGTTCGAGACCAGCCTGGCCAACAGGGGGAAACCCCATCTCTATCAAAAATACAAAAATTAGCTGGGCATGGTGGCAGGCACCTGTAATCCCAGCTACTCGGGAGGCTGAGGCAGGAGAATTGCTTGAACCCGGGAGGCGGAGGTTGCAGTGAGCCGAGATCGTGCCATTCATAAAACTCCAGCCTGGGTAAGAGAGCGAGACTCCATCTCAAAAAAAGAAAAAAAAAGGGCAAGAAATATTGGCCACAGTGTCCTGTCCTTATCAAACCCAAACAGAATAGATTCCTGGACCATTCTTTAGTGCAAAGGTGGAACTTAACTCTGATGAATGTATCTTGAACTCCACGTACTTGATTCTGGCACCTGAGAGTCACATGAGGCACTTAATTAAAACAAATAGATGCTTTCACCCAGAACAGAAACTGTGAAAAGGGTACAAGTAAAGAGACTTCTGTGAACTGGTCATGAGATTCTAATTAGAAGCCTGAGCTTATAACCACTTACCTAAGCATTGTCACTCTAGCTTTAATGAGCTTATAAATCACTTAGTAAACATGGCCCCACTCTATGTAATATGATTCTGCAGGTTTGGAAATGGACCATAAATGGGTGTTCTAAACAAGTCTTCTGTCAATGCTGGTGTCACTCTCTCTGGGTTCATTATTAGCATTAGTTAGAAAAATGAGGCACAGCACAGAGCTCCTTACACTCAGCAGTTTTGTAACAACACAAATACTTCTGATGCAAATGAAGACAACCATTCTCTATCTTAAAGTATCATATTATTTTCTGGCTCTTTAAAGTTTACAGAGAAAACAGAAAGCAGCAACCTCTGAGTAAGTCTGCATTTGGAAAACAACATGTGCACATGTCCTAATGCAATGTTTATTAAGCAGGTACTATGTGATCAATAGGATGTTACAAAGCACTGTGATAGCACATTATTTGATTCTAATAACACTCTGTGAGTTGATACTAAGTGTCCAATAAGTCCAAGGATTTAGAATAAAGACCCAGCATTTTTATTTCCTCTTCTGTTTATCTTTCATTGATTTTTTTTAAATGCACAGAATAAAATCTAAATGCAGACAGTTGAGAAGGATACAAATAGAGTTTAATGAAATGTAGATGAATTTTTACTGTGTTTGTATTTGCTATTTTGTGACTTGTGAATCAACTACTATATCTGCAGGAACAGAAAACAAGCTGCTAAATGGAATGCCTCTGTAAACACTGGTTTTAATATAAAATTAATAAATTAAGACCCTATAATATATGTTATATTTTCCATTTATCTGCCACTGGGTTTCAGAAAATTGTAAGCACCAACTCTAAAAAGGCAACAGGATTCATCAGCCAAAACTCTGATCTCTTCTAGTTAGTTGTGTGAGGCAAGACTCCAGGGTAGGGAAAGACCTAAATAAGGCCTTCAAAAAGGGTGAATCTGAACAGGGCTGGGGGAGGGTGTAGAGCTGATGTAAAATGCTGTTCTTTATGCCACTGGGGAGTATTTTTATTTCTGTTTCTTTTTTTAAGCTTACCTAAAAGAAAAAAAAAACAAAACTTAAATCTCAGAGTTTGTGTAATTTTATCTTTTTTAGCCCCACTGCCCTGTCAATTTTTTATCACATACTAATAAGCAATTTAAACAAATCCCTTAAGGTTTTCTAGAATAATTTTTAGAAGATAAGTATTCTTAGCAAGGCAAAAAAAAAAAAAACTTTATTAATATATGTTCAGGTATAGACATCAGAAGTCACAATATAAAGAAAATGGCCCAAATAAAGCCCATATTTTTGCACACATCTATTTATTGTACCCACCATATGATGCATAATTAAATCATTTATCCAGTTGCTAGTCTAGACTAAAAGTTCCTGCATAGTAGGGACCATGACTGCTTTATCTATTTTTCTAATGACTATATGAAATGGAAGCAATTAGTTTATCTGTTTGAGTCTGCAGACCTCCTCCTTGTTTTTCACCCAAGTATCAGGGAACTGGAGAAACTCTCATCTGGGTACCAACCAAACACATCTCTTGTATGAGGGGAGGAACAATCACAGGATGATTCATTTCGTTTATACTAAGACAGAAGCAAAATTAACCACTCTTGTCAGCCTGACACAATTCTGTTCTGGAGATTCTCAAATGTCTCAAAGATGCCTAGGTGATTGTGAGACCATTTCCAGTGACTCTGGGCTGACGGTTCAATAATAAGCCAGCAGGAGAGACTCAGGCTGATTCTAAATAGAAAATGGAAGTACCCTGGTGGAACTCCAGAACCTGGATCACCTGTCCTGATTAGCTAGCATTTGGGTATGTAGAAGTGCAAGAATACTCTAGTGTCACATTCTCCAGGTAGGTATAGTTGTGCTCAGGGATCTGGCTACTTTGTGGCCTTGATCTCTCACTCCTAAGATGCTTGTTTACACTTAGAGATTCTGCCATCAGATTCTATTTACACCTGGAGCCTCTCACATAACTAGCAGGTGAACACACAAGATGTGAAAAGGTCAAAGAGCCACACTCTCAAAGAAGGGATCTAAAATGTCTATGTTGACATCTCACAATGCAGAAAATGCCTCCTGTTGGTTTTCTGTACATTCTCAATCTAAAGTCGGACCCTGTTTCGTAAAAAAAGAAACAGAAATAAAGAGGCAGAGCCCAGACCTTATTTGCAGATTCTAAATAAAATAAACATCACTCTGCATTTTTGGCTGTTACGGAAAGTGGAATACAATCAAAAGATCTACTCATAGATGCTGCTCTTGAAAATTCTAAGTAATATTTTACCTTAAAAAAGGCTGATACAGGTTGGGTCCCATGGCTTATGCCTGTAATTCCAGTACTTTGGGAGGCCGAGGCAGGTGGATCCCCTGAGGTCGAAGATCATCTGAGGTCAGGAGTTTGAGACCAGCCTGACCAACATGGAGAAACCCCATCTCTACTAAAAATACAAAATTAGCTGGGGAAGGTGGCCCATGCCTGTAATCCCAGCTACTTGGGAGGCAGAGGTAGGAGAACCATTTGAACTCGGGAGGCAGAGGTTGCGGTGAGCCAAGATCAAGCTATTGCACTCCAGCCTGGGCAACTAGAGCAAAACTCTGTCTAAAAAAAAAAAAAAAGCTGACACAACATGACTATAAGTAGACAGTTTATTTGGGCCAAGTTTAAGTATTGTAACTTGAGAAGAAATATTCAAGATGCCTGGAATTTACACTTTGATTAGCAGCAGTTACAAGTGGATTTGCGAAGGCAAAAAAAAAAAAAAGAGACAGACATACAAACTTGTTTGTCAAAAATTCTTGTTTAAATAAATAACTTTAATTATTGATTGACTGTACACTAAGGGTAAGGGTATACAATATAGTGTCCAGTGTGTCATTATTAATTTAACTTATACCTACTTGTGGCAATAGTGAACAGTTTCAAGAGATGAACATATAGTTGAAGGAAGGGAGAAAGATGTAATTGTGCTCTTATTTTAATGTCTCTCTGAGTTTCGTAAGTAAAAATAGTTGCATTCTCGAACAAAAGTTTTGGATTTTTTTTTTTCCAAATTTCAAGACCTAGATTTAGAATTTAGAGCGCAGACTTAGGTCCCAGATGGGTGGAGTAGCAGCAGTTGTTACCTGCAATTGTGAGCATTTTAGCGAGAGAAGGAAAAGAGAAGTGGAAATTCTCAGGTCTCCGTAACAACTCAATGCACACTGTTACTATGATTAGGTTTCTGGGCTCCATGGTCTCTGAATCAGGTTCAGTTCTGAAGATACAAGAGTCATTGAATGAAGTAAAATGATTAATATCTGCTCTATAAAGTTTGCAGAAATCTGGTCTAGCCACCCTAGATACCAAATAGGCAGAGACACAATTCTGCCTGCATATTTAGGTGGCAGCATGCACTTTACAGCATAATTGTGAGTTGACTGGAAGACTACGAGGGAAAGTCCCCTCTACAGTAAAGCTTGGTTGGCACCTTATGTGTTTATGTCTGGTAATTCCAGACAGTGTTTGGAAAATATAATTTTAAAAAAATTATCTTTAGCCCCAGAGAAACCATAATCATATAACAGAAAGAAAACTTTCATTACACAATTAAATCTGAATGTCACATATATTAGTCAGTCTACTTAAGAGATTGAAAAGACAGAAAGACAGTTACCATAATTAGTTCACAAGCAGAAGATTTTACAGCACCATGTCATACATAGTTCATCCTAAATTCACCTGGTCACTGGGGAGGCCATCCATGTATGCTAATTGGTTATATTCAATGACAAAATAAGCTTTTCACATCTTCATGACAGAAGGCAGTTTTGCAACTGCAAGCCAGGTAACTGTTTAAGGTAGACTTTCAATCTTCTACAATAGTGATTGAATAGGGTGCTATCCTTTTGGCTACTTGCATTTTAAATCAGTGGCTCTCTACTCCCTGAGGACTGGGCTAGAGCACTCTTGCTTCCTCTCTTCTGGTAGCCAGTGTCCTCTTTTGTTTCCTACCATCTGCCACTGACGTACAGCCCACAGCACAGGGCTCACAGCTGGTAGCTCACATCTTAGGTGAATGCCAATTGTCACAGCAGCACTTCAGTGTCACATCAAAGAGTGAAGCCTGGCTGGGCACGGTGGCTCATGCCTGTTATCCTAGCACTTTGGGAGGCCAAGGCTGGTGGATTATGAGGTCAGGAGTTCAAGACCAGCCTGGCCAACACAGTGAAACCCCATCTCTACCAAAAAACAAAACAAAAAAAAAAAAACAGCTGGGCGTGCTGGTGGGCACCTGTAATTTCAGCTGCTTGGAGGCTGAGGCAGAAGAATCGCTTGAACCCAGGAGGCAGAGGTTGCAGGAAGCTGAGATCATGTCACTGCACTCCAGCTTGGGAGACAGGGCAAGACTCTGTCTCAAAAAAAACAAAAAAGAGTGAAGCCTGAGCTGCAGAAGGAGAGCCTACAGGCCTCTTGGGTAGAACTGCACCTTCACAATATGGTAATGAGAGCATTATTTAAGCCACAGTTTCTATTTATAATGGTTACATGGAAAAAATACTGCTGGATTTCCAGCATGCATCCAGATAAAGATAGCTCCAAGAGTTCTCACTGTGATAGCCCATGTCTTTCAGAGATATTATGGGATACTAATAGGGATTCTAAAACAGACATACAAAGCATTCGAAAGAAAAACAGCTCTCACTCCAAGAAAGATTATACTGAGAAAAAAGGAAGTTAAAAGCCTCTTTAAAAAAAACCTGAGATTAGATATAAGATTGATCAAGTCAGCCAGAAAATACTCCTCTAAAAAGAATTTCTCTCTAAATATCCAGAGTGCATAGCTACTCTCAGCATGAGTAATATGAGTATTACGAAGAAAGGGGGCATATTATCAGTGGAATTTTAAGTTTTTATTCATCTCTGCTGCTCTCATCTAGCCACTGAAGGCAGAATCTATATTGAAATATATTTGACAACTTCCACCAGTACTTTTGATAAAAAATTAAAATCTGACTGTGATAGTACAATGGAATATATGTGAGCCTGCAACATAGCTTACTAGAGAGTTATTACAGTTTTTGGGTGGCCACATCACTTGCCTTTATTTGTCCTGTAATAGCAGCATTCCAATTTGTGAAATGAAAGACACTAACATTATGCTTACTTATAATTATTCCTATTGGTTAAATTAATAAGCCTATCAGACTAACATCTACTGTAACAATTTGGTAGTAAATTTTCTTTGGATATTAAACATAAATATGTAAGTATGAATAATTTTAACGTACTCCTCATAATGTATGTGGAATCTTTCAAATTTTTCTGTAACTATAATTCAGTTCAAAAACTACATTTCAAAAGTATGAATCACAACACTACAATAGCTATTTAAGGAATTCATTTAAAGTAAATATTATGGCTTTATTCATATTATTGTAGAAAATACTAGTGAATGTATATGAATGAGGCTGTCTACAAACACTGCACATAACTAAACTAATTGTACTGAAGTAATAAATAGAAACCAAGGTATGACAACAGACTCCACTGTTCAGTTTATAAACTGAACTTTTGTTTGTTTGCTTGTTTTTTTTATTTTATTTCTGAGACAGAGTTTTGCTTTTGCTGCCCAGGCTGGAGTGCAATGATATGATCTCAGCTTACCACAACCTCTGCCTCCCAGGTTCAAGCAACTATCCTGCCTCAGCCTCCCGAATACCTGGGATTACAGGCATGTGCCACCCTGCCCTGCTAATTTTGTATTTTTAGTAGAGATGGGGTTTCTCCATGTTGGCCAGGCTGGTCTCCAACTCCCAACCTCAGGTGATCTGCCCACCTCAACCTCCCAAAATCCTGGGATTACAGGCATGAGCCACCATGTCCGGCCATAAACTAAACTCTTTTTGCTTTTGTAGTATAAATACTTCAGCCTGCAAACAATCACCATGGATAATCAGGTTTCTGTCAAACAACTTATTCAGTATCTTTTAATCTTTATAATTCAATTATGTATTGCTAAATTTTATCTATTTTTATGCTCAGCTTTTGTGTGCTCTTGGAATGAGCTTTAATCTGAACAAATCTGTGTCAACTTTAAAAGATTAAAAATCATAAGAATAATCTTTTGCCAAAGTAAAAACAAAGCAATTAATCTCAGGTCCCAGATAAAGACAATCCTGAGACAAAAAATATGACAAAAGGTTTATTTTGCTGTTAATATGACTTACATATATTTCCAAAAAACAGGGATAAAAATCTACACATAATCTAAATGTTTTGAGCATTAAATGCTATAAATTTCCCTTTAATGCCAACTTAGCTATATTGTAGAGATTCTGATGTGTTTTTTTTTTTTTTTTTTTTTGAGATGGAGTTTTACTCTTATTGCCCAGGCCAAATGCAATGGCACAGTCTTAACTCACTGCAACCTCCGCCTCTCGGGTTCAAACATTCTCCTACCTCAGCCTTTCAAGTAGCTGGGATTACAGGCATGTGTCACCATCAAAATAAAATAAAAAAAACAAGCAAACAAACAAAAGTTCAGTTTATAAACTGAACAGTGGAGTCTGTTGTCATACCTTGGTTTCTATTTATTACTTCAGTACAATTAGTTTAGTTATGTGCAGTGTTTGTAGACAGCCTCATTCATATACATTCACTAGTATTTTCTACAATAATATGAATAAAGCCATAATATTTACTTTAAATGAATTCCTTAAATAGCTATTGTAGTGTTGTGATTCATACTTTTGAAATGTAGTTTTTGAACTGAATTATAGTTACAGAAAAATTTGAAAGATTCCACATACATTATGAGGAGTATGTTAAAATTATTCATACTTACATATTTATGTTTAATATCCAAAGAAAATTTACTACCAAATTGTTACAGTAGATGTTAGTCTGATAGGCTTATTAATTTAACCAATAGGGATAATTATAAGTAAGCATAATGTTAGTGTCTTTCATTTCACAAATTGGAATGCTGCTATTACAGGACAAATAAAGGCAAGTGATGTGGCCACCCAAAAACTGTAATAACTCTCTAGTAAGCTATGTTGCAGGCTCACATATATTCCATTGTACTATCACAGTCAGATTTTAATTTTTTATCAAAAGTACTGGTGGAAGTTGTCAAATATATTTCAATACAGATTCTCTTATTTTAATATAGATTAAGCCTCTTATTTCTAATTTATATTTGTTTTACAACAGACAGGTCTCTAAACATGTCCTTGAACTCTTGGACATCTGAATTTTGCACACTGTGTGCACACGTAAGAATGATTATGGGAGAAAAAGCAGAAGACAGAAAGGTGTTATATGAAATTCATGGGTTCACATGAATAAAGCAAGTTCTTAGAGACCTATGAAGAATTTCAGATTCTGACACAATAATAGTGGGATACTACAACATCCCACAGGCACTAATAGATAACTGAAGAAGACAATTAACAAAACATTAGGATCTAAACTCCACACTTGACCAAATAGTCCTAATAGACATATACAGAAGTCTTCATCTAAAAATAGCATAACATACATTGTTCTCATCATCATGTGGCACATACTCAAAAACTGACCACACAATCAGAAATAGAATAATCCTCAGCAAATTCAAAAATCTCAAAATTATACAAACCCAAACACACAGACCACAGCTGAACAGAAATATAGTTCAATAAAAATAAAACAACTGATACAATTACATAAAAATTAAACAACCTGCACTTGAATAACTTTTTGGTAAATAATGACATTAAGGCAGAAACCAAGAAGTTCTTTTAAACAAATAAGAACCAAAAAACAGGCCAAGCACGGTGTCTCATACCTGTAATCCCAGCACTTTGGGAAGCTGAGGCAAGCAGATCACATGAGGTTAGCAGTTCGACACCAGCCTGGCCAACATGGTGAAATCCTGTCTCTACTAAAATTACAAATATCAGGCAGGCATGGTGACACATGCCTGTAATCCCAACTACTTGAAAGGCTGAGGTAGGAGAATGCTTGAACCCGAGAGGCGGAGGTTGCAGTGAGTTAAAACTGTGCCATTGCATTTGGCCTGGGCAACAAGAGTAAAACTCCATCTCAAAAAAAAGAACCAAAAAACACATCAGAATCTCTGCAATATAGCTAAGATGGCGTTAAAGGGAAATTTATAGCATTTAATGCTCAAATCAAAAAGTTAGAAAGATCTTCATTTTACAACCTGATATCATCAATAAAAGAATGAAAGAAGCAAGAGCAAATCAATCCCTAAGGTAGCAGCAGACAAGAAATAACCAAAATCAGATCTAAACTGAGATTTAGACATAAAACTTCACAAAATATTTAAAAATCCCAGAATTAAATCTATGAAAAAAATAAATAAACCACTAACTAGATTAATGCAGGAAGAAGGGATGACCCAAATAAACACAATTAGAAATAACAAGAGACATTACCACTGACCCACAAAAATCTCTTGAAGTCTACTATGAACACCTCTGTGCACACAAACAAGACAATCTAGAAAAAATGAAAAAAGTATTGAACAAATACATCCTTCCAAGAATGAACAAAAAAGAAATGAAACCCCTAAATAGATGAATAAGAAGCTCAAAAATTGAATTAGTAATAAATAGCCTACCAACCAAATAAAGCCAAGGACCAGACAGATTCACAGCTGAATTCTATCAAATGTACAAAAAAGTGCTGATATTATTTCTACAGAAACGATTTTAAGCAATTAAGAAAAAGTAACTTCTTTCCAACTCATTATATAAAAACAGCATTATTCTGATACCAAAACCTGGCAGAGATAAAACAAAAACAAAAAAAAATTCAGGCCAATATCTTTGAACATTGAGGCAAAAATCTTCAACAAAACACTGACAAACCAAATCCGGCAGCATATCAAAAAGCTAACCCAGTATGATCAAGTAGAATTTATTCTGGGAATGCAAGGTTGGTTCAACATACACAAATCAATAAATGTGATTCATCACATAAACAAAACTAGACAGAAACCACAAGATTACAATATATAATAGCAACAGATGCAGAAAAAGCTTTTGATAAAATTTAACATCTTTCATGTTAAAAACCTTCAACAACCTAGCCATTGAAGGTACATACTTTAAAATAATAAGTTATCTATGACAAACCATCAGCAAACATACTGAATGGACAAAAACCTGAAAGTGGACAGGTGCAGTAGCTCATGCCTATAATTTCAGCAATTTGGGAGGCCAAGGCAGGTGGATCACCTGAGGTCAGGATTCCAAGATCAACCTGGCTAACATGGCAAAACCCTGTCTCCGCTAAAAATACAAAAATTAGCCAAGTATGATGGCAGGTGCCTGTAATCCCAGCTACTCGAGAGGCTGAGCAAAGAGAATCACTTGAACCCAGAAGGTTGAGGCTGCAGAGGGCCAAGATTGTGCCACTGCACTCCAGCCTGGGAGACAAAGTGAGACTCTATCTCAAAAAGAAAAACAAACAAACAAGCAAACAAAGCATTCCTCTTTGAAAACTGGCACAAGGCAAAGACGCCTTCTCTCAACAGTACTATTCAACATAAAATTGAAAGTACTGGTTATAGTAATTAGGCAAAACATAAAAATAAAAGGCATTTGGCCAGGCACGGTGGCTCACGCCTGTAATCCCAGCATTTTGGCAGGCCAAGGCAGGCAGCTCACGAGGTCAGAAATTCAACACCAGCCTGGCCAACATGATGAAACCTCACCTCTACTAAAAATACAAAAATTAACCAGGCACAGTGGCGGACGCCTATAATCCCACCTACTCGGGAGGCTGAGGCAGGAGACTCGCTTGAACCTGGGAGGTGGAATTTGCGGTGAGCCAAGACTGTGCCACTACACTCCAGCCTGGGTGACAGAGCGAGACTCCATCTCACAAAAATAAAAATAAAAATAAATAAAAGGCACTTAAACAGGAAGAGAGGAAGTCAAACAATCCCTATTTGCAGACAACATAATTCTCCATCTGGAAAACCATATAGTCTTAGCAAAAAAGCTCTTTAACTTGGCAGAAAAGCTCTTTCTTGGCAGAAAAACAACTTCAGTATCATTTCAGGATACAAAATAAGTGTACAAACATTAGTAGTGTTCCTGTAAATCAACAACATCCAAGCCAAATACGAATCATAAACAATCCCTTCACAACTGCTGCAAAAAGAAAAAAATATCTACAAATACCAGGAAAGTGAAAGATCTCTATAAGAATTGCAAAACAATGCTTAAAGAAGTCAGAAAAGGCACAAATGGAAAACAACTTTATGCTCATAAACAGAAAAGATCAATATCCTAAAAATGATCATAATGTCCCCCAAAATATTTACAGATTTAATGCTATTCTAATCAAATGACCAAAATATTTTTAACAGAACTTTAAAAAAAAAAAACTATTGTAAAATTCATATAAAACCAAAACAGTCAAATAGCCAAGGTAATTATGAGCAAAAACAGCAAAGCTGAAGGCATTACACTACTACAGAGCTACAGTAAACAAAGCAACATGGAACTGGTACAAAAACAAACTCATAGACCAATGTAACAGAATAGACAGTCCAGAAATAATGTCACACACCTACAACCATCTGATCTTCAACAAAGGTGACAATAGAAATGTGGAAACAATTCCCTATAAAATAACTGGTGGTGGAATAACTAGCTAACATTATGTAGAAGACTGAAACTGGACCCCTTTATTACACCATATACAAAAATCAACTCAAGATTAATTAAAGACTGAAATTTTTATTTTAATATTATAAAAAACCCTGGAAGATAACTTAGGAAATACCATTCTAGACATAGAATCTAGTAGAGATTTCATGATGAAGCTACCAAAAGCAACTGCAAAAAAAGCAAAAATTGACAAATTGGACCTAATTAAACTAAACAGCTTCTTTACAGCAAAGGAAACTATCAACACAGTAAAGAGACAACCTACAGAATAACAGGAAATATTTTCAAACTATGCTTCTAACAAAGGTCTAGTATCCAGAATCCATAAGGAACTTAAACAAGTTTACAAGAAAAAAAAGACCTCACTAAAAAGCAGACAAAAAAACATGAAAAAGATGCTTCTCAAAAGAAGACAAACATGTGGCTAACACACATATAATAAAATGCTTATCAATAATTATTGGAGAAATGCAAAGAAAAACCATGAGATACCATCTCATGCCAGTGAGAACGGCTATTAAGCCACAAAATAGATTATGTCAAGGTTGCAGAGAAAAGGGAATACTTATACACTGCTGTTAAAAGGGTACATTGCGGTGGCTCAAGCCTATAATCCCAGCACTTTGGGAGGCCGAGACGGGCGGATCACAAGGTCAGGAGATCGAGACTATCCTGGCTAACACAGTGGAACTCCGTCTCTAATAAAAAAATACAAAAAAAAAAAAAAACAAACTAGCCGGGCAAGGTGGCGGGCGCCTGTAGTCCCAGCTACTCGGGAGGCTGAGGCAGGAGAACGGTGTAAACCTGGGAGACGGAGCTTGCAGTGAGCCGAGATCCGGCCACTGCACTCCAGCCTGGGCAACACAGCGAGACTCCATCTCAAAAGAAAAAAAAGGGTACATTGATTCAACCACTGTAAAAAGCAGTGTGGCAATTTCTCACAGAACTAAAAACAGAATTACCATTTTATCAAGCAACCTCATAATTGGGTATATACCCAAAGAAATATAAATTATTCTGTCATAAAGACACATGCACAAGGGTGTTCACTGCAGCACTATTCACAGTAGCAAAGACATGGAATCAACTTGAATGTCTATCAATGGTAGACCGAATAAAGAAAATATGGTATGATCAGGCACAATGGCTCACGCCTGTAATCGCAGCACTCTGAGAGGCCAAGACAGGTGGATTGCCTGAGCTCAGGAGTTTAAGACCACCCTGAGCAACATGGAAAAATCCCATCTCTAAAACACTACAAAAACAAAAATTACCTATGCATGGTGCTGTATGCCTGTAGCCCCAGCTACTTGGAAGGCCGAGGTACAAGAGGATTGCTTGGCCCAGCGTGATGGCTCACACCTGTAATCCCAGCACTTTGGGAGGCCGAGGCGACGGATCACCTGAGGTCAGGAGTTCAAGACCAGCCTGGCCAACATGGTGAAACCCCGTCTCTACTAAAAATACAAAAATTAGCCAGGCATGGTGGTGGGCGCCTGTAATCCCAGCTACTGGAGAAGTTGAGGCAGGAGAACTGCTTGAACCCAGGAGGCATAGGTTGACATGAGCCGAGATCACCCATTGCACTCCACCTTGGGCGACAAGACCAAAACTCGATTTAAAAAAAAAAAAAAAATTAATCACATAGGAACACTTCTAGGAGGTACCAAGTTTCATCACATAAAATGTAGCATTAAACTCAAAAATCAAAATAACAGGATATTGGGCTGGGCGCAGTGGCTCACACCTGTAATCCCAGCACTTTGGGAGGCTGAGATGGGCAGATCACTCGAGGTCAGGAGTTCGAGACCAGCCTGGGCAACACGGTGAAACCCCATCTCTACAGAAAATACAAAAACTAGCCAGGTGTGGTGACACATGCCTGTAGTCTCAGCTACTCAGGAGGCAAAGGCAGGAGAATCACTTGAACTGGGAACTGCAGGTTGCAGTGAGCTAAGATGCACCATTGTACTCCAGCCTGGGTGTTGCAGTGCGACTGTTTATCTCAAAAACAATCAAACACACAAAAAAACAGGATATAGAACAAAGATACTCACTATCAAAAATTTACCCTGCTAAAAAAAGGAATTGAAGTTTTCAGGAATCTATGTAACTCATCAATTATCTACCACATTGTTTTATGGAAACGCATTCATTGTCTACAGCTGAAATTGAAGAGAGATTTTTTTTTTTCTTTTTTTCCTTGGTAGCTACCAGTCTAAAAGCTAGATGGAATTCTGTTTGAAATCACTCAGCCACAGGCCAAGCATGGTGGTTCATTCCTGTAATCCCAGCACTTTGGGAGGCCGAGGTGGGCGGATCACCTGAGGTCAGGAGTTTGAGACCAGCCTAACATGGTGAAACCATCTCTACTAAAAATACAAAAATTAGCCAGGTATGGTGGTGTGTGCCTGAAATCCCAGCTACCAAGGAGGCTGAGGCAGGAGAATCGCTTGAACCCGGGAGGCAGAGGTTGCAGTGAGCCGAGATGGCACCATTGTACTCTAGCCTAGGCGACAGAGTGAGATTCTGTCTCAAAAAAAAAAAAAAAAAAAAAATCACTCAGCCATAAAAAAAAATGCCCGAGAAACTTGCTAAACTTACTCTGAGAAAGAAAAAGAGAAATGAAAATTTTCAACAAATAAAATATATTATTAGATATTAATGTTTTTGAAACTCACCTCTTTTATGCCCTTTGTAAATATTTTCTTACCTTTCAAGCTCTACTAATAAAACGCAATATACAGTTAAAAAACTGAGGTGAGCTGGGCACAGTGGCTCAGGCCTGTAATCTCAGCACTTTGGAAGGCCTGGGCAGGGGAGTCACTTAAGGCCAGAAGTTTGAGAACAGCCTGGCTAACATCGTGAAACTCCATCTCTACTAAAACTACAGAAATGAGCTGAGTGTGGTGGCGCACACCTGTAGTCCCAGCTATTTGGGAGGCCGAGGCATGAGAATCACCTGAACTCAAGAGCTGGAGGTTGCAGCGGGCCGAGATGGCACCACTGTACTCCAGCCTGGGTGACAGAGGGAAACTCTGTCTCAAAAAAAACAAAAACAAACCTTCGGTCAAAATAAGTGAAAAAACCTTTTCAAGACACAGATATGTCTTAATCATGTGTCAAGTCAGGCAACCCAAATACTTGAGAGACTGTCCCACTCCATCCTACTCACTAAAGTGCTCAATAACCCCCTCTCAGGAGACTCTGAACTATGCTCCATTGAGTGCCTCAGGCGCATTTTATTCCTCAAGTTTTTACACCATCTCACTGGGGTCAGTTTTTTGGGGTTTGTTTTTGTTTTCGAGGAGTCTCACTCTGTCGCTCAGGCTGGAGTGCAGTGGCGCGATATCCGCTCACTGCAACCTCCACCTCCAAGGTTCAAGTGACTCTGCCTTGGCCTCCTGAGTAGCTGTGATTACAGCTTGTACCACTACACCCAGCTATTTACTTTTTTTTTTTTTTTTTTGTATTTTTAGTAGAGATGGGGTTTCACCATGTTGACCAGCTGGTCTTGAACTCCTGACTTCATGATCCGCCCTCCTTGGCCTCCCAAAGTGCCAGGATTACAGGCCTGAGCCACCGCACCTCGCCCTGGTTTTGTTTTGTTTTGTTTCTCGAATTTTTTTTACTATTTTTCTGCCCTCTAAAGGAAACCAGGAGTTAGAAATTATTTGTTTTCTCTTCAATACTAGTATCTGATTGGCTGACCAGCAATGTGTCTTTAAGAAATGAAAGCTGGGCCGGGCGCGGTGGCTCAAGCCTGTAATCCCAGCACTTTGGGAGGCCGAGACGGGCGGATCACGAGGTCAGGAGATCGAGACCATCCTGGCTAACACGGTGAAACCCCGTCTCTACTAAAAAAATACAAAAAACCTAGCCGGGCGAGGTGGCGGGCGCCTGTAGTCCCAGCTACTCGGGAGGCTGAGGCAGGAGAATGGCGTGAACCCGGGAGGCGGAGCTTGCAGTGAGCAGAGATCCGGCCACTGCACTCCAGCCTGGGCGACAGAGCGAGACTCCGTCTCAAAAAAAAAAAAAAAAAAAGAAATGAAAGCTGGGTTGGGTGAAGACAATATTAATGTCTCAAAAAATTAGCTTTAAAAAAAAAAAAAAAGTGCACCAGGAAATGCCTCTTAGACTCAGGGCATCCACCTGCACACTTGGGAAGCTACACTCAATACCTCAGATTTTCCTATGAGAGTATATGACCCAAAGCTGATATTTACTAGACACTCTAGCAGACACAGCCACGGTAGGTATCTTAGTTTATCCCAATACAGTTCTGAAACCCTGGTCCAAGAAAACCGAACGATGACTAAAGACACATCACACTATAGTTTCCAAAAGGAAAACTTCACCCAAAAACATTCTGATAAGATATCTGTGTCTAGGGAAAATAGAAGAAAAAAACACAGAGATATTTTACAATACAGTGTCAAGAGATTATTCTTTGCTTTCTTCTCATAAGAAATATTTACAAAAAGAAAACAAATCTTTTTAAATGTGCCATCAAATGCTGTCAAAAAATGATTAATTAATTGACCAGGCGAGGTGGCTCACGTCTGTAATAGCAGCTCTTTGGGAGGCCGAGGCAGGAGTATCGCTTGAGGCTAGGAGTTTGAAACCATCCTGGCCAACACAGTGAAGCCCGGTCTCTACCAAAAATACAAAAATTAGCCAGGTATAGGGGCGGGCGCCTGTAATTCCAGCTACTTGGGAGACTGAGACAAGAGAATCGTTTGATCCCATAAGGCAGAGGTTGCAGAGAGCCTAGATCGCACCACTGCACTCCATCTGAGGCGACAGAGCAAGCCTGTCTCAAAAATTAAAAAAAAAAAAAAAAATTAAAATAGGTATCAAAACGTACATTAAAGGACAAATAGATGATAAAGTGAATTAGGGAGGGGAAACTGGCATTTGGGAATATCAGACGAAACGGGAAATTTAGTATTTTCCTGCAAGCCAGAGTTAGGCTGGAGGAATAGGGGATGAGGGGTGAACTTGAAGCCCTGCTTGGGACACATGTGAAAATTTCAGAAAAAAATCAGTCCCCTATGGAATGTGAAAATAATTAAGTGGCAGGCAATTAGATTGAGGTGACTCTAGTCCCCGGATTTCTACTTCTAAAAATAAAAATCTAAACTCAAGAGCATTTTTTGGTATATTACTACATTAGCGGAAACAAAATTCAGGCTTAACCAAGAATAAGCTGCCAATTGAGCTCTGATTACATTACCAGGCTATTTCTACCTTGAATGTAAAAATCAAGAAAATAGGCTGGGCACGGTGGCTCACTCCTGTAATCCTAGCACTTTCGGAGGCCGAGGTGGGTGGATCACCTGGGGTCAGGAGTTGGAGACCAGCCTGGCCAACATGGTGAAACCCCGTCTCTACTAAAAATAAAAAAATTGTGGTGGCGGGCGCCTGTAATCCCAGCTACTAGGGAGGCTGAGGCAGGAGAATCGCTTGAACCCAAGAGGCGGAGGTTGCGGTGAGTCGAGATCACACCACTGCACTCCAGCCTGGGCAAAAGAGTGAGACTGTCTCCAAAAAAAAAAAAAAAGCTAGATAACTGTACCTAGCCAATTATTGAATTTGGTTTCTTTATCATGAACCTTATAACAATCTCTTCTTCAAGCCCCTTCCATGGACCACAAATTACAAACCACAGCTGGGTGCTGTACAATTTTTTCAATTATTCTTTTATTAAATTACTTAGTATTTTTGCAGTGACGCCCATAAATTTTTAATGGGAAAAAAGAGGGCCTGGGAACCCCACAGACCAAAGCTCTTCCCGTTCATGAACACGCAACCCGAGTCAGGATTCTACCCTGACGACCATCCCTGGGTCCCTGCACAATTTGGGAGAGACGCGGGACTGCGGGTCACTGCGCAGGGAAGAGACAGGACGCCTGGGGATTTGGCTGTCAGCGTAGCCGCCATCTTATTTCTGCAGGAGACTGAGGCCGAGCTGGGCAAGGAGAACTCCGGGCGCAGATTGTGGAGCTGACTGCGGGGAGGCCTGCGTCCCGCCACAACCGCTTCCCACCAGTTCCAACCAGCCCCCTCCCCTCTCTCGGGATGTCAGACTGGAATTCTTACCATTTCTAGGCTTCTAGGGGGTCCCGGCATCTTAGCTGTGGATCTCCAATACCCGCTGGTAACAGCGCCACAAACGCGGGGCCTCTAGGAGCAGAGGATACAGATCAGTGAAAACAGACCTGCAGCTCCAGCGGCAGCAAGAGACAAAGGCCCCGCCATATCCCGGAAGCCGCCCTGTCCGCTCCAGCTGTGTGCCTGATTGGACAGTTCCCAGCCCAACGTCCCTGATTGGATAACGTTTAAGGCCCCGCCTAGTCAGACCCTGAGTGATAGAAGAAGTGATCACACGCTGGACTGAAGAGTGACAGCTTAAGCTGCAGCCTTATCAGGCAGGGCTTCCTCCCTGAGCTGAGCCAGGCCCACCCCAGAGCATGCGAAAATTCTATATCCGTTTTGCTCTCTCTCTTTTTCAACGTATTCAAAATGTGAACAAACATATTTTATATATATTAATAATACATAAAATTTTTGTTCAAGAGAAAATCAACTTTTACTTTAGTAATAATGTATTATCAGTACAAAAAGCTAATTTAATAAACCGTTATAAGTAAATCCATCAGCTGGGCGCGGTGACTCACGCCTGTAATCCCAGCACTTTCGATGGCCCAGGCGGGCAGATCACCTGAGGTCAGGAGTTCAAGACCAGTCTGACTAACATGGTGAACCCTCATCTCCACTAAAAATACAAAGTTAGCTAGGTGTAGTGGCATGTACCTGTAATCCCAGCTTCTCGGGAGGCTGAGGCAGGAGAACTGCTTGAACCCAGGAGGTAGTGGCTGCAGTGAGTGTAGATCGCGTCATTACACTCCAGCCTGGACAACAAGAGTGAAATTCTGTCTCAAAAAAAATAAAAGTAAAAAAAAAAATAGCTGGGTATGGTGGCGCGTGCCTGTAATCCCAGCTTCTCAGGAGGCTGAGGCAGCAGAATTCCTTGAACCCTGGGGGCTGAGGTTGCAGTGAGTCAAGATCTTGCTACCGCACCCTAGCCTGGGCGACACAGCGAAACTTTGTCTCAAAAATAGTAATAATAATAATAACAAAAATAAAGTCCATCGAATTTGTCTTTTTGACCATTCTAGATTTTTATACATATTTTATGATCTCTTATCATTTTTTATTTTTTATTTTTTGTCTAGACAAAGTCTAGCTCTGTCGCCCAAGCTGGAGTGCAGTGGCGCCATCTCGACTCACTGCAACCTCTGCCTCCTGGGTTCAAGCGATTCTCCTGCCTCAGCTTCCCAAGTAGCTGGGATTACAGGCATGCATCACCAAACTCGGCTAATTTTTTGTATTTTTAGTAGAGACGGGGTTTCACTGTGTTGCCAAGCAGGTCACGAACTCTTGGCCTCAGGTAATCCACCCGCCTCAGCCTCCCAAATTACTGGGATTACAGGCGTGAGCCATCGTGCCCGGCCATTTTTTAAGTTTTTATATTTTATTTTAATTTACATTATTTTTATGTTTTCAATTTGAAACAACCCCTAAGTAATTTCAAAGTAGACAAAATGTTTCTAACTTTCTTCATCAAAAGCATATTTTGCTTTTGTTTATATACTCTCTTTTTTTATTTCCGGGAGAGAGGCCTGTTCTTTCACCTAGGCTGAAGTGCAGAGGCGCAATCTTGACTCACTGCAACCTCCGCCTCCCAGGTTCAAGCGAATCTCCAGCCTCAGCCTCTGAAGTAGCTGGGACTACAGGGGTAAGCCATCAGGCCCGGTTTATTTCCATATTTTAAGTAGAGACTGGAATTTGCCTTGTTGCTCAGGCTGGTCTGGAACTCCTAAACTCGAAATGATCCGTCTGCCCTGGCCTCCCAAAATGTTGGGATTACAGATGTGAGCCACTGCACCTGACCTTTGTTTATACACTCTCTACGAAAAATTGGTTTTCTTACACCTAGAAATCTTAGTTTTATATATATAAATTACATTAACCCTTAACAAACTAATTTTTAATGAAATCCCTAGAAAGTAATTTTGAACTGTTTTGTATCAATATTTGTAGATAAAAAACATTTTATGTTTTTTAATGTTTATTCAAATTTTCTGTTAAGTAACAGATCTAAATATAGTTAGCTTTTCTATATCATGTTTTAAAAAAATTGTGGGCTGGGTGCAGTGGCTTACACCTGTATTCCCAGCATTTTGGGAGGCCGAGGTGGGTGGATCACGAGGTCAGGAGTTCGAGACCAGCCTGGCCAATATGGTGAAACCCCATCTCCACTAATAAATACAAAAATTAGCTGGGCATGGTGGCGTGCACCTGTAGTCCCAGCTACTCGGAGGCTGAGGCAGGAGAATCGCTTGAACCTGACAGGCGGTGGTTGCAGTGAGTCAAGATCAGATCACTGCACTCCAGCCTGGGTGACAGAGTGAGGCTCTGTCTCCAAAAAAAGAGAAAAGACTGTGGTCACTCATGATGGTTCATGCTTATAATCCCAGCACTTTGGGAGGCCAAGAAATGAAGACTGCTTAAGCCCAGGAATTCGAGATCAGGCTGGGCAACATGGCAAAAACATGTATCTAAAAAATTACAAAAGTTAACTGAGCATGGTGGCCTGCACCTTTAGTACCAGCTATTCAGGAGGCTGAGGGAGGAGGATTGACTGAACCAAGGAGGTTGAGGCTGCAATGAGCCCTGATCAAGCCATTGCACTCTATTCTGGGTGACAGAGTGAGACCCCTTCTGAAAAATAAAAAATAAACGAAAAACAGCCAAAGCACAGAAAGTTAAACTTACGGGATTTGGGGTTATTTTGTTTTTGTTTATTATTATTATTATTTCCAAAGTTTCTAAGGTACAGATGATGTTTGGTTACATGGATAAGTTCTTTTGTAGTGATTTCTAACATTTAGGTGCACTCATCTCCCAAGCAGTGTGCACCGTACCCAATATGTAGTCTTTTATCCCTCACTCCTCTCTCACCCTTGCCACTGAGTACCCAGAGTCCATTTATATAATTCTTATGCCATTGCATTGTCATAGCTTAGTTCCCACTTATAAATGAGAACATACAATGTTTGGTTTTTTATTTCTTAGTTAATTCACTTAGAATAATGGTCTTCAACTCCATCGAGGTTGCTGCAAATACTATTATTTTATTCCTAGTTATGACTGAGTAGCATTCATTGGTGTGTATATATGTATGTATATATACACACATATATGTGTGTGGCATATGCCACATTTTCTTTTTCCACTTATTAGTTGATGGGCATTAATTAGGCTGCTTCCATTCTTTTGCAATTGCAAATTGTGCTGCTATAAACATGCATGTGCAAGTGTCTTACTCATATAATGACTTCTTTTTCTCCGTGTAGATACCCAGTAGTGGTATTGCTGAATCAAACGGTAGTTCTACTTTTAGTGTTTTAATCAATCTCCATACTGTTTTCCATAGTGGTTGTACTAGTATACATTCCCACCAGCAGTGTAAAAGTATTCCCTTTTCACCGCAGCCATGACAACATGTATTATTTTTTGATGTTTTAATTATGGTTATTTTTGCAGGAATAAGGTGGTATCACATTGTGGTTTTGATTTGCATTTTCCTGATCATTAATCATTAGTAATGTTGAGCATTTTTATCAATGTTTTTTGGCCATTTGTATATCTTCTTTTGAGAGTTAATTAAGTCTCATCTGTCTTTGTTTCATGTTGCATGTGTTTTTGGGTTCTTGGTCATGTACGCTTTGCCAAAGCCAATGTCTAGAAGAGTTTTTCCAGTATTATCTTCTACAATTTTTATAGTTTCAGGTCTTAACGTTTTTGATCCATCTTGAGTTGATTTTTGTTTTGCTTAGTCTTACTTTATCTATGCAGGTTCTTTTTTGTTTCATATGAATTTTAGATGTTCTTAGTTATGTGAGGAAATTATGATGTTACCTTCGTGGGAATTGTATTGAATTTGTAGCTCGCTTTTGGTAATATCATCATTTTTACAATACTAACCGTACCCCTCTATAAGCATGGGATGTGTTTTTATTTGTTTGTGTCATCTATTATACCTTTCAGCAATGTTTTATAGTTTTTCTTGTAAAGATCTTTCATGGCCCTCGTTAGGGATAATCCTAATTATTATTACTATTTTTTTTGCAGCTGCTTTAAAAGAGGCTGAGTTCTTGATTTAAATATCAGTTTGGGCCGGGCGCGGTGGCTCAAGCCTGTAATCCCAGCACTTTGGGAGGCCGAGACGGGCGGATCACGAGGTCAGGAGATCGAGACCATCCTGGCTAACCTGGTGAAACCCCGTCTCTACTAAAAAAATACAAAAAACTAGCTGGGCGAGGTGGCGGGCGCCTGTAGTCCCAGCTACTTGGGAGGCTGAGGCAGGAGAATGGCGTGAACCTGGGAGGCGGAGCTTGCAGTGAGCTGAGATCCGGCCACTGCACTCCAGCCTGGGCGACAGAGCGAGACTCCGTCTCAAAAAAAAAAAAAAAAAAAAAAAAAATATCAGTTTGGTTGCTGTTGGTGTATATCAATGCCACTAATATGTGCACATTAATTTTGTATCCTAAAACTTTATTGATTTATCAGATCTAGATGCTTTTTGATGAGTATTTAGGGTTTCCTAATTAGATAAGTGTAACATCAGTGAACAGTGGCAATTTGACTACCTCTTTACCAACTTGGAGGCTCTTTATTTCTTTTCTCTAGTTGCTCTGGCTAGGACTTTCAGTACTATGTTGAATAGAAGTGATGAAAGTGGGCACTATTGTCTTGTTCCAGTTCTCAGAGGAAATGTTTCCAACTTTTTCCTGTTCAGTTTAATGTTGGCTGTGGGTTTGTCACAGATGGTTTTAAAAAAAATTGAAGAGACTGATTCTGAGCCATATATGCGTGGCAATGGCCTATGACACAACTGTCAGGAGGTTCTGAGAACATGTGCCCAGGGTGGTCGGGGTGGAACTTACTTTTATATATTTTGGAATGAGACATCAATCAAATACTTTTTTGAGATGGAGTCTCGCTTTGTTGCCCAGACTGGAGTGCAGTGGCGTGATCTGGTCTCACTGCAACCTCCGCTTCCCAGGTTCAAGAGATTCTTCTACCTCAGCCTCCCAAGTAGCTGGGACTACAGGTGCATGCCACCATGCCCGGCTAATTTTTTTGTATTTTTAGTAGAGACGGAGTTTCACAGTGTTAGCCAGGATGGTCTCAATCTCCTGACCTCATGATCTGCACGCCTTGGCCTCCCAAAGTGCTGGCATTACAGGCGTGAGCCACTGTGCCTGGCCAATCACATACATTTTAAAAATGCACTGGTGGGCAGGTGCAGTGGTCTGAGCAACAGACCAACACTCTGTCTCAAAAATAAATAAATAAATAAATAAATAAATAAATAAATAAATAAATAGGTTTGATTCAGAATGGTTGGACAACTCAAGCAGGGGGCTCCCAGGTAAATTTAAATATTTTCTGGTTGACAATTGGTGGAATTTATCTGAAGACTTGGGATCAACAAAAGGGAATTTTTAGGTTAAGGTAAGGAATTATAGAGACCGAGTTTTACTGTGCAGAGAAATCTCTCAGATAGCTGACTTCAGAGACAGAACAGGTTGTAAAATGTTTCTTATCAGACCTAAAAGGGTGGTTGGCTCTTAGTTGACTATCTCCTGGATCTGCACAGGAAGAAAGGAAAACAAAGGGGGAAGGAGATTTTCTACAGAATGTGAGTTTTTCCCACAAGAGACTTTGTGGGGCAATTTCCAGATATGGCAAGGAAATCTATTTTGGGTTTAAATACTTTTTTCTTGTCTCATAATGTTATGAGGGAGTTAGACTGAAAAGTAAGTCATGACATATAGGGTCAAATAAACTGCATCTGATGAGAATTTATGGTTTGTAGGGCATGACTCCCTATATCCCCTAGGTACAAATTTGGGCAAGATAAAAAATCAGAGGTCAGTTCTCAGTCCTCCTCTTGGCCAAAAAGCATTCCACAGAATGCATATGCAAGCTAACAGCAGCAGGTCCCATGGTACTAGGAAGGGTTCTTCCCAGAGTTGTCTGATCTGGTCATTAGGTGAGCTCCCACAATGCTAGGAAGCCTCATTTCTAGAGTAGTCTGGTTGGTGGTAGTTTTAAATATTAGCAATTTGGATAATGCTATGAGGACATAGTCTGACCTGATGTAACAGTCAATTGTTTAAAGGGTGAGATGGAGTCAGGCCTAGGTTTAGTCTAAAATAAAAAATCTTGGATAAAATCTATTTTCTGAGCTGTCATGATGCAGGTCTTTAATTGTGCCTTTCCTTCTGCTGCATCCAGCATAACATCTTCAAAAAATACATAAAAATATAGCAAGGATTAGGCACCCAAAAGGTTATACGTAGAGTCAGAGGGCAGTAAACAGCCTCTGACTGTTTACTAACCAGCCAAAAAACCACTGTATGCATCATCATACTTTTTGATCAGACTCACAATGTGTTTATCCTCCTTATAAAGGGTTATTTGGACCTTGTGATAAATCTTACTTGAGAATTGTGGGACCAACATTAAATTAGAATTTAATAAATTTAACTTTTTTCCAGCCAATTTATCTCCATAGGTATAGCATCCTGAGGAGGGCATAAATTCAACGCAAGAAATGTCTGGTCCTCAGTGTCTGAATTGTTATAGACTTGTTAACAGTAGACAAATCTATTTTTCCTCCGATTTTTGTATTGCACCATATACTGGTATTTGGGAGAGAAAAGGTTTTGTCACAGGAGAAGTCATATAATTCTACAGTGTCAGTTTTCCCATGGCAGGATTCCCTATGGCTGAGGGCCTTAACAGTCAAAAGACTTAAAGCCAATTAATTGTCCCAGGCTAGATAGGAATGGATGTGGACAGGAATTTGTTGTTTTTCTCTTTTTTTTTTTTTTCCATGAGATGGAGTCTTGCTCTGTCGCCAGACTGGAGTGCAGTGGCGTGGTCTTGGCTCACTGCAACCTCCACCTCCCGGATTCAAGCAATTCTCCTGCCTCAGCCCCCTGAGTAGCTGGGACTACAAGTGAATGCCAGCACATCCGGCTAATTTTTTGTTTTTTTTTTGTTTGTTTGTTTGTTTTTTTGCTTAGTATAGACGGGGTTTCACCGTGTTAGTCAGGATGGTCTCGATCTCCTGACCTCATGATCTGCCCGCCTCGGCCTCCCAGAGTGCTGGGATTACAGGCAAGAGCCACCGCATCTGGCCCAGTTTTTGTTAAGGACTTAAAGGAATTAGCTATATGAAACATAAGCATTGTTCTGAAAAATTAAATAAACAATTTTGAATGATTTCAATAATTAATTAATTTACTATTGAGGAACACATTTACCACAGTTATAGTGTTTCTACATATGAGGAGATGTGCTCTGCGGCAAGGGTTTGTGATAAAGAATTAATTTTCTTAATTACTATATTTCACGAGACTCTATATTATCTTTTTTTTTTTTTTTTTGAGACAGAGTTTCACTCTTGTTGCCCAGGCTGGAGTGCAATGGCACAATCTCGGTTCACTGCAACCTCTGCCTCCAAGGTTCAAGTGATTCTCATGCCTCAGCCTCCAGAGTAGCTGGGACTACAGGTGCACAGAACCACACCCAGCTAATTTTTGTATTTTTAGTAGAGACGGGGTTTCACCATGTTAGCCAGGCTGGTCTCGAACTCCTGACCTCAGGTGATCCACCCGCCTTGGTCTCCCAATGTGCAGGGATTACAGGTGTGAGCCACCCACCAGAATTATTTCTTTTAGTAGTTTAGAAATCTCAATTGCCTTTTCAGATTGGTTAGGAAAAGCCTCAATCCAAACAGCAAAGGTGTCAATGAATGCCTAATAAATATTTAAACCCTTTACATGGGGGCATCTGTTATAGTCTATTTGCCAGTCTTCACCAGGGTACGTTCCTCTATGCTGAACAGGCATAGAGGAACTAAAGGAGGAGCTAAACATTGGTCATTTGGGTTGTTCCAGGCATATAGTTCACAGGCCTGAGTGACCTGGTCTACTCTTTTAAGTAATTCTTTTCCTATAAAAAGCCAAGATATTAATTTAAACAGGGAATTTATTCCCAAATGAATAGAGTCATGCAAATGTTTAACTATTTTTTTATTGATTAGCACCTCATATCAGGTTTATCGGAGTGTCTAGCAAAATGCCTGCTATTTCAATAAGAGTTCCCTGTCATCCACTGGTGTCTTTTAGCTTATAGAACTCCTTGTACTTGGTGTGGGCTTAGACCTCAGGGTGTTGTTCTAAAGCCAGTTTATTGGCCTTATCTACCAAAAGAGAAGTTGCCACAACTTCCCTGAGGCATCCAGGCATGATAAGAAAGTTGTGTAAGAAAACCAAAGTCACTGAAAAACAGCTTAGAGATTAGGTAAAATGGTATCTATGGGCTTATCAATCTATCCCCGTGACCAGTTTTGGGGTGACAGAGACCCATTATAATGGGTCAAAACAGAGTAAGCAGTCCAGAAGAAAGTTAATATTCTTTTTTTTTCTTTTTTTTGAGATGGAGTCTCACTCTGTCACCCAGGCTGGAGTGCAGTGGTGTGACCTCAGCTCATTGCAACCTCCGCCTCCCGGGTTCATGTGATTCTCTTGCCTCAGCCTCCTGAGTAGCTGGAATTACAGGCATGTGCCGCCACACCCAGTTAATTTTGTATTTTTAGTAGAGATGGGGGTTTCTCCATGTTGGTCAGGTTGGTCTCGAACTCCTGACCTCAGGTGATCCACCCACCCGCCTCGGGCTCCCAAAGTACTGGGATTACAGACATGAGGCAATGCACCCAGCCTCTTTTTTTTTTTTTTTTTTTTTTGAGACGGAGTCTCTGTTTCCCAGAATGGAGTGCAGTAGCATGATCTCAGCTCACTGCAACCTCCACCTCTCAGGTTCAAGCAATTTCTGGATAATTTTTTGTATTTTTAGTAGAGATAGGGTTTCACCATGTTGACCAGGTAGTCATGAACTCCTGACCTCAAGTCATCCACCCACCTCGGCCTCCCAAAGTGCTAGGATTACAGGTGTAAGCCACCACGCCTGGTGAAACTTCATATTCTTACCTGCCATGGCAAAGGTTACCGAGGCTTTTCCAGATATATGGCTAGTTGTCTGATGGAAACAGTGGTGGAAGGTCTCAGGTCCCGACACTCTTGGGTGCTTGCCTGGCTGTTTTACCCATCATTAGTTCAGGTGCTGATGGCTCTCTTCAGAACACTGGACAAACCCTCTTCCAATGGTCAGTTTTCTTACAGTGTACACCCTGATTTATGCCCAAGGCACAGTGACTCTGATGCCCAAGTTTGGGCTTCCCACTTTTCAGCTTCCCTTGTTCAAGCCAAGACCCAGGAGGGCAACTCCATTTGGGAGGTTAGCTTAAGGTTGCAACCAAGAGCTGCAACTTATGGGAGGTTCTTCTTCCTCTTTCTGCTTCCTCCGCTTTGTCCCTGTTATTAAAAACTAAAAATGCCATATCCAAAGCTGTTCCAGAGAAGTTTGGGAACCCATAGCTGCTTTTAGTAGTTTTCTATAGATATTAGGGGCAGACTGGGTTATAAAATGTACTCCCAGAAGGGTTTATCTTTTCCTTGAGGCAAGACCAGTGTTAGTATATTTCCTGACTGCCTCAACTAAAGGCTATTAAAACAAAGTTGGATTGTCATCTTTGCCCTGAGAAACTTCCTTAACCTTTTCATTGTTAATGGGTTTTTTCATACATTTCTTCATCTGTTTCAACAAACAAGTGACCATATGACCTCTTCTTCCAAGTCCTCACACCCCCTTTGATAGTTCCACTCTAGATCTTGATCTGGAACTGCTATACCTCCTGTCTGATATATATTATGGTTCAGGTTATGAGCCAATACCTCATCTGCATGAGTCCTAGCTGTCCCCAAAATGCATTGTTTTTCTTCCACTGTACAACACAGAGACAACAAAATATACAGATCCTGCCATGTTAAACTGTAGGTCAGAGTTAACTTCTCAAGCTCACCCATGAATTTTCCTGGATCTTCAGAGAAATGACCAAACTTGTCTTATTATAGAGCCAAACCAGACAGAGAAAAGGGGACACATCCTCTCACAGGCCTTCTTCCCCATTTGCAACCTCTGTAAATGATCAAAGATTTCCCCTTGGAAGTTGATAGGCAGCTCCACTACAAGTAGTACTCACAGGGCTAAGTTCTTCAGGGACTGGTGGGTGTAGAGTAGGACTAGATGGGTAAGGAGGAGGGACAAATGGTTCTCAATAGAACTTTCAGGTGTACTAGTGGGAAAAAGGACCAACACATCTGAACCTTCAGACCTGAGAGAAAGAAGTTCTGCTTCACCCAAAATGCCCACTGAACCAAATGGCAGGGGGCTTGTCATAAAGGATCATCTTGTGTGTCCAATTCTTTTTCTTCTATTTCTCTCATGAAATAAGGACATGCCTGCCGCAGGGTTTCATTCTGACTGAGCAGCAAAAATACTCGAACATACGGTATTTTATCCCATTTTCCCTACCACTTACAGAACAAATTGAGTTGAAGTATAAATACCCATTAGAGGCAATTTTTCTTGTATCTTTCTGAAACTGCTTGCTGTTTTTCCATGCATACCATCCTTAAGAAAGGGCATGCTCTTAACCCAATCTGTAATCTCTGTTTCTGAGGTTTTAGTAACCTGATGTTTCTCTTTTGTCGTAGACAGCCCTGAAGATGAGTTTTCATCCCAGAGAACAGAAAGGTCAAGATGTGCTTGAAAAAGCGGATGGGGAGCATTGGGTCAGGAAAGACCAGGCTGTCTAAGCATTCAGAGACACCTATGTAACTGTCCTTGCAATTAGGAGCCAGGCCCCAAAAAGCTTCTCACTGCCTGTGTCTTTGACCTAGGCTCAGGCAGAAGAGAAAAGTCACATAACCTAGGCCCTTCACCTGGTTATATATCACAGTCACCCCAGTGGGAAGCACCCAGGCACAGGGAAAAAATTATGTCAGTGCTGAGACAAGTGATCTGTCACAATCCCCACTGTTGACAGGTCTCAGAGACAAAAAATAGTCATATCATCTTGTTTAGTAGGCCAAGGACATTCACTATGTTTCCTGTGGACAGGGAACAGGCAGAAATATTACATCACCTGTGTGTTGTGCCTAGGGATTAGTCACTCCCCCTTCTGTGGTCAGGGCCCAGGCAGGAGCAAAGAGTAACATCATATAGGTACTTGGCCCAGATATGTTACAATGTCTCCTAGGGAAAAGCCTATGTAAAAGTCCAGAGTAGGGGGCCTTCTCTTTTGACTTTGAAGCTCCCCTCCCTCTGTCTCTGTACAGGGGAGCTTCTTCCTTCTGTCTTCTCCCTTCCTTCTTGCCTATTAAACTCTCCACTCCTTAAAACCAAGAAGAAAAAAAAAAGTGGAGAGTAACATCAAATAGATGATGGGTTCAGAAATACGGCAAAAATGGCCCCTGTAGTCAGGATATAGGTAGGAGATTCATATTACCTGGGTGTTGGACCCAGCAATATGTTATAATAGCCCATGTGGGCAGGGCATAGAAAGGACAAACACATTACCTGGGTGCAGGTACCAGTGATATGTCACAATGTCCTCTGTGGCAGGAACAAGACAAGAGTATAGGGTCACATCATCTACATACTGGTTCCAACAATATGTCCCAATCCTATCTGTGTGCTAGGCCCAGGCAGGAGTCAGATCCCTCAGGTTTTGAGCAGAGATGTGTGTCACAATCACACATGCAGAAAGGCTCAGGAATAACATGAATAATTCCTCACATATTCCCTTTATAGGTATGAGAGGCAAGACCATTTGGAAGCTGGGTCTAAGTGCACAAATCACAATCTCAATATGGATGAATTCATGAAAAAGAGCCTCAATCTCTCCTTCAGACTGTCTTCTCAGTAAAATCATGCCTCACAGATGTGCTGAATCTTGATCTGAGTCAGCAGCCCAGCTGTGGACCAGATCCACATATGGGAGTCCATTTTGCAACTTTCCACTGCCTCCAGGGGTGAGATTCAGAACTTCAGAAGTAGATTGTGTTCTTCTAAAAGGATGACATATTTACTGTTGACTGGGTGTGAAAACCAGTATCACAATGTCACCTGTGTGCTGGACCATGTAAGGGCATTCAATGCATTACCTGAGGACTTTATGCAATATGCATGTGAGTCACAATTCACTCTAAGACATTTGTGATGGTATGGACCCTTGAAAGTACGTGTTGCTCTGATCCCAGAAATGAGAGTCAACATCTCTTCAATTGGCTGATCCATATAGGAGAGTCCTCATCTGCCTATGAGCTACATTTAGAAGTGAGTCATCATTTGTAGCTTTAGAAATGAGCCATTCCTGGCTGGATGTCTGCATATCACAGTCACAATTCCAACTGTGGACTGCATCTGCATATGAGATTTAGGACCTCACCAGTGGGTTCTATGTTGAGGTTACAATTATAATGAGTGGCAGAATGTTCTTTTTTTCTTTTTCTTTTTTCTTTTTTGAGACAAAGTCTCACTCTGCTGCCCAGGATGGAGTGTAGTGGCATGATCTCAGCTCACTGCAACCTCCGCCTCCTGGGTTCAAGTGATTCTCCTCCCTCAGCCTCCTGAGTAGCTGGGACTACAGGTGAGTCCACCACACCTGGCTAATTTTTTGTATTTTTAGTAGAGATGGGGTTTTACCATGTTAATCAGGATGCTCTCAATCTCGTAACCTCGTGATCCACCCACCTCATGCTGAGATTACAGGCACAAGCCGGCCTCCCAAAGTGCTGAGATTACAGGTGTGAGCCACCACGCCTGGCAGGATATTCCTTTTTTTTTTTTTTTTGAGATGGAGTCTCACTCTGTCACCAAGGCTGAATGGCAGTGGTATGATCTCAGCTCACTGCAACCTCCGCCTCCTGGATTCAAGCAATTCTCCTGCCTCAGCCTCCAGAGTAGCTGGGATTACAGGCACCTGCCACCACGCCTGGTGAGTTTTGTATTTTTAGTAGAGATGGGGTTTCACCATGTTGGCCAGGCTGGTCTTGAACTCCTGATCTCGTGATCCACCCGTCTCAGCCTCCCAAAGTGCTGGGATTACAGGCTTGAGCCACCGTGCCTGGCCAGGATATTCTTTTAAGAAACACAATCTTGGGCTGGGAGCAGTGGCTCACGCCTGTAATCCCAGCACTTTGGGAGGCCAAGGCGGGTGGATCACCTGAGGTCAGGAGTTCAAGACCAGCTTGGCCAACATGGTGAAAACCCATCTGTACTAAAAATACAAAAATTAGCTGGGCTTGGTGGCATGTACCTGTAGTCTCAGTTACTCGGGAAGCTGAGGTAGGAGAATCACTTGAACTCAGGAGACAGAGGTTATAGTGAGCTGAGATCATGCCACTGCACTTTAGCCTGGGTGACAAAGTGAGACTCCATCTCCAAAAAAGAAAAGAAACACAATATCATCAGTGTTTTTGTCCCTTGATGCCACTCTATGTGCCATCCGAGGGCTTTATACAATATTTGAGAGAGTGGTAATTCTCTATGACCTTGGCAAAAAGAAGAGACTAAGGATTTTTTTGTTTTCCTAAGCCTAGCTAGGAGAGAGTATAACTCTTTTATTGCCTAGTTCAAGGTATAAGAATCATCATAGCAATTGCAAGTTGAAGCAAGATGTATGTCCCAATGACACCGGTGGGTAGGAAGTGAACAGAACAGTGACATCACCTGGGTCTCGTCTAAAGGTATGTCACAATCTTTCTTGAAGGCAAGGACCAGACAGGAGAGTCATATCACATCACCTAGCTTCTTGGCAGGGGATGGATTAAAATCTAATCCTATAAGATGGCTGCAGGTAGACTGGGTGCAGTGGCTCATGCCAGTAATCCCAGCACTTTGGGAGGCCAAGGCAAGTGTATCACCTGAGGTCAGGAGTTAGAAACCAGCCTGACCATCATGGTAAAACCCCGCCTCTACTAAAAATACAAGTATTAGACCAGTGTGGTAATACATGGCTGTAATCCCAGCTACTTGGGAGGCTAAGGCAGAAGAACTGCTTGAACCCAGGAGGTGGAGGTTGCAGTGAGCCAAGATCACATCACTGTACTCTAACCTGGGCAACAGAGTGAGACTCTGCCTTAAAAAAAAAAAAAAAAAAAAAAAAGACGAGATGGGTACAGGCCACAAGTCACATCACCTGGGTGCTGGTCCCAGTGATACGTTACAATGGTCTCTTTAAGCAACACCCTGAGAGGATAGACACACACCGGGTGGCTGATCCCAGTGATATGTCACAATCTTTTATTTGTGCATGGTGCATGTAGGTGAGGAGAGTCACATTTCTTAGGTGATGGATGCCAAAATATGTCACAAGGCCATCTGTGGGGAGGGCCCAGGCAGAAGTCTCTCAACCCCTACAGATGCAGTGATATGTAACAATATGTAAAATATGAAAGGTTCAGCCAAAAGATGAGATACATCATCTAGGTGCTGGGCCCAGTGATACATCACAATTCCCTTGTGGCAAGGTACAGGCTGAGGAAGAGTCATATCACTACCTAGGGGATAAATAAAAAGTTATTTCATCATACTCTTGTGGCCAGGGCTTATGTGGAAGACTTACATTACCTGGGTGGCAGACCCAGCTATATGTCACAATGCAAAATGTTTGCAGGGCCCAGACAAGAGAAAAGAGTTCCATTATGTAGGTGCCGTGCCCAGTGACATATCACAATCCCTTTTTGGTAAGAGTCCAAGCTGTGGAGGAAGTTTCGCATCACCTAAATGCTGTATTCAGCAACATGTCACAATTCCCTCTGAGAGGACAAGCCAGGAAGAAAAGTCACATCACCTAGGTAAAAGACCCAGAAATATTTTATAATGCTATCTTTTTGTAGGACTCAGGAAGAAAACAGGAGTCAGATAACGTAGGAGCTGGACCCAGCTATATGGCACAATCACTACAGTAGGCAAGGCCTTGGCATGAGAGGAGAGTCACATCAGATAGGTGCTGGGCCCAGCGATATGTAATGTTTCCTACTGTGCACAGGTCCAGAAAGATAAAAAGAGTCCTATCATTTAAGCGACTGACCCAGAGATATGTCACAGTGACGATTTGGGCAGGAACCAAGCAGAATCACATCCCTTGTGTGCTGGGCCCAGCAATAAGTCACTCTCGCTTCTGTTAGTGTGACCCAGGCCCAAAGATATATTATAATCTAACCATGGACAAAGTGAAGATGAGAGAGGAGAGTCACATAAAATAGCTCACGGGCAGAAAACTCACACCATCTAGGTTTAGGGATCAGCAATATGTCACAATGTTTTACATGGGCAAGTCCAAGAAAAAAACATATCCCTTTGGTGCTTAGTTCAGTAATATTTCACAATCTTTCCTGCAAGAAAAAAACTAAGAAATTAAAAAAAAAAATTAGCTATATGCTGTGAAAGGTCACAATACTTCCTGGGAGCAGAGACCAGGTAACACAAGAGAGTCACATCACCTGCAGGATTGCTGCAAAGACATTTTTTTTTTTTTTTTTTTTTTTTGGAAATGGAGTCTCACTCTGTTGCCCAGGATGGAGTGCAGTGGCATGATCTCGGCTCACTGCAATCTCCACCTCCTGGGCTCAAGCAATTCTCCTGCCTCAGCCTCTTGAGTAGCTGGGACTACAGGCACCCATTACCACACCTGGCTGATTTTTGGTTTTGTTTGTTTGTTTGTTTTTAGTAGAGACAGGTTTTCACCATATTGACCAGGCTGGTCTCAAACTCCTGACTTTGTGATCTGCCACCTTGGCCTCCCAAAGTGCTGGGATTACAGACATGAGCCACCGTGCCTAGCCACAAAGACATTTCAAAATGCCTCCTGTAGGCAAAGCCCAGGCATAAAAGTTACATCACCTGAGTGTTAAACCCAGCAATATATCACAATGGCCCAAGTGGGCGAATCACAGGCAGAAGTGTCACAAATTGTCGGTGCAGGGTCCAGCAATATGTCACAATATCCCCTGAAGGCAAAGACCTAAAAGAAGAGTCACATAAGTTAGGTGCTGGATGTAGCAATATGCTACAATTTCCCTGTAAGCAGGGACCAACAGAAGAAGAGAGTCACATCCTCTGGATGCTGGGCCCAGTAATGTGTCAACCATCTTTCCTGTAATAAAGACCCAGGCAGAAGAAACACATCATCTGGTTGCTGACCACAGCAATACGCCACAACTTTCTGTATAGGCAGGTGTAGGCAGAAGAGAAGAGTCACATCTCCTGGATGAGGAATGCAGAGACATGTCACAATGCCCCTTGTAGGAAGGGCCTAGGTAGGAGACTCCCATCCCTTAGGTGTTGAGTTCAGCAATACGTCACAATACCCAAATATGTGGAGCCTGAAAAAAAGAGGAAAGTCGCATCACCTAGATGTGAGGCCAGTGATGTGTCACAATTTCTCTGTGAGCAGAGATCAGGCAGGAGAAGAGAGTAACATTACCATGGTGATGGGCATTGAGTTATGTCACAAGGTCCCCTGTAGGAAGGCCCAGAAAAAAAGTTACATCCATCACCCAGGTGTTGAACCCAACAATATTTAACAATGTCTAATGTGATATATTGAGCCACAATATGGCACAACATGTAAGGCACACGGGAGAGTCACATAACATGGGTGCAGGATTTAGCAATAATTGACAATACCCAACATTTGTGGGATTTCCCCCCCCCCACAAAAAAAAAAAAAAAGAGGAGAGCCAAATCACCAAGCTGCTGGATTCAGTGATAAATCACAATCTTACCTTTGGACTGAGACCAGGCAGCAAAATCAAATCACGCGGGTGCTGAACGTAGGCATACGTAACAGTCACACCCACAGGAAGGTCCAGTAATGAATTCACAATCCCGCACAGGTCCCAGTTATAGGCATGAGAGTCACCACATTTCCTATGTTGGGTCTAAGTATGGTAGTGACAATCTCACCAATAAACTGGATGGGAGCCTGAGACCCTTCATTCCTCCTGTAAACTCTGTTTACTCTGGCACTAAGCCCAGGTAGAATTTTCATGGAGTCAGACAGAATTCTCATCTGCCAATGAACTGGGTTTAGAAATAAGTCATCATTCCAACTCTGGCTGGCTGTTCACATATGATAGTCACAATTTCAACTGCTGACTGTGTGTGTGTGAAATTCAGGGCCTTACCAGTGGGCTCTGTCTATGTGTGAGAGTGACAATCCTAACAATTGGTGGGGTGTGCACATGAGAACCACAATCTCATCTGTGTGCTGAATGCTGAAATGATACTCTCTGTACCACAAGAGATTTATTTTTTAAATCTAATGTGTGTTTTTTTTTTTTTTTTTTTTTTTGAGTCCGAGCTTTGCTCTTGTTGCCCAGGTTGGAGCGCAATGGCACGATCTTGGCTCAATGCAGCCTCTGCCTCCCAGGTTCAAGCGATTCTTCAGCCTCAGCCTCCCAAGTAGCTGGGATTACAGGCATGTGCCACCATGCCTGGCTAATTTTTTGTATTTAGTAGAGATGGGGTTTCACCATGTTGGTCAGAGTGGTGTCGAACTCCTGACCTCAGGTGATCCACCCGCCTCAGCCTCCCAAAGTGCTGAGCCACTATGGGAGGCATGAGCCACCATGCCCAGCAAGAGATTTATATAGTATGCAAGAAAGTGGTAATTTCCTATGACTTTGTACAAAAAAGGAGACCTAGGATCTTAATCATTACCCAAGGCCTACCTATAAAAGACAGCATCTCTCCTATTGGATGGTTTGAGATATAAGACTCACCATTGCACCTGTGAGCTAGGCCAAAATATAATTTACAATCCTACCTACGAATAGGCAGAGAGGAGAAGAGTCACATCACCTGGGTTTTTGGCCAGAAATACATCACAATCTTTACTGAGGGCAGGAACCAGATAGGACTGTCATATCACTTTAATACTCAGCCAGGAATACGTTACAACCTTCTCCTGAAAGCAGGATACAAGCAGCAGAGTCACATCTCCTGGATGCTGAGTCCAGCAATAGGTAACAATGCTTTCTATGGTCAAGGCCTATGCAGGAGAGACACATCACCCTGTACCTGGGCCTAGTGATAATTCACAAGTTTTCCTGTGGGCAGAATGCAGGCAAAAATGGAGTAACTCCTAGGTGATTGATGCAGAGATATGTCACAAGGCCCTCTGAAGACAGGGCCCAGACAGAAGCCTCCCATTTTATAGATTTTGGGCCTACTAATATGCCCTAACATGCAAATATAGGGCTTAGAAAAAAAAAAAAAGGAGTCACATAACCTGAGTGTAGACCTTAGCAATATGTCACAATGCACTCTGTGGGTAGCGCCAAAAAAATAAGACATCACCTGGGTGGAATGTCCAGCCATACGTCACAATGCCACCTGTGGGCAGCGCCAAGGCTGGAAGAGAGTCACATCTTTGAGGTGCAGAATCAAGAGATATGTCACAATCTCATCTCTGGGCTGGGCCAAGGCAGGAGAGTCAAATCACTACAATGCTTAGCAGACATAATCGCACCTGAAGGAAATTCCAGGAATGAGATTAGAAATTTCATACATGTCCACATTCTAGATGAGAGTCAACACTTTCTGTATGTTGGGTCTGAGTACATGAGTAAAAATCTCAAGAGCTGACAGACTTTTTGCAAGAGAGCCACAACTTCTTCTGCAGACTTATCCTTTCAGTGCAGTCACTGCCTCATGTGTATGCTGAAGTTTGGTCTGAGAGTCACCAGCCCACCTGTGAACCAGATCCACATATGAGAGTCAATTCTCCAACTTTCAACAGCCTCCACGTGTGAGATTCAGAACCTCAACAGTGGGATATGTTTATGTGGGAGAATGACAATCTTTATTGTTGCCTGGATGTGCATTCAAGAACACTATCTCACCTGTGTGCTGTGCACTCTTATGACACTCTCCATGTCACCTGAGGGCTTTATACAATATGCAAGAGTGGTGATCCTCTGTAACCTTCATACAAGAAGGAAATCCAGAATCTTTTCTGTGGTTCTAAGCCCAGAGTCAACATCTCTCTAATTGGCTGAGTCCAGATAAGAGAATTCTCACCTTCCTGTGAGCTGGGTTTAGAAATGAGTCATCACCAGCTGGGTGCAGTGGCTAACGCCAGTAATCCCAACACTTTGGGAGGCCAAGGCAGGTGGATCACCTGAGATCATCAGTTTGTGACCAGCCTGACCAACATGGTGAAACCCCCGTCTCTACTAAAAATACAAAAAATTAGCTAGGCATGGTGGCAGGTGCCTGTAATCCCAGTTACTCAGGAGGCTAAGGCAGGAGAATTGCTTGAACCCAAAAGGCAGAGGTTGCAGTGAGCCGAGATCACGCCATTGCACTCCAGCCTGGGCAACAAGAGCAAAACTCCGTCTCAATAAAAATAATAATAATAATAAAGAGAGTCACCTGGTGCAGTGGCTCATACCAGTGATCCCAACACTTTGGAAGGCCAAGGTGGGTGGACCACCTGAGGTTGGGAGTTCAAGACCAGCCTGACCAACATGGAGAAACCTCATCTCTACGAAAAATACAAACTTAGCCAGGTGTGGTGGCATATGCCTGTAATCCTAGCTACTTGGGAGGCTGAAGCAAAAAAATCACTTGAACCCAGGAGGCGAGGGTTGCAGTGAGCCGATATGGTGCCATTGCACTCCATGCTTGGGCAACAGGAGTGAGACTCTGTCTCAAAGAAAAAAAAAAAAAGAAAAAGAAAAAGTCACTATCTTAGCTGTGGCCATATGTTCACATATGACAGTCAGAGTTGCAACTGTGGAGTGTGTTGATGTGAGATTCAGGATCTCACCAGAGGGTTCTGTCCATGTGTGATGATGACAATTCTTCTAAACTTTGGTGGTGTATTCATAGGACAAACACTATCTCATCTGCATGGTAGACCCTGTTATGACATTCTCCAACACACTAGGGCTTTACATATGTGAGGGAGTTTTAATTCTCTATGACTTTTGTACAGAAAGAAGAGCTAGGATCTTCTTTGTTTTCCTAACCGTAACTATAAGCAACATCATCTCTCCTACTGGCTTCCTCGAGCTATGAAAATCATCATTACATCTGTGTGCTTGGCCAGGTTATGTCACAATTCCACCTGTGGGTGGAGAACAAGCACAAGAGTCACATCAACTGTGTGCTGAGCCAGGGTTATGTCACAATGTTCCCTGAGAGCATGCACCAGCCAGGAGAGTCACATCACAGGGTCCTCAACCAGAGATGTTACAATCCTCTCCTGAAAGCAGGGCACAGGAAGAAGAGTACGATCACCTGGGTGCTGGGATCAGCTAAATGTGCCACAAGGCTCACTGTGGGCAAAGCGTAGAAAGGATAGACAAAACACCTGGTTGCTGGGCCCAGCAATATATCACTATCTTCTCTAAGGGAAGAATGCAGGTAGAAGTAGAGGGTTTCATCTCCCAGGTGATGGATAAAAAAAAAAATATATTCCAAGGTCCTCTGTGGGAGGGGCTCAGGCAGAAGCCTTCCAACCCCTAGGTGTTTGTTTCAGTAATATGTCACAATAACCAAAATACGCAGGTCTCAGGCAAGTGAAAATCATATCACCTAGGTGCTAAGTCCAGCGATCTGTCACAAACTTTTCTTTTGGCAGTACTCAAGTGGAACAGAAAAGTCAAATCGCCAAGATAATGAATGAAAAGATGTGTTAGAACAGTTCTGTGTGAGAGCCCATGCAGGAAAGTCACATCACCATGTTGTTGGATCCAGAGACATGTTGAAATACATGATGCTGGCCAGGTGCGGTGGCTCACACCAGTAATCCCAGCACTTTAGGAGGCTGAGGTGGGTGGATCACCTGAGGTTGGGAGTCCAAGACCAGCCTGACCAACATGGAGAAACCCCATCTCTACTACAAATACAAAAATTAGCCGGGCTTGGTGGCACATCTCTGTAATCCCAGATACTCGGGAGGCTGAGGCAGAATTGCTTGAACCTGGGAGATGAAGGTTGCGGTGAGCTGAGATTGTGCCATTGCACTCCAGCCTGGGCAACAAGAGCGAAACTCCATCTCAAAAACCAACCAACCAACAAAAAAAAACACACAAAAAAAGATGCATGTAGGTCTCAGGCACAAGAGGAGAGTAACATCACTTAGGTGCTGGATGCACCTAAATGCACATCACAATTTCTTCTTAAGCACACCCCAAGAAGTAGCAGAGACTCCTACCACCTAGGTTCTTGGTCTAGCAGTATTTCACAATACCCCTGAGGGGAGGACATAGGTAAAAAAGTCACATTACCTAGGTGAGAAGCCTAGAGATACATCACAATGTCCTTTGTGAGTAGGGCTTATAAAGAAGAGGAGAGACACAGCCTAGATACTGGGCTCAGCTTTATGTTCCAGTCATCCCAGTGGAAAGAAGCCAAGAATGAGGAAGAGTCACATCACATAGGAACTACATCACGTGGCATATCACAATTCCCGCTGTGAACAAACCCCAGAAGAAAAAAGGCACATCATCTAGGCGGGAGGCCCAAACATATATCACAGTGACTCCTGTGTGCAGGGACCAGGCAGAAAAATTACATCGCTATTTTGCTTGCCCCAGCAATAAGTCACTCTCTATTCTGTTGGCATGGCCCAGGCAGAAGAAGAATGTCACATCACGTAGGTAAAAAGGGCATTTACCTCAGTTTTGCCCATAGGAGAGATTGCAATGGGTCAAGAAATACGTCATAATGTTCCCTGTGGTCAGGCTTCAGGAAGAGGACTCACATCTTCTTAGTGCTGAGCCCAGCCATATGTCTCAATGCCTTCTAAGGGCAGAGCCAAAGCAAAAAATAGTAACAACACCTTAGTGTTAGGCACAGTCATATGTCATAATCTCTTTTGTGAGCAGAACCTAAAAAAAAGTATCACATCAGCTAGGAGCTGGGCCCAACAATATGTCCCAATATCCCCTGTGATTAGGGAAGAGCCAGAAAAAGTAAGTCACATTTCCAGGATGATTGGTGAAGACATATATTACAATCCCCTCTGTAGACAGGTCCAGGATGAAGTGTTACATCACCTAGATGTTGGACTCAGCAATGTTACAAAGGCCTATGTGTTTAGCGTACAAGCAAAAGATTAACATAACATAGGCCCAGCAATATGTCACAATACATCTGTGGGCAGCACCAAGACAGAAGAGTCGACTCACATCACCTGGGTGCAACAACCAGTAATATGTCACAATGACCACTGTGGGCTGTATCAAGGAAGAATAGAATCATAGTACCAAGGGTCTGGGCCCGGTGATATGGCACTGTGAGCTGAGACCAGGATAAAAAGACAAATAACTCAGATGCTGGGCTAAGATGTATGTCACATGACACTTGTAGAAAGGTCTTGTGATGATATTAACAATTACACTCATGTCCTGAGTCAAAGGATGAGAGTCAATACCTCCTGCATGTTGGATCTAAGTACAGGGGTCACAATCTCAATGGTGGACTGGATCTGTGCATAAGAGCCTCAATTTCTTTTGCAAATGATGTGCCTTAGTCTGGGCATGGTGGCTCATACCTGTAATCCCAGCACTTTGGGAGGTCAAGGTAAGCAGATCACTTGAGGTCAGGAGTTCAAGACCAGCCTGACCAACATGATGAAACCCCAGCTCTACTAAAAATACAAAAAATTAACTGGCACAGTGATGGGCACCCATAATCCCAGCTACTCAGAAGGCTGAGGCACGAGAATCACTTGAACCCAGAAAGCAGAGTTTGTAGTGAGCCAAGATCGCACCACTGCTCTCCAGCCTGGGTAACAAGAGCAAAACTCCATCTCAAAATAAATAAATGATGCTCCTTAGTGAAGTTGCAGTCACAAAGGTGTGCTGAATTTTGGTTAATAAGTCACTAACCCAACTGTGGACAAAATCCACAAATGAGAGTCAATTTTCCAACATTGAACTGCCTCCAAAAATGCGATTCAGAACCTCAAAAGAAGAGTGTAAGTGGATGAGTCTTTGGTACTGACTGGGTGTGAATATAAATTTCACAATCTCACCTGTGTGTTTGTCCCTGTCAGAGCACTCTCTTGTGGACTGTATATGGTGTGCATGAGAGTTGCAACCTGCTCTGAGAACTTTGTGCTGCTTTGGACCCATGATCTAATGTGACCCTAAGTCTAGGTATGAGAGTCAACATCTCTCCAATTGGCTGGGTCCAGAGAGGAGAGTCCTCATCCACCTATAAGCTGGGTTTAGAAATGAGTCACCATCTCAAGTGTGGCCACATGTTCACATATGATAGTCACAATTTTATCTGTAGACTACATCTGCATCCACTAACAATTATGACCTCATCAGTGGGCTTTTACCATGTGTGAGGATGACAATCCTAAAAATTGGCAGGGAGTGCTTACATGAAACATGATCTAACCTGTTTGCTGGGTCCTATGATGACATGCTCTGTACCATCCGAGTGCTTTATACAATATACAAGAGAGTGGTAATTCTCTATAACCTTCATACAGAGAGCAGACCGAGATTTTACTCCTTTTTCTTTTTTTTTTTTCTTTTTTTGCGAGATGGAGTTTCGCTTTTGTTGCCCAGGCTGGAGTGCAATGGCGTGATCTCAGTTCACCACAACCTCCGCCTCCTGGGTCCAAGCGATTCTCCTGCCTCAGCCTCCTAAGTAGCTGGGATTACAGGCATGTGCCACCATGCCTGGCTAATTTTTTGTATTTTTAGTAGAGACAGGGTTTTTCCATATTGGTCAGGCTGGTCTTGAACTCCCAACCTCAGGCGATCCGCCCACCCTGGCCTCCCAACGTGCTGGGATTACAGGTGTGAGCCACCACACCCAGCCAGGAATTTTACTCCTTTTTCTAAGCCTAGCTGTGAGAGACAGTATCTCCTCTATTGGCTGGTATGAGGTATTAGAGTCATCATCAAACCTGTGAGCTGGGCCAAGATATATGTCACCAAACAACTTGTTGGCACAAACCACTCAGGAGAGTGACACCACCTGGATGCTGGGCAAATGATATGTAATTTTTTTTTCCCTGAGGGTTGTGAAAAGGCAGGACAGTCACATCATCTGGGTTTTCACCCAGTGGCATGTTACAATTTTCTCCTGAAAGTTATGCACATGCAGGAGAGACACATCACCGGGTGGCTGGGCGCTGCAGTGTGTCACAATCATTCTTGTGGGCAGAGTGCAGGCAGAAAAGGCATCACATCTTTTATGTAATGGATGCAGATATATGTCACAAGAACCCCTGTGGACAGGGCTGAGGTGGGAGCCTCCCATTTTTTAGCTGTTTGGCTCAGTAAAATGTCACAATAACCAAAATATGCGGTTGTCAGACAGAAGAGTCACATCAATGAAGTTCTGGTTTGAGTGATATGTCACAATCTTTCCTTTTGACAGGTATCAGAGAGGAGTCACATCACTTAGGTGATGAACAAAAACAAAATGTCCCAATAACCCCCTGCTCATGGTACATGTGAGAGAGTTGAATCACCCATGTGTTGAATCCAGTGACATGTCAAAATGTATAATTTATGCAGGGCCCAGGCAGGAGAAGACAGTATCTTCACCTAGGTGTCAGGCCCAGTGATACATCACAATACCTTCTGTGACAGAGTCCAAGCAGTAGAGAAGAGTCACATTACCTAGGTGCTGAGCCAAAAACTATGTCACAAAAATCACTGAGGGGAGGGCCCAGGCAGGAGTCAAATTACCTAAATGAGGGGCTCAGGGATATGTTGCAATGACCTCTGTGGGTAGGACTCAGGAGAAACAGGACAGTCACATAATTTAGGTGCCAAGTAAAGCTATATGACACAATCACCCAAACTGATAGGCCCAGGCAAAAGAAGGGAGTCATATCACATAGGTGTTGGGCCAAATAATGTGTCACAATTCTCATTATGGACTGTTCCCAGGAAGAATAGGAGAGTCACATCATCTAGATGATGAACCTAGAGATGTCACAATAAGCCATGCAGGCTGGGATCATGCAGAAGAATGGAATCATTTGTGGGTTGATCCTAGTATAAGTCACTCTCTTTTTTGTGGGCATGGACCAGGCAGGAGAGTCATAACATCTAGGTGCTGGGCCCAGAGATAGGTCACAATCTCTACTATTAGCAAAGCCCAGGTAAGAAGGTAGAATCACATCAAATAGTTGATGGGCCAAGAGATATGTCACAACGCCCCCAGTAGGTAGGGTTTAGGCAGGAGACAAATTACATTGGTGCTGGGCACTGCAGTGTGTCACAATGTCTTTTAAGGGCAGGGCCAGGCAAAATAATTTTGCTGATGGGCCTAGTGATGTGTCAGTTTTTTTGTGGGCAAAATCTACGAAGAAGAGGCAAGTCACACCAGCTCGGTGCTGAAACCAGCAATAGATAGCATTATCCCTGTCCTGGTGAACAAGGACCAGGCAGGTGAAAAGATTCACATCATCTCGGTGACTGGCACAAAGGTATGTAACAATATCCCTGGAAGGCAGTGGCCTGGCAGGAAAGTTACATCACCTGGGTATTGAAACCAGTTTCACAATAGCCTAAGTAGACAGGGCACAGGTGGCAGAGTTCCACCACCTGGGTATTGAGCCCAAGGATACGTCACAATGTTCCTGTGGGCAAGGCTCAGGCAGGAGAGAAACATCTTCTAATTGCTGGGTCCGGTGATGTCACAATTTTCTCTGAGGGAAGAATGCAGGTAAAAGAGAAGAGTCACATCTTTCTAGATAATGAGGCCAGAGACATGCCACAGAGCCTCCTACAGGCAGGGCCCAGGAAGGAACCTCTCGTCCCCTAGGTGTCAGGCCCAGAGATATGTCACAATACTCATAATATGCCATGCTCTGGCAATAAAGACAAGTTAAATCACCTAAGTGCTAGGGCCAGGGATATGTCACAATTCCTCTTTCATCAAGACCCAGGCATAAGTGGAGAGTCACACCACTTGGGTGATGAATGAAAAGATACATCATCTTAGCCCTGTAGGCAAAGCCCACGCAGGAGAGTTATATCACCTAGGTTTTGGCCCCAGTGATGTGTCAAAATACACAATGTATGCAGGGTTTAGGCAGGAGAAAAGAGTAACACCGCCTAGGATCCTAGCTAAGCAATATATCAAACTCTCTTTTTGGAACTATTGCAAGCACTAGAGGAGAGTCACATCACCTAAGTTCTCAGTCTATCAATATGTCACAATGCCCCCTGTGAAAATGACTGAAGAATAAGAGGAGAGTAACATAATCTAGGGGCTAGGCCAAGCTGTGTGTCACAATCACACCTGTGAACAGGGCCTAGGCATGAGAGGAGAGTCACATCAAGTAAGTTCTGGGCCACACGATATATCACAATCCCCTATGGACAGGTCCCAGGAAGACATCACCTAGGTGCTGGGCCAAGAAACATGCAACAATGTCTCTTATAGGCAAACACAGGGTAGGAAAGGGGAGGTGATAACATTAAACATCTGATGGGCCAAGAGATATGTCACAATGCCCGCTGTGGGCAGGATCCAAGCTGGAGACACACATCACCTCAGTGTTGGGGCCATGGGTATTTTATAGTACCTTCTGAGGGCAGGCCCAAGGCAGAAGAGCAACGTCATTATGCTGTTGGGCCCAGTGGTATGTTACAACTTTTGCTGCAGGTGGAACCTAGAAAGAAGAGTCACACCAGCCAGGTACTGGGCCTAGCCATATGTCACAAGATGCTTTGTGAGAAGGAACTAGGCAGTAAAAGGCAGTCACATCACCCAGGTGATGAGCACAGAGATGTGCGACAATGGCTCCTGCAGGCAGAACCTAAATAAGGGAGTTACATTTTCTGGGTTTTAGACCCAGTAATATGTCACAATGACCCATGTGGGCAAAGCAGAGGCAGGAGAGTAACATAATCTAGGGGTGATGGCAGCAATATTTTACAATGCTCACTGTGGTCAGCACCAAAGCAGGAGAGAAAACTCCCATCACTGGCCAGGCACGGTGGCTCATGACTGTAATCCCAGCACTTTGGGAGGCCAAGGCAGGTGGATCACCTGAGGTCAGGAGTTCAAGACCAGTCGGACCAACATGGAGAAACCCTGTTTCTACTAAAAATACAAAAATTAGCCGGGCATGGTGGCGCATGCCTGTAATCTAAGCTACTTGGAAGGCTGAGACAGGAGAATTGCTTAAACCCAGGAGGCGGAGGTTGCTGTGAGCCGAGATTGCACCATTACAGTACAGCCTGGGCAACAACAGCAAAACTCTGTCTCAAAAAAAAAAAAAAAAGAAAAGAAAAGAAAAAGAAAACTACCATCACCTGCATCACCTGGATGTAAGGCCCAGTGATATGTCCCAATGCCTAATGTGGAAAGCACAGAGGTAAGAAAATAGAGTCAAAACACCTAGTTTCTGGTCCAGTGATATGTCACGATTCCATCTGTGGGTTAAATCCAGGCAGGAGAGTAAACCCACTCAGGTTCTACACAGAGGCATATGTCACAGTCACACGGGCAGGAAGGTCCAAGATGAGATTAACAATCCTGTACACATCCCGCTTCTGTGTGCAGCAGCAAGGCAGGAGAGGAGACTCACATTACCTGGGTGCAAGGCTCTGAGATATGCTACAATGTCTTTTTCGAATAGCACCAAGGCAGGAGAATAGTTACATCACCCAGGTGCTGGGTCCACCAGTGTGGCACAATCCTATTTGTAGGCTGGGCCAATTCTGAAGAATCACATTACTCAGCTGCTGGGCACAAGTGTGTCAAAATCGCACCTGAAGGAAAGACCAAGGATGAGACTAACAATCCTGTATATACAATTCTTGGTATGACAGTCAACACCTCCTGCATGTTAAATCTAAGTACACAAGTCACAATTTTTAGAATGAATTGAATCACTGAATGAGAGACTCAATCCCTCTTACTGGCTGTGTCACCTTAGTGGAATCACAGACTAACAGTGTGTTCAATCTTGGTCTGAAAGTCACCAACTTAACTGTGGACTAGATTCACTTATAATAGTAAATTTTCCAACTTGCAACTGTCTCTGGATATGAGATTCAGAACCTCCAGTGGACTGTGTTCATGTGAAAAGAAGATAATCTTTACCGTCGGCTGGGTGTGCATGAGTGTGAAAACCTCAACTGTACAATGAGCCTAGTTAGAACACTCTCTGTACCAACCGAAGAATTTATAAGGTTCCCATGAGAGTCGCAATCTTTTGTGACGGGGAGACATTTGTGCTGGTATGGACCCATGATTGTACCTGTGGCTCTATGCCCAGATATGAGAGTTGTCACCTGCCTATAAGCTAGGCTTACTAATGAGTCACCACCTCAGCTGTTGCCTGATGTTCACATATGACAGTCACAATTTCAACTCTGCACTGCATCCACATGTAAGATTTAAGACCTCACCAGAAGGCTGTATCCATGGATGAGGGTGACAATCTTAACAACTGGCAAAGTGTGCATACATAAAACACAATCTCATCTGTTTTCTAGAGCCGTTACGATACTCTGTGTACCACTTGAGGGTTTTTATACAATATGTGAGAGAGTGCAATTTTCTCTGACCTTTCCACAAAGGGGACAGTGAGAATCTTACTCATGTACCTAAGCCCACATATGAAAGACGGTATGTCTCCTATTGGCTGATTTCGATATGAGAGGCAACATCATACCTATGATCTGAACAAAGATATATGTCACAATCTCCCCTGTGGATAGGAGAGAGAGCAGGAAAGTTACATCATCTGGGTAACAGGCCAGGGATATGTCACAATCTTCTCTGAGAGCAGGTACCAGGCAGAAGAATTAAAACCTGGGTGTGCTCAGTCAGCGATATGTTAAATTTCCTCCTGAAACCAGGGCACAGACAGTAGAGTCACATCACCTGGTTGCTGAGACCAGTGATATGTCACAATGCTCCCTGCAAGCAAAGCTCGGACAGGAGAAACACATCACCTGATTTCTGGGCAAGAAGATACATCACAATCTCTCATTGTGGGGAAGCCTTGGTAGAAAAGGAGAGTCATATCAAATAGTTGATGCTCTTAAAGATATGTCATAATGTTCTGTTGTCATGATCCATACAGGAGACTCATGTCACCTTGTTGCTGGGCCCAGCAATATGTCACAATGCCTTCTGAGGTCCAGGCCAAGGCAAAACAGTAATGTCACACTGGCGTAGAGCTCCACAATATGTCTCAATCTCCCTTGCCAGCAGAACTTATGATGAAAGAACAATCACACTTGTTTGGTACTGAGCCAAGGGATATGTTACAACTCCCCCTGTGAGCAGGGACCAGGCAGGAGAAGACAGTCACATCACCTGGGTAATTAGTGGAAATATATGTCGTAATGCTCCTTTTTGGCAGTAGAGTTGCATTACCAGGGTGTCAAACCTAGCAATACGTCACAATTGCTTATACGGTCAGGAGACAGGCAGGGGAGTCACATAACCTGGGTATAGGGCCCGGAGACATGTCCCAATGCTTTCTGCGGGCAGTGCCAAGGCAGGGGAGGAGACTCGCATCAGTTAAGTGTAAGGTCCAGTGATATGTCACAATGTCCCCTGTGAGCAGCACCAATACAGAAAAATAGAGTCATATCCCCTCAGTTCTGGGTTCAGCTATATGTCACTATTCCATCTGTGGGCTGGTCTTAGGCAAGAGAGTCAGATCACTCAGGTGCCGGGCAGAGAAAAATGTTACAATTAAACCTGTGGGAAGGTGCAGAGATGAAATTAACAATCCCACATATGCTCCGGTTTTAGGTAAAGGAGGTTAACCCTTCCTATATGTTGTGTCTAAGAACAGGAGTTACGATGTCAACAGTGAACTAAATTTGTACCTGACAGCCTATACTCCTCCTGTGGACTTTGTCTAATTAGTGAAGTCACAGCCTCATAGGTGTGCTGAATCTTGCTCTCAGGGTCACCAACTCACCTGTGGACTGGATCCATATACGAGAGTCAATTTTTCCACCTTTGACTTTCTCTATGTGCTATCCAGAACTTCAAAAGTGGGCTGTTTATGTGAGAGTATGATGACGTATACTGTTCCATAGGTGTTCATATGACAGTAAAAATCTCCAGGCTGGCTGCAGCAGCTCATGTCTATAATCCCAGCACTTTGGGAGGCCAATGCAGGCGGATCATGAGGTCAGGAGATTGAGATCATCCTGGCCAGCATGGTGAAACCCCCTTTCTACTAAAAATACAAAAATTAGCTGGGCATGGTAGCGTGTGCCTGTAGTCCCAGCTACTCAGGAGGCTGAGGCAGGAGAATCACTTGAACCCGGAGGCAGAGGTTGCATTAAGCTGAGATCGCACCACTGCACTCCAGCTGGGGTGACAGAGTGAGACTTCATCTCAAAAAAAGAAAAAGAAAAAAAGAAAATCTCCCCTGTGTGCTGGATGTTGTTAGTACACTCCTTTTTTTTCTTTTTCTTTTTTTTTTTTTTTTTGTAAGACAGAGTCTCGCACTATCACTCAGGCAGGAGAACAGTGGCGTGATCTCGACTCAATGCAACCTCCACCTCCCGGGGTTCAAGCGATTCTCCTACCTCAGGCTACCAAGTAGCTGGGATTACAGGGCCCGCCACCATGCCCAACTAATTTTTTGTATTTTTTAGTAGAGACGGGGTTTCACCATGTTGGTCAGGCTGGTCTCAAACTCCTGACCTTGTTTCACCCACCTCGGCCTCCCAAAGTGCTGGGATTACAGGCATGAGCCACAGCGCCTGGTTAGTACACTGTCTATACTACTCAAGGTCTTTATCCAGTATAAATGAGAGGCACAGTTTACTCTTAAATCATGTTTGTAAGCACCCATGACCATACTTGTGGCCCTAAGCCTAGGTATTAGTCAACCTCTCTCTAGTTTATTGGGTTTAGAGAATAGAGTCCTCATCTGCTATGTTCTGAGTTTAGAAATGTGTCACCATCTCAACTGTGACTGGAGGCTCATATATGATAGTCACAATTCCAACTGTGCACAGTGTTTGCATTTGAGAGTCTGTTTGCATTTGAGATTCAAGACTTCAGCCATGGGCTTTTTCCCTGTGTGGGGGTGATAATCCTAATAGTTGGTGAGGTGTGAATATAAGAAACAATCTCATCTTTATGCTGTGACCTGGGATAACACTCTTTGTAACACTCGAGGGCATTATATGATATGTGGGAGTGTGGCAATTCTTTATGACCTTCATAAAAAGAGAAGACCAAGGATATGACTCATCTAAGGCAAGCTATGAGAGACACTATTTCTTCTAATAGCTGACTTGAGGTATGAGAGTCATCATTGCACTTATAAGCCGACTATAGTATATGTAACCATTTAACCTGTAGGTAGGGAGTTAGCAAGAGTTACATCACCTGGGATTTCAGCCAAGGATATCTCACAATCTTCCCTGAGGGAAGGAACCAAGCAGGAGTGTCACATCACCTGGCTGCTCAGCCAGGGATATGTTACAGTTCTCTCCTGAAAGCGCAGCACAGGCAACACAGTCACATCATCTGGGTGCTGAGCTCAGCACTATGTCACAATGCTCCCTGGGGGCAAGGCAGAGGCAGAACACCCACATCACCTGGTGTCTGGTTCCAGGGATATGTCACAATCTTTCCTGTGCAGGGCAGGGTGCATGCAAGAAGTGTCACCTTTTAGGTCTGGATGCAGACATATGTCACAAGGTCCCTGTGGGCAGAGCCCAAGCAGGAGCACGCAATCCCATAGGTAGTGGGCCTAGTAATATTTTACATTATCCAAAATATTTGAGGCCCAGAGAAAACAGGAGAATCACATCACCTAGGTGCTGGGTCTAGTGATACGTCCCAATCCTCCCTTTTGGCAGGGCCCAGGCAGAAGAATTACATCACCTAGGTGCTGGGTCTAGTGATATGTCCCAATCCTCCCTTTTGGCAGGGCCCAGGCAGAAGAATTACATCACCTAGGTGATGAATGAAAAGATACGTAATAACACCTCTGTGGGCAGGGCCCATGCAGGAGATTCACATCACCAAGGTGTTAGAACAAGCCACATGTCAATACACAATGTACAAGAGGAACCAGGCAGCAGAAGAGAGTCACATCACCTAGGTTCTGACCCAGCAAAATATTACAATCACTTCTTAGGAAAAGCCCAGGAAGTAGAGGAAAGTCACATCACCAGGGCACTAGGCCCAGTGATATGTTCAGTGTTCTCTGTGGAAAGCACCAAGACCAGAGAATAGACTCACATCACCTAAATGCTGGCTCCAGAAATATGGCACAATCCCATCTGTACATTCAGCTCAGGCAGTAGAGTCGAATTACTCAGGTGCTAAAAAGAGGTGTATGTCACAAACACACCTGAATTAAGGTCAAGGTATGAGATTAACAATTTCACACACGTCTTAGTTCTAGGTATGAGACATAATACCCTCTGTATGTTGGGTGTTAAGTACATGAATGACAATCTCAATGATGGTCTGGATTTGTGTATGGGAACTTCAGTCTCTCCTGCAAATTGTGTCATTTTAGTGACGTCACTGACTCACAGGTGTGCTGAATCTTGGTCTCAGAGACACTAACCTCTCTATGGACCGAATTAACATGAGATTTAATTTTCTAACTTTCAACTGCATCTGCATATAAGATTCAGAATCTCAACAGTGAGCTATGTTTATGTGGAAGGATGACAGTCTTTACTATTGGCAGGCTATGCATATGAGTGTCACAACCTCCCCTGTGTGCTGAGTTCTGTTAGGACATTCTCTGTACCTCTTGACAACTTTACACAGTATGTGAGAGAGTGTTAATTCTTCATGATCTTCACACAAAGAAGAAACCCAAGACATTACTCATTTTCCTCACCCTGGCTATGAGAGATAGTGTATCTGCTATTGGTTGTTTAGAGGTATGAAAGTCATATTGCACCTGTAAGTTTGGATAATATGCATCACAATCCACCAGTGAATAGGGACTAACCAAAAGATTCACCTCACCCACCTTTTGGGGCAGTGATATGTCACAATCATCTCTGAGGGCAGGGACAGGGCAGAAGTGTCACACCACCTGGGTGCTCCATTAGGGATATGTTACAATTTCCTCTTGAAAGCAGAATACAGTCAGCAGAGGCACATCACCTGGATGCTAGGCCCAGTGATATGTTACAATGATCTGTGGGCAAGGACCAGGCAGGAAAAACACATCACCTGATTGCTGAGTCCGGTGATTTGCCACAATCTTCCCAGTGGTCAGGGTGCAGGCAAAAAGGGGAGTTAAACCTCCTAGATAATGGATGCAAAGATATGTCACAAGGCCACTTATGTGCTGGGCTCAGGCAGAAGCCTCCCATTTCATGGGTGTTAAACTCAATGATATGTCACTATAGCCAAAATATGCCAGAAACAGGAAAAATAAAAGAATCACATCATCTAAGTGATGGAAAGATGATATAATACTTCGGTGGGCAGTTCCCATGCCATAAAGTTGTATCACCTAGGTGTTGAATCCAGGCATATGTCACAACACACAATGCATGCAGGGCTTAGGCAGAAGAAGAGAGTCACAACACACAGGTAGTGAGTCCAGCAACACATCACAATCCCTGCTTGGGCAAAGCCCAAACCATAGAGAAGAGCCACATCACCTGTGTACTGGGCTCAGCAATATGTCACACTACCCCTTATGTGGAGGGCCCATGCAAGAGATTCACATCACCTATATAATAGGCTCAGCAACATGTCACAGTACCCACTTCGGGGAGGGCCCATCCAAGAGAGTCACATCATCTAAATTATGGGCCCCAAAATATGTCAAAATGCTCTCTATCAGTACAGCTCAGGAAAACAAAAGAATCACACAACCTAGGGTTTAGGCCCAACTTTATGTAATAAACACCCCAGTTCGCAGAGCCCACGCATGACAAAAGAGTCACATCACCTAGGTGCTGGGCCCAGTGATACGTACCAATACGTTTTTTGGCAGTTCCCAGATAGAAGAGGAGTGTCACATCACCTAGGTGATTAATAGAAAGATATTTCATAATACCTCTATGGGCGGGGCCCATGCAGGAGAGTTGCATTACTTAGGTGATTGACCCAGTGATATGTCTCAGTACACAATGTGTGCAGGTCCCAGGCTGGAGATGAGAGTCACCTCATCTAGGTTCTTGACCCAGTGGTATGTCACAATCCCTTTTTGGGCAGAGATGGAAGAGCAGAGAAGAGTCACATCACCTAGATTCTGGGCCCAGCAATATGTCACAATACCCCAAGAAGAGGGTCCAAACAAAAGAGTTACATCGGCCAGGTGTGGTGACTCATGCCTGTAATCCCAGCACTTTGGGAGGCCAAGGCAGGTGGATCACTTGAGGTAAGGAGTTCAAGACCAGCCTTGCCAACATGGTGAAACCTCATCCCTACTAAAAATACAAAAATTAGCTGGCTGTGGTGATGTGTGCCTATAATCCCAGCTACTCAGGATGCTGAGGCAAGTGAATCACTTGAACCCAGGAGGCAGAGGTTGCAGTGAACCAAGATCGCACCACTGTACTCCAGCCAGGGCGACAGAGCCAGACTCTGTCTCAAAAAAAAAAAAAGAGTTACATCACCTAATTAAGGGTCTCAGAGATAAGACATAGCGCCCCTCATGCATAGGGCTCAGGAAGAAGTGTGCGGTCACATAACATTTGAGCTGGCCCCAGCTATGTGTCAAAATAACTCCAGTGGGCAGGGCCCTGGCATAAGAAGAGAGTCATATCAAAGACAGGTGCAGTGGCTCACACCTGTAATCCCAGCACTTTGGGAGGCCAAGGCAGGAGGATCACGTGAGGTCAGGAGTAGGAGACCAGCCTGACCAACATGGAGAAACCCCATCTCTACTAAAAATACAAAAAAAATTTGCCAGGCGTGGTGGCACATGCCCATAATCCCAGCTGAGCCCAGATGGTGCCATTGCACTCCAGCCTGGGCAACAAGAGTGAAACTCCGTCTTAAAAAGTAAATAAATAAAAAGTCACATAATGTAGGTGCTTGGCCAAGCAATATGTCACAATACCCACTGTGGACAGGTCCCAAGGAGAAGAGAGTCACACAGTCTCAGTGATGGGCCCAGACATATGTTACAGTGACTTCTGGGAGTCAGCAGAAGAATCATATCACCTGTATGCTAAATTCAGCAGTAAGTCACTCACTATTCTATAGGCAAGGCCCAGGCAGGAGAGGAGAGTCACATCACCTTTGTGCTGTATCCAAAGATATGTCACAATCTCTTTTTGGGCAATGTCCAGGTAATGGAGAAGAGTCACATAAAATAGTCAATGGGTGCCAAGAGCAATGGCTCACATCTGTAATCTCGGCACATTGGGAGGTCAAGGCGGGCACATCGGCTGAGGTCAGGAGTTTGGTATCAGCCTGGCCAACAGGGTGATATCTTGTCTCTACCAAAAACACAAAAATTATCCGGGCTTCGTGGCACACACCTGTAGTTTCAGCTACTCAGGAGGCTGAGGAAGGAGAATCACTTGAACCCAGGAGGCAAAAGTTGAAGTGAGCAGAGATCACGCCACTGCACTCCATCCTGGGTGACAGAGTGAGATTCTGTCTCAAAAATAAAATTAAAATAAATAAAATATAATACAATAAATAAAATAGTCAAAGGGCCCCAGGTATGTTACAATGCACCTTGTAGGCAGGGTCCAGGCAGGAGACTCATATCACATTTGTTCTGGGCCCAGTAATACATCACTATGCCTTCTGAGGGCAGTGCCATGACAAAAGAGTAATGTCACCTTAGTATTAGGCCCAGTGACATATCACAATATCCCCTGTGGGCAAAAACCTAGGAAGAGGAGAAAAGTCATGTTAGCCAGGTGCTGAGCCCAGTGATACGTCACAATCCTTTCTGTGAGTCGGGGCCAAGCAGAAGAGAGCTGCATTACCTGTGTGATGGATGCAGGGATATGTCACAATGTCCTCTGTAGGCAGAGCCTAAGCAGTAGAGTTACATCACCTAGGTTTTGGACCCAGCAATATGTTACAATGGGCCACATGGGCAGGGCACAACCTATGAGTGGAGCCCAGCGATATGACACAATGCCCCCTGTGGAAGAGCCAAGGCTGGAGAGAAGATTCACACCACCTGGGTACAAGACCCAGCGATATGTCTTAATATCTTCTGTGGGCAGTGCCAGGGCAGTGGAATAGTTACATCACCTCAATTCTGGGTCCAACGATATATCACAATCCTTTCTGTGGGCTGGGCTCAGGCGGGAGCATCAACTCACTCTGTTGCCGGGTAAAGTCATGTCATAATCACACCGTCAGACATGTTCAGGGATGAGATTATACATCTGGACTGGAAAGAACCAACACATCAAAAATATGACCAGACCGTGCACGGTGGCGCATGCCTGTAATCCCAGCACTTTGGGAGGCCAAGGCGGGAGGATACTTTGAGCCCAGGAGTTTAAGACTATCCTGGGGGCCACATGGTGAGACAACGCCTATATTAAAAAATAATAATTAAATTAAAAAAAAATACACACATATATATGTTAAAAAAAACACCAGAGCCTGAAAAACATAGCAAGACCACGTCTCTTCTTAAAAAACAAACAAAAAAAAAGGAGATACATAATAGATTGATTGATAGGTAGGTAGGCAGGTAGGTAGAGAGAGAACCAGTCATGGTGGCTCACGCCTATAAGCTCAGTACATTGAGAGACCGAGGCCAAGCGATCGCTTGACTGCAGGAGTTTGAGATCAGCCTAGAAAACATGATGGAACTCCATCTCTACAAAAATAAAAAGCAAGATATACAAAATAATGTGCCAGTGTGGTGCCGTATACCTTTAGTCCCAGCTACTAAGGAGGCAGGGTGTCTGAGACGGGAGGATCACCTGAGCCCAGAGAGGTCGAGGCTGCAGTGAGCTGTGATCAGGTAACTGCACTTAAGCCTGGGTGAAAGAAATCTAAAACAACAGCAACTTCAGTATACAGGAAGGAGCATGAGAGAAAAAAAACCCAAAACACAAAAACCTACAGAACTCAATGTACTGTAGAAACAAACTCAAAGTGGGGCTAGAAAACAAACAAACAAACAGAACGATCCCCAGATCCCCAGCTATTTGGGAGGCCAAAATGGGAGGATCACCTGCATGAGCCCAGGAAGGTGGAGGGCACAGTGAACCATCATTGAACTTCTCTGCTGGACCTAAGCGGTACTGCACCAGCGAGAGCCATCCGGTCCATCTTAAACATTTTAAGCTGGCGACCAAGTCCTATGCTTGTGGCTTACATCCTGTAGACCTGGCGGCCAGAAGGAAAAGCCAGCTGATGGCGGAGGCAGAAGCCCAGTGGTTCCACCCTACAGGCCACGTGTGGCGCTCGCGGCCTGAAGCTGTCCCCATTGGAAACTTATTCCCCCCAAGGTGGCCCACCTCAGCGGCCGGCCTCTAAGTCCGCTGGCCTTCCTTCCTAAGTTTTCAATCTCTGATCAACCCAAACGTGAGGCCAGTGGCCTCAAGTACTGGCCACAGCTTGCAGCCCACATCTGGTCACCTGATGGCCTGACCAGGAAGCTACTGGGTCCACCCTGCCGGCCATGTGTGGCGCTCGCGCTCAAAACCGTCCCTCTGGCAACTAAGTCTGAGAGCTTCCCACCTACTCTGGGCAACAGAGCGAGACTCCATCTCAAAAAAAGAAAAAGAAAAAGAGAAAGAGAGAGAGAGAGAGAGACAGAGAAAGAGAAAGAGAAAGCTCGCGCTCAAAACCGTCCCTCTGGCAACTAAGTCCGAGAGCTTCCCACCTACTCTGGGCGACAGAACGAGACTCCATCTCAAAAAAAGAGAAAGAGAAAGAGAAAGAGAAAAAGAAAAGAAGAGCCAGCACAGTGGCTCACGCCTGTAATCCCAGCACTTTGGAAGGATGAGGCAGGAGGATCACCTCACACCAGGAGTTTGAGACCAGCCTGACCAACATGGAGAAACCCCATCTCTACCAAAAATACAAAATTACCTGGGCATGGTGGCACATGCCTGTAATCCCAGCTACTCGGAAGGCTGAGGCAGGAAAATTACTTGAACCAGGGAGGTGGAGGTTGCGGTGAGCTGAGATCACGCCATTGAACTCCAGCCTGGGCAACAAGAGTGAAACTCCGTCTCAAAAAAAAAGAAAAAAGAAAAAAAGAAAAATGTAGAATAAAGAAGGAAATGAAGGAAAGAAGCAAGCAAGCAAGAAAAGAGAGCAAAAAAAAAAGGAAGAATGAAAAGGAAAAAGAAGAAAATAAAAGTGGGCAGAACATGGTGGCTCAAACCTATAATCTGAGAAGCTGAAATGGAAGAAATAGCTGTTGACCCAAGCCCTGGGAACATAGCGAGGCCTCGACTCTACTACAAGAAATAAAACATTTAGCCAGGCATGATGGCATGCTCATGTAGTAAGAAAAAAAACAGGCAGGAGGAAAGGAGCAAAGGAAAGAAGAAAGGTAGGAAGGAAAAAGAAACCAAGTTCTACAAGGAAAAAAAAATTAAAAAGAAACAAAAAGAGAGAAATAAAAAAAAAAAAAAGGAAGAGAGAAATAGAGGGAAAGACAGACAGAAAGAAAGAGACAGAAAGGGAGAAAAAAAATAGGAAAATAGGAAAGGAGGCCAGGCGCAGTGGTTCACACCTGTAATTCCAGCACTTTGGGAGGCCAAGGCAGGAGGATCTGTTGAGGTCAGGAGTTCGAGACCAGACTGGCCAACATGGCAAAACCCTGTCTCTACTAAAAAAATACAAAGAATTAGCCAGGCATCATGGCACACAACTGTAATGCCAGCTATTCAGAGGCTGAAGCATAAGAATCACTTGATCGTAGGATTCAGAGATTGCAATGAGCTGAGACTGCACCATTGCACTCCAGCCTGGGCAACAGAGCAAGACTCTATCTCAAGGGGGAAAAAAAGAAAAAGAGGAAAGAAGAAAGATGAAAAAACAGAACCTAAAAAAGGAGAGGCAGAGAAGAAATTAGCGCTGGTTGAAGCCTCCAGGAGGCCACACCAACTGTTTGCCCACCTGCTGTGTAATGACCTTAGATGTTCAGAAGCCACTCCCTCTACACTGAAAAGCCATGAGATATGTGAAATACTTGCTGCTTACATTGTGACTCTCATGCAAACAAAATACACGGTTTCATTGTTTGAATACTGTGGTTTCTTTCAGCCTACTTTTGTTGATTCAACCTAGTTAATGTATATTTTGAATTGTGTGTATGGCTTCAGAACTAAAGTTGATAATGAAATCTCAAGTTTTGATAGCCCAGGAAGTGCATAAATATCTAATTTCACCTGAATTGAGGGAAAATTACCAGTGGAATGCCTTGGTCTGATTATCTGATAAAATCAATTGTTGTACATAAAACAGATCCACACACATATATATATTATAACAAAATAAAGGAAGACAAAAAAAAAAATCTGGCTTCTTGACCTTTGAACCTCTCACCCAGGCCACCTACCATCTTTACTCCCACTTACCTGGTTGTGCAGCTATGGTCTCCTCACTCTTCACAGTCCAGGGCTCTTTCTTTCCCTCCAAAAAAGTCACCAGGTCCAGCTTAGAGATGGCAAGACCTGTTTTTTAATAAAAAGTCAGATGACTCATGCTGGAGGATCTGTAATTTCCAGCTCAGTACTGTGCTCAGTAGAGAAAAGGGAACATTATATGAGATTTTTAAAAATTGTTCCCCAAAATACTGTTTGCTACCAGCTTCTTTAGAATATGTAGGAAGTATTTTAAGTTTAGAAATTCTAAGCTTCATTTTCAAGTTTGAATGAATCAAAACTAATGGGGAGGGCTGGAAACACTAGGAAGATTTTTTTCTACATCAACAAACTTACAATTTTTTTTTTCCTGAAAGCAAAACTCTGAAATTCATTCAGACAAAGCACTACCTCCCAAGGAGACATTCTAAAAAGGAAAGAAATAAAGCCCTTGTTATGTTGTAACCCAGCGAGTTGTAGAGAAACACCACACTCTGCGACTAATTCAGGAGTCCTTTATTGCCAGTGGCTGAGAGACAGCTAGGGCTCAAAATTCTCTCCACCCCGAAGAAGGGGCTAGATTTCCTTTCATACCTTGGTCTAAAAGGGCAGGGGGGAGCCTAGCTGAAGCAATTTTACAGAAGCAGAACAGGCAAAAAGTTAAAAAGATAAATGGCTACAGGAACAGTTACAGGAAAAATAAACAGTTCCAGGTACAGGGGCTTAAACTATCACAAAGTGATAAACGCAGGGGCTTCGAATGCATTCCCAGGAGCTGCTGGTACAGCTTGCCTCAGTATCTTATCAGTAAGTGTATTCCTGGATGTGTTTGGAGTCAGCTTACACTAGTTATGTCCGTAAGGGAGTGGGGTAAGGGGGCTGCAAGTGAAGAAACTAGAAATGGAGTCTGTCCAGCACTCTCAGCTACGAGAGACAATCAGGTTAAAACAAGGCAGGGTATCACAGTTATTAGACATTAGATATTCTGAAGGCAAGTTATTCCGACTCAGAGACAACGTATATATAGTTCTCTAACATCAAATCTTTATACATATTCTGCTGAGGATTCAGGTATTTTTACTCCTCCAGAGAGAATTCTATGACCACATCCCTGAATGTCAACAGTTTCTGTAATAAAAATAAATAACGCATTGATCACGCAGTCAAGGGTAGAGTTCCTAATTTGACTCAAGATGAAATAAAAAAGTTAAGAACTGGTTCTGACTTATGAGTGACCTGAGTTATTAAATAAGATACTTTTAAACACAGTAATATTTCGAATGTATTCTCTAATTCTGTGGAAATAGAATAAGATCCACAAAACTAGCAGAAATATGTACATATAAAACAAAATCTAAACAGGAATCAGTAAAAGAATATACATTTTTGAGTGCTATTTTTTTTTTTTTTTTTTTTTTTTGAGACGGAGTCTTGCTCTGTCTCCAGGCTGGAGTGCAGTGGTATAATCTCGGCTCACTGCAACCTTGCAACCTCCACCTCCCGGGCTCAAGCAATTCTCCTGCCTCAGCCTCCTGAGTAGCTAGGATTACAGGCACCCACCACCACGCCCAGCTAATTTTTTGTATTTTCAGTACAGATGGGGTTTCACCATGTTGGCCAGGCTGGTCTCAGACTCCTGACCTCGTGATTTGCCTGCCTCAGTTTCCCAAAGTGCTGAGATTACAGGCATGAGTCACCATGCCCAGCCGAGCTTTGCGTTTTACCCCTATTTATGTGATTTGAAATTTATCTCAAAAGGATTTATGAGCCAATACACAGAGATAACTGTAAAACAACATCCAGGACAGTTTTCATAACTAAGTAATATAAACAAGGCAACAACAGAAAATTGATCAAATGATGCTTATATTTTATGCATACACCTACAGAAATGGTAACTATGTACACATGAAAAGTGGGAGAGTAGAACATTTCTGTTTAAATGAAATTAAGAAATATTTTAAATTGTATAAAAATTATAAGCCTTTTTGTGTATGCTTTTTCATGTTTCCTAAAACAAGGATGAAATTCAAAACATTTAATGATATAAACTAAATTAAGAGCTATTGTTACTGAATCAGGTGTTTTTTAAAATTTTTTTGCTTTGGCTGGTACAGTGGCTCATGCCTGTAATCCCAGCAGTTTGGGAGGCCGAGGTAGGTGGATCACCTGAGGTCAGGAGTTTGAGACCAGCCTGACCAATATAGTGAAATGTCATCTCTAGTAAAAATACAAAAATTAGCCAGGCGTGGTGGCATGCACCTGTAGTACCAGCTACTCAGGAGGCTGAGACAGGAGAATTGCTTGAACCCAGGATGTTAAGGTTGCAGTGAGCTGAGATCATGCCACTGCACTGCAGCCTGGGTGACAGAGTAAGACTCTGTCTCAAAAAAACAACAAAAAAAATTTTTTTGGTTTTATGTGCCACGTTATATTTTAGATTTTTAAGATGATATATTAGTTACATATTAATTTTTGTTCTCTTTCTCTGAAAATACAAAAAATAAAGTGTATGCTTGTAAAATAAAGATGAAATAAAATAAAAACCTACAAAACTAATGCCTTTTTTAGAACTTCCAGTTTCAAAAGCTGATATCTACAGTCAACAAATATGAGATCATTTGTTCTCCAAAGCAAGCTATAAGCAAAAAACAAACAAAAAAACCTAAAAAGAAAAAGAAACAGAGTTTTTGGATTAAATGTGACAATTTATAAACCTCACTTAGGAAACCCATCCCTCCAAGAAACTCATTTCATAATAAAGAGAAAAATAACTTTATAGAGAAGAAACTTGGCAGAAAACACCTTAGCCAGATGAATAAAGTTAGTGTCAGCTGTAATTAGACAAATTGGATCCAGAAGCCAATGCACAGATGGGCCCATAATTACTGCTATGATATTGGTGGAGAGAAAAGTAAATACTAATCTGAATCTAATAATGAAAAAACAGAACCTGTAGGGAAGACACAGGTACTGGTATTTCTTCAAACTTGTCATATAATCCTAACTGGAAGCCTGGGCTAAGAACCACTTAGCTGACCATTGCTTCTCAAGCTTCGATGTGCATATAGCTCATTTGGTATTCTGAGCCACTCTCTAACTAATGTGATTCTGCAGGTTTTGGAGGGGTCCAGAAATTAGCTTGTTTATCAAAAGTTCCCTGTTAATGCTGCTGTTGCTCTCCAGCACTCAGAGAAAGCAGGCATAGCACACAGAGTCCCTTACATCTGATACCCTTATTGCAACACAAATACTTTTTGTTACAGTGAAGACCACAAGTCACTGTCTCAGAGAATCACATGCTTCGTCAGCTTTTTAAAGTTTACAGAAGGCTGGAGAATGTAGTAATGTCTACATCTGCATTTGAACAACAACATGTACACATACATTAATACGGTGTTTATTGAGCTTGTACTATGTACTCACCAAGTATGCTATAATATACTGTGCTGGGAAACTCGCATGGTGTCAGCTAAGCCTCAGAAAACTTTGAAAGGTGGGTGCTAAGTGTCTCATAATTCCCAGTAGGATTTAGATGACGGCTTAGGCTATTTCTTCTGGTTTCCCTATCACTATAAAAGCTAAATACACACAGATGGGAGGGATATAGAAAGGAAGGGGTAAGTAGAGAGACTTTTAATTGTTGTGTTTCTATTTACTTTCTCATGACTGTGGAACAACTCTTGGATCTGCAGAAGTGTAAAACAGGTTGCTGTGTAAAATGTAAGCACTGGTTTCATTGAGAAAGAAAGACATTAAGATTCCAAAATGTATACTCCTTTGTTCCCATTTATTTGCTTTTGTGTTTGGAAAAATTGTGAGCTCCAGCTCTGAAGAGACACCAAGGGTAGACACCTGTTTCACACTTCTGCAGATCCGATAGTTGTTCCAAACAGGAGTCTGATCTCCTCTAATTGGTTCTGTGAGGGGAGATTTCAGTGTGGGTCAGACCTGGACAAGGCTCAAAGAGGGTAGGTCTGGATAGGGCTGGGGCAGGGAGCTGGCCCTCATCTTCTCATCTCTATGCGGCTGGCTTATTTTGTGTCCTATCTTTTCTAAGCTGGACCAACAAGAGTTTGACTCCCAGGATTTTTCTGATTTTAATAGTTTAAGCTTTATCTCTATTCTGCATGACACACTAACAACCGATTTAACCGAAACATGTAGTACCTTCTATAAAAACTGTATTAGAAACAATTCTTAACAAGGGAAAAGCAATAGAAATAATTGTATCAACTCTTCTGTCTATGATGTCCCTTCAGGTGGTGACATCAGAACTCACAACATAAGAGCAGTGTCCCAAATAAAGCCCAAGTCTTCTGTGCAACTTCTTTCTTCATTCTGATCACATTACTCTTAATTCAACCATGTATTTATTGGCTCTAGAATAATAATTCCTGAATAGTAGAGTCCATGACTGTTTCACCTGTTCTTCTAATGGCAAATAATAATAATAATAAAAAAAGCAATGTGTTTACCTATCAATTTGAGCCTCCAGACCTCCTACTTGTTCTTCACCCAAGTATCAGGAAACGAGAGCAACTCCCATTTGGATGTCAAATAAGAACATTCCATGAGGGGAGAAACAAGCCCTGGATTACTCACTCTTCTTTGTTTGAGATAAGAGGAAGATTGGACTCTGTTGTCAGCCTGACCCCAGTCTGCACAGGACACCCCCAAATGCCTCAGACTTTTAGGCGCTAGTGAAAGGGTCTGTAGTGGCCCTGGGCTGATGCTCCAAAAGTTATTCAAACAGAGGAGACTCGGGCTGACTCTGTGGGGCCAGAATAAAAAATAAAACAGCTGGCCAGACACGGTGGCTCATGCCTATAATCCCAGCACCTTGGGAGGCTGAGGTGGGCAGATGACTTGAGATCAGGAGTTCGAGACCAGCCTGGCCAACATGGCGAAACTCCATCTCTACTAAAAATAAAAAATTAGCCAGGCATGCTGGTAGGCACCTGTAATCCCAGCTATTTGGGAGGCTGAGGCAGCAGAATCGCTTGAACCCGGGAGGTGGAGTTTGCAGTGAGCCGAGATTGTACCACTACACTGCCAGGGCCACAGAGTGAGACTCCGTCTCAAAAAATAATAAAAAATAACAAAAACGTAAAAAATAAAAATAAAACTGCCTCTAATTCTTGATCCTGATCTGATATTACCTATACCTGTTCAGCTAACTGTTGGGTACAAGGACAAGAATACTTTTCTTGGCCAGGTGCAGTGGCTCACGCCTGTAATCCCAACACTTTGGGAGGCCGAGGCAGGCATTTCACCTGAGGTCAGGAGTTCAAGACCAGCCTGATAAGCATGGAGAAGCCCCATCTCTATTAGAAATACAAAATTAGCCAGGCATGATGGCACATGCCTGTCATTCCAGCTACTCGGGAGGCTGAGGCAGGAGAATCACTTGAACCTGGGAGGCAGAGGTTGCAGTGAGTTGAGGTCACGCCACTGCACTCCAGCCCAGCAACAGAGAGAGACTCTGTCTCATGTAAAAGCAACAACAACAACAAAACTTTCTCCAGTAATACAATTCACACATAGGAAATGGGGTTGTATTCACGGCTCTGGACAGTTGTGGCCCTGCCTTCCCTCTGCTAAGGTCCTTCTTTACTCTTAGAGATTCAGCTACTCACACAATCTTAAAAGTTCACTGGACAAGATCCAAAGCCTGTCCCTGTCTTGTGAATCCCAGGTGGATTTCAGCCCTTATGTGTGGATTCTAGGTACCATTAACTTGGATCCATATTGTGTTACAGCGAGGAGAGGAAAAGTGGAGGAGAAATCCCCACATGAAGACTGCACCAACACATACTGGAGAACACTATTAGCTGGACTCAAAATTTGGAACTACAGATTTAGGTTTAGGAAGGCAGAAAAGCAAGGCAAAGGCACCCTTGCCACATGCATAGGCATTTGGACAAGAGAATAAGCAAAATGTTTAGATTCTCAGGCTTACTCAATGCAAATGTGTGAACCTGGTTGGGTTTTCAGGCCACATGGTATTTGAAAGAGTTTCACATCTGAAGATGCCAGGGGCATGGAAAGACAGAGTTGGAATAGTTAATTGTTGCCCTATAGTAATTTTTCTAGAAATCTGGTAAAAGTATGCTCTTAACGATTGTAGATCCCAAATATGAAGAAAGGCCATTCTGCCTGCAGACTTTGAGGGCAGTGTGCACTTTACTGAACAATTGTGTGTTGTGAATGGAAGCCCAATTGCACAATTGTGTGTTGTGACTGGTCCACACAGAATGAAGCATGGTGGGCACATTATGTGTTCATATCCTGTTTAGTAATTCTGAACAAACTTAGAGAAACATAATTATAAACAGAATTATCTGAAACCTCAGAAAAATTATCCACAATTGCAGAAAAAAAAAACTTTATTACAGAATTACACCAGAATGTGAAGGGCATTATAAGCAAACTGCTAAGAGATTGCAAAGACACTCAATTGCAAATAGCCACCATAATTAGTTCTGAAGTAGAAGACTTGACAGTACCATTTGTCACATACAGTTTATCTTAAATTCACCTAAAAATTGGAGGTCTTCTCTGGTTGCTAATTGGCTATATTTAAAGGAAAAATAAACTTATTCTTCATGAGAGGTAGTTTTGAAACTTGGAGCCAGGACTGTGCTAAAGGTAAACTCCTATCTTCCAACAAAAAATGGAATAAAGCTCTATTTTCTTTGCTATTTACAGTTTAAATAAATGATTCCTAGGTTCTAAAAACAGACAGTCCCGAGTCAAAAATACTGACAAAAAGCCTATTTAGCAGTTAGAATAATTTGTATATATTTCAAGTAGGCAGAAAAGAATTATATAAACGTTTTCTGGCCAGGTACAGTGGCTCACGCTTGTAATCCCAGGACTTTTGGAGTCCGAGGCGGGTGCATCACCTGAGGTCAGGAGTTCGAGAACAGCCCAGCCAACATGGTGAAATTCCACCTCTACTAAAAGTACAAAAAATTAGGGCCGGGTGTTGATGTCTCACGCCTATAATCCCAGCACTTGGGGAGGCTGAGGCAAGCGGATCACCTGAGGTCGGGAGCTTGAGACCAGCCTGACCAACATGGAGAAACCCCATCTCTACGAAAAATACAAAATTAGCTGGGTGTGTTGGCATGAGACTGTAATCCCAACTACTCAGGAGGTTAAGGCAGGAGAATCACTTGAACCAGGGAGGTGGAGGTTGTGGTGAGCCGAGATCGCACCATTGCACTTCAGCCTGGGGAACAAGAGTGAAACTACGTCTCAAAAAAAAAAATACAAAAATAAAAAAATAATTAGCCAGGCATTGTAGCGCATGCCTGTTATCTCAGCTACTTGGGAGGATGCAGCAGAACTGCTTGAGCCTGGGAGGTGGAGGTTGCAGTAAGCTGAGATTGTGCCACTGCACTCCAGCCTGGGTGACAGAGCAAGACTCTGTCTCAAATAAATAAATAAATAGATAAATAAATAAAAAAGTTTTCTAAAGTAAATCCTTTAAGAAAAGGAAAGAAAAAAATCTTTTATTTTCAAGGATGAAGCCTGTATTTCTAATTTTTATCTTTTCTTTTGACAGCCAGGTCTAGGGCCATAACTTTGAACTCATAGACATCTGACTCCCAGTACGTGCTGGATTCAGGCACCTGAGGCACACTGTGTACATCAGAAAGGGTTCGTAGAAAAGTAAAAGACAGAAGAGGGAAAGGGGCTATCAAGGACCCATGAGTCGGGGACAGTGCATGGTAGCTGGAAAGACTGGTTTATGCTACAGATACTGATTCAGGCAGGGCTATGTTCTGACATATTCCTGTGTCCATGCAGGTGGATGAGATTATGATTGGTAATCCACAAGCCCAGGGTGATAGAGAGACCAGGTTGCTGCTTCAGGTTCAGGGTTTGTGGTAGGAATAATCCAGGAGTTCTCGAGGCACTTGTGTAAATTCTTTGGTGAGAAATTTTAGAGGCAAGGGCACTACAGAGTCATTCCTCAGGTCAAGTCCTCTTGTTTTGTGAAGGTTCTGGCCACACCCATTCCTAGTGGGTATGTTCATGAGTAGGCGGAAATCATTGGTGGTAGCAGGTTGAGGGCAGGGAGTCTGTTTTCAGAACTCTTTTCTTCCAAGCATGCAGTCCCCTTTCACCCTGGGAAGAGATCTGGAATCACAGGACAATGTGCACTGTGACAGCCTGTGTACAGGAGAAAAGAGTTCCCCTTCCCAGAGAAACTAAGAGTCTCCTCCAGCTCAAACATCTATGTTTTTCTTTGATATTCTTTTTCTGACAACAAATGTGTGGAGTTTGCTGAACAGCAACCAATTCTTCAACACCAATTGGTTGTCCAATAACTCAATTCTGATACTTCCTTGAGTCAGCATAGACCCCACAAGTTCAGGGCTCAGGTGCACAACACTGCCACCACTGCAGATGTCAGTCACAATTCCTAGGGGCTCATCTATACTTCTGAGCCAGTTCCTATAAATTGGGGGCTCTCATAATCTTCTCAAGTTAAATAATGATACAGCTACTCACAGAACTTAGCAAAATGTTATACTTGCATTTACTAGTTTGTTATAAAAGATACAAGTCAGGAAAAGCTAAATGTAAGAAACGTACAGGGCAAGGAAAACTCATGGTAGAAGATGAAGTGGGCAGGTAAGAGCAGTGATTAAAGAAATTCCTGAACCTTTGTGTTTTTCAAGAGCATCTTACTGCAAAGAAACACTTGCTATTTTTGATATCATGAAGCCACAGACTGTCTAAATTACTATCTCTTTTTTTGCCTTATAAACAATTAAATAATACATTAGTTTTTAGTAGTCAGAACAAAATACCTGTTAATCAAACTTTGCTTAGGTTTCTTTCTTTCCTCAGGCTCCCAAATTTTGACCCAACCCTCTTTATGTTCCTCTTTTTTCTTTGAGACCGAGTCTGGCTCTGTCACCAGGCTAGAGTGCAGTGGTCCAATCTCGGCTCACTGCAACCTCCACCTCCCAGATACAAGTTATTCTCCTGCCTCATCTTCCCGAATAGCTGGGAATACAGCGTGCCACCAAGCCTGGCTAATTTTTTGTATTTTTATATTAAAAATACTGCACCCAGCCTATGTTCCCCTTAAAAACAGGCTGACTTGGCCGGGTGTGGTGGCTCATGCCTGTAATCCCAGCACTTTGGGAGGTCGAGGAGGGTTGATCACCTGAGGTCAGAAGTTCCGGACCAGCCTGGCCAACATGGTGAAACCCCAGCTCTACTAAAAACACAAAAAATTAGCCGGGCATGGTGGTGCGCCTTAATTCCAGCTACCTGAGAGGCTGAGGTGGGAGGATTGTTTGAACCCGGGAGGCGGAGGCTGCAGTGAGCGGAGATCGCACCAGTGCACTCCAGCCTAAGAAACAGAGTGACACCCCATCTCACAAAAAACCACCAACAACAACAAAAACCAGGCTGACTTCTGGGTAAAATATTCCCTAATCTAGCATCTGCTTTCACCATGTTCTATCCCTCCCTCCCCTTCCCACCTTTTTTCTGACCTTGTTTTCTTCTCCTTATGAAAGAAAGTCCTTTTCTCTCTAACCTTTAAAATTCTTCAATATCTTATAGCTGGTGCTTTCCCCTTGTTGCTATACTCCTTTAAAATTAAGTAACTTCATTAAGCTGCGCATGACGACAGGTGCCTGTAAATCCCAGCTACTCGGAAGGCTGAGGCAAGAGAATCGCTTGAACCCGGGAGGCGGAAGCTACAGTGAGCCGAGATCGCACCATTGCATTCCAGCCTGGGCGACTAAGCGCAACTCCGTCTCAAAAAAAAAAAAAAAAAAAAAAAAAAAAGAAGTAATTTCTTGCCAGGCACAATGGCTCACACCTGTAATTCCAGCACTTTGGAAGTCGGAGGTGGGTGGATCACCTCTTGTCCAGAGTTGGAGAACAGCCTCGCCAAAATGGTGAAACCCCGCAAAAATTAGCTGGGCATCGGGTCGCCTGCTTGTAGTCCCAGCTACTAGGGAGCCTGTGGCGGAAGGATCGCTTGAATCTGGGAGACAGAGGTTGCAGTGTGCCGAGATCGTGCCACTGTACTACAGCCTGGGTGACGGAATGAGACTCTGGCAAAAAAAAAAAAAAAAAAAAAAACCTACTTACCTAAATCTAAATTTGTCATATATCACAAAATCTAGAAACAACTTCAGAACAATAACAACTCTATTCCCAGAAAAAGCCTCCCAACCCCATTTTTGTGCCAATCCCAACTGCGTCTGCCTGTGGATTTATAGGTTTTCTGAGCCCTGTATCTTCCCTAAGCATAAAGGCTCTATGGTTATTGTGAGCAAGCTGGGACATCTGCAGGGGAGTCTCTGCAGGCAGAACTAAACTATCCTTAGCTTGGAGTCACTGAGTTCACGTTTCTATTTCCCGGTCAGGCCGAGGCGGGCGGATAACTTGAGGACAGGAGTTCCAGACCAGCTTCCACTATGGCAAAACCACTTCTCTACTAGAAATACAAAACTAGCCAGGCGTGGTGGCGCAGGTATGTAATCCCAGTTTTTCGGAGGGCTGAGGCACGAGAATCGCTTGAGTCTGGGAGGCGGAGGTTGTAGTGTTCGCGCCAGTGCACTCCAGCCTGGGCGACAGGGCAAGACTCCGTCTCAAACAAAATATTTAAGAAAAGAGACTTGGGAGCCCCACCTGCCGCAGCTCCTGCCACGCACATACTGAGTCAGGATTCTGCCGTGATGATCCGCCTGGCATCCCTGAACAATCTGGGAAATACTCCGGACTGCGTGCAGAGCTGCGCAGGGAGCTCCAGATAGGGCGCCGCAGGAACAGGGCGGAACGCTGGGGTCCCGGCTGCGGGCCCAGCCGCCATCTTGCGGCCAGAGGGTCCGGGCGCGGCACTGCGCCAGCAGGGACTCAGGTCGGAAACCCGGGAGCGGTGAGGAGACCAGTCCCGCCGGTTACACAGCCCGCTCTCTCCTCTCGGGATGCCCCAACCCCGCACACTCACCCTTTCCCAGCTTTCAGGATGTCCTGGCATCTTAGCTGTGCGTCTCTCCCGACCTGCAGATCACAGGGCAACAGAGGCCGTCACAGAGTCACCAAGGGCTCCCGAGGTGAAGAACGTAGAAGAGTGGAGACAGATCCCAAGCTCTGATGGGAGCGACAAAGGCCCCGCCAAATGGCGGAAACCACGCCCTCCTCTTCAACTGTGCGCTTCATTGGGCGGTTCCCGCGCCAGCGCCAAAGATTGGATAAAGCACAGACACTCTTCTCCCCATACCACCCCCGACCCCCGCCCTCCTCTCAGCATTAGTGCGTTTTATGAACAGAAAAACAGGCAGGCCAGGCGCAGTGGCTCACTCCTGTAATCCCAGCACCTTGGGAGGCCTAGGCGGGTGGGTCACAAGGTCAGGAGTTCAAGACCAGGCTGGCCAAGATGGTGAAACCCCGTCTCTACTAAAAATACGAAAATTAGCCGGGCGTGGTGGCAGGTGACTGTAATCCCAGCTACTGGGGAGGCTGAGGTAGGCGAATCACTTGAACCTGGGAGGCAGAGGTTGCAGGGAGCCAAGATCGTGCCACTGCACTCCAGCCTGGGCGACAGAGTGAGACTTTGTCTCAAAAAGAAAAGAAAAGAAAAGAAAAACAGGCTAAAGTAGGTAGGGTAAAATGCACAGGGAATTATAGCTAATTAAGAAGTGAGTTGAGACTTAAAATGCACTTACTCTTTCCCTTGCCTGCGTCTGCTTGTATAATGCATCTTATTTGCTACTTAAGGGTAAGAAAAGATCATTTGGATTTTTTTTTTTTTTTTTTTTTTTTTTTTTTTTTTTTTTTTTTTTTGAGACTGTCTTATTGCCCAGGCTGGAGTGCAATGGTGCGATCTTGGCTCAATGCAACCTCTGCCTCCCGAGTTCAAATGATTCTCCTGCCTCAACCTCCCAAGTAGCTGGGATTACCCCGAGTAACTGGGATTACAGGCATATGCCACCATGCCCGACTACTTTTGTATTTTTAGTAGAGACAGGGTTTCACCATGTTACCCAGGCTAGTCTTGAACTCCTGACACCACGCTGCTCTGAACTCGTGACCGCCCGCCGGAGCCTCCCAAAGTGCTGGGATTACAGGCGTAAGCCACCACGACCGGCCCATTTGGACATTTTTTTAACAACTTTTTAATCATTTTGATAATGCAGGAAAGACCTTCATCCCATCCCTGAGCCCCTTTCTCACCATGCTGTACCACACTGCTGACCACATCGTGGGATGTCCATTTGGAATGGGGCTGGGATGGGGGGCAGCAGAGGCTGAGAATGGTTAAGCAAGAATTATGTTACCCCAATTTGTTCATCTTAGAAAGCCTCCTCTATCGTTCCGTGTGAAGTGGCTATTCCAGGGTAATTGTACCCTGACTGCACTGCGTCTCAGTCTGACTTCTCTTTTTTTAAATCACTGGATTACTCTCACTAACGGGGTATATCATTTTCTATTTGAAAATGGCCATCAGTCCTTTGTGGGCATCCTGATTTGATTTGCTAGTTTAGACCCTGGAGATAGAGGTGAGGAAATATTGGGCCACATCAGAATACCTTATTCTCACTTAGAGGATATATAGGAATTTCTTAATATCTAACAGTTTTCTCAATAGAAAAAATTTAACAATGATAGCTTACAAGGCAGAAAGGGGACACAGATGACACAGTCTTAGAAGTTTAATTTGGTCATAATTTTTTTTGTTTTGCTTTGTTTTTGGAGACAAGGTAAGGGTAAGGAAATATCTTTTGGATTTTTTTTTTTTTTTTTTTTTTTTTTTTGAGATCGAGTTTCACACTTATTGCCCAGGCTGGAGTGCAATGGTGCAATCTTGGCTCACTGCAACCTCCGCCTCCCGGGTTCAAATGATTTTCTAGTGCCCAGGCTGCAGTGCAGTGGCACAACCATAGCTCATAATTGGGTTGTAATAGTTCTTATAAAAATATTTTTGGCTGGGTTTGATGGCAAACACCTGTAATCCAAACACTTTCGAAGACCATGGTGGAATGATTGCTTAAGTCCAGGAGCTCAAGACCAGTCTAGGCAACATAATGAGACTTGGTTTCTAGAATAATTTTAAAAATTGGCCTTGTGTGATGTTGCATGCCTATAGTCCCAGCTGCTTGAGAGGCTGAAGTGGAAGGATCACTGGAGGTTGAGGCTGCAGTGACCCATCATTTGGCCACTGCATTCCAGCCTGGGTGACAGAGTGAGACCTGTATGTGTACACACACACACACAAACATATACATACATACACCCACACACATACACATGCATATACATATATATACATATATGTGTGTGTGTATATATATATAATCAAAATAATATGTATGTTGAAAGAAATTCAAGCACAGAAGAAAAATGAAAGACCATGGTGGGGAATGTGATAAAAGGTGAGTGTGACTCCTACAGCTCAGTGAGGCTTGGTTTCCATCTTAAGGAACTGCCCTCCCACACTGAAACCACAACCCAGCACATGCCAATTCTCACACTATTTATACTTTGCCCAAAAGCAACAGAAGGAGGTCAACATCATCATTTGTGGCATGGAAGTCTATTCCCCACTGAGACCTTTTAAAAATGTTATTGTCTTAAACCCTCTTCCTTCTAATAAAGTCTATACAAATACATACATACAAGCCTGAAACTACTATAAATAAAATATCAGGGGGGTTTTTTGGCCAGACGCGGAGACTCATGCCTGTAATCTCAGCACTTTGGGAGACCGAGACAGGTGGATCAACTGAGGTCGGGAGTTTGAGACCAGCCTGGCCAACATGGAGAAACTCCTTCTCTACTAAAAATACAAAATGAGCTGGGTGTGGTGGCGCATGCCTGTAATCCCAGCTACTCAGGAGGCTGAGGCAGGAGAATTGCTTGAGCACAGGAGGCAGAGGTTGCAGTGAACTGAGATTGTGCCATTGCACTCCAGCCTGGGTAACAAGAGCAAAACTCCGTCTCAAAAAAAAAAAAAAAAAAAATTAGGTTTTTAAATTCCCATAAACAAACAAGCAAACACAAAAACAGCCATTTTGATTGAGGAGATAGTGGGATGGAGGGGGTTAGGAGGCTGCTCACATCACCTCCAGGCCCCATGTGGAGGAGGGGATGGAGTCTAGGAAGACCCTGGCTAGTCACTTGTTCTGACTGGGCTTTCCCCCCGCTCCACACTTTGTTAACCATTTCCTGGGAAGAGCTTAGGAACCTCTTGTGCCCTAGTGAGGAAGGACCTCCCCTCACAGGGTGTTGGCGAGGAGGCATTCTGAGACTCTGTGAAAAGCTAGCACAGTGCTTGACAAGTACCTGTGGGAACTGTCATCCTCTGTAACTATCATGTGGCCTTGGAGTGTTCAGATGGCCTGGCCTGGCCTGGGGCTTGGTGGAGTTGTTTGAGGGTCAGCTGCTTTAGGCTCCCACTTTCTCCTCAATCAAAGTGGCTGTTTTTGTGTCTGTTTGTTTATTTTGGTTTTTTAAATCTTCATATACAAATAGAAAGTGAAGCCGGAGGTGCCAAGGCTCAGGGTCTAGAGCTGTGATGCTTGGGCTTGCTTGCTGGCTTGTGGCCAGGTGAACTCTGGGTGTGAGGTGGTTCCCACCCTGGATCTACAATCCCCACCTCCTCTCCCCAGGCCCTGAGAAACCAACACAAGGCAGTGCTAAAGAGCAGGTGAGTGACGGGCATCAAGCCCATTCAGGAAGATTTGAATGCTCTCTGGGCTGAGGCTGTCAGCTGTAGGGACTATGTCTGCCTTGGCTTGTCATGGCCCTACCCACAGATGTGCCTGCCCTGTGCTGTTTCTCCAGCAGCCAGCGATCCATGGCCCTGAGCCTCTTGTACCATGCCTGCTTCTTCATGTTGATCATGTTTTTTTAAAAAAAAAATTCCTGAGATGGCACTGCTGGATATGAGTGCTGGAAAGGGGGAGGCACCTTTGTTCTAGGGAATTGGGAGCTAACCAGATCCCTCCTGAGTGCCCCCCAGAACAAGTAGGGAATGGTCCTGCACTAAATGATGCCCCCCGAATATGTATTTGCACTGGCTCAATGAATACACAATGCAGAGGCCTAAATGAAAACACGTGAATGGCGTATGAGGCCATCAGCTTGCTACTGGGAAACAGGTGCCTCTCATTCTGCCCAGCAAGTGTGGAATGTGTCCATGCCCTTGAGTGTATAGACCTGGCCTTCTTAACTTGTACACAACTGTAGGTCTGTTCTGAGTGAATGACGTGCAGATGAGATTTCTCAAGTCATTCGTATGTTTGACATTGTGGCTGCTGCTTTTGGTGCCACTACCCCCAGGCCCCAACCTGGCTTAAAGTCCAGGCTTTAGGTCAAAAAGACGGAGGGCTTCCTGTGTTCTGGGATGGGAAGTTGCAGATCTCTGGTAGGACTGGGGTTTGGGGTACACTTAAGTTTTGTGCAGGATGTGAGCTGCAGTGGTTTTATTAATTGTGATTGGCCTGGCCTGGTTGTAGCTCCGGGTAGGGAGAAGGAATTAGCAGTGGCATTTCCTCAGATATCCATGTGCCCAGCCCTGGCCTTCCTGCCCTCAGGCCCGGAAGTAAGCACCACCACAGACTCTGATTTGCCTCCCTACTCCCTGTACCCAAGATGGGAATACCTTGAAGGCTACAATCTGAATGTATTATTCTCCCCATTTTAACTAGACCTGCCTAACACACGATGAGGGAGTGAGGGTAGGATGGGTGGGGGACCTGGGGAGAACCAGAGTGGAATCATAAATCCCTGGGAAAAGTTAAAGGTACAGAAGTGGTGGTTACCTCTCCATGAAGCCCAGCTCCCTACCTGATTCTTGCTACACAGCCCCTCCTACAGACACCGGCTCTGGGGGTAGTTGGGGATCCCTATAGGCCCGGGCTGCTCTCTGTCCCCACCTGCCCATGCTCCTTCTCTGTTTTGTTGTTGTTGTTGTTGTTTATTTTGTTTTGTTTTGTTTTTCAGATGGCAGTTTCATTGTTATTTCCCAGGCTGGAGTACAATGGTGCAATTTCGGCTCACAGCAACTTCTATCTCCTGGGTTCAAATGATTCTCCTGTCTCAGACTCCTGAGTAGCTGGGATTACAGGTGCACACCACCACGCATGGCTAATTTTCGAATTTTTAGTAGAGAAGGGGTTTTGCCATGTTGACCAGGCTCGTCTCAAACTCCTGACCTTAGGTGATTGTCCTGCCTCAGCCTCCCAAAGTGCTGAGATTACAGCCGTGAGCCACCACACCCGGCCCCTATGCTCCTCTTTGCCTGCTCTGAGGGCCCTAATGTGAAGGAGAAGGCAGGTCCTCAGCCCTAGGTATAGCTGAATGTCTTTTGGAGTGTTTGAAGCACGCTTTATGTCTTAGAAATTCTAAAAAGTAAAACAAATTCCAGTAGTAATGTCTGTTAGTTTTCCTGAGCCAACTGGAAGAGAAGGATTTTTCACCTGAAATTTTTAAATGACTCCCAAGGATAGCCACCAGTGTCTTGGCCATGGAAACTTCCTACGTGCTTCCCGCCCCCAGGTTGATTTGCAGCCTCGTGATTGTGTTGTTCTGAACATACTTTCCTCTGGTGAATATGGTTCACATGTTAACACCACTTCATGAGAGGGGGCATCATGTAGAGCTGAGAATGGATTGTCTTTAGTTGCCACTGTGCCTCTTTGTCACCTGAGAGGCCCATTTTTCCTGACTGATTCCATAAGTGTGTTAGTGTTGTCAGACACCTCTGGACAACTCGAATGACAAGAGGCTGTTGTTTTATAAAGGAAACAAAGGCTTTAGATGTGAAATCCTTCTTTTCTTTTTCCCTTCTTTTAGGTGAAATACTTCAATTTTTTTTTTAAGGGTAAACAGTGGTATCTTAGCAGGTTTAGAGTGCAAATTGGCATGTGCTAGGTTGTGGTTTCAGTGTGGATGGGCAGTTCCCATGATGGAAAACCAGGTCTCACTGAATTGCAGGAGCCACATTTTCTCTCTTTCACATCCCCCACTGTGTGTGGGTGTGTGTATGTGTGTGTGTGTGTACACACACAGGTCTCACTCTGTCACCCAAGCTGGAGTGCAGTGGCTGAGTGCTGGGTCACTGCAGCTTCAAACTTTTAGTCTTAAGTGATCCTGCCACCTCAGCCTCCCCAGTAGCTGGGACCATAGGCATGCACCAGCCTGCCTGGATCTTTTTATATTTTTTTTTATTTTTTTTTTAAAGTAGAGACAGAGTCTTGTCATGTTGGGTAGGCTGGTCTTGAACTCCTGAGCTCAAGCAATCTGCCTGCATTGGCTTCCCAATGTACTGCAGTTGCAGACATGAACCACTGTATCCAGACTAGTTTTATTATCTGATTACACAAGTGTATTTCTTCATAATTCACTGAACTTTACTTGAATGAAGAATTTGTGCATGTATTTCTCTATGCATGTTATGTATCAATAAAAAATTACATAGTACATATTAGCACAAAATGCTAACTCACTATCTCAAAATAACAGCAGTATTTTTTTTTTTTTTTGCTTGTTTCATGGTGTGACACACTCAGAACATGATCATACTTCTCTGCTATCATGACACCCTTACTTCACAGTTTTTTATGGCTCTACAAACAATAGAAATAAAGAAAGGGGTCTCTTATGTGCACTTACGGGGTATACTTAAATGTAGAGAATTTTGCAGCCAACATTATATATGAAAAAACGTATACCTTGATAGATAAAAGATGAATGGCCAGTGTGGGTGAAAAATTTTTAGGGGGTATTTGTTCCCTCACAATATCAGAAACAGAATATTGGTCCACTGCTCTTAACTTACTTCATAAGTTAAAGACAAATTTTTCACAATAAGTTAAGCAGCATTGCCAGGATGCCCTTACTCTTTTGAATGGCCATCATTTATATCATTACTTTCCATGGTATAGAGTAAATGAGGCAATGGTTAGAAATGTATCCTCCCTAATAGGCCTGTATGGCGGATTATACTGTAAAGGCTATGGTTACACAATAGATTTTAAATTTACTTACTAAAGTTGTGCTAAATAATATTCTCTTTTTAAATTACTTATCGGATGAACAGAGAAGTACCTGGGAACTTGCTAACACTGGTAGTTGCACTTGGAGAAATACATCAGGTAGGCTCCCTGAGCCTACTCTGCATCCACAGAGATGCAGTTGTAGAGGATTAATGAACAGTGTGCTTGGTTGAAATGAGTAGAGCACTTATCTAGCTAACTATTCAACCTATTTAATTTTAGTTGGTTATTCATGGGGGCCCTGGCTAAAAAGCATGCTTCAAACTCTTGGTATCATCTTCCTGATAGTTAAAATAGTAGTATCTTCCTACTTCACTGTATTCTCTCAAAAGTTATAAATGTTTGCATGTGGTCATCTCTAGAATGTCGAATGGTCTCTTTTAAACCAGAATGACAGAAACTCGAAGACATATGTGACTATGAAGACACCATCACCTATGAATGACATGATAAGGACAAAAACCCAAAATAGGCCGGGCACGGTGGCTCACGCCTGTAACCTCAGCACTTTGGGAAACTGAGGTGGGTGGATCATGAGGTCAGGAGTTTGAGACAAGCCTGGCCAACATAGTGAAACCCCATCTCTACTAAAAATACAAAAATTGGCCTGGCACAGTGGCTCAGGCCTGTAATCCTAGCACTTTGGGAGGCCAAGGTGGGAGGATCATGAGGTCAGGAGATGGAGACCATCCTGGTTAACACGGTGAAAAACTGTCCATTCTAAAAATACAAAAAATTAGCCATGCATGGTGGCACAGGCCTGTAGTCCCAGCTACTTGGAAGGCTAAGGCAGGAGAATCGCTTGAACCCGGGAGGCAGAGGTAGCAGTGAGTCGAGATAGTGCCACTGCACTCCAGCCTGGACAACAAACTGAGATTTCATCTTAAAAAAAAAAAAAAAGAAAAATATAATAGAAACAGAGTGGGACTAGAGCCCTGAGTTTTGGTCACACCATGACCTATGTAAGAACTTAAACAAATGGGGTGATCTTTTTTTTCTTTCCTTTTTTTTTTTTTTTTTGAGATGGAGTCTCACTGTGTTGCCCAGACTGGAGTGCAGTGGAACGATCTGGGCTCACTGCAACCTCTGCCTCCCAGGTTCAAGAGATTCTTCTGCCTCAGCCTCCCAAGTAGCTGGGACTATAGGTGTGTGCCACCACGCCCGGCTAATTTTTGTGTTTTTACTAGAGACGGAGTTTCACCATATTGGCCAGACTGGTCTTGATCTCCTGACCTTTTGATCCGCCAGCCTCGCCCTCCCAAAGTGCTGTGATTACAGACCTGAGCCACTGTGCCCGGCCTGGAGTGAATTTTTTAAACAAAATTATTTATGGTCATCTTCTGGACTGAGCATGTGCACTCATCCCAAACAGACCAAAACCAAACAAAATGAGTCACTCATGCTGAAAGTGAGCTTATCAAACTTAAAATTTAAGAAAATAGGTAGATCTTAAAACAGACCAATTTTTCTTTGGGAGGCCAAGGTTAGCAGATCACCTGAGGTCAGGAGCCTGAGAGCAGTCTGACCAACACGGAGAAACCCTGTCTCTACTAAAAATACAGAATTAAGGCTGGGTGGCTCATGCCTGTAATCCTAGCACTTTGGAAGGCTGAGGCGGATGGATCACCTGAGGTTGGGAGTTTGAGACCAGCCTGACCAACTTGGAGAAACTCCGTCTCTACTGAAAATACAAAATTAGCTGGGTGTGGTGGCAAACGCCTGGAATCCCAGCTACTTGGGAGGCTGAGGCAGGAGAATCACTTGAACCTGGGAGGCGGAGGTTTCAGTAGGCCGAGATCATGCCATTGCACTCCAACTTGGGCAACAAGAGTGAAACTTTGTCTCAAAAAAAAAAAAAAAAAAAGCAAAACAAAATACAGAATTAGCTGGGCATGGTGACACATACCTCTAATCCCAGCTACTCCTGAGGCTGAGGCAGGAGAATTACTTTAACCTGGGAGGCAGAGGGTGCAGTGAGAGGAGATCATGCCACTAAACTCTAGCTTGGGGAACAAGAGTGAGGAACTGTGTCTCAAAAAAAAAAAAAAAAATACAGACTAGTTTTTGTTTTCTTCTGTAAATAGCAGATTTCAACACAAGGAGATCCCCTGTAGTCTAATCCTTTAAAAATAATAATAATAAAATAATAACCTGAAGTTCTTGCTTTCACTTTACAAAACCCACAGTTCTGCTATTTCACAGTGGGATTTGAGACTAAATAAGTTCATTTTTCATTTTGACACAGTGATATCAATGTCTAAATTTTGGTCTATCTCTGCCGGGTGTGGTGGCTCATGCCTGTAATCCCAGTACGTTAGGAAGCAGAAGCAAACAGATCACTTGAGGTCAGGAATTTGAGACCAGCCTGGGCAACACGGTAAAACCCCGTCTCTACTAAAAATACAAAAATTAGCTGGGCGTGGTGGCACACACCTATAGTCCCACCTACTTGGGTGGCTGAGGCGGGAGAATTGCTTGAACCTGTGAGGTGGAGGCTGCAGTAAGCTGAGATAGCGCCACTGCACTCCAGCCTGATGACAGAGCAAAACTCTGTCTCAAAAAGAAAAAAAAAAAAGTTTTGGGCTATGACCATAGGGAGAAATTGTTAAACTAATTATACCCTAAAGCTGCCCCCTTTCCTGTTTAATTTTAGTCAATAGTTTTTGTTTGTTTGTTTTACACAGTAAACTGAAACCTAACTGGATATGTGAATAGACTGTACCCATTCTTGTACCAACCGCTGTGGTTTGGTCAATAAAAGGATGTTAACTGTTCAAACCATGTCCAAATAAGGCAAACCTCAAGCTGTAATCAATCTGGCTGTTTCTGTACCTCACTTCCATTTTCTGTATGTCACTTTGCTTTGTCTGTCCGTAAGTCTTTGTCCACCATGTGGCTATGCTGAAGTCTCTCTGAGCCTACTCTGGATTCACAGGCTACTCTATTGCAAATCACTCCTTGTTCAATTAAACTCTGTTGAATTTAATTTCTCTAAAGTTTATTTTTTATTTAAAAATTTTTCCAGGCCGGGTATGGTAGCTCATGCCTGTAATCCCAGCACTATGGGAGGATGAGGCGGGTGGATGATAAGGTCAGGAGTTCAAGATCAACCTGGCCAATATGGTGAAACCCTGTCTCTACTAAAAATACAAAAATTAGCAGGACATGGTGGCATGCACCTGTAATCCCAGTTATTCTGGAGGCTGAGGCAGAAGAATCGCTTGAACCTGGGAGGCGGAGGTTGCAGTGAGCCAAGATTGCACCACTGCACTTCAGCCTGGGCTACAGAGCGAAGACTCTATTTCAAAAAAAAAAAAAAAATTTCCTCAAATTTTTTTCCATCGTTAAAATGAATAATGTGTTTTGGGGCTTTAATTTTCTAAACTCATCCCTCATCTATTTTCTCAAATTCTTTTGTCCTTTCAAAATGTTTCTGCATTTTTTTTTTTTTTTTTTTTTTTTTTGAGACCAAGTCTCACTCTGTCTCCCAGACTGGAGTACAGTGGTGTGATCTCAGCTCACTGCAACATCTGCCTCCTGGGTTCAAGCCTCCGTCTCCCAGGATCAAGCGATTCTCCTGCCTCAGCCTCCCGAGTAGCTGAGACTACAGACATGCACCACCATGCCCGGCTAATTTTTTCTATTTTAGTAGGGACAATGTTTCACCGTGTTGCCCAAGGTTGTCTCGAACTCCTGAGCTCCGACAATCTGCCTGCCTTGGCCTCCCAAAGTGCTAGGATTACAGGCGCGTGAGCCACTGTGCCCAGTAAATTTTTTTTTTTTTTTTAATGGCACACAGTCTTGCTCTGTCACTCAGGCTGGAGTGCAGTGGCGGGATATTAGCTTACCTCTGTCTTCCAGGTTCAAGCGATTTTCCTGCCTCAGCCTCCTGAATAGCTGGGACTACAGGCACGTGCCACCATGCCCAGCTAATTTTCTATTTTTAGTAGAGATGGCATTTCACCATGTTGGCCTGGATGATCTCAATCTCTTGACCTCATGATTCACCCACCTCGGCCTCCCAAAGTGCTGGGATTACAGTCATGAGCCACCTCACCCAGTTGTTTTGTTGTTGTTGTTTTGTTTTGTTTTGTTTTGTTTTTAAATCCGGAGTCTCACTCTGTCGTCCAGGCTGGAGTGCAGTGGCATGAACTCAGCTTACTGCAACCTCTACCTCCCGGGTTCAGGCAATTCACCTGCCTCAGCCTCTGGAGTAGCTGGGATTACAGGCATGCACTACCATGCCTGGCTAATTTTGCTGTATTTTCAGTAGAGATGGGATTTCACTATATTGGCCAGGCTGGTCTGGGTCTTCTGACCTTGTAATCTGTCTACCTCAGCCTCCCAAAGTGCTGGGATTACAGGCGTGAGCCCCCGCATCCAGCTGAACAAGTTTCTTGAGGTGAAATAGTTGTATAAACCACATATGCAAAAAGGCAGAATGATAGTGATTTCAAAAATTGTAGCAATTTTTTTTTTTTTTTTTGAGACACAGTTTCACTCTTGTTGCCCAGGTTGGAGTGCAGAGGCACGATCTTGGCATCTTGGCTCACTGCAACCTCTACCTTCTGGGTCCAAGTGATTCTACTGCCTCAGCCTCCTGAGTAGCTAGGATTCCAGGTAGCCACCACCACACCCAGCCAATTTTTTTTGCATTTTTAGCAGAGATAGGGTTTTACCATGTTGGTCAGGCTGATCTTGAACTCCTAACCTCTAGTAATCCACCCACCTCGGCCTCCCAAAGTGCTGGCATTGCAGGCGTGAGCCACCGTGCCTGGCTGCAATTTTTTATCTTTTTTTTTTTTTTTTTTTTTTGAGATGGAGTTTTGCTCTTTTTGCCCAGGCTGGAGAGCAATGGTGCAATCTTGGCTCACTGCAACCTCTGCCTCCAAAGTTCAAGCGATTCTCCTGCCTGAGCCTCCCGAGTAGCTGGGATTACAGGCATGCACCACGATGCCTGGCTAATTTATTCTTTTTAGTAGAGATGGGATTTCTCTATGTTGGTTAGTCTGGTCTCGAACTCCTGACGTCAGGTAATCTGCCCCCTCACTCAGTCTCCCAAAATACTGGGATTACTCCTGACCTCAGGTAAGCTGCCCCCCACTCAGTCTCCCAAAATACTGGGATTACAGGCATGAGCCACCACACCTGGCCCTTTTTGTCCCTTTTATATTCATTTCCCAATGCTTTTACAGCTCTTCCCACTGAAATACAGAATCTGGTTTCCAAACCATATATCTGGCTGGCCTTATTTGCTCAGGGCAATGGAAATCTGTGAATATGACAGTAGGCTAGTTTGGGGCTTAGGCTCAAAAGGTTTCGAATGCTCCTGTTTTTCTTTCAGAATGCTGCCATCTCCATGAGTAAAGCCCATGTTAGACATATGGAGGATAAGGTAACATGAGAAGGAGAAGCAAGGTGCCCCCGTTGACAGCCCCAGAAGCAGATGCTCACTGTCAGAAGTACAGCTGCCTAGTCAACAAGCAGCTGATGATACATGTCTGAAGGAGCTCAGCTGAGACCAACAGAGTGGTCCCACTGAGCCCAGCCTAAATGGCTGACCATCTCAATTATGAGCTAAAAAGTTTTGGATGGTTTGTTATGCTGTGGTAGCTAATATATGCACCCAGTGCAGATAGGATGCCAGGATTCAATGACAGGTTGGTTATTAGTTACCTTCTAACAGTGGGCACCCTAAATGTTTTGATTTTTTCCCCTAATTTAAAGTTGGATGTCTTGTGAAATAATGTTGAGTAATGAAAAAATACATGCAGACATATATGCATGTAATTGGTCCTTATACTCACATAGTCACCCACACCATAGGAAAAACAGATGACTGCAGCCTGACAATTAGGGCCAAGGCCAAATAGCAGAATAAGTTTGCCTTAACCTATTTTCTTCATATCTAAACATTGGAAATCAAGACTGTGGACAGATCTGAAAACATAGAGTTTTCTTCTCGTTTGGCCCCAGCATTTTTTGTTCACTGGAAGAAAGATGGACAACAGGTAGCCAGCAGTGGTCTGCCTGTGGTTATTTTATTCTCGTTACCTTCTGCCTTTTCTATGGCCATTATCTGTTTCGCCTTTTTAACTGAAGAAGTTGTTGGTAGGTAGAGGCCTCCCCTGTGGCAGAAAAGGGATGTCCCTTTACCTCCACTGACATTGAAGCTGTACTTCAATGTGGCAGCTATTGGCCATGTGTGGCTACTGGGTGCCTGGAATGTTCCTGCTTTGAACTGCAATGTGCTAAAAAGGTAAAATACAGAGTTGGTTTCCAAAGTTTAGTTCCAAATATATATACTTTATTAATAAATATTGCTCACATATTAAAATAATAATATTTTGGGAGCTGGGCGTGGTGGCTCACACCTGTAATCCTAGCAGTTTGGGAGGCCAAGGTGATCAGGGTGGATCACCTGAGGTCAGGGGTTCGAGACCAGCCTGGCCAACATGGTGAAACACCATGTCTAGTAAAAATACAAAAAAATTAGCAGGGTGTGGAGGCAGGCACCTGTAATCCCAGCTACTCGGGAGGCTGAGGCAGGAGAATCATTTTAACCTGGAAGGTGAAGGTTGCAGCAAACCAAGATCCCGCCACTGCACTCCAGCCTAGGTGACAGAACAAGGCTCTGACTCAGAAAAAAATAAAATAAAAATTATTGGCATCAGCTGGGCACGGCGGCTCATACCTGTAATCCTAGCATTTTGGGAGGCCAAGGTGGGCAGATCACTTGAGACCAGGAGTTTAAGACCACCCTGGCCAACATGGTAAAAGCCCGTCTCTACCAAAAATTAAAAAATTAGCCAGGTGTGGTCATAGGCGCCTGTAATCCCAGCTACTCTGGAGGCTGAGGCAGGAGAATGGCTTGAACCCAGGAGGCAAAGGTTTCAGTGAGCCAAGATCATGCCACTGCACTCCAGCCTGGGGAACACAGCAAGACTCCATCTCAAAGAGAAAAAAGAAAAATTTATGGGAGTCGCTGCAAAAATATTAAAGAATTAAATGAAAGTGTTGTTCAAAAATTGTAGTTTGTGGTCAATGAGAGGAGCTTGAAGGAAAAACTTTTTTTTTTCCTGACCTCAGGTGATCCACGCGCATCGGCCTCCCAAGGTGCTGGGATTACAGGCATGAGCCACCTCGCCCAGCCAGAAATACTTTTTTTAAGATGCATGATGCAAAAACTTAAATTCAATAATCGGTTAGTTACAGTTACATAGTTTCTTACTTTTTACCTGAAGCGTAAAAATTTCCTGGTTATGTAGTCAGAGCTTAATTGACAGTTTGTAGTTGGTTAAGCCTAAATTTTGTTTCTCTTGATGCAGTAATTTACCAAAGAAAGCATGTCAGTTAGATTTTTTGAAAGTAGGAATTCAAGGATTAGAGCTACCTCGGTGGAATTGCCTACCATTTAAATATTTTCAGACTCCACAGGGGACTGATATTTTCCTGCATTTTTCACAGGTGTCCCAAGCAGCGTCTCAAGTCTACCCCTTTCCTCCCATTCTTCCAGCCTAACTCTGACTTTCAATAATATACTCAATTAACAGCTGCTTCTGACTATTCCAAATGTCAACTTCCTCTCTCTAATTCACATTATTAACTATTTGTTCTTCAGTGTACATTTTTGATACCATATTTTAATTAATCATTTTTTGACAAAGCATTGAATAGCACAATTAAAGAGATTTGTTTGTTTGTAAGTATCTCCTGTGAGAAGAAACCAAAGCATAATCCCCCGATACTGTATTGTGAAAAAATAAAATAAAATAAAATAAAATAAAATAAAATAAAAATCTCTGTGCCTCTTTTTCTTTTATTGTCCCTAGGCACAGGGATCTTATAAGAATATTTTGGGGTCAAGGTTTTTTGTGGTTTTTTTGGAAGCTTTATTGGGTGATGTGCTCTCAGGCACCCCAGGTTTCACTACTGTCTGTGAATAAACCAATATACCTGCCATGACTATGTCTGCTAGAGTGTCTAGTGAATATCAGCTCCTAAGTCATTTTCTCCCATAGGAAAACCTGAGGTACAGAGTGTAACCTCTCAAGGGAGCAGTCAGTTGAATGCTTGATGCTGAGAGGAATCTGGTGTACTCTTTCTTTGGAAAGCTAACCCCCTGAGACAGTTAAGATTGTCTTCACTCCGGCTGGGTGCGGTTGCTCATGCCTGTAATCCCAGCATTTAGGGAGGCTGAGGTGGGCAGATCACCCGAGGTCAGGAGTTTGAAACCAGCCTGGCCAATGTGGTGAAACCCCGTCTCTCCTAAAAATACAAAAATTAGCTGCGTGTGGTGGCGCACGCTTGTAATCCCAGCAACTTGGGAAGCTGAGGCTGGAGAATTCCTTGAACCTGGGAGGCAGAGTTTGCAGCAAGCTGAGATTGTGCTGCTGCACTCTAGCCTGGGTGACAAGAGTGAAAACTCCATCTCAGAAAAAAAAAAAAAAAAAAAAAAAAAAAAAAAGAGATTGTCTTCACTCGACTCAGCTTCCATTTCTTGAAAGTTCATTGCTGGTCAGCCAATCCAATGCTGGTATTGAGGGGGAAACAGACATAATTTCTGCACCCTGGATTCTCTAAGTTTTGTGAGAAAAAATAGTAGCCCTAAAAACAAAAAATAAAAACCTGACCCCAGTGAGACTGTGCAAGAACTTGCGAAGTAAAATGTACTTGGGGAACTCACTGGGGCATAGTGCAGTGTCTCCTGAGAGGGTGGTCACTGAGCACTTAAGTGAGCAGGATGGGGTGGGAGAATCTCTCAAGTGACTGGATGGCCTGACTTGACACATGAGTGAGACATACCTGTGCTAACCAGCACTGCCACTCCCTGGGTTTGTTACCTTGAAAAGATTTGTTCACTTATATTAACATCAGTTTTTTAACTATAAATTGCATATTATTAGTAGAGCTTGAAATATAAAGTATTTACAAGGGCCTAAAGCAGGTGAGTTTCAGAAGAATCTAATCATGTATTTCTTTGGTTTAAAATTCTCATTTACCTCTTTCTTTTTACCTTTCTTCCTTTTTTTTTTTACCTTTTTAGAGATGGAGTCTCACTCTGTTGCCCCGGCTGGAGTGCCAGGGCGTGATCTGGCTCACGGCAACCTCCGCCTCCTGAGTTCAAGCGATTTTCCTGCCTCAGCCTCTGGAGTAGGTGGGATTACAGGCACCTGCCACCACGCCAGCTAATTTTTGTATTTTTTTTTAGTGGAGACAGGGTTTAGGCATGTGCGCCAGGCTGGTCTCCTGACCTCGGGTGATCCATCCATCAACCTCCCAAAGAGCTGAAATTACAGGCGTGAACCACTGCACCCAACCTATTTTTTTGTTTTGTTTTGTTTTTGAGATGAAGTCTCGCTGTGTTACCCAAGCTGGAGTGCAGTGGGGTGATCTCGGCTCACTGTAATCTCCACTTCCCAGGTTCAAGCGATACTCCTGTTTCAGCCCCCTGAGTAGCTGGGATTACAGGTACCCACCACCACACCTGGCTAATTTTTGTATTTTTAGTAGAGATGGGGTTTCACCATGTTGGCCAGGCTCATCTTGAACTCCTGAGCTCAGGTGATCTGCCTACCGCCACCTCCTAAAGTGCTGGAATTACAGGTGTGAGCCACAGCACCTGGCCTCACCCGACTGATTTTTTGTTTTTAGTAGAGACGGGGTTTTGCCATGTGGACCAGGCTGGTCCCAAACTTTTGACCTCAGGTGATCCATTTGCCTCCACTTCCCAGATTGCTGGGATTACAGGTATGAGCCATGGTGCCCGGCCTAAAAATTCTCATTTACCTTTTTCTTTCCCAGGGTGAGTTTAGAAATTTTCTCAGGTGTATTTTTTATGGCTAAGTGATTTCCAACCGAATTCCAAGGCATAGCTATTAGAATGCTAGCTACCAAGGATAAAAATAAGGGAAATCTTTCTTCTATTTTGGCTGCAGGAAATAAATAGGTTTAGACAAGAAAATGTGGTAGATAACTAGCGAGTCACATCGATTCATTAAAACATCAGTTTCTCTTTCTACAGGGTAAATTCGTGATGTTCATATTTTTGTTCTATATCCTGTGATTTTTATTTCTGAGTTTTATGCTAAATTTTATGAGATGAAACTTCAGGCTGGGTGCAGTGTCTCACAGCTGTAATCCTAGCACTTGGGGAGGCGGACATGGGAAGATTGCCTGAGTGCAGGAGTTCAAGACCAACCTGGTTAACATGGTGAAACCCCATCTCTACTAAAATACAAAAACATTAGCCGGGCATGGCAACATGTGTCTGTAGTGCCATCTACTTGGGAGGCTGAGGCAGGAGAATTGCTTGAACTCAGGAGGTGGAGGTTGCAGTGAGCTGAGTTTGTGCCACTGCACTCCAGCCTGGGTGACAGAGCGAGACTCCATCTCCAAAAACAAACAAACAAAAACTTGGTACCTCCTAGAAGTGTTCTTATATTACTAATTGTTTGCTACATGATTTTTCATAAAAATAGTACAGTAATACATTTATTGTCTGAAGAGAATGGATAATTTTGCTATCCTTGTTGAGGTATGAAATATAAGCACCTTAAAATTTCCTTTTTTTACATGAACTTTGTGTTTGAGTAATTTTGCTGGATTTTTCAAACACTTACTTTCAAAATCCAAGTGAGTGGCTGGGCGCAGTGGCTCATGCCAGTAATCCCAGCACTTTGAGAGGCCGAGGCAGGTGTATCACCTGAGGTCAGGAGTTCGAGACCAGCCTGACCAACATGGTGAAATCCTGTCTCTACTAAAAATACAAAAATTAGCTGGGCATGGTGGCAGGCACCTGAAATCCCAGCTACTTGGCGGGTGCTGCAGGAGAGGAATCACTTGAACCCAGGAGGCGGAGGTTGCAGTGAGCCGAGACTGTGCTATTGCACTGCAGCCTGGGCAACAAGAGCGAAACTCCTTCTTAAAACACAAACAAACAAATAACAACAACCACACACACAAACAAACGAACAAAAAAAAACAAAAAAAGAAAAACAAGTAACTCTGATGTGGAAATTAAAGCTTGATCACAGTGACTCTAGGTTAAGGCTAATATTGAGCCTGCAAAATGAGTTTATTATAGGCCCAGTTAGTTTTTTTCTGGGGAGCCTGCCCTGCAGGTGTCCCAGCCTGCTCACCCCAGCCATAGAAGAAACCTTTATAGCAAGAGAAGCTACAGAGCCCTGGAAAGCTGGGGACCCTCAGGCAGATGCTGTTAAGGTTAAGGTAGAAGGGGACTGGGAGGGTCTTACTGAAGATAAGGTTGTTCTTGTTTTGAGACAGTTTCCAGACTTTGTAAAGTAAAACAAAGTTAGATTTATGTTAAAAAAAAAAAAATTAAGTTCCAAAGGAGTATTGCAACAGGAGGAAGTACCAACTATAATCCTTAAAGCTTTAAAGATTGCAAAGTTTAGGCAGAGAAGTGCTTTCTTTTATAGGGAGAAGCAAACAAGATTAGAAAGAAGGTGGGAGGGGAATGGCAAATGGAAGGTGAAAAAATCAGATTCTGGATCACAGAATGTTTTACCCTGAAGTCGTATGTTCTTAGGAGAGACCTAAAATGGAGTTGTATATTGGCCTAAGCCAATACACAACTCAAAGTTCAGGAGCCTGTGGGAAGGCGATAGACTTAAGTTACGTTTTTTTGTTTGTTTGTTTGTTTTTGAGAGGGAGTCTTACTTTGTATGTGATGGTAACAGTGACTTTATTTGAATGTTCTTGGTTTCTAATGGGTTGACAATATGTTCACCTGCTTATTAGACATTGCATCCCTTCTGTTGATTTTGCTCATTTGTTTCTATGCATTTTCCATTATTTCCTTATCAATTAGTAGAAGTTATTTATATATGCTGGATACAAGATTTTTTCTCATAATCACATACACATGTGTGTGCGTTTTTGTCTCATTTTTACTGTCTATTCATCAGTCGTCTTGGTATCCATGATGAGAATAATCTCTTAACTGTAGTATAATTAAATTTTGCCATTACTTCTTTTTTAGTAAAGTGTTTTTTCTGATGAAGAAATATTTTGTTATTATAAAAATGGAGAGGTCTTATTTCTTTGTTTTTTCTAATAATATCATTTTTATTGTGGTAAAACACATAACAGAAAATTTACCATTTTAATCATTTTAATTATACTATTCAATAGCATTAAGTACATTCATGATTTTGTGCAATGTTCGCCACTATCCATTTCCAAACTTTTTACAATTTCAAACAGACACTGTGTCCATTAAGCAACATTTTTCAATTTCACCCTCCTTTCAGCCATAAATAATCTCCATTTTACTTTCTCTACCTTTGAACTTTCTCTTCTTTTTTTTTTTTTTTTTTGAGACGGAGTCTTGCTCTGTCGCCCAGGGTGGAGTGCAGTGGCCAGATCTCAGCTCACTGCAAGCTCCGCCTCCCAGGTTTACGCCATTCTCCTGCCTCAGCCTCCTGAGTAGCTGGGACTACAGGTGCCCGCCACTACGCCTGGCTAGTTTTTTGTATTTTTAGTAGAGACGGGTTTTCACCGTGTTAGCCAGGATGGTCTCGATCTCCTGACCTCGTGATCCGCCCGTCTCGGCCTCCCAAAGTGCTGGGATTACAGGCTTGAGCCACTGCGAACTTTCTCTTCTAAGTATGTACCTCATATTAGTGGAATCATCCAATATTTATTATTTTGTATTTGGCTTCCTTTACACAATATAATGTCATCTAAGTTCATCTGTGTTGTAGTATGTATCAGCATTACAATTTTTTGAGGCAAAGTCTCATTCTGTCACCCAGGCTGGAATCATGACTCACTGCAGTCCTAACCTCCCCAGGCTCAAGTGATACTCCCCTGTGACTGGGACTACAGGCACACACCATGAAACCAAGCAAAGTTTTGTAGTTTTTCTAGAGATGGGATTTTTCTATGTTGCCCAGGCTGGTCTCAAACTCCTAGTCTCAGGAGACCCTCTCATCTTGGCCTCCCAAAATTCTGGGATTATAAGCATGAGCCATCATGCCCATCAGCATTGTATTCATTTTAAGACTCCATATTTTGTACTGTAAATGATGCTGCTATAAAGAATGGTGTGAAAGTATCAGCTTAAGTCCCTGCTTTCAATTATTTTGGATAGACACCTGCAGTGGAATTGTTGGAACATACTGTAATTCTATTTAGAACTTTATGATAAACTGCCAAACTATTTTCCACAGTTGATAAACTATTTTGTATTATCACCAGCAATGCACCAGGGTTCCACTTCCTCCACATCCTAGCCAATACTTGTTATTTTTCATTTTTGTTGTTTTTGGGTTTTTCATATAACCACCCTAATAGGTGTAAAGTGGTATCTCATTGTGGTTTTGATCTGCATTTCCCTAATGACTGGTAATGCTGTGCATTTTTCGGTATACTTATTGACCCAATATAGATTCAAGTCCTCTGCCCTTTTATAAATGCTGTTGTTGAATGGTTTTGTTGTTGAGTTTTCAGAGTTCTTTATGTATTCTGCAATATCTTATGTACTTAATAAGATACATGATTCGAAAATCTTTTCTCCCATTCAGTGGTTGTCTTTTCACTCTGTTTTTCTTTCTTTTTTTTTTTCCAGAATAGTTTTACATTTGTATTAAGTCCAAAGTATTTGTTTCCTATTTTGTTGCCTGTTCTTTTGGTGTCACAGTCAAGAAAGTGTCTCCAAATTCTATGTCATAAGATTTTTGCTTACGGTTTTTTCTAGAAGTTTTTAAAGTTTTTACATTTTTAACTTTCATTCTGGGTTCAGGGGTACATGTGAAGGTTTGTTACATAGGTCAACATGTGCCACAAATGTTTGCTGTACAGATTATTTCATCACCCAGGTATTAAGCCCAGTACCCAATAGTAGTTATCTTTTCTGCTTCTCTCCCTTCTCCCACCCTCTACCCACAAATGGACCCAAGTGTCTGCTGTTTCCTTGTTTGTGTTCATAAGTTTTTATCATTTAACTCCCACTTGTAAGTGAGGACATGCAGTATTTGGTTTTCTGTTCTTGTGTTAGTTTGCTGAGAATAATAGCCTCCAGCTCCATCCATATTCCCGCAAAATACAAAGTCTCATTCTTTTTTATGACTGCATAGTTTTCCATGGTGTATATATACGACATTTTCTTTATCCAATTTGTCATTGGTGATATTTAGGTTGACCATATCTTGTTATTGTGAATAGTGCTGGAATGAACATTTGAATGCATGGGTCTTTATGATCTTTATGGTAAAATAATGTACATTTCTCTGGATATATATGCAGTAATGGGATGGCTAGCAGAACTATCGAATGATAGTTCTTTTAGCTCCTTGAAAAAATCACCTAACTGCTTCCACAATGGTTGAATTAATTTACACTCCCACCAACAGTGTATAAGTGTTCCCTTTTCTCCACAACCTCACCAGAATTTATTTTTTCACCCTTTAATTATCTCCATTCTGACTGGTATGAGATGGTATCTCATTGTGGTTTTGATTTTCATTTCTCTAATGATCAGTGATATTGAGATTTTAGTCACATGCTTATTGAGGACATGTGTGTCTTCTTTTAAGAAGAGTCTGTTTATGTTTTTTGCTCACTTTTTACTGGAGCTGTTTGTTTTTCTCTTGTCATTGCTGTGGTTGCAGCTGCTGGGTGGGGCCTTACCTGGTGGCCATCGTACCATTGTGTGTGCTGTGCATGTTGGGCTCTGGGCTGTTGGGAGTGGGAACCCCCCGGGCACCTGTGGGGTGTCTGTGCTCGCCCCTGTGGGGGCGGTGTGCACGCCCTTGTGGTGAAATCTTCCATCCCCTCTGAGAGTTTTGTCTCATTGCTGTCTCACTGGCTGGCCTGAGGCAACCCCTTCGGGGATGTGCTGTGCCAGGAGGGCCTCCCCCTTTGGGTGTCCCTCACCAAGGAACCTTGAAAAACTCTCAGCGGTGGATCACTCAGCTCATGCATTGATGAAGAATGCAGCCCGCTATGAGAATTAATGTGAGTTGCAGGACACACTGATCATCACTTCAAATGCACTTGCGGCTCCGTGTTCCTCCCAGGGCTACACCTGTCTGAGGCATCACTTGCTGAGCAATCATCCCGTGGGGTGGGCGGGGGGGTGCCTGTGGCCTCCAGGGGGTGCATGACTGGCGGTTCCCTTGCAGGGTTCGTTGGCCCCTCTGTTCTCCCAAGTACAGGCCTGGTGGTGCCCGCCTCCTCTTCCATCCACACCTTCCTCCCACCTCCCAACCATCCATGCAAGCCCTGCGAGGGACCACGTGGTGGGGGAAGGAGCCCTGGTTAGAGGGATCCCACTGCCTGTGAGAGGAAGGAAAAGAGAGTCGGCTGGGGCCGAGTTCCTGTGGCTGCCACAGTCCCGGTTCCCCTAGAGAGCTCCCTTGTGCTGCAAGCGGTCCAGGGTTAGTCTGGGTCTGGGTAAAAGGTCCTGTGCTGTCCTACATTGGCGGGTGGGGATGGGAGAAGGTTGTGGGGTTGGAAAGCGAGATTTCATCCCGGTTGCCACAGTTCACCGCCCGCCCGGGTGGCAGCCTGGTGTCCGGTCAACTGCTGCACCTCCCTGCACCCTCCTCCTCACCCTCCTCCTCACCCTCCTCCTCCTCCTCCTGTGTGCTTCTGGGGCCAGAAGTCTGCCCTGCGTGACACCCCAAGTCGGGCTCGAGGCCAAGCTGAGGGTTTGGCCGTGCCCCCGGTGGTGACCTATGGGACACCATGGCGGCATCCGCCATTGTGCGCTTACCTCTGATTCATGACTGTGCCTCCCGTGTGGCCCCCCTGAGCTTCTGCATTGGGGCGGGATGGAGTCACATCCTCAGCGCAGTCCTCTGGACAGTCAGGGTACTGTGTATTCCCCGCCCCTAGTTCTTGCTCTTCACTCCGGTCCTCCGGCTCTGGTGCGGCAGGGACACCACCAGCTAGCTCTTCTATCTCACACCCGCTCCCCTTCCTCACTGGGCCTGTCTCTCAACCCAGTGTCCAGGCTCGCATCCTCCTTGCCTGCCCGTCCCTTCCTTTCCTCCGAGACGTGACCTCAGGCTAGACGTGGCAACCTGCTGAATTTAAGCATATTAGTCAGTGGAGAAAATGGAACTAGCCAGGATGCCCTTAGTAAAGGTAAGTGAACAGGCATCCCAGTGCCAAATCCCTGCCCCTTGGTGGGGTGAGGGAAATGTGGCGCATGGAAGACTCACTCACCAGTGCCACTTGTTGGGGCCCAAGCCCTGATTGAGGCAGCCAGCCTGTGGAAGGTGTGAGGCCATTAGCATCCCCTGGCTGCCAGGCCTGGGTCTTCGCAGCGCCGGGTTGCTGGTAATGTAACCTCAAGCTGGTGGCAAACTCTATCTAAGGTTAAATACAGCAGGAGACCGCAATAGTCAACAAGTACTGTAAGGGAAAGTTGAAAAGAACTTTGAAGACGCAGTTCAAGAGGGCGTGAAACCGTTAACACTTACATGGGTGGGGTCCCTGCAGTCTGATGGAGGATGCAAACCGGTGGTGGGTCAGGCTGTGCTAGTGATCTGGCGGATCTTTCCTGCCTTCAGTTCCTCCTGACCCCTCCAATTGCCCTCCCTCCCCAGTAACCCCGCCTCCTCCTTGGAGGTGGCAGGCCCCAGCGTGTGCAGGGGTGGGCCCGGGGGGGAGGGGGGAGAAGAGGGGACTGTCCCCCAGCCGGGGAATGGCCGCCACTGGGTGCATTTCCACTGTGATGCTGTGCCTTGACTGTCTCTGGGACGATGGGAAGGCCCGACAGTGAAGGTGGCTTAGGGGTCCCTGTCCTCCCTGTCCCTCACAAGGGGTGTGGGGTGATCCTCCCCCTGAGTGTTTCACCCCCCAGCAGTAGCACTCGTCGAATCCCGGGGCTGAAGGAGTGAGACTCGTTGCCGTGCTCTCTGCCTCCTGGAGCCCACCCCAGTGGGGCCCCCCTATGAGGGGGTCGCCCGTAGGGGCATACCAGCATGCCTCTAGGGGACTGGGCCACCTCTCCCACGGTGTAACTACTCTCCCACCCCCTCCCTGCCCCAGGGAGTAGGCCGCATGGGAGGGTCTGGGGCTCACTGTGATGTGCTCCAGGCGGGTTGTGCTGTCGGACCTGGGGGGTCTCTTCGGCCAGGAACTCATTTCAAAAGAACAGTGGAACCAGTGCACAAGGTAGGTGGTGCTGTCGGTTTCCCACAAGACCCATCTTGAAACATGATCCAAGGGGTCTAACATGTGTGCGAGTCAGGGACTCTCATGAAAGCCATTGTGGGGCAATGAAGGTGAAGGCTGATCCGCTCGCTGGCTGAGGTGGGATTCTGAGGCTTCTCCAGTTTGCCAAGGGTGCACCACCTTCCGCTTTCACCCATTGCGCTGGGCTGGGCAGGTGGAGCATGAATGCATGTGTTAGGCACCAAAAGATGATAAACTATGCCTGGGCAGGGCGAAGCCAGAGGAAACTCTTGTGGGGGTCTGTAGTGGTCCTGACCTGCAAGTCGGTCGTCTGATCTGGGTATAAGGGCAAAAGACTAATGGAACTATCTAGTAGCTGATTCCCTCTGAAGGTTTCCTAGGGATAGCTGGTGCTCTCGCACCCCATGCCACGCAGTTATTTGGTAAAGCGAATGATTAGGGGTCTTGGAGTTGAAATGATCTCAACCAATTCTCAAACTTTAAATGGGTTAGAAGACCAGCTCGATGGCGTGGAGCCAGGTATGGAATGTGAGTGCCTAGTGGGCAACTTTTGGTAAGCAGAACTGGTGCTGTGGGATGAATGAAATGCCATGTTAAGGTGCCTGATTCTGATGTCCATTAGACCCCAGAAAATGTGTTGGTTGATATAGACAGCAGGAGAGTGGGCATGGAAGTCAGAATCCACTAAGGAGTGTTTAACAACAACAAATCAACTAGCCCTGAAAAATGGATGGTACTGAAACACTGGGCCCATACCCGGCTGTTGCCAGCAGTTGAGAGTGGATGGGAGTGGTGAGGGTGGTCGCCCCCACTGGAGCCCTGTGGATGCTGGGAGGGCTGCTGCGGTGAGCCTTGAAGCCTTGGACGTGAGCCTGGGTGGAGCTGCTCCAGATTCAGATCTTGGTGGTAGTAGCAAATATTAAAATGAGAACTTTGAAGGCCGAAGTAGAGAAGGGTTTCAGTTGAATGTGGGTCACTTGCTCCTGAGAGATGGGGAAGTACCATTCTGAAGGGATGGATGATGACTTCCATTGCCCCCAGCTGATGGCAAGGGAGTCAAGTTCAGATTTCTGAATCCGGAGTGACAGAGATGGGCACCATGAGGCATTCAGGGAGGTAATGGAACTGATTCTGGAGAAGCTGGTGGGAGCCCAGGGGAGAGCTCTTTTTGTGAAGAGCAGGGTGCCCTGTAATGGATTCACCCTTAGACAGGGGCCTGTGCCTTGGAAAGAATCACAGTTCAAGTGGCATCTGGTGAGCTCTCACAGGCCCATGAAAATCTGGGGGAGAGGGTGTAAATCTCACACTGGGCTGTAACCATATCTACAGCAGGTCTCCAAGGTAAACAGCCTCTGGCATGTTAGAACAACATAGGTAAGGGAAATCAGCAAGCTGGATCAGTAAGCTTAGGGTAAGAATTTGCTCTAAGGGCTTTGCCAGTCTGGCTGCCGCTTGAAACAGGGCTGGGTGCAGGCCGTGGCTGGATGAAGTGCTGGTACTCCACCCCCCAATGCTAGCAGCACCCCTCTGCAGACATCCCCCACCCCACCTCGCTATACCTTCCTCTTCACTATCCCTCCCCACCTTGCTATTGCCGGTTCCTAGCAGCCCACTTAGAACTGATGCAGACCAAGGGGAATCTGACTATTTAAAACAAAGCATGGTGAAGGCCTGCGGTGGGTGTTGACACGATGTCGATTCTACCCAGTGCTCTGAATGTCAAAGTGAAGAAATTCAATGAAGCACGAGTAAATGGCAGGAGTAACTATGTCTCTCTTAAGTGTAGCCAAATGCCTCATCATTTAATTAGTGATGCATATGAATGGATGGACAAGATTCCCACTGTTCTTACCTGCTATCCAGCGAAACCACAGCCAAAGGAATGGGCTTGACAGAATCAGCAGGGAACGGAGACCCTATTGAGACTGACTCTAGTCTGGCACGGTGAAGAGACATGAAAGGTGTAGAATAAGTGAAAGGCCCCTGCACCCCTCTGTTTCTCTGAGGAGATGGGGTGAGGTCCACTCACCTTATGGGCTGCTGGTGAAATCCCACTACCCTGATCATTTTTTCACTGACCTGGTGAAGTTGGGGCTGGGTAGGTGAACCACAAGGGGCTCACACTTTTGGCACCAAGCACCTGGCCACATGCTGGCTGGATGTTAACTGCTCCAGGAATAGTGCCAGGTGCAGAGTTGGACTGGTACTGTACACCTGTCAAACGGTAATGCAGGGGTCTGAAGGTGAGTGCGGGGAGTACCAAAACCTCCTGTGGAGCAGAATGGCAGAAGTTGCTTGATCTTGATTTTCAGTATGAAAGCAGGGCCTCATGATCCTTTTGATGTTTTGTTTGGGTTTTAAGCAGGATGTGTCAGAGAAGATACCACAGGGATAACTGCCTTGTAGTGGCCAAGAGTTCATAGCGACATTGCTTTATCATCCTTTGGTGTTCGATCTTCCTATTGTGAAGCAGAATTCACCAAGCATTGGATGGTTCACCCAGTAACAGGGAACCTGAGCTCAGTTTAGGACATCATGAGACAGGTTAGTTTTACACAACAGTCTTTTAAACAAGGGTCTTCCCATCTCGGCCTCACGAGTACCTGGGACTACTGGGACCTTATTCTTCTGTATTTTTTCTAACCACAATTTCAGTTTGTTTCCACAGTACTTAGAGTAACTTGCTGTGATTTTTCATTGTTCTTTTCTCTCTCCATTCTCATATGCTCCTTCCTACACACTGAAGTTGACCTTTGGTTTATTTTTTGTCACAGTTCACACTGGTTATGACACACACACACACACAAAGTGAGAGAGAGAGAGAGGAGAGAGAGAGAGAGGTAGGGGTTTTCAATTGTGATATTAAATATCTTTTATTATTGTTAACTTATGCTTAATTATTTCATCTTTAAGATTGTTGTTGTTTGATATTGTTATATACCTACTTTTGGTTTATTTATTTTGATACAGTTGTCAGTCACAAGCCTTGGACTTAGCCACCAGCTTGCCGTGACTAAGGTCGACCAGATGGCTCTCACCTTGCCATATCTGAGGTTGACCACATGGCTCTCACCTTAACATATCTAAGGTAGATCAGATGGTGCTCACCTTCCCATGTCATGTTTTGATTTATTTTTTGTCACACTTCATCCTCCCATTTGGTGTGACAAACAAAAAGAGAGAGAGAAAGAGACACACACAGAGGAGTTCTTAATTGTGATATTAATTACCATTTATTATTGTTCACTCCAACTTTATTTAGATTTTAATATTGTTTGATATTATATATATATTTAAATTTATTTTGATACAGATGTCAGCCTCAAGCACTGAAATAGCCACAAGCTTGCCATGTGTAAGTTCCAACAGATAACTCTCACCTTGCAATGTCTAAGATCGACTAGATGGCACTTGCCTTCCTATTTTTGGGGTTGACCAGATAACCCTCAGCTTCTATGATTGAAGTCAGCCAGATGGATCTTGCCTTGCCATGTCTGAGGTGGACAAGATTACTCTCACCCTTCCTTGTCTAAGGTTGACCAGATGACTTTTCCCTTGCCATGTCTAAGGTCAACCAGATGACTCTCACCTTGCCATGTGTAAGGTCAACCAGATGACTCTCACCTTGCCATGTGTAAGGTCAACCAGATGGCTCTCACCTTGCCATGTGTAAGGTGGACAAGATAGCTCTCACCATGCCATCTCTAAGGTCAAAGAGATGGCTCTTGCCTTGCTATATTTGAGGTCTTCCTGATGGCTCTTGCCTTGCCATGTCTGAGGTCAATGAGATGATTCTTGCCTTGCCATGTCACATGTTGTCCAGGTGGCTGTCACCTTGCCATTTCTGAGGTGGACCAGATGGCCCTTGCCCTGCCCTGTCTTAGGTTGACCAGATGGCTCTTGCCTTGCCATGTCTAAGGTCGACCATATGACTCTCATCTCACCATGTCTGAGATCGGCCAGACGGCTTTCACAGTCCCATGTGTGAGGTCGACATGATGGCTCTCACCTTGCCATGTCTGAGGTCGATAAGATGGCTCTTGCTTTGCCATGTCTGAGGTCAACCACATGCCACTCTGACATGTCTGAGCTCAATCAGATGGCTCTCAGCTTTTCATGTCTGAGGCCGACCAGATAGTTCTCTTGCCATGTCTGTGGTCCACCAGAAGGCTCTAGCCTGGCCATGTCTGAAATTGGCCAGACAGCTCTCACCTTGCCATATTTACAGTTGACCAGAGAGCGCTTGCTTTGGTATGTCTAAGGTTGACCAGATGGCTTTCACTTTGCCATGTCTCAGGTTGACCAGATGGCTTTCACCTTGCCATGTCTCAGGTTGACCAGATGGCTCTTGCCTTTTCATATCTGAGGTTGACCAAATGTCTCTTGCCTCACCATGTCTGAAGTCAATTAGATGGCTCCCCCCTTGCAATGTCTGAGGTCGACCAGAGGGCTTTTGCCTTGCCAATTCTAAGGTCGACAAGATGGCTCTCACCTTTCTATGTCTGAGGTGGAGGTGGACAAATGGCTTTTGCTTTTTCATGTCTAAGGTTGACCAGATGGCTTGCATTGGTGGCAATGCTGTTCAAGTCCAACAGAGAGATGGGACTGTGATTTGCTGCAGCCTTGATCTTCCCAGTCTCGTCCAGGAGATCTTCCCATCTTGGCCAGAAACATTGGAATGAGTCCACAGCTTGCCATGCCAAAGGTCGACCAGATGACTCTTGCCTTCTCATGTCTAAAGTCGACCAGATGGCTGTCACCTTGCTATGTCTAAGGTCAAACAAATGGCTCTTGCCTTCCCACATCTAAGGCCGTCCAGACGGCTCTCATTGGTAGCAGTATCATTCAGGTCCAGCAGAAAGATGTGATTGTGATTCACTGCGGCCTCAATCTCCCTGGTGTCACCCGGGTGGTCTTTCCAATTGGGCCACCCAAGTACCTGAGAATACATGAACCTTCTTCCTGTGTTGTTTTTCTAACCCCAATTTCAGTTTGTTTCCACAGTACTTAGCATGATTTGCTGTTGTTTTGCTTCATTGTTCTTTTCTCTCTCTATTCTCCTATGCTCCTTCTTGCATGCTGAAGTTGACGTTTTCATTTATTTTTGGTCACACTTCAGCCTGAGTATGACAAAAGGAGAGAGAGAGAGAGATCTTAATTGTGATATTATCTTTCATTATTGTTCACTCCCGCTTATTTATGTATTGGTCTTTAATATTGTTATTATTTCTTTGTTATTGTTCTATATTTACTGGTGGTTTTAAAAATTTATTTTGAGACACATGTTGGCTGCAAGCATTGGAATTAGCCATCAGCTTGCCAGGTCTAAGGTCAACCAGATGGCTCTGGCCTTCCCATGTCTAAGGTTGACCAGATGGATCTCACTGGCGGCAGTACCATTCTTGCCCATGAGAGGGATGCAATCGTGATTCACTGGAGTCTTCATCTTCCCAGTCTCCCTCAGGTGGTCTTCCCATCTCAGCTTCCTGGAACTACTTGGACCTTCCTGTGTTGTTTTTCTAATCTCAATTTCAGTTTGTTTCCACAATATTTAGAGTGACTTGCTGTTGTTTTTCTTCTTTGTTCTTTTCTTTCTCTGTTTCTTTATGTTCCTTCCTGCACAGTGACCTTTTGATTTATTTTTGTCACAATCCAGCCTTGGTGTGACAAACCAAGAGAGAAAGAAAGAGGGAGGGAGAGAGAGAGAGAAAGAGAGAGAGAGAGGAGATCTTATTGTGACATTAATTACCTTTCACCATTGTTCACTTTCACTTATTTATGTATTGGTCTTTAATATTGTTTTTATTCTTTGTTATTGTTATATATTTACTGTTGGTTTTTAAATTTATTTTGAGATAGATATCAGCCACAAGTGTTGGGCTTATCTGCTAGTTTGCCATGTCTAAGGTCTACCAGATGGCTCTCACCTTCCCATGTCTAAGATCAACAAAATAGCTCTCACCTTCCTACATCGAAGATCGACCAGATGACTCTCGCCTTGCCATGTCTAAAGTCGTCCAGATGGCTCTCACCTGCCCCTATCTTAGGTCTACCAGATGGCTATAGCTGGCGGCAGTACCATTTGGATCCAGCAGAAGGATGCGATCGTCATTCACTTCAGCCTCTATCTCCCCGGTCTCGCACAGGTTGTCTTCCCATCTCAGCCTCCCGAGTATCTGGGATGACAGGGTCCTTCTTCTTCTGTTTTTGTTTGTTTGTTTGTGTGTTTGTTTGTTTCTAACCATAATTTTATGTTGTTTTTTCAATACTTAGAGTTACTTGCCATTGATTTTCTTCTTTGTTCTTTTCTTTCTCTATTCTCCTACGCTCCTTCTTGCACAGTGAAGTTGACTTTTCGGTTTATTTTTTGTCACACTCCAGCCTGGGTGTGACAAATGGAGAGAGGGAGGAGATCTTAATTGTGGTATTAATTACCTTTTACCATTGTTTACTCCCACTTATTTATGTACCGGTCTTTAATATTGTTTGTTATTATTTATTTGTTACTGTTATATATTTACTCATTTTTAAAATGTATTTATTTTGGGACAGATGTTGGCTGCAAGCTTTGGACTTAGCCACCAGCTTGTCATGTCTACATTCAACCCGATGGTTGTTGCCTTTCCGTGTCTAAGGTCAACCAGATGGCTCTCACAAGCAGCAGCACACTTCAGGCTCAGAAGAGAAATGCGATTGTGATTCATTGTGGCATCAATCTCCCCGGTCTTGCCTGAGTGGTCTTCCTGTCTCGGCCTCTTGAGTGCCTGCGACTAATAGAACCTTATTTTTCTCATTCCCCCTCCCCTCCCCTCCCCTCCCCTCCCCTCCCCTTCCCTTCCCTCTTCCTTCCTTCCTTCCTTTCTTTCTTTTCTTTCTTTCTTTCTTTTTTCTTTTCTTTCTTTTGTCTCTAACCACAATTTCAATTTGTTTCTACAATACTTAGGATGACTTGCTGTTATTTTTCTTCTTTGTTCTTTTTTCTCTCTATTCTCCTATGCTCCTTCCTGCATGCTGAAGTTAATGTTTTGGTTTATATTTTTTCACACTCAAGCCTGGGTGTGACAGAGAGAGAGAGAGACAAAGAGAGAGAGACCTTAATTGTGATATTAATTACCTTTTACTATTGTTCACTCCCACTTATTTATGTACTGGGTTTTAATTGTTATTTCTTTGTTATTGTTATATATTTACTGTTGGCTTTTTTATTTAATTTGGGACAGATGTTGGCTGAAAGCATTGGACTTAGCTGCCAGCTTGCCATGTCTAAGGTCAACAAGATGGATCTCGCCTTGCCACGTCTAAGATCAACCAGATAAATCTCACTGGCGGCAGTACTCTTCGGGTCCAGCACAGGGATGCGATCATGATTCACGGTGGCCTTGATCTCCCTTGTCTTGCCCAGGTGGTCTTCCCATCTCGGCCTCCTGAGTACCTGGCACTACTCAGACCTTCCTCCTCTGTTTTTTTTTTTTTCTAACCTAAATTTCAGTTTATTTCCAAAATACTTGGAGTGACTTGTTATTGTTTTTTTTGTTGTTCTTCTTTTTTTTTTCCCTACACTTTCTATAATACCAAAGGACTTTATACAATATGAATGACAATCACAATTTACTCTGAGCCCTTCATGCTTGTATGGACCCATAACCATACCTGCTGCTCCAAGCCCAGGTATAAGAGTCAACATCTCTTAAATTGGCTGGGTCCAGATACTGGAGTCCTCACCTGCCTCTGATCTGGGCTTAGAAATATGTCACTAATCCAGCTGTGGCTAGATCTTTACATATTACAGTCAAAATTCCAACTGCGGACTGTGTTTGCATGTGAAATTCTGGACCTCAGGAGTGAGCCCTTTCCATGAGTGAGGGTGACAATTCTAATGTTTGGTGGGGTATGCCTATGAGAAACACAATCTCATCTGCATATTGTTCCCTGTGATAACACTGTAACACTCAGGAGCTTTATATGATATGGGAGTCACTTATCACCAAGTCAAAGATGACCCTTTTAATTCTGGTGAGCACAAAGCCAGAGATTATCTGGCCTCAGCTTAAATGTCCTCACTCAAATAGAAAATGCTGAATAATTCTTTTTAAAGCTTCCAGTATTGCAGGGGCACTATTTGTTTAAAAAAAATATGAAACGGGAACACCGTCTTGTCTTTTGGTTTTGTTGGCTAGAGACATGACTTTTGGGTAGGAGTTGAAAAGCCAGGATCTGTGACTTAAAAACAGACTGTGATCCTGGAATCACATTAACAACTTTCTTTTAATGCTTCTTTCTGTAGATTTATATACAGATATAAGATATGTAGATAAATATATTCAAACACACTGGGTTATATAAATATGTCTATGCAATATCTATCTATGAGTTCATCTTATAAAAAAGTCCCAAAATATAATAAAACTGAATCAAATATAAGTAAACCAGTCCCAAAATATAAGTAAATCAGTCCTACACAGCCCCCTCAGGATAGATGAATGCAATCAGCAAATTAGCTCAGCCCATGTATTTCCAATTAGTAAACTAGCTCAGCCAAGGTTATTCCACCCAGCCAATTAGCTCAGCCCAGATGAGTTCAATCAGCCCATTTGTTTAGTTCACGTGGATTCAATCAGTCAATTATGTAAGTGATGACTAAATATTCATGCAGGCAAGCCCAGGAAGGTAGATGTGGATGGTGCATGCATAAAACAAGAAGAAAATAAGGGTTCATAAATGCTAATGTGGACAGAAAGTATTACATGGGTTTCCTGTCAGCTTACTTCCCAGTTCTTGTCCCTAAAGGTGAAGCATTGCTTATGTTTATACAAAAACATTGTATAGCTATGTTCCCTTCTGGCATGCTACTGAACCAAAGAGAAGAGAAGTAATTCTATGTATGCATTCTTAGAATATGGTATGAGATTGGAAATGTCTTTTGGAGTACTTTTTTTTTTATTTTCTGAGATGGAGTCCTACTCTGTCAACCAGGCTGGAGTTTACTGGTGTGAGCTGGCTCACTGCCACCTCTGAATTCCAGGTTCAAGTAATTCTTCTTCCTCAGCCTCCTGAGTAGTTGGGATTACAGGTGCCCGTCACTGCACCCAGCTAATTTTTTTGTATATTTAGAGGATACAGGGTTTCATTATGTTGGCCAGGCCGGTCTTGAACTCCTGACCTCATGATCTGCCCACATTTGCCTCCCAAAGTGCTGGGGTTACAGGCATGAGCCGCTGTGCCCAGCAGTTTTTTGTGTACATAAATAAGTGCATAGAGATATTTATATAATTCTGTGGGTATTTTTATATCTGCCTATGTATTTCTGTATATAGATGTATTAATCTTTGTATCTATATTGATACACAATAAATTTATAGAAAGTGAAAGTATTGATAGGTATTGATACTAACAGTAAGAGAAGAAGAAACTTACATACAAGTATAAACTTTTTTTACCCTATAAAGTATATCTATAGAGTACACAAATAAAGATACAGTCTTGCAAACATTCTGCTACGTTTATGATTTACAAAGAAAACATTGGTCTTTGTTGCTTACTTCAATGAATATCATTCACTGCCATTTCCAGTGTGACCTTTTCCTTTATTTTGTACATAGGGACAGAGATGAACCAGCCCCAGTCCAAAGGTCCTCACCTCAATTTGAGTATTCTTATTATTTCTCATTATGGCCTCAGTCAAGACAGGGGCTGTTTATTATTTTCCCAATGCATGTGTGATGTAAAAGTACACTCTTGTCTTATCATCTCTGAGGTTGAAGTAGGGTTTTTGTGGTAAGAGAGAGAAAGTTTAGGTCACTTTTTAGAAGATAGATTGTGAAACTGAAAGCAAATGTAATGGTACATGGTACCTGGCCACATTTTAACCAGGAAATAGTGAACATTCACTGAAGTGCCAAAGGTAATTCTTATTGGCTAGGCAAAAGCTTCTTTGTGAGGAAAGCTAGGTGATTGGTGTCACATTTCTAGATGTTTCTACCTGGATGTTCTAGAAACATTTCTAGATGTTTCTACCTGGATGTACAGAGCCACTTGGGGCTAACTTAATGAGACCCGGAATGAAAAACCTCCATGTTCCAGGTAGCAAAAAACATTTTCACATTTCTTTTTAAAATATGAATTGGTGTGTAGCTTGAATTGAATAAATTGTCACTGAACTAATTGGCAGATTGCATTCAAATGACCTGAAAAAAATTAATATAACCTCTGACCATGCTTACTTTGTGATTATTTTTCTACACACATATACATTGATATCAAGTAGGTGGGGAAAATGTATATATATAAACACAGTGTGAACCTCATGGGTATGACTATGTAATGTCCAATTGTGCATATGTCTAGCAAAACACTTCAGAAAAAAATCTAGATCAGAAGCCATCTTCATTCACTAGCATATCTTCATTCACTAGTTCCCTTAGCACAGCTCAGGTGGATATAATCAGACAACTAGTTAAATTAGGAAGCAGAGGCATCAAGGGAGAACAAAGATGGCATATGTGAATAACACAGAAATACAAAGAGAAAGAAAGTATGGTCCTGAAATGTTAAGATGAACATAAAGCCTCACGTGGCAGTACTGGAAACTTACATCCAGGCCATGCCCAAAAGTGTGAAGCTTTGTTGATTTATATATGTATGTATGACTGTCTTTCAGTCTGAGATGGTATGGAGCTGTATAGGTGAGAAGTAAGTCTTCATCTGTGTTTCTCAGATAGCCTGGGGAATTGACAATGTCTCCTGATGAACAGTTTTTGCATATACAATTATTTACATAGATAAACTTGTATAATCTTGTATGTATACATTTATTTATCTACCTAAGTATATGTAAAGAAAATGGCTTTGCTGTGACCAAGCAGGCAAAGGACAGCAGGCATAGGCGGAGGTAAACAGTCTAGATGACTCAGCAGGTTTGTGGCACAGGTGCACAGCTTTGTATAACCATAGCCACGTAGACATAACATAGAGAAGTTCACCACCTGGCACTCAGCCACTATTGTTTGTGTAGTGTATAAATGTAACACTGACCCTGTGAAGGGGCTGCTGAATAAAGCCATGTCTCATTTACTTGCTGTCTTTTGAGTGTTCTTCCAGCTCCCAGCTCCATGTCCACCCCCTCCTATCAGCCCTCAGCTGGGGCTAGAACCTGACCCTGAGCATGACATTTGCCATAGTCATCAGCAGGATGAGGTGAGTGAATCTTCAGCCCCTGAGGCTCCCAGGTTGGCTATGTGTACACAGCATGGGTTCTGGTACCCAGTGGCAGAGGCGTTGCTTGGATGGGCCCCAATGGAAATGTGGGAGACAGTGAATGGGTCTCCTGTGGGTGTGGAGAAGGCACCGAAGCAGCTGGAGGTTCACAGCACCAAGAAGAAATGCACCTTCACCAGCAGTCGGATGGGCATTTCTGACTGCACTACGTGAAGTACATGCTCAGTCCCTGTGGTACACGGCTCAGGTAAGGCACCTTCAAACACAAGTTGAGCACCTGGGGGCCCAAATGTACAGCTTGGAGCAAAACCTGGGGGTGAAGGACCTTCAGGTGCAAGCAGGGCACTTAGAGGTTCAGATAAATAGCCTAGAGCAGGAGTTGGAAACAGATTTCAGTGCAAACTTGAGCCCATCCTCTAGGCTGGATATTCCTGCTGGGACTGATGCTGAGGAGGAGCCTCCTGTGCTGCGAGCTCATCCTGTAATCGTTCAGAAGGTAGCACATGAGCAGCCAATGGGACCACAGGGGAGAGCCCAGGGCCCCCTCCCCCCAACAGCGGTGGAATACACCCCTTATAGTGCTTATACCCCCACTGAGTTATGGGAGTCAGGTAAGCAATGCAGGCAGCATCTAGGGGAGCCTGTCTAAGCCTGGTTACTCCATCTTTTGGATGACAGCATTTCTTGCTCCACTTCCGAGATGGAGAAGCTGGCTTCTATCCTAATTCATCTCTCTCTTTGTCAGCGGCTGCAGCTATGCAGATGGTTGGCACAAGGGCAAGGTGACCACACGTTAATTGAGTGGCTGATGGCAGCCATATGAACTGTTTGGAATGATGCCAGGGAGACACCAGGAATTGTAAGTAAATGGCAGTCATAAACTGATTTGGTGCATGTACTCTGGGAGATGGGTATGCGGCAGGCTATGTTTAATCTGAATACCCCGGGGTCAGATGATGAATGCTTTACCTCCCATTGGAAGGATCTTGTGCTGGATCTTTGTAGAGTCAATTGTCTCCAGAGCAACAATTCTGAAAAATGCCCAAGAGGAGGCAAAATACTGTTGCTCAACCCAGCCCCATCTAGACACTTAAACTCAAGGACTATTTGCAGACGGGCAATGATACAGGACCTTTTCTGTTTAATTACGGAACTGGCAGAGATGCTTGGCTCAGGGGTGGGGCAGGTAACCGGATGACCGGAGGCAGCATGTGGAACTGGCAATCCACTGATCCCCCACCAATGTACAGCAGACCTTAGCACCGGTAGATACTGGTGGAGACTGCAGTCTTGTTTACGGGAACCTGGATAAGTTTCCGGGCAAAGATGAATGTATTGATGGTTATGGAGGCCTCTCAGTGAAAGTGAAACCTGTGTCTTTGCATCTTAGCATTGGCAGGTTGGCTCCCCACCTGTACACTGTGTACATTTCTCCCATATCTGAATATATTCTGGGGGTGGACATTTTGCATGGTCTGGACTTTCACACCGTGGCCAGAGAATTCAGACTCCAAGTAAAGCTGGGACTGTGTGGACATATACATAACCAGCCCCAAGTTCTGCCAAAACCCTGGTGGGTTACCTTCACATATCAATACCATTTGCCGGGGGCGGGAGGCATATGGAGAAAACTGAGACTATTAAGAAGTTAGAGAAGGTGCAAATAATGCATGTAACCCACATCCCCTACAATTCCCTACTATGACCCGTCAGAAAGCCTGATGGGACTTGGTGATGACAGTGGATTATCGGAAACTTAATAAAGTAACACCACCTCTGCGTGCAGCTGTACCTTCCATCACGGACTTGATAGTCCACTTGACGATGGAACTGGATGCTGCCACTCTATGGTGGATTTGACTAATGCTTTCTTCTCAATTAACATCAATCCAGAGAGCCAGGAATAGTTTGCCTTCATTGGAGGTGTCAGTGGACTTTCACAGTGTTGCTGCAGGGCTATTGTATATCACCACCATGTGCCATAATCTTGTTGATAATGTTATGTTAACCTCTGATTTTCTTGCAGGTTCAGGAGTGGCAATGCCTCTCTTGCCTGGGAACTGGGACGATGTGGCTGAGACAGCCTTTTCTAGTAGCCAAGCAGGCTATTGAGCAGACACAAGTCCTATGGGTAGTCAGAGGTGCCCATTTTAACTAAATGTACATGTGACCACAGATAGTATAAGTTGGGGCCTATAGCAGCACGCAGGGCATGTTAGTATGTCAATAGGCTTTTGGCCCTAGTTATGGAAGGGAGCTGAACTGCACTAGTTATTAATGAAGCAGTTAGCAACTGCCTATGCTGCCCTTCAGGCTCATAAGAGCATGGCAAAACGGGTTACAATCGTCATACAGATGACTTACCCAAAAGCAGGATGGGTGAATTCATGGGTAATGACCCGCCGGACTCAGATAGCACAAACATCCACTTCAGTGAAGTGGGGTGCCTAGTTGGAGCAGTGGAGTGCGCTGAGTACAAGTCCCTTAGCGGCAGAGTTTCAAGAAGTCTTGGGATCTGTAGTCCTAATGCAACATAAGGCCATGGGGCCTGAGGTACCCCTAGATCTTGAGCCTTCACCATTAGGAAGGGCATCCCCCATTTCTCATAGGGCATGGTACACAGCTAAGTCTAACTGAGGTGTTACTGCTGCCTGGATTACTGGTGCAGTCCAACCTAGTACTGACACTGTATGGTTTAATACCAAGTGTGGGCAAAGTAGCTACTAAGTTAAACTCAGGACGGTGTAAATCGTGAACACCAAGGAGGTAACACCTATGGCAATCTGCAGCAAGGAGGTAACACCTATCGGCAAATAGCTGGGCAGTTTATTAAGGTTTCACTTTGTGGTTAAATACCTAAAAGTTACACAATTAGCTAGTTAGTTACCAAACCATGTAGGGCCAGGCTATGTGGCCAAATCTATAAAAGGAAGGATGACCTTCTCCAACTAAATACAGGGATAAACAGCAATCTGTTATTGCCTCCCCCAGTGCCCCTAAAGGTAGGGAAACAAACAAACAAACAAAACCCTGGTGTTAGCCACGGACCCTCCAAGCCCATCATGGCAGATGGTTGGCTATTGCCGCCCCCTGGAGGGAGGGTCTGCAGTATGACTAATATGTTACTCCTTGGGTATTTAATGTGTGGCCTCCGCGATTGACTATTCATAGGTGAATGGCCAGGGAAGGGACATTCATCTGGGAGACATATATACTGTCTATGTGGCCTATCATGAGCTCCCTTGTCACTTTGGCACAGGTAGAGGACCCAAAAGAACCATGGAGAGCAGACAAGATGTGGTACCATCACCCAGGGCAGAAGCCCTTGGTGACTGCATCATTATCCAGATACAAAAAACTAGCCGGGCGAGGTGGCGGGCGCCTGTAGTCCCAGCTACTCAGGAGGCTGAGGCAGGAGAATGGCGTGAACCCGGGAGGCGGAGCTTGCAGTGAGCTGAGATCCGGCCACTGCACTCCAGCCTGGGCGACAGAGCGAGACTCTGTCTCAAAAAAAAAAAAAAAAAGTTGGCCTGTATTTTGCCTAAGGAACGTGATTTGCCCCTGTTAGTACCTGTGCCTGCTTTGTTCTTTGAGCTGTAGATTGGCAAGCTCCAACAGCATCATGAACTGGGCCCACACCTACACCGAGGGGACCAAGGTCTGCAACTGTTGGATCTGCACTGCTCTTCCAGCAGCAGCTGTGGATGGCTTGCCCTGGCACATGCATCTAGCTTCAGTGCAGAACTAGACATGACTAGAGACTTACGGTCCCACAGACAACTTGTGGGATGCAACACGGCAGAATTTGGACAGGGGATGTCACAAATCCCATTGCCAGTCTCTCCCCTGTCTGATTCATAGCATCCGTAATGGATGGGGCTGGTTTATGGGAGAACACATGGTGCCCCCATTGCAGATACCACAATGCACAGAGCAGCACTAGGGTAAAGTCACTGTGGGATGGTTGTCTGCTGAGATTTGTGCAAACATAACACATGTCACCACATCAAGGGTGTGGTGGAACAAACGCCCTTACCAAGGCTGGGCCCCCATGGACTTTGGGCCCCCTGGGAATTTATGGTTGTGTGGGGACACAGGGTGGCCATATCTGCCAGTAAGTTGAACTGGACGCTATACCTGCGGGAGGCCCTATGTGCCTGCCACTGCTCTTCCCACATTGTCTAGTCGTCTGCATAACTGGGAGGCACTGAATTCCTGCTTTTGGTGAGTGCGTTGGGCACCCTGGTGGTTCTATTCCTTAGCAACAACTATCCCTGGACCAGGTGGCATTACTATAGAAAAGCAGGTTGCAGCCTTTGCGGAGAATACAGCTCAGGCCCTGAGATTCACCTGAATTGCTCTCTTTTTGTTAATTGATGAAGTTGATCAGATCACGAAGGTGGTGCTGCAAAACCAGAAGGCCTTAGACGTAGTCACAGCTGCCCAAGGTGGCGCCTGTGCCCTTGTAGGGACACAATGATGTACATTTATCCCTGACAACCACTGGAACATAATGGCAGCTTTACAAGGGGTGTCACAGGAGGTGAAGGCAATTGAGCACCTTACTGATGACCCGTGCAGAGATAGTGGGTGTCTCTGGGCTCTGGCCTATGTTGGGCTCTCATAATCATAGGTAGTGTAGCAGGAATATTAGCAGTAGCTCGTTGCTTTCTGTATTGTTGCTGTGGCCTATGGGTTCAGGATGCTGCCATATGTGTATGGATCACCACTAAGAGGATCCCCTTGGCCTAAGGGGTGGAATGTAAGGAAAATGGCTATGCTGCAGCCCCACAGGCATAGGGCAGCAGGCTTAGGCTAAGGTAAACAGTCTGGATGACTCGTCGGGTTTGTGGCACAGGTGCACAGTCCCATGTCTTACATAATCATAGCCATGTAGACACAATATAGAGAAGCTCCCCAGCTGACTGTCAGCCACTATTGTTTGTGTAGTATATAAATGTAACACTGACCCTGTGAAGGGGCTGCTGAATAAAGCCATGTCTCATTTACCTGCTGTCTCTCGAGTGTTCCTCCAGCTCCCTGCCCCACATCCACCCACTCCCCTCGGCTCTCAGCTGGAGATGGAACCTGACCATGAGGATAACAGTGTATTTATATCCAGGTCTATCTATCATTATTTCAATATTTATACAGAATAAAGATATAGAATTTCAAAGTGTTGATAGGTATTTTTACTGATAGTAATATAAAAATAAATTTCCACACATGTAAAGTCTTATTTGTTCTCTAAAGTATATCCACAAGAGTACACAAATGGAAGAACACTCTGACATGAATTTAGCTGCACTTATCATGTTTAAATAAAATATTTTTGGACTAGGTATGGTGGCTCACACCTGTAATTCCAGCACTTTGGGAGGCCAAGACAGGTGAATCACTTGAGGTCAGGAGTTTGAGACCAGCCTGGTCAACATGGTAAAACCCTATCTCTACCAAAAATGCAAAAATTAGCAGGGCATGGTGGTGGGCACCTGTAATCCCAGCTGCTCAGTAGGCTGAGGCAAAAGAATCACTTGAACCCAGATATCAGAGGTTGCAGTGAGCCAAGATCCTGCCACTGCACTCCAGCCTGGGCAACAGACTGAAACTCCGTTAAAAAAAAAAAAAAAAAAGTATTTTTTTTTGTTGCTCCAACCCGTGAGCAAGAAATTTACTAAAACCACAAGTGTTATTCAATGCCAAGTCAAAAATGTTTCCTTTCATTCTGATTAACACAGGAACGGAGATAAACTAGCTTTAAATTAAAGGCCCAAACCAAAATTGAAAAATGCTAATTCCATTTAAAGTTTACATCTTTTCAGGAGCTCTTTGTTTTTGAACTTGTGACATTGGAACACAATTTTGTAATTGGTTTGGTTGCCTGAAGAAGTAACTTATTGAATAGGGGTAGAAAAGTCAAAGTCTGTAAATTCAAGATAGACTGCAATATTGAAAGCAAATTTCAGATTCCTTTGCACACTTTAACTTGAAGATTTATTAACAGATATATGTAGTTAGATAAGCATATGCGAACACACACAGATATATAAATATGTCTATGTAATGTCTATTTATGAATATGTCTTGTAAAAACATTAAAGTAAGTCAGAGGTCATTTCCCTACTTACTCTCCTCAGGGGAGGTGAATACAATCAACCCATTTACTCAGCCCTGATTATTTCTATCAGTCAATTAGCTTAGCCCAGTTTATTCCAATTAGCCAATTAACTTGGTCTAGGTAATTCTAATCAGCCAATTTGCTCAGATCAGGTAAATTCAATCAGTCAGTTACCTCATTGCAAGTGATTTCAATCAGCCAATTAGGTCAGCACTTTTGATTTCAATCAGCCAATTAACCCAAATCAGGTAATTACAGTCAATTAGCGGATCCCAGGAGATTAAAATCAACCAATTAGTTAAGTCCAGGTGATTTCAATTTAGCACCAGACAGCACCTATTTGAGCCCAGATGATTTTAATTGGCCAATAATCTCAGGTCAGGTGATTTCAGTCAGTCAATCAGATGAGCCCAGGTGGATTTAATCAGCCAGTTCTCTTAAACAGCGACTGTAGATTTAATCAAGACGGGCCCCCAGTAGTGGATGAGAATAGCTCATGCATACACTGAGAAGAAAAGCAAGGTCCAGAAATGCTAACCTATACAGAAAGTGTTACATGGCTTTACTATCAGCTTATTTTTCAGACCTTGCCCGAAAGTGAATCTTTGTTTGTCTATACAAAAAAACATTGTACAGCTGTGTTCCATTACGACATGCTATTGAGCCAGAGAAGGGAAATAATTCCATATTTGCACCCTTAGAATATGCTAAAGGATTGAAAAATGTTCTTTGAGGTACAATTTTTGTGTATGTATTTACATAGAAATACTCATATAATCTTGCATATGTGTCAAAATTTGTATGTACATTCATACAGAACAAAGATGTAGAATGTGGAAGAATTAATAGGTACTGGTATTAATAGTAATGCAAATATGTTCTCACTCATAGGTGGGAACTGAACAATGAGATCACTTGGACTCGGGAAGGGGAACATCACACACAGGGGCCTATCATGGGGAGGGGGAGGGGGAGGGGGGAGGGGGGAGGGATTGCATTGGGAGTTATACCTGATGTAAATGACGAGTTGATGGGTGCTGACGGGTTGATGGGTGCAGCACAGCAACATGGCACAAGTATACATATGTAACAAACCTGCATGTTACGCACATGTACCCTAGAACTTAAAGTATAATAATAATAAAAAATAATAAATAATAAAATAGTAATGCAAATAGAAACTAGGATCTCACACATGGATCAACTCAAATGTTGAGACTGTAACTCATCTATTTGGATCCAACACCCAGGTATTGACTCTCATACCTAGAACTGGGACATGTGTGAGATTGTTAATCTCATTACTGGAACTTCCTGCAGGTGTGATTGTGATATATGCACCTCACAGAACCTTTGTGATTTGACGTATCTGCCTGGGCCCAGCCCAGATGGAATTGTGACATCACTGGACTCAGCCCCTAGGTGGTGTTACTCTATTCTTCTGCTTTAGCACTGCTCACAGGGGATTGTAACATATCACTGGGCCTTACATCCAGGTGATGTGAACCTCCTCTCCCTCTTTGTTGCTGCCCACAGGAGGCATTTTGACATATAACTGAGTCCCACACCCAGGTTATGTGACTCTCTTGACTGTGTCTTGCCCATATCGGCCACTTTGACATGTTGCTTGTTCTAACACCCTGGTTATGTTACCCTTGTGTTCTGGCCCTGCCTACAGAGAGCATTGTGAGGTATCTCTGTGTCCACCACAGAGGTGATGTGACTCTTCTCTTGACTGTTCCCTTCTCAAAGGGGTAACAGTGACATATAATTGGACCCAGTGCCTAGCTTATGTGACTTTTCTCTTTCTTTCTTTTTTCCTTTTCCTTCTGAGACGCAGTAATGCTATGTCACCCAGGCTGGAATGCAGTGGTGCAATCTCAGCTCACTGCAGCCTCTGCCTCACAGGTTCAGGTGATTCTCCTGCCTCAGCCTCCTGAGTAGCTGGGATTACATGCACCCACCAGGACGCCCAGGTAATTTTTGTGTTTTTAGTAGGGACAGGTTTTCCCCATGTTGGCCAGGCTGGTCTTAAACTCCTGACCTCAGGTGGTCTGTCCACCTCGGCCTCCCAAAGTGTTAGAATTATAGGCATGAACCACCGTGCCCGGCCAACTTTTCCCTTCTTTATAGGTTCTGCCCACAAAAAAATAAAAGTGTAAGATATTGCTGCAGTCAACACCAAGATGATGTTATGTTTTTGGCTTTGCTCTCAAAATGTACTGTGATATATTGCTCGTCCTACCACCAACGTGATGTGAGTCTCCTGCCTGGGCCCTGTCCACAAGGGGCAATGTGATATATCTCTGGGCCCATCAACCACTTAATGTGACTCTGCTCTCTTGCCTGAGCATTGCCCAAAAAAGAAATTGGGACATATTCGTGAATCCAGAGCTTAGGTGATATGACTCTTCTCTCCTGCCTGGGTCATGCCTAAAAAAGAGAGAGTGACGAGAGTGACGTGTTGCTTAGTCCAGCACACAGGTTGTGTGATACTTCTTCCTGACCTCTGCCCAAACAAGTAACTGTGACATAACTCAGGTTTTGTTACCTAAATGATGTGACTCTCCTCTTTTTCCTGGGACCTGTCCACAGTGAAGGTTGTGGCAAATGGCTTGGCCCAGCACCTATGTGATGAAACTCTACCCTCATGCCTGGGACCTGTCCACTGGGGTGACTGTAACATGTAGCGGGGCCCAGCTTCTAGATTATGTGACTCTCTTCTTTTTCCTGAGTTCCACCCACAGAGGGTATTGCGAGATATCTCTGGGCCCCTCGCCTAAGTGACATGGCTCTCTTGCCTGTACCCTCCCCTCAGCAGGTATTGTGACACATTGCTGCACCCAGCACCGAGGTGATGTGACTCTCTTCTACTACTTGGGCTTTGCCCAGAAAACGATAGTATAGCTTGGCTCAACAAATAAGTGAAGTTACTATCGTCTCATGCCTTGGCCCTGTATACATTATATATTGTGACATATTTCTGGGTCCAACACCTAGGTGATGTGACTCTCCTGCATGGGTCATGTCCACATAACTATGACATGTATTTTTATTCATCACCTTGGTGATATAACCTTGCTTTCTGCCTGGGCCCTGCCAAAATCGAAAATTATGATATATCATTGGACCTAGTACCTAGGTGACGTGACTCTCGTTTTTTGCTTGGGCCCTGCATAATTTGGGTATTGTGACATATATCACTGGACCCAAACCCTAGTGGATGGAAGGCTTCCGTCTGGACCCTGCCCATAGGAGACCTTGTGACATGTCTCTGCATCCATCACCTAGGAGATATGACTCTCCTCTTCTGCCTGCATCATGCCCACAGGAAAGATTGTAACATATCACTAGGTTAAGCAACCAAGTGACGTGTTTTGACTGCCTGGTTCTCTCATACAGGGGGCATTGTGACATATCTCTGGTTAACACCTACTATCTGATGTTACTCTTCTCTTTTACCTTGGTTTTGCTCACGTAAAAGATTGTGACATCTCTTGGCCCAGCACCTAGGTAATGTGACTCTGCTCTTCTGCCTGGGCCATGTCCACAGAAATGAGAGTGACTTATCACTAGGCCCAGCACACAAGTGATGTAATTCTTCTGCCTAATCTCTCCCTAAAGAGGTTATTGTGAGATGTCTCTGGGCCTATCACCATGGGGATTATGACATGTCACTTTGCCCAGCACCTATGTGATGTGACAGTCTTCTCTTTAATGGACCTGCCCACTAGAGTAATTGTGTCATAGAGCAGAGCCCAGCTCCTAGGTAATGGGACTTTCTTCTTTTTTGTGAATACCCAAAAATGGAATTGTCCCATATCTCTGATATTCTCACCAAAGTGACTCTCTTTCCTTGGCCCTCTTCTTGAGGGGTATTTTGACACATTGCTATACCCAGAACTTACGTGATGTGACTCTTTTTTACCGCTTGGGCTTTGCCAAAGAAGTGATTGAGATGTATTGCTGGGCCTAGCACCTAAGTGATATGACTCTCTTCTCCTTCCAAAGAGCTGCAGGCATTGTGAATATTGCTGAGTTCAACACATACAAGGTGAATTATCTGCACAACCACTGCCCACAGGGGAATAATGACATATCTTTTTATTCATCACCTAGATGATGTAACTCTTCTCTTCTGCCTGGGCTCTGCCAAAAAAAAAAAAAAGAAGAAGAAGACGAAGAAAGAAAAGGAAAAAAAAAGGTTATTGTAACATATCACTGGATTGAGCACCTAGGTAATGTAACTCTTCTCTTTTGCCTGGGCCCTGCATATGTTGAATATTGTGACCTAATACTGATCCCAACTTATACTGGATGAGAGACTCCTGCCTGGGCTATGCCCACGAGAGGCCTTGTGACATATTTTTGCATCCATCACCTAAGAGATGTGACTCTCCTCCTCTGCTTTCATGCTGTTTGTAGGAAAGATTGCTACATATCATGGAACCCAGAAAGCAGGTGATGTGTCTTTCATGCCTGGGTATTACCCAAATGTCACAGTGTGACATTGTCACTGAGCCCTGAATCCTGGTGATGTGTTGCTGTTGGCTGTGCCCTGCTTTCAGTAGGAAATTGGAACATATCACTGGCTGAGAACCCAGGTGATGTGTCTCTTTTGCCTGGCCCCTTCTTTTCAGCAAAGAATGTCACATATCCCTGGCTCAGCATTTAGGTGATGTGACTCTTCTGTTTGCTCCCCACATATAGGTAGGATTTTATATATAGCCCGGTGCACAAGTGCAATCATGACTCTAACATTTTGAACCAGCCAAGGGGACAAATACTCTCTCTCATAGCTAGGTGTAGACAAATGGGTAAGATCCTGGGTTTCCTTTCTGTACGAAGGTTATAAAAGGTTACCGCTCTCTCGCATATTGTATAAAGCTCTTGGGTGGTACAGTGAGTGTCATCACAAGGCCCAGCATGCAGATGAGACTGTGTTTCTTGTGTGCTCACCCTGACATCCATTAGGATTGTCACCCTCATTCATGGACAAAGCCCACTTGATCTCACAGATGGATGCAGTCCACAGTGAAAATTGTGACATTCATTTGTAAATTTCTGTTCAGAGTTGTGATGGTGACTCATTTCTTTCTTTCTTTCGTTTTTTTTTGTTTTTTTTTTTTTTGAGAAAAGCCGGCATAAAGCACTTTTATTGCAATAATAAAACTTGAGACTCATATATAGTGCTGGGGGGAGGGGGCAGCAATGATTTCTCTCACCATATCACTACGCAGGACAGCAAAGGGGTGAGAAGGGGCTGAGGGAGGAAAAGCCAGGAAACTCTGAGATCAGCAGAGGGAGCCAAGCATCAAAAAACAGGAGATGCTGCGGCTGTGATGACCAGCATCATTTTCTTAAGAGAACATTCAAGGATTTCTCATGATGTCTGGGCTTTCACTGGGTGTTAAGCCTACAAACAGCACCTTCAATTGAAACTGTCAATTAAAGTTCTTAAGATTTAGGAAGTGGTAGAGCTTGGAAAGTTATGAGATTACAAAATTCCTGAAAGTCCATTAGAAAAACCACAGGATGAAAAAAATAAAAATAATGAAATAAGCCAGGCCACAAAGAAGGCTTCAGAGGTCCCTGCTGGCCCAGGGACAGACACCTGTAGTGTCCAGCATCGCAGTGAACATGATCTGCTTTCAAAGGCAGAGGGTTTAAGGGGAGGGTGGGGTGGGAGGCAAAGGCTCTCCTCGTCCCCACCTCAGTTTTAGGTAGGGCTTTTAATTTAACCCAAGGACATCTCTCAACTTGGAGAATAATTCAGTCCTCAACAGCACCTCAAATCTGCTATAGCTTTGCAGAGCAGCAGCAAGAATGTTTAATATATAATAGATAAAAATTTCATCCAAAAAATTAAAATAAAATATTCTTGCAACCCCCCCCCCCCAACACCAATTCCTATTCTAACGTTAACCTATCACTTGTGCTGTTAATACTTAACCAGGTACTTCACTGGAAACCTATATCCAAAAGACTGAAAGTGAATCTTCACCATAAAATGAAAACAAAATAAAATGAATAACTTGAGGTTTATGGCATATAGTTTAGGTAAACACACATAGGAGGAGAAAGGGGAAGAGGAAACGGAGGTGTCAGAAGCAAAGCTGAGTGACAGAACACATTCAATCCGGGCAGATGTCTATACAGAGTGGAGGGGAACATCAGGAGAAGCGCCATATGGATTCATGTGCACAGGTCTGGAGGCACCAGATCCCTCCATGGCAGATCCAAGAACAGGGAGCTAAGGGAGGCGGCCATTCCTGTCATTCCCGTTTTAGAAGCTCCACATCGAAGACGAGAGTGGCATGTGGTGGGATGATGCCTGGGTGCCCAGTGGAACCATAGGCATAATCTGGAGACATAGTCACTTTGGCTCTCTGACCCACACTCATCTGGGCAACCCCTTCTTCCCAGCCTCGGATCACCGCCTGCTTGCCTAGCATAAACTTAAAGGGCTTGTTTCTGTCCCGGGAGGAATCAAATTTCTTTCCATCTTCAAGCATCCCGGTGCAGTGCACCACGCAAGTCTGACCGCGCTTCGGGAAGGTGCGCCAGGCTCCTGGGTAGATGGTTTCCACCTGCACTCGATGGCGGCGGCGGACGCTGAGCGGGCTGGCAGCGCGACTGGCGGCGTGGACCTAGAGCGACCTGGCGGCGGTTCCACTGCTCTGCCTAGTCCCTCGGCTCATCGCCTCCACGGTGACTCATTTCTAAACCCAGCTCTGGCAGGTGAAAACTCTCCTATCTGGACCCAGCCAATTAGAAAGATGTTGACTGTCATACCTGGGTTTAAAGCTACAGACACTATCACGGGTCCATACCAGCACAAAGGATTTAGAGGAAATTGTGACTCCCATGCATACCATATAAAGCCCTTGGGTGATACAGAACATGTCTTAACATGGCCCCGAACAAAGGTAAGATTGTGACACTCTTGCACACACACAGCAAACAGTAAAGATGGTCATCCTTTCACAGCCCACTGTTGAAATTCTGAATCTCAGACAGTCAAAAGTTGGAAAATTGACTCTCCTAAGTGGATCTGGTCCACATATTGATTGGTGTCTCTCAGACAACAATCTAGCACACCTGTGAGACTGTGATTCTAATAAGGGAACACAGTACCCAGAAAACACTGAGGCTCTCATGAGTGGATTCAGTCGTTTGTAGAGATTGTCGCTCATCTATATAGAAGCAACATACAGAAGGCACTGCCTCTCATACCTAGAACTCGGACATGTGTGGAATTTTCAATCTCATTCCTGGACTTCCTTGCAGGTGTGACATGTGCCTCTTCCCAGCACCCAAGGGATTTGACTCTTCTTGTTTGGGCCCAGCCCACAGAAGGGATTGTGACGTATCACTGAACCCAGCAGCTAGGTGAGGTGACTCTCCTGCATGGGTCCTGCCCGCGAGGTTATTGAAATGTGTCTTTTGATCATCCCCTAGCTGTTTCAGATTTCCTCTTCTGCCTGGGCCATCCCAGTAAAAAGTATTGCGACACATCATTGGAGCCAGCACTAGGTAATGTGGCTTTGCTGATTGGGCCTAGCCACAGAAGACACTATGACATATCGTTAGGCCCAGCAACCAGGTGAAGGGACTCTGCTGCCTTAGTCCTGCTTTCAGGAGGGGATTATAACATATCCCTGGCTAAAAACACAGGTACTGTGACTCTCTTGCCTGGTTCTTACTCTCAGAACAAATGATGGCAGACTTCCAGCCCAGCAACAACATGATGTGACTCTCCTGCCTGGTCACTGCCCTCAGAGAAGGTTGTAAATATCTCTGGCACAGCACCCAGGTGGTGTGACTCTCCTGCTCACTCCCTCTTTACCCGATTGTGAGACTGTCACATATGTCTTCATTCAGTTTACGGGTGTCACAATGACTCTCATAACTTCATCCAGCCAATATGAAAGATACTGTCTCTCTTAGTTGGGCTTAGGAAAATGGGTCAAATCCTAGGTCTCATTTTTGCATGAAAGTCATAGAGAACTACCCTGTCTCACATTTCATAGAAAGCCCTTGGGTGGTACAGACAGTGTCAACACAGAGCCCAAGACACAGGTGAGATTGTATTTCTCATTATTTTCTCACTTGAACAAAGCCTATTATTGAGGTCCTGAACCTTACATGTGGACACAGTCTACAGTTGAGATTGTGGCTCTCACATGTAAACATGTGAGCACAGTTGGGATGGTGACTCATTTTAAGCTCAGCTCATAGGAAGATGAAGATTCTTCATTCTGGACTCAGCTAATTGGAGAGATGTTGATTCTCATACTTGGGCTTAAGGGCACAGGGATGATCAAGATTCATACCAGCACAAATGCCTCCAAGCAGATTGAGGATCTCATGCATAACGTATAAAGTCCTAGGGTGACACATAAGTGAGATTTTGACACTCACCAAGTCGACAGAAAAGATTGTCATCTTCCCACATGAACACAGCCCATTGTGAAGGCTCTGGATTTCACAACAAAAATCAGTCAAACGTTGGAAAATTGATTCTCCTCTGTGAATCTGGTCCACAGGTAGGTTGATGACTCTAAGACCAATATTCAGCACACCTGTACAGCTGTAACTCACTCAGATAAAACAGCACACAGGGAAGACTGTGCCTCTCATGCACTGTTCCAGTTTATTGTTGAGATGAACTCATGTCCTAAGACCCAAAATACATACTCAGAAACAGGACATGTGCTGGATTGTAAATATCATGCTCTGACCTTCCTACAGGTGTAAATGTGATATATGCCTCTGGCCAGCACCTGAGTGATCTGACTTTGTAGTCTGGGCCCAGCCCACATGCAGGATTATGAGTTATCACTGGACCCAGCACCTAGGTGATGTGATTTTATTATCCTGCCTTGGCACTGCCCACAGGGGACATTGTTGGGACTCACTTCTCCTGCCTGGTTCCTGCTCACAGAGGGGATTGTGACCTATGACTGACCCAGCACCGAGCTGATGTGACTCCTCTTCTTTTTATGTTCTTGCCTCAGGGGAAGAGACTGTGACATATCACTGCGCCCAGAAACCAGGTGATATGTCTCTCCTTCATGTTCCTGAACCAAAAGCTGAGTCAAGAGAACATTGTGATTTACTGCTGGACTTGGCAACCAGGTAAGGCGACTTTGCTGCCTGTGCCCTGCTTTCAGGAGGGGGTTGTAACATATCTCTGGGCCAGGTGAGATTGTGACACTCTTATGCACACAAAACTCATAGTAAAGATTTTCATTCTTGCACATGAATTCAGCTGAGGTTCTGAATCTCACATTAGGAGGAAGTTAAAAGTTGGATAATTGACTCTCTTTTTTTTTTTTTTTTTTTTTTAATTTATTTATTATTATTAAACTTCAAGTTGTAGGGTACATGTGCACAACGTGCAGGTTTGCTACATATGTATACTTGTGCCATGTTGGTGTGCTGCACCCATCAACTCGTCATTTACATCAGGTATAACTCCCAATGCAATCCCTCCCCCCTCCCCCCTCCCCATGATAGGCCCCGGTGTGTGATGTTCCCCTTCCCGAGTCCAAGTGATCTCATTGTTCAGTTCCCACCTACGAGTGAGAACATGCGGTGTTTGGTTTTCTGTTCTTGTGATAGTTTACTAAGAATGATGGTTTCCAGCTGCATCCATGTCCCTACAAAGGACACAAACTCATCCTTTTTTATGGCTGCATAGTATTCCATGGTGTATATGTGCCACATTTTCTTAATCCAATCTGTCACTGATGGACATTTGGGTTGATTCCAAGTCTTTGCTATTGTGAATAGTGCTGCAATAAACATACGTGTGCATGTGTCCTTATAGCAGCATAATTTATAATCCTTTGGGTATATACCCAGTAATGGGATGGCTGGGTCATATGGTACATCTAGTTCTAGATCCTTGAGGAATCGCCATACTGTTTTCCATAATGGTTGAACTAGTTTACAATCCCACCAACAGTGTAAAAGTGTTCCTATTTCTCCACATCCTCTCCAGCACCTGTTGTTTCCTGACTTTTTAATGATCGCCATTCTAACTGGTGTGAGATGGTATCTCATTGTGGTTTTGATTTGCATTTCTCTGATGGTCAGTGATGATGAGCATTTTTTCATGTGTCTGTTGGCTGTATGAATGTCTTCTTTTGAGAAATGTCTGTTCATATCCTTTGCCCACTTTTGGATGGGGTTGTTTGTTTTTTTCTTGTAAATTTGTTTGAGTTCTTTGTAGGTTCTGGATATTAGCCCTTTGTCAGATGAGTAGATTGCAAAAATTTTCTCCCATTCTGTGGGTTGCCTGCTCACTCTGATGGTAGTTTCTTTTGCTGTGCAGAAGCTCTTTAGTTTGATGAGATCCCATTTGTCAATTTTGGCTTTTGCTGCCGTTGCTTTTGGTGTTTTAGACATGAAGTCTTTGCCCATGCCTATGTCCTGAATGGTACTACGTAGGTTTTCCTCTAGGATTTTTATGGTATTAGGTCTAACATTTAAGTCTCTAATCCATCTTGAATTAATTTTCGTATAAGGAGTAAGGAAAGGATCCAGTTTCAGCTTTCTACTTATGGCTAGCCAGTTTTCCCAGCACCATTTATTAAATAGGGAATCCTTTCCCCATTTCTTGTTTCTCTCAGGTTTGTCAAAGATTAGATGGCTGTAGATGTGTGGTATTATTTCTGAGGACTCTGTTCTGTTCCATTGGTCTATATCTCTGTTTTGGTACCAGTACCATGCTGTTTTGGTTACTGTAGCCTTGTAGTATAGTTTGAAGTCAGGTAGCGTGATGCCTCCAGCTTTGTTCTTTTGACTTAGGATTGTCTTGGAGATGCGGGCTCTTTTTTGGTTCCATATGAACTTTAAAGCAGTTTTTTCCAATTCTGTGAAGAAGCTCATTGGTAGCTTGATGGGGATGGCATTGAATCTATAAATTACCTTGGGCAGTATGGCCATTTTCACGATATTGATTCTTCCTATCCATGAGCATGGTATGTTCTTCCATTTGTTTGTGTCCTCTTTGATTTCACTGAGCAGTGGTTTGTAGTTCTCCTTGAAGAGGTCCTTTACATCCCTTGTAAGTTGGATTCCTAGGTATTTTATTCTCTTTGAAGCAATTGTGAATGGAAGTTCATTCCTGATTTGGCTCTCTGTTTGACTGTCACTGGTGTATAAGAATGCTTGTGATTTTTGCACATTAATTTTGTATCCTGAGACTTTGCTGAAGTTGCTGATCAGCTTAAGGAGATTTTGGGCTGAGACAATGGAGTTTTCTAAATATACAATCATGTCGTCTGCAAACAGGGACAATTTGACTTCTTCTTTTCCTAACTGAATCCCCTTGATTTCTTTCTCTTGCCTGATTGCAATAGCCAGAACTTCCAACACTATGTTGAATAGGAGTGGTGAGAGAGGGCATCCCTGTCTTGTGCCAGTTTTCAAAGGGAATTTTTCCAGTTTTTGCCCATTCAGTATGATATTGGCTGTGGGTTTGTCATAAATAGCTCTTATTATTTTGAGATACGTTCCATCAATACCGAATTTATTGAGCGTTTTTAGCATGAAGGGCTGTTGAATTTTGTCAAAAGCCTTTTCTGCATCTATTGAGATAATGATGTGGTTCTTGTCTTTGGTTCTGTTTATATGCTGGATTATGTTTATTGATTTGCGAATGTTGAACCAGCCTTGCATCCCAGGGATGAAGCCCACTTGATCATGGTGGATAAGCTTTTTGATGTGCTGCTGAATCCGGTTTGCCAGTATTTTATTGAGGATTTTTGCATCGATGTTCATCAGGGATATTGGTCTAAAATTCTCTTTTTTTGTTGTGTCTCTGCCAGGCTTTGGTATCAGGATGATGTTGGCCTCATAAAATGAGTTAGGGAGGATTCCCTCTTTTTCTATTGATTGGAATAGTTTCAGAAGGAATGGTACCAGCTCCTCCTTGTACCTCTGGTAGAATTCAGCTGTGAATCCATCTGGTCCTGGACTTTTTTTGGTTGGTAGGCTATTAATTATTGCCTCAATTTCAGAGCCTACTATTGGTCTATTCAGGGATTCAACTTCTTCCTGGTTTAGTCTTGGAAGAGTGTAAGTGTCCAGGAAATTATCCATTTCTTCTAGATTTTCCAGTTTATTTGCGTAGAGGTGTTTATAGTATTCTCTGATGGTAGTTTGTATTTCTGTGGGGTCGGTGGTGATATCCCCTTTATCATTTTTAATTGCGTCGATTTGATTCTTCTCTCTTTTCTTCTTTATTAGTCTTGCTAGTGGTCTGTCAATTTTGTTGATCTTTTCAAAAAACCAACTCCTGGATTCATTGATTTTTTGGAGGGTTTTTTGTGTCTCTATCTCCTTCAGTTCTGCTCTGATCTTAGTTATTTCTTGCCTTCTGCTAGCTTTCGAATGTGTTTGCTCTTGCTTCTCTAGTTCTTTTAATTGCGATGTTAGAGTGTCAATTTTAGATCTTTCCTGCTTTCTCTTGTGGGCATTTAGTGCTATAAATTTCCCTCTACACACTGCTTTAAATGTGTCCCAGAGATTCTGGTATGTTGTATCTTTGGTCTCATTGGTTTCAAAGAACATCTTTATTTCTGCCTTCATTTCGTTATGTACCCAGTAGTCATTCAGGAGCAGGTTGTTCAGTTTCCATGTAGTTGAGCGGTTTTGATTGAGTTTCTTAGTCCTGAGTTCTAATTTGATTGCACTGTGGTCTGAGAGACAGTTTGTTATAATTTCTGTTCTTGTACATTTGCTGAGGAGTGCTTTACTTCCAATTACGTGGTCAATTTTGGAGTAAGTACGATGTGGTGCTGAGAAGAATGTATATTCTGTTGATTTGGGGTGGAGAGTTCTATAGATGTCTATTAGGTCTGCTTGCTGCAGAGATGAGTTCAATTCCTGGATATCCTTGTTAACTTTCTGTCTCGTTGATCTGTCTAATGTTGACAGTGGAGTGTTGAAGTCTCCCATTATTATTGTATGGGAGTCTAAGTCTCTTTGTAAGTCTCTAAGGACTTGCTTTATGAATCTGGGTGCTCCTGTATTGGGTGCATATATATTTAGGATAGTTAGCTCTTCCTGTTGAATTGATCCCTTTACCATTATGTAATGGCCTTCTTTGTCTCTTTTGATCTTTGATGGTTTAAAGTCTGTTTTATCAGAGACTAGTATTGCAACCCCCGCTTTTTTGTGTTCTCCATTTGCTTGGTAAATCTTCCTCCATCCCTTTATTTTGAGCCTATGTATGTCTCTGCGTGTGAGATGGGTCTCCTGAATACAGCAGACTGATGGATCTTGACTCTTTATCCAGTTTGCCAGTCTGTGTCTTTTAATTGGAGCATTTAGTCCATTTACATTTAAGGTTAAGATTGTTATGTGTGAACTTGATCCTGCCATTATGATATTAACTGGTTATTTTGCTCGTTAGTTGATGCAGTTTCTTCCTAGCCTTGATGGTCTTTACATTTTGGCATGTTTTTGCAATGGCTGGTACCGGTTGTTCCTTTCCATGTTTAGTGCTTCCTTCAGGGTCTCTTGTAAGGCAGGCCTAGTGGTGACAAAATCTCTAAGCATTTGCTTATCTGTAAAGGATTTTATTTCTCCTTCACTTATGAAACTTAGTTTGGCTGGATATAAAATTCTGGGTTTAAAATTCTTTTCTTTAAGAATGTTGAATATTGGCCCCCACTCTCTTCTGGCTTGAAGAGTTTCTGCCGAGAGATCTGCTGTTAGTCTGATGGGCTTCCCTTTGTGGGTAACCCGACCTTTCTCTCTGGCTGCCCTTAAGATTTTTTCCTTCATTTCAACTTTGGTGAATCTGGCAATTATGTGTCTTGGAGTTGCTCTTCTCGAGGAGTATCTTTGTGGCGTTCTCTGTATTTCCTGGATCTGAATGTTGGCCTGCCCTACTAGGTTGGGGAAGTTCTCCTGGATGATATCCTGAAGAGTGTTTTCCAACTTGGTTCCATTTTCCCCCTCACTTTCAGGCACCCCAATCAGACGTAGATTTGGTCTTTTTACATAATCCCATACTTCTTGCAGGCTTTGTTCATTTCTTTTTCTTCTTTTTTCTTTTGGTTTCTCTTCTCGCTTCATTTCATTCATTTGATCCTCCATCGCTGACATTCTTTCTTCCAGTTGATCGAGACGGTTACTGAAGCTTGTGCATTTGTCACGTATTTCTCGTGCCATGGTTTTCGTCTCTTTCATTTCGTTTGTGAGCTTCTCTGCATTAATTACTCTAGCCATCAATTCTTCCACTTTTTTTTCAAGATTTTTAGTTTCTTTGCGCTGGGTACGTAATTCCTCCTTTAGCTCTGAGAAATTTGATGGACTGAAGCCGCCTTCTCTCATCTCGTCGAAGTCATTCTCCGTCCAGCTTTGATCCGTTGCTGGCGATGAGCTGCGCTCCTTTGCCGGGGGAGATGCGCTCTTATTTTTTGAATTTCCAGCTTTTCTGCCCTGCTTTTTCCCCATCTTTGTGGTTTTATCTGCCTCTGGTCTTTGATGATGGTGATGTACTGATGGGGTTTTGGTGTAGGTGTCCTTCCTGTTTGATAGCTTTCCTTCTAACAGTCAGGATCCTCAGCTGTAGGTTGTAGCTGTAGGAGATTGCTTGAGGTCCACTCCAGACCCTGTTTGCCTGGGTATCAGCAGCAGAGGCTGCAGAAGATAGAATATTTCTGAACAGCGAGTGTACCTGTCTGATTCTTGCTTTGGAAGCTTCCTCTCAGGGGTGTACTCCACCCTGTGAGGTGTGGGGTGTCAGACTGCCCCTAGTGGGGGATGTCTCCCAGTTAGGCTACTCAGGGGTCAGGGACCCACTTGAGCAGGGAGTCTGTCCCTTCTCAGATCTCAACCTCCGTGTTGGGAGATCCACTGCTCTCTTCAAAGCTGTCAGACAGAGTCGTTTGCGTCTGCAGAGCTGCTGCGTTTGTTATTATTTACTGTGCCCTGTCCCCAGAGGTGGAGTCTACAGAGACAGGCAGGTTTCCTTGAGCTGCTGTGAGCTCCACCCAGTTCGAGCTTCCCAGCAGCTTTGTTTACCTACTTAAGCCTCAGCAATGGCGGGCGCCCCTCCCCCAGCCTCGCTGCTGCCTTGCCGGTAGATTACAGACTGCTGTGCTAGCAATGAGGGAGGCTCCGTGGGTGTGGGACACTCCCGGCCAGGTGTGGGATATGATCTCCTGGTGTGCCTGTCTGCTTAAAGCGCAGTATTGGGGTGGGAGTTACCCGATTTTCCAGGTGTTGTGTGTCTCAGTTCCCCTGGCTAGGAAAAGGGATTCCCTTCCCCCTTGCGCTTTCCAGGTGAGGCAATGCCTCGCCCTGCTTCAGCTCTCGCTGGTCGGGCTGCAGCAACTGACCAGCACCGATCGTCTGGCACTCCCCAGTGAGATGAACCCAGTACCTCAGTTGAAAATGCAGAAATCGCCGGTCTTCTGTGTCGCTCGCGCTGGGAGTTGGAGACTGGAGCTGTTCCTATTCGGCCATCTTGCTCCGCCCCCCTGCTCTCATGATAATTGACTCTCATACTTCGATGTAATTCACAGGTGGGTTGGTGAATATCAGACTAAGATTCAACTCACCTTTAAGGCGAATAAGACACAGTGCACAGAAGGGACTGAAGTTCTCATCGCAGATTCAGTCCACTATTGATTCTGTGAATTTTGCACTCAGACCCAACATACAAGAGGTGTTTGCTCTCATACCCAGAATAGGGACATGTGTGGGATTTTTAATCCTATCCTTGAACTTACCTGCAGCTCTGATTGTGATACAGACTTCTGTCAAGCACCTGAGTAAGGATGTCACAATAAAGACTTATACCCTAGGTGTTAGGTCCAGGAATGTCACATGAAATTGTGACATATTTCTGCACCTAGTACCTAGAGTATATGCTTTTTATTCTTCTGCCTTGGCATTGCCCACATTGCATCTTGTGACATATTTCTAGGTCTAAAACCCAGGTTATATGAGTCTCCTGCCTAGATTCTGCCTACAAGGGGAATTGTGACATATTTCTGGACCCCTCATCTATTTGATGTTATTCTCCTCTCTTACTTGGTACTTGCCAACAGGTGACATTGTGACATACCTCTGGCCCCAACACCTAGGTAATGTGAGTCTCCTTTGCTTCCTGGGCTCAGATCACAGAAGGGAGAGTAAATTATCTATAGATATTAGAGTGACTATTCTGTCTGGTTCATGTCCGTAAGGACAAGAGATAAATACATTGTGATGTATTTCTGTGACCATCAACCAGATTATGTGACTCTCCTTTTTTGCAGAGACCTGTCCACAGTGTGACTTGTGACATATCACTTGGGACAGCATCTATGTTATGTGACCCTCCTCTCATGCCTGGGCCCTGCTCACTGAGGTTGTTGTAACACATGGCTGGCCCCAGCCCCTAGGTTATTTTCTCTTCTTCCTCAGCCTTAACCACAGGAGGCATTTTGACATATTTTTGAAACCCTCCCCAGGTGATGTGACACTGCTGTCTGGACCCTTTTTTCAGGGTATATTGTGCCATATTTTTGGGTCCAGCAGCAAGGTAATGTAACTCTCCTGTACTGCTTGAGCTGTGCCCTAGAAGAGATTGTAATGTATTGCTGGGCACAGTACCTAGGTGATGTGACTGTCCTCTCCTTTCCGGGCTCTGCATACATTCTGTATTGCAAAATATGCAGCACCTATGTGGTGTGACTCTCCTCTCGTGTTTGAGCTCTTCCCACTAGAGTGATTGTGACATATAGATCAGCCCATCTATTAGGTTATGTAACTTCCCTCTTCATTCTGTTTTTTACCCACACAGAGAATTGTGACGTATTTCTGGGCCTTTCACATAGATGACATTACCCTTTTACCTGGGCCCTCTTCTCAGGGGTTATTGCAAGGTGTTGCTGGACTTAAAGCCTAGGTAATGTGACTCTTCTAGACTGCTTAGCCTCTGCTCAATAAAAGATTGTAATATTTCAATGGATCCAAGACCTAAATGATGTGACTATCATCTCTTGCCTGAGCCCTGAATACATTGTGTATTGTGATATATGGCTGGGTCCAACACCTAGGTGATGTGACTCTCTTGCATGGGCCCTGCCAACAGAAGGCATTATGACATATCTCTGGGCACACCAATTATTTGATGTGACCCTGCTGTTTTACGTGGACTTTGCCCATAGAACAGATAGTGACGTATCTCTGGGCCAAGCAGCTAGGTGTTGTGACTCTTCTCTTTTGCCTGTGCCAGGCCCACAGAAGGGATAATGAATTATCACTAGACCCAGCACACAAGCAATGTCATTCTTCTGCCTGGTTATTGTCCACAAGGGCCACGGTGACATATCTCTGGGCCCATGACCTGACCTAGGTGATGTGATTCTTGTTTTCTTTCTGGGACCTGCCCACAGTGGTAATTGTGACATATTGCTTGCTGCAGCACCTACATTATATTACTCTCTACTCTTGCCTGAGCCCTGCCCACAGGTGTGACTGTGACAGATAAGTGGGCACTGGCCCTATGTTATGTGATGCTTCTCTTTTTTTCTAGGTCGACTTACCAGGGACATTGTTACATATTTCTTGTTCCCTCACTAAGGTGATGTGACACCTCTGCCTAAGCCTATCTCTCAGAAAGTATTGTGGCAAATTGTTGTATCCGGCACCTAAGTAGTGTGACTCTTCTCTACTTCTTGGGCTCTGCTCAAGGAGGCACTGTGATGTATCCCTGGACACAGAACCCAGGGGATGTTACTCTCCTCTCCTGCCTGGGTCCAGCATATATTGTGTATTGTAATATATGGCTGGACCCAACAAGTAGGTGATGTGACCCTTCTGCATAAGCCCTGAAGACAAGGGGTATTAGATGATACTGTTCGTTCATCACCTAGGAGATATGACACATTTTTGTTGCCTGGGACCTGCCAAATAAGAAGATTGTGACATATCACTTGATCCATCATTGAGGTGACGTGAGTCTCTCTCTCTTTTTTTTTTTTTTTTTTTTTTTTTTTTGCCTGTTCCCCACATGTTCTGGGCATTGTAACATATTGCTGGGCCCAGTACCTAGAAAATGGAAGGCTCCTGGCTGGAGCCTGTCCACAGCAGACCTGGTGACATATTTCTGCATTCATCACCTAAGCAATGTGGCTCTCTTCTGCCTGAACCCTGCCTATGGGAAGATTGTGACATATTGCTGGCCTCAGCAAACAGATGATGAGTCTCTCCTAATTGGGCCTTGCCCATAGAAAGCATTTTGACACATTGCTGGGCCCATTACCAAGGTGACGTGGTTCTGCAGCCTGCACCCGGCATCCAGCTTTCAGGAGGGGATTATGATTGTAACATATTCCTGGCTAAATACCCAGGTGATATTACTCTTCTGCCTGGTCCCTTCTGCCAGGGAAGATTGTGACACATTCCTGGCCCAGAACACAGGTGATGTGACTCTCCTGTTTGCTCCCTGCCCACAGGTAGGGACATGTATCTTGGTCCAGCTAACAGTTGCAATGATGACACTAACACCACACACCAGTCAATAGAAAATATACTGTCTGTTTTAGCTGGGATTAGAGAAATGGGTAAGATCCCATGTCTCCTCTTTGTGTGAAGGTTATAGAAAATCACTACTTTCTCACACATTGTATAAAGCCCTAGTGTGGAACAAAATGCCACCACACAGTCCAGCGTTCAAATAAGATTATGTTTCTCATATTCTCACCCTACCATCCATTAGGATTTTCACCCTTACACGTGGACAGAGCCCGCAGGTGAGGTCCTGAATCACACAGGTTGACATAGTCCACAGATGGAATTGTTTCTCTCATATGCTACAGTTGGGATGGTGACTCATTTCTAAACCTAGTTCACGGGCAGGTGAGGATACTTCTATTTGGACTGAGCCAATGGAAGAGAAGTTGACTCTGAGACAAGAGATTAGGGTAAAAATTATAACCATGGGTCTATACCATGGGCCCATACCAGATCTCTGAGACCAGCAGGGAAGTCTCAGAGCATATTGAGACTCTCATGCATAAACCCCTCCGGTGCTACAAAGTGTTTTCTGACAAGGCACAGCACAGGTGAGAGTTTGACACTTGTATGCACACCCATTTGACAATAAAGACTGTCATACTGCCACATGAACATGGCCAACTTTTCAGGTTCTGAATGTCACATTTGGAGACAGTGGAAACTTGAAAGAGTGACTGTTATAGGTGGATCCAGTCCACAGGTGGGCTGGTGACTCAGACCAAGATTCAGCCCACCTGTGAGGCTGCGACTCTACTAAGGAGGCGTAGTGCACAGAAGAAAGCGAGCTTCTCACGCACAGACCCAGTACAGCATTGAGATTGTGACTCATGTATTTAGACCCAACATAGACGAGATGTTGACTCCCATACTTAGAATTGGGTCACGTGCAAGAATTTTAACTTTATCCCTGGATCATTCTGCATGTGAGATTGGGTGACATATGCCTCTGTCCAGGAACTAAGTGATTTGACCCTTCTGCCTTGGCCCAACCTGCAGATGGAATTTTGACATCTTGCTAAACCCAGCACCTTCATGATGGGACTCTAGTCCACTGCCTTGGCACTTCCCACAGACAGCACCGTGACATATCACTGTCACTAGGCCTTATATCCAGTTAATGTGAGTCTACCCTTCTCTTTTGTCACTGTGCACAGAAGGCGTTGTGACATTGGGCTCCATGCCCAAGTTATGTGATTCTCCTGCCTGTACCCTGCCCACACGGCCCATTGTGATATATTGCTGGGTCCAGAACCCAGGTGATGTAACTGTCTTGCCTTGGCCCTGCCTACAGGAGGCATTGTGACATCTCTGCACCCATTAGCCAGGTGATGTGACTCACTTCTGCCTGATCTCTGCTCACAGGGAACATTGTGACCAATCACTGGGCCAGCATTGAGTTGATGTGAATCTTCTTTTTTTTTTTTTTTTTAGGTTCTGCCTGCAGGAGAGCTGTGATGTGTCTCTGAACCCAATGGTAAGGGGATGTTACCCTTTTGCCTTGGTCCTCACCTCAGAAAGCTTTGTGACATATTTCTGGGCTCAGCACCAAGATGATGTGAGTCTCTTGCCTGGACACTGCCCACAGGGGGCCCTGTGACATATCTCTAAGTTCATGAACTATTTGCTGTGACTCTTCTCACTTACTTGGGCTTTGCGATTAGAAGATTGCCAGTTGCCTCTGATTCCAGCAGCCAGGTGTGTGACTCTCCTTGTTTGCCTGTGCTATGCCCACAGGATGTACAGTAAGTTATCCCTAGGCCCAACACACAGGTGATGGGTTCTACTGCCTGGTCATTGCCCACATGGGTCACTGAAACATATCTCTGGGCCCATTACCTTGATGGTGTAATTCTCCTTATTTTTCTGCTTCTCTTCCTAGTGGGGATTGTGACATATTCCTTCAACCAACATTTATGGGATAGGGTTCTCTTCTCATTCCTGGACTCTGACTGCTGTTGTAATTTTAACATAGGGCTGGGCTCATCTCTCTAGGTTATGTGACTCTCTTCTTTTTTCCTAAGCTCTACCTACAGGGAGCATTGGTACATAGCTCTGGGCCCCTCATCAAAATGATGTAATCCTCATTCTTGGGCCCTTCCCTCAGTGAGTATTGTGACATACTGATGGACTCAGCACCTAGGTGAGGTAACTCTCTTCTACTTCTTGGGCTCTGACCAAGGAGGTATTGTGATGTATCGCTGAGCCCAGCACATAGGTAATGTTACTCTTTTCTCCTGCCTGAGCTCAACCTAGATTGTGTATTGAGACATATGGCCGATCTTAACAACTGTGTGATGCACCTCTTCTGCATGAGCCCTGCCCGCCAGTGTATTATGCCTTATCTTTTTGTTTATCACCTGAATGATGTGACACATTTTTTTTTCTGCCTGGGCCCTGCTAAAGAGGGTTATTATACCAGTTGGCTCAGCACCTATGTGATGTGACTCTCGTTTCTTCTAGGCCCCAGATGGTTGGTGTATTGTGAAATAACGCTGGGTCCAACACCTAGAAAATAAGAGGTTCCTGCCTGGGCCCTGCCCACAGGGGGCCTTGTGACATATATCTGCATACCCTACCTAGGAGATGTGACTCTTCTTTTCTGCCTGGACCCTCCTAACAGAAAAGATTATGATACGTCACTGTACCCCGCAACAAGGTGAAGAGTCTCTTTTGACCTGGGTCTTGAATACATAGATCATTGTGACATATTGCTGAGACCTCAGAGATAATTGTGACATACATCTGGCCCCAAACCCAGGTAATGTTACTCTCTCCTGCTTACTCCTGATCCAGAGGAGTGATTGTCACATGTATCTTGGCCCAGCTCACAGGTGTGATGATGACTGTCATACCTTCAATTTGCCAATTAGAGAGATACGCTCTCTTATAGCTAGGCTTAGGGAAAAAGGTAAGATTCTGGGTGTCCATTTTGTACAAAGGTCACAGAAGTTTACCACTCTCTTGCATATTGTGTAAAGTCCTCAAGTGGTACAGAAAGTGTCATCACAGGTCCAAGGACATAGGAGATATTGTATTTCTGATATGCACACCCTGTCAGTCCTTAAAATTGTCATCCTCACAATGGACACAACCCTGAATCTCACACATAGACACAGTCTACAGATGGAATTGTGTTAGTCAAATGTGAACATCTGGCCACAGATGGGATAGTGACACATTTCTAAATCCAGTTCATAGGCAGATGAGTACTCTTCTATTTAGACCCAGCCAACTGGGGAGGTGTTGACTCTCATACCTGAGCTTAGAGTGACACGTACAATCATGGGTCCATGTCAGCATAAAGGTCTTAATGCAGATTGCAACTCTCATGCATATCACATTGTATTAGTTCATTTTCACACTGCAATAAAGAACTGCCCAAGACCAGGTAATTTATGTAGAAAAGAGGTTTAATTAACTCACAGTTCCACATGGCTAGGGAGGACTCAGAAAACATACATTTATGGCAGAAGAGGAAGCAGGGACATTCTTCACAAGGTGGCAGGAGGGAGAAAGTGAATGAAGGAGGGACTTCCTACACATAAAACCATCAGATCTGAGAACTCACTCACTTTCACAAAAACAGCATGGGGGAAACTGTCCCATGATCCAATTACCTTCCTCCCTTGACACGTGGAGATTACAATTGTAGATGAGATTTGGGTGAGGACATAGAGCCAAACCATGTATCTCATACATTTTTTGGGTGGTACAGAGTGTGCTAACAGCCTAGCTCAAAGGTGAGATTGTGACAGTAGTAAGCAGACACAGTCAAGAGTAAGAACTGCTGTCCTCTTACATGACCATGGCCCACTGTTGAGGTTTTGAATCTTATATCTAGAGGCAGTCAAGAGTTGCAATGTTGACTGTCACACATGAATTTGTTATGCATGGATTGGGTGACCCTCAAACCATCATTTAGCACATGTATCAGGCTGTGACTTATCTAAGGGGACACAATGCCCAGAAAACATTGAGAAGCTGCTGCACAGATCCAGTTCACAGTTGAGGTTGTGACTTGTCTACTTCACCCAACATACAAGATACGTTGACTCTCATACTTAGAACCAGAACATGTGAGGGACTGGTAATCTCATCCCTGGATTTGTTGAAGGTGTGATTGTGACATACGCCTCTGCCAAACACCTGATTTGACTCCCCTGCCTGGGCTCGGTTCACAAATAGAATCATGATATATAGTTGGACCCAGCACCCAGGTGAGATGACTCTATTCTCCAGCCTTGGTGCTTCTTACAGAGGGCATCGTGACATATCACTGGGACTTGCACTCAGGTGATATAAGTTTTCTCTCCTACCTTGGCGCTGCCCACAAGGGGCATTGTGACATATTGCTCATTTTAACACCCAGGTGATGTGACTCTTCTGCCTGGGCCCAGCCTGAAGGGGGGATGGTGACATCTCTCTGCACTCATCACCCAGGTAATGTACTCTTGCCTGGTTTCTGCTCACAGGAGGGAGGGTGACATATCTCTGAGCTCAGCACCTAGCTAATGTGACACTTCTCTTCTTCCTAGGTTCTGCCCACAGGGGAGATTTTTACACATATGTTGGGCCCAGCTTTAAGATGTTACTCATTTGCCTTGTCTCTGTCTTCAGAAGGCAATGTGACCTATTGCTGGGCCCAGGACCAGGGTGATGTGACTTTCTTGCCTTGACTCTGTCAAGAGGAAACATCATGATATATCTCTGGGTCCATAAAATATTTGATGTGTCTTTCTTTTCTTACCAGGGTTTTGCTTATAGAAGAGATTGTTACATATCTCTGTGCCCAGCATCTAAATGACATGACTCTCCTCATCTGCCTGGGCCATGTCCACAGATGAAAACTTGACTTTTCCCTGGGCCCAGCACACAGGCAATCTGATTTATTTCTCCTAGTCTCGTTCTACAGGGGGTGATTGTGAATTATCTCTTAGCCCATCAACTATTTGATGTTAATCTCTTCTCTTACCTGGGCTTTGCCCATAGGGGATGTTGCAACATATCTCATGGGCCAGCATGTAGGAGATGACATTCTTCTCTGATTGTTACATATTGCTTTGCTCACCACTTACTAGATGTGACTCTCCTCTCATGCATGCATCATCCCTGCCCCTTGGGGTGATTGTGACAAATAGCTGGCTGTAGCCTATAGTATATAAAACTTTCCTCTTCTTCCTGAGCCCTGCCCATGGAAGGCATTTTGCTGTATCTCTGGGGCTCTCACCTAGGTGATGTGGCTCTCCTGCTTTGGTCTTCCTCTCAGAAAGTATTGTGTTGTATTGGTGGACCTAGAACCTAGGTGATGTGACTCTCCTCTACTGTATGGTCTCTGACGAAAAAGAGATTGTGATGTATCACTGGGCCCAGCACCTAAGTGTTGTGACTCTCTGCTCTCTCCTAGGCACTGCATACATTGTGTATGGTGAAATATGGCTGGATCCGAAACCAAAATAATGCAACTCTTTTGCATTGACAATGTCCACAGTTGTATTACCACATATCTTTTCCTTTAACTCTGAAATTGAGCTCTGAAATAATCTGGATTTTTTATCTTTGTACCCATCTCTCCTATTGAGTTTAAACTTTAATCCAAAAGCCATGACAATAGTCATAATTACTGTCACAAAGCGACAACTTTTTTCCTCCTCCTCCTTTTCTCTTCCTCCTTTCCATCTCCTCCTTTCCTTTTCCTCTTCTCCTCCTCTCATCTCTTCTTCTTCCCTTCTTCATGTTCTCCTCCTCTTCTTTTTCTCCTTTCTCCCCTCCTCTTCTTCCTCACCTCCTCCTCCACTTCTCCTCTTTCTTTCTTCCTCCTCCTCTCCTTTTCTTCCTCTCATCTTTCTCCCCTCCTCCTCTTGCACCTCCTACTCTCCTTCACTTCCCTTCATCTCCTCCTCCTTGTTTTTTCCTCCTCTTTCTCCTCTCTTTCTCTCCTCCTCTCCTCCTTCTGCTCCTTTCCTCCTTCTCATTTTCTCTTCTCCCCCTCCTTGCTTCCTCCTTCAATTCTGCTCCTCCTCTCCTCATCTCTTCCTCTCCATTTTCTCTTCCTTCCTGTCTTCTCCTCCTCCTCTGTCTTCTCCTCTTCTCTCCTTTCCTCTTATTTTTCTCTTCTTCCTCTCATTCTCCTCATCCTCCACTCCTTTTTCTCCTATTTCTCCTCTCCTCCTCCTCTCTTCATCTCCATTTCCTCCTCCTCCTCTCCTTCTTTTTCTCCTCCTGTTCCTCTTTCTACTTTTCTCCTCCTACTCCTCTCCTCCTACTACTCCTCTTCTCCTTCTTTTCCTCTCCTCTTCCTACTTCTCCTCCTATCCTATTCCTCCTCTCCTCCTCCTTCCCAAACCTCTCCTCCTCCTTCCCCAAACCTCCCCTCCTCCGTCTCCACTCCTACTCCTACTACTCATCTTTTACTCCTCATCCTCTCCTCCTTCTTCTCTCCTCCTCCTTTGCTTATTTTCCTCCTCCTCTTTCTTCTCCTGTCTTCTTCCTTCTTCTCTCTCCTTTCTGCTCTTTTTACTTCTCCTCTCCTCCTCATTCTTTTCTCCTCCTCCTCCTTCTCTTCTCCACCTCCTTCTTATTCCTCCTCCTTCTCCCTTCTACTACTCCTCTCCTCCTCCTCCTTCTTCTTCTCCTTCTTTCTTCCTCTTTCTTTTCTCCTCCTTCTACTCCTTCTTCTACTCTCCTCCTTCTTCTCTTCCTTCTCCTCTCTTCCTCATCCTCCTCTCCTTTTCCTCCCCTCCTCCTTCTTCTCCTCCTCTTCCACTCCTCTTCCTTCTCTTCTCCTTTCCCTCTCCTCCTTTCTCCTTTCCTTCTTGTTATTTTAATCTCCTCCTCCGCCTCCTTCTCCTCTCTTTCTCTGCCCCTCCTTCACCTCTTCTCTTCCTCCTTCTCACCTTTTACCCCTCTTTCTCTTCTACTTCTTCTCCTCTCCTTCTTTCCTTTTCTTTCTCCTCTCCTCCTTCTCCTCTCCTCCTCTTCTTCTCTCCTCTTTCTCCCTTTTCTCCTTTCCTTCTCCTTTCCTCCTCTGCATTCTCCTCCTCTTCCTCCTTCTCTTCTCCTCCTTCACTTCTTCTCCTTCTCCTACTCATCCTTTACTCCTCTATCTTCTTCTCTCCTCCTTTCTTTTTCTTTCTCGTGTTCCTCCTTCTCCTGTCCTCCTCTTCTTCTCTCCTCTTTCTCCTTCTTTTTTCTCCTCTCCCTTTCCTCTCCTCCTCCGCCTTCTCCTCTCTTCCTCCTCCTTTTCTCCTCTCCTCCTTTCTCCCTTCCTCCTCCTTCTCTTTCCTCCTCATCTCCTCCTCCCCTTTCCTCACCCTCTCTTCTCCTCCTCTTTGTCCTCTCCTCCTTCTCTTCATCTCCTCTTCCTCCTTCACTCCTTTTTTTAGTCTCCTCCTTCTCTTCTCCTCTCCTTTCCCTCCCCTTCCTCCTACTCCTTCTTCTAGTTTCCTCCTCCCCCTCTACCTCCTCTCCTCTTCCTCCTCTTTCTTCTCCTCCTCCACTCCTACATTTTTCCTCTTCTTCTCCTCCTTTTCCTCTCCTCCTCCTCTCACTCTCTCAATTTCCTCCTTCTCCTTCTCTCCTCCTACTTTTCTCTTTTTCTCCTCTCCTCCTCCTTCTCCTCTCCTTCCCCTCCTTCTTTTTCTCTCTTCCTCCTCTGCTCCTCCTTCTCCTCTCCTCCTCTTCTCCTCCTTCTCTCTTCCTCATTCTCCTCACCTCCTTCTTCCCTTAACCTCTTCTCCTACTCCACCTGTCCTACAACTACTCACCTTTTACTCCTCCTGCTCTCCTCCTTCTTTTCCTCTCCTCCTTTAATTTTCCTATTCCTCCTTCTCCTCTCCTCTTTTTTCTCCTTTCCTTCTTCTCTCATCCTCATCTCCTCCTTCTCCTCCTCTCCTTCTCTTTTTCCTCTTTCCCTCCTCTTCTCCTCATTCTGCTCTCCTCCTTTTCCTCCTAAACATCTCCTCCGCCTCCTATTCATCTTTTACTCCTCCTCTCCTCCTTCTTATCCTCTTCTCCTTATTTTCCTCCTCCTCTTCCTTTTATCCTCTTCCTTCTTTTCTCCTCTTCCTTTTACTTCTCTACTCCTCCTCCTTCTCCTCTCCTCCTCCTTTTTGTCTCTCCTCCTTCTCTTATCCTCCTCCTTTTCTTCTTTTTCTACTCTCCTCATCTCCTCTTCCTTATCCACTCGTCCTCCTTCTTCTCTCCTTTTCTCCTCCTACTTCTACTCTCCTCCTTTTCTCCTCCTTACTTTCTCCTCCTCCTGTCCTTCTCCTTCTCCACTCCTCCTTTTTCTCTTCTCCTCCTTCTCTATTTCTCCTTTCTTCCCTCTCTTCTCCTCATTCTCTTCTCTTTGTCCTCTGCCACTTCTACTCCTACTGATATTTTACTGCTCCTCCTCTTCTTCTCCTCTCCTTTCTTTTTCTCCTCCTCCTTCTCTTCTTCTCTCCTCTTCCTCCTCCTTTTATTCTCTTCTCCTTTTCCTCTCTTCCTCTTCCTTCTTCTCTTTCTTCTTTCCATTTTCTCCTCCTCCTTCTCCTTTCCTCCTCCTCTTTCTCCTGTTCTCCTCCATCTCCTTCCTCTTCCTCTCCTCCTCACTCCCTCTTCTCCTTCTCTTTTCTTTCTCCTTGTCTCCTCCTCTCCTTTTCCTTCTTCATTCCTCCTTTTGTCCTCTCCTACTACTCCTTCTTCTACTTTCTTCCTCCTTTTTCTTCTCTTCTCCTCCTTCCCCTCTCTTCTTCCTCTCCTCCTATGCTCCTTCTCTTCCTCCTTAACTCCCACTTGTTTTCCTCTCCTTCTCCTTCTTGTTCTCTCCTTCTTCTCCTTTTTCCCTCCTCTTCTTCCTCCTCCTCTGCTCCTTCTCCTCTCCTTCTCCACTCATCCTTCTCCTTTATCATTCCTCTTTCTTTCTACTCCTCTCTTCTCTTGTTTCTTCTCCTCTCCCTCTCCTTTTCCTCCTTCTCTTCCTTCTCCACTCCTCCTTCTCCTCTTCTTTTCCTCTTCTTCTCTCCTTCCTTCTACTCTCCTCCTCCCCCTCTCCTCCTCCTTTTCTCCTCCTCTTCTCCTCTCCTCCTTCTCCACTCCTCCTTCTCCTCTTCTTTTCCTCTTCTTCTCTCCTTCCTTCTACTCCTTCTTCTACTCTCCTCCTCCCCCTCCTCCTCCTCTTCTCCTTTCCTCCTTCTCCACTCCTCCTTCTCCTCTTTTCTTCCTTCTCTCTTTTTTTAGTACTTCTTCTGCATTCCTTCTCCTCTCCTTTTTCTCCTTTATTTTCTTCTCCTCCTCACCTACTTTTTCTGCTCTCCTCCTTCTGCTCTTTCTTTTCCTCTGCTTCTCCTCTCCTCCTCCACTTCTTTTCCTCCTTCTCTTTTTTCCTCCTGCACCTTCTTCTCCTCTCCTCCTCCTCTCCTTTTTCGTCTTTTCCCCTCCTTCTTCTCTCCTCCTCCTTTTCCATTTCTCCTCTCCTGTCCTCCTCCTCCTCTTCACCTCTTGTCCTCCTCTCCTTCTTTTCCTCTTCCTCCTTATCCTCTCCTCCCCCACCTCGTTTTTCTCTTCTACTCCTCTTCATTTTTTTCCTCCACCACCTTTTCTTCTCCTCCTCTTCTCCTCTTGCTCCTTCTCATTCATCCCTCCTTTTTCTTTTCCCTTCATCCTCCTCCTCTCCTTCTCCTTTTTACTCCCCTCCACCACCTCCTCTCCTCTTTCTTTTCCATCTCCTCTCCTCCTCCTCCTTTTCCTCTTCTCCTTTTTCTCCTCATCCTCCTCTTTCTCCTTTTTGTCTCTTTTTCTCATCCTCCCCTCCTTTTTCTCTTTTCTTCCTCCTCCTCCTCTCCTCCTCCTTCTCTTTTCCTTCTCCCCCCTCCTCTCCTCCTTTCTTCCTCCTTTTCCTTCTCCTCTCATCCTCCTTCTTCTCTTCTCCTCCCCTCCTCTTCTCCACCATTTTCTCTTTCTCCTTCGCCTATCCACCTTCTCCTCTTCCTCTCTTACTTTTCCTTTCTCTCCTTCTTCTCCTCTCCTCCTCCTATCTTTCTCCTCTCCTCCTGTTCCTCCTCCTCCTCTCCTCCTTCTTTTATCTCTCTCCTCTTTCTCCTCCTCCTTTTTTCTTCTTTCTGCTTCTCTCCTCCTCCTCTCCTCCTCATCTTCCTCTTTTCTCCTTCTCCTTGTCCTCCTCTCCTCCTCTCCCTCTCCTTTCCTCCTCTTCCCCTCCTCCTCTTCCTCCTACTCTCTTCCCCCTCCTTCTCCTTCTTTTCTTCATTTTCCTCCTACTTTCCTCCTTGTCCTGAATCTTTTCCTCCTTTTTTTTCTCCTCTACTTCTCTCTGTCCTCTTCTCCTCCTCCTTCTCTCTTCCTCTACTCCTCATCCTCCTTTTTCTCTCCTCCTTCTCCTCCTCCTCTACTCCTTTTCTCCTCTTCTCCTCCTTTTCCATTTTCTCTGCTCTTCCTCTCCTCATCGTCCGTTTCCTTTTTTTCTCTCCTCTTCCTCTTGTCCTCCTTTTCCTTCTTCTCTTTTTCTCCTCCTTCTCTTTCTCCCCCCTCCTCTTTCTCCTCCTCCTGCTCTTCTCCTTCTCCTCTCCTCCTCCTTTCCTCCTCTTTTCCTCTTTCTCTTCTTCTCCTCTCCTCTTCCTTTTTTCCTTCTCTGTTTCTTTCTCCTCTCCTCCTCCCCTTTCTCCTTTTTCTTTCTAATCCTCCTTCTTCTCCTCCTCCTTCTCTTCTTCTCCTTTCCTCCTCCGTCTCTCCTTTTTCTACTCCTCATTCTTTTCATCTCCTTCTCTTTCATCTTCTCTTCCTCCTCCTCCTCCTCCTCTTTTGTACTCCTTCTCCTCTCCTCCTACTTATCCTTTTTCTTTTCTCCCAAACTTTTCCTCCTCCTCCTCTTCTTTTCTTCTTCTCTTCATCTCCTACTCCTCCTATTTTTTCTCCTCCTCTCTTTTCTCCCCTCCTTTCTTCTTTTCTCCTCCTCCTCCTTCTTCTCTCCTCCTCCATTTTCTCCTTTCATCCTCTCCTTCACCTCTTCATCTCCTCCTCCTTTTTCTGCTCCCCATTCTCCTCCTTTTTTCTCTTCATCTTCTCCTCCTCTTTCTTGTCTCCTCCTCCTGTCCTCCTCCTTCTCTCCTTCTTCTTTTTCTCCTTTTTTCTCCTCCTCTCCTACTCCTCTCCTCCTTCTCATTTTTTCCTCATTCTCTTCTTCTCCTCCTCCTCCTTCTCTTTTTTTCCTCTACTTCCTCCTAGCTTCCCTTTTCTCCTCTCCTTTCCTGGCCCTGTTGTCCTCCTCTCCTTTTTTTCCCTCCACTTCCTCTCTTTTTACTGTCTTCTTCTCATTTTCTCTTCTAGTTCTTCTCTTTCCTCCTCCTTTTCTTCTCTTCTCCTCCTCTTTCTTCAGTCCTCCACTCCTACTCCTCCTCTTCCTGAGCCACTGGTCATGCCAAACAGCACCCAGCACACGTACTGGCAGCCTCTTCAGCGCTGCGCTAGAAAGACCTGATGTGCATTTATATTAGCTTTCGGAGGATAGTAGTAATCCAGCCTAACTCATTTTTTATATATATGTATATATTTTTGTATATATATGTATATATATATAATATGCACATATATATATAAATGAAAACAAAATCACATTCTTCACTTTACGATTCCCCTTCCCTCACCTTCCACTTCTATTAAATATACTTCAGTAACATTGTGCATAGGTGCAGAGACCACTACATATCTAAAAAAGGGAAAAAAACCCTCAAATATATGGGAATGCACTGGCAACTCTGCCTTTGCAGAAATCATTTTGTTTCCTCCAGACAGAAGTGTCTCATTATTTTCAGCTTTCCTATCTGAAAAGCAAACTTTGTTTCCATTGACTTTGAAAGGGCTAAGCTTAAATCTAAACTCTTAAAGAAGAACCAGGGTTCAATTTTCTATTAATGAAAATCCCAGACAGGTTTTTCAGCCTACCAAATCGTTATACTTTTTATTAACTCTTCTATCTCTCTCCACAACCACCAACATCACCACCCACAAAAGAAGAAGAAAATCCCTCCAATGTTTCCGGTTGTGTGCTGCTGCTAGCTCCGAAGCTGTTTAGAGTTTTGTAATGGAGTGTGAACTGCTGCCCTGGATCTGGGCTCGTGCTCTATCTCCTATCCAATAAGGAGAGAAAAAGGACAAATCCGCTGAGCAGGGAAAAGTTCTTTCCGCCTCATTTATAACCTCTCATGGATGCAGAGCTGAGGAGGATGGCTAGGTGCACGGGGCCCCTGCCAAGCGGCTCACTGGCCAGCGCGTTCTGTGCCTGGCGGGGTCCCCGCGCCCAGCAGGTCTCCGCCCTGCCTGGAAAGGAAGCGGCCCCGCCAGGCAGTGGGATCGGTCGCTGTTCCGCATTCTCACCCTTGGTCAGGGAGGGGGTAACATCCTCGATGCGCCCTCGGCCCAGAAAACGCGCCGCTTCCCAGGGAGACGTCCGCGACGGGAACGACCTCCCCTGCTCCTTAGCAAACACTATGGTCGCAGTTTCCTAAGAGACGCGACTGGGAACAGGAGGAGGGAGCCCAGGAAGAGGCTGATGTTGGGGGCAAAGGAAGCGACAATAGGCCGGTGTGGGAGGAGGAAGGGAACCCCAGGAACTAGCCGCAAATTCTTCCAGCGGAAGAAGGCTCCCCGCCTTTTTCCTGGACTAATAACGAGACCTGGCACCGAGTCCCCAACTAGTGCAAGGAAGGTGCACACCACACCGACGGATCCCTGTATTAGACGCACCTCGCCAACGGAAGGGCGAGGAATGATAGGCGCCCCCATGGCCAGGCCCTGGCCCCCTTTCTTCCTGGGCGTCTTAGGTGGTAGTCAGCCCCACCAAAACTGCCAGCCAGGAAAGGTCCAGGGCGCAAGGCTGCCTGCTGCCCACTCGAAGCCAGTGTCCTCTGCCCAGAAAGATCAAATCCGCAGAGCAGGGTATAGCACGGGATTCCACCGAACACCCTGACAAGAGCACCCCAGGACGCCACCTCCTGGCCAGCACCCCATGCTTTGCGGCTGCAGGGGAAAGCAGGGGCCCTAGTTTCCAGGCTTCCCTGCCAGGTAGGGGCTGGAGAGACCTTAGAAGGAAAGTTCCTCATTCCACAGGGGAAGGATGCCAGGAAAGAGAGGGCAGAAGGTGGGGAGCAGCGTCAGGAAGATGTTTCAGGCCTGGGAGGCTTGCACCATCCGAGTCACGGCGGTTCTATAACAAATAAATTCACCCCAGTATCCCGGGAGGCCAAGACAGGCGGAACGCTTGTGCCCAGAAGATTCAGACCAGTATAGGCAACGTGTTGAGATTCCGTCACTAAAAGAAAAAAAACTTAATCAGGTGTGATGGGCCATGCCTACAGTCCCAGCTACTCGGGAGGCTGAGGTGAGAGGATCTCTTGAGGCTACAGTGAGTCATAATCTTGTGCCACTGCACTCCAGCCTAGGTGACAGAGCAAGATTCCTTCTCATAGAATATATATATATGTAGATTTTATACGTATAGATTATATATAGGTAGATTATATGTAGATAGATTTTTTATATATACGCCTTCCCCTGGGAAGTGGCGCGTTTTCTGGGCCGAGGATGCATCGAGGATGTTACCCACTTCCTGGCCAAGCGTGAGGATGCAGAACGGCGACCGATCCCACTGCCTGGCGGGGCCGCTTCTTTTCCAGACAGGGTGGAGACCTGCTGGGCGCGGGGACCCCGCCCAGCATAGAACGCGCTGGCCAGTGGGCCGCTTGGCAGGGGCCCCGTGCACCTAGCGACCCTCCTCAGCTCTGCATCCATGAGAAGTTATAAATGAGGCGGAAAGAACTTTTCCCGGCTCAACGGATTTGTCCTTTTTTTCTCCTTACTGGATAGGAGATAGAGCACGAGCCCAGATCCAGGGCAGCAGTTCACACTCCATTACAAAACTCTAAACAGCTTCGGAGCTAGCAGCAGCACACAACCGGAAACATTGGAGGGATTTTCTTCTTCTTTTGTGGGTGGTGATGTTGGCGGTTGTGGAGAGAGATAAAAGAGTGAATAAAAAGTATAACGATTTGGTAGGCTGAAAAACCTGTCTAGGATTTTCATTAATAGAAAATGGAACCCTCGTTCCTTTTTTTTGTTTTGTTTTTTTGAGACGGAGTCTTGCTCTGTCTCCCAGGCTGGAGTGCAGTGGCCGGATCTCAGCTCACTGCAAGCTCCGCCTCCCGGGTTTACACCATTCTCCTGCCTCAGCCTCCCGAGCAGGTGGGACTACAGGTGCCCACCACCTCGCCCGGCTAGTTTTTTGTATTCTTTAGTAGAGACGGGGTTTCACCGTATTAGCCAGGATGGTCTCCATCTCCTGACCTCGTGATCCGCCCGTCTCAGCCTCCCAAAGTGCTGGGATTCCTCATTCTTCTTTAAGAGTTTAGATTTAAGCTTAGCCCTTTCAAAGTCAATGGAAGCAAAGTTTGCCTTTTAGATAGGAAAGCTGAAAATAATGAGACACTTCTGTCTGAAGGAAACAAAATGATTTCTGCAAAGGCAGGGTTGCCAGTCCAACCCCATAGGTTTGAGGGTTGTTTCCCTTTTTTAGATATGTAGTGGTCTCTGCACCTGTGCACAATGTTACTGAAGTATATTTAACAGAAGTAGAAGGTGAATTGTAAAGGGAAGAACGTGATTTTGTTTTCATTTTTTTTCACAGCCGTGAAAAGCATTCTGTAGATTTGCTGCTTTTACAAGTAGGCAGGTATAGTTTCTAGGCCCTATTTTAATCAGGGAGTCTGTTAGAGACCAAAATCTTGGCTAAAACCTCTCTGGAAAGACATACACACACAAAAACGCTTAGTTCTGTGCTACCTTCAAGAGTCGACAGAACTTTTGCAGGAATGGGTATGAGTTCCTTCAAAAGGATCTCGTGCTCCATTTTAGGGAAATGAAGTTGCCTTTTTTCTCTTTTTTGTTTTTTTTGTGATGGAGTTTTGCTCTTGTTGCCCGGGCTGGATTGCAATGACACAATCTTGGCTGACTGCAACCTCCGCCTCCCGGGTTCAAGCGATTCTCCTGTCTCAGATTTCCCAGTAGCTGGGATTACAGGCATGCACCACCACGCCTGGCTGATTTTCGTATTTTTAGTAGAGATGGGGTTTCTCCATGTTGGTCAGGCTGGTCTTGAACTCCCGACCTCAGGTGATCCGCCCACCTCAGCCTCCCAAAGTGCTGAGATTACAGGCGTGAGCCACTGCGCCCCACCCTTATCATTCTTAAAAATACTGCTAAATTGGTTGTATATTAGGATATCTCGTTTTTAAAGGATTTGCTGGATGTGTGAGACTTTTAAGAAATGCTACTGATGCCTATGGATATATGGAATATCATTCTCTGGGGTTTTTGATACACTACTTTATTTCTCATCAGAAATTCAGACTCTAAGCCCTTAGCGTGGCAGACACAAGTTTGTTGTGATGGTAAACATGGATTTCACTAAGCTGGTACAGGTGATAACATTCATACCTAACTTGCTACACCATCTAAGTGACCTTTTGATGAAAGGGTCTTTTAAGTTTACTCAGGCAGACTTTTGAGGTCTTACTTGCGTCTGATGAAGGTACAGCATGTTGAAGGAGAAAAAATAAACCTTACCTTATTATTCCTGCATTACATCAATAGCTGTTTATTGGCTACCTGGTCTGTGCAAGGCACCGTACAACATAGGTGGCCTGGTAATAAATGGATTTTGTGCCTGTAATCTCAGCACTTTGGGAGGCCTAGGCGAGTGGATCACCTGAGGTCAGGAGATCGAGACCAGCCTGACCAACATGGTGAAACCCCATTTCTACTAAAAATACAAAGTTAACCGGGCATCTTGGCTCATGCCTGTAGTCCCAGATAGTCAGGAGGCTGAGGCAGGAGAATCACTTGAACCCCGGTGGCTGAGATTGCAGTGAGCTGAGATTACACCACTGTACTCAATCAATCAGTCAATATTGTTGCGCTACATCAGGAGTCCTCAACACCCAGGGCACAGACTGATACCAGTCTGTGGTCTATTATAAACCAAACTGCACAGCAGGAGGTGAGCAGTGGATGAGCGAGCCTTCATCAGTATTCACAGCCACTCCCCATCACTTGCATTACAGATGAGCGGCAGCATTAAATTATCATAGGAGTGCAAACCCTATTGTGAACTGCATATGTGAAGGATGTAGGTTGTACACTCTTTATGAGAATCTAATGCCTGAGGATCTGTCACTATCTCTCATCACCCCTAGATGGGAACCTTTAGTTGCAGGGAAACAATCCCACGGCTCTGATTCTACATTATGGTGAGTTGCATAATTATTTCATTATATAATACAATGTAATAATAGAAACAAAGTGCACAGTAAGTGTAATGGGCTTAAATCATCCCAATAGGAAACCATTCTGCCACATCTGTGAAAAAAAGTGTCTGTCACAAAACCAGACCCTGGTGCCAAAAAGGTTGGGGAGCACTGCCCTACATTGTACACTGCCTGGCATACAACAGGTAGCCAAAAAAATCCTTAGTGGGGTTAATTAGAGCTTTTAAAAACTGTATTTGTCTTTCCCTAGCTTGCTTTGTATTTTCTTTTTTCCCTGTTCTCAGAGACAATGGGGTAGGACTATATAAATGTGTGATACTTCTGGTAGCTTAATTACTTTAAAATGTTCTTTATTCATTTTGGTGTACCTTCTTGGACTAAGGTATTTTCACCCTGCTTTTTTGAAATCATTCAGCAAAGATTCCACGTTTATACTCAGAACAACACTCTTAGGTTTGGGTGGGTATGTTATCATTATAGCTGCTTTATGATATACCCAGGGGCTAGCAACTACCACCTAGCTCCATGGAACAGCTGCTTTACAGAGTCAGCTTGATCTAAAAAAAAAAAAAAAAAAAAAAAAAAAAAAAAAAAAATTCATAGCTTTAAATGTATACTGCTTTATTTACCTCCGTGTATGTGTGTTTTTATTTTTAAAAAAGAAGACCATTTTTTTTTAATCAAAATAAATTTGGTTGAATTTGAAGGTAAAAGGGAATTTAAAATGAAACTTTAGCCTTTGGTGACACTGCCATTGATGAATATGATAGGCATCTTTTTTAGTAGCTTTTCTACCTAATGGGATTGTTGTAAGGATAAAACAAATATTCCAGAAACTCAAAACCTACATATGGAATCAAGTGGTATATTTTGAGATCAGGAAGCTTTGTGGGTATCCACTATAGATTTCCTTTCCAGAATTTTGAATTTTTGAGTGACTTGTTTTGGGGAACAGTGCTACCAGCCTTAAGTATACAGACACTAGAAATGCTACTCAGCATATTAAAATGCACAGGACAACCACAAAGGTCAACAGAGCTGAAGTCAAGGAAGCCTGCTTGAGAGGTATAGTAGTGGCCTTTATTGCATCCACAAGCACAGTGGGTGCATTCCCTGTATTACATGTGCTATATTTAGAAATCTGAAATTCCATAAAGTAGGTAAGCTTTTATTTGCCTCTAAGGTGCCATGGTTGGCAGGGTCAAAGTTTTACAAAAAGCTTGGGATTGAGGAAAACATTAAGTGTTGTTGAATGTATTTGAAAACTCCATAGTAAATAAGAGTTCTAGAACTAATCAGCTTCTATAACAAATGAAATGCATTGGTTCTGTGAAGCTATTTTGGTAGGTGGCTCAGTTTTCCCAGTCACCGCCTCAGTTATTTAGGAAATTCCCTGTGATGCTGTCATCTGCCAGTCTTCCTCATGTTTTCAGGTTTGTGGAGTATATCTTTTAAAAAAAAATTCCTTGAACAAGCTCTTACTTGCTTGACAGTTAATGTTTTTGACTATGAATGCAAAATTCTTATTTTGCATATAATATTCCCTTATTTTAATTTCTCAAGGTTTTGCAAAATTCTGTAAGAATTCTGTAAGAGTTATGTAATAACTATCTGCCCTTTTCAAACAGCAGTGTTTGTGAGCCAGGTCTTCTGTCCATACATGTCCTCTTGAGACAGCGGATATCAGCCAGCTACCCTAGCTGAGAGGGATGGGGATAATACAGGGATGCAATAAAGGAGATACCAATAATTTCTATGATCTGGGACCCCTGGCCTCACACCAGAACTGTCTAGTATACTTTTAGCAAACAAATGCCACTGATCTGAGTTTTCTCCTGCCCTCCCACTTTCCACTTTATTACACAAGCAGGAGGTATGCAAGGGAGAAGGCAGGAAGATGAGGAGACTGAATTCCAGAAAAGAAAGGGCTGCCTGCAGTAAGCAGACAGTTGCCCCCAAAGTGGTGTGGGTCCCCACTTACCTTAGAGACATGTGCAACACTTGAGAATAGTTGTTTTATAATTCTTAAATCAGTGAACAGACTGTAAGCATCCCATTGGTGTCAGTTGCCAGGTGTCCAATGCCTGTTCTCTGCAGCAACCTTTGTGGTCCCATACCTGGGAGTGAGTTCTGTTCCTGCAGAGTGCCCTCTCCTCTAACCTATAAACTGGCAACTCTAATTCTGTATTTTCACTTAAAATTTTTCTGAAGCAGTAATCTTTTGTCATCCTGATCACACTACAAGTTCCTCATCCTGCAAGTACTTGTAAAAATGAAAGTAATGTCCATTCCTTCTGGAAGGTGATTGCCATGCACACAATCTACTAGGCCAGAAACATTACTGCTGGCTGTCCTGATGCAAGTCTCTCTCACCCCCATGTCCAATCAGTCACCAGGGTCTCCCCAAAACCATGCTCCAGTCACTGACTTTGGCTGTTTAATCACTTCAGACCTAAGATCCTCATTGAGTCATAAGCACCTCTTAAGTTAATTTTCCGCCACCAGTTTCTCCCTACAGCTGTTGATCTTCCACCCTGCTGCCAGAGTCATCCTCCTCAAAAACTAAAGCTGCTCTCATTGTTTGCCTGTCTAATAACATCTCTTGGCTCCCTGTTGTCTACAAAAGGAAAAATCCAAACTCCTTCACTTGTTTTAAAAAGACCCTCATCTGCTTCCAAACCAAATTGCTAGTCTGGGCTCTTGTCTCTTCCACATCACTGCCACACTGAATAATTCTTTACTGCCTCTGCTTTTGCATGGTTTGTCCTTTTTGTTTTGTCTCCATCCCCTTCCCCCAGCAAAGAACGTTTACTCTTCACTCTTCTGTTGAGACCCATCTCAAATACTACCTTTTCTAGGGAGAATTCTGCCTTCTGTTCCTAATAACTTTTACCCCCATCTATCAAGCATGTCTGCTGTAATTTGTCTGTTAACATGTTTCTCCCACCTCAATAATATTTTTTCCATCTTCTGTACCTAGCACAATTGCATGGTTGGTGCTCACTGACTACTGCATGTTTGTTTGTTTGTTTGTTTATTTATTTGAGAGATGGAGTCTTGCTCTGTTGCCCAGGCTGGAGTGCAGTGGTGCAATGTTGGCTCACTGCAGGCTCTGCCTGTTTCAAGCAATTCTCCTGCCTCACCCTCCCAAGTAGCTCAGATTACAGGCACCCACCACCATGTCCAGCTAATTTTTGTATGTATTTTTAGTAGAGACAGGTTTCACCACATTGGTCAGGCTGGTTTCAAACTCCTGACCTCAGGTGATCTGTTGCGGGAAGTCAGGGACCCTGAACGGAGGGACCGGCTGAAGCCATGGCAGAAGAACATAAATTGTGAAGATTTCATGGACATTTATCTATTCCCCAGTCAATACGCTTGTAATTTCCTATGACTGTCTTTACTTCAATCTCTTAATCCCGTCAACTTCATAAGCTGAGGATGTATGTCGAGACCTTGTGATGATTGCGTTAACTGCACAAATTGTTCATAAGGCATGTGTGTTTAAATAGTATGAAATCTGGGCACCTTGAAAAAAGAACAGGATAACAGCGATGTTCAGTGAACAAGGGAGATAACCTTAAAGTCTGGCTGCCTGAGGGCTGGGCAGGACAGAGCCATATTTCTCTTTTTACAGAAAACAGGTAAGAGAAGTTTCCCTGAATTATTTTCCCAGTAAGGAATATTAACAATTAATAGCCCTGGGAAAAGAATGCATTCCCAGGAGAAGCCTCTGAAATGGCTGCTCTGGGAGTGTCTGCCTTATGCAGATGTAGATAGGGATGAAACATGCCCTAGTCTCCTGCAGCACCCCCAGGCTTGCTAAGATTAGGAAATTCCAGCCTGGCAAATCTAGTCAGATGGGTTGTCTGCTCTTGAACCTTGTTTATCAATGACAATGCATGCACAGCAGGACATGGAAGTTCATTAGTGATTCTAGTTTCACCCTGACCTTGTGATCTCACCCTGACCTTCTGCCTTGTGATCTTTTGTTGTGCTTGAAGCATGTGATCTCTGTGACCCACACCCTATTCGTACACACCCTCCCCTTTGAAAATTGCTAATAAAAACTTACTGGTTTTGCGGCTCAGGGGGCATGATGGAACCTGCCGTAATATGATGTCTCCTCTGGACACCCAGCTTTAAAATTTCTCTCTTTTGTACTTTTTCCCTTTATTTATCAGACCAGCTGACACTTAGGGAAAACAGAAAGGGACCCACATTGAACTATCGGGGGCAGGTTCTCCCAATAGTGATCCACCTGCCTTGGCCTGGCAAAATGCTGGGATTACAAGAATAAGCCACTGTGCTTGGACTTGCATGCTGATTTATAATATAAAAATGAAATTTCTGAAGATTTTGGAGAATACCCTCATGTAAATTGGAAGCTAAGGCCTAACTATTACTGCACATTCAGCAAAGGAAGTGGGCATAAACTAGCAACTTTGGCACATCTGTCATGCAGTAGTTTGCTGCACGGTGGAAAAGATTTAGGTGCTTTGGTGGAAAAGACTGTTGAATTACAGAAATTCTAAAACAAAAGCTGGCTCAGTTTAAAGAGAAAAGAAAATGCCTGTTAATGCCTGGTTGCACTGAAAGCTGTCACACTGTGGCCTTTAATAATTATAAACATTTTTGATGGATTTTGGGTTGAACTTTAAATTCAATTGGAAAAATAAATGCACAGATAAAGAACCCAGATCATTTCAGAGCTCCAGTGTGTGAATCCATTTTCTCTACTTATTTAGAGTTTTGTTTCATTAGTGGCATGAGTAAATAGGAGTGTTGCTTTGTATATAATTTAAATTCTCTTTATTCCATTACTTCTTGGTTTTAAAATTGAATGCAAAACCAGAAACCTACAGGCTATAACTCTTGCTTGATGTGTGTGTGCGCAATGTACATACTTGATAATAATTGATTATATATCATATTTATAAAAACAATCATTTGTGCTGTTTTAGGAGAACAAAGTTTACCTTGATACTTTATTGTTAAAAAAACAACAAAGCACTTCTCTAAATACTAAAAATCCAAATTTTAACTTTCTTTTAAAAGAGGTACATATATCTTCAGAAATAAAAGGGATACTCAGAAGATAAGGTAGGTGTTCTGAAACACAAGGTGAAACATTTGAATGGGTTTTCTTGTCAAACAACAAATTTTTAACAAAGAAAAAGTTTGCATTGTGGGTGAAATGTTCTTAGTATCTTTTATACAAGATGAAATCCTGACTGATTAAAGATACATTACTAACTTTAAATGTCTTTCAATAAGCGCTTACATGTTAACTAGTATTTAGACTTATACCTGGCAGATACACTTAGATATAATATTCTAACTTAGTTTCATGTCTGAGGAGGCTTGTATATTTTCCTCTGTGATACAGAAAATAGACTTTTTAAGCCATTTTATCTTTCAGAGTTTTAATTGTTCATTCAGTGGTTTATAATGGTTTAATTAACAACCCAAACAGGTTTTCTGTGATTGGGTTAGTTAAATCTATATGTATTTGGTTAAAATATTCTACTTCAAAGTTTTAAACCAAGAGTAACTAAAAGATGTCTTAACTTGCGTTTCTCTGAATTTGATTTGTATTTATATTATGAAAATACGTTTTCGAAGAACCATTTTTGTGTTCAAAACTTACTAAGGTTTCACAACTTAATTTTCCTAAGTACAATTTTTTAAATCAGACTTAGCCTCCTTTTAGAAAACAGATCATTTTTTACTACCAAATTTACCATTCCCTTTTTTTTTTTTTTTTTTTTTTACATTTAGAGATTTGTATTTATTCCATAAATATTCAAATATCTGCTTGTGAAGGTTCTGTCTTTACCACCAAGCCTACTGGTATGGCAAAGACAGTTGCTAATCTGATGAAAGATCACATTGAAAGAGACTCATCTAGCCACGAACAGGTCACTTCTATCAGTATTAACTGCTCAAAGTTAAGTATGACAAGAACCTACAAAGTAAACTTTGGCCTTTGTGTATGGGAGAGGAATGGAGGATGCCAGGATGCAGGTCAAGGAGGGTATCCTGTGGAAGTAACATTTCAGCTAATATCTGAAGGATGAGTGACAGGAGAAAAAAGAAAGCTTCAGAGAACAGCCAGTAGAAAAGCCCTGAGGCTGAAAAGGTGGATGTTTTCAGGGAAATGGGGAAGTACAGTGTGTTTGGAAGAAGAAAAGACACTGAATGAGGTGAATGACAGGAATGATGAAGTAGGTAGGGGCTAGAGCAGATTGTAAGAACTCTGGAAAACTTTGAAAACTGTTAGGCTAAACAGAAGTGTGACGAAGTTTGCATACTAAGGACTATTTTTACCCAAGTAGTAAATAGACCTGGTAGAAGGAAATAATGATTGGCCTTCTGTTTGGAAGAAGATCAGTTAGAAGGCTAGTTTATGAAAACTTTGAAAAGCAATGGTGGCCTGCAGCATAGTGGCAGTAAAGATGGGAGCTCAGATGGATCTGATAGAGGTTTAAGAGGTAAGAGAGGCTTGCCGATGGGATGGTGTGGGGAAGGGATAGATTACTTTCTGATCTTGGATTTTATAGCTGGGTGGATGGTGGTGCCTCACTGGGATTAGAATGCTGGATTAAGCAATGTATATGAACAAGGCATGTTCCCCACCCTTTAAAGAGTTATGTATATGTTTTCTATGTTTTCAGCTATTTCTCCATTTATAATGTGTTTTAGTTGGTTAAAAATTATGTACCTGGCATAGATGATGCATGAAATGTACTTAGGTAACTGATAAACCAATGTTATATTCTTACGTATGAAAATAATTAAATGGCTTTCTCCTATTCTTTTCCTTCTTTCCTTTTAATTTATTGATACTAAATTGCAAAGGAAAGATTTCTTGTAGATGGCCTGAGCTTTTGGATGATTTTCAGATGAGGTGTACACCTAAATGTTAAGAGTGTTGAAGTCTGTGTTTGATTTAGTGATGCTTTATCTGTTTGACTTCTAAGCATAGGATTCATGAGAAGAGACTTTGAGGAGGAAGCAAGCTAGGACTCTCAGGATGGCTTAAGCCCATCAGAGCAGTTCTGATGCTAATTGGGAGCATCGGAACTCCTTTCAAGGCCTGATTTTTCAAGTCATTTCTTAATTGAAAGCCCATAAAGAACATAAGTGGTCTTGTACCCTTAATGTCTTAGAGATATATCAACATTTTGCTTCACCAGTAATCTGTGAAAATGAAGTTTATTTAGTAAACAGAAGTTGCTGTTTATCTACTGGATGCTAAGATCTTCACTAGCTCTGTCAGTGCCAAAGAAAATGATTAATTTTACCCCGTCAAAAAGGGTGAAACTTATTTGCACAGAGTGTTTGTCTAGCCAGCATTTAAATACTTCTGGTGATGAGAGACTTGCTACCTACCCCTAAGCAGTCCTTGAGATTCTACTATATTTTTTAATGGCAAACAAAGTATTTTTGAAACAAAATAGTGATGTGTTTTCTGCTGAGTTGGTACATGCTAGAAGCTGGAGTGCAGGCAGGTTGTCCTATGCTTTATGCAACTCAGGGAGACAGTGTGCAATCTGACCCCCAGAGAGTTCCATCAAGGCATGCCTCAACTACTCAATGAGTGGCCATCTCCTACCTTAAGATTTCTGTTCCTGAGAAAAAAGAATATCTGTTTCACTTGGCTACACAGCCATCCTCTTCCGTGTGAGTTGGGCCATCATCTTCTAAGATCATCTCACATAAAAGTTTTACTGGGACTCTCGACCAGGCACGGTGGCTCATGCCTATAATCCCAGCACTTCAGGAGGTGGAGGTGGATCACCTGAGGTCAGGAGTTCGAGACCAACTTTGTCAACATGGTGAAACCTTGCCTCTACTAAATATATAAAAATCAGCCAGGCATGGGGGCAGGTGCCTATAATCCCAGCTACTTGGGAGGCCGAGGCAGGAGAATCTCTTGAACCTGGGAGGCGGAAGTTGCAGTGAGCCGAGGTTGTGCCACTGCACTCCAGCCTGGGTGGCAGAACAAGACTTCATCTCAAAAGAAAAATAAAAAAGAAAGTCTTCTAAGACCATCTCACATGAAAGTCTTATTGGGATGCTCATTTTGGGTAATGCTTGTCTCTGATGTCATCCACATAACTCACCAAAATCGGAGGTGAGCCCCACTGTGCTCCAAAGATGTCCTCTTATGGTATTAATCCTGACAGATGTAACCTGAACATCCCTTTGGGTCCCAGGTAGCACTGATTTTCCCATTTTGGGGAGAATATGATTTTTCATCTCTTGCTTGAGCCCATGGATATTTCTGCATCACCAAAACCATAAATATCATTAGGACAGACACCACACTTCATTCCATTTCTATATGGGACAAGATAAACTGAATATGAAGGAATAGCATTTTAAAAATCCCTCCCTACTCCTCACTTTTTAAAATTGAAATAACTTGGTGAAGGGTGCTGGGAAGAATACTTCTAAAACTAAGCTTAAGTATGTTTTTTGAAAAGCTAAATCTTAAAGTATTCTACAAATAACAGAGTTTTTTTGCCTCACTGTGACCCAAGCATGTGTGCATTTAGAAGTCTAATTACAAGTGACTCATAAATATGTCTTACCAGATAATTACCATGTTGTGAATACCCAAAATTGGAATCAATAGTATGTTCAGAAACAATTTGGTGACAAGTATATATGAGGCAACTTTTGGATAAGCCACTCATAGCTACTTATTTTGGAGAGTGCTGGATAGTGGTGACCACACATACTATCTGTTGGGTGATGTAAGTTTTCCTAAATATTTGTGTATTTGCACTGTTATGGTGCTGCTTCCTCAAGGCCCTGGTGTGTTACATTTTCTATGCTTTGGAGTATGGGCATGTCTTACATATGGCTGCCTCCTGGATATGTTAGACCGTCTATTGTGGTAAGATTAAGTGAATGAAAGTTGAATATATTTGCTGTGAAGGCCATGAGGAAATTAATAAAATAAGTTAATAAAGAAATACATGTTTGAAATTTGAGTTTACTTCAGAGAAATTAAAAATTGTATCTGGTAATACAGGCCATGTGATGTGTCTTACGGTTTTCTGTAGTATGCCTATTCTTTGCATGCCCAAAGCCAGTGTCATGTTGCTAAGAATGTGAGATCAGGATATATGCTGTAAAATTCCTCTTTCCTCAGGAAAGTGGATGCTGTGCCTTGGAATGAGAGAGTGTGTATGCATGTTTGGTCTTTTTGTAACAATAAGTGCTGAAAACCGTGTAGTCACTCATCTTCTCAGTTTCTCATTGATTTGGCTTATTTTTTAAGCGGCTCCAGATGTAGATGCGGTGAGCATGGTGGTCTGTGTTCTGAAGCTTTGTGCCTTTGTTACTCTGTTCTGCACTGGACAGTGGATACTGTGCGGTCATGTGTTTGTTTTGTGTTATGCTAAGAGAAAGGGAGAAGTATCAGTGAATTGGAGAGGTGGAGTGGTTAACAGTGGTCAAATTCTTTTGTTTAGAGATTATTATTTATTTCGCTATTATCTTTACAGTAAATGGAATTTTGTAAGGGTGCCGTTTGCACAGCTTGTTTCTGGGAAGTCTGATAGTAGCTAGGGCTGTCTCTGGTGTCTCTTCAGAAAATTAAATAAAAAGAAATACACTCATAAACACCAGAAACTAACAATGAATCTGTCTAGAATACTTTTAAATAAGTTTAACCTACAGTATTCAAGTTGCAGACAAACTTTGGTGAAAACCATTTCTTAGCCAGGTTTGTCTGTATTTGCATTAAATCATATACACCAGAAGTTAAACCTTTCTGTTTCTCTTCTACCTGTGCTAGACCTATTAATAGATAGGAATCCAGTCTGGTAAGTCAATAATCAAAAGTTGTACTTTAATTTTCACCCTTTGTTGGTTGTTAGCTTTTTTACATAGAAACACACTCAGCATGATGGCAGTAAGAGCAGAAGTCATAAGATCTACAACTATTGAGCACTAGCTACTGGCATCCTAATTGTTTTTTTACGCATCACCTTTTTCATTCATTACAATTCTATGACAGTGGGATGTAGATGTAATTATTATCCTCAGGATTCACGTGAGAAAATAGAGATCCAGAGAGACGGCCAGCTATTAGAACTCAAACTATTAAGTTTGTTTCCAGGGCTGTGCTTCTGACCCCTGCCAGACTACTTACCATAGAGACATGATTCGTTCACCAAAAAATACTAACTGAAAACCTCCTGTGTGCAGAGTTCTCCCCATTAGGCACATCAAGGGAAAAGATGGGCACACCATGGAAAAAGTATAAGTGTGCCAGGACAGGGTTCTGGTTTCCAGAAATAAATCACAGCTTACCTATTCAATGGCTCATTTTAACTAATATTTGATGACATAAGTTAGACTTTCCCTTGTGTGATGATCAGGAATGGAGACTGGTGTTCTGTGGACTGAGGGGCTTGCAGAGGTCGTGTTAGTACATGAACTGACTGACTTGGATTTGTGTGGCCTTAAAGAGGGGGAGTTCAACAAGACACTAAAGCAGAATGCTGGCAGACTGACACCCACTGGGAAAGTAGAGTGAAACCCTGAATAAAGCCTATCAAGGATCAAATTTTTATATGTTCTCATTGGAAAGGATAGTGTGTGAAAAACAGGTGGTCTTTCACATGGGGGGAAATATTCCAGAAGTGAAAAAGGGTGGGCTCTGCGATTCTGCTGGTCTTCTGTGTGGTGGGTAGTGGGGGACTCTCTTATCTCTTGAAACCGTTTCTGCGGACACCCACTTTTAACCTCACTGAAAGTGCTGAGCCCTGTTCAAGAACTCATATGAAACCTACTTTTGAAGAGACTTGAAACTGTAAACTCATAAGTGTTTGGGAAATTTAGTTTTGCTTTGGGTAGGGCCAATGCCTTGAGAACAGGCCGATTGGTTTGTTATAATAGGTTATTGTTACTTTACATATTATAGAAACTCAAGATTTTGCCTCAGAATTTGCATTGGGATGATTCTAAGAAGTTCATAACACGTGATATGAGCCAAGTAAAGGCAACATTTGAATTGACTTGACTACTAATCTAATCTAAAGATTTGTCCAAGATCAACTGTGATAGCCTCTGGGAGGTATTATTTCTTTGTTGTTTTGCTTTTTAAGCTGGAGGAGCAACATGTACTGGAGGACAGCGAGAGGAAGACCTGTGTGTTTTGAGTGTGTTTGAGATGGGGTCACCAGCGTGCCTAGATTCTTTTATGCGGGTGCCTGAGCAAGTTATGAAATTGGCAAATCTTGCATTGTGATAGGCACTTGAGGGTCTGTTTCCTGTTTCTTCCTATCTGTGGATAAGGACTATTTTGAAACCAGGAATACAGAATTGAAGTCATGCATGCTACAGCTCAATTTTAACTGACTTATCTTCTGTATTTACTACTAGTATTATTATTATCATTGTTATTTTTCTCATGACATTGGGAGAGTTTCAGCAAAACAATAGTGGAAAGCAATCTGGATGAGTAGACCAGAATTCTGGCTCCTTTCTTTTCTCATCTGCTGAATATTGCTTTCAGGAAGCTTGCATTGGGAATAATTTTTTGACATCCAAACCTAGTCCCAGGCTCTAAAACTGCAAAGATGGATATAATATGGTTCTAGTTCTAAAATTCACCAGTGCCTCACAACCAGCAAGAACAAGTGGAGAACTGGCAAGTGAGAAGCTGCAGTGGAAATAAAAGGTGATACCCTCAAATGTACAGGTTTTTCATGTGTAGAAGATGATTGTGGGAAAGAAGAAATGTAAATTCAGGCAAAAAAGCAGTTTAAGTACAGGACTTGAAGTATTAAAACATGAGGCTTGAGGACAGGGTAGGACAAGAAGTAGAGTGTGACAAGAGAATATAGTTTGGGAGTGTTGTGTGGAGATGGCATGGTAAGAGATATTGGCCTTAGGAAAATGGATGGGAGCTCAGCTGTGTAGGCTGTTACAAGCCATCAAATGTTTTGGAGCAGGGCTGTAATGTGAGCAGCTCTGTGTTTCTGAGAGAACACTGCTAACCTTTTAGAAAGTTTAAGCTTGAAAAAAGACAATGTGTTCAGCAAAGTGCAGTACAAACTTGTACTTTGGTACCCTTTTTGAAAGACTACATTTTCCCTTTTTTAAAAGACTTTTCAGCCCAGAATATATGGGCTGCCTTCCTACACATGGTTAAATAATAATAGAAAGGTGAGAACATTTATTTTCCACAAATCAAATTCAATTAGACAATGTTTAAACTTCCCTAATTGTGTTTACTAATTGGTACTTATTTAAACTCCTTAGAGAGTAGACATCTTTAGAAGGGAGGGACTTCCTTTCTCTCAAAAACACTGAATATGAACACTAGGAGCTGAATGGAGATATGTGTAAAATAATTTTGAACAAAATGATTACTATAACGGGGATACCAAAAACTTACACAAATCAGTAAAAAGTTAAATAATTCAGTAGCAAAGTAAGCAGAAGATCTTACTAGATAATTCAAAAAGTAGTACACTAAACATATATAAAACCAAGTTACCTAGTTACTAAAATGTGTATTAAAATAATGAGATGCCAGTTTTTCACACATTAAAAAGGAATTTATCTGTAATTGGAATTTTTAAAAATTTTTTTATTAAACTTTAATTTCTAGGGTACATGTGCACAGCGTGCAGATTTGTTACATATGTATACATGGGCCATGTTGGTGTGCTACACCCATTAACTCATCATTTACATTAGGTATTTCTCCTAATGCTGTCCCTCCCCCCGCCTTCCACCCGATGACAGGCCCTGGTGTGTGATGTTTCCCACCCTGTGTCCAAGTGTTCTCATTGTTCAATTCCCACCAATGAGTGAGAACATGCAGTGTTTGGTTTTCTGTCCTAGTGAGTTTGCTCAGAATGATGGTTTCTGGCTTCATCCATGTCCCTACAAAGTACATGAACTCATCATTTTTTTATGGTTGCATAGTATTCCACAGTATATATGTGCCACATATTCTTAATCCAGTCTATCATTGATGAATATTTGGAATGTTTCCAAGTCTTTGCTATTGTAAATAGTGCCATGATAAACATACATGTGCATGTGTCTTTATAGCAGCATGATTTATAATCCTTTAGGTATATATCTAGTAATGGGATGGCTGGATCAAATGGTATTTCTAGTTCTAGAACCTTGAGGAATCGCCACACTGTCTTCCACAATGGTTGAACTAGTTTACAGTCCCATCAACAGTGTAAAAGTATTCCTATTTCTCCACATCCGCTCCAGCACCTGTTGTTTCATGACTTTTTAATGATCGCCATTCTAACTGGTATGAGATGGTATCTCATTTGGTTTTGGTTTGCATTTCTCTGGTGACCAGTGATGATGAGCATTTTTTCATGTGTCTATTGGCTGAATAAGTGTCTTCTTTTGAGAAGTGTCTGTTCATATCCTTTGCCCACTTTTTCATGGGGTTGATTTTTTCTTGCAAATTTGTTCTTTGTAGATGCTGGACATTAGCCCTTTGTCAGATGGGTAGATTGCAAACATTTTCTCCCATTCTGTAGGCTGCCTGTTCACTCTGATGGTAATTTATTTTGCTGTGCAGAAGCTCTTTAGTTAAATTAGACCCCATTTGTCTATTTTGGCTTTTGTTGCCATTGCACTTGGTGTTTTAGTGATGAAGTCCTTGCCCATGCCTATGTCCTGAATGGTATTACCTAGGTTTTCTTCTAGGGTTTTTATGGTTTTAGATCTAACATTTAAATCTTTAATCCATTTTGAATTACTTTTTCTATAAGGTGTAAGGAAGGGATCCAGTTTCAGCTTTCTATATATGGCTAGCCAGTTTTCCCAGCATCATTTATTAAATAGGAAATCCTTTCCCTGTTTCTTGTTTTTGTTAGGTTTGTCAAAGATCAGATGGTTGTACATGCGTGGTGTTATTTCTGAGGGCTCTGTTCTGTTCCATTGGTCTATATCTCTGTTTTGGTACCTGTCTCATGCTGTTTTGGTTACTATAGCCTTGTAGTATAGTTTGAAGTCAGGTAACATGATGCCTCCAGCTTTGTTCTTTTGGCTTAGGGTTCTCTTGGCAATGCAGGCTCCTTTATGGTTGTGTATGAACTTTAAAGCAGTTTTCTCCAATTCTATGAAGAAAGTCATTGGTAGCTTAATGGGGATGGCATTGAATCTATATATTACTTTGGGCAGTATGGCCATTTTTATGATATTTATTCTTCCTATCCATGAGCATGGAATATTCTTCCATTTGTTTGTGTCCTCTTTTATTTCGTTGAGCAGTGGCTTGTAGTTCTCCTTGAAGAGGTCCTTCACATCCCTTCTAAGTTGGATTTCTAGTTATTTTATTCCCTTTGAAGCAATTGTGAATGGGACTTCACTCACGATTTGGCTGTCTGTTATTGGTGTCTAGGAATGCTTGTGAGTTTTGCACATTTATTTTGTATCCTGAGACTTTGCTGAAATTGCTTATCAGCTTTACTAGAGTTTGGGCTGAGACAATGGAGTTTTCTAAATATACAATCATGTCATCTGCAAACAGGAACAATTTGACTTCCTCCTTTTCTAATTGAATACCCTTTATTTCTTTCTCCTGCCTGATTGCCCTGGCCAGAACTTCCAACACTATGTTGAATAGGAGTGGTGAGAGAGGGCATCCCTGTCTTGTGCCAGTTTTCAAAGGGACTCCTTCCAGTGTTTGTCCATTTAGTATGATATTGGCTGTGGGTTTGTCATAAATAACTCTTATTTTGAGATACGTCCCATCAATACGTAGTTTACAATTTTTAGCATGAAGAGGTGTTGAATTTTGTCAAAGGCCTTTTCTGCATCTATTGAGATAATCATGTGATTTTTGCCTTTGGTTCTGTTTATATGATGGATTACGTTTATTGATTTGCGTATGTTGAACCAGCCTTGCATTCCAGGGATGAAGCCAACTTGATCCGGGTGGATAAGCTTTTTGATGTGCTGCTGGATTTGATATGCTAGTATTTTATTGAGGATTTCTGCATTGATATTCATCAGGGATATTTGTCTAAAATTCTCTTTGTGTGTGTGTGTGTGTGTGTGTGTGTGTGTGTGTGTGTGTGTGTGTGTGTGTCTCTGCCAGGCTTTGGTATCAGGATGATGCTGGCCTCATAAATGAGTTAGGGAGGATTCTCTTTCTCTATTTATTGGAATGGTTTTAGAAGGAATGATACCAGTTCCTCTTTGTACCTCTGGTAGAATTTGGGTGTGAATTTATCTGGTCTTGGACTTTTTTTGGTTGGTAGGCTATTAATTACTGCCTCAACTTCAGAGCCTGTTATTTGTCTATTCAGGGATTCAACTTCTTCCTGGTTTAGACTTTGGAGGGTGTATGTGTCCATGAACTTATCAATTTCTTCTAGATTTTCTAGTTTATTTGCATAGAAGTGTTTATAGTATTCTGTGATGATAGTTTGTATTTCTGTGGGATCAGTGGTGATATCCCCTTTATCATTTTTTATTGCATCTATTTGATTTTTCTCTTTTCTTCTTTATTAGTCTTGCTAGCTGTCTATCAATTTTGTTGATCTTTTCAAAAAAACAGCTCCTGGATACATTGATTTTTTGAAGGGTTTTTTGTGTCTCTATCTCCTTCAGTTCTGCTCTGATCTTAGTTATTTCTTGCCTTCTGCTAGCTTTTGAATGTGTTTGCTCTTGCTTCTCTAGTTCTTTTAATTGTGACGTCAGGGTGTCAATTTCAGATCTTTCCTGCTTTCTCTTGTGGGCATTTAATGCTATAAATTTCTGTCTACACCCTCCTTTAAATGTGTCCCAGAGATTCTGGTATGTTGTGTCTTTGTTCTCATTGGTTTCAAAGAACATCTTTATTGCTGCCTTCATTTCATTGTTTACCCAGTAGCATTCAGGAGTAGGTTGTTCAGTTTCCATGTAGTTGTGAGGTTCTGAGTACATTTCTTAATCCTGAGTTCTAATTTGATTGCACTGTGGTCTGTGGTTTGTTATAATTTCTGTTCTTTTACATTTGCTGAGGAGGGAGTGCTTTACTTCCAACTATGTTGTTGATTTTGGAATAAGTGTGATGTGGTGCTGAGAAGAATGTATATTCTGTTTATTTGGGGTGGAGAGTTCTGTAGATGTCTGTTAGGTCCGCTTGGTGCAGAGCTGAGTTCAAGTCCTGGATATCCTTGTTAACTTTCTGTCTTGTTATCTGATGTTGACAGTGGTGTGTTAAAGTCTCCCCTTATTCTGTGAGAGTCTACATCTATTTGTAGGTCTCTAAAACTTGCTTTATGAATCTGGGTGCTCCTGTATTGGGTGCATATATATTTAGGATAGTTAGCTCTTCTTGTTGAATTGATCCCTTTACCATTATGTAATGGCGTTCTTTGACTCTTTCGATCTTTGTTGGTTTAAAGTCTGTTTTATCCGAGAGTAGGATTGCAACCCCTGCTTTTTTTGTTTTCCATTTGCTTGGTAGATCTTCCTCCATCCCTTTATTGTGAGCCTATGTGTGTCTCTGCACGTGAGATGCATCTCCTGAATACAGCACACTGATGGGTCTTGACTCGTTATCCAATTTGCCAGTCTGTGTCTTTTAATTGGGGCATTTATTTAGCCCATTTACATTTAAGGTTAATATTCTTAAGTGTGAATTTGATCCTGCCATTATGATGTTAGCTGGTTATTTTGCTTGTTAGTTGATGCAGTTTCTTCCTAGCATTGATCGTCTTTATGATTTGGCATGTTTTTGCAGTGGCTGGTACCTGTTGTTCCTTTCCATGTTTAGTGCTTCCTTCAGGAGCTCTTGCAAGGCAGGTCTAGTGGTGACAAAATCTCTCAGCATTTGCTTGTCTGTAAAGGACATTATTTCTCCTTCTCTTAGAAAGCTTAGTTTGGCTGGATATGAAATTCTGGGTTGAAAATTTTTTCCTTTAAGAATGTTGAATATTGGCCCTCTCTTCTGGTTTGTAGAGTTTCTGCTGAGAGATCCGCTGTTAGTCTGATGGGCTTCCCTTTGTGGGTAACCCAATCTTTCTCTCTGGCTGCCCTTAACATTTTTTCCTTCATTTCAACCTTGGTGAATCTGACAATTATGTGTCTTGGGGTTGCTCTTGCTCTTCTTGAGCAGTATCTTTGTGGTGTTCTCTGTATTTCCTGAATTTGAATGTTGGCCTGACTTGTTAGGTTGGGGAAATTCTCCCGGAGAGTATTCTGAAGAGTGTTTTCCAACTTGGTTCCATTCACCCCCTCACTTTCAGGTACACCAATCTGATGTAGATTTGGTCTTTTCACATAGCCCCATATTTCTTGGAGGCTTTGTTCATTTCTTTTTACTCTTTTTTCTCTAAATTTCTCTTCTTGCTTCATTTCATTCATTTGATCTTCAATCACTGATACCCTTTTTTCCACTTGATCGAATTGGCTACTGAAGCTTGTGTGTGCATCACGTAGTTCTCATGCCATGGTTTTCAGCTCCATCAGGTCATTTAAGGTCTTCTTTATGCTGTTTATTCTAGTTAGCCATTCATCTAATCTTTTTTCAAGGTTTTTAGCTTCTTTGCAATGGATTCGCACATCCTCCTTTAGCTTGGAGAAGTTTGTTATTACCGATCGATCTTCTGAAGCCTACTTCTGTCAACTTGTCAAAGTCATTCTCCGTCCAGCTGTGTTCTGTTGCTGGCAAGGAGCTGCATTCCTTTGGAGAAGAGGCACTCTGATTGTTAGAATTTTCAACTTTTCCGCTCTAGTTTCTCCCCATCTTTGTGGTTTTATCTACCTTTGGTCTTTGATGATGGCGACCTACAGATGGGGTTTTGGTGTGGATGTCCTTTTTGTTGATGTTGATGCTATTCCTTTCTGTTTGTGAGTTTTCCTTCTAATAGTCAGGACCCTCAGCTGCAGGTCTGTTGGGGTTTGCTGGGGGTCCACTCCAGACCCTGTTTGTCTGGGTATCACCAGCGGAGGCTGCAGAACAGCAAATATTGCAGAACAGCAAATGTTGCTGCCTGATCCTTCCTTTGGAAGCTTCGTCTCAGAGGGGTACCAGGCTGTATGAGGTGTCAGTCGCTCCTACTGGGAGTTGTCTCCCAGTTAGGCTACTTGTGGGTCAGGGAGCCACTTGAAGAGGCAGTCTGTCCATTTTCAGATCTCAACTCTGTGCTGGGAGAACCACTACTCTCTTCAAAGCTGTCAGACAGGGATGTTTAAGTCTGCGGAAGTTTCTGCTGCCTTTTGTTCAGCTATGCCCTGCCCCCAGAGGTGGAGTCTACAAAGGCAGTCAGTCCTCCTTGAGCTGCAGTGGGCTCCACCCATTTCGAGCTTCCCAGTCACTTTATCTAGTCAAGCCTCAGTAATAGTGCATGCCCCTCCCGCAGCCTCGCTGCCACCTTTCAGTTCGATCTCATACTGCTGTGCTAGCAGTGAGCAAAGCTCCATGGGCATGGGACCCTCAGGACCAAGCACATGATATAATCTCCTGGTGTGCCATTTGCTAAGATCACCCTGCTTCAGCTCACACTCCATGGACTGCACCCACTGTTCAAAAAGTCCCAGTGAGATGAACCCAGTACCTCAGTTGGAAATGCAGAAATCACCTGTCTTCTGCATCACTCATGCTGGGAGCTATAGACTGGAGCTGTTCCTATTCAGCCATCTTGAAACCCCAGAAAATATTTTTTAAAATAACATGTTCCACTGAACTCCTGGCAGATTTTGCACTGTGCATCAGCAGCCTTTAAAATGTGCTACAATTCTTAATATAGCAATTTTAACTAATATATTAATTTTGACATAATGAAGTAGAATCGCTTGTCTGGGGTAAATACCTGAGGTTCACCATCTCATACCAAGGAAATCAAGTACATGGACACACAAAAACTTGGTTTAGGAGCAGATATTTAATAGGCAAAAGAAAGAGAAAGGAGAATAGCTCTCTCTCCTGAGAAAGAGTGGGACTTCCATGTTGCAGAGAAGTGCATTGGATTTTACAGACTGCCTTCAGGAGGCAGTGTCTGATTTACATAGGGCCAAAGATTGGCTGGATCAGTTATGGATGTTTACACAGCTCACAAGGAAGCTGGCTTCCCCACCCTAATCTTTGATTATGCAAACGGAGCGTTTGCCAGCACTATGTTGCCTGCTTCTTACTCTACATGTGGTTTACAAAGAAAAGGGAAGATGGAGCCACCATTTTGAACATGTGTAGTTTCCAGGTAGCTCCTTTTCCTATTGGCAAAGGTGCCGGCATTTATTCATGCAAGCTTACGGCTTGTTTTTCTATGTCTGCAGCTCAATCTTACAGGCTGCTCTTTGTTAAACAGAAGAGCAGCTTTTTTTTGTGGGCTTTTTATTTATAAAATATGTGGGCTTTTTATTAAAAGGAAAACTTTACCAAGGACTTTTTTTGCCCTCACTCACTAGTGGCCTAAATAATTATTTTTAACTCCTGTATCAATAATAGTTAATGTCATGGGAAACATTTATAATGTATTTGTATGTATGAATAAGCAAGATAGCAAGCTCTAACTAGTGGTTGATTTTAATTTATTTATACAAATGTGTTGGGTACAAGCATAATTTAGTTACATGCATAGACTGCATAGTGGTGAAGTCAGGGCGTTTATGGTATCCATCATTCAAATAATGTTCATTATAGCTATTAAGTAATTTCTCAGCATCCACCCCCACCCTACCTTCTCACCCTTTCATGTCAGGTGTGCTGGTCCTCAATGACCAATACACCAAAGGTAAATGTATTGTTTTCTGAGACTTAGAATTAAAAATCAACCAAACAGAAAAGATGACCCCTAAGTCAACAAAACATATGTTTTATATCTATATATACACACACACACACATACACAAACAGACGTGTATGTGTGTGTGTGTGTATATATATATATATTTCTTTATACTGAAGAAACTTATACAGAGTCTTTCCCATTGCACAAACCCAAAAGTAAAGCCAAATGGCTCTACATAATAAACGTTATGGTAATAACTTCAAAAAAAAATTCCTCCAATGAATGTAAATTCAAAAATAAAATGAAACAACTGTTTCTTCAGATGTGCAGAAATCAATATAAAGACACGTAAAGACGCAAGAAACACAGAAAACCAAGGTTTATGACACTTTCAAAGGAGCATAATAATTCTCCAGTACTCTAAGAAGAAAAATAAATTCATTTAAATGACTTTAAAATAGTTTTAAAAGACTTCAAAGTATAGATTTTAAAGAAGTTCAAAGAGACACAAGAGAAATCTGAAAACCAATACAACAATAAATAAATAAATGTAGAGTATGAATGGGAAATGTTCCAAGGAGATAGGTATCTTTTAATAGAAACTGAAACAAAAATTATGGAACTGATTTATTGAGGGAAAAAGAAAATACACTGAAAGATTCAATAACAGACTGAAACAAACATAAAAAGAATTTTCAAACCTTTAAACAGGTCTTTTAAAATAATATAGTCAGACAAAAATAAGGAGAAAAGAATAAAAAAGAATGAACAAAGACTTTGAGATGTTTCTGACCACATAAAGTGACTAAACTTCAAAATTATCAGTTTTTCTGAGAAAGAAAAAACATCAAAAAGTTTAGAAAACCCTGAGGAGTTGATGGATGCTGACGAGTTGATGGGTGCAGCACACCAACATGGCACAAGCATACATATGTAACAAACCTGCACGTTGTGCACATGTACCCTAGAACTTAAAGTATAATAATAAAAAAAAAAAGTAAAAATAAAAAAATAAAAAAAAAAGAAAACCTATTTAAGAAAACGATTGATGAAAACTTCCCAACTCTAGCAATTGAATTAGACATACCCATACAGGAAACTCAGCAAACAAAATACAACAAAATACAAACACAATATATTGCAAAACAGACATCATCACGGCACATGATAATCAGAATATCTAAAGTCAAAGTAAAGGAAGTAATTCTAAAATAAGCAAAAAAAAAAAAAGCATCTAGTCATTTATAAAGAAAATCACATTAGATTAAAAGCAGACTTCTCAGCAGAAACTCTACTGGCCAGAAGAGAATGGGATGGCACTTTTAGAGTGTTGAAAAAAAAAAACTGCCAACCAAAAACTTTACGTCAAGCTAGAATAACCGTCACAAGTGAAGAACATAAAGGCTTACCCTGAGAAATAAATGCTGAGGAAACTAACTACCACTAGACTGGGCCTATGAAAGATGTTAAAAAAAATTCTAATATAAAAACAAAAGATTGATATTCACCATTATTAAAACACATAAAAGTATAAAACTAACAGGTCTTACAAAAAACAGAAAGTGAAATAAATCACAACATGACAGAATTTTATTAAACTACAAAGATAAAAAGAAAAAATAAAACAAGAAAATAATTAACATTATGATACTAACAAAACCTTACATATTAATATTTACCTTGAATATAAATAAATACTTCATTGAAATGTATAGACTTGGTTGGGTGCGGTGGCTCATGCCTATAGTCCCAGCACTTTGGGAGGGCAAGGTGGGTGGGTTATGAGGTTAAGAGATAAAGACCAGCCTGGCGAATATGGTGAAACCTCATGTCTACTGAAAATACAAAAATTAGCTGGGCATGGTGGTGTGTGCCTGTAGTCCCAGCTACTCAGGAGGCTGAGAAAGGAGATCACTTGAATAGGGGAGGTGGAGGTTGCAGTGAGCAGTGGGAGGAGATTGTGCTACTGCACTCCAGCTTGGCAATGCAGCAAGACTGCCTCCCCCCCTCCCAAAAAAAAAATAGATTTATGAAATGAGTAAGAAAAAATAATCCAACTCTATGTTGCCTACAAAAATCTCAGCTTACTTGTAAGAAACATACAGATTAAAGGCGAATGGGGGGAAATATATTAACACAACAGAAACCAAAAGTAAACAGAAATATCTATACTTACATCAAATAAAACAGGCTTTAAATAAAAAGCTGTAACACAAAGGATAAAGAAGATCATCATCCAATAATAAATAAATCATTTCAGCCAAAAGATATAATAATTCTAAATGTATATGCACCAAACATCATGGCACCCAGATTTTAAAAAGAAATATTAATAAATCTATACAAAGAGATAGACAGTAATACAGTAATAGTGGAGAAATTAAACATTCTACTCGCATTTGAGAGACCATTGAGATAGGAAATTTGGCAAATCAACAAAGTATCCCCAAAAATCAAAGTTATATCAACTACCTACTTAGACCACAATAGGATAAAACTACAAATCAATATCAAGAAAAATTTCAGAAAGTATAAATTTACAAAGAATTTAAACAAAATACTACTCAACAGTGACTGTGTAAATGAAGTAATTAAGATGGCTGACCAGGGGTGGTGGCTCACACCTATAATCCCAGCACTCTGGGAGGCTGAGATAGGTGGACGACCTGAGGTAAGAAGTTTGAGACTTGCCTGAGCAACATGGCAAAACCCCATCTCTACAAAAAAAACAAAATATGAAAAAATAGCTAGGTGTGGTGGTGTACACCTATTGTCCTAGTTACTCAGGAGGCTAATATAAAATGATCGTTTCAGCCTGGAAGGCAGAAGTTGCAGCAAGCCAAGACTGTGCCACTACATTGCAGCCTGGGTGACAGAGTAAACCCCATCTCAAAACAAACAAAAAAAATTTTAAGATGAAAGTTAAAAATTAGTGGGAAAAAATATGGAAATAGAAACACAATATAATAAAACCTGTGAGATACATCAAATATGGTACTAAGAGGGAAGTTCATAGCCTAAAGACCTGCATCAAAAAAATAGAAAGCTTACATATTAAGGACCTGACATCACACTTCAAGTAACTAGAAAATTAGTAACAAATCAAATTCTAAGTTAGAAGAAGAAATAACAAAAATCAGAACAGAACCAAATGACATTAAGTCCAAAAACAATAAAAATGATCAACAGAATAAAGAGTTGGTTTTTCAAAAAAACAAAATTGGTAAATTGCTAGCTAGATTAACCACAAACAGAATAGAAATCTAAATAAACAAGATCAGAAATGAAAGAACAAACATTACAGTGGATACAACAGTAATATAAAAGATCACTAGAAACGATTTTAAACAACTAGACAGACACTCACAAACCTGAAAACCTAGAAAGAATGAATAAATTCATGGAAACAACCTCCCAAGATAGAGTCAGGAAGAAACAGAGTACCTGAACAAACCAATAATGAGTAGCATGATTGAGTCAGCAATAAAAAAATGTCTTGACAAAGAAAAGCTCAGGACTAGATAAATGCATGGCAAAATTCTACCAAGTGTACAAAGAATAATAATCCTCCTGAAACTCTTACCAAAAATTGAGGATAATAAAATTCTTCCTAAGTCACTCAGAGGTATCACCCTGATACCCTGATGCCAAGGACACAACAAAGAAAACTATTATTATATTATTATTTATTATATTATTATTATATAAAATAGACAAATGGAAATCAAACTAAAAGTTTTGGCGCAGAAAAAAATCAACAGGATAAATAAGCAATCTACAGAATAAAAGAAAATATTTGCAAACTATGTGCCAACATGGAACTAATATTCAGAATTTACAAATAACTCAACTCAAAAATATTACAATAATAATAAACAAAGAATTCTATTGAAAATTGAGCAAATAACATTACTAACCATTTTTCAATAAAGACATACAAATAGCCAACACGCATATGAAAAAAAATGCTCAATCTCAACTAAAAATAAAACTACCATTTTTGTTTTATTTTCTGAGACGGAGTCTTAGTTGCCCAGGCTGAAGTACAGCGGTATGATCTCAGTTCACTGCAACCACTGACTCCCAGGTTCAAGTACTTCTCCTGTGTCAGCCTCCTGAGGAGTTGGGGCTGCAAGTGAGAGCCACCACACCTGGCTAACTTTTGTACTTTTAGTAGAGACGTGGTTTCACCATATCAGTCAGGCTGGTGTTGAACTCCTGACCTCGTGATCTGCCTGCCTCCACCTCCCAAAGTGCTGGGATTACAGGTGTGAGCTACTATGCCTGGTCAGAACTATCATTTGATTCAGAAATCTCATCACTAGGTATCTACCCAAAGAAAAATAGTTTATTATATGAAAATGATACCTATACTTGCACATTTATTGCAGCATGCTCACAATAACAAACTGTATATACCAGAAAAGCTTAATATTCAAAATATATAGAAAATTCAAAGCAAAGGCAAGTATAATGATAACAATGATAATCCAACCAAAAAACAGTCAAAAGACTGAAAAAATATTTTGCCAAAAATATTTCCCAAAAATAACCAGAAAATTAATAACAAATCAAATTCCAAGTTAGAAGAAGAAATAAATAAAAATCAGAACAGAACCAAATGACATTAAGCCCAAAAGCAATAAAAATAATCAACAGAATAAAGAGTTGGTTTTTCAAAAAGACAAAATTGGTAAATTGTTAGCTAGATTAACCACAAACAGAATAGAAATCTAAATAAACAAAATCAGAAATGAAAGAACAGACATGACAATGGATACAACAGTAATACAAAAGATCACTAGAAATGATTATTTGTATATATTTGTATATTTGAAAATATTTGTATAGATTTATATACAATGACCAACAGATATATAAAAAAGTGCTCAATATCACCTACCAACAGGAAACTGCAAATGAAAACAATGATGAGTTATCACTTCAAATCTGTTAGGATTGTTAATATCAAAAAGAAAAAAGAGAGAAATAAGTAACATCTGTCATTCATGTTCCTGAGATTTCTGAAACAAATCTTAATATCACCACTGCTCTCACACATTTCAGATATAATGGGAAAAGAAAACTTAAGAAATGATCTAACATGCAGTTCCTCAAAAATACTCAGAAATATTCTTATATTCCCCCGAAACAATGGAAGAGCAGGCATATCATGCAGTACCTTATAAGCCATAAAGAGGACTTTAGCTGTCACAGTACCCTCTAAGGAAAATCACTAAATAGGAAGTAGAGTCCTTAGAGAATTTAAGGGTATGAGACAAAAGATGCTCCTATTTGAGAGCTAGAGAAATAAAAATGGCTTTTTAGGAAACCTTTCTACTGAAGCAAAGCATTCTATACCACATTTTAAGGTCTGGAATTCTTTTTGACCGTTGTACCCCTCGTCTCTGTTATCTGCTTCATTCATTGCTTACCTACCTGAGTATTTGACTACTGTCTCATGTCTCTTCACATTCCAGGGCTTTTATTTGCTCAAAGCAGTAGATCAGATCAGAGTTACAGACAGCAAGGTCTGTTTTGTGAGAAAAATTAGCATGACTTTCTGGGATTCTCCAGTTACCAGCCTAGTACTATGTTCAGTAGAGAGGAGAGAATATTATGAAAGATTCTAGAAATTTAATTCCAAAATACTGTTTTCTGACAGAAACTTTTGAATATTTAAAACATATGTGACATTTCTGGGTCCTTAGCTGTACTATCCAATACTATTGAATTTAAAATTAGTGCTGGATATTGGATTTTAACATTTGTACAACAATGTTTAATGCCACTGAATTTCTAGAATTATCATTAATCTAGAGTGAAGGATACATATTAGCTCAAGAAAGGGGAAGGTTCCTGCTAAGATAAAACATCTTGAAAATTTTCTTATCTATTCCAATAAACCTTCAAGTTTTTCTTAAAAGTATTAATCTAAAAATAATTTATGCAGAGCAAAACCTCCCAAAATCATTCCACAGAGGGAGAAAATAGAAGCCTTATGGTATATTAGAAAATCTGGGGGATATTTATTCTCACCGAGAGACCAGGTTTCTGTAGTTCTCTAACTTTGCATCTCTATACAAATTTCACTGATCAGGATTCAGACATACCCACTCCTCCTGAGAGAATTCTATGGCCAAAGCCTTGAATGTTAACATTTCCTAAGAAAACCAAAACACCCACACATATTTAGCAAATGGCCATGGGCAGTATTGTTAATTTTACTCTAGGTGTTTGAGAGTTACGAGAGCTGCCTCTGTTTTACATGAGAGACTGGAACTATCTGATAAAATATTGTTAAATAGAGAAAGATTCTCTAATGTAGTTTTGCATTCTGATGAAATAAAATGAAAAAAAGATCCACAAACCAATGTAGGTACTATAGTTTTCTAAATAATACAGTGTAAAATTTATGGCATAAACACAAGCATATACAGTTTTGAGTGCCATATTTACATTATGCACAGCAAGTTCTGTCTAGTTCTCATATGGAGAAGTCACAGTAAGTTAGAAGGTACCTCTCAAATTTTAATGCATATATCAATGAACTGCAGATTTTGTTAAAATATGGATTCCAATTCAAAAGGTCTGGGATGAGATCTGAGTTACTGATTTGCTAACAAACTCACAAATGACATAAATGATTTCAACTTAAGGAAAATACTTTATAAAACATCTAGTGATAGAACCTGGGTTTTATCCCCATATATATGAGCAGTGAACCAAGATGACAGCCTTCATTTTCCAAAGCAAGATATAGACAAGAGAAACTATTAAGAAAAGGGATGTAAGAAAAATGGATGTGCTGTGGTCAAGAATAAGCTGAGGTAAACATCTGGTTCAGTATGACTCAGTGAGTTTGAGTGCAAGTGCACAATTCTGCTCATTATGTTTTACATAAGCTCATACTTGGCTCTGAGCCGCTACTCTGTGTAAGGAGTACACAGACAGGTGGATAGTAAAGCTGCTGATCCAGTACACATGGCTCATGTCCAGGCTTCTGCCCAGAGAGATAATAAAGCCATATCAAAACTGCCTACAATTCCTTGAGTGTTTTTCCAGCAACCCACCACTCGCCCACTGACTTATGTCAGACCTCAACTTGGGCTGGAACCTGACACTTGGCATGACTGGGGAGCTTTCAGATTAAATGTGATTGTTTATGCACATTAGTCAGAAAGTCTCTCCAAAATACCTGTTAATAATACAGTTTTTAGAAAGTGATCTTAAAGTGAAGAATTCCTTCAGAAAACACATTAACCAAGTGAATAAAATGAATTGGCAGTTTGGCATCGGGTGCTGATACATATAGGAGGATGCAACATGACTTCTGTGAGATTACTGGCCAAAAAACATTAATTATTATTTTATTTTATTTATTTATTTTGAGATGGAGTCTCACTCTGTCACCCAGGCTGGAGTGTAGTGGCATGATCCTGGCTCACTGCAAGCTCCGCCTCCCGGGTTCACATCATTCTTCTACCTCAGCCTCCTGAGTAGCTGGGACTACTGACGCCCGCCAACAATGCTTGACTAATTTTTTGTATTTTTAGTAGAGATGGGGTTTCACCATGTTAGCCAGGATGGTCTCAATCTCCTGACCTCGTGATCCACCTGCCTGGGCCTCCCAAAGTGCTGGGATTACAGACGTGAGCCACCATGCCTGACAAAAAACATAAATTATAATCTGAATCTAATCTTGAAAAACATGTTTTATGCAAAGTTCAAGCCACATATGATGCCTATGTTTTCTAATTTCTAGCAGTCTATTTAAATAATATCTCTTCAGCATTCTAGAAGGCATATTTCTTTGAATTAATTCCTTTACATACATATCTTTCTAAATTATTCCAGGCTATTAATTCCATCCTTTTCCAGTTGGAATTTTAAAATTATGTTCTTCAGAGAGCTGATGAAGCATTCAGATGGAACCTAAACGGTGCACTTTTCTCCCTCACTGATATCTGAGGACCCAGCAACAACCCCAATAAGAATGTTTTATATCCCTGAAAAATTCTCTCAAAAGCTTAAGGGAATGAATAACTCCACCTTCCACAGGCTTAATCCCAAGGCACAAAGCCACCTGCACCAGCAGAGTGAGTCAGCAAGACAGCAGAAGCAGGAATAATTGGCGGGAAGACATATACGCCCTGAAGATGGAGAGGGAGGCCATCTGGGTACAGCAGCTGGACAAAGGAAGCTCCTCAGCCTCCAGTCGCCTTTCTGTGCATGCCCCTTGGTCACTGATCTCACCTACCAGTAAGTGTCCCAGGAACCCAGTTAACAGGGAAAAATCAACACAGCCTCTCGTGGTTTCTCTGGTCCAAAAATCCAACGTTGGTCCAAGAAGGCTCTGGCATGTGCCAAGCATTTGCTGATCATCTGGTCTTAGGGGGATGCCTCTAAGCCATTCGATCCCGTCCTGGGAACAAAAAAGGCAGTGATGACAATCGCTCCTTTTATCGTCTCCCTCCAGCTGCCCAGGATGGTACCCTTTTCACTGTTCTCTCTAGCCTAACCCCTATTATGCGAAATTCCAAGTTTTCCATTCCAAAGGACAGCCTTGGAAGCTGCCTCATAAAAAACCTACAAACCTTAGGCCTCAGGCAAGATATCCGTGCCTTGTCTTGTTTTGCAATTCAATCTGGACACAATACGAATTGGATAATGGGTCCAAATGGCCCGCAAATGGAACACTGGACTTTACAATTTTAACTGACTTAATCAATTATTGCTGATGGCTGGAAAAATGAGGAGAAATTCCTTATATCCAGGCCTTTTTTGCACTCAGATCACAACCCAATCTCTGCAGTTCTTGCTCACCTGTTCAAATCCTCCTCTATTCTCGCCACCCTGATCGCCTTCCTCCTCCCGACCCTACCTCTTCTTTGGATCCAGCAGACTGCCATCCACCCGTCTCAGCCCCTACCTCTCCCTCTCACCCATCTTCTTTCACCCCCAAGCCTCTTCTTTATCTTCTCAGCCACGATCTTCTCAGTCCCCATCTTCTCAGTGGCCATATTCCCAGCCACCATATTCCCAGTAAGCATTATCCACTTCTTTTCCTACACCGTCCCCTCCTGACAATTCTAGTATTGCCTGTACCCATTAGCCTCCCCCACTACCCTCTCCTGAGGCTTGTAAACCCATCCCGCCACCTTATACTCCTACCTATCCTCCACTGCCTGTTAACTCAACCCCTCTTCCCCATTCAAACCCTCAGCAGGAACCACTTCCATGTTCCTCCTCCTCTCCCATCCATACTTGCTCAGGCGCCATCTTTGGCCCATACCCCATCCTTACTTCAGTGCCGGTGCTACAGTGCCCCCTTTAGGAAGTAGCAGAAACTGAACATACTGTTAAGAGTTCATGTTCCCTTCTCCCTCACTGATCTCTCTCAAATTAACAAAAAGACTCAGTTCATTTCCAGAAGACCCTACCTCTTATATTGGAGAGCTTCAGTACCTCATCCAGTGTTATGAACTAACTTGGCATGACCTCTACTTTATCCTCTCTGCCACCTTCTCCCCAGAAGACCAAGACCGTATATGGACCCTCGCTCAGGTGCCTGCCAATACAACTCATAACCAGGCTCCTGCCCAGCCTACTGGTGCAGAGGCGGTTCCCAACCAGGAGCTCCACTGGGATTATCAAGACGTGGTCCCTGGATGCCACCATTGAGACAACATAATTCTCTGTCTCCTTGCAGGACTCAAAAAGGGTGCCCATAAAGTGGTAAACTATGAAAAACTTTCAGAAATCACCCAAGGTCATAACGAAAACCCAGCCCTTTTTCTCTCTTGTTTAACTGACACCATGAGAAAGTATACCAACCTAGACCTAGCTAGCCCAGAAGGAACCACTAAATCTTTCTCTCTCTATACCGATGAATGGTGTGGAGTTGCAGTAGGTGTTCTAACCTAGTCTAAGAGACCCACCCTCCAGGTTGTTGCCTACCTCTCTAAATGGCTTGAAGCCACAGTTCTAGGATGGCCTGCCTGCCTCTGAACATTGGCAGCAGCTGCTGTCCTCACCCTTGAAGGCCTCAAACTATCTCTCCAAGCCAACTTAATAGTTTATTCAACCCATAACGTCAAAGACATGCTAGCTCACCGCAGTGTACTAAGTTTCATCTCTCCCCCACGGCTCCTCCAACTATATGCTCTATTCATAGAAACTCCACACATCACCATGCTAACCAGCTCCTGTCTAAACTTGGCCACGTGCTTACCTGAAGCTACCACTGTCCAAGATCCTACACACTTCTGTGTCAACACTGTTCAAACCTTTCTTATAGTTTTTCCAAACCTAACAGAGCAACCCCTTCCAGATGTCTTCTTTACTTGGTTTGTAGATGGCAGCTCCTTCCTACCTCAAGGACGCCGGCATGCTGGCTATGCTACAGTGTCACCTCCCCCACACACTATTCAAGCTAATCCGCTCTTCCTAGGCACCACCTCCCAAAAAGCTGAACTCATCACCCTCATTCGAGCTCTCACTCTAGCAGTCAGACAACAGATCAACATATATTCAAATTTTCATTATGCTTTCCACATAGTGCACTCACATTCATCCATCTGGAAAGAACAGGGTTTCCTAACTGGAAAAAAAAACAAAAACAAAAAAAAACACTCCTGTCATAAATGACTCTCATCAGCAAACTCCTTCAAGCCAGTAGACTCCTGCAGAAAGCTGCCATCATTTATTGCAGGGGCCACCAAATGCCGGACAATCCTATATCGGTCGGAAATCTAGCAGATAGAGAAGCCAAACAAGTAGCCCTACAACCTGTGCAAGGCCACTTTCTGTGCCTGTCTTCGTTCTCTCCTCTTTACTCCCCAGAAGAAAAGGGGGACTACCAAGCCCAAAACCTTCAAAACCAAGGACCATTTTATGTCAAGGAAAGGCGCTTCATTCTTCTTCACAATCTCTATCCTCCAAAGCCTCCACAACTCTTTCCATGTCAATTACAAACCTCTCCTGCAACTTCTCCACCCTATCCTCATTTGTCTTCACCTTTCCAGCCATGTTTGAGAGATTACCCAGTCCTGCTCTATCTGCCAATCGGTATCACCCCACAGCTGCCTCTGGTCACCGCCTTTTCCCACTCACTAAGCCCAGGGCCAGGTACCCAGGCAAGACTGACAAGTAGACTTTACTCACATGCTGCCCGATAAACAGCTCTGCAATCTTCTACCCTTTGTCTGTACTTTCTCCAGGTGAGTAGAAGCTTTCCCAACAACTTCAGAAGATGCAAATGTCATCACACAAACTCTCAACATGCACATAATTCTCCATTTTGGACTACCAACATTCACCCAGTCCGATAATGGGCTTGCCTTCCTCAGACAAAGTACCCTATAAGTGTCTCTATATCCTTACGTATAAAATGAGTTCTCCACACACCCTACAGTTCTCAATCTTCAGGCAAAGTTGAAAAAAATTATCTCTGTTGTTAAATCCCAACTCACCAAGCTGGCTCTAGAAACCCTCCAGTGGTGGACAAAAAAATCTCCCTTTTGCCCTCATGAGATTCTGCACAACAACAAAGGCACAGTCTTTATAGTCTCTTTGAAATTATGTTTGGCTGAATGCTGTGGGAAGTCAGGAACTGGCTGAAGCTGTGGCAGAAGAACATAAATTGCAAAGATTTCATGGACAATTACTAGTTCCCAAAATTAATACTTTTATAATTTCTTATGCCTGTCTTTACTGCAATCTCTGAATATAAATTGTGAAGATTTCATGAACATTTATCACTTCCCCAATCAATACTCTTATAATTTCCTATGCCTGTCTTTAATCTCTTAATCCCGTCATCTTCATAAGCTGAGGATGTATGTTGCCTCAAGACCCTGTGATGATTGCGCTAACTGTACAATTGTTTGTAAAACATGTGTGTTTTACAAATGAGATCTGATTGTAAAACATGGGTGGTTGAACAATATGAAATCAGGGCACCCTGAGAAAGAACAGAATAACGGCAATTTTCAGGGAACAAGGAAAGATAGCCATAAGGTCTGACTGCCTGTGGGGTTGGGCAAAATACAGCCATATTTTTCTTCTCTCAGAAAGCCAATGGAAGGACATGTGAATAGGGGAAATATCACTGATTTCTTTTCCCAGCAAGGAATATTAATAATTGATAACCCTGGGGAAGGAATGCATTCCCAGGGGTAGGCCTATAGACGACCGCTCGGGAGTGTCTGTCTTATGTGGTCAAGAGAAGGGATGAAATATGCCCTGGTCTCCTGCAGTGCCCTCAGACTTGCTTGGATTGGGAAATTCCAGCTTGGTGAATTCTAGTCAGACTGGTTATCTGCTTGTGAACTCTGTTTCCTGTTAAAATGTTTATCAAGACAATGTGTGCCCAGTGGGACATGGACCCTCATCAGTAATTCCAATTTTGCCCTTGCCTTGTGATCCTGCTCTCTCCTTTTGCCTTGTGATCTTTTACTGCCCTTTGAAGCATGTGATCTCTGTGACCCACTCCCTATTTGTACCCCCCCCCTTTTGAAATCCCTAATAAAAACTTGCTGGTTTTGCGGCTCGGAGTTGCCATCATGGTCCTACCAATATGTGATGGCATCCCCGGAGGCCCAGCTGTAAAATTTCTCTCTTTGTATTCTTTCTCTTTATTTCTCAGACTGGCCGACACTTAAGGAAAATAGAAAAGAACCTACATTGAAATATTGGGGGCTGGTTCTCCCGATAGCCAAATTTTGTCTTGGGGCCTCCACCCTTCCCAGATTCTGAGCCACTAGGGAATTACCTCCCCTCCTTAATCCAGACACAGTCTTTCTTTCATGAAGCAGCAAATGAGGCCATGCCCCTCCCTGTCAACACCTCTTTGTCCTTTCAACATAACTGTCTTGCAGGCACAGATGTGTTTATCTGCCAACCCAACCCTCACAAAAACCTACAACTGAAGTTGACAGGCCCCTGCACTGTGATACTCAGCACGTTGACCACAGTGAGAGTCCAAGGACTCCCCAACTGGATTCACTGAACCAGGGTCAAGCTCACCCCCAAGGCTACTCCCTCCGCCAAAACATTAACAGTGGGAAACACTCTTGGAGTCCCTGCATGTAATAATAATTTAAAACAAACAAACAAAAAATAACCATGATCCTTAAAGGCAGGAGGAAGCCAAAGATGGCAACAGGATGAATGGCCTCCACAACGGATCATCAAATATTACGGTCCTGCCACTTGAGCTGAGGATAGTTCATGGGATTATTGCACTCCCATATATATGCTAACTAGAATAATTAAGACTACAGGCAGTTTTAGAGATAATCACTAACCAAACCGCCTCAGCTCTGGAAATGCTCACAGAACAGCAAAACCAAATGCATGCTGCTATTTATCAAAACAGGCTAGCACTAGACTACTTATTAGCAGAAAAAGGTGGGGTCTGTAGTAAGTTTAATATCGCCAATTGTTGTCTTAATATAGACGGTAACAGAAAAGCAGTACTAGGAATCACTTCAGAAATCAGAAAAGTAGTCCGTGTACCAGTCCGAACCCAGAAGGGGTGGGGCCCAACAAACCTTTTAGGAAGGTGGTTCTCTAATTCAGGAGGATTTAAAACGCTGGTAGGACCAGTAATCTTCATCACCACGTTCCTCCTGTTGCTCTCCCATGTAATCCCACTAACGATAAAAGCCACTAAAACTCTTGTTGAAACTAGTTAGCCACCAGACAATCCAGACGATGCTCCTGCTAAAACGACACGATGGGTATCAACCCGTCTCTCAAAAATACCCCAAAAATTAAGTTTTTATTTTTTGAAGGTACCCATCCCACTCCTATGTCATGCCTGAAGTAGTTACTGAGAAAGTTGTCCCTTTTTTCTATAACTAAATAGACAGGAATGAAAGATTCTCCCTGGGGTCTGAAAGCTTAAGGGAATGAATAACTTCTCCCTCCTCAGGCCCAGTTCCAAGGTGCAAGGCCACTTGTGCCAGCAGCATGCATCAGCAAGACAGTAGACGCAGGAAGAGATCTGGCTAGAAGACACATTCCCCCTTAAGATCGAGAGGGAGGTTGTCTGGTACTACGTAGCAGTCGCGTCAGACTGGGACACTTCCTGTTTACAGCGGACTATAAAACCCCTGCCCTGTCCTTACTTGGGGCTGAGGCCATTTTAGGTCTCAGCTCGCCTGCACCCAGGTCCTCATTAAAACAGTCTGTTCTCCACATTGCCTCATCCTGTCTATTGGCGTGCTCTCAGGGTTTGAACCAATACAAGAGCCTTGCAATCCCCACCTGCCCAAGCTGATCTGTCAACAAAGAAAATACTTTCATGCCGGGCAGTGGCTCAAGCCTGTAATCCCAGTCCTTTGGGAGGCTGAGGTGGAGGGATCACCTGAGGTCAAGAGTTTTGAGACCAGCCTGGCCAACATGGCAAAACACCATCTCTACAAAAACACAAAAATTAGCTGGGCATGATAGTACACGCCTGTAATCCCAGCTACTTGGGAGGCTGAGGCAGGAGAATCACTTGAATCCGAGAAGTGGAGGTTGCAGTGAGCCAAGATCATGCCATTGCACTCCACCACAGGTGACAGAGCAAAACTCCACCTCAAAAAAAGAAAAAAAAAAAAAGAAAGAAAAGAAAATGTTTTCAATATTTCAGGGTATAAATTCAAGATGAGTATTATCTGTGATATATAAGAAGGCTGGATGGAGAGAATAAAGGCTCTAATAAATTGGGAAGAATTATTTTAAAGAGATCCTTTCACTGTCATGAGAAGAAAAGGGAAAAGGTAGTTGAAACAATCTTGTTAGGCAAAAACATCAGAAGTAGAAATGTAAATGATTGCAATTCTAAATACATGAAATTCTAGAAGAAACTGTGAACACAGTTTTGACCTGGGACACTTATCTAAGAATCAACCATGTTTTCTCTCTTCTGTAATTCTTTCTCAGGTGAGATTATCTGAACAAATCACCACCTTCAGCTTGAGAATGTGTCTTTAAAGGCATTAGGAACAGACCCTCTGAAGGAGGTAGACTGCTCCTACAGGACCCGGGAGACACCCCAAATACTGTGAGTGCCCCAACTGCAGAAATGGGAACGGGAGACCCTCCTCTCCTGAACACACACCCCCATACAGGGTGCAGGAGGCAGCAGGGAGGCCCTGGGAGCTTGCTGAATCCCCAAGCAGCCCATTCCTGCCTGGCACCACAGGAATCCATCAGGAGGGAGGACAGAGGAGCAGGGGTAAAACACCAAAGGGAGAAGGACTTCCCTAGCTGAACTTTGCAAGAATTTGAACAAGGCAAGAAGCCTCCTGGCCAGAACTCAGGGGGGAGGCAAGAATCTGGCTTGCAGACCTCACAGGCCGGGAAAAACTAAAGCACTGTTCTTTCCCAGCTGGGAGGCAGGAAGCCTTAAGCAATTTTCAAGCCCAACTCACCCTCCACCTGGAAAGAGACTCACGGCTGTTGTGGGGGCAAAGTGAAATTGAGACCTGCTCTTTGGTTTGCATGGGAGCTGAGTCAGGATTGTGACTGCCGGCTTTCCCCACTTCCCGGACATCCTGTATGACTGAGCAGAGACATCCATAATCCTCCTATGTATAAAACTTTAGTGACCTTGGAATCTCACCCCCACCCTCCACAGCAGCCGCGGCAAGACCCATCCAACAAGAGTCTGAACTAGACACAGCTAGCACCTCTCCCACCCAATTATTCTTCCCTACCCAACCTGGTGGTGGTAGACAAAGAATATAATCTTGCACTGCAGTCTTGAAGACAGAGCAAGACTCTGTCTCAAGAAAAACAAAAATTAAAAATATAATAATAAAAATTAAAATTTAAAAACCCCACAAAACACCAAACTATGCAGGCAATAAAGAGCATGATGAATGCAATGCTACCACACATTTCAATATTAATATTGAATGTAAATGGCCTAAATGCTCCACTTGAAAGACATAGAACTGCAGAATGAATAAGAACTCACCAATCAACTATCTGCTTTCTTCAGGAGACTCAGCTAACATAACACATAAGGACCCAAATAAACTTAAAGGGCATTTCATTCAAATGGATACCAAAAGCAAGCAGGGGTAGCTATTCTTATACCAGACAAAACAAACTTTAAAGCAACAGTGATTAAAAGAGACAAAGAGGGACATTATGTAATGATAAATGGCCTGGTCCAACAGAAAAACATCACAATCCTAAACATGTATGCATTTAACACCGGAACTCCCAAATTTATAAAACAATTACTAACAGACCTAAGAAACGAGATAGATAGCAACACCATAATAGTGGCAAACTTTGATACTCCACTGACAGCACTAGACAGGTCATCAAGACATAAAGTCAACAAAGAAACAATGGATTTAAACTATACCCAGGAACAAATGGACTTAACAGATATGTACAAAACATTTTCTCCAACAACTGCAGAACACACATTCTACTCAACAGTGCATGGAACTTTCTCCAAGATAGATCATATGATAGGCCATAAAATGATCCTCAACAAATTTAAGAAAATTGAAATTATGTCAAACACTCTCTCAGACCACAGTGGAATAAAATTGTAAATCAACTCCCACAGGAACCTTCAAAACCACACAAATTCATGGAAATTAAATAACCTGATCCTGAATAAGCACTGGGGCAAAAAACAAAATTGATATAGAAATTAAAAAATTCTTCAAACTGAGTGACAATAATGACACAATCTATCAAAACCTCTGGGATACAGCTAAGGCGATGCTAAGAGGAAAATTCATAGCCCTAAATGCCTACATAAAAAAGTCTGAAAGCAAAAATGGACAATCTAAGGTCACACCTCAAGGAACTAGAGAAACAAGAACAAATCAAACCCAAACCCAACAGAAAAAAAGAAAATAACCAAGATCAGAGCAGAACAAAATAAAATTGAAAGAAAAAAATACAAAAGGTAAATGAAACAAAAAGCTGCTTATTTGAAAAGATAAATAAAATTGATAGACCATTAGCAAGATTAACCAAGAAGAGAGAAAATCCAAATAACCTCACTGAGAAATGAAACAGGAGATATTATAACTGACACCACTGAAATACAAAAAAATCATTCAAGGCTACTACGAATACATTACACACATAAACTAGAAAACCTAGAAGAGATGAAAAAATTCCTGGAAAAATACAAACCTGCTAGCTTAAATCAGGAAGCATTTGACACCCTGAACAGACCAATAACAAGCAGTGAGATTAAAGTGGTTAATTTGAAAATTACCAACAAAAAAAGTCCAGGACCAGATGGATTCACAGCAGAATTCTACCTGATATTCAAATTAGTACCAATCCTCTTGACACTATTCCACAAGATAGAGAAAGGAGGAACCCTCCCTAATTCATTCTATGAGGTCAGCATCACCCTAATACCAAAACCAGGAAAAGATACAACCAAAAAAGAACACTACAGACCAATATCCTTGATAAACATTGATGCTAATATTCTTAACAAAACACTAGTTAACCATATCCAACAACATGTCAAAAAGATAATCCATCATGATCATGCTGATTTCATACCAGGTATGCAGGGATGGTTTAACACACGCAAGTCAACAAATGTGATATACCACATAAATAGAACTGAAAACAAAAACCAGATGCTCATCTGAATAGATGCAGAAAAAAAATTTGACAAAATTTAGCATCACTTTATGATTAAACCTCTTAGCAAAGTTGGCATACCAGGGGCACAGCTTAATGTAATAAATAAAAGCTATCTATGACAAACCCACAGCCAGCATAATACTGAATAGAAAACAGTTGAAAGCATTTCCTTTGACAATGGGAACAAGACAAGGATGTCTACTCTCACCACTCCTCTTCAACAGAGCCATGGAAGTCCTAGCCAGAGCCATCAGACAAGAGAAAGAAATAAAGGGCATCCAAATCAGTAAACAGGAAGTCAGACTGTCCGTTTGCTGATGATATGATCATTTACCTTGAAAACCGTAAGGACTCCTCCAGAAAGCTCCTAGAACTGATAAAACAATTCAGCAAAGTTTCTGGATACAAGATTAATGTACACAACTCAGTAGCTCTTCTATTCACCAACAGCAACCAAACAGAGAATTAAATCAAGAACTTAACCTCTTTTACAATAGCATAAAAAAATTAAATGAATATACCTGATGAAGTCAAAAGACCTGTAAAAGGAAAATTACAAAACACTGCTGAAAGAAATCATAGACAACACGAACAAATGGAAACACACCCCATGCTCAAGCATGGGTAGAATAATTTGTGAAAATGACCATACTGCCAAAAGCAATCTATAAATTCAACACAATCCCCGTCAAAATACCACCATCATTCTTCACAGAGTTAGAAAAAACAATATTAAAATTCATATAGAACCAAAATTTACATAGAACCAAAAAAGAGCCTGCATAGCCAAAGCAAGACTAAGCAAAAAGAACAAATCTGGAGGCACCACACTACCTGGTTACAAACTATATAGGCCATAGTCACCAAAAGAGCGTGGTACTGGTATAAAAATTGGCACATAGACCAACAGAACAGAGAACCCACAAATAATTACAGCCAAGCGATCTTCAAAAAGCAAACAAAAACATAAAGTGGGGAAAGTACACCCTTTCAACAAATGGTTCTGGGATAATTGGCTAGCCACATGTAGAAGAATGAAACTGGATTCTCATCTCTCACCTTATAAAAAAATAAACTCAAGATGGATTAAGGACTTAAACCTAAGACCAGAAACTATAAAAATTCTGGAAGATAAAATCGGAAAAACCTTTCTAGGCATTGGCTAGGCAAAAATTTCATTACCAAAAACCAAAAAGCAAATGCAATAAAAACAAAGATAAATAGCTGAGACCTAATTAAACTAAAGAGCTTTTTGCATGGCAAAAGGAACAGTCGGCACAGTAAACAGACAACTCACACAGCCGGAGAAAATCTGCACAATCTATACACCTGACAATGGATTAATATCCAGAATCTACAACAAACTCAATTATACCTCTGACAAAGGATTAACATCTAGAATCTAAAACAAACTCAAACAAATCAGTAAGCAAAAAAAAGAAAAAAAACAACCCCATCAAAAAGTGTGGTAAGGACATGAATAGAAAATCCTCAAAAGAAGATGGCCAACAAACATATAAAAAATGGTTAACATACTAATGATCAAAGAAATGCAAATCAAATCCACAATGTGATACCACCTTATTCCTGCAAGAATAGCCATAGTCAAAAGATCAAACAACTGTAGATGTTGGCGTGGATGTGGCAATCAGAGAACACATCCATACTGCTGGTGGGAATGTAAACTAGTACAGCCACTATAGAAAACATATAAATGCATATGGAAAACAGTGTGGAGATTCTGTAAACAACTAAAAGTAGAACTACCATTTGATCCAGCAATCCCACTACTGAGTATCTACCCAGAGAAAAAGAAGTCATTATCTGAAAAAGGTACTTGCACATGCGTGTTTCTAGCAGCACAGTTCACAACTGTAAAATCATGGAACCAACTGAAATGCCCATGAATTAACGGGTGGGTAAAGAATCTGTGAGATACATACATATGTGTGTGTGTATGTGTATATATATATACAGTATGTATAATGTGTGTGTGTGTATATATATACACACATGCACACACATATATATGTTGGAATTATAATTTTATATATATATACACACACACACCATATATATATATATGTTGGAATACTACCCAACAATAAAAAGGAATGAATTAACAGCATTTGCAACATCCTGGATAAGATTGGAGACTATTATTCTAATGGTAAAATGAATATCGTATGTTCTCACTGATATGTGGGAGGTATGCTATGAGGATGCAAAGGCATAAGAATAATACAATGGACTTTGGGTACTTGGGGGGAAGAGTGAAAGGGGAAGGGATAAAATACAACATATATGGTGCAGTGTATACTGCTTGGGTGCACCAGGATCTCACAAATCACCACTAAAGAACTTACTCAACTAACCAAATACCACCTGTACATAAGTAACTTATGGAACAATAAAATTTAAAAAATTATTCTTATAATTACAGACAGGCTAACATAATGAATTCTTCATAAACTATTACACAGGCCAGGCCTGGTACCTCATGCCTGTAATCCCAGCACTCTGGGAGGCCGAAGTGAGTGATCACCTGAGGTCACGCTTTGGAGACTAGTTTGACCAACATGGTGAAACCTTGTCTCTACTAAAAATACAAAAATTAGCCCAGGCGAGGTGGCTCACGCCTGTAATCCCAGCACTTTGGGAGGCTGAGACGGGTTGACCGTGAGGTCAGGAATTTGAGACCAGCCTGACCAAAATGGTGAAACCCCGTTTGTATTAAAAATACAAAAATTAGCCGGGCATGGTGGCACGTGCCTGTAATTTCAGCTACTCAGGAGGCTGAGGCAGGGGAATTGCTTGAACCTGAAAGGCAGAGAGGTTGCAGTGAGCCCAGACTGCACCACTGGACTCCAGCCTGGGAGACGGATTAAGACTCTGTCTCAAAAACAAACAAACAACAACAACAACAACAAAAACCCTATTAAACAAAAAAGAAAATTAGGGTCCAGCATGAGTGCCAGTCAAGTTAAAACAGAGAATTTGCATGGGGAGATTCTGAACCAAAAGATTGTATAGTAATAAATTCAATACAAAGCAGACAACATAAATTTGCTTTCAGCATTTTTGAGAATTTTTGTTTTCTAGTAAATTAGACACCTTCTTAAAATGATTTATTTTGTTCCAGTATTGCTTTTTTTCTCCTATTGTTTCAAAGTTAAACACACTCCAGAATTTATTTACACCTAAGATTCACCTTTAGACTAATAGATGTGTATTTTTAACTCAATGTAAATCAATACTAACAGTCCATATGTGCTTGCAGGCAGAGGCCACATGTTCAAAGAAAAATATATTAAAAATTTTTTAAAGATTTATTTGGAACTCAGAAATGTATGTATTTTACTTATGTTTGTATATAATTTTTATTATGACCATAAAAATAATCCTGTAGTCAACAATTTAATTGTACATTTAAAAATAACTAAAACTGTAGAATTGAATTGTTTGTAATACAAAGAATAAATGCTAGAGGTAATGGAGATTGCATTTAGTCTAATGTAATGGTTATATATTGTATGCCTGTATCAAAATATACCATATATGGCATAAATATGTACACGTATTAGGTATCTGCAAAAATTAAGAATACATTTAAATGTGAAAATAAAAATAAAAATTTAACCTAAAGGAACAACATTCTTTAACTTAAGGGCAATTAAGTCACTGGCAAAAAAGATTACAAGAGATGTCAGTCCATTTATCTCACCAAACAGTATATTTTTACCATCTTTTACTTACACCCTGGAGTAAGGTGGAATACGTTAAAGTTAGAGGCATAACACTTCATTGAATTCACCATAGTATTTAACATGTTAAAAATGTTGAGTTGAAAAATTAAGTTCACATGTAATTTATAATTTTAAAATATACTGCAATATTTCATAAAAATACAATCATACTAAATTTTAACTAAAATTAAGAATATTTTCCTTTCATAATAATGCAGAATACTAATCTGAACACCTACCTCATGCATCACTCAATATTACAAGTTAACCACAAAGATCCTCTCTACTTAAATTTTCATCATGCGTCTTACATTTTAATGTCCTTACCTTTCCATAGAAAAGGTCATAAATAATGCCTCTTCATATTTGTAATGCTTTTTCAAAATAAATACTCTTCTGTACTTTAAAGACATATTTTCTTTCTTTAAAGACCGATCTTTTGACAGTAATTACACTTCTAATGTTTTTATTTAGTATGAACGCTCTGATTTTGAGTAAGATGTGAGCAGGTATTAATGGCATTTTTACTTTGTCTATATTTGCACACTTTTTCTCAAATATAAATGCTTTCCTGTTCATTAAGGTGTGAGCATTGGTTCAAAGTTTGGCCACATTGTTCACACTGGTAGTTTTCTCCAGTATGAATTATCTTACCTACAATCAAGTGTGACAATCATTTAGATGCTTTGTCGTATTCTTCACATTCCTGGGATTTCTCAGCAGTATGATTTTCTTGATGTTTAGAAAAGTTTGAGTTGTCAAAAGCACTGGCACATCTTTCAGGTTTGTAGAGTTTCTCTCCAGTATGAATAATCTTATGTCTGTTAAGAATTCAGGACTTTTTATAGACTTTACCACATTATTCACACTTGTAAGATTTCTCTCCAATACAAGTTATCTGTAGTAACGTGTGAAAACTAGTTAAAGGTTTTGCCAAATTTTTCCTGTTTGTAGGGTTGCTGTCCAGTATGAATTTTCTTATGTCTGATTAGGGCTGAAGACCAGAAAAAGGATTTGCCACATTCTTCACATTTGTAGAGTTTTACTCCAGTATGAATTATCTTATGTTTAGTAAAAGTTGAAGACCGGTTAAAAGATTTCCCACATTCTTTACATGTGTAGGGTTTCTCTCTAGTATGAATTTTCTTATGGTTAGTAAGGATTGAAGACTGGTTAAAGGCTTTGCCACATTTTTCACATTTGTAGGGTTTCTCTCCAGTATGAATTATCTTATGCTTAGTAAGAGCTGAGGACTCTTTAAAGGCTTTGCCACATTCTTCACATTTGTAGGGTTTCTCTCCAGTGTGCATCCTCTTATGTCTAGTTAGGGTTGAGGATTGGCTAAATGCTTTGCCACATTCTTCACATTTGTAGGGTTTCTCTCTAGTATGAATTCTCTTATGTCCAGTAAGGGTTGAGGATGATATAAATGCTTTGCCACATTCTTCACACTTGTAAGGTTTCTCTCCGGTATGAATTATCTTATGTGTAGTAAGCTTTGAGGATCGATTAAAAGCTTTGCCACATTCTTCACATTTGTAGGGTTTCTCCCCAGTGTGCATCCTCTTATGTCTAGTTAGGGTTGAGGATTGGCTAAAGGCTTTGCCACATTCTTCACATTTGTAGGGCTTCTCTCCAGTATGAATTACCTTATGTTCAGTAAGAGTTGAAGATTTCCTAAAAGCTTTGCCACATTCTTCACATTTGTAGGGTTTCTCTCCAGTATGAATTATCTTATGTGTAGTAAGGGTTGAGGATTGGCTAAAAGCTTTGCCACATTGTTCACATGTGTAGGGTTTCTCTCCAGTGTGCATCCTCTTATGTGTAGTAAGGTGTGAGGGTTGGCTAAATGCTTTGCCACATTCTTCACATTTGTAGGGTTTCTCTCTGGTATGAATTCTCTTATGTTCAGTAAGGGTTGAGGACCAGAAAAACGCTTTGCCACATTCTTCACTCTTGTGAGGTTTCTCTTTAGTATTAATTACCTTATGTGTAGTAAGATTAGAAGATTGATTTAAAGCTTTGCCACATTTTTCACATTTGCAGAGGTTCTCTCCAGCATATATTATTTTATGTTTAGCAAGGGTTGAGGGATGCTTAAAAGCTTTGCCACATTCTTTACATTTGTAGGGTTTCTCTCCAGTATGAATGGTCTTATGTTTAGTAAGGGTTGAGGAATGGCTAAAAGCTTTGCCACATTCTTCACATTTGTAGGGCTTCTCTCCAGTGTGTATCCTTTTATGTCTAGTTAGGGTTGAAGACCATATAAATGCTTTGTCACATTCTTTACATTTGAAGGGTTTCTCTCTAGTATGAATTCTTTTATGTTTAGTAAGGCTTGAGGACCAGATAAATGCTTTGCCACATTCTTCACATTTATAAGGTTTCTCTCCAGTATGAATTATCTTATGTGCAGTAAGATTTGAAGATCGATTAAAAGCTTTGCCACATTCTTCACATTTGTAGAGTTTCTCTCCGGCATGTATTATTTTATGTTTAGTAAGGGTTGAGAGTCGCTTAAAAGCTTTGCCACATTCTTTACATTTGTAAGGTTTCTCTTCAGTATGAGTCATCTTATGATTAGTAAGGGTTGAGGAATTGCTAAAAGCTTTGCCACATTCTTTACATTTGTAGGGTTTCTCTCCAGTATGAATTCTCTTATGTTTAGCAAGGGTTGAGGAATGGCTAAAAGCTTTGCCACATTCTTCACATTTGCAGGGCTTCTCTCCAGTATGTATCCTCTTATGTCTAGTTAGGGTTGAGGACCATATAAATGCTTTGCCACATTCTTCACACTTGTAAGACTTCTCTCCAGTATGAATTATCTTATGTGTAGAAAGACTTGAGGATTGATTAAAAGCTTTGCCACATTCTTCACATTTGTAGCATTTCTTTCCAGCATGAATTATTTTATGGGTAGTAAGGGTTGAGAATTGCTTAAAAGCTTTGCCACATTCTTTACATTTGTAGGGTTTCTCTCCACTATGAATTATCTTATGTTGAGCAAGGGTTAAGGATTGCCTAAAAGCTTTGCCACATTCTTCACATTTGTAAGGTTTCTCTCCAGTGTGTACCCTCTTATGTTTAGTAAGGGTTGAGGATTGCCTAAAAGCTTTGCCACATTCTTCACATTTGTAGGGTTTCTCTCCAGTGTGTATCCTCTTATGTCTAGTTAGGGTTGAGGACCATAGAAATGCTTTGCCACATTCTTCACACTTGTAGAGTTTCTCTTCAGTGTGTATCCTCTTATGTCTAGTTAGGGTTGGGGAGCAAATAAATGCTTTGCCACATTCTTCACACTTGCAAGGTTTTCCTCTAGTATGAATTTTCTTATGCCCAGTAAGCGTTGAAAGCCAGATAAATGCTTTGCCACATTGTTCACACTTGTAAGGTTTCTGTCCAGAATGAATTATCTTATGTGTAGTCAGACTTGAGGACTGATTAAAAGTTTTGTCACACTCTTCACACTTGTAGATTTTCTCTTCAGCACAAATTATTTTGTGCGTAATAAGGGTTGAGAGTTGTTTAAAAGCTTTGCCACATTCTTCACATTTGTAGGGTTTATCTTCAGTATGAATTTTCTTATGATTAGTAAGGGTTGAGGACCAATGAAAGGTTTTTTCACATTCTTCACATTTGTAGGCCTTCTCTGTAATACTTATTGTATGTCTGTTTGAATTTAAAAATTTATAAAAGACTTTCAAATATTTACTACATTGAAATACTTTGCTCCGGGTAGTTGTGAAACACTGGTTAAGTTTACTATAACCTTCTTTGTGCACCTTACACTCATCCACACTTTTACAACTTTTTCTTAACTGTAAATTCTCATGTCCACATTTTTCATATTTTCTCAGTAATACTTTTTGAAAAGAATCTTCCATGCCCTGCTCTGGCCAAAAGTCTTGAGCAAAATGAGGACATATATCTGAAAAAAAATTAAAAATAATAAATTACTCCACTGACTGGACTCAAATGAATATAGTTTAAAAATCTTACCTATAAAATTACACAAACTACATAAACAAAATAGCACTGCAAAATACCACAGGCCCTAAGTCTTTTTATTTATTTATTTATTTTTTTTGAGATGAGCCTCACTCTGTCGCCCAGGCTGGAGTGCAGTGGCACGATCTCGCCTCACAGCAAGCCCCGCCTCCAGGGTTCATGCCATTCTCTTGCACAGGCCCTAATTATTTCATAGGCATATATATGTAACAAAAACATACAGATCAAATTACATCTATATTAATAAGTGTGTGCAGTGTCTTGGGTGAGCACAATGCAAAAAACCACACAGAAAAAAAAGAAATCTGTTAAATTTACCCGACACAGCTTTTCCTGCTTCCCATTGTAATAGAGTGCCTTTAGAGGTAAATTGCCAACTCTTGGTTTCTGTTTTAAAAGAAAGGTAAAATACTATCCCATTTACTTTTATTTCTAGTTTTTAGGGGCTTTTCCTGACACTGGTTTCTGTCTCTTATGACATAAAGTGTTGAAAGAAACCATGGCATAATTTGGAATGACAGTTTGAGTGCTGAAACCAAATAAAAATGTTACAGCAGCAGAGAGACCACAGTACCACAGAAAGAAAACAGGCATAGCAAGTGATTACTGACTCCTACAAAGTAACATGAGTAAACCCTCTTAATTAAAAATAAACACAAAATTTCAGACAACACATACCCTAAGAACATATTGGAGAAATTCCCCTAATCATTAGACAAGATAGTTGTTTTCAGACTATGCCAGGACAAAACTACATTATAAAGACTTTGATAGGTAGCTTTTTTTGATGTCCACATCTCAATCAAAGATTATAATATATACAACATAGGGCAATATGATTCCACCAAAAATATAAAATTTTCAGAAAGAAACCATAAAAAGATATATACATTAATTTTAAGAATTGATAATAAATTGAATAATACTGATTAAAATAGGAACAGAGACAACTACAGAAAATCAGAAAAATGAGGATGAGAACAAAAATATTTAAGATTTCAAAAAAACAGAAATTGTGGAGGTAAAAATATAAAAACTGATCCTAAAAGTAAGAAAAAATGATGTAAATATAAAGAAGCTCAACAAACTAGGATCACAGAAAGATATTTATAATAAACACATATATAAGCACGATTTCAAAAGTCACAAAGAAAAAATCTTTGAAGCTGCAAAATAAAACTGATGTGCCAGGCCAGGCATGGTGGCTCACACCTGTATTTTAGGCACTTTGGGAGGCCAAGGCGGACAGATCACCTAAGGTCAGGAGTTCGAGACAAGCCTGGCCAACATTGTGAAACCCCGTCTCTACTAAAACTACAAAAATTAGCCAGGTGTGGTGGTGTGTGCCTGTAATCCCAGCTACTTGGGAGGTTGAGGCAGATCATGAGGTCAGGAGTTCGAGACCAGACTGACCAACATGGAGAAAACTCGTCTCTACTAAAAATACAAAATTAGCTGGGTGTGGTGGCACATGCCTGTAATCCCAGCTACTCAAAAGGCTGAGGCAGGAGAGTCGTTTGAACCCAGGAGGCGGAGGCTGCGGTGAGCCAAGATCATGCCATTGCACTCCAGCCTGGGCAAAAAGAGCAAAATTCTGTCTCAAGAAAAAAAAAAAAAGAAATTAGTAGTTAATACGTATTAAGATTTAGCTTTCAAGATAAAAACCTTTTAGCAAAATGTTGCATGAAAATTTCAAGATGATTAATAAGACTACATATTTAAATATATTTTGTGGTAAAGTTTGTTTTTGACAAGTAAAAATAACTAAAAGAAGTACAGAGTTATGATAGTTTTAAATTATATTCACATTTTAAAGTGTTTCTCCCACAAAAAAATATAGATTCATAAATAAATAGGATGTTGAAATTATAAGAATTTTACGACTACTGAGCTACACAGGATTAGAAAATCATTCACAACAAACCTACACAACAAATATACAAGTTATAAAAAATACAAAGATAACATTTATACTGGCAAACAAATATAGAGATAATTCTATTGGAAAAAGACATATGGCTCAATCATATTTGATTTTGCTCCAGATTGTCTTAAATTGCATAAAGTTAAATATTGGCATGCACAATTATTATACTAAAATATCAAAGCATATATAGATGTGTGGTGGCATACCCTAAAATATATAACACAAAAATATAAAATTGCAAAACCAAATTAAAACATGGAATGTGAACCTTATTAGATACCATCAACTAGATTAACATATTCATTAAGAAAATCTTAGAAGAATATGGAAAAAAATAATACAGAGGTTACTTGAAAATAAAAAAGGGTGAGAACTTCCCAAATTTTGATGTAATAAAAGAAAAAAAAAAAAACTCTAACCAATAATACTTGATTTAAATTTATTTCACTTTAAAAAGAAGATGAAAATAAAAAATTTCCAAAATAAAAAGTGAGAATGTTCATCACTACTAGCACAGTTCTACAAAAAAGTGCTACATGGGCTCCGTGGGCTCATGCCTGTAATCCTACAGTTTTAGGAGGCAAGTCTGTTAGAACACTAGAAACCAGGAGTTTCAGATCAGCCTGAGTAACGTGAGACTCTGCATATAACAATAAGAAATGCTAACATGAGTCAGTTTGGTTTAAAAAAAAACTACTGGACAGAATCATAAAATCATATATAAAATAAAGCTCTCTATTAAATGTAAATATACAAATACAGAAATCTTTACTATCATAATGATGATGCTTAAAACCCTGAAAGATCTTCCATAGAATATTTAAAACAGAATAAAAATTGTAATTGTAGACACCAAGATCCCATTAGAAGATTCATATAAAAAGGAATAAGAAAACAGAAAACCTAGACAACACTATACACTGTATTTATTATTCTGCATATAGAGGAATACCTGAGAGTGGATAATTTATAAGAAAGCAAGTTTATTTGGCTCACAATTCAGCAGACTGTATAAAAAGTGTATGCCAGCATCTGCTTCTGGTGAGAGTGTCAGCAAGCTTACAATCATGGTGGAAGGTGAAGATTAATTGTACGTACCACATGATAACAGACAGAGCAAGTATGAGGTGAAGGAGCCAGGTTCTTTTAATAAACCAGCTTTCATTTGAATTAATAAAGCATACACATTTTGATTACCAAGAGGATGGTGCCAAACTATTCATAAAGACTTTGCCCCATGACCCAAACACCTCCTACCAGGTCCGACATCTAACATTTAGAATTAATTGTAGCATAAGGTTTGGGTAACATCGACATCAAAACCATTACAGACTAACTAGGTTTAACAGACACGTACAAAACTTTTCAGTCAAAAGCAAGGGAATACACAATATTCTTATTTGCACCTGGTGTATTCTATTATGACACACACTAAGTTTTATTAAATTTAAGAATGCCAGGTGGGTGGTGTAGCTCATGCCCATAATCCCAACACTTAGAGAGACCAATGTGTGAGGATCACTTAGAGCTAAAAGTTTCTGGCCAGCGTGGGCAACACAGTGAGACCCTATCCCTACAAAATAATCAAATAATTATTTAGAGGTGGTACTTTGTAGTTCCAACTACTTGAGAAGCTTAGGTGGAAAGATAACTTGAGCCCAGTAGGTTGAGGCTGCAGTGAGTCAAGATTATGCCAATACACTCCAGCTTGGGTGACAGAGTAAGATCCTGTCATCAAACAAAAACAACACACACACACACACACACACACACACAAACAAATAAATTTAAGAAGATCAGTATTATCCACTTTGTGTTTTCTGATGAAAACTATATTAAACTGGAGGTTAAAACTGAAAAATCCAAAAATACATTAAAATAAAACACTCTTCAACATATTTTTGCTCAGGAATAAAAAAATTTAATGTTTCAAAAATGTCAATACAACCTACAGTGGTAGACAAATTCAATATAATCTTTATAAAACTCCCAAAAGGAGTTTTTTAAAGAAATATTGTTTGAGATGTTAAAATTTTATTATGAACTATAGCCAACCACCAATGGAAAAATACAAAGAGGCATTATAACTTCCGATTTTGAAACATATTAAAAGCAACAATAACAAAAACAACGTGTTACTCACACAAAGACAGATAAACAGATGAAAGAACAGAGTAGAGCCCAGAAATGAACTCTTCTGTACATGGCCAAATAATCTCCCACAAAATTGACATGAGCACACAACAGAAGATAATCTTTTCAAAAAATTGTGTTAAAAACTGAATATCCATACTGATAAAGATCAATTATTTCCTTAAACCATATGTGAAAATCTCTTAGACACAAGAAGATAAGTTTTTTGTTGTCGTTGTTTGTTGTTGTTGTTGTTGTTGTTTTGAGATTGAATCTCGCTCTGTTGCCCAGGCTGGAGCACAGTGGCAAGGTCTCAGATCACTGCAACCTCCGCCCCGGGGTTCAAACAATTATCCTGCTTCAGCCACCCAAGTAGCTGGGATTACAGACACCGGGCACAGCGCCTGGCTAATTTATGTATGTATTTATTTTTTTTTTTGAGATGGAGTCTCGCTCAGTCGCCCAGGCTGGACTGCAGTGTCACAATCTCGGCTCACTGCAAGCTTCCCCTCCCGGGTTCACACCATTCTCCTGCATCAGCCTCCCAAGTAGCTGGGACTACAGGCGCCCGCCGCCACGCCCGGCTAATTTTTTGCATTTTTAATAGAGACGGGGTTTCACCTTGTTCGCCTGGCTGGTCTCGAAATCTTGACCTCGTGATCCAACCGCCTCGGTCTCTCAAAGTGCTGGGATTACAGGCGTGAGCCACCAGGCCCAGCGGCATAAATTTTTAATCTATTAAACACATATGGGGAGGCGGGGCACTGTGGCTCATGCCTGTAATCCCAGCACTTTGGGAGGCCGAGATGGGTGGATCACGAGGTCAGGAGTTCAAGACCAGACCAGTCTGACCAAGATGGTGAAAATCCGTCTCTACTAAAAATGCAAAAAACAGCCGGGCAGGGCGGCGTGCGCCTGTAGTCTCAGCTACTCAGGAGGCTGAGGCAGAAGCATGGATTGAACCCAGGAGGTGGGGGTTGCAGTGAGCTGATATGGTACCATTATACTCCAGCCTGGGTGACAGAGCGAAACTCCATCTCTGCCTCTCTCTCTCTCTCTATATATATATACATATACATATATGAAACACATGACATTAGTCTTGGTGCCAAATTCTTAGATAATTAAATGCATGAGCAACGAAGAAAAAAAAAACAGAATAATTTTACTACACTACACTTAGAAATTTCTGCATATTTAAGTAAACATTTAATAGAGAAATAATGCCTACTATAAAATGGGTGAAAATATTTACAAATTACATGTGATAAGAGTGAATATCCAAAAAATATAAACAACTTGTAAAACGGAATAAAGTCGAATAACTCTATTTAGAAATAGACAAATAATTAAAATAAAATTTCATTTAAAAATCAAATGAAAAATTTGAAAGGACACACAAAATTACTAATTTGTAGAGAAATACATTAAAATCACAATGAAAAACAAAATCCCCTCCCACCCACTTAAATGGTCACTATCAATTTTTTAAAAACACCAAATCTGTTGATAATGCAATAAAAATGAAACCCTGGGCTGGGCACAGTGGCTCACACCTTTAATCCCAGCACTTTGGGAGGCTGAAGCAGGCAGATCACGAGGTCAGGAGTTCCAGACCAGACTGCTTAACATGGTGAAACCTCGTCTTTACTAAAAATACAAAAATTACCCAGGTGTGGTGACATGTGCCTGTAATCCCAGCTAGTCAGGAGGCTGAGGCAGAAGAATCACTTCAACCCAGGAGGTGGAGGTTGGAGTGTGACAGTATCGTGCCACTGCACTCCACCCTGGTGACAGAACAAGAATTTGTCTCAAAAAAAAAAAAAAAAAGGAAACTTATTGATTGTTGGTGGAAAGCAGGATGCACCCATTATTTTATAATGCTATAAATATACTTTAAATAAAATTATCAATTTTAATAAAAATTCCATTTATGAATCTATATCTAAAATATGCATCATAGGACCCTGAAGACATATTTGATACAATGGAATATTATTCAACCTTAAAAAAAAAAAACTCATCACATTTAAAGATACACTTTGAGATTATGTCAACTGAAATAAGCGAGTAACGAAATGATGAATATTACGATTTCACTTAGATATATAAAATAGTCAAACTTGTAAAAACAGAAAGTGGAAGGGTGTTTGGCAAGGACTAGAGAGAGCATAAAATGATGGGTAAATGTTATTTAATGGACACTGCACTTTAATTTTGCAATATGTAAAATTTCTAGAAGTCCTTTTCATAACTATGTTAATACAGTTAACACGCCTGAAATATACAGTTTGGTTTTGTTTTGTTTTTTTGAGACAGGGTCTCAATCTGTCACCCAAGCTTCAGTGCAGTGGCACATTATAGCTCACTGCAGCCTTACACTCTCAGGCTCAAATAATCCTGCCCTTCAATCTCTCAAGTAGCTCAGACCACAGGTACACACCATCATGCCTGGCTATTTCTTAGATAAAAATGTTTGTAGAGAGGGTGTCTCCATATTTTGCCCAGGCTGGTCTCAAATTTCTGGGCTCAAGAAATTCTCCTGTCCTGGCCTCTCAAAATCCTGGTCTTACAGAAGTGAGCCACCACCATGCCTGGCCCTGACATGTACATTGAAATAGATTTAAGAAGTTAAATTATATGTTATGTGTTTTTAACAACAATTATTTTTGAAAAAACTAGAAAAAACAATTCTTGAAAATTACCTTCAAATCACAAAAAGGTTTTTTCATACAAAGGAAATATGTATTCATCATTAAACACATGGTGAAAATAATGCTATTTCAAGGGCTACTCACTAAGACAAGATAAAACCAACACTGAAAATGAACTAAGAGGCTGGGCAAGGTGGCTCATACCTGTAATCCCAGCACTTTGGGAGGCCAAGGCAGACAGATCACCTGAGGTCAGGAGTTCAAGACCAGCCTGACTAACATGAGAGAAACCCTGTCTCTACTAAAAGAAAAATACAAAATTAGCCGGGCATGGTGGCACATGCCTGATATCCCAGGTACATGAGAGGCTGACGCAAGAGAATCACTTGAACTTGGGAGGTGGAGGTTGCAGTGAGCCAAGATCACGCATTGCACTCCAGCTTCAGCAACAAGAGCAAAACTCCATCTCAAAAAAGGAAAAAAAAAAATGAGATAAGAAAGTATACAAGATAAGCTATAACCAAAATTGGGGTCATATTTGTAGACCTAAAAACACACACATATATATAATCTCATTGTGATACACATATGGCTCATTTATCTTTTAATTAAATCCCACATTGACTTAAATTATACAAACAGAATTGCAAATTGTCTAAAATTATAACACGCAAAAGTAAAACCAAAAACACAATAAACTGATATTAAGAAACTTACACAAAAAAACACACTAATGTAGAACTGCAAGAAAATAATGAAAGAAAGGTTTACTCATAAAATCTAGTTGGCAACATTAATGTACGTTAACAAATAATTTGTCTAGAAAACTGCAATGTTTGACTGTAACTGTGCAGTCATGGAAGGCAGGCATTTTAAATTATGGTATCTATTGTATGGCAATAAAATCCCAGAGAAAATGCAGTACAATCATAAATAGGAGATGCTAATGAGAAACTTAATAGAATAAGCATATAAAAGAAACTAGTGTCAATTTTTATGTTTTAAATATGTGCTATTTTTACACAAAACGAAACTACTGTAATTCAAATTTAGAACCAAATATAGCCTTAAATTGCTAAATTATGTATATATTTAGCAGAATATGGTTTAGCAGAATATGGTTAGAGCTTCATATATAAAACAAATATTTGAGGAATAAATTATTTGCTAACAAAAGTGGCTGAAAATTCTGTAATTCCTATTAGCCTGCCTGCATACTAATTATCTAATTCAGGCACAACATGTACATTGTAGTATATTGTCCTAAATGTCTGAATCCAAAACTACAGACAAATTTGAAGTAGAAAATAAAAACAAAAATTTATATGGACAGTGACATTAATAAGATTTTTTTTTAAAAAAAGGGTGCCCTAATTGCTTATCTCCTGATAGCAAGGAAATTTGTCAGCCATTCCTGACAAAAATGTATTTGTGAGAGAACCAGGCATCATGGTTCACCCCTGTAATGACAGCTACACGGTACATTAAAGTTGGAGAATTGCTTCCGGTCAAAATATTAAGACCTGCCGGGGTTAGGTGCAAGACCGCATCTCAAAAATAAGTGTCTTTAAGAGAGCTGAGATCCAGGAAGCGAGTTATGAAACTCTGCTGAAGCGCAAGATTGAAGGTAATCCTTTTTAGAAGGCAGGCCCTCATTCAGGTGGCAAACTACAGGACTACTGTTTTTGGCTACAGATGAGAAAATGTTCCACCTAACTTGGTTCCACTGAGAATTTTGAACTTTGTAACCATCCCAAACCCTTCCCAGCCACAGTCTGGGGGAGGTCTTGCCCTTCCAGAGGCCTGAAGAAAGACACCCATTTATAGCCTTGCTGGCAGGCCTGCAGACCTTGGTCTTTACTGTGGTCCCTGAAGCAGTTTCATGATTCAGTTCCAGCTCCCTGAGCCACAGTTCATGGCCAGTTCTGCCTATGTAGAAACCCATAGTGACCTGGGAAAATCCTTCCTTGTACTCAGTGAAAGCCATGCTCATCCACATCCTGATATAAGGCCCACCATATGCAGGCCTGACTGCAGAAACCTGCCTTTGGGTCTGCCCTGTACAGCAAAGTCCTGAAGGATATTCACTCTGTCCAAAAATTAAATGAGAATTACAACTATCCCAGCCCCTTTTAACAACACATCTAAAGATGGACCCTTGTGCAAGTCCAGCAGACTTAAGACCAAGCTACGACCCCTCTTCACTACAAACCCAGAGGGTATTCTATCACTATGGGGGCCCAACAAAAATAGATTTTTACTTTCTGAAACCAGTTTTTAAATACTTGAACAGGTGTTTGCTCCTTCAAGTTTACAGTCACCAATGCAAAACTATTGTTTCTTATTGTCAATGCTTCTATTTTAACATAGCACTGAAACTATGTGGAAAACGAAATAGTCAAAAGAAAAATTTAAAGTCATTGAAATTGAAGACCAATAAGTAAAATATTGCTTTTTGTAGATCATGTAATTATATATATACATAAACAATACTTTAAAACCTGTTTAAACTAATGAATACACTCAATTAGCAAAATATAAAATTAATATACAAGTGTAAGTTATGGTTCCATACACTTAAATTATTTGATAAAATAGAGGAAAAAAACAATGTTAATTACAATAGCAATGAAATAATCAATTTTAGAATGAATTTAACCAAGGAGCTCATAAATCTTTTAAGTGAAAGATATAGCAATGAAAAAAATTAGAGGACCCAAGCAAACTTAAAAATATTTTACTTTTATTGAAAGAAAAAGTATTGTGAAACCGTCATGTTATCCAAAGTGATCTATAGATTCGATAAACTCCCTATCAGAATTCCATTGTTTTTTATTCACAGTAATGAAAAATACAATCCTAAAATGTACATGAAACTACAATAAACTTTGAATAGCCAAAGCAATCTTGAAGAAAAAGAACAAAGCAGAAAGACATCAAATTTATAATTTCAAACAATATTTCAAGATCATAGTAATGAAAACAGGATGAAATGTGCAGAAAAATAAAGAACAATAACAAAAAAACCCAATGGAACAGAAATAACTACTCTCACACATTTCAGACATAATGCAAAAACAGAACTTAAAGAACAGTTTAAAACAGAGTGTCTCAAAATTATGCAGGTATCTGTCTGTCCACAAAAACAAGAAAAAAGAAGTCAGATTGTGCACTCATGTGTGCCATGAACAGTACTGTGGCTGTCACTGTAAACTTGAAGAAAGATAATTGTAGGGAAAGTAGAATTCTTAGAGAATTTATAAGCATTAGCAGAAGTGAGAGTATAATTAAATAAAAAATTCAGGCTTCCCAGAAACTATTTCCTTTGGAACATAGCTTCTCAGATCACTTTAAAGACTTGCTTTCTTCTTGACTTTGGACCTCTCATCCATGTTATCTGTTGTATTCACTCTTACCTACCTGGGGGTTTATCCACCATCTCATGTCGCTTCATATTCCAGGGCTCTTTTCCTTGCTCCAGACAGGTGATCAGGTCTGGCTTAGAGACAGCAATACCTGTTTTATTAAAAATAACTAACATGAATCTTGCTCATATTCTCCAAATGCCAACTTAGTAATGTGCTCAGTAAACAGGATATAATAGAATATTCTAATAAATTTATCCCAATATACTAATTTGTAACAGAAATGTTTACATATTTAGAAAGCATTTTGATTTTGTAGGTTCTTAATTTTACTACTTGGTACTACTGAATCAAAAACTGGTGATGGCAATTAGATTTTAAGGTGTAACAGTATTTTATGCCACAAAACTTCTGAAATTACCACTAATCTAAAGTGAAGGACACAGATCAGCTAAGGAATGTGGAAAGTTCAGGTCAAGATGAAACTTCTTGAAGAAATTCTTTTCTAAACCAACAAATCCCCAAGATTTTCTTGAAAACAGAAATCTGAAAGCATAAATTTCCAGAAAACATTCTACAAAAAAGAAATGAAGCCTGTAATCCCAACACTTTGGGAGACCGAGGTGGGCGGATCACGAAGTCAGGAGATCAAGACCATCCTGGCTAACACAGTGAAACCCCGTCTCTACTAAAAATACGAAAAAAAAAAAAAAAAAATTAGCCACGTGTGGTGGTGAGCACCTGTAGTCCCAGCTACTCGGGAGGCTGAGTCAGGAGAATGGTGTGAATCCAGAAGGTGGAGCTTGCAATGAGCCGAGATCGCACCACTGCACTCCAGTCTGAGCCATCTCAAAAAAAAAAAAAAAAAAAAAAAAGAGCAACAACCACCATTAGTCTATATTAGAAATTTAGTATTAAAATTTTCCTTACCCAGGAAGACCAGGTTTCTGTAGTTCTCTAACATCACATTCCTATATAAATTCTGCTGTGCAGCGTCCAGACGTCGCCACTCCTCCAGAGAGAATTCTATGGCCACATCCCTAAATGTCAACAGTCCCTGGAAAACACACACAAACACACATATTTACAAAATGGCTATGGGCAGAATTTTTCATTTGACTCAAGGTAAAATCAGAAAGTGACTAGAACTAGTTTTGACTTATAAGAGTGGCTGAAATTATCCAATAAAATAATTGTCAACACACAAACATTTTGTAACATATTGTCTAACTCTGAGAAAAGACAGTGGCATAATATCCACAACATCAGTGTATATATGATACTTGTCTAGATGATAAAGTGTAAAATTGAGGGCATAAACACTAACAAGTACATTTTCGAGTGCTGTATTTACATAATATAGAATGAATTGTATATATTTTTTAGATGAAAAAGGCATAGTTGTTTATATATTTCCGACAAAATAGACATGTTGAGTTAGAAGGTACCCCTCAAATTTTAATGTGTACGATAAACTAGACATCTTGTTAATGCAGACTATTTTTTCAGGAGATCTGAAATAAAGTCTGAGTTACTGAATTTCTAAAAAGCTCACTAGTAATGCCAATGTTTTGACCCCAAAAGACTTTTGTCAAACATCCAGTAAGTGGAAGAGCCTGTGTTTTCTTCAGTTTTTCTGTTCTGTAAACAAAGATGAGAGCTTTCATTTACCAAAAAAAACAATGCAAAGAAAACCTAAAACAAAAGGGCAGTTGCCAGAATAAATGTGATAGTTTATACACATCACCTGCATAAAGATACTTCATGATGAAGAGAAAAATAACTCTATAGTGAAAAAATCTGTAAGAGAGCTTATTAAGCAAGTGAGTTATTAATGTCAGTTGCACTAGAACAAGTTTCTGTAGTGTGCTCATGCATCCAGAAGGACACAGCATCACTACTGAGATATTGCCCCCACAAAAGTAAATTACAGTCTGAATTTATCCATACGAAAACATCAGTTGTATGCAAAGTTCGAGATACAGATATCTTCCATGTTCTACAATTTTTAATAATGATTTTAAGTACTTTCTTTAACACCCAATAAGCAGGTATCTCCGGATAATTTTTTCCCAACTTTCTGGGTAATAAATGCCATCCCTCTTTATAGGAGCATTTTCTTAATCCTGTAATGCATAGAGATAATAAACAAAAAAGAACCTCAACATTGTATGTTATCCATCTTTACTAAGAATCCCAGGTTTTCTCCATAGAAAGAGATTATCCACACCTTTCCATGTTCAACAGTCATAAAGAGAACATTTTTAATATTGCAGATCACAAATTCATGGTGAGAATTCTGCATGGCATATAAGAAGCCATGATGCAGAGAAGGCTGTGGTAGATAGAAAAGAAATATTTTTGAAGGACCCTTGACTATCATAAGCATTTTTTTTTTTTTAACCGAGTTTTGTTCTTGTTGTTGCCCAGGCTGGAGTGCAAATGTCACGATCTTGGCTCACCAAAACACAACCGCTGCCTCCCGGGTTCAAGTGATTCTCCTGCCTCAGCCTCCCGAGTAGCTGGGATTACAGGCATGCCCCACCACGCCCAGCTAATTTTATATTTTTAGTAGAGACAGGGTTTCTCCATGTTGGTCAGGCTGGTCTCGAACTCCAGACCTCAGGTGATCCACCTGCCTCGGCCTCCCAAAGTGTTGGGATTACAGAGACATGAGCCACCACGCCTGGCCTATCATAAGCATTTTTAAAAGTAGTTAAGACAAACTCAATAGGCAGAAAAAACACAGGTATAGAAGTAAAAATTTGCAAGTACTAAACCTGTGGCATTCCATGAGGCAGAGAGGACATAGCTCTTGATCTGAGACATGTTTAGCTGAAAAAAAGCCATTTTTTCTCTTTCTCCTCCTCTTCTCAAATTCTTCCTCAAATGAGATTTTCTGAATTACATCTGCATCTTGAGAATTTGCCTTTAATAATTTGAGTACCACATGTTTACCTGTTACCACCACACCCAAAGGCAGAAGGCCCAAGACACAAAACCTCTACCCATTTCTGTCCTATATAACGGAAAAGATTCAGGAACAATGAGCTGCTCCACAGAGATAAAAATATAAGTTTCTCTGTTTTTTTTTTTGTCCTCAGGTGCCCTCCCCTGCTACAGACACTGGCAATTTCTGCTACAGTAATATAAATATTGGCCACACTGTCCTGTCCTTACCAAACCCAAACAGAACAGGTTCCTGGACCACCCTTTAGTGCAAAGGTAGAACTTAATGCTCATGAATGTATCTTGAACTTCTCATACTCGATTCTGGCACCTTAGAGTCACATGAGGCACTTAATTAAAACAAATAGATGTTTTCTTCAGCACATTAAACAGAAACTGTAAAAAGGGCACAAGTAAAGAGAGTCCTGTAAATTGGTCATGTGACTCTAAGTAGAAGCCTGAGCTTATAACCGCTTACCTAAGCATTGTCACTCAAGCTTTAATTAGCTTATAAATCACTAGGTAAACTTGGTCCCACTCTATGTAATGTGATTCTGCAGGTTTGGAGATGATCCATAAATGGGTGTTCTAAACAAGTCCCCTGTCAGTGCTGATGTCACTCTCCCTGGGCTCATTATTAGCATTCGTTACAAAAATGAGGCACAGCACAGAGTCCCTTACACTCAGCACTCTTGTCACAACACAAATACTTCTGATACAAATGAAGACAAACATTCTCTATCTTAAAGTATATTACTTGCTGGATCTTTCAAGTTCGCAGAGAAAACAGAAAGCAGCAATTTCTGAGTAAGTCTGCATTTGGAAAACAACATGTGCACATGTACTAATGCAATGTTTATTAAGCAGGTATTATGTAATCAATAGGATGTTACAGAGCACTGTGATAACTCATTATTTGATTTAATTCTAATAACAGCCTGTCAGTTGATACTAAGTGTTCAATAATTCTAAGGATTTAGAATAAGGACCCAGCATTTTTATTTCTTCTTCTTTCTGTCAGTAATTTTTTTTTAAATGCATAGAATCAAATCTAAATATAGACAGATGAGAGGGATATAGATAGACTGTAAGGTAATTTAGATGAATTATTATGTTTATATTTACCATTTTGTGACTTGTGAATCAACTACTGCATCTGTAGGAACAGAAAACAGGTTGCTAAATGGAATGTCTCTGCAAACACTAGTTTTAACAAAAAATTAAAAAATTAAGACCCTATAATACATATTTTATATTTTCCATTTATCTGCCACTGGGTTTCAGAAAATTGTGAGAACCAATTCTAAAAAGGCAACAGGATTCATCAGCCAAAACTCTGATCGCTTCTAATTAGTTCTGTGAGGCAAGACTCCAGGGTAGGGCAAGACCTAAATAAGGCTTTCAAAAGGGTGAATCTAAATAGGGCTGAAGCAGGGTGTAGAGCTGATGTAAAATTCTGTTCTTTATGCCACTGGGGAGTATTTTTAGTTCCGTTTCATTTTTTAAGCTTAGCTTAAAAAAACAAAAAACCTTAAATCTCTGAGTTTATGTAATTGTAATCTTTTTTAGCCCCACTGCCCTTTCAATTTTTTATCACATACTAATAAGCAATTTAAACAAATCCCTTAAGGTTTTCTAGAATAATTTTTTAAATGATAAGTAAGTATTCTTAGCAGGGCATAAAAAATACAATAATAACTCTTGTTTATTAATATATGTTCAGCTATAGACATCAGAAGTCACAAAAATATAAAGAAAATGGCCCAAATAAAGCCTGTATTTTTGCACACATCTATTTATTGTACCCACCATATGATGCATAATTAAACCACTTATCCAGTTGCTAGTCTACACTAAAATTTCTTGCATGGTAGGGACCATGACTGCTTCATCTATTTTTCTAATATGAATTGGAAGCAATTAGTTTATTCGTTTGAGTCTCCAGACCTCCTCATCATTTTTCACTCAAGTACCAGGGAACTAGAGAAACTCTCATCTGGGTACCAACCAAAGACATCTCTTATATGAGGTGGGGAGCAAACAGAGGATGACTCATTTCTTTTACACTAAGACAGAAGCAAAATTAACCACTCTAGTCAGTCTGACACAATTCTGTTCTGGAGAGATTTTCAAATGTCTCTAAGACACCTTGGTGATTGTGAGAGCATTTCCAGTGACCCTGGGCTGATGGTCCAGTAATAAATCAGCAAGAGAGATTCAGGCTGATTCTAAATAGAAAATGAAACTACCAAATAGGCCGAGACATAATTCTGCATGCATATTTAGTTGACAGCATGCATTTTACAGCGTAACTGTGAGTTGACTGGAAGCCTGAGAGGGAAAGTCCCCTCTAGAGTAAAGCTTGGTTGGCACCTTATGTGTTTATATCATGTCTGGTAATTCTACACAGTGTTTGGGAAATATAATTTTTATTAATTCTCTTCAGCACCACAGAAACTGCAGTAATAGAACAGAAAGAAAACTGTTTCATTACACAATTAAATCTGAATGTCACATGTATTACAATCCATCTGCTTAAGGATTGAAAAGAAATAAAGACGGTTACCATAATTAGTTCACAAGTAGAAGAATGTACAGCGCCATGTCATAGGTAGTTCATCCTAAATTCACCTGGTCACTGGGGAGGCCATCTGTGTATGCTAATTGGTCATATTCAATGACAAAATAAGCTTTTCACATCTTCATGGCAGAAGGTAGTTTTGCAACTTGAAGCTAGCTGCCTGCTGAAGGTAGACTTTCACTCTTCTACAAAAGTGGTTGAATAGGGTGCTATCTGCCCGGCGCGGTGGCTCACACCTGTAATCCCAGCACTTTGGGAGGCCGAGACGGGCAGATCACAGGGTCAGGAGATCGAGACCATCCTGGCTACCACGGAGAAACCCCGTCTCTACTAAAATACAAAAAAAAAAACTAGCCGGGCGTGGTGGCGGCGCCTGTAGTCCCAGCTACTCGGGAGGCTGAGGCAGGAGAATGGCGTAAACCCGGGAGGCGGAGCTTGCAGTGAGCCGAGATCGGGCCACTGCACTCCAGCCTGGGCGACAGAGCCAGATTCCGTCTCACAAAAAAAAAAAAAAAAAAAAAAAAGAATAGGGTGCTATCTTTTTGGCTACTTGTAATTTTAAAGCAGTGGCTCTCTACTCCCTGAGGACTGGGCTAGTACACTCCTGCTTCCATTCTTCTGGTGGCCAGTGTCCTCTTTTGTTTCCTATCATCTGCCACTGTGGTACAGCCGACAGCACAGTGCTCACGGCTGGCAGCTCAACTCAGGTGAATGACAATTGCCGCAGGAGCACTTCAGTGTCACATCAAAGAGTGAAGCCTGGCTGGGTGTGGTGGCTCATGCCTGTAATCCCAACACTTTGGGAGGCCGAGGTGGGCAGATCACGAGGTCAGGAGTTCAAGAGCAGCCGGTCAACATGGTGAAAAAAAAAAATACACACACACACACACACACACACACACACACACACACACACACACACATATATATATATATATGCTGGGCATGGTGGGTGGGCACCTGTAATCCAAGCTACTCAGGAGGCTGAGGCAGGAGACTCCCTTTGCAGTAAGCCAAGATTGCACCATTGCACTCCAGCCTGGGCAACGGGGAAGAATCCATTTCAAAAAAAAAGTGAAGCCTGACCTGCAGAAGGAGAGCCTGCAGGCCTCCTGGGTAGAATTTAGCCTTCACAATAATGGGAATATGAGCATTATGTAAGCCACAGTTTCTATTTACAATGGTGACACGGAAAATATACTGCTGGATTTCCAGCATGCATCCAGATAGAGATAGCTCTAAGAGTTGTCACTGTGACAGCCCACAACTTTCACAGACATTATGGGATACTAATAGGGCTTCTAAAACAGATACACAAAGCATTCGAAATAAAAACAGCTCTCATTCCAAGAAAGATGATATTGAGAGAAAAAAAAGAAGTTAAAAGCATCTTAAGAAAAAACTGAGATTACATATAAGATTGATCAAGTCAGCCAGAAAATATTCCTCTAAAAAGAATCTCTCTCTAAGTATCCAAAGTGCATAGCTACTCATAGCAAGAGAAACATGAGTGTTATGAAGAAAGGGGGCATATTATTAGCAGAATTTTAAAAGACCTTTTTTCCATCTCTGCTGCTCTCTAATCTGCTGCCCATTAAATGTGGCATCTATATAGAAATATATCTGACAACTACCACCAGCACTTTTTGATTAAAAAATTAAAATCTGACTGTGTTAATATAATGGAATATACATGAGCCTGCAACATAGCTAATTAAAGAGTTATTACAGTTTTTGGGTGGCCAAATCACCTGCCTTTATTTGTCCTGTAATAGCAGCATTCCAATTTCTGAAATTAAACACACTAAAATTATACTTACCTATAACTATCCCTATTGGTTAAATTAATACTCATATCAGACTAATATCTACTGTAACAATTTGGTAGTAAATTTTCTTTGGATATTAGCTATAAATATGTAATTATGAATAATTTTAATATACTACTCATAATGTATGTAGAATTTTAAAAAATTTTCTGTAACTATAATTCAGTTGAAAAACTACATTTCAAAAGTATGAATCACAATGTTAAAACAATTAAGGAATTCATTCAAAGTAAATATTGTGGCTTTATCTTTATACTTTCGTAAAAAATACAGTTGAATGTATATGAATGCAGGTTGTCTACAAACATTACACATAACTATGCTAATTGCACTGAAGTAATAAACAGAAACAAAGGTATGAAAATGCACTCCACACTTCAGTTTAAAACCTGAACTCTTTTTTTTTTTTTTTGAGAGGGAGTTTTGCTCTTGTTGCCCAGGTTGGAGTGCAATGGCATGATCTCGGCTCACCTCAAACTCCGCCTCCCGGGTTCAAGTGATTCTCCTGCCTCAGTCTCTCGAGTAGCTGGGATTACAGACATGCGCCACCATACCCAGCTAATTTTGTATTTTTAGTAGAGACGGGATTACTCCATGTTGGTCAGAATGGTCTATAACTCCCGATTTCAGGTGATCTGCCCGCCTCGGCCTCCCAAGGTGCTAGGATTACCAGCATGAGCCACCGCGCCCGGCCATAAACTGAACTCTTTTTGCTTTTGTAGTATAAATACTTTAGCCGGCAAATAATTATCATAGATAATCAGGTTTCTGTCAACTTACTCAGTATCTTTCCTATATTGCAAAATTTAATCCTATTTTTACGCTCAATTTTTGTGTGCTGTTGAAATGAGTGTTACTCTGAACAGATCTGTGTCAACTTTAAAAGACTAAAAATCATAAGAACAATCTTTTGCCAAAGCAAAAATGAAGCAATTAAATCTCAGGTCCCAGATAAAGATAATCCTGAGGAAAAAAAAAAAAGACAAAAGGTTTATTTAGCTGTTAATACGATTTACATATATTTCAAAAAAAGGGAGATAAAAATCTACACAATCTAAATGTTATAAGAAAAGAGATTTTAGTAAGATATTTTCTCTTACTTGTAGTCTCTTATTTCTAATTTATATTTACTTTTACAACAGCCACGTCTTTAAACATGTTCTCGAACTCTTGGATATCTAAATTTTGCACACTGGGAGAGCACAAAAGAATGTTTATGGAAGACAAAACAGAAGAGAGAAAGGTGTTACATAAAACTCATAGGTTCAGATGAATAAAGCATGTTCTTAGAGACCTATGAAGAGATTTAGATTCTGACACAGTAATAGTGGGAGACAACAACATCCCACAGGCACTAATAGATAATTGAAGAAGAAAATTAACAAAATATTATAACCTAAACTCAACACTTGACCAAATAGTCCTAATTGGTGTCTACAGAACTCTTCATCTAAAAATAACATAACATACATTCTTTTTATCACCACTCTAAAACTGACCACATACTCAGAAATTAAAAAATCCTCAGGAAATTCAAAAATCTCAAAATTATACAAACTAAACACACAGAGATATTAGCACTGACCCCACAAAAATATCTTGAAGTCTACCATGAACACCTCTGTGCACACAAATGAGAAAATCTAGAAAAAAATGAAAAATTATTAAGGAATACATCCTTCCAAGAATGAACAAAAAAGAAATCAAAGCCCTAAATAGATAAGAAGCTCAAAAATTGAATTAGTAATAAATAGCCTACGAACAAAATAAAGCCAAGGACCAGACAGATTCATAGCTGGATTCTACCAGATGTACAAAAAAGTGCTGGTATTATTTCTACTAAAACTATTTTAATAAATTAAGAAAAAGTAACTTCTCACCAACTCATTATATAAGAACAGCATTATTATGATACCAAAACCTGGCAGAGATAAAACAAACCAAAAAAATTCAGGCCAATATCTTTGAACAATGATACAAAAATCTTCAACAACATACTGACAAAATCCAGCAGCATATCCGAAAGCAAACCCACTATGAGCAAGTAGAATTTACTTTGGGAATGCAAGGTTGGTTCAACATACACAAATCAGTAAATGTGATTCATCACATAAACAGAACTACTAAAGACAGAAACCACAAGATTACCTCAACAGATGCAGAAAAAGCTTTTGGGTAAACTTTAATATCTTTCATGTTAAAAATCCTCAACAACCTAGGCATTGAAGGTATATGCTTCAAAGTAAGTTATCTATGACAAACCCTCAGCCCCAACATACTGAATGAACAAAACCTGGAAGCAGATGGGTACAGTGGTTCATTCCTGTAATTTCAGCAATTTGGGAGGCCAAGGTAGGTGGATCGCCCAAGGTCAAGAGTTTGAGATCAACCTGACTGACATAGCAAAACCCTGTCTCTACTAAAAATGCAAAAAATAGCCAGGTATGGCAGCAGGTGTCTGTAATCCCAGCTATTCAAGAGGCTGAGGAAGGAGAATCGCTTGAACCCAGAAGGTGGAGGCTGCAGTGGGCCGAGATTGTGTGTGAGAGGCAAAGGGAGACTCTATCTCAAAAAGGAAAAAAAAAAAAAAAAAAGCTTGAAGCATTCCTCATTGAAAACTGCCATAAGGCAAAGATGCCTTCTCTTAACACTACTATTCAACATAAAATTGAAAGTCCTGGTCAGGGCAATCAGGCAAAAGATAAAAATAAAAGGCATTTGGCTGGATGCATCGGCTCACGCTTGTAATCCCAGCACTTCGGGAGGCCAACACGGGTGAATCACGAGGTGAGGAATTCCAGACCAGCCTGACCAACATGGTGAAACCCCGTCAGTATTAAAAATACAAAAATTAGCCGGGCGTGGTGTCACGTGCCTGTAATTTCAGCTACTCAGGAGGCTGAGGCAGGAGAATCGCTTGAACCTGGGAGGCGGAGGTTGCAGTTAGCCAAGATCGTGCCACTGCCTTCCAGCCTGGGCGACAAAGCAAAACTCCACCTCAATAAAAATAAAAGGCATTTAAACAGGAAAAGAGGAAGTCAAACTATAAGAGGAAGTCAAACTATCCCTGTTTGCAGGCAACAGGATTCTACATCAGGAAAACCATAGAGTCTTGGCAGAAAAGCTCTTTAAACTTACAAATAACTTCAGTATAATTTCAGAACACAGCCCTCCATACCCAACCAATCCCGGGCTGCGAGGCACCTGGGGAGCTGCGGCCTGGCCAGGGCAGTGCACTCAGGTGGGCTCCCTTCCCTGCAGGTAACCGCTCAACACGCCGGAACCGCACACAGCTAGAGCCACTTCTGAAGCCACTTGAGAAAAATGATGTGACAGTTCCTATCGAAAAGGATTCTTCAGAAACATACCATCTGTGAAAAAAGTGGCCCTTTTTTCTGACTGCAAAACAGACATTCTCAAATTCCAAAATGCCAGCCAAAGCCCCAATTTACCTGAAAGCAGCTAATGACAAGAAAGGAAAGAAATTTAAACTGAGAGACATTCTGTCTCCCGATATTATCAGTCCCCCTCTTGGAGACTTTTGCCACACCATCCAAATCAGCAAAGAGGGCCAAGCACGATGTCTTTGGGGATATTTCCTTTCTTCAAGGGAACTATGAGCTTTTACCTGGAAACTAGGAGAAAGCACATCTGGATCAGTTCCCTGGGCATAATACGTTCTTCTGGTAAAACGGCACCTCAGACTCTGTGTTCACAGAAACACCCTCCTCAGTGGTCAAAAATGCCATCTCCCTCACGATCACTGGAGGGTCCCAAGCTCTCATAATGCTCTTATTGTCACCAGTGAAATTTAATTCCAAATAGGAGTCCTTTGGACCAATAAAGCTGCCAAGGCTTAGCTGCAAGCCCATCATGGAGGAAAAAGCTTAGGTGAAAAGCAGCCTGTTGGAGAAAGGAAAAGTCCACCAAGGAGACACCTCATGGGGCTCCAGCGGTTCTGCATCTCAGTCCAGACAGGGCAGGGACAGCCACTCCTCCAGCCTGTCCGAATAGTACCCTGACTGGCCAGTCGTAGACGTATTTCCCCATCCCGTGCCATGCGAGCTCATCAAGGGAAAGACTACGTCAGAGGAGTCCCTCTCTGACCTTACAGGTTCCCTCCTATCCCTGTAGCTTGATACGGGGCCCTCACTTTTGGATGAGGTGCTGAATGTCATGGAAAAAAGTAAGTAACAGGATCCCAACTTATTTCCTTTGGAGTGGAAGGTATAAAAACAAACTAAACTAACCACAGTTGAACAGAAGGGCTTCCGAAGCTGTATTTGCAGTTTTGTGATGGGTTTTCTAAAATAATATTCTTATAAAGTATTTCTTTTTAACCTGTTACGCGTTGTTTGCAAAAACAATTTAGAAAAAAAAAAAAAAAATCCTGTCTTGGCAAAACAAGGAAATCCGTCAGTCAGAACCCATTTTCAGCAGGCACTGGTGCTGTTTGGCTCACACATTGTTTGCAGACACACAAGAAATCTGGGTTGGCCAGGATTGGCACTAGCTATGAAGGGCTTGGCGAGTCACCTTAAGAAACTTTACAAAAAGAACTTTACATCTCTCCAACATTTTCTGAGCAAGAGGAAGTAAAAATGTATTTAACACCTCAGCCTTTTTTCTAGACTCTTTTCTATATATTGCTTGGGCTCACCGTAGCGAATTCTCTAGTGTTAAAACTTTTCTGTTTTCACATTTGAACTTTATGGGTTTTGGAGATTTTCTTGTAGTTCTTATATATCCCTCTTTATTATATCTATATTGCAAAATTTTAACTGTCAGCTACATGTTGGTAAGATGCAGGCAAAATATTACTATAACTAAGTTATTTTTTAAAGTAAAAATACATTTTTACATGCCTTTGGCAAAAAAAAAAAAAATTTAGGATGCAAAATAAATGGAAAAAAATTATTAGCATCCCTGCGAATCAACAACATTCAAGCCAAATATGAATCATAAATATAACCCCATTCACAACTGCTGCAAAAAGAATAAAATACCTAAGAATACAGCTAACCAGGAAGGTGAAAGATCTCTATGATAAGAATTACAAAACAATGCATACAGAAGTTAGAAATGGCATAAATGGAAAACTTTTTGCTCATAAATAGAAAAAATCAATATCCTAAAAGTGATCAGACTGTCCTCCAAAATTTACAGATTTAATGCTATTTAATATCAAATGACCAAAATATTTTTAACAGAACTAAAAAAAAAAAACTACTGTAAAATTCATATAAAACCAAAAAAGAGTCTGAATAGCCAAAGTAAACATAAGCAAAACAACAAAGCTGAAAGCTTTACATTACCTGTTTTCAAATTATACTACAGAGCTACAGTAAACAAAGCAATATGGAACTGGTACAGAAACAAACTCATAGACGAATGTAACAGAATAGGGAGCCCAGAAATAATGCCACACACCTACAACCACCTGATCTTCAACAAAAGTAACAATAGAACTGTGGAAAGAATTCCCTATTTAATAAATGGTTGTGGAATAACCAGCTAGCACTATGGAGAAGACTAAAACTAGACCCCTTTATTACACCATACACAAAAATCAACTCAGGATTAATTAAAGACTGAAATGCTAATTTTAAAATTATAAAAAACCCGGCAGATAACTGAAGAAATACCATTCTAGACATAGAAACTGGCAGCAATTTCATGATGAAAATACCAAAAGCAATTACAACAAAAGCAAAAATTGACAAATTGGACCTAAACTAAAAAGCTCCTTCACAGAAAAGGAAACTATCAACACAGTAAACAGACGACCTACAGAATAATGGAAAATATTTGCAAACTATGCTTCTGACAAAGGTCTAATATCCAGAATCCATTAGAAACTTAAACAGCTTACAAGAAAAAAATACCTAATTAAAAAGTAAACAAAAGACATGAAAAAGATGCTTTTCGAAAGACAAACATTTGGCTAACAAGCATGTAATAAAATGCTCATCAATAATCATTAGAGAAATGCAAAATAAAACCATGAGATACCATTCACACCAGTGAGAATGGCTATTAAAATGTCAAAAAGTAGATGCTGTCAAGGTTTCAGAGAAAAGGGAATACTTATACTCTGTTGTTAAGAGTGTACATTAATTCAACCATTGTAAAAAGCAATGTGGCAATTTCTCACAGGACTAAAAACAGAATTACCATTTCACCAAGCAACTTCATAATTGGGTATATTCCCAAAGAAATATAAATTATTCTGTCATAAAGACACATGCACAAGAGTGTTCACTGCAGCACTATTCACAATAGCAAAGACATGGAATCCACTTGAATGTCTATCAATGGTGGACTGAATAAAGAAAATACAGTATGATCAGGCATAATGGCCCATGCCTGTAATCCCAGCACTTTGAGAGGCCAAAGTAGGTGGATTGCCTAAGCTCAGGAGTTTGAGACCAGCCTGAGCAATATGGAAAAATCCCACCTCTAAAAAAAATACAATAAGAAAAATTAGTTAGGCATGGTGGCACACACCCGTGGTCCCAGCTACTTGGAAGGCTGAGGAATGAGAGTATTGCTTGGCCCACTACGATGGCTTATGCCTGTAATCCCAGAACTCTGGGAGGCCAAGGTGGGTGGATCACCTGAGGTCGGGAGTTCAAGACCAGCCTGGCCAACATGGTGAAACCCCATCTCTACTAAAAATACAAAAATTAGCGCGGTAGTGGTGGGTGTCTGTACTCCCAGCTACTCGGGAGGCTGAGACAGGATATTTGCTTAAACCTGGGAGGTGGAGGTTGCAGTGAGCTGAGATGGCACCATTGCACTTCAGTCTGGGCAACAAGAGTGAGACTGTCTCAAAAAAAAAAAAAAAAAGGGCCGGGCACAATGGCTTACTCCTGTAATCCCAGCACCTTGGGAGTTGGAGGTGAGTAGATCACTTAAGGTCAGGAGTTCGAGACCAGCCTGGCCAACGTGGTGAAATCCCATCTCTACTAAAACTACAAAAATCAGCCAGACGTGGTGGCAGGCACCTGTAATCCCAGCAACTCAGGAGGCTGAGGCAGGAGAATTGCTTGAACCCGAGAGGTGGAGGTTGCAGTGAGCCACGATCATGCCACTGCATTTCAGCCTGGGCAACAGTGAGAACCTGTCTCTAAAATAAAAATAAAAAATAAAAAAATATGATACATAAACATCATGGAATACTGTGTGGTCATAAAAAACAAACAAACAGAAAACAATAACCAAAAACAAGATTATGCCCTTTACAGCAACATGAAGCTGGAGACCATTATTCTTGGAAAACTAATGCAGAGGCCAGACACAGTGGCTCACGCCTGTAATCCTAACACTTTGGGAGGCCGAGGCGGGCAAATCACCTGAGGTCAGGAGTTGGAGACCAGTCTGGCCATTACGGTGAAACCCCGTCTCTACTAAAAAATATAAAAAATAGCCAGGCATGGTGGCAGGCACCTGTAATCCCAGCTACTTAGCAGGCTGAGGCTGAAGAATTGCTTGCTTGAATCCAGGAGGCGGAGGTTGCGGTAACCAAACATCACGCCATTGCACTCCAGCGTGGGTGACAAGGGTGAAACTGTCTAAAAAAAAAGAAAACCAGAAAAGAAAGGAAAGAAAGGAAAGAAAGGAAAGAAAGGAAAGAAAGAAAGAAAGAAAGAAAGAAAGAAAGAAAGAAAGAAAGAAAGAAAGAAAGAAAGGAAGGAAGGAAGGAAGGAAGGAAGGAAGGAAGGAAGGAAGGAAGGAAGGAAGGAAGGAAGGAAGGAAGGAAGGAAGGGAGGAAAGAAGGAAAGAAAGAAAGAAAGAAAGAAAGAAAGAAAGAAAGAAAGAAAGAAAAGAAAAGAAAAGAAAAGAAAAGAAAAGAAAAGAAAAGAAAAGAAAAGAAAAGAAAAGAAGGAAGGAAGGAAGGAAGGAAGGAAGGAAGGAAGGAAGGAAGGGGAAGGGAAGGAAGGAAAGGAAGGAAGGAAAGGAAGGAAGGAAGGAAAGAAGGAAGGAAAGAAGGAAGGAAGGAAGGAAGGAAGGAAGGAAGGAAGGAAGGAAGGAAGAAAGAAAGAAAGAAAGAAAGAAAGAAAGAAAGAAAGAAAGAAAGAAAGAAAGAAAGAAAGAAAGAAAGAAAGAAAGGAAAGAAAAGGAAGAAAAGGAAGAAAAGAGAGAAAGAAAGAAAGAAAACTAATGCGGAAATGGAAAACCAAATGCAGGTTATCTATAAGTAAGAGCTAAATAATAAAAACATGAACACAGAGACAAACAACAGACACTGAGGCCTAGTTGAGGGTGGAGGGTGGCAGCAGAAACAGGGTCAGAAAAAAATACCTCTTTGGTGCTATACTTAGTACCTTAGTTACAAAATAATCTATACACAAAACCCCCATGACACAATTTTAGCTGCATAACAAACCTGCACGTGTACCCCTAAACCAAAAGTAGAAGTTAAAAAAAAAAAAACTCCCTGGGTGGGGAAGAGTGCACTCCAGGTAGAAGGACCAATTTGTGCTACAGATAGTGGCCCAGGTGGGGCTGTACTCTGATTTATTTCTGGGTCCATGCAGGCAGATGAGTTTATGAACAGGTGGTCCAGAACCCTAGGTTGGTTGACAGAACAGATTGCTGCTGCAGATTCAGTGTCTGGAGGTGGGAATACACCCGGAGACTTGGAGACATTTCTATATAAGTTTTTTGGCAAAAAAACCACTAGGATCAAAAATGCTGTAGTAAAATTCCTGAGTGTGGTTCACTGTCCTGGGAGAGGTGTGGACACATTAATGTCTAGTGAGTATGTTAGTTAATGGGTAAAAATCTTGTGGTGGCAGCTGTGGCAAAAGGGGATCTGCCATCACAGCTCCCTTCCTCTAAGTTTTAGGTTCTCTGTCACTATGGAAGGGGAGCTGGAATCACTGAACAAGGGACAGTGTGACAGACTGTGTAGAGGAGAGCACAGCCTCTCATTCCTGGACACCCAGAGGTTTATACTAATCCAGGAGTCTGTGATATCTTTCTTCTAGCACCCAATCTGTAGAGTTTGCAAACACCAAGCAATTCTCCAACACCAACTTATTGTCTAACACTTGAATTCTGACACCACCAAGAGTCAGCACAGACCTTGATTCAGGGCTCAGTCTCACAACACTGTCCTCACTGCAGATGCCAGTCACAAACTCTATAAGCTCATCTACGCTTCTGAGATACTGTTTAAAAACTGGGGACTCCCATAATGTTACTGAAACGTACTGATCTGATAGAGCTACTCACAGAACTCAGCAGAACACTGTAGTTATATTTACCATTTTCACATAAAAGATACAACCCAGGACAGGTGTGGCAGCTCACTTCTCTAATTCCACCACTTTGGGAGGCTGAGATAGGTGAATCACCTGAGATCAGGAGTTCAAGACCAGCCTGACCAACATGGAGAAACCCTGTCTCTAGAAAAAATACAAAATTAGCCGGGCGTGGTGGAACATGCCTGTAATCCCAGCTACTCGGGAGATGGAGGCAGGAGAATCGCTTGAACCTGGGAGACAGAGGTTGCAGTGAGTTGTGATTGTGCCATTACACTCCAGCCTAGGCAACAAGAGTAAAACTCCATCTCAAAAAAAAAAAGGTACAACCCCAACAAAGTCAAGTGAAAAAAATATGAGACCACGAATAAAGGTGGAAAAAGATGAAGTACATAGATGATAAAGAGCTATGATTAATAAAATTCTCTATCTTTTGTGTTCTCCAAAAACACTTTATGGGGAAAAAAACAAAACAAACAAACAAAAAACGCTTTTCATTATGATGCCCAACACCACCATGCCCGACTAATTTTTGTACTTTTAGTAGAGATGGGATTTCGCCATGTTGGCCAGGCTGGTCTTGAACTCCTGACCTCAGGTGATCCACCCACCTTGGCCTCCCAGAGTTCTGGGATTACAGGCATAAGCCATCGTGGTGGGCCAAGCAATACTCTCATTCCTCAGCCTTCCAAGTAGCTGGGACCACAGGCGTGTGCCACCATGCCTAACTAATTTTTCTTATTGTATTTTTTTTAGAGATGCATTTTTGTAGATGGGATTTTTCCATATTGCTCAGGCTGATCTCAAACTCCTGAGCTCAGGCAATCCACCTGCCGTGGCCTCTCAAAGTGCTGGGATTAAAGGCATGAGCCATTGTGCCTGATCATACCATATTTTCTTTATTTGGTCTACCATTGATAGGCATTCAAGTGGATTCCATGTCTTTGCTATTGTGAATAGTGCTGCAGTGAACATGCTTATGCATGTGTCTTTATGACAGAATAATTTATATTTCTTTGGGTACATACCCAATTATGAAGTTGCTTGGTGAAATGGTAATTCTGCTTTTTAGTTCTATGAGAAATTGCCACATTGCTTTTTACAATGGTTGAATTAATGTAAACTGTTAACAGTGTATAAAGTATGCCCTTTTCTCTGAAACCTTGACAGCAACTATTTTTTTGCTCTTTTCTTACCTATCACACAGTCAGAAAAATGCTTTGCGCATTTTCTCCTTTTTCTCATTAAAAATCAGCTGACTTTGTCTCCAGTGGTAAACACAAAATACTTCTTAATCAAACTGAACTTAAGTATATTTTCTTCCCACAGGCTCCTGAACTTTGAGCTAACCTCAGTCTGAGCTACCATACAACCCCATTTTATGTTTATCCTAAGAACATGCTGACCTCAGGGTAAAACGTTCTCTGATCTAAAATCTGATTTTATTACCCTCCATGTAAACATTCCCCTCCTACCTCATTACTAATCCTGTTTGCTTTTCCCTAGGAAAAAAAAAAAGTCATTGTCTGCCTAATCTTTTCAATCTTTGAAAATCTTATAGTTGCTACTTCCTCCTGTTGCAATACTCCTTTGAAATTCAATTTTTTACATGTATCTAACTTTTATTTGAAAAAGTCTAGAAACTGCCTCAAAACAATAACTTCATCTTCAGCAAGACCCTCCTAATACCCTTTTACATTAACCTTAACTGCATCTGCGTGTGGGTTACCAGCTTTCCAGGGCTCTGTAGATTCTCTCAGTAAAGAGGCTTCTTCCATAGCTGGGGTGAGCAGGCTAGGACATCTGCAGGGGAGGCTCCCCAAAAGGAACTAACTGGGCCTTTAAAATTAGGCTTAGCTTGGAGTCACTGGGCTTAAGCTTTAATTTCTATGTCAGAGTTATTAACTTGGTTTTTGAAACTATAACTAGGTGGTAAAATAATTCAGCAAAATTACGCAAACAGTGTTCATATAAGGGAAGAAAATTTTAAGGTGCTTACATCTTACACCTCAGTAAGAAAAGCAAATGTATTTATTCCTTCCAGACAATAAATGTATGATGTTATTATTTGTATCAAAAATCATGTAGTAAACAATTAGCCGGGCACAGTGGCTCATGCCTGTAATTCCAGCACATTGGGAGGCCAAGGTGGATGGATCACCTAAGGGCAGGAGTTGGAGACCAGACTGACCAAAATGGTGAAACCCCATCTCTACTAAAAATACACAAATTAGCCGGGTGTGATGGCAAGCGCCTGTAATCCCAGCTACTCAGGAGGCTGAGGCAGGAGAATCACTTGAACCCAAAAGGCAGAGGTTGCAGTGAGTTGAGATTGTACCACTGAACTCCAGCCTGGGTGACAAGAGTGAAACTCCATCTCAAAAAATAAATAAATAAAATAGTTACAAGGGAACACTTCTAGGAGGTACTAAGTTTCATCACATAAAATTTAGCATTAAACTCAAAAATCAAAATACCAGGATATAGAACCAGGCACGGTGGTTCACATCTGTAATTCCAGTACTTTGGGAGGCCAAGGTGGAAGGATCGTGAGGGCAGGAGTTCGAGAGCATCCTGGGCCACATGGTGAAACCCCATCTCTACTAAAAATACAAAAATTAGCTGCGCGTGGTGGTGCACCTCTGTCATCCCAGCTACTGGGGAGGCTGAGACAGGAGAACTCCTTGAATGTTTGAACCCAGGAGGCAGAGGTTGCAATGAGCTGAGATCACACCACTGCACTCCAGCCTGGGCCACACAGCAAGACTTCGACTCAAAAATAAATAAATAAATAAGACAGAAAAAAAAAAAAACCCTTTAGGTCAAAAGAAGTGAACAAAGCTTTTCAAGGTACAGATATGTCTTCCTCATGTGTCAAGTCAGGCCATTCAATTACTTGAGAGACTGTCCCATCCCATTATGCTCACTTAAGTGCTCAATAACCTCCTCTCAGGAGACTCTGAACTATGCCCCCAGTGAGTGCCTCAGGAGCATTTTATTCTGCAAGTTCTTATACCATCTCACTGGGGTCAGTTTTTTGGGTTGTTTTTTTTTTTTTTTCTTTTTTCTTTTTTCTTTTGGAGTGGTGGGTATCTTTTTTCTAGAAATTTTTTTTACTTTTTTTCTTGTACTATTTTTCTGCCCCCTAAAGGAATCCAGGAGGCAGAAATTATTTGTTTTCTCCTCAATACTAGTATCTGATTGGCTGACTAGCAATGTGTCTCCAAGAAATGAAAGCTGAATTGGGTGAAGGCAATATTAATGTCTCAAGGAATTAACTTTAAAAAAAGGTGCACCAGGAAATGCCTTTTAGCCTCTGGGCATCCACGTGCACACTTGAGAAGCTACACTCAATACCTCAGGTTGTCCTATGAGAGAATATGACCCAGAAGCTGATATTCACTAGACACTCTAGCAGACATAGCCATGGTGGGTATCTTGGTTTATCCCCATACAGTACTGAAACCAAGGTTCAAGCAAAAACTGAAGGGTGACTAAAGACACATCACCCTATAAAGTTTCCAAAAGGAAAACCTGACCCCAAAACATTCTGATAAGATATCTGTGTCTAGGGAAAATAGAAGAAAACAATGCACAGAGATATTTTACAATACAGTGTCAGGAGATTATTATTTGCTTTCTTCTCATAGGAAATATTTACAAAAAGAAAACAAATCTTTTTAAATGTGCCATCAAATGCTTTGTCAAAAACACAATTAATTGGCCAGATGCGGTGGCTCATGTCTGTAATCCCAGCTCTTTGGGAGGCCGAGGCGGGTGGACCACTTGAGGTCAGGAGTTTGAGACCAGCCTGGCCAACATAGTGAAATGCTGTCTGTACTAAAAATACAAAAATTAGCCAGATGGGGTCGTAGGCGCCTGTAATTCCAGCTGCTTGGGAGATTGAGACAGGAGGATCATTTGAGCCCAGTAGGCAGAGGTTGTAGTGAGCCTAGAGTGCCTCACTGCACTCCAGCCTGGGTGACAGAGCAAGGCTCTGTCTCAACATTTAAAAATAAAAATGATTAAAATAGGTATCAAAATGTACACTACAGGACAAATAGTTGATAAAGTGAATTAGGGAGGAGAAACTGGCATTTGGGGATGTCAGATGAAACTAGAAATTTAGTATTTTACTGCAAGCCAGAGTTAGCCTGGAGGAATAGGGGATGAGGGGTGGACTTGAGGCCCTGCTTGGGACACATGTAAAAAATTCAGGGAAAAATCAGTCCCCTGTGGAGTGTGCAAATCATTACGTGGCAGGCAATTAGATTGAGGTGTCTCTAATGCCCGGATTTCTACTTCTGAAAATAAAAATCTAAACTTAAGAGCACTTTTTGGTAAATTACTACATTGGCAGAAACAAAATTTAGGCTTAACCAAGTATAAAATGCCAATTAAACTCTGATTACATAACCAGGATATTTCCACCTTGATTGTAAAAATTAAGAAACGAGGCCGGGAGAGGTGGTTCACGCCTTTAATTCCAGCACTTTCAGAAGCAAAGGTGGGTGGATCACCAGAGGTCAGGAGTTCAAGACCAGTCTGGCCAACAAGGTGAAACCCCGTTTCTCCCAAAAATAAAAAAAATTGACCTGGTGTGGTGGCAGGCGCCTGCAATCCCAGCTATTAGGGAGGCTGAGGCAGGAGAATTGCTTGAACCCAGGAGGCAGCGGTTGCAGTACGCTGAGACAATGCCATTGTACTCCAGCCCGGGTGAGAGAGCAAAACTCCTCAAAAAAACAATACAAAACAAAAAAAAAACCCCTACATAACTGTACCTAACAAATTACTGAAATTACTCTTTATCATGAACCTTATAAAAATATTTCCTTCAAGTCCTTTCATAGACCACAAATTACAAACCATAGCTGGGTGCTCTAAAATTTTTGAAACACTCTTTGATTAAATTATTTAATATTTTCGAGGTGACGCCCATAAATTTTTAGTAGGAAAAAAACAGGCCCTGGGAAGCCCACGGACTAAAACTCTTCCTATTAATGAACCAGCACCCCGAGTCAGGATTCTCCCCTGACAACCCTCCCGTTGTCCCTGCACAATCTGGAAGAGACGCGGCGCTGCCCGTGCAGAGCTGCCCAGAGAGGGCTCCAGGCCGGGGCACAGTCACTGAGCAGGGAAGAGACAGGAGGCCCGGAGCCCGGCTGTCAGCGCAGCCGCCATCTTATCGCTGAAGCGGACTGAGGTCGAGCTGGGCAAGGAGAACTCGGGGCACAGATCGTGGAGCTGAATACGGAGAGGCCTGAGTCCCGCCACAGTCGCTTCCCACCGGTTTCAACCAGCCCCGTTCCCTCTCTCGGGACGTCGCACCTAGCACTCTCACCATTTCTAGGCTTCCAGGGGATCCTGGCGTCTTAGCTGTGGATCTCCAATACCTGCAGGTCACAGGGCCACACAGGCTGGGCTTCCTGGAGCACAGGATACAGAGCAGTGAAGAGGAGACCTAGAGCTCCAGCCGCAGCGAGAGACAAAGGCCCCGCCACATCCCGGAAGCCGCCCTGTCTGCTCCAGCTTTGTGCCTGATTGGACAGTTCCCAGTCCAGCGTCCCTGATTAGATAACGTTTAAGACCCCGCCTTCTTAGGCCCTGAGTGACAGAAGATGTGATCAGACACTGGGCTGAATGAAGGAGTGCCAGCCTAGGCTGCAGTCTTTCAGGCAGGGCTTCCTCCCTGAGCTCAGCCAGGCCCACCTCAGAGCATGGGAAAATCCCGTCTCTTCTTTGCTCTCTCTTTTTCAATGCACTCCAAATGTGAACAAAAATATTTTATGTATATTAATAATACATAAAATTTTTGTTCCAGAGAAAATCAACTTTTACTTTATTAATAGTGTATTATCAATAATAAAGCCAATTTGATAAAACGTTGTAAGTCCCTCAACCGGGCACCGTGGCTCACACCTGTAATCCCAACACTTTGGGAGGCCAAGGCAGGTGGATCTCCTGAGGTCAAGAGTCCAAGACCAGTCTGGCTAACATGGTGAAACCCCATCTCTACTAAAAATACAAAATGAGCTGGGTATGGTGGCACATGCCTGTAATCCCAACTACTCGGGAGGCTGTGGCAGGAGAATTGCTTGAACCCGGGAGGCCGAGGTTGCAGTAACCCTAGATCATGCCAATACACTCAAGTCTGAACAGTAAGAGTGAAATTTTGTCTCAAAAAGATGAAAAATAAAAAATAAAAAATAGCTGAGCATGGTGGCACATGACTGTAATCCAAGGTACTCGGGAGGCTGAGGCAGGAGAATCACTTGAACCTGGGAGGCAGAGGTTGCAGTGAGTTGAGATCACGCCACTGCACCCCAGAAAAAAAAAAAAAAATAGAAAACAAAAATAAAATAAAGTACATTGGTCTTTTTGTCCTCTCTAGATTCTTATACATATTTTATGATTTCTTATAATGTTTTAATTTTCTTTTTTTTTTTGACGGAGTTTTTCTCTGCGGCCCAGGCCAAAGTCCAGTGGCGTGATCTCAGCTCTCTGCAACCTCTGCCTTTCAGGTCCAAGGGATTCTCCTCCTCAGCCTCTCGAGTAGCTGGGATTACAGGCATGCACCACCATATCAGACTAATTTTTTGTATTTTTAGTAGAGAGTAGAGATGTGGTTTCACCATGTTGGCCAGGCTGGTCTTGAACTCCTGGTCTCAGGTGATCCACCTGCCTTAGCCTCCCAAAGTACTGGGATTATATGGGCAAGCCACGATGCCAGTCCATTTTTTAACTTTTTATATTTTATTTTAATCTACATTATTTTTACTTTTTCAATTTGAAACAACCTTTAAGCAATTTCAAAACAGGCAAATGTTTCTAACTTTTTTCATCAAGAGCATATTTTTCTTTTGTTTATACACTATTTTCTTTTAATTTCTAAGATAGAAGCTTGTTCTGTCACCCAGGCTGAAGTGCAGTGGCATGATTTCAGCTCACTGCAACCTCCACCTCCCAGGTTCAAGCGATTCTCCAACCTCAGCTTCTGGAGTAGCTGGGATTACAGGAGTGCACCATCATGCCCGGTTTATTTCCTTATTTTAACCAGTGACTGGAATTTGCCATGTTGCTCTGGCTGGTCTTGAACTCCTAAGCTCAAAATGATCTGCCTATCTCAGCCTCCTAAAGTGTTGGGATTACAAGGCATGAGCCATGACACCTGGCCTTAAACACGCTCTTTGAATAATTAGTTTTTTTTACATCTAGTAGTCTTAGTTTTTCATATATATATATATATAAAATTACATTAACTCTTAAACTAATTCTTAGTGAAATCCCCTAGGAAGTAATTTTGAACCGTTTTATTTATGTATTTTAATGTTAAATACAGTGAGTTCTAAATTTCTCTTCAAAGAATCAGTATGTCAGTATATTCAGCTCTCTTATTCTTTATTCTCCATTTTAAAGTTTAACTTCTTCACTGTTTATGTCTCCAGTTTTAGTAAACAACCTTCTCACCAGTACTAATCAGTAGTTTACATCTGTACTCCTGGTCACCTGCTCTGACCTGAGTCACCTTTGGTAACCTGTTCCATAAAAGTATTTCTCGCCCAAACTGCTCACCTCACCACTCTGGCTGTAACACCTCCTCTTTTTAAAACAGCCAATGGGAATTAGTTTAGACAGTGCAGTCCAACCCTAGCCAACAGGGGAATGACAGAGCAGTAGGGGCTACCTGTGTCAGGGCTAAGAACCCCTTTCCCTCCCTTCTTCAAGTGTGCTCTTGCCATTGCTCCATTCGTGAGATGCACCCTTCTATAAAAGTAAATATTGCCTTGCTGAGAAAATTTACATTCAAGTACTATTTCTTTTGCACCACCAAAAATTTGCTTCTAACATTTAATAAAAGATGTTTTTTCAAATTTTCTCTTAGCTAACAAATCTAAATATAGTTAGCTTTTTTATAACATATTAAAGATTCTGAGCTGGGTGCAGTGGCTCACACCTGTAATCCCAGCACTTTGGGAGACTGAGGTGGGTAAATCACAAGGTTAAGAATTGGAGACCAGCCTGGCAAATATGGTGAAACTCCATCTCTACTAAAAAATACAAAAATCAGATGGGCGTGGTGGTGTGCACCTGTAGTCTCAGCTACTCAGGAGGCTGAGGCAGGAGAATCACTTGAACCCAGAAGGCAGAGGTTACAGTGGGCCAAGATTGCACCACTGAACTCCAGCCTGGTAACAGAGTGAGACTCCATCTCAAAAATATAAAAAAATAAAATAAAATTTAAAAATTCTGGTTAGGCATGTTGGCTCATGCTTATAATCCCAGCAGTTTGGGAGACCAAGAAATGAAGACTGTTTAAGCCCAGGAATTTGAGATGAGCCTGGGCAACATGCCAAAAACACATGTCTAAAAAAATTTTTTTAATTAACTGAGCATGGTAGCCTGCACATTTAGTACCAGTTATTCAGGAGGCTGAGGGAGGAAAATTGCATAAGCCCAGAAGTTGAGGCTGCAGTGAACCCTCATTAAGTCACTTCACTCTATTCTGGTGACAGAGACCCTTTCTAAACAAAACAAAACAAACAGCCAAAACATAAAGTTAAACTTATGGGGTTTTGTGTTTTTTTGTTTTTGTTTGTAATTATTAATACTTCCAAAGTTTTTAAGGTACAGGTGATGCTTGGTGACATGGATAAGTTCTTTTGTAATCATTTCTAAGATTTAGGTGCACCCATCCCCCAAGCAGTGTACACTGTACCCAATAAATAGTCTTTTACCCCTCACCCCCTCTCCTGCCCTTTCTGCTGAGTACCCAGAGTCCATTATACAATTCTTATGCCTTTGCATTCTCATAGCTTAGTTCCCACTTATAAGTGAGAACATGCAGTGTTTGATTTTTTATTCCTGAGTTACATAGAATAATGGTCTCCAACTACATTGAGATTGCTGCAAATGCTATTATGTTATTCCTTGTTATGGCTGAGCAGTATGCATTGGTATACATATGCCACATTTTCTTTTTCTACTCATTAGCTGATGGGCATTAGGCTGCTTCCATATTTTTGCAATTGCAAATTGTGCTGCTATAAACATGCATGTGCAAGTGTCTTACTCATATAATTTCTTTTTCTTCATGTAGATATCCAGTAGTAGGATTGTTTAATCAAATGGTAATTCTACTTTTATTTAATGAATCTCCATACTGTTTTTCATAGTGGTTGTACTAGTTTACATACCCACCAGCAGTGAAAAAGTATTCTTTTTTCACCATAGCCATGCCAACATGTATTATTTTTTGATGTTTTAATTATGGCTGGTTTTCCAGGAATGAGGTGGTATCACCTTGTGGTTTTGATTTGCATTTTCCTGATCATTAATCATTGGCAATGTTGAGTATATTTATCTATGTTTCTTGGCCATTTGCATATCTTGAGAATTAATTAAGTCTCATCTGTCTTTGTTTTTTGTTGCATGTGCTTTTGGGTTCTTGCTCATGTACTCTTTGCAAAAGCCAATGTCTAGAAGAGTTTTTCCAATATTCTAGAATTATTATAGTTTCAGGTCTTAACATTTTTGATCCATCTTGAGTTGATTTTTATTTTGTTTATTCTTGCTTTGGCTATGCAGGCTCTTTTTTTGTTTCATATGAATTTTAGATTTTGTTTTTTAGTTCTGTGAAGAACTATGTTATTTTCATGGGAATTGCATTGAATTTGTAGATTGCTTTTGGTAGTATAATCATTTTTACAATACAAAGTGTACACATCTATAAGAATAGGATGTGTTTTCATTTGTTTGTGTTATCTATGATCTCATTAAATTTTTTTTTTTTTTTTTTTTAGGAGTCTCGCTCTGTTACCCACGATGAAGTGCAGTAGCATGATCTTAGCTAACTGCAACCCTCACCTTGTGGGTTCAAGCGATTCTCCTACCTCAGCCTCCTAAGTAGCTGAACTACAGGTGCACGCCACCATACCTGGCTAATTTTTGTAGTTTCAGTAGTTACGTGGTTTCACAATGTTGGCTAGGCTGGTCTTGAACTCCTGATATCGTGATCCACCCACCTCAGACTCCCAAAGTGCTTGGATTACAGGTGTGAGCCACTGCACCAGGCCTCTTTCAGCAATGTTTTATGGTTTTCTTGTAGCAATATTTCATCACCTTCATTAGGTACATTCCTAATTATTTTATTTTTGTGCTGCTGCTTTAAAAGGGGTTGAGTTTTCGATTTAAATACCAGTTTGGTTGCTGTAGGTGTATACAAATACCACTAATATTTGCACATGGATTTTGTATTCTGAAATTTACTGATTTATCAGACCTAGGAGCTTTTTGATAAGTATTTAGGGTTTCCTAAGTATGTGATTATAATATCAGTGAACAGCGGCAATTTGAGTACCTCTTTACCAACTTGGGTGCTCTTTCTTTTCTTTTCTTTCTTTTCTTTTCTTTCTTTGTCTCTCTCTCTCTCTCTCCCCCTCCCCTCCTCTCCCCTCCTCTCTCTCTCTCTCTCTCTCTCTCATAGATCTGGATAGGAATTCCAGTACTATGTTGAATAGAAGTGGTGAGAGTGGGCACTATGGTCTTCTTCCAGTTCTCAGAGAAAATGTTTTCAACTTTTTCCCATTCAGTGTAATGTTGGATGGGGGTTTGTCATAGACGGCTTAAAAAAATTTTTTTTGGAAGAGATTGATTCTGAGCCAAATATGAGTGACAATGGCCTGTGATTCCGCCCTCAAGAAGTCCTGAGAACATGTGCCCAATGTGGTCAGGGTACAGCTTGCTTTTATATATTTTGGCATGAGACATCAATCAAATACATTTAAGAAATACATTGCTGGCCAGGCAAGGTGGTTCACGCCTGTAATCCCAGCACTTTGGGTGGCCGAGGCGGGTGGATCATGAGGTCAGGAGTTTGAGACGAGCCTGGCCAAGATGGTGAAACCCCGTCTCTACTAAAAATACAAAAATTAGCCAGGTGCAGTGTTGGGTGCCTGTAATCCCAGCTACTTGGGAGGCTGAGGCAGGAGAATCACTTGAACCCTGGAGGCAGAGTTTGCATTTAGCAGAGATTGCACCACTGCACTCTAGCCTGGGCAACAGAGAAAGACTCTGTCAAAAAAAAAAAAAAAAAAAAGGCAAAAAGAAAAGAAATATATTGGCTTGGTTCAGAAAGGCGGGACAACTCAAAGTGGGTGGCTTCCAGGTAAATTTAAATATTTTTGTGGTTGACAATTGGTAGAATTTATCTGAAGATCTGGGATCAATGAAAAGGAAGGTTTAGGTTAAGGTAAAGGATTGTGGAAACCAAGTTTTATTGTACAGAGGAATCTCTCAGATAGGTGACTTAAAAGAGAGAGCAGGTTGTAAAATGTTTCTTATCAGACCTAAACAGGTGCCTGGCTCTTAGTTGATTATCTCCTGCATCTGCAAAAAGAAAAAGGAAAATAAAGAGGAAAGGGGATTCTCTATAGAATGTTAATTTTTCCCACAAGAGACTTTGTGAGGCAATTTCAAGGTATGAAAAGGAAATATATTTTGAGTTTAAATATTTTTTTCTTGTCTCATAATGTTATGCCAGAGTCAGACTGAAAAGTAAGCCCTGACACATAAGGTCAAATAAACCCCATCTGGTGAGAATTTGTGGTTTGTAGGGCATGAATCCCTAGACCCCTTATGTAGGAATCTGGGCAAAGTAAAAAAATTAGAGGGCAGGCACGGTGGCTCACACTTATAATCCCGACACTTTGGGAGACTGACGCAGGAAGATCACAAGGTCAGAAGTTCGAGAGCAGCCTGACCAACATGGAGAAACTCCATCTCTACTAAAATTACAAAAATTAGCCGAGTGTGGTGGCACACACCTGTAATCCCAGCTACTTAAGAGACTGAGGCAGGAGAATCACTTGAACCCAGAGGCTGAGGTTGCAGTGAGCCGAGATTGTGCCACTGCACTCCAGCATGGCGACAGAGTGAGACTCCATCTCAAAAAAAAGAAAAGAAAAAGAAAAAACAGAGCTTCGTCCTCAGTCCCTCTTCTTGGCCAAAAAGCATTCCACAGACTGCATATGCAGGCCAACAGCAGCAGGTCCCATGGCACTAGGAAGGGTTACTCCTAGAGTTGTCTGATCTGGTCATTAGGTGAGGTCCCACAATGCTAGGAAGGCTCTATCCTAGTCTGGCCGGTGGTAATAGTTTTAAATATTAGCAATCTGGATAATGCAGGGAGGACATGGTATGACCTGATGTAACAGCCAATTGTTTAAGGGGTGAGATGGAGTCAGGCCAAGGGTATAATCAAAAACAAAAATAAAGGGAAAAAAATGCCAGATCAAATCTATTTTCTGGGCTATCATGATTCAGGTCTTTAATTCTACCTTTCCTTCTACTGTATCTGGCATAATATTTACAAGAAACATATAAAAAGATAGCAAGGATTAGGCAAACAAGATTATAGGTAGAGTCAGAGGGCAGTAAACAGCCTAACCAACCAAAAAACCACTGCATGCATCTTCATAGTTTTTGATCAGACTCACAGTGCATTTACCCTTCTTATCAAGTTATTTGGATCTTGTGATAAATGTTGAGAATTGCAGGACCAACATTAAATTAGAATTGAATAAATTTAATCTCTTTTCCAGCCAATTTATCTCCATAGGTATAGTATCCTGAGGAGAGTATAAATTAAATGCAAGCAATGCCTGGTCCTTGCTGTCTAAATTGTTATAGACTTGTTAACAGTAGACAAATATATTTTCCCCCCAACTTTTGTATTGCACAGTATACTGGTATTTGGGAAAAGGTTTTGTCACAGGAGAAGTCATATAATTCTAGTGTCAGTTTTCCCTTGGCAAGATTCCCTATGGCTGAGGGCCTTAAGAGTCAAAAGACTTATAGCCAATTAAGTGTTCCAGGGCAGATAGGAATGGATGTAGACAGGCATTTTTTACTTCTTAAAGTTATTTTAAGTTAAAAATACAACAGCAAAACCAAAAGGAAAAGTTACAAGACTGACTTATATATTTTTTTTCTTTTAGACAGAGCAGTGGCATGATCCCAGTTCACTGCAACCTCTGCCTCCCGGGTTCAAGCAATTCTTCTGCCTCAGCCTCTTGAGTAGCTGGGATTACAGGTGCCCGCCAACATGCAGGGCTAATTTTTATTTTTTTAGTAGAGATGGGGTTTCACCATGTTGGTCAGGAGATCTCGAACTCCTGACCTCATGATCCACCTGCCTTGGCCTCCCAAAGAGCTGGGATTACAGACGTGAGCCACCACGCCCAGCCACAACTTTTTGAATGTCTGATAGAATTGAGCTGTAAATGGATCTTGTCCTGAACTTTTTGGCAATTTTTTTTTTCTGAGTTTTGCTTTGTCACCCAGACTGGAGTGCAGTGGCACAATTTTGGCCTACTTCAACCTCCACTTCTTGGGTTTGATTTTCCTGCCTCAGCCTCATGAGTATCTGTTACTATGGACACAAACCACCATGCATGGCTAATTTTTGTAGTTTTAGTAGAGACAGGGTTTTGCCAGGCTGGCCTGAAACTCTTGACCTCAAGTGATCCACCCAGCCTCAGCCTCCCAAAGTTCTGGAATTACAGGCATGAGCCACTGCACGCAGCCGGCAATTTTTTTTTTTTTTTCTTGAGATGAAGTCTCACTTTTGTCCTCCAGGCTGGAGTGCAATGATGCGGGATTACAAGTGTGAGCCACCGTGCTCGGCCTTATAGTTTTGTTTTTGTTCTCCTAAACTATTTTGGGTTTCTTATTTGTTTTTGTTTTTATTTGAGACTGAGTCTCACTCTATCACCCAGGCTGGAGTACAGTGGCGCGATCTTGGCTCACTGCAACGTACGCCTCCAGAGTTCAAGCGATTCTCCTGTCTCAGCCTCACAAGTAACTGGGATTACAAGAACCCACCACCACGCCTGGTTTTTTGGGTTTGTTTTTGTGTATTTTTAGCATAGACTGGGTTTCAACATGTTGGCCAGGCTGGACTGGAACTCCTGACCTCAAGTGATCTGGCCTCCCAAAGTACTGGTAGAGTGTGTGTAAGTTGATGACAATCTTTGCTATTGACTGGGTGTGAATATAACTTTCACAATCTTACCTGTGTGGTTGGCCCTATCAGGGCACTTTGAGGACGGTAAATGGTGTGCATGAGAGTTGCAACCTGCTCTGCGAACTTTGTACTGCTCTGGACCCATCATCTTATGTGATCAACATCTCTCCAATTGGCTGAGTCCAGAGAGGAGAGTCTTCACGCACCTATGACCTGGGTTTTAAAATGAGTCGCCATCACAGCTGCGGCCCCATGTTCACATGTGATAGTCACAATTTCGACTGTGGACTGCATCTGTCCATGAGAATTATGGGTTTTTTCCATGTGTGAGGATGACAATTTTAAAAATTGGCAGGGTGTGCTTACATGAAATACAATCTAACCTGTTTGCTGGGAACTGTGATGATATGCTCTGTACCATCCAAGTGCTTTATACAATAAATGAGAGAACGAGAGAATGGTAATTCTCTGTAACCTTCATACAGAGAGGAGACCCGGGATTCTACCTTTTTTTTTTTTTTTTTTTTTTGAGACAGAGTTTTGCTCTTGTTGCTCAGGCTGGAATACAATGGCATGATCTCAGCTCACTGCAACATCTGCCTCCTGGCTTCAAATGATTTTCCTTCCTCAGCCTCCCAAGTAGCTAGGATTACAGGTAAGCCCCAACATGCCCTGATAATTTTGTATTTTTAGTAGAGAAAAGGTTTCTCCACGTTGGTCAGGCTAGTCTTGAACTCCCGACCTCAGGTGATTCACCCACTTCGGCCTCCCAAAGTGCTGGGATTACAGGCATGAGCCACCGTGCCTGTCCCCTTTACTCCTTTTTCTAAGCCTAGCTGTGAGAGACACTATCTCTTCTGTTGGCTGGTACAAGGTATTAGAGCCATCATCAAACCTATGAGCTGTGCCGAGATACATGTTACCAACGAACTTGTTGGCAGAAAGCACCCAGGAGAGTCACATCACCTGGATGCTGGGCCACTGATCTGTAAATTTTTTCCCTGAGGGCTGTGGCAAGGCAGAGGAGTCATATCTTCTGGGTTTTCACCCAGTGGCATGTTATAATTTTTTCCTGAAAGTTATACACATGCAGGAGAGACACATCACCAGGTGGCTGGGCGCTGCAGTGTGTCACAATCTTTCCTGCGGGCAGAGTGCAGGCAGAAAAGGCATCATATCCTTTATGTAATGGATGCAGATACATGTCACAAGAACCCCTGTGGACAGGGCTGAGGCAGGAGCCTCCCAATTTTTAAGTGTTTTGCCCAGTGAAACGTCACAATATTCAGAATATGTGGTTGCTAGATAGAAGAGTCACATGACCTAAGTTCTGGTTTCAGTGATATGTCACAATCTTTCTTTTTCACAGGGTTCAGGGAGGACAGAAGTCATATCACTGAGATGATGAACAAAAATAATTGTCCCAATAACCCCAAGCTCATGGTACATGTGAGAGAGTTGAATCACACATGTGTTGAACCCAGTGACATGTCAAAATATACAACTTATGCAGGGCCCAGGCAGGAGAAGACAGTATCTTCACCTAAGTGTCAAGCCCAGTGATACATCACAATACCTTCTGTGACAGAGTCCAAGCAGTAGAGAAAAGTCACATTACCTAGATGCTGAATCAAAAAATGTGTCACAAAAATCACTAAGCAGAGAGCCCAGACAGGAGAGTCAAATTACCTAAATGAGGGGCTCAGAGGTATGTTGCAATGACCTCTGTGGGTAGGACTCAGGTGAAACAAGGGAGTCACATTTTCTAGGTGCTGAGTAAAGCTATATGCCACAATCACCCAATTTGATACGCCCAGGCAAGAGAAGAGAGTCATATCATGTAAGTGCCAGGCCAATTGATGTGTCACATTCCTCATTATGGACAGTTCCTAGGAAGAAAAGGAGAATCACATCATCTAGGTGATGGGCCTAGAGAAGTCACAAAAAGTTGTACGAGCTGGGATCATGCAGAAAAATCGAATCACTTGTGTGTTGAGCCTAGCAATAAGTCACTCTCTTTTCTGTGGGCATGGACCAGGCAGGGGAGGAGTCATAATACCTAGGTGCTGGGCCCAGAGATAGATCACAATCTCTACTACTGGTAAAGCCCAGGCAAAAAAGCAGAGTCACATCAAATAGTTCATGGGCCAAGAGATATGTCACAATGCCCCCAGTAGGCAGGGTTTAGGCAGGAGGAAAATTACATTGGTGCTGGTCACTACAGTATGTCACAATGTCTTTTAAGGGCAGGACCAGGCAAAATAACTTGCTGATGGGCGTAGTGATATGTCATTTTTTTTTCTGGGCAAAATCTAGGAAAAAGAGACAAGTCACATCAGCTCTGTGCTGAAACTAGCAATAGACATCATTATCCCACAGCGAACAAGGATCAGGCAGGTGAAAAGATTCACATCACCTGGGTGATTGGCACAAACATATGTCAAAATATCCCTGGAAGGCAGTGGCCAGGCAGGAGAGCTGCAACACCTGGGTAGTAAAATTAGCTATACTTTACCATAGCCTAACTAGACAGGGCACAGTGGCAGAGTTCCATCAGGCAACTGTAGGTGCTGAGGCTGGGTGCTGAGCCCAAGGATATGTCACAATGTTCCTGTGGGCAAGGCTCAGGCAGGAGAAAAACTACTTCTTCTCCCTCTTCTTCTTTTCTTAGATGTAGTCTTACACTATCCCCAGTCTGGAGTGCAAAGGCTCAATCTCGGCTCATTTGCAACCTCCACCTCCCAGGTTCAAATGATTCTCCTGCCTCAGCCTCCCGAGTAGCTGGGATTACAGCCACTTGCCACCACACCCAGCTACTTTTTGTGTTTTTAGTAGATACAAGACTTCATTCACCATGTTGACCATGCTGGTCTTGAACTCCTGACCTTGTAATCCACCTGCCTTGGCCTCCCAAAGCGCTGGAATTACAGGCAGGAACCACCTCACCTGGCCTGAGAGGAGAGTCACCTCTTTCTAGGTGATGAGGCGGGAAACATGCCACAAAGCCTCCTGTGGGCAGTGCCCGGGCAGGAGCCTCTCATCCCCTAGGTGTTGGGCCAAGAGCTATGTCACAATACTCTTAATATTCTATACCCTGGTAATAAAGGCAAGTTATATCACCTAAGTATTAGGTCAAGGGATATGTCACAATTCCTCTTTCATCAAGGCCCAGACATAAGTGGAGAGTCACACCACCTGAGTGATGAATGAAAAGATACATCATCTTACCCCTGTAGCCAAAGCCCATGCAGGAGAGTTACATCACCTAGGTTTTGGCCAACATAAATAATGTAAGCAGGGTTTAGGCAGGAGAAAAGAGTAACATCACCTAGGATCCTGGCCAAGCAATATATCAAACTCTCTTTTTGGGTATATTTCAAGCAGTAGAGAGTCACATCACCTGGGTTCCCAGTCCAGCAATTATGTCACAATGCCCCCTGTGAAAATGACTGAAGAATAAGAGGAGAGTAACATAACCTAGAAGCTAGGCCACGCTGTGTGTCACAATCACACCTGTGAGCAAGGCCTAGGTATGAGAGGAGAGTCACATCAAGTTAAGTACTGGGCCACGCGACATATCAGAATTCCCATGTGGACAGGTTTCAGGAAGACATCACCTAGGTGCTGGGTGCAGGAACATGTGACTATGTCTCTTACAGGCAAATGCACGGTAGGAGAGGGGAGGGGATAACATCAAACATCTGATGGGCCAAGAGATATGTTACAATGCCCCCTGTGGGCACAGTCCAGGCTGGAGACACTTATCACCTTGGCGTTGGGTCCCTGAATATATGACAGTGTCTTCTGAGGGCAGGCTCAAGGCAAAAGAGTAACATTATGCTGCTGGGCCCAGCGGTTTGTTACAATCTCTGCTGCAGTTGAAACCTAGAAAGAAGAGAAGAGTCAGGCCGGGTGCAGTGGCTCATGCCTGTAATCCCAGTACTTTGGAAGGACAAGGCAGCCGGATCACCTGAGGTTAGAAGTTCGAAACCAGCATGGCCAACATGGCGAAACCCCGTCTCTACTATAAATACAAAAATTAGCCGGGCGTGGTGGCACATGCCTGTAATCCCAGCTACTTGGGAGGCTGAGGCAGAACAATTGCTTCAACCCAGGAGGCAGAGGCTGCAGTGAGCTGAAATCATGCCAGTGCTCTCCAGCCTGGGCAACAGAATGAGACTCCATCTCAAAAAAAAAAAAAGAAAGAAAGAAAGAAAGAAAGAAAAAGAAAAGAAGAGTTACACCAGCTAGGTGTACTGGGCCTAGCAATATGTCACAAGATGTTTTGTGAGAAGGAACTAGGCAGTAAAAGGGAGTCACATCACCTGGGTGATGAACACAGAGATATGTGACTCCCGCAGGCAGAACCCAAACAAGAGAGTTACATTACCTGGGTTTTAGACCCAGCAGTATGTCACAATGATCCATGTGGGCAAAGCAGAGGCAGGAGAGTAACATCACCTAGCGGGGAGGGCAGCGGTATTTCACAATTCTCACTGTGGATAGCACCAAAGCAGGAGAGAAAACACCCATCACTTGGGTGCAAGGTCCAGTGATATGTCACAATGCCCCATATGAAAACACAGAGGCAAGAAAAGAGGGTCACATCACCTAGTTTCTGGTCCAGCGATATGTCACGATTCCATCTGTGGGTTAAATCCAGGCAGGAGAGTAAACCCACTCAGGTTCTACACAGAGGCATATGTCACAGTCACACGTGCAGGAAGGTCCAAGATGAGATTAACAATCCTGTACACATCCCGCTTCTGTGTGCAGCAGCAAGGCAGGAGAGGAGACTCACAATACCTGGGTGCAAGGCTCTGAGATATGTTATAATGTCTTTTTCAGGTAACACCCAAGGCAGAAGAAAAGAGTTATATCACTTAGGTGCTGGGTTCAGCAGTACGGCACAATACTATTTCTAGGCTGGGCCAATTCTGAAGAATCACATTTCTCAGGTGCTGGGCAGAAGTGTGTGTCAAAATCACACCTGAAGGAAAGACCAGAGATGAGATTAACAATCCTATACAGCCGGGCGCGGTGGCTCAAGCCTGTAATCCCAGCACTTTGGGAGGCCGAGACGGGCGGATCACGAGGTCAGGAGATCAAGACCATCCTGGCTAACCCGGTGAAACCCCGTCTCTACTAAAAAATACAAAAATCTAGCCGGGCGAGGTGGCGGGCGCCTGTAGTCCCAGCTACTCGGGAGTCCCGAGGCAGGAGAATGGCGTGAACCCAGGAGGCGGAGCTTGCAGTGAGCTGAGATCCGGCCACTGCACTCCAGCCTGGGCGACAGAGCAAAACTCCGCCTCAAAACAAACAAACAAACAAACAAACAAAAAACAATCCTATACATACCCTAATTCTTTGTATGAGAGTCAACACCTCCTGTAGGTTGGGTCTAAGTATGTAAGTCGCAATTTTTAGAATGAGCTGAATCACTGAATGAGAAACTCAATCCCTCTTACTGGCTGTGTCACCTTAGTGGGATCAAACAGGTGTGTTCAATCTTGGTCTGAAAGTCACCAACTTACGTTTGGACTGGATTCACTTACGAGAGTAAATTTTCCAACTTGCGACTGTCTCTGCATATGAGATTCAGAACCTCCAGTGGACTGTTCTTGTAAAAAAGTGATCATCTTTACTGTCAGTTGGGTGTACATGAATGTCAAAACCTCAACTGTACACTGAGTCTAGTTAGAACACTCTCTGTACCAATCGAGGAATTTATAAGGTATGCATGACAGTTGCAATCTTTGGTGGCTGGGAGACATTTGTGCTGGTATGGACCCATGATCATACCTGTGGCTCTATGCCCAGATATGAGAGTTAACATCTCTGTAATGGCTGGGTCCAGATATGAGAGTTGTCACCTGCCTATAAGCTAGGCTTACTAATGAGTCACCACCTCATGTTGCCTGATGTTCACATATGACAGCCACAATTTCAACTCTGCACTGCATCCACATGCAAGATTTAAGACCTCACCAGTAGGCTCTGTCCACGGATGAGGGTGACAATCTTAACAATTGGGAAACTGTGCGTATATAAAACAATCTCATCTGTTTTCTGGACCCTGTTACGACAGTCTCTGTACCACTTCAGGGCTTTATACAATATGTGAGAGAGTGTAATTTTCTTTGACCTTCCTACAAAGGGGACAGTGAGAATCTTACCCATTTTCCTAAGTCCAATATGAGAGATAGTATGTCTCCTATTGACTGATTTCAAATATAAGAGTCAACATCGCACCTATGATCTGAACAAAGACATGTCACAATCTCCCCTGTGGATAGGGAGAGAGCAGGAGAGTTATATCATCTGCGTAATAGGCCAGGGGTATGTCACAATCTTCTCTGAGAACAGGCACAAGGCAGAAGAGTTAAAAACTGGGTGCTTAGTCAGGCATATAGATTTTCTCCTGAAACCAGGGCACAGACAGTAGTCACGTCACCTGGGTGCTGAGACCAGTGGTATGTCACAATGTTCCCTGTAAGCAAAGCTCAGGCAGGAGAAACACATCACTTTTCTGTGCCAGAAGATAAGTCACAATCTCTCATATGAGGAAAGTCTTGGTAGAAAAGGAGAGTCATATCAAAGAGGTGATGCTCTTAAAGATACGTCACAATGCTCTGTTGTTACGGTCCATACAGAAGACTCACGTCACCTTGTTGCTGGGCCCAGCAATATGTCACAATGCCTTTTCAGGTCCAGGCCAAGGCAAAACAGTGATGTCACATTGGTGTAGAGCTCCACAATATGTCTCAGTCTCCCTTGCCAGCAGAACTTATGATGGAAGAAGAATCACATTGTTTGGTACGGAGCCAAGGGATATGTCACAAATGCCCCCTGTGAGCAGGGATCAGGTAGAAGACAGTCATATCATGAGGGTGAGGTCTGAAAATACATGTCACAATGCTCCTTGTGGGCAGTAGAGTTGCATTACCAAGGTGTTGGATCCAGCAATATGTCACAATTGCTTCTGTGGTCAGGGGACAGGCAGGAGAGTCACAAAACCTGGGTGTGGGGCCCAGAGATATGTGACAACACATTCTGTGGGCAGTACCGAGGCAGGGGAGGAGACTCTCATCACCTAAGTGCAAGGCCCAGCGATATGTCACAATGTCCCCTGTGAGCAGCACCAATGTAGAAAAATAGAGTCATATCCCCTCAGTTCTGGGTTCAGCTATATGTCACTATTCCATCTGTGGGCTGGTCTTAGGCAAGAGAGTCAGATCACTCAGGTGCTGGGCAGAGAAATATGTTACAAGTAAACCCGTGGGAAGGTGCAGGGATGAAATTAACGATCCCACACATGTTCCGGTTTTAGGTATAGGAGGTTAACCCTTCCTATATGTTGTATCTAAGGACAGGAGTTACAATCTCAATGGTGAACAAAATTTGTACCTGACAGCCTATACTCCTGCTGTGGATTTTGTCTAATTAGTGAAGTCACAGCGTCATAGGTGTGCTGATTCTTGCTCTGTCACCAGCTCACCTGTGGACTGGATCCAAATATGAGAGTCAATTTTTCCACTTTTGACTTCCTCTATGTGTGAGATTCAGAACTCACAATGATGATGTGTACTGTTTGATGGGTGTTCATGTAACAGTAAAAGTCTCCTCTGTGTGCTGGGTCTTGTTAAGTACGCTGTTTTGTTTTGTTTTTTTGTTTTTTTTGAGACGTAGTCTCGTACTGTTGCCTGTGCTGGAGTGCAGTGGTGTGACCTTGGCTCACTGAAACCTCTGCTTCTCGGGTTCAAGTGATTCTCCTGCCTCAGCCCCCTGAGTAGCTGAAATTACAGGCGCTTGTGAGGGATCAGTCAGAATAGTAAGAAAAACTATAGGGAAAGGACACAAACCTTCTGAAAGGTCAGAAGGTTCTGCAAAGCCCCAGGGGAGAATAGCTGAAGGCAGCTGTTCTAAAACCGTGAGGCAGAGGGCCAGGAGTAGGTACAGCAGAGTGTAGGGGAATTTATCTTAAACAGGTTTGTTTACTTATATTGAACTGACCTTTCATCCCGTGGATGATGACCAGGAACGGACCTTTCATCATCCATGGGAGTGACATTCCCTGAAAGGGGAACAATAAATGTTAATTACCTACAGGTTGTGTTTGCTCCAGGTTTTTGGCATTGTGCCTGCACTGAACGAAACCAAGCAGCTCCAGCTTCTTGGGGCAGCTCTCTGGTCACTAGAGCCAGGCCATTATCTAGCTGCTGTTACTCTGCATACCTGTGTCTGAGTACTAATTTTATCCATCGGTCAGGGCCTGCAGGACAGACCCAGCAGGCGGCCACCACCACGCCCAGCTAATTTTTTGTATTTTTAGTAGAGACAGGTTTTTACCATGTTGGCCAGGCTTATCTCAAACTCCTGACTCATGATCCACCTGCCTAAGCCTCCCAAAGTGCTGGAATAACAGGCGTGTTACACTAGTACACTCTCTATACTATTCAAAGGCTTTATCCAGTATAAATAAGAGTCACAATTTACTCTAAAATCATGTTTGTAAGTACCCATGACCGTACTTGTGGCTGTAAGCCCAAGCATCAGAGCCAACATCTCTCCAGTTGGTAGCGTTTATATAGTAGAGTCCTCATCTGCTATGTTCTGAGTTTAGAAGTGCGTCATCATCTCAACTGTGGCCAGAGGCTCACATATGACAGTCACAATTCCAACTCTGGACAGTGTTTGCATTTGAGATTCAAGACCTCAGCAATGGGCTATTTTCATGTGTGAGGGTGATCATCCTAATGGCTGCTGAGGTGTGCATATAAGAAACAATCTCACCTTTGTGCTGTGTGACCTGGGATAACACTCTTTGTAACACTTGAGGGCATTATATGATATGTTGGAGTGTGGCAATTCTTTATCACCTTCATAAAAAGAGAAGACCAAGAATATGACTCATTTTTCTAAGTCGAGCTATGAGAGACAGTATTTCTTCTAATAGCTGACTAGAGGTAATGAGAGTCGTCATCACACTTATAAACTGACTATAGTACATGTCTCCATTTAACCCGTAGGTAGGGAGTTAGCAGGAGAGTCACATCACCTGTGATTTCAGCCAAGGGTATCTCACAGGCTTCCCTGAGGGAAAGAAACAAGCAGGAGTGTCACATTACCTGGGTGCTCAGCCAGGGATATGTTACCATTCTCTCCTGAAAGCACAGCACAGGCAACAGTCACAACACCTAAGTGCTGAGCTCAGCATTATGTCACAATGCTCCCTGGGGGTAAGACAGAGGCAGAACACCCATATCACCTGATGTCTCATTCCAGGGATATGTCACAATCTTTCCTGTGCAGGGCAGGTTGTAGGCAAGAAGTGTCACATCTTTTAGGTCATGGATGCAGATATATGTCACAAGGTCCCCGTGGGCAGAGCCCAGGCAGGAGCATACAATCCCATAAGTAGTGGGCCTAGTAATATTTACAATACCCATAATATGTGAGGCCGAGGAAAAACAGGAGAATTGCATTACCTAGTTACTGGGTCCAGTGATATGCCACAATCCTCCCTTGCCCTCTGTGAAATGAGAATAGACTCACATTACCTAAATACTGGGTCCAGCAATAAAGCACAATCCCAGCTGTACGTTGGGCTCAGGCAGGAAAGTCAAACTATTCAGATGCTAAAAAGAGGTGTATGTCACAAACACACCTGAATGAAGGTGGAGGTATGAGATTAACGATTTCACACATTTTTTAGTTCTAGCTATGAGACATAATACCCTCTGTATGTTGGGTGTAAGTACATGAGTGACAATCTCAGTGATGGTCTGAATTTGTGTATGAGAAGCTCAATCCCTCCTGCAAATAGTGTCATTTTACTGAAGTCACTGACTCACAGGAGTGTTGAATCTTGGTCTCAGAGACACTAATATCTCTATGGACTGAATTAACATATGAGATTAAATTTTCCAACTTTTGACTGTATCTGCATAAGAGCTTCAGAACCTCAACAATGAGCTGTGTTTATGTGGAAAGATGACAGTGTTTACTGTTGGCAGCTATGCATATGAGTGTCACAACCTCTCCTGTGTGCTGAGTTCTGTTAGGACATTCTCTGTACCTCTTGACAACTTTACACGGTATGTGAGAGAGTGTTAATTCTTTATGACCTTCATACAAAGAGGAGATCCAAGACATTACTCATTTTTCTGACCCTAGCTATGAGAGAGAGTGTATCTGCTACTGGTTTTTTCAAAGTATGAGAATCATTATTGCACTTTTAAGTTTGGGCAAGGTATGCATCACAATCCCACCAATGAAAAGGGACTGGCTAGTAGACTCACATCACCTGTGTTTTGGGGCAGTGATATGTCACAATCTTCTTTGAGGACAGGGACAGGGCAGAAGTGTCATACCACCTGGGTGCTCGATTGGGGATATGTTACAATCTCCTCCTGAAAGCAGAATACAGTCAGCAGAGGCACATCACCTGGATGCTAGGCCCAGTGATATGTTACAATGATCTGTGGGCAAGGACCAGGCAGGAAAAACACATCACCTGATTGCTGAGAATAGTGATTCATCACAATCTTCCCAGTGGTCAGGGTGCAGGCAGAAAAGGCGGGTTAAATCTCCAAGATAATGGATACAGAGATAACGTCACAAGGCCACTTATGTGCTGGGCTCAGGCAGAAGCCTCCCATCTCATGTGTGTTGAACTCAGTGATGTCACTATATCCAAAATATGTCAGAAACAAGAAAAATAAAAGGGTCACATCACCTAGGTGATGGAAAGGAGATATGTCTTAATACATCTGTGGGCAGTTCCCATGCCATAAAGTTGTATCACCTAGGTGCTGAATCCAGGCATATGTCACAACACACAATGTATGCAAGGCTTAGGCAGAAGAGGAGAGTCATAACACATAGGTGGTAAGTCCAGCAACACATCACAAATCCCTGCTTGGGCAAAGCCATAGAAAAGAGTCGCATCACCTATGTACTGGGCTCAGTAATATGTCACACTACCCCCTTATGGGGAGGACCCATGCAAGAGAGTCACATCACCTATGTAATGGGTTCAGCAATATGTCACAGTATCCATTCTGGTGCAAGAGAGTCACAGCTTCTAAATTATGGGCAACAGGGCCAGACTCCATCTCAAAAAAAATAGTCACATCACCTAATAAGGGGTCTCAGAGATAAAACACTATGGCCCTCATGGGTAGGGCTAAGGAGGAAGTGTGCAGTCACATAACCTTTGAGGTGGGTCCAGCCATGTGTCAAAATTACTCCAGTGGGCAGGGCCCAGAACTAAGAAAAGAGTCCTATCATGTAGGTACTTGGCCAAGCAATATGTCACAATCCCCACTGTGGACAGGTTCCAGGAGAAGCGTCACACAATCTCAGCAACTGGCCCAGATATATATTACAGTGACTTTTGGGAACCAGCAAAATAATATATCACCTGTATGCTAACCTCAGCAATAAGTTACTCTCTCTTCTGTGGGCGAGGCCCAGGCAGGAGAGGAGAGTCAAATCACCTTGGTGCTAGGCCCAAAGGTATGTCACAATCTCTTTTTGGGCAATGTCCAGGTAAGAGAGAAGAGCCACATAAAATAGTCAAAAAGGGCCAAGTGAAATGGCTTACCCCTGTAATCCCAGCACATTGGGAGGTTGAGTTGGGCAGATCGGCTGAGGTCAGGGGTTTGAGACCAGCCTGGCCAACATGGTGGTACCTTGTCTCTACTAAAAATACAAAAATTAGCCAGGCGTGGTGGTGCACACCTGTAGCCTCAGCTACTCAGGAGGCTGAGGCAGGAAAATCACTTGAACCCAGGAGGCAAAGGTTGAAGTGAACTGAGATCATACCACTGCACTCCAGCCTGGGTGACAGAGTGAGACTCTGTCTCAAAAATAAAATTAAAATAAATAACATAAAATAAGTAAAATAGTCAAAGGCCCCAGATATGTTACAATATACCTTGTAGGCAGGGTCCAGACAGGAGACTCATATCACATTTGTTCTGGGCCCAGCAATACATCACCATGCCTTCTTCTGATGGCAGTGCCATGACAAGAGTAATGTCACCTTAGTATTAGGCCTAGTGACATTTCACAATATCCCCTGCAGGCAAAACACAGGAAGAGGAGAAAAGAGCCCAGTGATATGTCACAATCCCTTCTGTGAGCAGGGGCCAGGCAGGAGAAGAGAGTTACATTACCTGTGTGATGGGTGCAGGGTTATGTCACAATGTCCTCTGTAGGCAGGACCCAGGCAGTAGAGTTACATCACCTGGGTGTTGGACCCAGCAATATGTTACAATGGCCTACATGGACAGGGCACAGGCAGGAGAGTCACATAACCTATGTGCGGGGCCAAGCGATATGACACAATGCCCCCTGTGGAAGAGCCAAGGCTGGAGAGAAGATTCACACCACCTGGGTACAAGACCCAGCAATATGTCACCATGTCCCCTGTGGGCAGTGCCAAGGCAGTGGAATAGTTACATCACTTTGGTGCTGGGTCCAGTGATATGTCACAATCCCTTCTGTAAGCTGGGCGGGAGCATCAACGCACTCTGATGCCAGGTAAAGTCATATGTCATAACTACACTGTCAAAAATGTTCAGGGATGAGATTATACATCTGGACTGGGAAGAAACAACTCATCAAAAATATGACCAGACCGTGCACGGTGGCTCCCGCCTATAATCCCAGCACTTTGGGAGACCAAGGCAGGAGGATATCTGGAACCCAGGAGTTTGAGACAATCCTGGGGGCTACATGGTGAGACAATACCTATATTAAAAAATAATAAAGTTAAATATATATATATATTTATCCAGAGCCTGAAAAACATAGCAAGAACACGTCTCTATCAAAAAAAAAAAAAAAAAAAAAAAACAGAAAAAAGAAAAACAGATAGATGATTGACTGATAGACAGAAAGAAAGACAGATAGATATAGATAGAACCAGTCATGGTGGCTCACACCTGTAAGCTCAGTAATTTGAGAGGTCAAGGCCAGCAGATCGCTTGACCGCAGGAGTTTGAGATCAGCCTGGAAAACATGATGGAACCCTATCTCTACAAAAATAAAAAGTAAAATATACAAAATAAATCGCCGGTGTGGTGGCGCACGCCTTTAGCCACAGCTACTGGTAAGTGTGGTGTCTGAGACAGGAGGATCACCTGAGCCCAGAGAGGTCGAGGCTGCAGTGAGCTGTGATCATGCACCCACACTTTAGCCTGGGTGAAAGAAATCAAAAACAACAGCAACTTCAGTGTACAGGAAGGAGCACAAGAGAGAGCAAGAAGAAAAAAGAAAAAACCGACAGAACTCAATGTACTGTGAAAACAAACTCAAAGTGAGGCTAAAAAAAAAGAAAAAGAAAAAGAAATAGAAAGCTCCTGAGAGCCCCAGCTATTTGGGAGGCCAAAATAAGAGGATCATGTGGATGAGCCTAGGAAGGTGAAGAGCGCAGTGAGCCATCACTGAACTCCTCTGCTGGACCTAAGCTGTACTGCCCCGGTGAGGGCCATCTGGTCCACCTTAAACATTTCCAGCTGGCGACCAAGTCCTACGCTCGTGGCCGACATCCTGTAGACCTGGCAGCCAGACAGACAAGCCAGCCGGTGGTGGAGGCAGAAGCAGAAGCCCACCAGGTCTACCCTACAGGCCACCTGTGGCTCTTCGCAGCCTGAAGCTGTCCCCGTTGGAACCTTATTTCCCCCAAGGCGGCCCACCTTGACAGTCAGCCTCTAAGTCCGCCTACCTTTCTTCCTAAGTTTTGAATCCCTGGTCCACCCAAACGAGAGGCCAGTAGCCACAACCACTGGCCACAGCTCACCACCACATCTGGTCACCTGGTGGCCTGACCGAGAAGCCACCCGATCCACCCTGCAGGCCATGTGTGGCGCTCGCCCCTGAAAATGTGCCTCTGGCGTCTAAGTGTGCGAGCTTCCCATCACTCCCTGGGCAACAGAGCAAGACTCCATCTCGGGGGGGGAAAAAAAAAAGAAGATGGAGAAGGAAGGGACGGAGGGAGGGAGGGAGGAAAAGGAAGAATGAAAAGGAAAAAGAAGAAAATAAAAGAAGACAGAGCATGGTGGCTCCAACCTGTAATCCCAACACTTTGAGAAGCTGAAATGGGGGAATTGCTTGAGTATAGAAGTTTGACACCAGCCCCGGGAACACAGCAGAAGGAAAGGAGGGAGGAGAGAAGAAAGAAAGATAGGAAGGAAGGAAAAATAAAACCAAAAAAGTTCAAGGAACATCATTTGCACGGATGATCAAAGGTCAGTTCCTGGTCAATAAAAGTAAACAAGCCAGTTTAAGATAAATTCCCCTACACTCTGTTGTACCTACTCCTTGCCCTCTGCCTCAGGCTTATAGAACAGATGCCTTCAGCTATTCTCCCTGGGGGCTTTGCAAAACCTTCCGACTAAAAATACAAAAATAGGCGGGCCTCGAGGTGCCTGCTTGTAGTCCCAGCTACTAGGGAGGCTGTGGCAGGAGAATTGCTTGAATCTGGGAGACAGAGGTTGCAGTGAGCCGAGATCATGCCACTGTACTACAACCTGAGTAACAGAATGAGACCCTGGCTCATAAATAAATAAACAAACAAATAACTTCTTACCTAAATCTAGATTCATCATATTTTACAAAATCTAGAAACAACCTCAGGACAATAACAACTCCATTTCCAGAAAGAGCCTCCCCACCCCACCTTTGTGCCAATCCCAACTGCATCTGCCTGTGGATTTCAAGGTTTTCAGGGCTTTGTGGCTTCTCTAAGTATAAAGTATAAAGGCTCTATCCATGGTTATTTTGTGCAGGCCAGGACATCGGCAGGGGAGGCTCCTCAGGCAGGACGGCTGCTTCTTCAGTGATCTCCATTTGCAGGCAAAACCATCCTTAGCTTGCAGTAACAGTTCAGGCTTCTACTTCCCAGTCAGGATTATTCACTTAGTTTGAAATAAGAAAATGATCAATGTACGGCCAGACACGAAGGCACATGTCTGTAATCCCAGCACTTTGGAAGGCTGAGGCAGGCGGGTCACTTGAGGTCAGAAATTCGAGACCAGCCTGGCCAATATGGTGAAACCCCATCTCTACTAAAAATACAAATATTAGCCAGGCATGGTGGCATGCGCCTGTAATTACAGCTTTTTGGAAGGCTGAGGCATGAGATTCCCTTAAACCTGGGAGGCACAGGTTGCAGTGAGCCAAGATCGTGCCAATGCACTCCAGCCTGGGTAATAGAGTGAGACTCAGTCTCAAAAATAAATAAATAAATAAACTAAAAAAAAAAAATGACCAATGTTTTAAAAAGTACAAAATCACTCCAACACACTGTTTATAGAATAGTGTAAGGAAATTGTAAGACTTAAATTTTCTACTACAATATAAAAAGCTTAATTAAGGCTGGGCATGGTGGCTCGCACCTGTAATCCCAGCACTTTGGAAGGCCAAGGCAGGAGGATTGCCTGAGGTCAGGAGTTCGAAACCAGCCTGGCCAACACGGTGAAACCCATCTCTACTAAAAATACAAAACTTAGATGGGCATGGCAGTGGGCAACTGTAATCCCAGCTACTAGGGAGGCTGAAGCAGGAGAATCACTTGAATTCAGGAGGCAGAGGTTGTTCTGAGCTGAGACTGTGCCACTGCACTCCAGCCTGGGCAACAGAGCAAGACTACATCTCAAAAAAAAAAAAAAAGTATCTGTTCTTTTCAGATGATAAACATCTCATTTAAATATTTCCATGATAATTTAATAAACAATCATATGTGAACATTTCTAGAAGATGTCAAGTTCCAGCTCATAAAATTTAGCATTAAACTTGGAGAGCTAGACAATAGATTACAGAACAGAGATATCCACCATTACAAATTCTAGACTCTGCAAAAAAGAGGAGCTGATGGTTTGAGAAATATTTACAATGCACCAATCAATCTATCACATTTGCTTGTGGAAATGATGTATTCATTTTGTATAGCCATAATTAAAAAAAGATTTTTCCTATTTCTCTTCTCTGGTAGCATTTCCAAAGCAAAGCCCTGGGGTTCTATTTAAAATCACGCAACCAGGAAAAGCAGACATGAGAAATTTGCTACACTCACTCTGGAGAAGATAAAGGTAAATAAGAATCTTTAATAAATAAAATATATAATATACCTTTCATAGTCTGACTTTTTAAACATCTTTTAAATTCTTCTGATAGAATGTAATTTACAGTTATTAAAAAAACTGAAACAAGTGAAAAAATCTTTCCAAGGTGACAAACTCAGGAAGAAGCATATGTCACAATGCCTAATTTTTTGTATTTTTAGTAGAGACGGGGTTTCACCATGTTGGCCAGGCTGGAAATAATTTTTTACTCTGGGGACAGCCATGGTGGCTCACGCCTGTAATCCCAGCTACTTGGGAGGCTGAGGTGAGAGAATTGCTTGAACCAGGGAGGCGGAGGTTGCAGTGAGCCGAGACTGCACCACTGCACTCTAGCCTGGGAAACAGAGCAAGACTCTTGACTCAAAAAAAAAAAAAAAAAAAAAAATAGATACTCTGCACCAGCAGCATTAACACAAAAAGTTCTATTAAACCCTGACACCCACTCAAATGTCACCTCCTCTATAAAGCCTTCCTTGATTTTCCCACTGCTATGTCACTGGCAGAATTGATCACTATTACCATTCAGCTCCTCAATACTTTGTAAGTCTTTTTATGTACAAGTATTGTTCTCCAGAATGAATTAATCATTTACACACCTATCCATGTTAATGAACTATAAACTCCTACAGGGCAGGTATGTTGAACCCTGTTCATCTGTGTAATCCAAATGTCTGATACTTAATAGGTGTCATATACACATAAAATCAAAATGCTGTCAGGGAATTATTGGAAAAGCTACCAAATTCTTTTAACTTTTAAGTTCAAGGGTATATGTGCAAGCTTTTTACACAGGTAAATGTGTGCCATGGGGGTTTGTGTGCAGATTATTTCATCACCCAAGTATTAAGGCCTAGTACCCATTAAATATTTTTGCCGATACTCTCCCTCCTCCAGGCCTCAGTATGCATTCCCATCATTTGACTCTCACTTATAAGTGAGAACATGTAGTAGTTTGTTTTGTTTTGAGACAGAGATTCGCTCTTGTCATCCAGGCTGGAGTGCAGTGGCACTGTCTCAGCTCACTACAACCTCCGCCTCCTGGGTTCAGGAGATTCTCCTGCCTCAGTCTCCTGAGTAGCTGGGATTACAGGCACCTGCCACCACACCGGCAAATTTTTTTGTATTTTTAGTAGAGATGAGGTTCACCATGTGAACCACCAGCTCAGGCTGGTATCAAACTCCTGACCTCAGATGATCCACCTGCCTCAGCCTCCCAAAGTGCTGGAATTACAGCTGTGAGCCACTGCATCCAGCCAGTATTTAGTTTTCTATTCTCTGTTAGCTTGCTAAGAATAATGTATTATGGCTCTATCAATGTTCCTGCAGAGGACATGATCTCATTTTTTTTTTCATGGGTGCACAGTACTCCATGGTGTATATGTACTACACTTTCTTTATCCAGTTTATCATTAGTAGGCATTTAGGTTGATTCCATGTCTTTGCTATTGTGAATAGTGCTGCAATGCACATACACATGCATGTGTCTTTATAATAGAATGATTCACATTGCTTTGGGCTGGGTCAAATGGTATTTTGTCTCTAGGTCTTCGAGGAGTTGCCACACTGTCCTCCATAATGGTTGAACTAATTTACACTCCCACCAACAGTGTATACACGTTCCCTTGTGAAAAAATAATTTTAATTTTCTAAGAGGTTAGCTTTCTAAGACAAATGGTAAACAAGGAAACTGTCCACAGGCCTAGGCCATCCAGCTGCTCTTCTGAGAGGCTACACTCTTACTCTTCAGGCGGTCCTCTAAGAGATGATCCAGGGGATGATATTCATTAGACACTCCAAGAGATATGGCCACTGTGGGCATCTTGGGTTATCTCGGACAGTTCTGAAAATCATGGACAAGCAAAGACTGGAGGGCTGCTGCAAAGGGCCCTGTAATTTCTCCAAAGCAAAATTTCAACCAAAAGACCTAATAATAAGGTGTGTGTGCCAGGGAAGATAAAAGGAGGAGAGTCACAGAGATTTTTTTTCAACAGTGGAGTTCCAGAGGATTATTTTCTACTTTTTTCTCACGTAAAATGTTTACAGACTTCGGAGGCTGAGGCGAGTGGATCACCTGAGGTCAGGAGTTCAAGACCACACTAGCCAACATGACAAAACCCTGTCTCTCCTAAAAATACAAAAATTAGCCGGGCACAATGGTGGGGAGCCTGTAATTCCAGCTACTTGGGAGGCTGAGGCAGGAGAATCGCTTGAACCTGAGAGGCAGGCATTGCAGTGAGGTAACATCACACCACTGCACTCCAGCCTGGGCAACAAGAGTGAAACTCCATCTTGAAAAAAAAAAAAATTGTATACAGACAGAAAAACAATTCTTTTAAAATCTGCCATCCACTGCTGTGTAAAAACATCATTAACAATTAAAACACTGTGTTTGAAATGTAAAACAAAAGACAAATAGTCGATAGTGTTGTAAATTGGAGAGAGGAAGTTGTCCTCATTTCCACATTGGAGAATGTAGGAACAAAGGTGGAAATGTATAATTTTACTGCAAGCATGAGTTAAGCTAGGATAAAGGGGTAGTGGATTAGAAGTCCTGCTTGCCATGCATTAGGAAGTCACAGAGGAAAACCAGTCCTCCTGTGGAGTGTTAATTAAAAAGCAGGAAATTAGACTGAAGGGGCTCTAGTGCTCTGTGTTCATAAGTAAAAAATGTAAAACCTATCTCGAATTCATTTCTTATAAATTATTTTAGGCAGAAACAAAATTCAGGCTTAAGCGATCGTAAACCTGCAATCAACCTCTGATTACATAACCAGGAAATTTCCACCTGAATCATACAAATAAGGTGACTACATAACTGTAACCAATTCTTGAATTTGGTTTACCTTCTCACAGGCACTTATAAAACCCTTCCCTTTTTGCCCTTCAGGTGACCCACATATTATGGCTGGGTGCGTTCCATTTCACTAATCTCTACTCAAATGAACTCGTTAACGTTTTAACATTGACTCCCTTTACTTTTACAAGAGAAGAGGCTGGGCGCAGTGGCTCATGCTTGTAATCTTAGCACTTTGGGAGGCCGTGAAGGGCGGATCACTTGAGGCCAGGAGTTCCAGACCAGCTTCTACCATGGCGAAACCACTTCTCTATTAGAAATACAATAATCAGCCAGGCGTGGTGGTGCAGGTCGGTAATCCCAGCTTCTCTGGGGGCTTAGGCACGAGAATCGCTTGAACCTGGGAGGCGGAGGTTGCAGTGATCACGCATTGCACTCCAGCCTGGGCGACAGAGCAAGACTTTGTCTCAAATAAATAAAATGTTTAACAAAAGAGACTGGGAGCCCCACAGGCCACAGCTCCTCCTACGCACACACGAGTCGGGATTCTGCCCTGATGACCGGCCTGGCATCCCTGAACAATCTGGGAAATACTCGGGGCTGCGTGCAAAGCTGCTCAGGGAGCTTCAGACAGGGCGCCGCAGGGACTGGACGGGACGCGGGGGTCCAGGTGGCGGGCGGGCTCAGCCACCATCTGGCGGCCAGAGGGACCTGGGGAGGAGCTGCGCCAGCAGGGACTCAGGTCGGCAACCCAGGAGCGGTGAGGAGGCCAGTCCCGTCGGTTTCTCAGTCAGCTCTCCCCTCTCGGAATGCCCAACCCCGCACACTCACCCGTTCCCACCTTCCAGAATGTCCTTGGCATCTTAGCTGTGCGTGTCCCAGGACCTGCAGATCACAGGGCAACAGAGGCTGTGACAGTCACCCGGGTGGGGGCGGGGGGGCGCAGGGGTATAGGACTTTAAACAGCAGAAAGGGATCCCAAGCTCTGGCTGCGGCAAGAGACAAAGGCCCCGCCAATGCCGGATGCCACGCCCTCCTCTCCAACTGCACCACTGATTGGATAAAGCACCAGCACTCTCCCCGTACCACTCCCCCCACCCCCAGGAAACCAGGCTAAAGTAGGGAGGGTCAACCATAGGGAATTACAGCTAATTAAGAAGTAAACTGATACTTGAAGTGAACTTGCTCTTTCCCTTACCTGGGTCTGCTTGTATAATGCATCTTATTTGCTACTTAAGGGTAAGAAAAAAACATTTGGACTATTTTTGTTTGTTTGTTTTGAGACTGAGTTTTGCTCTTATTGCCCAGGCTTGAGTGCAATGGTGTGATCTTGGCTCACTGCAACCTCTGCCTCCTGGGTCCAAGTGATTCTGCTGCCTCAGCCTCCCCAGTAGCTGGGATTACAGGTGCATGCCACCACGCCCGGCTACTTTTTGCATTTTTAGTACAGATGGGGTTTCGCCCTGTTGGCCAGGCTGATCTTGAACTCCTGACCTCAGGTGATCCACCCACCTCAGCCTCCCAAAGTGCTGGGATTACAGGCATGAGCCACCGTGTCCGGCCCATTTGAACATATTTTAACAACTTTTTTATCATTTTGATAATGCAGGAAAGATCCTCCTCCCATCCCTGAACCCCTCTCTGACCATGCTGTATCACACTGCTGACCACATCGTGGGATGGTCATTAGGAATGGGGCAGGGGTGGGGGAAAGCGGTGGCTGAGAATGGTTAAGCAAAAATTATGTTACCCAAATTTGTTCATCTTAGAAAGTTCCTCAGTCATTCTGTATGAAGTGTGTATTCCAGGGTAATTGTGTCCTGACTGCACTGCATCTCAGTCTGACTTCTCTTTTGTAAAATCCCTGGATTACACTCACTAATGGGGTATTTTATTTTCTATTTTATTTCTATTTGAAAATGGCCAACTGTCCTTTGTGGGTGTCCTGATTTGATTTGATGGTTTAGACCCTGGAGATAAGGGTGAGGAAATACTGGGCCACATCAGAATAACTTATTCTCACGTAGAGAATATATAGCAATTTTTTTTTTTTAAGATAGAGTTTTGCTTTTGTCATCCAGAAGGGAGTGAAATGATGTGATCTTGGCTCACTGCAACCTTCTTCTCCCGGGTTCAAGCGATTCTCCTGCCTCAACCTCCCGAGTAGCTGGGATTACAGGCTCCCGCCACCATGCCCTGGATCTGTCAGGGTTTCATCATATTGGCCAGGCTGGTCTTGAACTCCTGACCTCAGGTGATCCACCTGCCTCGGCCTCCCGATTAGCTGGGATTACAGGCTCCCGCCACCATGCCCTGGATCTGTCAGGGTTTCATCATATTGGCCAGGCTGGTCTTGAACTCCTGACCTCAGGTGATCCACCTGCCTCGGCCTCCCAAAGTGCTGGGAATACAGTCATGAGCCACCATGCCCAGCCAGGAATTTCTTAGTAATATATAACAGTTTTCTCAATACCCATTATATATATATACACACACACACATATATATACACACACACACGTATACACACACACACATATGTATATATTTGCCCAGGCTGGAGTGCAATGGCGTGATCTCAGCTCACCTCAACCTCCATCTCCCGGGTTCAAGCGATTCTCCTGCCTCAGCCTCCCAGCCTTCTGAGTAGCTGGGATTATAGGCATGTGCCACCACGCCCGGCTAATTTTGTATTTTTAGTAGAGATGGGGTTTCTCCATGTTGGTCAGGCTGGTCTTGAACTCCTGACCTCAGGTGATCCTTCCGCCTTGGCCTCCCAAAGTTTTGGGATTACAGGTGTGAGCCACCGCACCCAGCCAATACCATTATATCTAACAGCGATAGCTTACAGGGCAAGAAGGGGACACATATGACACAACCTTAGAATTTTAATTTGGTCATAAGTTTTTTGTTTTGTTTTGTTTTTGGAGACAAGGTCTCACTCTGGTGCCTAGGCTGGAGTTCATGGCACAACCATAGCTCATAACTTGGTTGTAACAGTTCCTTAAAAAATATTTTTGGCTGAGTTTAATGGCCAACACCTGTAATCCAAACACTTTGGAAGACCATGGTGGAAAGATCGCTTAAGCCCAGGAGTTCAAGACCAGTCTGGGCCATGTAGTGAGATTCAGTCTCAACAAAAATTTTAAAAATTGGCCTTGTATGGTATTGCATGCCTGTAGTCCCAGCTACTCAAAAGGCTGAGGTGGAAGGATTACTGGAGGTTGAGGCTGCAGTGACCCATCATTCAGCCACTACACTCTAGCCTGGGTGACAGAGTGAGACCTCTATGTGTACACACACACAAACATACACAGAGACACATCCATATACATATACACACACATATATATGTACCCTATATATATAATCAATATGTATGTTGAAAGAAATGCACACACACAAGAAAAGTGAAAGACCCTGGTGGGGAATGTGGTAAAAGATGAGTGTGGCTCTTACAGCTCAGTGAGATTTGTTTTTCCATCATAAGGAACTGCATTCCCACAATGAAACAACAACCCAGCACATGCCAGTTCTCACACTGTTTATACTTTGCTCAAAGGCAGCAGAAATAGGCCAACATCATGGTTTCCAACATGGAAGTCTATTCCCCACTGAGACCTTTTAAAAATGTTATTGTCTCAAGCCCTCTTCCTTCTAATAAAGTCTATACAAATACACACATAGAAGCCTGAAACTACTCTAAATAAAATATCAGATTTTTAAAATCCCATAAAGAAACAAGCAAACACGAAATCAACCACTTTGATTGAGGAGATAGTGAGATGGAGGGGGTTAGGAGGCTGCCCGCATCACCTCCGGGCCCCATGTGGAGGAGGGGATGGAGTCTAGGGAAACACTGGGGAGTCACTTGTTCTGACTGGGCTTTCTCCTAGCTTGACACTTTGCTAACCATTTCCTGGCAAGAGCTTAGGAAACTCCTGCCCTCTAGTGAGGCAGGGCCTCCCCTCACAGGGTGTTGGCGAGGAGGCATTCTGAGACTGTGACTGAGAAGCTAGCACAGTGCTTGACAAGTACCTGTGGGAACTGTCCTCCTCTGTAACTATCATGTGGCCTTGGAGTGTTCAGATGGCCTGGCCTGGCCTGGGGCTTGGCGGAGTTGTTTGAGGGTCAGCTGCTTTAGGGTCCCACTTTCTCCTCAATCAAAGTGGCTGTTTTTGTGTCTCTTTGTTTATTTATGGGTTTTTAAAACCTGATATATAAATAGAAAGTGCAGCCAGAGGTGCCAAGGCTCAGTGTCTAGAACTGTGACGCTTGGACTTGCTTGCTGTCCTGTGGCCAGGTGAACTCTGGGTGTGAGGTGGTTCCCACCCTGGATCTACAATCCCCGCCACCTCTTCCAGGCCCTGAGTAACCAACACAAAGAAGTACTAAAGAGCGGGTGAGTGACAGGCATGAAGTCCATCGAGGAAGATTTGAATGCTATCTGGCCTGGGGCTGACAGGGGTAGGAACTATGGTGGCCTTGTCTTCTCATGGCCCCACCCACAGATGTGACTGCCCTGTGCTGCTTCTCCAGCAGCCAGGTGTCCATGGCCCTGAGCCTGTCGTACCATGCCTGCTTCCTTATGCTGTTCATGCTTGAAAAAAAAAAATTCTGAGATGGCGCTGCTGCATGTGAGTGCTGGAAATGGGGACGCACCTTTGTCCTAGGGAATTAGGAACTGACCAGATACCTCCTGAGTACCCCCTAGAACAAGTAGGGGGTGGTGCTGCACTAAGTGATGCCCGCCCCCATCCAAAAATGTGTTTGCATTGGCTCAATGAATATACAATGCAGAGACCTAAATGAAGACACGTGAATGGTGTATGTGGCCATCAACTTGCAGCTGGGAAACAGGTGCCTCTCATTCTCCCTTGCAAGTGTGGAATGTGTCCATGCCCAGGAGTGCATAGATCTGTCCTCCTTAACTTGTTCACAACTCCAGATCAGTTCTAAGTGAACAATGTGCTGATGAGATTTCTTAGGTCATTTGTATGTTTGACATTGTGGCTGCTGCTTTTGCTGCCACTACCCCCAGGCCCAACCTGGCTTAAAGTCCAGGCTTTAGGTCAAAAAGATGAGGGCTTCCTGTGCTCTGGGATGGGAAGTTGGAGATCTGTGGTAAGACTGAGGGTTGGGTTACACTTAAGTTTTGTGCACGATGACAGCTGCAGTGGTTTTATTAGTTGTGATTGGCCTGGCCTGGCTTTAGCTCTGGGTGGAGGAAGGAATCAGCAGTGGTAGTTCCCCAGATATCCATGTGCTCAGCCCTGGCCTTCCTGCCCTCAGGCCCAGCAGTAAGCACCACCACACAGTCTGACTTGCCTCCCTACTCCCTGCACCTCGGATGGGAATACCTTGGAGGCTACAATCTGAATGTGTTATTCTCTCTGCTTTAACCAGACGTGCCTAACACACAACGAGGGAGTGAGGGTAGGATGCGTCAGGGGCCTGGGGAGAACCAGAGTGGAATCATAAATCCTTTGAAAAAGTTAAAGATACAGAAGTGATGGTAACCTCTCCATGAAGCCCAGCTCCATACCCGATTCTTGCCACACAGCCCCTTCTACAGACACCAGATAGGAGTGGTTGGGGATCCCTATAGGCCCAGGCTGCCCTCTGTACCCACCTGCCTGTGCTCCCTCTCTCTCTCTTTTTTTTTTTTTTGAGACAGTTTCACTTTTGTTGTCCAGGCTGGAGTGCAATGGCACGATCTCAGCTCACTGCAACCTCCACCTTCTGGGTTCAAAGGATTCTCCTGTCTCAGCCTCAAGTAGCTGAGATTATAGGCTCATGCCACCATGCCCAGCTCATTTTTGTATTTTTAGCAGACAAGGGATTTTGCCATGTTAACCAGGCTGTTCTCAAACTCCTGACCTCAGGTGATCTGCCCACTTCGGCCTCTCAAAGTGCTGGGATTACAAGTGTATGCCATCATGCCCAGCCCCTGTGCTCCTTCTCTTTGCCTGCTGTCAGGGTCCTAACATGGAGAAGGAGGCAGGCCCTCAGCCTCAGGTATAGCTGAATGCCTTTTGGAGTGTTTGAAGTGTGCTTTATGTCTTAGAAATTCTAAAAAAGTAAGATGAATTCCAATTCTAATGTCTGTTAGTTTTCCTGAGCCAACTGGAAGAAACGTCTTTTTCACCTGAAATTTTCAAGTGACACCCAAGGATAGCCACCAGTGTCTTGGCCATGGAAGGCTCCTACGTGCTTCTTGCATCCAGTTTGCTCTGCAACCTCATGATTGTGTTGTCCTGAACACACTTTCTTCTGGTGAATATGGTTCACATGGTTAACATCACTTCATGAGGGGGGGCATCATGTAGAGCTGAGAATGGATTGTCTTTAGTTACCATTGTGCCTCTTTGTCACCTGAGTGACTCATTTTTCCTGGCTGATTCTTTAAGTGTGTTAGTGTGGTCAGACATCATTGGACAATTCAAATCACAAGGGGCTGTTGTTATATAAAGCAAACAAAGGCTTTAGATGTGAAATACTTCTTTTCTTTTTCCCTTCTTTTAGGGGAAATGCTTCAATTTATTTTTTAAGGGTAAAGAGTGGTATCTCAGCAGATTTAGTGTGAGAATTTGCAGGTGCTACGTGGTGGTTTCAGTGTGGATGGGCATTTTCCCAAGATGGAGAACCAGGTCTTACTGAATTGCAGGAGCCACATTTCCTCTTTTTCACACCCCCCACCATGTGCACGTGTGTGTGTGTGTGTGTGTGTGTGTGTGTGTACACATGTAGGTCTCACTCTGTCAACCAAGCTGGAGTGCAGTGCTGAATAATGGGTCACTGCAGCTTCAAACTTTTAGTCTTAAGTGATTCTCCAACCTCAGCCACCTCAGTATCTGGGACCATGGGCATACACCACCATGTCTGGCTCTTTTTTTTTTTTTTTTTTTTTTTTTGGTATTTTGTTAAAGTAGAGACAGAGTATTGCCACGTTGCGTAGGCTGGTCTTGAACTCCTGAGCTCAAGTGATCCACATGCATTGGTCTCCCATCAAGCTGCAATTACAGACATGAGCCACTGCACCCAGACTAGTTTTATTATCTGATTACACAAGTGTATTTCTTCATAACAATTCACTGAACTTTACATGGATGAATAATTTGTGAATGTATTTCTCTATGCTTGTTACCTATCAATAAAAAGTTACATAGTATACATTTGCACAAAATGTGAGCTCACTATCTCAAAATAACAGCAGCATTTTTATTTGTTTGTTTCATGGTGAAACACACTCAGAACATGATCATACATCTTTGCTATCATGACACCCTAACTTAGTTCACAGTTTTTTTATGGTTCTACAAAGAACAGAAATTAAAAAAAATAAAAAAATAAAAAGCAGTCTTGGGCTGAGCATGGTGACTCACACCTGTAATCCTAGAACTTTGGGAGGACAAGTCAGGAGGATCATGAGGTTGGGAGTTCAAGACCAGCCTGACCAACATGGTGAAACCCCGTCTCTACTAAAAATACAAAATTAGCCAGGTGTGGTGGTGTGCACCTGTAATTCTAGCTACTTGGGAGGCTGAGGCAGGAGAACCATTTGAGTCCAGAGGGAGTGGTTGTTGCAGTAAGCTGAGGTCAAAGCACTGCACTCCAGCTTGTGCAACAGAGCAAGACTCAATCTCAAAAAAAAAAGGAAAGCAAAAGAAAAAAAAAAAAGAAATTTATTCCCCACAATAGGGATCTACAGAAGATATACTGTAAAGGCTATAGTTACACAATAGATTTTAAATGTACTTACTAAAGTGGTGTTAAATAATATTTCTTTTAATTACTTGCTAGATGAACAGAGAAGTACCTGTGAAGCTGTAGTTGCACAAGGAGAAATACATGGGTAGACTCCCTGAGCCTATTCTGCATCCACAGAGATGCAATTGTGGAGGATTAATGAACAGTGTGCTTGGTTGAAATGAGTAGAGCACTTATCTAGCTAACTATTTGACCTATTTAATTTTAGTTGGTTGTTCATGGGGACCCTGGCTAAAAAGCATGCTTCAAACTCTTGGTATTATCCTCCTGATAGTCAAAATGGTAGTCTCCCTACTTCACTGTATTCTCTCAAAAGTTATAAATTTTTGCATGTGGTCATCTCTAGAATGTCAGGTGGCCTCTTTTTAACTGGAATGATGGAAACTCAAAGATGTACGTGACTATGAAGACACCATAATCTATAAATGACATGACAAGGACAAAATCCTAAAATAGGCCAGGTGCGGTGGCTGAGGCCTGTAATCCCAGAACTTTGGGAGACCAAGGTAGGTGGATCAAGAGATCAGGAGTTCAAGACAATCCTGGTCAACATAGTGAAACCCTGTGTCTACTGAAAATCCCAAAATTGGCCAGGCACAGTGGCTCATGCCTGTGATCCCAGCGCTTTGAGAGGCTGAGGCAGACTGATCACGAGGTCAGGAGATCAAGACCATCCTAGCTAACACGGTGAAACCCCGTCTCTACTAATAATACAAAAAATTAACCAGCTGTGGTGGCACGCGCCTGTAGGCCAGCTACTCAGGAGGCTGAGGCAGGAGAAGCGCTTGAACCCGGGAGGCGGAAGTTGCAGTGAGCCCAGATTGAGCCACTGCACTCCAGCCTGGGTGACAGAGCCAGACTCAGTTTAAAACAAGCAAACAAACAAAAATACCAAAATTAGTCATTAGCCAGGTGTGGCGGCATGCACCTGTAGTTCCAGCTAATCAGGAGGCTGAGGCAGGAGAATCATTTGAACCCAGCAGGTGAAGGTTGCAGTGAGCTGAGATAGTGCCACTTCACTCCAACCCGGGCGACCAAGCAAGATTCAGACTAAAAGAAAATATATATATATGGAAACAGAGTAGCACTAAGGCCCTGAGTTTTAATGACACTGTGACCTATGTGAGAACTTAAACAAATGGGGTAATCTTTTTTTTTTTTAATTGAAAAGTAAACTTTAATGTCGAAAATGCAAACTTGGGGAGTGCAGAAAGATCACACACAAGGCTGTCACTTCACACTTGGAGGGTTGCACAGTGGCGGGGCAAAGGTGCTCCTCACTTCCCAGATGGTGGGGTGACTGGGCAGAGGCGCTCCTCACTTCCCAGACAATGGGATGGCAGAGCAGAGGTGCTCCTCACTTCCCAAATGAGGTAAATTTTTTAAGCAAAATTATTTATGGCCATCACTCCGGACTGAGCATGTGCACTCATCCCAGACAGAACAAAGCAAAACAAAATGAGTCACTCATGCTAAATGTGAGATAATCAAACCTAAAACTCTTTTTTTTTTTTTTTTTTTTTTTTTTTTTTTTTTTTTTTTTTTGAGACGGAGTCTCGCTCTGTCGCCCAGGCTGGAGTGCAGTGGCCGGATCTCCGCTCACTGCAAGCTCCGCCTCCCGGGTTCACGCCATTCTCCTGCCTCAGCCTCCCGAGCAGCTGGGACTACAGGCGCCCGCCACCTCGCCCGGCTAGTTTTTTTGTATTTTTTAGTAGAGACGGGGTTTCACCGGGTTAGCCAGGCTGGTCTCGAACTCCTGACCTCGTGATCCGCCCGCCTCGGCCTCCCAAAGTGCTGGGATTACAGGCTTGAACCACCAAGCCCGGCAAACCTAAAATTTAAGAAAATATGTAGATCTTAAAATAGACCAGTTTTTCTCTGGGAGGCCGAGGCAGGTGGATCACCTGAAGACGGGGGTTTGAGACCAGCCTGACCAACATAGAGAAACACTGTCTCTTTGAAAAATACAAAATTAGCTGGCCATGGTGGCGCATGCCTGTAATCCCAGCTACTCAGGAGGCGAAGCCAGGAGAATCGCTTGAACCCGGGAGGCGGAGGTTGCGGTGAGCCGAGATTGCGCCATTGCACTCCATCCTGGGCAACAAGAGCAAAACTCCGACTAAAACAAACAAACAAACAAATAAATAAATAAAACAGACCAGTTTTTGTTTCCTTCTGTAAAGAACAGATTTCTTTTTTTTTTTTTTTTGAGACGGAGTCTCGCTCTGTCGCCCAGGCTTGAGTGCAGGGGCCGGATCTCAGCTCACTGCATGCTCCGCCTCCCGGGTTTACGCCGTTCTCCTGCCTCAGCCTCCGAGTAGCTGGGATTATAGGCGCCCGCCACCACGCCCGGCTAGTTTTTTGTATTTTTTAGTAGAGACGGGGTATCACCGGGTTAGCCAGGATGGTCTCAATCTCCTGACCTCGTGATCCGCCCGTCTCGGCCTCCCAAAGTGCTGGGATTACAGGCTTGAGCCACCGCACCCGGCAAAGAACAGATTTCAAAACAGGGAGATCCCCTGTACTCTAACCCTTTAAAAATAATAATAGTAGCCGGGCATGGTGACTCATACCTGTAATTCCAGCACTTTGGAAGGCCGAAGTGAGTGGATCACGAGGTCAAGAGATGAGACCATCCTGGCTAACATGGTGAAACTCCGTCTCCACTAAAAATATAAAAAATTAGCCAGGCATGGTGGCACATCCCTGTAGTCCCAGCTACTCGGGAGGCTGAGGCAGGAGAATCGCTTGAACCTGGGAGGCAGAGGAGGTTGCAGTGAGTCGAGATCGCACCACTGCACTCCAGCCTGAATGACAGAGTAAGACTGTCTCAAAATAATAATAATTATAGTAATAAAATAACAACCTGAAGTTCTTGTTTCCATTTAACAAAACCCACAGTTCTGCTATGTCACAGTGGGATTTGAGACTACATGAGTACATTTTGGATGGTGACAGAATGATATCAATTTCTAAAGTTTTGGTCTATTTCTGCCAGGGGCAGTGGCTCATGCCTGTAATCCCAGCACTTTGGAAGGCTGAGGCGAGCGAATCACCTGAGGTCAGGAGTTGGAGACCAGCCTGGGCAACACGGTGAAACCCCGTCTCTACTAAAAATACAAAAATTATCCAGGCATGGTGTTGCACACCTATAGTCTCAGCTACTCAGGTGGCTGAGGCAGGAGAACTGCTTGAACCTGGGGGATGGAAGTTGCAGTGAGCCGAGATCGTGTCACTGCACTTCAGCCTGGGTGACAGAGCAAAACTCTGTCTCAAAAAAACAAAAAAGAACAAAAAACAAACAAACAAAAAGGTTTGGTCTATCTCTCAAAATGGAGAAGATGGCCAATAGGGAGAAATTGTTAAATTAATTATACCCTAAAGCTGCCCCGTTTCCTGTTTAACGGTTTTTGCTTTTTTGTTTGTTTATACAGTAAACTGAAACCTAACTGGATATGTGAATAGACTGTACCCATTCTTGTACCAACCGCTGTGGTTTGGCCAGTAATAGGATGTCAACTCTTCAAACCATGTTCAAATAAGGCAAACACCAAGCTGTGATCAATCTAGCTGTTTCTGTACCTCATTTCCATTTTCTGTATGTCACTTTGCTTTGTCTGTCCATATGTCTTTTTCCACCACGTGGCTATGCTGAAGTCTCCCTGAGCCTACTCTAGATTCACAGGCTACTCAATTTGGAAATCACTCTTTGCTCAATTAAACTTTGTTGTATTTAATTTATCTATTTTTCTTTTAAAAAATTTCCTCAAATTTTTTCTATCATTAAAAATGAATAATATGTCCTTGGGGTTTGATTTTCTAAACTCATCCCTCAGCTATTTTTCCAAATTATTTTGTCCTTTCAAAATGCTTCTGCAATTTTTTTTTTTTTTTTTTTTTTTTTTTTTTTTTGAGACAGAGTCTCTCTGTTTCTGTTGCCCAGGCTGGAGTGCAGTGGTACAATCCCAGCTCACTGCAACCTCCACCTCCCAGGTTCAAGCGATTCTCCTGCCTCAGCCTCCCAAGTGGCTGGGACTACAGGTGCATGCCACCATGCCTAGCTAATTGTTTGTATTTTTAAAGACGGGGTTTCACCATGTTAGCCAGGATGGTTTTGATCTCCTGATCTCGTGACCAACCTGCCTCAACCTCCCAAAGTGCTGGAATTACAGGCATGAGCCATTGCGCCAGGCCTGCAATTTTTTATTTTATGACATAGAGTCTTTCTCTGTCACCCAGGCTGGAGTGCAGTGGTGTGATCTTGGCTCACTGTGACCTCTGTCTCCCAGGTTCAAGAGATTCTCCTTCTTCAGCTTCTCAAGTAGCTGGGACTACAGGCATGCACAACCACGCCTGGCTAATTTTTGTATTTTTAGTAGCGATGGGGGTTTCACCATGTTAGCCAGGCTGGTCTTGAATTCCTAGCCTCGAGTCATCTGCCTGCCTCAGACTCCCAAAGTGCTGGAATTACAGTAAATTTTTTTTCTTAAGACAATGTCTCACTCTATTACTGTGGTTGGAGTGTAGTGATGTAACAAATCATGGTTCCCTGCAGCCTTAACCTTCCAGGCTCAAGCAATCCTCCTGCCCCAGCCACCTGAGTAGATGCCACTAGAGGCATGAAACATCATGCCTGGCAAATTTTTTCATTTTTATATTTCATAATGAAAGGATTTTACTATATTGCCCAGGCTGCACTTAAACTCCAAGCTCAAGTAGTTCTTCAATCTCAGCCTCAAAGTGCTAGAATTATGGGTGTAAGCCACTGTGTACTTCTACAGTTTTTCAAGAGAATTATTCCCAATAATAAACTGTACTATGTGTGGGCACAAAGCTAAAAGAAATCTGGCTTCTACTGTAGAATTGTCACTCTCCAGGATTTCAAGGATCTGTGGTGTCTACTTTAGTATTATAGTTTGATCTATGGAGGTGCATGGGAGTTGGGGTCAGAGAGGGTTGATCCTGAGTCTCAGCCTCACCATTTAGCAGTTGTGGGTCTTTAAAACAGTTTTGTTTTTGTTTTTTTGAGAGGGAGTCTCACTCTGGAGTACAGTGGCATGAACTCGGCTCATTGCAATCTTCACCTCTCAGGTTCAAGCAATTCTGCCTCAGCCTCCTGAGTAGCTGGGATTACAGGCATGCGCCACCACACTCAGCTAATTTTTTGTGTGTTTTGAGTAGAGACGGGGTTTCACCATATTGGCCAGGCTGGTCTCGAACTCCTGATTTTGTGATCCACCCTCCTCGGCCTCCCAAAATGCTTGAATTACAGGTGCGAGCCACTGCTCCCAGTTGAACAAGTTTCTTGATGTGAAATAGTTGTATAAACCACATATGCAAAATGGCAGAATGATAGTGATTTCAAAAATTGTAGCAATTGTTGTTGAGACAGAGTTTTACTCTTGTTGCCCAGGCTGGGGTGCAGTGGAGCGATCTTAGCTCACTGCAACCTCTGCCTCCCAGGTTCAAGTGATTCTCCTGCCTCAGCCTCCTGAATAGCTGGGATTACAGGCTCCCACCACCATGCCTAGCCAATTTTTTGTATTTTTAGTAGAGACGGGGTTTCACCATGTTGGCCAGGCTGGTCTCAAAATCCTAATCTCAAGTCATCCACCTACCTCAGAGTCCCAAAATGCTGTGATTACAGGCATAAGCCGCTGTGCTTGGCCTCATTTTTGTTTTAACCTCTTTTATATTGATTTCCAGATGCTTTCACAGCTCTTCTCATTGAAATACAGAATCTGGTTTCCAAACCCTATATCTGGCTGGCCTTATTTGCTCAGGGCAATGGACACGTGAACATGACAGTGGGCTAGTTTGGGGCCTAGGTTCAAAAGGTTTTGAATGCTTCTGTTTTTCTTTCAGAATGCTGCCATCTCCTTGTGTAAAGCCCATGTTAGCCAGATGGAGGATAAGATAACATGGGGAGGAGAAGCAAGGTGACAGTCCCAGAAGAAGACACTCACCTTCAGAAGCACAGCTACCTAGTCAACAAACAGCTGATGATGTATGTCTGAAGGAGATCAGCTGAGGCCAAAAGAATGGTCCTACTAAGCCCAGCATAAATGGCTGACAATCTCAGTTATGAGCTAACAAGTTTTGGATGGTTTGTTATGTTGCAATTCCTAACTAATATATGCACCCAGTGCAGACAGGATGACAGGATTCAATGACAGGTTGATTATTAACTTCTAACAATGGGCACCCTAAAAGTATAGATTTTTTTCCTCTAAAGTTGGATGTCCTGTGAAATAACATTGAATAATGAAAATATACATGCAGATGTATATGCATGTAATTGGTCCTTATACTCACATAGTCACTCACTCCACAGGAGAAAACAGATAACCACAGTCTGACAATTAGGGCCAAGGCCAAATAGCAAAATAAGTTTGCCTTAACCTATTTTCTTCATATCTGAACATTGGAAATCAAGACTGTGGACAGATCTGAAAACAAAGAGTTTTCTCTTCTTTGGCCCCAGCATTTATTTTTATTTTTAATTTTTTTTTTGTTCACTGGAAGAAAGGTGGGCAACAAGTGACCAGCAGTGGTGCACCTGTGGTTATTTTATTCTTGCTGCCTTCTGCTCTTTCTATGGCCACTATCTGTTTCACCTTCGTAACTGAAGAAGTTGGTAGAGAGAGGCTTCACCTGTGGCGGAAAAGGGACATTCAGGCTCTTCACCTCCACTGACATTGGAGATATACTTCATTGTGGCAGCTATTGGCCATTTGTGGCTACTAGGTGCCCGGAATGTTCCTGCTTTGAACTGCAATATGCTAAAAAGGTAAATACAGAGTTGGTTTTGAAGATTTAGTTCCAAATATATACACTTCATTGCTCATATATTAAAATAACAATATTTTGGGGGCCAGGCGTGGTGGTTCACACCTGTAATTCTAGCACTTTGGGAGGCGGAGGTGGGTTGATCATCTGAAGTCAGGAGTTCGAGACCAGCCTGTCCAACATGGTGAAACACTGTCCCTGCTAAAAATACAAAAAAAATAGCCAGGCATGGAGGTGGGCACCTGTAATCCCAGCTATTCAGGAGGCTGAGGCAGGAGAATTGCTTGAAGCCGGGAAGTGGAGGTTACAGCGAGCCGAGATTGCGCCATCGCCCTCCAGCCTGGGCAACAAGAGCGAAACTCCGTCTCCTAAATAAATAAATAAAATTTTGGATATATTGGGTTAAATTGTTACAATCAATTTCACCTGTTTCTTGATTCATTTAAAAGTTTGGCTACTAGAAAATTTAAAACTGTGGCTCACACTTTGCTTCAGAGGCCTGCCTCCTTTTTGAAAATCTCAGGGTCTGGATCACTATCAAAATCACTATCAAAAAGCTCGAAGGTCCAGAAACCAGGACAGTCATAAAAGCTAAACTTTTAAAATAATTGTTATTATATATATTTTTATTTTGGAATACCCATAAAGTATATTATTTAAAATGCATATGATCTCACAAACAAGGTTAAATGCAAATACCCTCTTGGGTGGGCCTGGTTAAGCTCAGGGAGGTAGTCCTGTCTGAAAAAGCTGCAGCTTACATCTTTAGTCTTGTTTCAGCTCAGTTATTTATCACATCTTCTGTCACTCAGATCCTGAGGGGGTGGGGCTTTAATCATTATCCACTCAGGGACCCCGTGCTGCAAACTGACCAATCAGGCTTCCGAGTTTGGCGGGACCTTTGTCTCTGGCTGCAGCCGGAGCTCCAGGTCTTCTCCTCATTGCTGTGTCCTCTGCTCCTAGAGGCCCAGTCTCTGTGGCCCTGTGACCTGTAGGTGTTGGAAGATCCATAGCTAAGATCTTCAGGACCCCCGGGAGCCTAGAAATGGTGAGAGTGCTGGGTCCAACATTCCGAGAGAGGGGCAGGGGCTGGTTGGAAGGGGTGGGAAGTGGCTGTGGCGGGATTCAGGCCTCCCTGCAGTCAGCTCCACAGTCTGCGCCCCGAGTTCTCCTTGCCCAACTCGGCCTCATTACCCTTCATCCATACGTTGGCGGCTGCACCGATACCTGGGTCCCTGGGCGTTCTGTCTCCTCCCTGTGCAGTGACCGGGCCTGGAGCCCTATCTGCGCAGCTCTGCACCTGCAGCGCCGCGTCTCTCCCAGATTGTTCAGGGACCACTGGAAAGGTCTTCAGGGGAGAATCCTTACGGGTGCTGGGTTCATGAATGGGAAGACCTTTGTTCCGTGGCGCTCCCAGATTCTCTTCCCTTTTATTAAAAATTTATGGGAGTCAAGGCCGGGCGTGGTGGCTCACTCCTGTAATTCCAGCACTTTGAGAGGCCGAGACAGTCGGATCACGAGGTCAGGAGTTCGAGACCAGCCTGGCCAACATAGTGAAACCCCGTCTCTACTAAAAATACAAAAATTAGCCAGGCGTGGTGGCGGGTGCCTGTAATCCCAGCTACTCCGGAGGTTGAGGCGGGAGAATCGCTTGAAACTGGGAGATGGAGGTTGCAGTGAGCCAAGTTCACTCCACGGCACTCCAGCCTGGACAACAGAGTGAGACTCCGTCTCAAAAAAAAAAAAAAAAAAGGGAGTCACTCATAAGTGCACGCTTGTAATTTCAGCTACTCAGAGGCTGAGGCCGGAGAATTGCTTGAACCCAGGAGGTGGAGGTTGCAGTGAGCTGAAATCACACCATTGCATTCCAGCCTGGGTGACAAGAGTGAAAACACGGGAGCAAAATCCTGGCATTCTAAGGGGATAGACGTCCAGCAGAACCCAGGGAGTCTAACAATAGAGACACCTGGGCGACCCAGGCATCATAATGGAAGAGACACCTGGCCAACCCCAGGCGGTCTAATAATAAAGACACCTGGGAGATCCCAGGCATTCTAATGGCAGAGACTCCGGGCCACCACCAGGTATTCTAATGGAAGACACTCCTGACCGACCACAGGCAGTGTAAAGATAGAGACATCTGGGCCACCGCTGGAAATCTAATGGAAGAACCTTCAGGCCGACCTCAGGCAGTCTGATGATAGAGATACCTGGGCGACCCCAGGCATTCTAATGGGAAAGACTTCTGGCCGACCACAGCCAGACTAATTACAAAGACACATGAATGACCCCAGGGATTCTGATGGGACAGACTTTCCGCTGACCTTTGGAATTCTACTGAAAGAGACTTCACACTGACCGCAGAGAATCTAATGCTAGAGACAACTAGGGGACCCCTGCATTCTAATGGGAGAGGCTCCCAGTCAGTCCCCAGTTGAATGATAGAGACATCTGGGCGATGCCAGGCATTCTAATGAGAGACATGCCCAGCCAACCCCAGGCATTCAAATGAGGGAGTCACCTGGGCGACCACAGGCGTTTTAAAGGGAGAGCCTCCTAGGTGACCCCAGGCAGTCTAATGATAGAGACACCTGGGCGCCCCCAGGGATTTTAATGGGAGACACTCCCACCCGACCTTGATGACCACAGGCATTCCAGTGATAGAGACACCTGTACTACTCCAGGCATTCTAATGGGAGAGACTCCTTGCAGACCCAGGGCAGTCTAATGATAAAGACACCTGGGTGACCCCAGGCATTCTGATGGGAAGGTTTCTCTGCCGACTCCAGGCAGTCTAATGATAGAGACACCTGGGCAACCCCTGACATTCTAATCAGAATCCCAGCCAACCCCAGTCATTCTAATGGGAGAGACTCCTGGTCCACCCTAGATAGTCAAACACCAGGGTGACCCCAGGCATTTTAATGGGAGAGACTCCTGGCTGACCATAAGCAGTCTAATTATAAAGACATGTGGGTGACCCCGGGCATTATAATGGGAAAGACTCCTGGCCAACCCCAGGCAGTCTAATGATAGAGACACCTGGGCGTCCCCAGGCATTTTTTAATGGTAGGGATTCCTCTCTGACCCCAGTCTAAATATAGAAACACCTGGAAAACTGCAGGCATTCTAATGGTAAACCTCCCCAGCCCCCCAACCACAGGCAGTGTAAGGATAGTGATTCCAGGGCAACCCCAGGCATTCTAATTGGACAAACTTTTGGCCAACCCCAGGCAGTCTAATTATAAAGACACCTGTGCAACAACAGACATTCTAATGGGAGAGACAACCAGCTGACCCTTGGACAACTGGGCAACTCCAGGCATTCTAGTGGGAGGGACTCGTGGCCCACCACAGGCATTGTAATGGGAGTGACCCCTGGCTGACCCCAGGCAGTCTAATGACAAACACCTGGGTGACCCCAGGCATTCTAATGGGAGAGACTCCCACGGAACCCAGGCAGTCTAATGATAGCAGGCATTCTAATGGGAGAGAATCCCGGCCGACTTAAGGCAGTCTAATGATAGATACACCTTGGTGACCCCAGGCATTCTAATGGGAGAGACTCCCGGCCGACCCCAGACAGTCTAATGATAGAGACACTTGGGCGACCCCAAATATTATAATGGTACTCCTGGCCAACAAAAGGCAGCCTAATAATAGAGACACCTGGGCGACCCCAGGCATTCTAATGGGAGAGAATCCCAAGCGACCTCAGGAAGTCTAACGATAGAGAAACCTGGTCGACCCCAGGCATTTTAATGGGAGAAACTCCCAGCTGACCACAGGCAATCTAATAATAGAGACACCTGCGTGTGCAAAGGCATTCTAATTGGAGAGACTCACAGCCAACCCCAGGCAGTCTAATGATAGAGACACCTGGGCGACAACAGGCATTCTAATGTGAGAGACTCCCGACCAACCCCAGGCAGTCTTATTGTAAAGACCCCTGGGCGACCCCAGGCATTTTAATGGGAGAGACTCCTGGGCGACCCCAGGAAGTCTGATGATAGACTTGGTAACCTTAGGCATTCTAATGGGAGTGACTCCAGGCCAACCGCAGGCAATCTAATGATGGAGACATCTGACCAATCCCAGGCGTTCTAATTACAGAGACACTTGAGCCACCCCTGGCACTCTAATGGGAGAGAATTTCAACTGACCACAGGTAGTTTAATGATAGAGACACCGGGCCTATGCCAGGCATTCTAATAACAGAGATTCATGGCTGGCCCAAGGCAGTCTAATGATAGAGACACCTGGGAGACCCCAGGCTCATCTCAAGAAAGTGACTCCTGGCCAACCGCAGGCATTCTAATGATAGAGACACCCGGGTGACACCAGGCATTCTAATCAGAGAGACATTGGCGGACCTTAGGCATTCTAACAGAACAGAATCCTGGCCTACACTAGGCAAGCTAATGATAGAGGCACCTGGGAAACCCCAAGCAACACATTGGGAGAAATGCCCGGCCAACTCCAGACAGTCTACTGATAGAGACACATGGGCCATCCCAGGTATTCTAATGAAAGAGACTTCTGGCAGGTCAGAGTTTTTTGTTTGTTTGTTTTGTGAAAAATATTTATTCTGAGAATCTAAAATCTGGACAAAGAATATTGAACTTTAGAAAAAGCCTACACAAAATTATCTTATTTCTTCCCTAATACATTAATAATCTAATAATGAGGTGAAAAAAAAATCCTTTAAAAATAACATTGCTCCAGTTTGCAAGTTTGTGATTTAAAATGGCCCGGTGCCATTGAGGTATAGGCTGCAAACTTTGGTAAAATTAGAAAAATATAAAAACAAAAACAACCAGACGCTAACATAATATCTTTCTTGATACGCATACAGTAACTACAAAAACTTTATTTAGAAAACGTATTTATTAAAAATCCCTCTTGTAAGTTCTCAATTGCAGAGTTAAAAAATTGAATTTAAATTATCTGTAAGACTCAAACTGTTCCCAAGCACCGACCCAGTTTCAGGAAGAACTGAACGCAGTTTCTAGAATCTGGTTGGCATTTTCAATAATTCAGTGCTAACAACAAAGACTGACGTCTTTACAAAGAAGGAAGGCCGGGTGCGGTGGCTCACGCCTGTAATCCCAGTACTTTGGGAGGCCAAGGCAGGTGGATCACGAGGTCAGGAGATCGAGACCATCTTGGCTAACACAGTGAAACCCCGTCTCTACTAAAAATACAAAAAAATTAGCCAGGCGTGGTGGCAGGCACCTGTAGTCCCAGCTACTTGGGAGGGTGAGGCAGGAGAATGGCATGAACCCAGGATGCAGCGCTTTCAGTGAGCCGAGATCGTGCCACTGCACTCCAGCCTGGGCGACAGAGCGAGACTCCCTCTCAGGAAAAAAAAAAAAAAAAAAAAGGAAGGAAGCAAAGGCATTTGTGCGTGGCTTCATGTGCTGATGTTCATCCGTGGCCACCTTCATCAGACAGCATCAGCCACGTACCTGGCCCCGTGTGAAGCAGAGTGCAGACTCCCAATGACGCCATTTCTGCCTCTAATAATAGAGACACCTGGGGACCCTAGGCATTTTAATGGGAGAGAATCCCAAGAGACTCCAGGAAGTCTAATGATAGAGAAACCTGGTCGACCCCAGGCATTTTAATGGGAGAAACTCCCAGCCGACCCCAGGCAATCTAATGATACAGACACCTGAGGTCACTAAGGCATTCCAATGGAAGAAACTCCTGCCAAACCCAGGCAGTCTAATAGAAACATTCTGGCAAAAGTTTGGCATTCAAATGAAAGAGATTCCCAGCTACCCCAGGCAGTCTAATAATAGAGATACCTGGATGAACCAGGCATCATAATGGAAGAGAAACCTGGCTGAACACAGGCAGTCTAATGATAGAGACACCTGGGTGACCCCAGGCATTCTACTGGGAGAGACTCCTGGCCTACACCAGGCAGCCTAATGATAGAGACAGATGGGGCATCCCAAATATTCTATTGGAAGAAACCTCTGGCCACCCCAGGCCATCTAATGATAGAGACACCTGGGAGACCCCAGATATTCTAATGGGAAAGACTCCTGGCCACCCTAGACAGACTAATTATAAAGACACATGGGAAACACCAGGCGTTCTAATGGGAGAGACTTTTGGCTGACGCTAGGAATTCTGATATGAGAGACTCCTGGTTGACCCCAGGCAGTCTAAGGATACAGACACCTGGGCCAACCCAGGCATTTTAATGGGAGAGACTACTGGCCAACAGCAGGCAGTCTAATAACAGAGACACCTGGGCGACCCCTGGCATTTTAATGGGAGAGACTCCCGGCTGACTCCAGGCAGTCTAATGATTCACTCAGGCAATCCCAGGCATTCTAATAAGAGAGACTCCAGGCTGACCCCAGGCATTTAAAAAATAAAAACACTTGGGCAAGCACAGGCATTCTAAAGAAAGAGACTGCTGGGCGACCCTAGGCAGTCTAATAATAAAGACACATGGGCCACCTTAGGCATTCTAATGGGAAAGACTCCCAGCTGACCCCTGGCATTGTAATGACAGGGACACCTGGGTGACCTCAGGCATTCTAATGATAGAGACACCTGGGTGACCTCGGGCATTTCAATGGGAGAAATTTCTGGCTGACTCTAGGCAGTGATGATAGAGACACTTGGGCCACACCAGGCATTCTAATGAAAGAGACTCCTGGCTGATGCCAGGCATTCTAATGGGAGAGACTCCCGGCAGACCCTGGCAATCTAAGAATACAGACACCTAGGCAATCCCAGGCATTTTAATAGGAGAGACTCGTGGCTGTCAGCAAACAGTCTAATGATAGAGATAACTGGGCAATAACAATGCCTGGGAATGCCAGACATTTTAATGAAGGAGACTCCTGGCCAACCCCAGGCTTTATAATTGTAGAGACTCCTGGCTGACCCCAGGCGGTCTAAAAATAGAGACTCAGGGGTGACCCAGGCATTCTAATATTAAAGACTCCTGGACGACAACAGGCATTCTACCTGGGCGACCACAGGAATTCTAATGAGACTTTTTGCCAAACTCAGGCATTCTAATAAGAAAGACTCCTGGCCAAACCCAGGTAGTCAAGAGATAGAGAAACCTGGGTGACACCAGGCATTCTATTTTTGTTGTTGTTGTTGTTGTTGTTATACTTTAAGTTCTAGGGTACATGTGTACAACGTGCAGGTTTGTTACATATGCATACATGTGCCATGTTGGTGTGCTGCACCAATTAACTCATCATTTACATTAGGTATGTCTCCTAATGCTATCCCTCCCCCTTCTCTCCTCCGCACAATAGGCCTCGGTGTGTAATGTTCCCCTTCCTGTGTCCAGGTGATCTCATTGTTCAATTCCCACCTATGAGTGAGAACATGCAGTGTTTGGTTTTCTGTTCTTGCAATAGTGTGCTCAGAATGATGGTTTCCAGCTGCATCCATGTCCCTACCAAGGACATGAACTCATTCTTTTTTATGGCTACATAGTATTCCATGGTGTATATGTGCCACATTTTCATAATCCAGTCTGTCACTGATGGACATTTGGGTTGATTCCAAGTCTTTGCTATTGTGAATAGTGCTGCAATAAACATACGTGTGCATGTCTTTATAGCAGCATGATTTATAATCCTTTGGGTATATACCCAGTAATGGGATGGCTGGGTCAAATAGCATTTCTAATCCTAGATCCTTGAGGAATCGCCACACTGTTTTCCACAATGGTTGAACTAGTTTACAATCCCACCAACAGTGTAAAAGTGTTCCTATTTCTCCACATCCTCTCCAGCACCTGTTGTTTCCTGATTTTTTTAATGATTGCCATGCTAACTGGTGTGAGATGGTATCTCATTGTGGTTTTGATTTGCATTTCTCTGATGGCGAGTGATGATGAGCATTTTCTCATGTGTCTGTTGGCTGTTTGAATGTCTTCTTTTGAGAAGTGTCTGTTCATATCCTTTACCCACTTTTTGATGGGGTTGTTTGTTTTTTTCTTGTAAATTTGTCTGAGTTCTTTGTAGGTTCTGGATGTTAGCCCTTTTCAGATGAGTAGATTGCAAAAATTTTCTCCCATTCTGCAGGTTGCCTGTTCACTCTGATGGTAGTTTCTTTTGCTGTACAGAAGCTCTTTAGTTTAATTAGATTCCATTTGTCAATTTTGGCTTTTGTTGCCATTGCCTTTGGTGTTTTAGACATGAAGTCCTTGTCCATGCCTATGTCCTGAATGGTATTACCTAGGGTTTCTTCTAGGGCTTTAATGGTTTTAAGTCTAACATTTAAGTCTCTAATCCATCTTGAATTAATTTTCGTATAAGGAATAAGGAAAGGATCCAGTTTCAGCTTTCTACTTATGGCTAGCCAATTTTCCCAGCACCATTTATTAAATAGGGAATCCTTTCCCCATTTCTTGTTTTTGTCAGGTTTGTCAAAGATCAGATGGCTGTAGATGTGTGGTATCATTTCTGAGGGCTCTGTTCTCTTCCATTGGCCTATATCTCTGTTTTGGTACCAGTACCATGCTGTTTTGGTTACTGTAGCCTTGTAGCATAGTTTGAAGTCAGGTAGCGTGATGCCTCCAGCTTTGTTCTTTTGGCTTAGGATTGTCTTGGCAACGTGGGGTCTCTTTTGGTTCCATGTGAACTTTAAAGCAGTTTTTTCCAATTCTGTGAAGAAAGTCATTGGTAGCTTAATGGGGATGGCATTGAATCTATAAATTACCTTGGACAGTATGGCCATTTTGATGACATTGATTCTTCCTATCCGTGAGCATGGTGTGTTCTTCCATTTGTTTGTGTCCTCTTTTATTTCACTGAGCAGTGGTTTGTAGTTCTCCTTGCAGAGGTCCTTTACATCCCTTGTAAGCTGGATTCCTAGGTATTTTATTCTCTTTGAAGCTATTGTGAATGGGAGTTTATTCATGATTTGGCTGTCTGTCTGTTATTGGTGTATAAGAATGCTTGTGATTTTTGCACATTAATTTTGTATCCTGAGACTTTGCTGAAGTTGCTTATCAGCTTAAGGAGATTTTGGACTGAGATGAAGGGGTTTTCTAAATATACAATCATGTCATCTGCAAACAGTGACAATTTGACTTCGTCTTTTCCTAACTAAACACCCTTTATTTCTTTCTCTAGCCTGATTGCCATAGCCAGAACTTGCAACACTATGTTGAATAGGAGTGGTGAGAGAGGGCATCCCTGTCTTGTGCCAGTTTTCAAAGGGAAAGCTTCCAGTTTTTGCCCATTCAGTATGATATTGGCTGTGGGTTTGTCATAAATAGCTCTTATGATTTTGAGATACGTTCCATCAATACCAAATTCATTGAGAGTTTTTAGCAGGAAGTGCTGTTGAATTTTGTCAAAGGCCTTCTCTGTATCTGTTGAGATATTCATGTGGTTTTTGTCTTTGATTCTGTTTACATGCTGGATTTCATTTATTGATTTGTGTATGCTGAACCAGCCTTGCATCCCAGGGATGAAGCCCACTTGATCATGGTGGGTAAGTTTTTTGATGTGCTGCTGGATTCGGTTTGCCAGTATTTTATTGAGGAGTTTTGCATCAATGTTCATCAGGGATATTGATCTAAAATTCTCTTTCTTTGTTGTGACTCTGCCAGTCTTTGGTGTCAGGATGATGTTGGCCTCATAAAATGAGTTAGGGAGGATTCCCTCTTTTTCTATTGATTGGAATAGTTTCAGAAGGAATGGTACCAGCTCCTTCCTGTACCTCTGGTAGAATTTGGCTGTGAATCCGTCTGCTCCTGGACTTTTTTTGGTTGGTAGGCTATTAATTATTGCCTCAATTTCAGAGCCTGCTATTGGTCTATTCAGGGATTCAACTTCTTCCTGGTTTAGTCTTGGGAGAGTGTAAGTGTCCAGGAAATTATTCATTTCTTCTAGGTTTTCTAGTTTATTTGCATAGAGGTGTTTATAGTATTCTCTGATGGTAGTTTGTATGTCTGTGGGGTCAGTGGTGATATCCCCTTTATCATTTTTTATTGCATCTATTTGATTCTTTTGATGAATGATGTTTCCAGCTGCATCCATGTCCCTACAATCTGTGTCCACTGTAGGGACCTACAGAATGGGAGAAAATTTTTACAACCGATCCATCTGACTAAAAGGCTAATATCCAGAATATACAAAGAACTTAAACAAGTTTATTAGAAAAATAAAACAATCCCATCAAAAAGTGGGCAAAGGATATGAGCAGACACTTCTCAAAAGAAGACATTTATGCAACCAACAGACATATGAAAAAATGCTCATTATCACTGGTCATCAGAGTATTGCAAATCAAAACCTCAATGAGATACCATCTCACGCCAGCTAGAATGGTGATCATTAAAAAGTCAGGAAGGAGGGGGAGCCCAAGATGGCCAAATAGGAACAGCTCCAGCCTCCAGCTCCCAGCATGAGTGACACAGAAGACAGGTGATTTCTGCATTTTCAACTGAGGTAACAGGTTCATCCACTGGGGCGTGCTGGCCAGCGGGTGCAGCCTGACCAGCGAGAGCTGAAGTAGGGCGAGGCATTGCCTCACCTGGGAAGCTCGAGGGGGAAGGGAATTCCTTTTCCTAGCCAAGGGAAACTGAGACACACAACACTTAGAAAATCAGGTATTTCCCACCCTAATACCGTGCTTTAAAAAGGGTCTTAGCAATTGGCACACCAGGAGATTATATCCCACACCTGGACCGGAGGGTCTCATGCCTACGGAGCCTCCCTCATTGCTAGCAAAGCAGTCTGAGATCTAACTCGGTACACCTCTGAGATGAAGCTTCCAGAGCAAGAATCAGACAGCAACACTTGCTGTTCAGCACTATTCTATCTTCTGCAGCCTCCACTGCTGATACCCAGGCAAACGGGGTCTGAAGTGGACCTCAAGCAAACTCCAGCAGACCTGCAGCTGAGGGTTCTGACTGTTAGAAGGAAAACTAACAAACAGAAAGAACACCCACACCAAAACCCCATCAGTACGACACCATCATCAAAGACCAAAGGCAGATAAAACCACAAAGATGGGGAAAAAGCAGTGCAGAAAAGCTGGAAATTCAAAAAATCAGAGCGCATCTGCCCCTCCAAAGGAACACACCTCATCGCCAGCAGCAGAACAAAGCTGGATGGAGAATGACTTTGATGAGTTGAGAGAAGAAGGCTTCAGTCAATCAAACTTCTCAGAGCTACAGGAGGAACTATGAACCCAGGCAAAGAAACTAAAAACCTTCAAAAAAGATTTGACGAATGGATAACTAGAATAACCAATGCAGAGAAGTCTGTAAATGACCTGATAGAGATGAAAACCATGACACAACAACTACGTGATAAATGCACAAGCTTCAGTAACCGACTTGATCAACTGAAACAGTATCAGATATTGAAAATCAAGTGAATGAAAAGAAGCGAGAAGAGAAGTTTAGAGAAAAAAGGGTAAAAAGAAATGAACAAAGCCTCCAAGAAATATGGTATTATGTGAAAAGACCAAATCTATGTCTGATCAATGTACCTGAAAGTGATGGGGAGAATGGAACCAAGTTGGAAAACACTCTGCAGGATATTATCCAGGAGAACTTCCCCAATCTAGTAAGGCAGGCCAACATTCAAATTCAGAAAATACAGAGAATGCCACAAAGATACTCCTTGAGAAGAGCAACTCCAAGACACATAATTGTCAGATTCACCAAAGTTGTAATGAAGGAAAAAATGTTAAGGGCAGCCAGAGAGAAAGGACGGGTTACCCACAAAGGGAAGCCCATCAGACTAACAGCAGATCTCTCGGCAGAAACTCTACAAGCCAGAAGAGAGTGGGGGCCAATATTCAACATTCTTAAAGAAAAGAATTTTCAACCCAGAATTTCATATCCAGCCAAACTAACTTTCGTAAGTGAACGAGAAATAAAATCCTTTACAGAAAAGCAAATGCTTAGAGATTTTGTCACCACCAGGCCTGCCCTACAAGAGACCCTGAAGGAAGCACTCAACATGGAAAGGAACAACCAGTACCAGCCATTGCAAAAACATGCCAAAATGTAAAGACCATCGATACTAGGAAGAACTGCATCAACTAATGAGCAAAATAACCAGCTAATATCATAATGACAGGATCAAGTTCACACATAACAATATTAACCTTAAATGTAAATGGACTAAATGCTCCAATTAAAAGACACAGACTGGCAAACTGAATAAAGAGTCAAGACCCATCAGTTTGCTGTATTTGGGAGACCCATCTCACGTGCAGAGACACACATAGGCTCAAAATAAAGGGATGGTGGAAGATCTACCAAGCAAATGGAAAACAAAAAAAAAGCAGGGATTGCAATCCTAGTCTCTGATAAAACAGAATTTAAACCATCAAAGATCAAAAGAGACAAAGAAGGCCATTACATAATGGTAAAGCTATCAATTCATCAGGAAGAGCTAACTATCCTAAATATATATGCACCCAATGCAGGAGCACCCAGATTCATAAAGCAAGTCCTTAGAGACTTACAAAGAGACTTAGACTCCCATACAATAATAATGGGAGACTTTAGCACCCCACTGTCAACATTAGACAGATCAACGAGACAGAAAGTTAGCAAGGATATCCAGGAATTGAACTCAACTCTGCACTAAGCGGACCTAATAGACATCTACAGAACTCTCCACCCCAAATCAACAGAATATACATTCTTCTCAGCACCACATCGCACTCATGCCAAAATTGACCACATAGTTAGAAGTAAAGCACTCCTCAGCAAATGGAAAAGAACAGAAATTATAACAAACTGTCTTTCAGACCACATTGCAATCAAGCTAGAACTCAGAACTAAGAAAGTCAATCAAAACCACTCAACTACATGGAAACTGAACAACCTGCTCCTGAATGACTACTGGGTACACAACAAAATGAAGGCAGAAATAAAGATGTTCTTTGAAACCAATGAGAGCAAAGATACAACATACTAGAATCTCTGGGACACATTTAAAGCAGTGTGTAGAGGGAAATTTATAGCACTAAATGCCCACAAAAGAAAGCAGGAAAGATCTAAAATTGACACCATAACATCAAAATTAAAAGAACTAGAGAAGTAAGAGCAAACACACTCAAAAGCTAGCAGAAGGCAACAAATAACTAAAATCAGAGCAGAACTGAAGGAGATACAGACACAAAAAACCCTCCAAAAAATCAATGAATCCAGGAGCTGGTTTTTTGAAAAGATCAACAAAATTGATAGACCACTAACAAGACTAATAAAGAAGAAAAGAGAGAAGAATGAAATAGACACAATAAAAAATGATAAAGGGGATATCATCACCCCACAGAAATAAAAACTACCATCAGAGAATACTATAAACACCTCTATGCAAATAAACTAGAAAACCTAGAAGAAATGGATAATTTTCTGGACACTTACACTCTCCCAAGACTAAACCAGGAAGAAGTTGAATCCCTGAATAGACCAATAGCAGGCTCTGAAATTGAGGCAATAATTAATAGCCCACCAACCAAAAAAAGTCCAGTAGCAGACAGATTCACAGCTGAATTCTACCAGAGGTACAAGGAGGAGCCGGTACCATTCCTTCTGAAACTATTCCAATCAATAGGAAAAAAAGGGAATCCTCCCTAACTCATTTTATGAGGCCAACATCATCCTGACACCAAAGACTTGCGGAGACAAAACAACAACAACAAAAAAGAATTTTAGACCAATATCCCTGATGAACATCAATGCAAAACTCCTCAATAAAATACTGGCAAACCGAATCCAGCAGCACATCAAAAACCTTATCCACCATGATCAAGTGGGCTTCATCCCTGGGATGCAAGGCTGGTTCAACATATGCAAATCAATAAATGAAATCCAGCATGTAAACAGAATCAAAGACAAAAACCACATGATTATCTCAATAGATGCAGAAAAGACCTTTGACAAAATTCAACAGCACTTCCTGCTAAAAACTCTCAATGAATTTGGTATTGATGGAACGTATCTCAAAATCATAAGAGCTATTTATGATAAACCCACAGTCAATATCATACTGAATGGGCAAAAACTGGAAGCATTCTCTTTGAAAACTGGCACAAGACAGGGATGCCCTCTCTCACCACTCCTATTCAACATATTATTGGAAATTCTGGCTATGGCAATCAGGCAAGAGAAAGAAATAAAGGTTATTTAGTTAGGAAAAGAAGAAGTCAAATTGTCCCTCTTTGCAGATGACATGATTGTATATTTAGAAAACCCCTTCATCTCAGTCCAAAATCTCCTTAAGCTGATAAGCAACTTCAGCAAAGTCTCAGGATACAAAATCAATGTGCAAAAATCACAAGCATTCTTATACACCAATAACAGAAAAAGAGAGAGCCAAATCATGAATGACGTCCCATTCACAATAGCTTCAGAGAATAAAATACCTAAGACTCCAACTTACAAGGCATGTAAAGGACCTCTTCAAGGAGAACTACAAACCACTGCTCAGTGAAATAAAAGAGGACACAAACAAATGGAAGAACACACCATGCTCATGGATAGGTAGAATCAATGTCATCAAAATGGCCATACTGTCCAAGGTAATTTATAGATTCAATGCCATGACTTTCTTCACAGAATTGGAAAAAACTGCTTTAAAGTTCACGTGGAACCAAAAAAGACCCCACGTTGCCAAGACAATCCTAAGTCAAAAGAACAAAGCTGGAGGCATCACGCTACCTGACTTCAAACTATGCTACAAGGCTACAGTAACCAAAACAGCATGGTACTGGTACCAAAACAGAGATATAGGCCAATGGAAGAGAACAGAGCCCTCAGAAATGATACCACACATCTACAGCCATCTGATCTTTGACAAACCTGACAAAAACAAGAAATGGGGAAAGGATTCCCTATTTAATAAATGGTGCTGGGAAAATTGGCTAGCCATAAGTAGAAAGCTGAAACTGGATCCTTTCCTTACTCCTTATACGAAAATTAATTCAAGATGGATTAGAGACTTAAATGTTAGACTTAAAACCATTAAAGCCCTAGAAGAAACCCTAGGTAATACCATTCAGGACATAGGCATGGACAAGGACTTCATGTCTAAAACACCAAAGGCAATGGCAACAAAAGCCAAAATTGACAAATGGAATCTAATTAAACTAAAGAGCTTCTGTACAGCAAAATAAACTACCATCAGAGTGAACAGGCAACCTGCAGAATGGGAAAAAATTTTTGCAATCTACTCATCTGACAAAGGGCTAATATCCAGAACCTACAAAGAACTCAGACAAATTTACAAGAAAAAAACAAACAACCCCATCAAAAAGTTGGCAAAGGATATGAACAGACACTTCTCAAAAGAAGATATTCATACAGCCAAAAGACACTTGAAAAAAATGCTCATCATCACTCGCCATCAGAGAAATGCAAATCAAAACCACAATGAGATACCGTCTCACACCAGTTAGAATGACAATCATTAAAAAGTCAGGAAACAACAGGTGCTGGAGAGGATGTGGAGAAATAGGAACACTTTTACACTGTTGGTGGGACTGTAAACTAGTTCAACAATTGTGGTTGAACTTCTGTAGGTCCGTACAAAGAACACAAACTCATTGTTTTTTATGGCTGCATAGTAGTCCATAGTGTGTATGTGCCAAATTTTCTTAATCCAGTCTGTCACTGATGGACATTTGGGTTGATTCCAAGTCTTTGCTATTGTGAAAAGTGCCACAATAAACATGCGTGAGCATGTGTGTTTATAGTAGCATGATTTATAATCCTTTGGTCATATACCCAGTAATGGGATTCCTGGGTCAAATGGTATTTCTAGTTCTAGATCCTTGAGGAATTGCCACACTGTCTACAACAATAGTTGAACTAGTTTACACTCCCAACAACAGTGTAATAGCATTTCTATTTCTCCACATCTTCTCTAGCAAGCATTGTTTCCTGACTTTTTATAATCACCATTCTAACTGGCGTGAGATAGTATCTCACTGTGGTTTTGATTTACATTTCTCAAATGACCAGTGATGAACATTTTTTTCATATGTCTGTTGGCTGCATACATGTCTTCTTTTGAGAATTGTCTGTTCATATCCTTTGCCCACTTCTTGATGGGATTGTTTTTTTTTTTTTTCCTTGTAAATTTGTTTAAATTTTTTGTAGGTTCTGGATATTAACCTTTTGTCAGATGGATGGGTTGCAAAAATTTTCTCCCATTCTGTAGGTCGTCTGTTCACTCTGATGATAGTTTCTTTTGCTGTGCAGAAGGTCTTTAGTTTAATTAGATCCCATTTGTCAATTTTGGCTATTGTTGCCATAACTTTTGGTGTTTTAGGCATCAAGTCTTTGCCCATGCCTATTTCCTGAATGGTATTTCCCAGGTTTTCTTCCAGGATTTTTATGGTCTTAGGTCTTACAATTAAGTCTTCACCTTGAGTTGATTTTTATATAAGGTGTAAGGAAGGTGTCCAGGTTCAGCTTCCTGCATATGGCTAGCCAGTGTTCCCAACATCATTTATTAAATAGGGAATCTTTCCCCCATTCCTTGTTTTTGTCAGGTTTATCAAAGATCAGATGGTTATAGATGTGTTGTGTTGTTTCTGAGGCCTCTATTCTGTTTCTTTGGTCTATATGTCTGTTTTGGTATTAGTACCATGCTGTTTTGGTTACTGTAGCCTTGTAGTATAGTTTGAAGTCAGGTAGCATGATGCCTCCAGCTTTGTTCTTCTTGCTCAGGATTGTCTTGACTATGCAGGCTCTTTCTTATTTGCCTATGAAGTTTAAAGTAGTTTTTTCCAATTCTGTGAAGAAAGTCAGTGGTAGCTTAATGCGGATAGCATTGAATCTACAAATTACTTTGGGCAGTATGACCATTTTCAAGACATTGATTATTCCTATCCATGAGCATGAAATATTTTTCCATTTGTTTGTGTCCTCTCTGTTTTCCTTGAGCAGTGGTTTGTCGTTCCCCTTGAAGAGGTCTTTCACATCCATTGTAGGTTGTATTCCTAGGTATTTTATTCTCCTTGTAGCAATTGTGAATGGGAGTTCATTCATGATTTGGCTGTTTGTCTATTATTGGTGTATAGAAATGTTTGTGATTTTTGCACATTGATTTTGTATCCCGAGACTCTCTTGAAGTTGCTTATCAGCTTAAGGAGATTTTATGCTGAGACGATGGGGTTTTCTAAATAGACAATCACGTCATCTGCAAACAGAGACAATTTGACTTCCTCTCTTCCTGTTTGAATACCGTTTATTTCTTTCTGTTGCCTGATTGTCCTGGCCAGAACTTCCAATACTATGTTGAATAGAAGTAGTAAGAGAAGGCATCCTTGTCTTGTGCCAGTTTTCAAAGGGAATGCTTCCAGTTTTTGCCCATTCAGTATGATATTGGCTGTGGGTTTGTCATAAATGGCTCTTATTATTTTGAGATACATTCCACTGATACCCAGTTTATTGAGAGTTTTTAGCATGAAGAGGTGTTGAATTTTGTTGAAGGTACTTTCTGACTCTATTGAGATAGTCATGTGGTTTTTGTGATTGGTTCTGTTTATGTGATGGATTACGTTTATTGATTTGTGTATGTTGAACCAAACTTGCTTTTCAGGTATGAAGCCAACTTGATCATGGTGGATAAGCTTTTTGATGTGCTGCCGGATTTGGCTTGCCAGTATTTTATTGAGGATTTTTGCATTGATGTTAATCAGGGATATTGGTGTGAAATTTTCTTTTTTTGTTTTGTCTCTGCCAGGTTTTGGTATCAGGATAATGCTGGCCTCATAAAATGAGTTAGGCAGGATTTTCTCTCTTTCTACTGTTTGGAATAGTTTCAGAAGGAATGGTACCAGCTCCTTTTTGTACCTGTGGTAGAATTCGGCTGTGAATCCATCAGGTCCTGGGCTTTTTTTTTTTGGTTGGTACGCTATTAATTACTGTCTCAATTTCAGAACTTGTTATTGGTCTATTCAGGAATTTGACTTCTTCCTTTTTTAGTCTTGAGAGGATATATGTGTCCAGGAATTTATCCATTTCTTTTAGATTTTCCAGTTCATTTGTATAGAGGTCTTTGCAATATTCTCTGATAGTAGTTTGTATTTCTGTGGGATCAGTGGTGTGATATCCCCTTTGTCATTTTTTATTGTGTGTATTCGATTCTTCTCTCTTTTCTTCTTTATTAGTCTGGCTAGTGACCTATATATTTTGTTGATCTTTTCAAAAAACCAGCACTGGATTCATTAATTTTTTGAAGGGTCTTTTGTGTCCGTATCTCTTTCAGTTCTGCTCTGATCTTAGTTATTTCTTGTCTTCTGCTAGCTTTTGAATTTGTTTGCTCTTGCTTCTCTAGTTCTTTCAATTGTGATTTTAGGGTGTCCATTTAAGACCTTTCCTGCCTTCTCTTGTGAGCATTTAGTGCTACAAATTTTTCTCCAAATACTGCTTTTATTGTGTCCCAGAGATTCTTGTAGGTTGTGTCTTTGTTCTCAGTGGTTTCAAAGAACTTATTTATCTCTGCCTTTATTTCATTATTTACCCAGTAGTCATTTAGGAGCAGGTTGTTCAGTTTCCATGTAGCTGTACAGTTTTGACTGAGTTTCTTAATCCTGAGTTCTAATTTGATTGCACTGTGACCTGAGAGAATGTTTGTTATGATTTCCATTCTTTTGCATTTGATGAGGAATGTTTTACTTCCAATTATGTGGTCAATTTTAGAATAAATGCGATCAGTTACTGACAAGAATGTATAATCTGTTGATTTGGGGTGGAGAGTTCTGTAGACGTCTATTAGGTTTGCTTGGTCCAGTGCTGAGTTCAAGTCCTGAATATCCTTGTTAATTTTCTGTCTTGTTGATCAGTCTAATATTGACAGTTTGATGTTAAAGTCTCCCACTACTATCATGATGCAGGAGATTAAGTCTCTTTGTAAGTCTCTAAGAACTTGTTTTATGAATCTGGGGTTTGGGGAAAAGAAAGAAAGATCAGACTGTTACTGTGTCTATATAGAAAGAAGTAGACACAAGAAACTGAATTTTGTTCTGTATTTGAGATGCTGTTAATCTGTGACCCTACCCCCAACCTTGTCCTTGCAAGAGACATGTGCTATGGTGACTCAAGGTTTAAAGGATTTTGGGCTGTGCAGGGTGTGCTTTGTTAAACAAGTGCCTGGAGGCAGCTTGCTGGTTAAAAGTCATCATTCTCTTAATCTCAAGTACCTAGGGATACGCACACTGCCAAAGGTCGCAGGGACCTCTGCCTAGGAAAGCTAGATATTGTCCAAGGTTTCTCCCCACGTGATGGTCTGAAATATGGCTTTGTGGGAAGAGAAAGACCTGATCATCCCCCAGCCTGACACCCGTGAAGGGTCTGTGCTGAGGAGGACTAGTAGAAGAGGAAAGAAGGACTCTTGGCGGTTGTTGGCAGTTGAGATAGAGAAAAGCATCTGTCTCCTGCTCATCCCTGGACAATGGAACATCTCGGTATAAAACCTGATTGTATGTTGTGTTTACTGAGAAAGGAGAAAACCGCCTTAGGGTGAAAGGCGGGACTTCCTAGCGCAATGCTGCTCTTTATGCACTAAAAATGTTTATGGAGATGTTTACATATGCATATCAAGGCACAGCAACTTTCCTTAAACTTATTCATGTCACAGAGATCTTTATTCATATGTCTTAGTGCTGACTTTCTCCCTACAATGATCCTATTATCCTGCAACTTCCTTTTATTTAAGATGGTAAAGATAATTATCAATAAATACTAAGGGAACTCAGAGACCGGTGTTGGCGTGGGTCCTCTGTATGCTGAGCGCCAGTCCACAGGGCCCACTTTTTCTTTCTCTATACTTTGTCTCTGTGTCTTATTTCTTTTCTCAAGTCTCTCGTTCCACCTAACGAGAAACACCCACAGGTGTGGAGGGGCAGGCCACCCCTTCACTGGGGGCTCCTGTATTGGGTCTATATATATTTAGAGTAGTTAGCTCTTCTTGTTGCATTGATCCCTTTACCATTATGTAATGCCCTTCTTTGTATCTTTTGATTTTTGTTGGTATAAAGTCTGTTTTATCAGAGTTTAGAATTGCAACTCCTGCTTTTTTTTTTTTTTCCTTTCCATTTGCTTGGTAAATATTCCTCCATCCCTTAATTTTGAGCCTGTGTGTCTTTGCACGTGAAATGAGTCTCCTGTTTGGTCTTTACTCTTTACTCAATTTGCCAGTCTGTGTCTTTTAATTGGAGCATTTAGCCCATTTACATTTAGGGTTAATACTGTTAGGTATGAATTTACATTTAAGGCTAATATTGTTATGTGTGAATTTGATCCTGTCATTATGATGCTAGCTGGTTGTTTTGCACGTTAGTTGATGCAGTTTCTTTATAACGTCAATGTTCTTTACAATTTGGTATGTATGTTTTTGCAGTGGCTGATACCGATTGTTCCTTTCCATGTTTAGTGCTTCCTTCAGGAGCTCTTGTAATGAAGGCCTGGTGGTGACAAAATCTCTCAGCATTTGCTTGTCTGTAAAGAATTTTATTTATCCTTTGCTTATGAAGCTTAGTTTGGCTGGATGTGAAATTCTGGGATGAAAATTCTTTTTTTTAAGAATGTTGAATATTGGTGCCTACCATCTTCTGGCTTTTAAAGGCTTCTGCAGAGAGATCTGCTGTTAGTCTGATGGGATTCCCTTTGTCGGTAACCCGACTTTTCTCTCTGGCTGCCCTTAACATTTTTTTCATTTCAACCTTGGTGAATCAGATGATTATGTGTTTCAGGGTTGCTCTTCTCGAGGAGTATCTTTGTGGTGTTCTCTGTATTTTCTAAATTTGAATGTTGGCCTGTCTTACTAGGTTGGGGAAGTTCTACTGGATAATCTCCTGAAGAGTGTTTTCCAGCTTGGTTCCATTCTCCCAGTCACTTTCAGGTACACCAATCAAATGTAGATTTGGTCTTTTTCACATAATCCCATAGGTCTTGGAATCTTTGTTCTTTTTCATTCTTTTTTTCTCTAATCTTGTCTTCTCTCTTTATTTCAGTAAGTTGATCTTCAATCATTGATATCCTTTCTTCTGGTTGATTGATTTGGCTATTGGTAAGTGTGCATGCTTCACGAAGTTCTTGTGCTATGTTTTTCAGCTCCATCAGTCATTTATGTTATTCTCTACACTGGTTATTCTAGTTAGCAATTCATGAGACCTTTTTCCAAGGTTCTTAATGTTATGCCCAGACCGTTTATTCCCCGAAGAAGACCACCAGAGTTCAGAGTCAAAGCTAAGCAGCAAGGATCTTTATTACAGGTTCGAACCTGGAACTCTCACTCGCTCGTGAAACGAGACGGGCAGGAGAGCTCCCCCACTGAGCTCTGAACAGTGTTATATAGTCTAAGAAAAGTGGGCATAGATTTATTATACAAATCAGATGTATGATTGGCTAGTGTTTGAACAAGGCGATTTGGCTAACTATGATTGGTTCCTGCCATTTCTGATATTTCGGTTCAACCCTTGAGATGGGAGAGCAGTTTTACACAAAGGCAGTTAATTATATTGCGTCAGGTTGCACAACCGGTTTATGGCAGCATGGGTGTATCTTACTTAAACACGTCTTGTGACCCGGCCTCAGAAAGAAAAACAGGTACTTACAGAACTTACGAAATCTCTGGTACGTGCAGAGATTAGAGAGCAGAACAAAAGGGTTTAGCAATAGGGTGTAGCGGGGGAGCGGGTATGCATTTTTGTGTCTTTGTGTGCTTTCATTAACATCCTCACGTTGGGTTAGAACACGCTCATTTAGTTTGGAGGAGTTTGTTATTACCCTCCTTCTGAAGCCTACTTCTTTCAATTCATCAAACTCATTCTCTGTCCAGTTTTGTTCCCTTGCTGGTGAGGAGTTGTGATCCTTTGGAAGAGAAGAGGCATTCTGGTGTTTTGAATTTCAGGCTTTTTGCGCTGGTTTCTCCTGATCTTCATGGATTTATCTGCCTTTGGTATTTGATGTTGGTGACCTTTGGATAGAGTCTTTTAGTGAATGTGCTGTTCCTTTCTGTTTGTTAGCTTTCCTTCTGATAATCAGGCCCCTCAGCTGCCAGTCTGCTGGAGTTTGCTGGAGGTTCGCTCCTGACCCTGTTTGCCTGGGTATCACCAGCAGAGGCTGCAGAACAGCAAAGACTGCTGCCTGATCTATTTTCTGGAAGCTTCATCCCATAGGGGCACCTGCCAGATGCCAGCCAGAGCTCTCCTGTATGAGGTGTCTGTTGGCCCCTAGTAGGAGGTGTCTCCCAGTCAGAATACACGGGGGCTAGGGACACACTTGAGGATGCAGTCTGACCCTTAACAGAGCTCGAATACTGTGCTTGGAGGTCTGTTGCTCTCTTCAGAGATGTCAGGCAGGAAAGTTTAAGTCTGCTGAAGCTTCACCCACATCCACCTCTTTCTTCAGGTGCTCTGTCGCAGGGAGATGGGGGTTTTATCTATAAGTCCCTCACTGGGGCTCCTGCCTTTTATTCAGAGATGCCTTGGTCAGAGAAGAGAAATTTGGCAGTCTGTCCACACAACCTTGCTGAGCTGCAGTGGGCTTCACCCAGTTCCAACTTCCCAGTGTTTTGTTTACACTGTGAGCATAAAACCGCCTACTCAAACCTCAGCAATGGCAGATGTCCCTCCCCCCACCAAGCTGGAACCTTCCAGGTAGATCTCAGACTGCTGCTGTGCTGGCAGTGAGAATTTCAAGCCAGTGGATCTTAGTTTACTGGGCTTCATGCAGGTGGGACCCTCTGAGCCAGACTACTTGGTTCCCTGGCTTCAGCACCCCTTTCCAGGGGAGTAAATGATTCTGTCTTGCTGACATTTCAGGCACCACTGGGGTATGGAAGAAAAGAACTGCAGCTAGTTTGGTGTCTTCCCAAATTGCTGCCCAGTTTTGTGCTTGAAACCCAAGGCCCTGGTGGGGTAGGAACAGGAGGCAAACTCCTGGTTTGTGGGTTTTGAAGACCGTGGGACAAGCGCAGTATCCATGCCGGAGTTCCTTAGGCTCAGTCTCTCATGGCTTCCCTTGGGTAGGGGAGAAAATTCCTTGACCCCTTGTGCTTCCCAGGTGAGGCGACACCCCTACCTGCTTTGTCTCGCCCTCTGTGGGCTGTGCCCTATCCAATCAGTCCCAATGAGATGAACCAGGTGCCTCAGTTAGAAATACAGAAATCACATGCCTTCTCCATCAATCTCGCTGGGAGCTGCAGACCAGAGCTGTTCCTAATTGGCCATCTTGCCAGCCCCTCTGCTAAAGATGTTTAGCAGCTTAAGAAGCTTTGGGGCTGAGACTATGAGATTTTCTAGATATAGGATCATAGCATCTGCTATCAAGCATAGTTTAACTTCCTCTATTTCTATTTGAATGCTTTTTATTTTTTTCTCTTGCCTTATTGCACTAGCCAGGACTTCCAATACTATATTAAAAAGAAGTGGTGAGAGAGGGCATCCTTGTCGTTTGCCAGTTTTAACAGTGAATGCTTTCAGCTTTTGCCCTTTCCGTATGATGTCATCTGTGGGTTTGTGATGTATGGCTCTTATTATTTTGAGGTATGTTTTTTCAATACCTAGTGTATTGAGAGTTTTTTAACATAAATGGGTATTCAACTTTATTGAAAGCTATTTCTACATCTATTGAGATAATCATGTGGTTTTTGTCTTTAATTCTCTGTATGTGATGAATCAATTGATTTGTGTAAGTTGAACCAACCTTGCAGCCCATGGATGAAGCCTACTTGATTGTAGTGGATAAGATTTTTAATGTGCTGTTGGATTTTGTTTGCCAGTATTTTGTTGAGAATTTGTGCATCAATGTTCATCAAGAATATTAGCCTAAAGTTTTCATTTTTTGGGTGTCTCTGCCAGGTTTTAGCACCACTATGATGCTGGCCTCATAGAAAGAGTTAGGAAGAAGTCCCTCTGTTTCAATTCTTTGAAATAGTTTCAGTAGGAATTTTGCCAGCTGTTCTTTGTAAATCTGGTAGCATTCAGCTGTTAATCTTCCTGGTTCTGGGCTATTTATTATTGGCAGACTATTTATTATTGCCTCAATTTCAGAGCCTGTTATTTGTCTTTGCAGGGGTTCAATTTCCTCCTAGTTTAGTCTTGGGAGGGTGTATTTGTCTAGGAATTTATACATTTTTACTAGATTTCCTATTTTATATGCATAGAGAGGTTTGCAGTATTCTCTGATGGTTACTTTTATTTCTGTGGAGTCAGTGGTAATATCTCGCTTATTATTTCTGATTGTGTTTATTTGAATTTTGTATCTTTTCTTCCTTATTAGTCTATCTAGTAGTGTATCTATATCATTAGTTTTTTGAAAAAAACAGCACCTGAATTTGTTGATATTTGAATGGTTTCTCTTGTCTCTATCTCTTTCAGTTCAGCTCTGATTCTGGTTATTTCTTGCCTTCTGCTAGCTCTAGAACTTCTTGGCTCTTGTTTCTCTAGTTATTATAGTTGTTGTGTTAGGTTGTCAACTTGTGATCTTTCTAGCTTTTTAATATAAGCATTTAGTGCTATAAATTTTCCTATTAACACTACTTTAGCTGTGTCCCAGAGATTCTGGTATGTTTTGTCTTTGTTCTCATGGGTTTCAAACAATTTCTTGATATATGCCTTAATTTCATTATTTATCCAAAAGTCATTCAGGAGGAGATTATTCAACTTCCATGTAACTGCATGGTTTTCAGTTAATTTTTTAGTCTTGAGTTCTAATTTGATTGTGCTGTGGTCTGTGACACAGTTTATTATGATTTCAGTTCTTTTGCATTTGCTGAGGAGTGTTTTACTTCAGACTATGTGACCAATTTAGAGAAAGTGGCATGTGGTGATGAGAAGAAAGTGTATTCTGCTGTTTTGGGATAGAGAGTTCTGTGTATATCTAGCACATCCATTTGATCCAGAGCGAAGTTCAGATCCTGAATATCTTTATTAATTTTCTGTCTCAGTGATCTGTTTAATATTATCAGTGGGGTGTTAAAGTTTCCAACTATTATTGTGTGGGGGTCTAAGTCTCTTGAAGACCTCTAGAAACTTGTTATATAATCTGGTTGCTCCTGTGTTAGGTGCATATATATTTAGGTAGTTAGTTCTTGTGTAATTAAACACTTTGCCATTATATAATGCCTCTATTTGTCTTTTTTTGATCTTTGTTTGTTTAAAGTCTGTTTTGTTGGAAATTAGGATTGCAACCCCTGCTTTTTTCTGTTTTCCATTTGCTTGGTAAAATTGCCTCCACTTCTTTATTTTGAGCCTATGTGTGTCATTGATTGTGAGATGGGTGTCTCGAAGACAGCATACCAATGGTTCTTGGTTCTTTATCCACTTGTCACTCTGTGTCTTAACTGGGGCATTTAGTCCATTTATATTTAAGGTTAGTATTTGTTATATGTAGACTTGATCCTCTCATCTTGATGCTAGCTGGTTATTTTGAAGACTTGTTTCTGTGGTTGATTGATTTATGATGTCGTTGGTCTGTGTACTTCAGTGTGTTTTTGTAATGGCTGGTAATAATTTTTCTTTCCAAATTAGTGCTTTCTTCAGGAGCTCTTGAAAGGCAGATCTGGTGGCAATGAATTACCTCAGCATTTTCTTGTCTAAAAAGAATGTTATTTCTCCTTGGCTTAGGCTTAGTTTAGCAAGATATAAAATTCTGGGTTAAAATTTCTTTTCTTTGAGAATGTTAAATATTGCCCCACAATCTCTTTTGGCTTATAGGGTTTAAACTGAGAGGTCTGCTCTTAGTCTGATGAGCTTTCCTTTGAAGGTAACCTGGCCTTTCTCTCTGGCTGCCCTTAACTTTTTTTTTTTTTTTTTCATTTCAACTTTGGAGAATCTGACGATTATATGTCTTGGGTATGATCTTTTCATGGTGTATTCTACTGGGGTTTTCTGCATTTTCTAAATTTGAATGTTGGCCTGTATCAAAGTTGGGGATGTTCTCATGGGTGAGATTCTGAAATATGTTCTCCAAATTTGTTACCATATCCCCAACTCTTTCAGGCACACCAAACAATTATAGATTTGGTCTCTTTACATAATCCCATTTTTCTCAGAGGTTTTTAAATTTCTTTTTATTCTTTTTTCTCTATTATTGTCTGCCTTGCTTACTTCAGAAAGTCAGTCTACAAGCTCCAAGATCCTTTCCTCTGCTTCATCTATTTCTTCTATTAATACTTGCAATTGCTTTATGAAATTCTTATATTGTGTTTTTCAGCTGTACCAGGTTGGTTTGGTTGTTCTCTATCCTGGCTAAGTTATTTGTCAGCTCCTGCAATGTTTTATTATAATGTTTAGCTTTCTTGCATTGAGTTAGAACATGCTCTTTTAGCTCAGTGAAGTTCATTTATATCCATATTGTGGGGTCTACTTCTGTTATTTCAACTATCTCAACTTCAGCCCCATTCTGAATCCTTGCTGGTGAAGTAATGTGATCATTTGGAGAGGAGAGGGCACTTTGGCTTTTTGAGTTTTTAGTATTCTTGTGCTGATTTTTTCTTACTTTTGTGTGCCTATCTACCTTTAATCTATGAGGTTGCTGACCTTTGAATGGGGGTTTTTGCTTGCTTGTTTTATTTTTAACTGTTCAGCCATTTTTTGTAGAACTGCTGCAGTTTGTGGGGCATCCTCCCCAGTTTCTAGTTCTCAGATTTTTCAGTATCTGTAAGTTCACCAGCAAAGGCTGTGAAACAACAAATATAGCAGCCCACTCTTTCCCCTGAGAGCTCCGTCCCAGGTGAGGTGCAGACATGTTGCTGGTCCAAGCACATCTGTAGGAGGTGACTAGAGATCCTGGTTAGGAGGTCTCACCCATTCAGAGGAACAGGAATGAAGACCCACTTAAAGAAGCAGTCAAGCCCCACTTTCACAGAGCAGCTATGCTGTGCTGGGGTACCATTTCTGCCCCTCTCCATGTTGGGCTCTCCAAGGCCTGGAGGCTGAAACAACTAAGTTGCTGAAACAGCAAAGATGGTGGCCCACCCCTCTCTCTGGAAATTCTGTCACAAAAAGTTTTCAAGCCTCTGTTGGCCAGAAAATATCAGTGGGAGTAGCTGGAGGCCCTGGTTGAAAATTACCATTCAGAGAATAAGACCCTGATATGCAGGGTCCCACTTAAAAAAGCAGTCTGGTCACATTATGGTAAAGCCACTGTGCTGTGCTGTGCTGAGAGATTCCTTCTGTCCCTTGATTGTTTGCACTCTCTTAAGCCCACAGGCTGGAATGGCTGAATTGTCCAAACACCAAATGTGATGGCACACTCCTCCCAGTGGGCACTGCATCCCAGGGAGAGATCAAAATTCTGTTTGCCAGGGAATATTGGTGGGGGCGGTGGCTGGCTAGAGGCCCTGATAGGAGGCCCCACCCTGAGTTGAAAAATGTGTCAGGGTTCCACTTAAAGAAGCAGTCTGGCCACATTTTGGTAGTGCCACTGTGCTGTGCTGGGGGCTTCCTTCCACCTACTGTCAGTTTTGTTTGGACTTTCCTAAACCCACAGGCTGAAATGGCTGAGTCATCCAAACAGCAAATATGGCAGGCTGCCCCTACCTCCAGGAACACTGTCCCATTTCAGGTAGGTGCAACGTTGTTGCTAGGGATTGGCTGGAATTCCAAGCCAGTGGGTCTTATCCTATGAAGTGCCATGAAAGTGGGGCCCACAGACTGATGCTGCTCAGTCCCATGGATTCATCTCCCTTCTTAGGGATGTTTATTTAGGTCCAGACTCCCACGTTTTCTGAGTTGCTCTCACCTTTGCCAGAGATCCCAAAGCCAGAGTATCTAAGGCTCTTGACATTGTTTGTGCCTGAGCAGTTGCTCTGCCAAGACCATGCAGCTCTGTGTGTCAGACCAAAGGCCCTTGTGGAAGGGGTTCAGGAGAAAATCTCCTGACCTGAGGGTTTCAAAGATCCATAGGAGAAGTGTGGTTTTTCAGGGTCACACATTCACTCATCACTTCCCTGAGCACAGTAGGTTCCCTTGGCTCTGTGTCACTCCTGAGTGGTCAGTGGCCCTGCCTGCTTTCCTCCATTCTCCATGGGTTGAGCTGTTTCATTCATGAGTCCCAATGCAAATACCTGGGTGTTTCAGTTGAAGGTGCTGCATTTACTCTCCTCTTTTGTTTCTTTCCATGACATCATAGTTGCTTCTAGTCAGGCATCTTGACACCCTTCTCTGCTACAATATGTTGGTAGATGGTTTTTATCCTGTAGGCTGCCTCATAGCCCAAGATGGCTGTAGGAGCACCAGTCTACACCAACAACCATGTGCATTTCAAAGAGCAAAGAGGAAGAAAGATGCAAAGTCAAAGTGCCTCACACAGCTGTGTTAGTTTCATCTAAGGAGTCTCCCCAAGGTTCCATCAGTACTTCTGGTTACACCCAATTGTCCTGAATGGCCTCTAGTCATTGTTAGCTTCAATAGGGGTCAGGAACTATAACCTTTGCGTTGGTAACTTGCTGTTTGAATGAAACCAAATCTCTGATTTTAAGAATGAAAGAAAAATTATAACTGTGGCAATGACCAGCGCTCTTCTGCTACACTAAATTCAAAGATAAAGAGAAGAAGATGGCATTATTCTCAGGTGAAGTGGGCACTTATTCTCCAAACAAAGCCTCTTTTGGTGTTTATTTATTTTTAGATTAGATGGGGAAAAGTCTTTGTTCTGACAAGCACTCCCTTTATGACCAAATGTTAGTCAAGCTTAACTGAACCCTCTTTTTGACTAAGCCAACCTTGGCTTACTGCCGTACCTTCTGATTCAGAAGCTAATTTTCAGAAATCCTGATAAGATTGCTTAGTAAATATCTGCACGTTCTTACATCTACTGCAGGTGCACACCTGTAGTCAGTATTGCTGCTAGTCTTGGCGAAACATTGCTGAGGTTACTTTCCTGATACATAAATATGTTCTAGCACATTTATGTTTCCCTGGGTTCACTAGAAAGACCAAGAGGTCAGGCCATAATTTGTAAACCTATTTAAGCCTAAACTAAAATATGAACACGTTCTAAGAATTTTTTCAAATAGCCTGTTTATTTGTAATGCCTATTGAAAGAATTAAAATGACTAATTTCAAATTTGGACAAAATAAAACACCAAACATTGTTTTTTAATTAAGGTGGTAAGAAATGTTTATTGATGTCTTTCAAACTTTGTCTTAGATTTACTTGTATCTTAAAAAGGAAACTTTCTTTGAAAATTACATATTCTGGTAATAAGCTCACTACCCTTGAATGAAAAGTTGTTAACTATTCCCCAATGAGGAAGGACCTTCTTAAATGCGGCTAAAATACATGAAATAAATGATTTCCAACAATTCCTGCAGCTTTGCCAAGTCCATGTCAAAAAATTACATGTATGAGTTTATTTACTGAGCCGTAATTCTATTCCAGTACTGTGTGTGTATTGATCTTGTATCCTACAACTTTGCACAATTTGATTATTAGCGTTAACAGTTTTGTGATTATTTATTAGGATTGTAATTATATACATAAAATTATAACATCTGTATATAGAAATAAGGTTATTTCTTTTCCAATTGAAGTGTTGTTTTTCTTGTGTTGCCCAATTATTCTGGCGTGATTTCTTTTACAATGTTGATCAGAAGTGATGAACGCAAGTATCCTTGTCTTGTTCCCAATCACAAGCAGAAAGCTTTTAGTCTTTCATTATTGCATATAATGGAGTTTTGAAGTTTTTATATGTATCTTTTGTTATGTTGAGGAAGTTTTAGTCTATATCTAGTATACTAGGTAAGTGTTCTTATAATGAAAGAGTTTTGGATTATGTCAAATTTTTTTCTATCAATTGAGATGATTATGTTCTTTTCTAAAATTCATTCTATTGAGTGGGTATGTTGCATTGATTGATTTCAATTTTTGAGGAGTTTAAGAAAAATTGGAGTTACAACTTTAAATATTTAAAGCAATACATGAGTGAAACCACCTGGTTCTGGACTTTTCTTTGTTAGTATGTTTTTGATAGCTTATATGTAGTCTTTTACTTGTCATAGGTTGGATTAGAGGTATTCAGAGATATAGAAGCAATAGAATGAATGTCTACATCTATATCTATATTTTGTGTGTGTGTGTGTGTGTGTTCATCAGTATAGATGTTAATATATAGAACAAGCCCTTTTGAGTTGCCATAGTGGTGTCTGGCCAACGGGACTTCCTCAGGCATCTGTGGCCTCTGCTTTGGAGAAACCTCTGCTCTTCCACTCACATCATTTAACGGTGGCCCTTGTTGGCAGCAGCAAGCTTCTGCCCCTCAGCAGAGGAAACAGAGTGTTATTCCATCAACACCTTTTTGCCAATCTCCTGTGTGGAGCTCTGCAATGACAGTAACTTACAGAAAGGTCTGGAAGCCTCAGAGCTATTCCTGGCCATCACTGATGCCCCTTACATCCCATGCAACCTTCTGCTCCCCATATCAGACATAGAATTATGTCTGCACAGACCTCCAGCCTGGGATGGCACCAGATAACAGCTCCAGAGCTCAGAACAGTCATTGGGGTAGATGGGTGGTACACCAGCACTTGCCTCCCTACCTTGCCAGCCCTAACCTGGTGTGTAAACACAATGAGCCCACCAGGATCCTAACCTCCCAACAATCTGATCCAGTTCAGAATGGGCCAGCCCAGTCTGGCATTCCCCTACACACAACCTTTAACATTAAAATCCTTTCAGGTCACGGCTTGTGAACATTTCTGCCTTGACACCTGTGTATTTTCAACTCTTAGGCTCATTTTTCACCAGTTTTGACTTCAGTATATCAAGGCCCTGCCTTGCCTAATACAGAGTCTCCACATTTTTATTAGAAATATGTGCATTTTATTAGAAATAAATATGTTCATTTTTATTAGAAGTATGTGTATTTCTTACAATGTTCAGTTGTTTATTAAACCCCTACAGAATTGTAAACACAGTTATAAAACAGTAACATTACAAGAGATTTGTGATAGATACAGAAAAATATACATATATGTATAAATGTGTGTGTGGTGAGGTATAATTTGTAGAATTATGTTATCTATAATTCTAAAGCAACAATATTGGAAAATTGTACTTTAAGAAATGTAGAAACAATATTAAGTATAACAATATCAAACTGCGTTAATCTTAATGTCTATTTTATCTAACATATTACCATCTTTATAATTAATTTGTTAAAGTTACATAAAATGTATTTTTAATTTTTATACATTAATATTTATCTTTTAGTTTTGCATCTTGTAAAAATATCCAATTGAGTAAAGTTAAACAATATTTGACTTTAACAGGAAAAATGAAGCTATATGTTTAATATTATAATGGATATATTTTGAATTGGATTTACCAACCCATGTGTTTTTCAGAAGACCTATTTTCTGATTCTTTCTATTTTAATTTCTTCTGTTAAAATTGTTTAGAAATCTATAACTTACTCTATATTTTGGAGATTGTATACCATTATGTTTCAGTTTTTAACCTAGAAGTTACAGCAGGCTTTTAAAAATTGATCACAGTGTAAAGATATTTAATACCTTCGACCTCCACTTTTACATCTTAAGACATTAAATTACTAATTTATTCACACTCTCCAAACTATTAGTTGATGATATGTATTTTTTATAAATTCTGGGATGCTTCCAGAAGCCACAGTGAACAAGTGAATTAAATTTTAAAACCTGAACACATCTCTGAATGCAGTTCTTAGATTAGAAAACAGAGGCTTGGAGCAGTGACTCATGCCTGTAATCCCAGCACTTTGGGAGGCGGAGGTGGGCAGATCACTTGAGCTCCGGAGTTCCAGACAAGCTTGGCCAATGTGGCATAAACCCATCTCTACCAAAAATACAGAAATTAGCCAAGGTTGGTGGCAAGCACCTGTAGTCCCAGCTACTCGGGAGACTGAGGCATGAGAATCGCTTGAACCCGGTATGCGGAGATTGCAGTGAACAGAGTTCATGTCACTACACTCCAGCCCAAGTGACAGAGCAAGACGCTCTCTCGAAAAGAAAAGAAAAGAAAGAAAAAAAAGAAAAGGAAAGGAAAAAGGAAAAGAAAAAGGAAAGGAAAAAGGAAAAGAAAGGAAAGGAAAGAAAGGAAAGGAAACAGAACATTGCCAAACTGCCAGTGAGCTCCTTGTGCCCTTCTCAGGCAAAAGTCCTAGGAGAAACCACTAGCCTGACTTCTAACAGTATAGGTCACCTGTATTTTCAACTGCTTTGTAGTTTATATATGTGGAATCATGGATTATTTTGTATGCAGATTTTAAATTCTATGTTTAATAAAATTAGTATTATTGCATGTTGTTGTGGCTCATTAAATTGGTGATCATATTCCATTATTTTACCATCAAACAATTAATTTAATCATTCAACTTCAAAGACTCATGTGAGTAGTGTTTATTTTGGAACTATTAGGAATAATAATTGTGTGTAAATTATACAGTGTGTTTCAATGACTTATGAGCCAATTTCTGTGGGCTATATACCCAGTAATCAAGTCATTGGGTCATATGTTTACATTTGTTAAACTTTGAAAGGCAGTGCAAGTTTCAAAAATGCACAAATGTTTACACCACAAGCAGTGTATATGATGTTTGACTTATTCACACTATTGTTAACTATTGATATTTCTTTTCATTTTTATTTTAGCCTTTTGGTTGGTATGTGATTGTAATAGGTAACGACTTTACTTGAATGTTCTTAGTTTCTAACGGGTTGACTATCTTTTCACCTGTTTAATAGTCATTACATCTCTTCTGTTGATTTTACTTATTTGTTTTTATTGTTTTCCATTATTTTCTTATCAATTTGTAGAAGTTACATGTGCTGGATACCAGATTTTTTCTCATAATTACATACATATGTGTGTGTATTTTTGTCTTATTTTTACTGTCTATTCATTGATCATCTAGGCATCCTTGATGAGAATGACCTCTTAACTTTAATATATAATTAAATTTTGCCATTATCTCTTTTATAGTAAAATGTTTTTCCTGACGAAGAAATATTTTATTATAAAAATGGAGAGGTCTTATTTCTTTGTTTCATTCTAATAAAATCATTTTTATTGTGGTAAAAGCACACAACATAAAATTTACCATTTTAATCATTCTCATTGTACTATTCAATAGCAATAAGTGCATTCATAATGTTATGCAATGTTCACCACTATACATTTCCAAACTTTTTATCATTCCAAACAGTCCATTAAGCAACATTTTTCAATATCACCCTCCTTTCAGCCATTAGTATTACCTGTTCTACTTTCTCTATCTTTGAACTTTCTGTTCTAAGTATGTACCTAATATTAGTGGAATGATCCAATATTTATCCTTTTGTACGTGGCTTACTTTACATAATATAATGTCTTCAAGGTTCATCTGTATTGTAGCATGTATCAGCATTATATTTTTTTGAGACAGAGTCTCATTCTGTCACCTAGGCTGGAATCATGACTCACTGAAGCCTCAACCTACCCGACCTTAGGAGATTCTTCTGTCTCTGGTGATCTTCCCCTGTATCTAGGACTACAGGCATACACCATCAAGCCAAGCAAAGTTTTGTATTTTTTGTAGAGATGGGATTTTGCTGTGTTGCCCAGGCTGGTCTCAAATTCCTAGACTCAAGAGATCCTCTTACCCTGGCCTCCCAAGTTTCTAGGACAAGAAGCATGAGACACCATGCCCATCAGCATTGTATTTGTTTTAAGGCTAAATAGTATTCCATTCTGTGTATATACCATATTTTCTTTAACTGTTTATCTCTTAGAAGATATCTGGGTTTGTTTCCACATTTTGTGCTGTCAATGATGTTGTTATAAAGGCTGGTGTAAAAGTATCAGCTTAAGTCTCTGCTTTCAATTATTTTGGATAGACACCTGTGGTGAAATTGCTGGAACACATTGTACTTCTATTTAGAACTTTCTGGTAAATTGCCAAACAATTTTCCACAGTTGAGAATCCATTTTATATTCTCACTAGTAATGCACCAGGGTTCCACTTCCTCCACATCCTAGCCAATAGTTATTTTTCATTTTTGTTGTTTTGGGTTTTTTTATATAGCCACCCTAATAGGTGTAAAGTGGCATTTTGTTGTGGTTTTGATTTGTATTTCTGTAATGACAGGTAATGCTGCACATTTTTCCATATACTTATTGACCCAATGTAGATTCAAATCCTCTTCCCTTTTATAAATGCTGTTGTTATTTTATTGTTGAGTTTTAGGAGTTGTTTATATCCTCTGTTTATGCCTTATGTACCTAATCAGATACATGATATGCAAATCTTTTTTCCCATTCAGTGGCTGTCTTTTCACTCTGCTTTTCTTGTTTTTTGATACAGAAAAGTTCCACATTTTGATTAAGTCCAATGTATCTGCTTCTTATTTTGTTGCATTTGCTTTTGGTGTCACAGTCAAGAAACCATCACCAAATTTAATGTCATGTGATTTTTGCTTATGCTTTTTTCTAAGAGTTTTTAAAGTTTTAATGTTTTTAACTTTTATTTTAGGTTCAGGGTTACATGTGAAGGTTTGTTACATAGGTAAACACGTGTCACAAGGGTTTGCTGTACAGATTATTTCATCACCCAGGTATTAAGCCTAACACCCAAAAATAGTTATCTTTTCTGCTTATCTCCCTTCTCCCACCCTCTACCCTTAAATGGGCCCCAGTGTCTGCTGTTTCCTTCTTTGTGTTCATAAGTTTTTATCATTTAACTCCCACTTGTAAGTGAGGACATGCAATATTTGGTTTTCTGTTCCTCAGTTAGTTTGCTGAAGATAATAGCCTCCAGTTCCATCCATGTTCCCACAAAAAACAAAATCTTATTCTTTTTTTACGGTTGCATAGTGGTTTATGTGTTCCACATTTTCTTTATCCAATCTGTCATTGGTGGCATTTAGGTTGACCATGTCTTTGCTATTGTGAATAGTGCTGCAATGAACATTTTGTATGCATGGGTCTTTATGGTAGAATAATTTATATTTCTCTGGGTGTATATACAGTAATGGGAAAGCTAGCAGAACTATCAAATGGTAGTTCTGCTTTTAGCTCTTTGAGGAATCACCTAACTGCTTTTCACAATGGTTGAACTAATTTACACTTCCTTCAACAGTATATAAGAGTTGCCTTTTCTCCACAGAATTTATTCTCCACCAGAATTTATTTTTTGACCCTTTAATTATAACCATTCTGACTGGTATGAGGTGGAATCTCATGGTTTTGATTTTCATTTCTCTAACGATCAGTGATGTTGAGCTTTCTTTCATATGCTTGTTGACCACATGTACACCTTCTTTTAAGAAGTGTCTGTTCATGTTTTTTTGCCCACTTTTTAATGGAGTTGTTTTTCTCTTGTCATTGCCAGGGATGCAGCTCCTGGGTGGGGGCTTACCCGGTGGGCGTCATGTAATATGTGTGCTGGGCATGTTGGGTTCTGTGCTGTGGGCGGTGTACAAACCCATGTGGTGAAACTTTCCAACCCCTCTGAGAGTCTGGTCTCCTTACTCTCCCACTGGCTAGCCCGAGGCAACCCCTTTGGGGATGTGCTATGCCAGGAGGGCCTCCCTGTGTTGGGCGGCCCTCACCAAGAAACCTTGTACAATTCTTAGTGTTGGATCACTCAGCTCGTGCATTGATGAAGAATGCAGCCAGCTGTGAGAATTAATGTGAATTACAGGACGCACTGATTATCCCTTCCAATGCGCTTGCAGCTCCCTGTTTCTCCCAGGGCTGTGCCTGTCTAAGTCGTCACTTGCTGATCAGTCACCACCAGGGGTGCTTCTGGCCTCCGGGGAGTGCATGGCAGGGGGTTCCCTGGCAGGGCCCGTTGGGCCCTCTGTCCTCCCAAGTGCAGACCTGGTGGTGCCCGCCTCCTTTTCCATCCACACCTTCCCCTCCCCAACCCTCCATGCAAGCCCTTGGAGGGACAACGTGGTAGGGGAAGGGGCGTTGGTTAGGAGGGAGCCCACTGCCTGTGAGAGGGAAAGAAAAGAGAGCCAGCTAGGGCCAAGTTTCTGTGGCTGCCACAGTCTGGGGTCTTCTCGGGAGCTCCCTTGTGCTGCAAGTGGTCCAGTGTTCGCCTGGGCCTGGGTAAAATGTTCCGTGCTGTCGTGCACTAGTTGGTGGGGGTGGGGGATGATTGTGGGGGTGGAAAGTGAGATTGCTTCCTGGTCACCACAGTTCACCACCCGCCTCCAGTTGCAGCCTGCTGTCCCATCTTATTCCTGCTTCTCCCTGCACCCTCCCCTCTCCCGCCCAGCCTGCTGTGCGCTCCCGGGGCCAGAAGTCTGTCCTGAGTGAACTCCCGGTCGGGGTCGAGGCCCAGCCACGTGCTTGACCCTGCCCCCAGCGGTGACCCATGGGAATCGGTGGCAGTGTCCGCCATTGTGTGCTTGCCTCTGGTTCATCGCTGTGCCCTGCCTTGTGGCCCCCCTGAGCTTCCGCATTGGGGCAGGGTGGAGCCACATTCTCAGCCCCGGTCCTCCGGATGTTCAGGGCACTGCGTCTCCCCTGCCCCCAGTTCTTGCTCCTCCCTTCCATGGTCCAGCTCTCGTGCCATCAGCCGCCGGCTCTTCTCTCTCACCCGGAGTTCCCTCTCTGGGCCCACCTCCCGATGGAGTGCCCAGGCTCGCGTCCTCTTTTCCCACCGTTCCTTCCTCCCCTCCTAGACGTGACCTCAGTCTAGACTGGGCGACCCGCTGAATTTAAGCATATTAGTCAGTGGAAGAAAAAAACTAACCAAGATTCCTTTAGTAAATGTGAGTCAATCAGGAGCCCAGTGCCAAATCCCTAGCCCCTTGATGGGATGTGGGAAGTGTGGCGGTATGAAAGACTCACTCCCCAGCGCCACTTATGGGGGCCCAAGTCCTTCTGATTGAGGTCCAGCCAGCCTGTAGACGGTGTGAGGTTATTAGCAGCCCTCGGCTGCCAGGCCTGGGTCTTCCCAGAGTCGGGTTGCTTGGCAATGCATGGTAATGCAACCTAAGGAGGGTGGTAAACTCTATCTAAGGTTAAATACTGGCACGAGACCACAATTGTCAAGTACTGTAAGAGAAAGCTGAAAAGAACTTTGAAGACGTGAACAAGAGGACATGAAACAGTTAAGACTTAAATGAGTAGGGTCCATGTAGTTTGATGGAGGATTCAAACCGGCAGCGGGTGGGGCTGTGCCAGTGGTCTGGCGGATCTTTCCTACCTCCCCTTCCTCCCAAATCCTCCAATCACCGTCCCTCCCCAGCCACCCCTCCTCCTCCTTAGAGGTGGTAGGCCCCAGCCTGTGCGGGGGTGAATGGTTGGGCTGGTGGAGAGAGTTGGTGGGGGACTGTCCCCCAGTCGGCGACTGACCACCGCTGGGTGCATTTCTACTGTGGTGCTGCGCCGTGACTGACTTTGGGATGACTGGGAAGGCCAGGCAGGGAAGGTGGCCCGGGGGCCCTGTTCTCCCCGTCCCTCGGAAGAGGGGGCGGGGTGGGCTCTCCGCAGCAGCAGCACTCCCTGAATCCCAGGGCTGAGAGAGTGAGACCCGTTGCCGTGCTCGCCCCTTCCTGGCGCCCACTCCAGTGGGGGCTACCCATGAGGGGTTCCCCAGTGGGGTTGTGACAGCGTCCCTCTAGGGGGCTGGGTCACTCCTCCCACGGTATAACTGCTCTCCTGCCCCTTCCCTGCCCCCAGTGAGGAGGCCGCATAGGAGCGGGTGGGGCTGACCGTGGTGTGCCCCAGGCTGGTTGTCCTGTCGGACCTGCGAGGTCTTTTCCGCCATGCACTCCTCCCAAAAGAACAGTGGAACGAGTTGGAATCCCGAGGCCTCTCCAGTTTGCCGAGGGTGCATCACCAGCCAGTCTTGTCGGTCACACTGCAGAGGTGGAGCAAGAGAACATGTTGTTAGGCCCCAAGAGATGATGAACTATGCCTGGGCAGAGGAAGCCAGAGGAAACGCTGGTGGAGGTCTGTAGCAGTGCTGACGTGTAAATTGGTCGTCTGATCTGGGTATGGGGCAAAAGACTAATCGAAACATCTAGTAGATGGTTGCCTTTGAAGTAATTCCTAAGGATAGCTGGCACTTTGGCAAAAACCCCATGCCACGCAGTTATCCGGCAAAGCGAATTGATTTGTCTTGGGGCGGAAACAATCTTAACCTATTCTCAAACTTTAAATGGGTAAGAAGCCCGGTTTGCTGGTGTGGAGCCGGTCATGGAATGCTAGTGCCTAAAGGGCCACTTTTGGTAAGCAGAACTGGTGCTATGGGATGAACTCAACGTGGTGTTAAGGTGCCTGATGCTGATGTTCATCATACCCCAGAAAACAGTGGACAGCAGGACAGTGGCCATGGAAGTCAGAATACACTAAGGAGTGTTTAACAACGAATCAACTAGCCCTGAAAAATGAATGGTACTGAAGCATTGGACCCATATCCAGCCGTTGCCAATGGTTAAGAGTGGACAGGAGTGGTGAGGGTTGTTGCCCCCGCTGGAGCCCTGCGGATGCTATGCTGCTATGAGTAGGAGGACCTCTGTGGTGAGACTTAAAGCCTAGGGCGTGAGCCTGGGTGGAGCTGCCTCAGGTGCAGATCTTGGTGGTAGTAGCGAATATTCAAATGAGAATTTTGAAGGATGAAGTGGAGAAGGATTCCAATTGAACATGGGTCAGTGGGTCCTGAGAGATGGGCGTGTGCCCTTTTGAAGGGATGGATGATGACTCCCGTTGCCCTCACTGATCGAAAGGGAGTCAAGTTCAGATTTCTGAATCCAGAGTGGCAGAGATGGGCGCCAGTGAGGGATTCAGGGAGGTAGTGCAACTGATCCTGGAGAAGCTGGTGGGAGTCCAGGGGAGAGTTCTTTTGTGAAGCGCAGGGCACCCTGGAATGGGCTAACCCTGAGAGGGGCCTGTGCATTGGAAAGCAAGGTGGTTCAGGCCCTTGAAAATCTAGGGGAGACGGTATAAATCTCACACTGGGCTGTAACCATATCCACAGCAGATCTCCAAGGTGAACACTCTCTGGCATGTTGGAACAATATAGGTAAGGGAAATCGGCAAGCGGGATCGGTAAATTCAGGACAAGGATTTGTTTGCTCCAAGAGCTTCGCTGGTCCTGCTGGGGGTGAAGCAGGGATGGGTGCAGCCCTTGGCTGGATGAGGCGGTGCTGCTCCTCCCCAGCACTAGGGACACCCCTCTGCAGCCATCCCCCACCCCACCCCGCCCATATCTGCCTCTCCCCCATCCCTCCCCCTTGCTATTGCCAGTGCCTAGCAGCCAACTTAGAATTGGTGCAGACCAGGGGAATCCGACTATTTAAAACAAAGCATGATGAAGGCCAGTGGTGGCTGTTGACACTATGTGAATTCCACCCAGTGCTCTGAATGTCAAAGTGAAGAAATTCAATGAAGCCACTGGTAAAGGATAGCAGTAACTATGACTCTCTTAAGGTGTAGTCAAATGCCTCCTCATCTAATTAGTGATGCGTATGAATGGATGAGCGAGATTCTCACCGTCCCTACCTGCTATCCAGTGAAACCACAGCCAAAGGAATAGGGTTTGACCGAATCAGCAGGGAAAGAAGACCCTGTTGAGACTGACTCCAGTCTGGCACGGTGAAGAGACATAAGAGTTGCAGAATAAGTGAAAAGCCCCCAGCAGCCTTCTGTCACTGTGAGGGGATGGGGTGGGGTCCACCGGCCTTGTGGGCTGCAGGTGAAATGCCACTACCCTGATCATTTTTTCACTGACCTGGTGAGGGGGAAGGGGATGAGCTACAAGGAACTCTCACTTTTGGCGCCAAGCACTTGACCACGTGCTGGCTTGCTTGGTGTGACCTGCTCCAGGAATAGTACCAGGTGCAGAGTTGGACTGGGGCGGTACACCTGTTGAATGGTAATGGAGGTGTATGAAGGTGAGTGCAGGGAATACAGAAACCTCCCATGGAGCCAAAGGGCAGAAGCTTGCTTGCTCTTGATTTTCAGTACAAATACAGACCAGAAAGTCAGATATTGATACTAACAGTGAGAGAAGAAACTTACATACAAGGATAAACTTTTTTACCCTATAAAGTATATCTAAAGAGTACACAAATAAAGATATAGTCTTGCAAACATTCTGCTACATTATGATTTACAAAGAAAACATTGGTCTTTGTTGCTCACTTCAATGAATATCATTCATTGCCATTTCCAGTTTGACCTTTTCCTTTATTTTGTACATACGGACAGAGATGAACCAGCCCCAGTTCAAGGAGGTAACACCTATGGCAATCTGCAGCAATAGCTGGGCAGTTTATTAAGGCTTCACTTTGTGGTTAAATACCTAAAAGTTACACAATTAGCTAGTTAGTTACCAAACCACGTAGGGCCAGGTTATGTGGCCAAATCTATAAAAGGAAGGATGACCTTCTCCAACTAAATACAGGAATGAATAGCAATCTGTTATTGCCTCCCCCAGTACCCCTTAAGGTAGGGAAACAAATAAACAAACAAAACCCTGGTATTAGCCACGGACCCTCCAAGACCCTCATTGCAGGTGGTTGGCTATTGTAACCCCCTGGAGGGTCTGCAGTATGACCAATCTTTTACTTTTTGAGCATTTAATGTGTGGCCTCCATGATAGACCATCCATAGTTGAATGGCCAGAGAAGGGACCCTCCTCCGGGAGACATATGTACTGTCTATGTGGCTATCATGAGCTCCCCTGTAACTTTGGCACAGGTAGAGGATCCAAAAGAACCATGGAGAGCAGATAAGATGTGGTACCATCGCCCAGGGCAGAAGCCCTCAGTGGCTGTATTGTTATCCAGAGATAAAAAGTTGGCCTGTATTTTGCCTAAGGAATGTGATTTGCCCCTGTTAGTACCTGTGCCTGCTTTGTCATACCAGTCATAGGTTGGCATGCTCAAACAGCATCGTGAAATGGGCCCACACCAACACCAAGGTGACCAACGTCTCCAACTGTTGGATCTGCACTGCCTTTCCAGCAGCAGCTGCAGACAACTTCCCCTGGCACATGCATCTAGCTTCTATGAGGAACTAGACATAGCTAGAGGCTTGGGGTCCCACGGACAATTGGTGGGATGCAACACGGAAGGCTTTGGACAGGGGATGTCTCAGAACCCATGGCCAGCCTGTCCCCTGGCTGACTCATAGCATCCATAATGGATGGGGCTGGCTGTTGGGGGCCGCACCGGGGGTGGTGGAGAATGAAAGAACACACACAAAGACAAAGACACACAGAGAACATGGCGGCCGCACTCAGAGCCTCCGCCTCACTTTATTTATATTCCATAAACTTCAGGTCAGCAGAAAGAATGCAATGCAAAACAAACTTTCTTTTCCCACATGTAACCTTCTACTCAGTACCTTGTTTCTATATTCTTTCTTATCTACCCGCCTTCTTGGCGCCTACGGGAGTTCATTAAAAGTTCAGTTGGAGATACTGTCCTTGAGCCTTATCTATTCTCAGCATACTGTTTTCAAAGGCCCCTGCATTTCCCCCCTTTTAATTTTGTTTTGCCTCAATCCTAAAAAGGTAGCCCATATTTGTTCCTGTGTTTTCTTTTGTTTTTGGTGGCGACGGAGGGAGCATTGAATCACCAAAAGAAGTAGACACAAACCAAGTGCCCAAAGCAATATACTTCCAGAGATTGTAGAAATCCATGTTTTTATCTGAGTCCATGGGTTAAAGGCAGCAAGGCGCTGCCCCAGCTCCTGCAAGGTTACAGTTCCAGACAGCACATGTAATTGTTGTCGAAATGCTTCGGAAATGTTCTGAGTGAGCTCTTGAATGTCCAAACTAATATTTTTATGGTCAATTAATAATTTTCGGATTACAGTCCAATTTTGAGAGATGTTAAAAGGCACAGGCATTACACAAAATTGAGTGGAATTCCAATCACATTGTAATGTTACCCGAGTACTGAGTACAGTGAGCTGATCTCCAAGCCATGTCAACGCTTGCTCCATGTTGTCCAATCTTTCAGCAAGTTGAGAATCAATGTTTCGTTGTTGAAGCCATAACCGGTGAGATTGTTCATGCCATTGCTGCACAAATTCAGCATTTTGTATGCTTTGATGAAGAGCGAGCCCTGCTACAGCCGCAGTGGAGGCAATGGCAACAAGACTCATCACCGAGGCAATTATAAGTCCAAGGGCACGGAGGGTTCGCTGAAGAGAAGTCCAAATATAAGTTTCAAGAGGTGATGCCCCCCACGGTCGCGTAAGATTAACAGGTAGCCAAATTTCCTTACGAGCCCTGAGGATATAAATATCCCCAGCAAAGTTGTGCCACCAAGAATGATTGAGGCAAGACAAAAATGTACACGTATTTGTACAATTAACAATTCCCGTATTATTATCCCATATCAAATTCCCTGCTAATAATAGGTAGGGCTTACGGACACAAGCAATAATATATCAAGAGGTATTCCGATATAACTGAATATGAAAGGAATTAGTTGGGTTAGAAAGATTAAGAGACATATTCACCACAAAAGTGCTAATGGCATCGCCTGCAGCTAACAACTTCCAAAGATGACTCTGTACTTAGGCCTCCTTCACACCATACCAAGGTTTCATTATTGTTAGCAGCAATACTTTTATTTACCCGGTGCCATTTCAAAGGTATGTGACTAAATTTTATTTGAAAATCACTGTGCACACTTCAATCAGTTATTTGCATCCCATTGTATTCTAATAAAATCCGGGTTTTATTTCCCCGACATAGTTGCCACTCCAGCACCTCAATATTAGGAGAAACCTCTGGAATAGGACAAAAAAGTAAAGAACTAGGAATAGTTTCATTACTATATACAGTATGATTATAATAACAGTATTAGCAGCCACATAACTATGATTATAGCGAACAACCCAGGCTTCATACGATTTTCGGAGACAATGAGAATTATTTCCCATGCATATTGGAAGTTCTTCCACTCCAAATTGGTATGTGTTGTTTATAATTTCCGTTTCCTGTTCTATATTGTCCTTGTCTATATAGGGGGACGGCATTCAAGTAGTGTCATTGGTGAAAACCTTAATTTCCGCCTCTCCCCAGGCGACTCCCTGATACAAGGGTGGAAAGGGAATATAAGTGCAATATTCATACAAAGCCTCACTAAGGGAAATAAGTCCCCCGCCGAGGCACATCCAACAAAGGAAGAAATGCATGCTGAATCCAGTTTTCTTTTCAACAGGGTTTCAATCATCTTGTAGGAAACCACTCAGGTCCGCTCCCTGTAAGGACAAGAGCATAGCCCCATTCCTGTTTTAGAACTTGCCCTTGAACATACTTACCTTCTTCATTAGGATACCAAATCTTTAAATTGTCAGTGGGGACTATCACCGAGAGAGGTGAGGAAAGATGAGTTACGACAGCGGAGTCTTGCAACTGTCTCCATTGATTCAAAAAATAATTAAAGTAAAAAGAACCTTCAAAATCAAAAAAATTAAGGTAGAAAGGTTAACCTTCAAAAAAATGTGGTTTTTTGGGGGGGCTCATTTCCCCCTTTTTGTTTTAATAGTTGAGTTTTTAAAGTTAAATTTGCGCGCTCGATGATGGCTTGACCTTGACTGTTGCCCGGGATCCCGGTGATATGTCGAATATTGTATTGCTGTAAGAAAACTTGTAATTTATGAGAGAAATAGGCAGGGGCATTATCAGTTTTAAGTATAAAAGGAATGCCCATAATGGCAAAACAAGCTAAGAGATGTGTAATAACAGAATCAGCTTTCTCAGATGGCAACGGAGTGGCCCATTGAAAATGAGAAAAAGTATTAATGGTATGATGAACATACTTTAATCATCCAAAAGAAGGAATATGTATAACATCCATTTGTCAAATTTGATTAACTTGAGTACCTCTCAGGTTAACTCCAGGATGGAAGGATGGAATGCTCAAAGGAGCACAGAAAGGACAAGCTCGAATAAGAGAACAAGCTTATTTATGAGTTAAATGAAACCGTCGTTGAAGGCCAGAACTATTAGTGTGATGTAGAACATGTTCTTGTTCTGCAGCCTGCAAGTGGCCAATTAGAAGTGAATCAATCTGAGTATTTCCATGAACTAATGGTCCAGGCAATTGAGAATGAGAAAGAAGATGAGTGATGAATAAAGGAGCTCGACGTTGGCTCAAAGTAGAAAATAACAAGGAAAAGAGTTTTTGAAGAGAAGAAGTAGCACAAAGAGGTAAAGTGGCCTGAAAAATATAAGAAGTAACATAAACGGCATATTGAGAATCACTAACAATATTTCAACCAGTAGTAGGGAAATTAAGTAAGACCATGAGAATAGTAAACAATTCTCCCTATTGCACCGAGGGATAAGGATAAACTGTAACTCAAGATTGATGAAGCTTCTTGCCAAGAATCAGAAGTTGTAAGAAGATAAATGATCTGACTATGAGTGAATTGAGAGATAATTAAGGAAGGATCTCCTCCCCAAAGTTGTCGACAGTGATGCCGTCCTTTGATGATCAGTTCAGCTAAACGATCGATATAAGTAGCCAAGTGTTTAGATGTTTTATTGGACAAAAAGATCCATTTTAGCAGCTGATTGGTCTGATGAATCATTCCTGTAGGAGAATGTAAAGTATGAAATAAACAAAGGGAAAGGGGAACATCGGGAAGGATATAATGTAAATGAGCCTTTTGAAGTTGCTCTTCCACAAGCTGGAGTTCCTGTAAAGCCAAAGGAGTTAAATGACGTGAGCTGTCCAAGTGATTGTCTCCTTCTAGAATAGAAAAAAGATGTTGTAACTGAATAAAGAAAAAACAATTTTTGAGATCTATGACCATTAATTTTTAACTTTGTGGGATAAAGGCAGGATTAGGAAGACCAGGCTGTAAACTTTCCCTAGGTTTAATGTAAACATTTATAGTTTTAAGACAAGACAAAGACGGGAATTCCATGCAGAAATACGTGGCTTTATATTCCTCTCGGCCATTTGTTTTTTGACTTACTCTTTTAGAGTCCTAAGTATTTCTTTAAATAATGGTCACTGTTTCACATAAATAGGAGTGGTGGCTATGAGTTTAAAGGATTGTAGCCCATTTTGAACATCGTATTTTTGGCAGCTGAGGAAATATGAGGAATGTTTTAAAAAGCAGCAAATTGTTGTGAAAGATCTTGTTCCCAAAAATTAATATTGATAGGAACAATATAAAAATAAAAAAAAACACTTGACCTTGTTAACCTTTAGGACCGACACAGGTTAAAGGTTCTACGTCTTGATAAACCACAGAAGCAGCACCCAAGCCAGTGAGTATAACTGCAACTTGTCTTTTTTCCTATTGTATAGGCCTCTAATTTAAACAAATAATAGACATATTTACCACCGTATCAATTAACCCTTTAAAAACTATTTCATTAATGTGCAAAGAACATAAGGGCTTTTGATTAGAAACTAAAGTTTCCCAAAAAACAGTTTTTTCTGTGCTACCAAACCCTCCCTATTGAGAATACATTCCCCTGCCTCTAGGCATATAAATTGTGAGACTTAAACCATAATAAGACTTTTATTAGTAACATTATGTCCTTTTGGCAAAGGGCCACACTCTCTAATAGCTAATTTATATACTCCTCTATTAGGAGACAAAGTATAAGGCTGAGTAATAACTAAGTCAGCAGCGGCGCTCTGCTTAGTTGCCACATAAAGCTGAGAAACTGGGGTAAGGTGTGGGATCCTTAAGGAGGACTTGAATTTATTCCTTGATGTTGTAGGCCATTGCTCACTGGGTATTGTATGCAGATTTAGTCAATAACAAATATTTGTAAACAAATAAGGTGATTACAGGTACAGAAATTCAGTTCGTAGTTTACTATTCAATAGAGTATCTGCTTTGTAAAAGATGGTGGACCACAAAATACTCAACGGATTTTGGTTTTCAAAACACAATGATGCTATCCAAGGCTAAATGGATACTTGAAATTGGGATTGGATCTGGTGCTGAGATACAACTTTTACTTAGTTATTGATTTTTCTTTCCTCCGATTATTCCAAGGAGGGTGACTACCATTTTTGTACTTTATAGAGCAGTCTAGAGGAAAGGGTTAAGCATGTAAGCTCTGGGGACAGAAAGTCATATTTTCAAAATATAATAGCTATATGACCTTGGATACATTTATAAAACTGTCTTAACTCTGTTTTCCTGTCTACAAAATGGTAATTATTATAAAATTTGTCAGTCTTAAAGGGATGTTGGAAGAACTAAATGCAAGTGAAGATTTTTTCACAGTAGTAGACACATAGTAAGTACTCAGTATACTATGGCTATTATTACTGTTGTTATTGTTAATATTACGTCTATTAATTTTAGCTCTTTAATGTAACAAGTGCAGAACCATAATCTCACATCCTTCAGAGTCATGCTGATCTTGTATTTTTTGGTCCTTGGACTAGTTTAGTGATTTATTACAAGAAACCTAGTTAGTTTGTGCATTCTTTTCCTTTCTTATATTTCTCATTTGTAAAGACTGATAAACCAACTACACTTTCAGACCTGGTGACATAAATTGTTGGGGCCCCAAGCCTGTGGGCCCCGGCTCCCATTTCCCAGGAGAGGAGACAGTAAATTTCCACTTTTATCAGTTTTGAAATGACATTTATTTGTCCAATGTCGACCTTTACCACAACATTTGTACACCTCTGAAGGCAGCTTTCTGCCTTGAGGGATAAAAGTGTTCAATTTTTATGACATTCTTTTTTGAAATGTCTAGGTTTACCACACTGAAAGCAAACACCTTGTTTGTTATTTCCTTTTAAGGCTTTAGACAAAGCTCCAGCAAATAATTGAGCATTATAAATAGCCCCTCCAACACTAACACAAGTTTTAATATATTTATCTAAATTGGCCCCATTGGCCTTTAATGATTTTAACAATTTTTGACAGTCAGCATAAGCATTTTTAAAAGACAACGTTTGTAACAAAATTTTTGAAGCAAGGTCAGCACCCACAATTTTCAAGACAGCATCCTGAAGACGGGCTACGAAATCTGAATATTGTTCATTTGTGCCCTGTAAAATCTTCACAGAGGAAAGGGAAGATTTTCCTGTTATCTCTACCTTATTTTAGGCCCTTAAAAACAAAGTCTTGATTTAAGTAAGGGCAACATCTTCTAGACCAGCCTGAGCACTAAGAGTAGCATATTGGCCCGTGCCTGTGAGTTGTTCCTCAGTGGCTCCTGGGGGATCACACATAACATTTTTTCTAGCCTGTACATGCACCTTGTTCATTTGCCAGCTGTGCAATTGTAACCACTGAGAACGATCAAGAAAAGCCTTCCCCAAAGTCTTCCAGTATATAGAAATTATCAAATTTTCTGATGAAAAAATATCAAGAAGACCAAGGATAGGGGTTCATAGTTAGAAATGGCAGCTTTCATTTCTTTTTAAAAATTTAATTTGTAAGGCATTAAATTGGACATTATTGCCACCATTTGAAAACTAAGCATTAGGAGCAAAAGAAGCACAAATAATTGGAAACAGATCCAGCTCCTTAAAAATTTTTTTTTTTTTTTCACAGAGAACATTTATTTTTAATTCACAAAATGATACATGTTAACTCTAAGCTGGAAAACACGGATCACTAAGTGATTTTGTGCGAAGCAAACAACAAAATCATTAACACAGAAGTTATACCAAAAATGCAAAGGAGCCTTCCCACCTCTGCACAAAACAACAAAAGCCCAAAAGTTGTTAGGCTGAGACATTTCAAAGTAAATTATTTTATGACCTCAAGAAAAAGATCATATCAAAGCTATTTTATCAGTTCCAGGAAAGTTTCCAAAATGTTTAATCAAGTCAGCATAAAAAGGATACCAAAATCTAGGAGAAAGCGCGTAATAAAATAAAATGCTGCAAAACACAGTTCATCCTCAGTTATATCAGTGAAATATCCTAAATTAAAGACTTGCCGATAGAATGCAGCAAAAACAGAGACAGAGCAAGAAAGGACGCCGAGCAGGAGCCCGAGGTTCATGGTAAGAAAACAAGTGGCTGAGCAGCTGGAGAGAAAGCAGCCCGGGGGATTCGGCCACGTGACGTGCGGTCGACCCTGCGGCAGGGACCCGCCAGGCTGCCCGCCCCTCAGCACCTCAGCCCCTCAGCCCCCTCAGCCGTCTCAGCCTGTTGGGGGCACTGAGAAAATTTTGCCAAAGGTAAAGATAAGGAAGCCCGGGGGTTGGAGGCACTGGAAAATTCTCTTTTAACAGGGCAGAAGGAAAAGAAACAGGGAAAGCTCACAAAGGTGAATTAGAAGAATGTATCTGTAATATTTGTTGAAGCATTTCCATAATACACTGCATGTCAGAATTTCCCTTAGAAGAAGGAAGAGCTGGCTTTTTCTCTTCTCCCCCTTTTGCTACCCTGGCACAAATGGGCTCCATTTCAGATTTATTTTATTTTATTTTATTTTTCCAAATCCTCAGATACCTTTCCTCCTGTGGCTACATTACCACACTCCGAATCAGTCTCAAGTAACTCTAATGTCTGAGTGATAGAGTTACACAAGGTCCACAATTTTAGAGGCATAATATCCCCTAACTGGAGAGCTCTAAGCAAAGCTTTTACTACCTGTAACCATTTTTTCCGATTCAGCTGCACTTTAGTCTGATACTGAAACCAGTAACAATGTTATTCAACATGGGCAAACAATCGCTTCAAAGTCTTTTTCTTTCACTTCTACTCCCATAGACAGCAACAGTCCTTGAAACAGCCATAAATATTCTGAGGCCAGAGAGATGGAATTCCCATAATGAAAGCTTAAGAAGGTTCCCTTTAACAATATCTGAGCCTTACCTGCTCCTAGGGGGTTCCCCTTCTTGTTCTCCCCTACTCACCCGTGCTGACCCTGCTCGCTGCGCCACTTGTTGGGGGCCGCACCGGGGGTGGTGGAGAATGAAAGAACACACACAAAGACAAAGACACACAGAGAACATGGCGGCCGCACTCAGAGCCTCCGCCTCACTTTATTTATATTCCATAAACTTCAGGTCAGCAGAAAGAATGCAATGCAAAACAAACTTTCTTTTCCCACATGTAACCTTCTACTCAGTACCTTGTTTCTATATTCTTTCTTATCTACCCGCCTTCTTGGCGCCTACGGGAGTTCATTAAAAGTTCAGTTGGAGATACTGTCCTTGAGCCTTATCTATTCTCAGCATACTGTTTTCAAAGGCCCCTGCAGCTGGCTAATGGGAGAACACGTGGTGCCCCTAGTTCAGGTTCCACGATGCACAGAGCAGCACTGGGGTAAAAACACTGTGAGATGGTTGCCTGCTGAGATTTGTGCCAACATAATACTTGTCACCAAACCAAGGGTGTGGTGGAACAAGTGCCCTTACCAAGGCTGGGCCCCCATGGACTTTGTGACCCCTGGGAGTTTATGGTTGTGTGGGGACACAGGATGGCCATATCTGCCAGTCAGTTGAACTGGATGTTGTACCTGGGGGTGGCCCTATGTGCCTGCCACTGTTCTTCCCACACTGCCTAGTCATCCGTATAACTGGGAGACACTGCATCCTGCTTTTGGTGAGTGCGTTGGGCCCCCGGGTGGTTCTATCCCTTAGCAACGACTATCCCTGGACCAGGTGCCATTACTGTAGGAAAGCAGGTTGCAGCCTTTGCGGAGGACACAGCTCAGGCGCTGAGTTATACCTCTTTTTGTTAACTGATGAAGTTGATCCGATCAGGAAGGTGGGGCTGCAAAACCAGATGGCCTTAGACATAGTCATAGTTGCCCAAGGTGGCACCTGTGCCCTTGTAGGGACACAATGTTGTACATTTATCCCTGACAGCCACTGGAACATAATGACAACTTTACAATGGGTGTCACAGGGGATTAAGACAATTGAACACCTTACTGATGAACCCCTGCAGAGATGATGGGTGTCTCTGGGCTCTGGCTTATGTTGGGCTTTCATAATCACGGGTAGCATAACAGGAACATTAGTGGTAGATTGTTGCTATCTGTGTGAATAACCACCAAAGAGGATCCCCTTGGCCTAGGGGGGTGGAGTGTAAGAAATATGACTGTACTGCAGCCAACCAGGCATAGGGCGCAGGGATATGCCAAAGTAAACGTTCTGGATGACTAAACGGGTTTGTGGCACAGGCACACAGTTCCATGTTTTCTATAATCATAGCCATATAGACATAACATAGAGAAGCTCCCCACCTGGCTGTCAGCCACTATTGTTTGTGTAGTGTATAAATGTAACACTGACCCTATGAAGGGGCTGCTGAATTAAGCCATGTCTCATTTACCTGCTGTCTCTCGAGTGTTCTTCCAGCTCCCTGCCCCACATCCACCCACTCCCCTCAGCTCTCAGCTAGGGATGGAACCTGACCCTGAGCATGACAGTATTTTTATATCCAGGTCTATCTGTCATTATTTCAATATGTATACAGAATAAAGATATAACATTTCAAAGTTTTAATAGGTATTTTTACTGATAGTAATATAAAAATAAACTTCCATACCTGTAAAATCTTATTTGTTATTTAAAGTATATCCACAAGAGTAAACAAATGGAAGAATACTCTGACATAAATTTTGCTGCACTTAATGTGTTTAAAGAAAGTATTTGTTTGCTCGGGTGTGGTGGCTCATACCTGTAATTCCAGCACTTTGGGAGGCCAAGACTGGCGAATCACTTGAGGTCAGGAGTTTGAGACCCCGTAAACATGGTGAAACCTTGTGTCTACTAAAAATACAAAAATTAGCTGGGCATGGTGGTGGGCGCTTATAATCCCAGCTACTCAGTAGGCTGAGGCACAAGAATCATTTGAACCCAGGAGGCAGGAGTTGCAGTGAGTCAAGATCGTGCCGCTGCACTTTAGCCTGGGCAAGAGAGCAAGACTCTGTCTCATAAATAAATAAATACAAAAAGAAAATAGTTTTTGTTGCTCCAATCTGTGAGCAAGAAATTTACTAAAACCACAGGTGACATTCAATGCCAAGTCAAAACTGTTTATTTTCTTTCTGATTAACACAGGAACCGAGATAAACTAGCTTTAAATTAAAGGCCCAAACCCAAGTTTGAAAATGCTGACTAATTCCATTGAAAGGTTACATCTTTTCAGGAGCTCTTTATTTTGAACATGTGACATTGGAATACAATCTGGTAATTAGTTAGGTTGGCTGAAGAAGTGACTTATTGGATAGGGGTAGAAAAGCCAAGGTCTAAGCCAGGTATGGTCGCTCACGCCTGTAATCTCAGCACTTTGGAAGGCTGAGGTGGACGGATCATGAGGTCAAGAGATTCAGACCATCCTGGCCAAGATGGTGAATCCCCGTCTCTACTAAAAATACAAAAATCAGCAGCCGGGTGCGATGACTCACATCTGCAATCCCAGCACTTTGGTTGGCTGAGGTGGGCGGATCACAAGGTCAGGAGTTTAAGACCAGTCTGGCCAATATGGTGAAACCCTGTCTCTACTAAAATACAAAAAGTAGCCGGGCGTGGTGGTGGGCATCTGTAATCCCAGCTACTCAAGAGACTGAGGCAGGAGAATCACTTGAATCTGGGAGGTGGGGATTGCAGTGAGCGGAGATCATGCCACTGCACTCCAGCCTGGGTGACAGGGGGAGATTCCGTCTCAAAAAAAAAAAGAAAGAAAGAAAAAAGGAAAGTTAAGGTCTGTGAATTTAAGATAGCCTGCAATACTGAAAGAAAATTTCAGATTCCTTTGCACACTTTAAAGATTTATTAACAGATATAATATATGTAGCTAGATAAACATATGCAAATACATACAGATATATAAAGATATCCATGTAATATCCGTTTATGAGTATGTTTTGTAAAAAAATAAATAAATAACCAAATTAAAAGTAAGTCAGGAGAGAGCTTCAAAACAGCCTGGCGGCCTCACCTCGCATCCCAGCCTGTCCATCCGTCCGGCAGCCAACGCGGCACATCCTGCTCTAGGCTTTAAACGTGACCACTTGCCTCCCCTGCTCTGTGAAAATGTTGGTGCTTCTTGCTTTCATCATCACTTTCCACATCAACTCTGCAGCCTTGCAGGTTCATCACCACTGTCAATAATGCCTGGTGGGTAGGAGATGAGTTTTTTGCAGATGTCTGGAGATTATGTACCAACAACAGGAATTATACAGTAATCAATGACACGTTTAAAAAGTACTCCATGCTCCAGGCGGTCCAGGCCACCGTGATCCTCTCCACCATCCTCTGCTGCATTGCCTTCTTCATCTTCATGCTCCAGCTCTTCCGCCTGAATCAGGGAGAGAGGTTTGTCCTAACCTCCATCATCCAGCTAATGTCATGTCTGTGCGTCATGAATGTGGCCTCCATTTATACAGACAGGCGTGAAGACATTCATGAGAGAAACATGGAATTCTATTACCTGACCAAAGAAGATAGCAATGGCTACTCCTCCATCCTGGCATGGGCGGCCTTCACCCGCACCTTCAGCAGCGGCATGATGCCCCTGATACTGAGGAAGGGCAAATGGAGTTCCGGAGCTTGGCTGCTTTTGCTGCAGTACAGAATCCACATTCAGATAACCATTTTGTATATAATCATTATTTTTTTGAGGTTTTTCTAACAAATGTGTTGTTTCCTTTAAAAGCCAAAAAAAGAAAAAGAAAAAAATTCAAAAAGGAGAAGAGTTTTTGCATTCTTGAGTTCAGAGAATAGACTATGAAGGCTGGTATTCAGTACTGCTGTGCACTCAAAAGTCTCAAGACACAAACAAAGCCCCAGCAAAGCTCAAATCCAAAAGTGCTTGGTGGGACATTTCTTAACCATAGGGCTGTGAAGGGAGGAGATGAGAGGCTGGGAAAGTCAGGTCTCTGGGGATGTGCTTCCTATAGGTTTTAACTGGCTCAAGCTCCTCCCAAATCGCTCTGCTAGTGGTGGGTGAAAGGGGGTGAGGTGGGTTGCAGGAGAGGAATGACAGTTTCCTGAAAGGTTTAGCCCAAGTTCCAAGTGAGAAGCAGGTGTCGTCCCTGACATTCTGTCTGTATCCAAACCAGAGCCCAACCAACCCTCCTGTATAGGGGCGGGTCAGAAAAAGTTTCACCTAAATTTGCTGACAGTGTCACCTGCTTGCCTTAGGAATGGTGATCCTTTACCTGCATGCCAGATTTATACTCACCCTTTGGCAAAACCTACAGTCCCCCCGCGCCCCCCCAGACCTATAGAATCAGTCTTCAAGGGATGAGGCCAGTGAATCTGCTCCCTGGGCAACACTTCAGATGCATTGAAGTTGGGGACCACAGTCCCTGGGGCAGGTGAGCAGAGCTGCCTCATAAATGCTAGGATGTCATCATGTGGAGATGGGGAGGTGGGTGTAACCCCCACAGCAGGCCAAAACCTTGGCCTCCATCACCACAGCTGTCTACATCCAGGGTCACCAAACTCCATTCCTGGGCCATGTGAACTCATAGACACCTTCAGGGAGAGGGGTGCAGCCTCCTTCCCATTCTATCCCAGAAGGCCTCTCCCTGCTTGTCCAGCCATTCATGGTACACCTGGGTGGCCTCTCACCCGTATTTCTGGAGCCTCAGAGGATGCACCCACCATTCATTCATCAACATAAATCATGACATGCATGCATGTACCAGACACAGGGGATACCCTCTCAAGACAATCTCCTTCTAGGGCTCATGGCCTAGTGGAGCAGACAGATTAATAATTAATTAGAAAAACTAGCAGGGCACAGTGGCTTACACTTGTAATCCCAGCACTTTGGGAGGCCGAGGCGGGTAGATCACCTGAGGTCAGGAGTTCAAGACCAGCCTGGCCAAAATGGCAAAATCCTGTCTCTACTAAAAATACAAAAGTGAGCTGGGCATTGTGGTGCATGCCTGTAAACCCAGTTACACGGAGGTTGAGGCAGGAGAATCATTTGAACCCGGGAGACAGAGATTGCAGTGAGCCAAGATCGTGCCACTGCACTCCAGCCTGGGCAACAGAGCGAGACTCCATCTCAAACAAACAAAACCCAAAAACACAAGAAACTAATTACACACTGTGATGAGGCTGCAAAGAACACCACTAAGAATTCAAAGTCAACCTGGCACAGTGGCTCACCCCTGTAATCCTAGCACTTTGGAAGACCAAAACAGGCTGATCTTGAGGTCAGGAGTTCAAGACCAGCCTGGCCAATGTAGTGAAACCCCGTCCTTACTAAAAATACAAGAAAATTAGCTGGGCATAAGGGCAGGTGCCTATAATCCCAGCTACTTGGGAGGCTGAGGCAAGGAGAATCGCTTGAACCTGAGAGGTGGAGGTTGCAGTGAGCCAAGATTGCGCCACTGTACTCCAGCCCAGGCGACAGTGTGAGACTCCGTCTCAAAAAAATAAATACATAAATAAAATAATTCAAAATCGAGGCCTGTGGCATGGAAGGGAGCCTGCTTTATGTATGCCTATTTTTAAATGCTCCTGGAGGCATTTAGATCAGTCTAAATATAGCTCCGTTCAGTTCATGCAGATGGCATTTATTGGGCAGTACCCATCTGTGTAACACTCAGAAAATACGTCCGTGGAGGCGCCCATGGTCCTGACAGAAAATGCAGTGAGAGGATCCCATAGAGCCAGGGTTTTCAAGCTTTAGGGGTTCCCTTGCTGCTTGGGACAGGCTATTTCAGTGAGTCTGGGGAAAGGATTCCCAGGTGATTCTAAGACTATGCTGAGAAATAGAGCTTTTGGGGGCTTGTCCTTCAGGATCAAAGCATGATGTGCTATGCAGCAATGCAGGCCATCCAGGAACCCTCCCAGGTTAGAAGCTCTTTGCACCTTGTTGTCTTTTTCCGCTTATGTTGGAGCAGGATGCTGGAAGCTGTCCTGGGATGGGGTGTGGGACCTTGTGCTATTTAAGTACTTTTGCACTTGACCTTGTGCTGAGTGAAGTGATGATTTGCCATCAGCTCAGTTCCAGTGGAGCTGAAGAGACATCTGGTTTGAGTAGTTTTAGGGCAACTGTGGATATCTTTTCGATGCAAGATTTGTTCTTTCCATCTACTCTTTCATTCATTTTTGACAAATGGTATTAAATGTTTACCATGTTCCAGGCAGTGTGTAAGGCTCTGAAAATGCAGGGGTGAGCAAATCTAGATAGCCTCCCTGCTGTCATGAAGTCTGCAGTCCATGAGATAGGATCCCCTCCCTATGGAGAAGCCACCAACGCAGTACAGGGTGGCTTGGGGCCACACACAGGACAAATGACACCTTCTGCCTCAATGAGAAACTATCATTGGTCATGTGGGCAAGAACATGTTTTACACCCCCAGGGTTAACAGGATGCTACCCAAGCTCATGGAGAAAGTTGAATCTTAAGTTTCCTTGAAACTTTCTACCTTGGTGGCTTTTCTATAATTTTCTGGTACTCACAACGGAAACAAACAAAACACCTTAAAACCAGAGATCAGGCCCCAAGCAATACATGAATTCCCTTCACAAAAAATGTCAGGGCTGCATGAGTATCTGCGTTGAACGCAGTCTGAGATGATCCTGTGGATTTTCCCAGCTGGTTGCCACTACTGTACAACATTCAGTGCCCACATCCGCCAGTGCCAGTAAGGTTTTAGGAGACATGAGAAATGCCTCTTCCCTGCTGTGTGACTTGCATTTGGGAAGCTGGAAAGAAATAATGACATCAGGGAGAAAACGTTCAACCTTCTTACCTGTAGGTAGAATCAGCCTTCACTTGGTGCTTACTACCAGTTATTCGAGAACAATAACAACAAAATTAGTTGATATCCAAGAAGCAGATATTAGGACCAAAGATAGCATCAACTATATTTGAAGGAACTGTAGTTTGTGCATTTTATGGCACTTTTATAAAGTACTGTAATTCTTTCATTGAGGGGCTATGTGATGGAGACAGACTAACTCATTTTGTTATTTGCATTAAAATTATTTTGGGTCTCTGTTCACATGAGTTTGGAGAATGTTTGACTTGTTGGTCTGTGTGAATGTGTCTACATATACCTGAATACGGGAACATCGGAGACCTCCTCACTCCCACACTGCTATAGTTTGCATGCATTTGTGCACACCCCTCATGAACAGGTTGAAATCCTAGGATGCTCTATGTTACCTGATGATGAAGAAACATAAAACTCCAAGCCTGTTTGTAAACACGATAAACATAGTGGCCTAGATAAAAGCTGTATCATAGTTTAAAATCTGCCTTAGGGTATATTACTAAATAGCACTAATAGTTTAAAGGTTACTTACAATAGAGCAAGTTGGACAGTTTTGTGGTGGTGTGGAAATGCTAGGGCAAGGCTAGAGGTTAATTTTGAATCTCGGTTTGGGGATAAATGTGAATTTAGGGTAGTTAGAAACTTTCTACTTAATGTACCTTCAAAATAGTCAATTTTCTATGTTTTGCATAATCTGCAACTGTACATGGAAAATAAACTTTAAAACTCCCCCAAAAAAACTAAGTCAGAGGTCATTTCCCTACTTACTCTTCTCAGGTGAGGTGAATACAATCAACCCATTTACTCAGCCCTGATAATTCCAATCAGCCAATTAGCTCAGCCCAGTTTATTCCAATTAGCCAATTAGGTTGGTCTGGGTAATTCTAATCAGCCAATTAGCTCAGATCAGGTAAATCCAGTCAATTACCTCATTCCAGATGATTTCGATCTGCCAATTAGGTCAGCATTTTTTATTTCAATCAGCCAATTAACTCAAATCAGGTAATTACAGTCAATTAGCTGATTCCGGGAGATTAAAATCAGCCAATTAGTTCAGCCCCGGTGACTACAGTCAGCCAATATTTGAGCCCTAGATTATTATAATTGGCCAATAAGCTCAGCCCAGGTGATTTCAATCAGTCAATTAGATCAGCCCAGGTGGATTCAATCAGCCAGTTCTCTGAATATCAACTGTAGATTAATCAAGATGGACCCCCAGAGGTGGATGAGAATAGCTCATGCATACGCTGAGAAGAAAAGCAAAGTCCAGAAATGCTAACCTGGACAGAAAGTGTTACATGACTTTAATATCAGCTTATTTCCAAGACCCTGTCCCTGAAAGTGAAGCTTAGTTTGTCTATACAAACAACATTGTGTAGCTACATTCCGTTCTGACATGCTACTGAGACAGAGAAGAGAAATAATTCTACATCTTCACCCTTAGAATATGCTAAGAGATTGAGAAACATCTTGAGGAACAATTTTTGTGTACATATTTACATAGAAATACTCATATAATCTTGTATATGTATCAGTGTTTGTATGTACATTCATAGAGGACAAAGATATAGATTGTGGAAGGATTAATACGTACTGTTACTAATAGTAATGCAAACAGAAAATAGAATCTCACACATGGATCAAGTCAATTGTTGAGATTGTGACTCATCTATTTGGATCCAATACACAAGTGTTGACTCTCATACCTAGAACCAGGACATGCATGAGATTGTTAATCTCATTACTGGGACTTCCTGCAGGTGTGATTGTGATATATGCACCTCACAGAACCTTTGTGATTTGACACATCTGCCTGGGCCCAGCCCAGATGGAATTGTGACATATCACTGGACTCGGCCCCTAGGTGATGTCACTCTATTCTTCTGCTTTACCGCTGCTCACAGGGGATTGTAACATATCACTGGGCCTTATATCCAGGTGATGTGAGTCTCCTCTCCCTCTTTGTTGCTGCCAACAGGGGGCATTTTGACATATAACTGAGCCCCACACCTAGGTTATGTGACTCTCCTGTCTGTGTCTGGCCTATACTGGCCATTGTGACATGTTGCTTAGTCTAACACCCAGGTTATGTAACTCTTGTGCCCTGGCCCTGCCTACAGAGAGCATTGTGAGGTATCTCTGTGTCCACCACAGAGGTGATATGATTCTCTATTGACTGTTCCCTTCTCAAAGGGGTGACTGTGACATATCACTGGGCCCAGCACCTAGCTTATGTGACTTTTCTCTCCTTTTTTTATTTTTCTTTTGAGATGGAGTCTCACTGTGTCATCCAGGCTGGAGTGCAGTGGAGCAATCTTGGCTCACTGTAGCCTCTGCCTCACAGGTTCAAGCGATTCTCCTGCCTCAGCCTCCTGAGTAGCTGGGATTACAGGTGCCTGCCACCATGCCCAGCTAATTTTTGTATTTTTTGTAGAGATGGAGTTTCCCCATGTTGGCCAGTCTGGTCTTGGACTCCTGACCTCAAGCGATCTGCCCTCCTTGGCCTCCTAAAGAGTTGGGATTACAGGAATAAGCCACCGTGCCTGGCCAACTTTTCCCTTCTTTATAGGTTCTGCCCACAGAGAAAGCTATAATATATTGCTGCACTCAACACCAAGATGGTGTTACTCTTTTGGCTCTGCTCTCAAAACGTACTGTGATATATTTCTTGTCCTACCACCAACGTGATGTGAGTCTCCTCCCTGGGCCCTGTCCACAAGGGGCAATATGATATATCTCTGGGCCCATCAACCACTTGATGTGACTCTGCTCTCTTACCTGAGCATTGTCCAAAAAAGAAATTGGGACATATTCGTGAATCCAGATCTTAGGTGATATGACTCTTCTCTCCTGCCTGGGCCACGCCTAAAAAAGAGAGAGTGACGTGTTGCTTAGTCCAGCACACAGGTTATGTGATACTTCTTCCTGACCTCTGCCCAAACAAGTGACTGTGACATAACTCAGGTTTTGTTACCTAAATGGTGTGATTCTCCTCTTTTTCTGGAGACCCATCTTCAGTGAAGGTTGTGACAAATTGCGTGGCCCAGCACCTATGTGGTGTGACTCTACTCTCATGCCTGGGACCTGTCCACTGGGTGATTGTAATATACAGCTGGGCCCAGCTTCTAGATTATGTGACTCTCTTCTTTTTCCTGAGTTCCACCCACAGGGGGTATTGCGAGATATCTCTGGGCCCCTCACCTAAGTGATGGGATTCTCTTGTCTGTACCCTCCCCTCAGCAGGTATTGTGACACGTTGCTGGACCCAGCACCTAGGTGATGTGACTCTCCTCTACTACTTGGGCTGTGCCCAAAAAAAGGATTGTATAGCTTGGCCCAACAAATAAGTGAAGTTACTATCATCTCATGCCTCAAACCTATACACATTGTATATTGTGACATGTTTCTGGGTCCAACACCTAGCTGATGTGACTCTCCCGCATGGGTCCTGCCCACGAAACTATTATAAGATGTATTTTCATTCATCACGTAGGTGATATAACTTTTCTTTCTGCCTGGGTCCTGCCAAAATAGAAAATTGTGATATATAATTGGACCCAGTACCTAGGTGATGTGACTCTCCTTTTTTGCCTAGGCTGTGCATAATTTGGGTATTGTGACATATATCACTGGCCCCAAACCCTAGCGAACAGAAGGCTTCCGTCCAGACCCTGCCCACAGGAGATCTTGTGACATATATCTGCATCCATCACATAGGAGATATGACTCTCCTCTTCTGTCTGCATCATGCGCACAGGAAAGACTGTAACAATCATTAGGTTAAGCAACCAAGTGATGTATTTTGACTGCCTGGGTCTTTCATAGGCGGGGTATTGTGACATATCTCTGGTAACACCTACTATCTGATATTACTCTTCTCTTTTACCTGGGTTTTGCCCGTGTAAAAGATTGTGACGTATCTCTTTGCCCAGCACCTGGGTAATGTGACTCTGCTCTTCTGCCTGGGCCATGTCCACAGAAATGAGAGTGACTAATCACTAGGCCCAGCACACAAGTGATGTAATTCTTCTGCCTAGTCTCTGCCTAAAGAGGTCACTGTGACATGTCTCTGGGCCTATCACCATGGGGACTATGACGTATCACTTTGCCCAGCACCTACATGATGTGACAGTCTTCTCTCTAATGGACCTGCCCACTAGGGTGATTGTGTCATAGAGCTGAGCCCAGCTTCTAGGTAATGGGACTTTCTTGTTTTTTGTGAATACCCAAAAATGGAATTGTCACATATCTCTGAGATTCTCACGAAGGCGACACTCTTTCCTGGGACGTCTTCTCAGGGGGTATTGTGACATATTGCTATACCCAGAGTCTAGGTAATGTGACTCATTTTTACTGCTTGAGCTTTGCCCAAGAAGTGATTGAGATGTATTACTGGGCTTAGTACCTAAGTGATGTGACTCTCCTCTCTTTCTAAAGTGCTGCAGACATTGTGATTTATTTTTGAGTCCAACACCTAGAAGATGCAACTTTTCTGCACAAGCCCTGCCCACAGGGGAATAATGACATACCTTTTCATTCATCACATAGATGATGTAACTCTTCTCTTCTGCTTGGGCCCTGCCAAAAAAATAGAAAAAGAAAAAGAAAAGAAAAAGTGGTTATTGTAACATATCACGGGATGGATCGAGCACCTAGGTAATGTAACTGTTCTCTTTTATGTGATATGTCTCTGGGCCTATCACCATGGGGATTATGGCATATCACTTTGCCAAGCCCCTACATGATGTGACACTCTTCTCTCTAATGGACCTGCCCTACATATGGATGGACCAAATAATGGACCTGGACCTACACATATGTTAGGTATTGTGACCTAATACTGATCCCAACTTATACTGGATGAGAGACTCCTGCCTGGGGTATGAGCATCGGAAGCCTTGTGACATATCTTTGCATCCATCACCTAAGAGATGTGACTCTCCCCCTCTGCTTTCATGCTGCTTATAGGAAAGATTGCTACACATTGTGGAACCCAGAAACCAGGTGTCTTTTATGCCTGAGTTTTACCCAGAGGTCACAGTGTGACATTGTCGCTGAGCCCTGTATCTGAGTGATGTGTTGCTGTTTTCTGTGCCCTGCTTTCAGTGGGGAATTGTAACATGTCCCTGGCTTAGAACCCAGGTGATGTGTCTCTTTTTTCTGGTCCCTTCTTTCAGAAAAGATTGTCACATTATCTCTGGCCCAGCACTTAGGTGATGTGACTCTTCTGTTTGCTCCCTACACACAGGTAGGAGTTTGACATATATACTGGCTCAGTGCACAGGTGCGATAATGACTCTAATATTTTGAACCAGCCAGGAGGACAAATACTGTCTGTCATAGATAGGGGTAGACAAATGGGTAAGATCCTAGGTTTCCTTTCTATACAAAGGTTATAAAAGGTTACCACTCTCTTCCATGTTGTATAAAACCCTTGGGTGGTACAGAGAGTGTCATCACAAGGCCCAGCATGCAGATGAGATTGTGTTGCTTGTGTGCTCACCCTGACAACCATTAGAAGTGTCACCCTCACACATGAACAAAGCCCACTAGTGAGGAACTTAATCTCACACACAACCGGATGCAGTCCACAGTTAAAATTGTGACATTCATTTGTGAATTTCTGTTCGGAGTTGCGATGGTGACTCATTTCTAAACCCAGCTCTGGCAGGTGAGGTCTCTCCTATCTGGACCCAGTCCATTAGAAAGATGTTGACTGTCACACATGGGCTTAAAGCTACAGACACCATCATGGGTCCATACCAGCACAAAGGATTTAGAGGAAATTGTGACTCCCATGCATACCATATAAAGCCCTTGGGTGATACAGAACGTGACTTAACATGGCCCTAAAAGAAGGTAAGATTGTGACAGTCTTACACACACACAGCAAACAGTAAAGATGATCATCCTTTCACAGCCTACCATTGAGGTTCTGAATCTCATACCTGGAGACAGTCAAAAGTTGGAAAATTGACTCTCATCAGTGGATCTGGTCTGCAGGTTAATTGGTGCTTCTCAGGCCAAAATCTAGCACACCTGTAAGATTGTGATTCTAGTAAGGGAACACGGTACACAGAAAAAACTGAAGCTCTCATGAGTGGATTCAATCCGTTGTAGAGATTGTGCCTCATGTGTTTAGAAGCAACATACAGGAGGTATTGGCTCTCCTACCTAGAATTTGGACATGTGTGGAATTTTTAATCTCATCCTTGGACTTTCTTGCAGGTGTGACATGTGCCTCTTCCCAGCACCTAAATGATTTGACTCTCCTTGTTTGGGACCAGCCCATAGAAGGGATTGTGACGTATCACTGAACTCAGAAGCTAGGTGATGTGACTTAACTCTCTTTCCTTGACAGTGTCCACAGGGGCATTGTGACATACTGGTAGGCCTTGCTCCTAGGTGATGTGAGTCTCCTGCTCTGCCTTGGTGATGTCTACAGGAAGCATTGTGGCATATGGCTGGACCCAACACCAAGGTGATGTCACTTTTTTGCCTTAGCGCTGCCTTCAAAAGGCATTATTACAAATTGCTTGGACTATTACCAAGGTGATTTGAGTTTCTTGCTTGGACCGTTCCCACAGTAGGCATTGTGACATATCACCTAGGAAACGTGACTCTTCACCTCTGCCTACACCCTGACCACAGAAAAAATTGTGACATATCACTGGATCCAGAAACCAGATGATGTGCTTCTTTTGCCTGAAACTTTGTCACAAAAAACATCGTGACATATCTCTAAGTCTCTTACCTAGGTGATGTGACTCACTCTCCTGCCTGGAGCCTTCACTCAGGGGGTATTGTGACATATTGCTGGACCAAGCATTTAGGTGATGTGACTCTCTCAACATCTTGGACTCTGACCGATAAGGAATTTTTATGTGTTGATGTGTGCTCTGCATCTAGGCGATGGGACTCTCCTCTCCTGCCTGGGCCCTGCACATATTGTGTGTTGTGACACATTGCATGTTATCACGCCTAGGTGATGCTACTCTCTCACATAAGCCCTGCTCACAGAGGCATTATGACATTTTTTATGTCTGTTTCCTATGTGATGTGTCTCTCCTCTTCTGCCTGGGCCTTGCCAAACGCAGGGATTGTGACATATTACTGGACACAGATTCTAGTTAACATGACGCTCCTCTTTTGTCTGGGCCCTGGATATTTAGGATATTGTGACATAATTTTACACTAAACATCTAGAAAATAAAAGGCTCCTGCCTGGGCCCTGTCCACAGGAGACCTGTGACATATCACTACGTCTATCACTTAGGAAATGTGACACTCCTCTGCTGTCTGCACCCCGTGCACAGGGGAGATGGTGACATATCACTGAGCCCGGTAAGCAGGTGATGTAACTCTCCTCTCCTGCCTGGGCCCCACATATATTGTGTACTGTGAAATATGGCTGGGTCCAACACCTAGGTGATGTGACTCTCCTGCACGGGTCCAGCCCACAAGTTTATTATGGTGTGTCTTTTTGTCCATCACTTAGGGTGTTTCAAATTTCCTTTTCTGCCTGGGCCATATCAAAAAAAAAAAAAAAAAAAAAGTATTGTGACACATCACTGGAGCCAGCACTAGGTAATGTGCCTTTGCTGATTGGGCCTAGCCACGGAAGACATCGTGACATATCGTTAGGCCCAGCAACCAGGTGAAGAGACTCTGCTGCCTTAGTCCTGCTTTCAGGAGGGGATTATAACATATCCCTGGTTGAAAACACAGGTACTGTGACTCCCTTGCCTGGTTCTTACTCTCAGAACAAATGATGGCAGACTTCCAGCCCAGCAACAACGGGATGTGACTCTCCTGCCTGGTCACTGCCCTCAGAGAAGGTTGTAAATATCTCTGGCACAGCACCCAGGTGATGTGACTCTCCTGCTCACTCCCTCCTTACCCGATTGTGGGACTGTCACATATGTCTTAGTTCAGTTTACGGGTGTCATAATGACTCTCATAACTTGAGTCAGCCAATATGAAAGATACTGTGTCTCTTAGCTAGGCTTAGGAAAATGGGTCAAATCCTAGGTCTCATTTTTGTATGAAAGTCATAGAGAACTACCCTGTCTCACATTTCATAGAAAGCCCTTGGGTGGTACAGAGAGTGTCAACACAGAGCCCAAGACACGGGTGAGGTTGTTTCTCATCATTTTCTCACACGAACAAAGCCCATTATTGAGGTCCTGAATCTTCTTTTTTTTTTTTTTTTTTTGAGACGGAGTCTCGCTCTGTCGCCCAGGCTGGAGTGCAGTGGCCGGATCTCAGCTCACTGCAAGCTCCGCCTCCCGGGTTCACGCCATTCTCCTGCCTCAGCCTCCCGAGTAGCTGGGACTACAGGTGCCCGCCACCTCGCCCGGCTAGTTTTTTGTATATTTCAGTAGAGACGGGGTTTCACCGTGTTAGCCAGGATGGTCTCGATCACCTGACCTTGTGATCCACCAGTCTCGGCCTCCCAAAGTGCTGGGATTACAAGGTCCTGAATCTTACATGTGGACACAGTCTACAGTTGAGATTGTGACTATCATATACAAACATATAAACACAGTTGGGATGGTGACTCATTTTAAGCTCAACTCATAGGAAGGTAAAGATTTCTTCATTCTGGACTCAGCTAATTGGAGAGATGTTGACGCTCATACTTGGGCTTAAGGGCACAGGTATAATCATAATCCATACAGCACAAATGCCTCAGAGCAGCTTGAGAATTTCATGCATAAGGTATAAAGCCCTAGGGTGATACACAGGTGAGATTGTGACACTCACCAAATTGACAGAAAAGATTGTCATCTTCCCACATGAACACAGCCCATTGTTAAAGCTCTGGATTTCACAACCAAAAGCAGTCAGATATTGGAAAGTTGACTCTCATCTGTGAATCTGGTCCACAGGTAGGTTGGTGATTATAAGACCAATATTCAGCACACCCGTGAGGCTGTAACTCACTCAGGTGAACAGCACACAGGAAAGTTTGCGCCTCTCATGCACTGTTCCAGTTTATTGTTGAGATGAACTCATGTAATTAGACCCAGTGTCCATAAGGCGTTAACTCACGTACTCAGAAAAAGGACGTGCTGGATTGTAAATATCATTCGCTGACCTTCCTGCAGGTGTAAATGTGATATATGCCTCTGGCCAGCACCTGAGTGCTTTGACTCTCTAGCCTGGCCCCAGTCCACATACAGGATTGTGACATATCGCTGGACCCAGCACCTAGGTGATGTGACCCTATTATCCTGCCTTGGCGCTGGCCACAGGGGACACTGTTGGGACTCACTTCTCCTGCCTGGTTCCTGCTCACAGAGGGGATTGTGACCTATCACTAACCCAGCACCAAGCTGATGTGACTCTTCTTCTTTTTATGTTCTTGCCTCAGGGAAGATTGTGATGTATCACTGGGCCCAGAAGCCCAGGTGATGTGTCTCTCCTTCATGTTCCTTGCTAACAGAGAACATTGTGATTTACTGCTGGGTTCAGCATCAAGGTGAGGCAAATTTGCTGCCCATGCCCTGCTTTTGGGAGGGGATTGTAACCTATCTCTAGTCCAGGTGAGATTGTGACACTCTTATGCACACAAAGCTCATAGTAAAGATTTTCATTCTTGCACATGAACTCAGTGTACTGCTCACGTTAGGAGGAAGTTAAAAATTGGATAATTGACTCTCATACTTGTATGTAATTTACATGTGTCTTGGTGAATCTCAGACTAAGATTCAACTCAACTGTGAGGCCATTACTCCACAAATATGACACAATCCACAGAAGGAATTGAAGTTCTCATGCACAGATTCAGTCCACTGTTCCTATTGTTAATTTTGTACTTAGACCCAACATACAGGACATGTTTACTCTCGTACCCAGAATAGGAACGTGTATGGGATTTTTAATCTTATCCTTGAACGCACCTGCAGCTCTGATTGTGACATACACTTCTGCCAAGCACCTGAGTGAGGATGTCACAATGAAGGCATATACCCTAGGTGCTAGGGGCAGGGATATGTCACAATTCCATGTGACATTCCTGGACCTAACACCTAGGCCATATGTTTTATATTCTTCTGCCTTAACATTACCCACATTGCATCTTGTGACATACTGCTATGTCTAAAACCCAGGATGTGAGTACCCTGCCTAGATTCTGCCTACAGGGGGACTTGTGACATGTTTCTGGACCCATCATCTATTTGATGTTACTCTACTCTCTTACTTGGTATTTGCCAACGGGCAACATTGTGACATACCTCTGGGCCAAACACCTAAGTAATGAGCCTCTCCTTTTCTTCCTGGGCTCTGATCACAGAAGGGAGAGTAACTTATCCCTGGACACAGCCCACAGGAGATGTGATGATTCTTCCTGGTTCCTGTCCATAAGGACAAGAGATACATTATTGTGATGTATCTGTGTGATCATGAACTAAATTATGTGACTCTCCTTTATTTCCAGAGACCTGTCCACAGTGTGACTTGTGACATATCACTTGGCACAGTATCCATGTTATGTGACCCTCCCCTCATGCCTGGACCCTGCTCACAAAGGTTGTTGTAACACATGGCTGGCCCCAGCCCCTAGGTTATTTTTCTCTTCTCTTATTCCTGAGCCTTAACCACAGGAGGCATTTTGGCATATTTCTGGAACCCTCCCCAGGTGAGGTGGCACTGCTGCCTGGGCTGTTTTTTCAGGGTATATTGTGCCATATTTTTGGGTCCAGCAGCAAGGTAATATAACTCCTGTACTGCTTGAGCTTTGCCCTAGAAGAGATTGTAATGTATTGCTGGGCACAGCACCTAAGTGATGTGACTGTCCTCTCCTTTCCGGGCTCTGCATACATTCTGTATTGCAAAATATGCAGCACCTATGTGGTGTGACTCTCCTCTCGTGATTGAGCTCTTCCCACTAGAATGATTGTGACATATACGTCAGCCCACCTATTAGGTTATGTAACTTCCCTCTTTGTTCTGATCTTTACCCACACAGATAATTGTGATGTATTTCTAGGCCACTCACCTAGATGATGTTACCCTTTTACCTGGGCCCTCCTCTCAGGGGTCAGGTATTGCTGGACCTAAAGCAGATGGTGTGACTCTCCTCTGCTGCTTAACCTTTGCTCAAGGAAAAATTTGTAATTTTTCAATGGATCCAAGACCTAAATGATGTGACTATCATCCCTTGCCTGAACCCTGAATACATTGTGTATTGTGACATATGGCTGGGTCCAACACCTAGGTGATGTGACTCTCTTGCATGGGCCCTGCCAACAGAAGGCATTATGACATATCTCTGGGCACACCAATTATTTGATGTGACTCTGCTGTTTTACCTGGACTTTGCCCATAGAAGAGATAGTGATATATCTCTGGGCCAAGCAGCTGGGTGTTGTGACTCTCCTCTTTTGCCTGTGCCAGGCCCACAGAAGGAATAATGAGTTATCACTAGACCCAGCACACATGCAATGTCATTCTCCTGCCTGGATATTGTCAACAATGACCACTGTGACACATCTCTGGGCCCATGACCTGACCTAGGTGATGTGTTTCTCCTCTTCTTTCTGAGACCTGCCCACAGTGGTAATTGTGACATATTGTGTGTGAGTTGATGGGGTGTGTGTTTTACAGGGATCCGTCAGTGTGGAGTGCACCTTCCTTGTGCGAGTAGGGGACTCCGTGCCGGGTTCCATCGCGAGTCCAGGAAAAAGGCGGGGGCGGGGGGTGGGGGGCTTCTTCAGCTGGAAAAATCTGTGGCTGTTTCCGGGGCTTCCTTTTTTCCTCCCACACCAGCCTGCAACCTAGTGTCGCTTCCTCTGCCCCCAGCACCAGCCTCTGCCTGGGCCCTCCTCCCCCCATCCCACTAAGGAGCAGGGGAGGTCCTTCCCGTCACCGACGCCCTCCCTGGGAAGCGGCGCGTTTTCTCAACCGAAGGCACATCGAGGGTGTCACTCACTCCGTGGCCAAGGGTGAGGACGGGACGCGGTGGCCGATCCCACTGCCTGGCGGGGCCGCTTCCTTTCCTGGCAGGGCGGAGACCTGCAGGGCGCTGGGATCCGGCCCAGCGCAGAACGCGCTGGTCAGTGGGCCGCTAGTCAGGAGCCCTGGGCACCTGGCGACCCTCTTCGGCTCTGCATCAATGAGAGGTTATAAATGAGGAGTAAAGGTTTTTTTGTTTGTTTTGTTTGTTTGTTTGTTTTTCCTGCTCAGCGGATTTGTCCTCCTTCTCTCCTTACTGGTTAGGAGATAGAACATGATCCCAGATCCGGGCCAGCAGTTCACACTCCATTACAAAACTCTATAGAGCTTCGGAGCTAGCAGCAGCACACATTTGGGGAACATGGGAGGGGTTTTCTTCTTCTTTTGTGGGTGGTGATGTTAGTGGTTGTGGAGAGAGAGAGAAGGGTGAATAAAATTGTAACGATTTGGTAGGTTGAAAAACCTGCCTGGGATTTTCATTATTAGAAAATGAACCCTCGTTCTTGCTTAAGAGTTTAGACTCAAGCTTACCCCTTTCAAAGTCAGTGAAAACTAAGTTTGCCTGTTAGATGAGAATGCTGAAAATAGTAAGACACTTCCATCTGGAGGAAAAAAATGATTTCTGCAAAGGCAGAGTTACCAGACCATCCCCATATATTTGAGGGTTTTTTTCCTTTTTTTAGATAGGTATGTGCACCTGTGCACAATGATGCTGAAGCATATTTAATAGAAGTGGAAAGTGAGGGAAAGGGAATTGCAAAGAGAAGAATGTGATTTTGTTTTCATTTTTTCATGCCCATGAAAAGCATTATTTAGTTTTGATGCTTTTTCAAGTAGGCAGGTAGAGTTTCTAAGCCATATTTTAATCAGGGAGTCTGTTAGAGACCAAAGTCTTGGCTAAAACCTCTTTGGAAACATACAAAAAACGCTTAGTTCTGTGCTACCTTCAAGAGTCGACAATTTTTGCAGGAATGGGTACGAGTTCCTTTCAAAGGGTCTTGTGCTCCATTTCAGGTAAATGAAGTCGCACTGTTTATCATTTTTTAAAATACTGCTAAACTGCTTGCATGTTAGAATGTCTTGTTTTTAAAGGACTTGTTGGATGTTTGATAATTTTTAGAAATGCTACTAATGCTTATGGATATAAGCATTCTCTGGGGTTGTCTAGATACCACTTTATTTCTCATCAGCAATTCAGACTGTAAGCCCTGAGCGTGGCAGACAGGTGTTTGTTATGTGATGTAAACATGCATCTCACTAAGCTGGTACAGGTGACACATTCGTACCTAACTTATTACACTATCCAAGTGACTGTTTGATGTTCCTGCAACTAAACATTCCCATCTAGGGGAATGTTTTTTATTTTAAGTCACTTCAGGCAGACTCCTGAGGTCTTATTTGCATCTGAAACAGGCACAGCATGTTGAAGGGAAAAAAATAAACCCCACCTTATTAGTCCTGCGTTAGATCAATCGCTGTTAATTAGCAACCTGGTGTATGCCAGGCACTGTACAACATGGGTACCCTGGTAATAAATGACTGGTAATAAATGTAGTCAGAAGAACACTGTGGCTCAGGCCCGTAATCCCAGCACTTTGGGACGCTGAGGCGGGTGAATAAACTGAGATCATGAGTTTGAGACCAGCCTTACCAACATGGTGAAACCTCATCTCTACTAAAAGTACAAAATTAACTGGGCGTGGTGTCACATGCCTGTAATCACACCTATTTTGGGAGACTGAGGCAGGAGAATTCCTAGAACCCAGGAGGCGGAGGTTGCAGTGAGCTGAGATTGCGGCATTGCACTCACCCACTCACTCACTCACTCAATCAGTCAATGTAGTTGCCCTTCATCAGGGGTCCTCAACCCCGGGGCACAGACTGATACTAGTCTGTGGCCTGTTACAAACCAGGCTGTACAGCAGGAGGTGAATGGTGGGTGAGTGAGGCTTCGACGTTATTCACATCCACTCCCCATCACTTGCATTACAGATGAGCGGCAGCATTAGATTATCATAGGAGCGCAAACACTATTGTGACCTGCGCATGTGAGGGATGTAGATCGCACACTATTTCTGAGAACCTAATGCCTTAGGGTCTGTCACTGCCCCTCATCACCCCCAGTTGGGAACATTTAGTTGTGGGAAAATAATCCCAGGGCTCTCACTGATTCTACATGATGGTGAGTTGTTTAATTATTTCATCATATATTACAATGTAATCATATTAGCAACAAAGTGGACAGTAAGTGTAATGTGCTTGAATCATCCCAAATGAAAACCATCCCGCCACATGTGCGGAAAAATTGTCTTCCGCAAAACCAGACCCTGGTGCCAAAAAGATTGGAAACCACTGTTCTACATTGTACAGTGCCTGCATACACCAGGTAGCCAAAACATTTCTCAGTGGGGTTAATTAGATAGAACTTTTAAAAGCTGTATTTGTCTTTTGATAGCTTGCTTTGTATTCTTCTCTTTTTTCCCTTTTCTCAGAGACAATGGGGTAGGATTATATATTGGATATTTCTGGTGGTTTAATTACTTTAAGATATTCCTTATTCATTTTGGTGTACCTTCTTGGACTAAGTTATTTTCACCCTGGTTTTTTGAAAGCATTCAGCAAAGATTTCACATTTCTACTCAGAGCAAAATTATTAGGGCTGGGTGGGTATATTGACTCCTGTTATAGCTGCTTTATGATCTACCCAAGGGCTGGCAACAAATGAAGCTCAGAATCCACAATTCCTAACTACCGCTTAGCCCCATGGAACAGCTGCTTTATAGAGTCAGCTTGATCTCAAAACAATGTAGCCTTAAATGTATACTGCTTATTTACCTCTGTGTATGTGTGTTGTTATTTTTAATAAAGAAGACCCTATTTTTTTTTCAAAATAAATTCAGTTGATTTAGAAGGTATAAGGGAATTTAAAATGAAACTTTAGCCTTTGGTGGTATTACCGTTGATGAATATGATGACAGGCATCTTGTCAGTAGCTTTTCTACCTCATGGGGTTGTTGTAAGGACAATATAACTGTTCCAGAAACTCAAAACCTACATATGGAATAAAGTGGCATATTTTGAGATCAGGAATCTTTGTGGGTGTCCATTGTGGATTTCCTTTCCAGAATGATAAATTTTTTACTGTCTTGCTTTGGGAAAGGGTGTTACTGGCCTTTAGCATACAGACACTAAAAATGCTGCTCCACATATTGCAATGCATAACAGCCCCAAATGTCAGGAGAGCTGAAGTCAATGAAACCGGCTTGAAGGTATAGTAGTGGCCTTTATTGCATCCACAAGCACAGTGGGTGCATTCCCTGTACTGCATGTGCTATTTTTAGAAATCTGAAATTCCATAAAGTAGGTAAGCTTTTATCTGCCTCTAAGGTGCCGTGGTTGGCAAGGTCAAAGTTTTACAAGAAGCTTGGGATTGAGGAAAACATTAAGTGCTGTTGAATGTATTTGAAAACTCCATAGTAAATAAGAGTTCTAGACTCATCAGCTTCCACAACAAATGAGATGCATTGGCTCTGGAAAGCTGTTTGCCAGTCTCCCTCATGTTTTCAGTTATGTGGAGCATATCTTTTAAAAAAATTCTTTGAACCAGCTCTTACTTGCTTGACAGTTAATGTTTTTGCATTCCTAGTCTCTCTTATTTTAATTTCTCAAGTTTTTGCAAAATTCTTACGTAACTATCTGCCCTTTTCATAGAGCAGTGTTTGTGAGCCAGGTCTTCTGTCCATACATGTCCTCTTGAGAGGGTGGATGTCAGTCAGCTGCTCTGGCTGAGAGGGATGGGGATAATACAGGGATGCAATAAAGGAGAGAGTGATAATTTTTATATTCTGGGACCCAGGCCTCAGACCAGAACTGTCTAGTATAATGAAAGGAGTGATCTTTTAGCCAACCAGTGCCACTGGTCTGAACTTTGTCCTGCCCTCCCATGTTCCACCCTATTACACAAGCAGGAGGTATGCAAGGGAGAAGGCAGGAAGATGAGGAGACTGAATTCCAGAAAAGAAAGGGCTGCCTGCAGTAAGCAGACAGTTGCCCCCAAAGTGATGTGGGCTCCCTCTTACCTTAGAGACATGTGCAACACTTGAGAATAGCTGTTTTAAAATTCTTTTTTTTTTGAGACAGTCTCGCTCTGTCGCCCAGGCTGGAGTGTGGCGCAACTTCAGCTCACTGCAAGCTCCGCCTCCCAGGTTCAGGCCATTCTCCTGCCTCAGCCTACCGAGTAGCTGGGACTACAGGTGCCCACCACCACGCCCGGCTAATTTTTTGTATTTTCAGTAGAGACGGGGTTTCACCATGTTAGCCAGGATGGTCTCAGTCTGACCTCGTGATCCGCCCGTCTCAGCCTCCCAAAGTGCTGGGATTACAGGTGTGAGCCGTGCCCTGCCTAAAATTCTTAAATCAGTGGATAGACTGTAAGCATCCCATTGGTGCCAGTGGCCAGGTACCCAATGCCTGTTCTCTGCAGCGACCTTTGCAGTCTTATACGTGGGAGTGAGTTCTGTTCCTGTAGAATGCCCTGTGCATTCTGGTGCTTTTCTGACCTGTCCTCTAACCTACAAACTGGCAACTCCAGCTCTATATTTTCACTTATGACTTATCTGAAGTTGTAACCTTTTGTCATCCCGATCACTGTACGATTCCCTCATCCTGCAAGTACTTGTAAAAATGAAAGTAATCTCCATCCTTTCTGGAAGGTGATTGCCAGGCACACAACCTACTAAGCCAGGAACATTACTGCTGACTGTCCTAATGCATGTCTGTCTCACCCTCATGTCCATCAGTCACCAGGCTCTCCCCAAAACCATGCTTCAGTCACTGACATGGGCTGTTTAATCACTCCTGACCTAAGGACCTCATTGAGTCACAAACACCTCTTAATTTTCCGCCACCAGTTTCTCCCTACAGCTGTTGATCTTCCACCCTGCTGCCAGAGTCGTCATCCTCAAAACCTAAAGCTGCTCTCATTGTTTGCCTGTCTAATAACATCTTTTGGCTCCCTGTTGTCTACAAAAAGAAAAATCCAAACTCCTTCACTTGTTTTACAAACACCTTCATCTGCTTCCCAACCAAATTGCTAGTCTGGGCTCTTGTCTCTATCTTCCACATCACTGCCACACTGAATAATTCTTTACTGCCTCTGCTGCTGCACCAGTTCTTCTTTTTGTTGTGTCTCCATCCCCTTCCCCCAGCAAAGAACATTTACTCTTCTGTTGAGACCCATCTCAAACACTACCTTTTCTAGAAAGAATTAGGCCTTCTGTTCCTAATAACTTTTACCCCCATGTGTCAAGTCTGTCTGCTGTAATTTATCTGTTAACATGTTTCTCCCACCTCAATACTATTTTTTCTATCTCTTGTACCTAGTACAATTGCATTGCATGGTTGGTGCTCACTGACTATTGCATGTTGATTTCTTTTTTTTTTTTTTTGAGAGAGAGATTTTTTTTTGACAGATTTCTTGTAGATGACCTGTCACCCAGGATGGAGTACAGTGGTGCAATCTTGGCACACAGCAACCTCCGCCTCCCGGATTCAAGCAATTCTCCTGCCTCAGCCTCCTGAGTAGCTGGGATTACAGACACCCACCACCATATCTGGCTAATTTTTGTATTTTTAGTAAAGACAGGGTTTCACCATGTTGGTCAGGCTGGTCTCGAACTTCTGACCTCAGGTGATTGGCCTCCCTCAGCCTCCCAAAGTACTGGGATTACAGGCATAAGCCACCGGGCCTGAACTTGCATGTTGATTTCTTTTTTTTTTCTTTTTTCTTTTTTTTTTTTTTGAGACGGAGTCTCGCTCTGTCGCCCAGGCTGGAGTGCAGTGGCCGGATCTCAGCTTACTGCAAGCTCCGCCTCCTGGGTTTACGCCATTCTCCTTCCTCAGCCTCCCAAGTAGCTGGGACTACAGGCGCCTGCCACCTCGCCCGGCTAGTTTTTTGTATTTTTTTAGTAGAGACGGGGTTTCACCGTGTTAGCCAGGATGGTCTCTATCTCCTGACCTCGTGATCCGCCCGTCTCGGCCTCCCAAAGTGCTGGGATTACAGGCTTGAGCCACTGCGCCTGGCCGCATGTTGATTTCTAATATAAACATGAGATTTTTTTAAGATCTTAGAGAAGAACCACATGTAAATTGAAAACTAAGGCCTTTCACTACACATTCAGTAAAGGAAGTGGACATAAACTAACAACTTTGGCATATCTGTCACGTAGTCATTTGCAGCTACATGAAAAAGATTTAGGTGCTTTGGTGGGAAAGAATGTTGAATTACAGAAATTCTAAAATAAAAGTTGGCTCAGCTTAAATAGAAAAGAAAATGCTTCTTAATGCCTGGTTGCACTAAAAGCTGCCATACTGTGGCCTTTAATAATTCTAAACATTATTAGTGGATTTTGGTTTGAACTTTAAATTCAATAGGAAAAATAAACGCACAGATAAAAGACCCAGAACATTTCAGAGCTTCAGTGTGTGAACTCATTTTCTCTACTTATTTAGAGTTTTGTTTCACTAGTGGTATGAGTTAATAGAAGTGTTTGTTTATATATAATTTAACTTCCCTTCATTCCATTACTTCTTGGTTTTAAAATTGATTGCAAAACCAGAAACCTGCAGGCTATAAATCTTGCTTGATGTGTGTATGTGCAATGCACCCATGTGATAATAATTGATTATATATCACACTCATAAAAAGAACCATTTTTACTGTTTCAGGGGAAGTTATTTTACCCTGGTGCTTTATTGTTAAAAACAACAACAAAGCACTTCTCTAAATACACACAATCAAAATTTTAACTTTCTTTCAATAGAGGTACGTATGTTTTTAGAAATAAAAGAGATACCCAGAAGATAAGGTGGGTATTCTGAAACACAAGGTGAACCATTGAATGGATTTTCTTTTCAAAGATTAAATTTTTAACAAATAAAATGTTAGCATTGTGAGTGAAAAATGCTTAGTATCTTTTATACAAGATGAAAGCCTGATTGATTAAGGATACATTACTAACTGTAAATGTCGATTAATAAGTGCTTGTATGATAACTAGAATTTAGATTCATACCTGGCAGATACATTTAGATATAATATTCTAACTTAGTTTTATTTCTGAAGAGGCTTCTATATTTTCCTCTACGATACAGAAAATAGATTTTTTAGGCTATTTTATCTTTCACTTTAGAGCTTTTAATTGTTGGTTCAGTGGATTGTTTTATAATGGTTTAACATCTCAAACAGGTTTTCTGTGATTTGGTCAGTTAAATCTATATGTATTTGGTTAAAACACTCAACTTAAAAGTTGTAAACCAAGAGTAACTTAAAGGAGGTTTAACTTGTGTTTCTCTGGATTTGATTTGTATTTAAATCATAAAAATAAATTTTCCAAGAGCCATTTTTGTGTTCAAAAGCTTATTAAGGTTTTACAATTTATTTTTTCTAAGTACAGTTCTGTATCAGATTTAGCCTCTTTTAAAAGAGACAGTTTTTCACTATCAAATTTACCATTCCCATGATTTTTTTTACATTTACACATTTTTATTTATTCCATAAATATCCAATTATCTGCTTGTGAAGGTTCTGACTTTACCTCCAAGCTCACTTGTATTGCAAAGATGGACAGTTGCTAATATCAGAGAGGATATATCACATTAAAAGAGACCCATCCAGCCATGAAAAGCTCACTTTTATTAGTGTTAACTGCTCAAAGTCAAGTATGACAAGAACTTATGAAGTAAAATTTGGCCTTTGTGTATGGGAGAGGAATGGAGGACGTCGGGATGCAGGCCAAGGAAGGCATCCTGTGGAAGTGATATTTGAACTAATATCTGAAGAATGGTGACAGGAAGAAAAACAATCCTTCAGAGAACAGCAGGTACAGAAGCTGAGGTTGAAAAGGTGGATGTGTCCAGGGAAGTGGGAGAAGTACAGTGTGTTTGGAAGAAGAAAAGACACTGAATGAGGGGAATGGCAGGAATGATGAAGTAGGCGGGGGCTAGAGTAGGCTTGTAAGAGCTCTGGAAAGCTGTAAAAAGTGTTGGGTCCAGAAGTACTGTGGTGAGATTTGAATGTTATGGACTATTTTTACTCGTAGTAGTAAATAGAACTGGTAGAAGGAAATAATGATTGGCCTTCTATTTGGAAGTTAGAAGGCTAGTTTATGAAAAATTTGAAAAGCATTGGTGGCCTGAAGCATAGAGACAGTAGAGATGGGAGCTCAGATGGATCTGATAGAGGTTTAAGAGGTAGGAGAGGCTTGCTGATGGGATGGTGTGGGGAAGGGATAGATGATTTCCTGATCTTGGATTTTATAGCTGGGTGGATGGTGGTGCCTTACTGAGATTGGAATGCTGGATTAGGCAATGTATATGAACTGGGCATGTTCTCTACCCTTTAAAGAGTTATGTATATGTTTTCCATGTTTTTAGCTATTTCTCCACTTGTAATGTGTTTGAGTTGGTTAAAAATTAAGTACCTGGCATGGATGAAGCATGAAAAATACTATGTAACTGATAAACCAATGTTGTGTTCTTACCTACAAAAATAATTAAATGGCTTTCTCTTATTCTTTTACTGCTTTCCTTTTAATTTACTGATACTAAAATGCAAAGGACATATTTCTTGTAGATGACCTGACCTTTTCAATGATTTTCAGGTGAGATATACACCTACATGTTAAGAGTGTTGAAGTTTGTGTTTGACGTAGTGACGCTTTATCGGTTTGACTTTTAAGCATAGGATTCATGAGAAGAGACTCTGGGTAGGAACCAAGCTAGGACTTTCACAATGGCTTAAGCCCATCAGAGCAGTTCTGATGCTAATGAGAGCATCAGAATTCCTTTCATGGACTTATTTCTCATGCAATTTCTTAATTGAAACCCCATGAAGAACATAAGTGGTCTTGTGATACCTTAATGTTATATCAATATTTTGCTTCACCTGTAATCTGTGAAAACAAAGTTTATTTAGTAAACAGAAGTTGCTGTTTATCTATTGTATGGTAGGATCTTCACTAGATCTGTCAGTGCCCAAGAAAAAGACATTTTACTCCTTTCACAAAGAGTGAAACATTTCCACAGAGTATTCGTCTAGCCAGCATTTAAATACTTCTGGTGATGACAGACCTGCTACCTACCCCTAGGCAGTCCTTGGGTTTCTACTATATTAATTCACTTTTTTTATGGCAAACAAAGTATTTTTGAAACAAAATAGACAGGGATGTGTTTTCTGCTGAGTTGGTACACACTAGAAGCCAGAGTGCAGGCATGCTGTTCTGTGGTTTATGCAACTCAGGGAGACAGTGTGCAACGCGACCCCGAGAGAGTTCCATCAGGGCATGCTTCGACTACTCAGTGAGTGGCCATCTCCTACATTAAGATTTCTGCTCCTGAGAAAAAATATCAGTCTCACTTGGATGCACAGCCATCCTCTTCTGTGTGAGTTGGGCCACCATATTCTCAGACAATCTTACATGAAAGTCTTATAAGGACTCTAAGTTCGGGTAATGCTTGTCTCTGATGTCATCCACATGACTCACCAAAATCTCACTGTGCTCAAAAGATGACTCTCTCTTATGGTATCAGTCCTGACAGATGTAACCTGAACATCTCTTTGGGCCCCAGGTAACATGATTTTTCATCTCTTGCTCAGGAGCATAGATATTTCTGCATCACCGCAACATAAATTTGGTCAGGACAGACACCACGCTTTATTCCATTTATGTATAGGATAAGATAAACTGAATAGAAAGGAATAAAACATTAAAAAGCCCTCCCCACTTCTTACTTTTTAAAATTAAAATAGTTGCTGGGTGCGGTGGCTCACACCTGTAATCCCAGCACTTTGGGAGGCCGAAGCAGGTGGATCACCTGAGGTAAGGAGTTCCTGAACAGCCTGGCCACCTTGGTGAAACCCTGTCTCTACTAAAAATACGAAAAACTAGCTGGGCATAGTGGCACATGCCTGTAATCCCAGCTACTCAGGAGGATGAAGCAGGAGAATCGCTTGAACCCAGGAGGTGGAGGTTGTAGTGATTCGAGATTGTGCCATTGTACTCCAGTCTGGGCTACAAGAGCAAAGCTCCATCTCAAAAATAAATAAATAAATAAATAAATAAATAAATAAATAAATAATAAAATTGATATAGTTTGGTGAAGAGATGCTGAGAAGAATACTTCTAAAACTAAGCTTACGTACATGTTTGGAAAATGCCAACAGAAGGGAGTCCCAAAGAAATCAAAGGCCCCTAAAATACCCTCTCAAGAATGCCCGTGATTCAGCAAAGGGAAGCACTGGGCTAATCAGTGAAAATAAAAATTTGATAAGGATGGACACCCATTATCGGGAAACGGGAAGAGGGGCAAAAAAATCGCTCCAGCGCTCAGAAAAATCCATGGAGGAACACCAATTCCCAGACTTGGGGAATGACTTTCCCTCCTAGTCAGGACCAGAAATAGCAACCATAACCTCTCTTCAGCCGCCTCTGGCAGCACAGGGCTGGACCTCAAAGTCATAACAGACATGGTGCTTAAAGAGCAAGATGGGGTCCAGCTGATTTCTACTGGAATCTATGGCTCATTACCCAGAGGAACATTTGGATTGATTGTCAGAAGGTCTTATAGTACACTTAAAGGAATTCAAATTTTCCCTGGAGTCATAGATTCAGACTATTTAGGAGAAATTAAATTATGGCACAGGTGTCAGGGGTCCACACCGTCTCTAAAGGAGCTTGCCTTGCTCAGATTATTCTTATTCCTTACCTTCAAGGTAATGCTCAACAGAAGACCTGTGGGGCCTCAGGATTCGGCCACTCAGGGATGAAAGTTTTTTGGAGTACTCCAGTGTCATGTCATAGACCATACTTGGAAGTAACAATTAATGGAGTTATGTTTATGAGAATTATTGATATGGTGGCTGATCAAACTATAACTGCTAAAAAACAGTGGCCTTCAGATTGGGCCTCTCCTGCCTGATATTCTGTCATGGGTGTTGGAGGGTATCGACAGCCAATAAAAAGGAGGCATATTCGGAAGAAGAGGCGAGAACGACCCCCGGACCGACCAAAGCCCGTGCGCCGCTGCTCCGGCGTCCAGCACCTACGTCACGCCGCCGTCGCCACCATGCCCAAGAGAAAGGCTGAAGGGGATGCTAAAGGAGATAAAGCCAAGGTGAAGGACGAACCACAGAGAAGATCCGCGAGGTTGTCTGCTAAACCTGCTCCTCCAAAGCCAGAGCCCAAGCCTAAAAAGGCCCCTGCAAAGAAGGGAGAGACAGTACCCAAAGGGAAAAAGGGAAAAGCTGATGCTGGCAAGGAGGGGACTAACCCTGCAGAAAACGGAGATGCCAAAACAGACCAGGCACAGAAAGCTGAAGGTGCTGGAGATGCCAAGTGAAGTGTGTGCATTTTTGATAACTGTGTACTTCTGGTGACTGTAGAGTTTGAAATACTATTTTTTATCAAGTTTTATAAAAAAGCAGAATTTTTTTTTTTTTTTTTTTTTTTTTTTTTAAGTAGGCATATTCATCCACTTTTGGGCCTGGAAGGCAAAGTCACCCATGTTCAGCCCTTTATCTGAAGAGATTCCATTCTCTCTGTGGGGATGAGATGCCCTAGAACGGTGGGGTTTAAACCTCTCTGTCCTGCCGCCTTTTTGGTAGGGTCACTGCTCCTTTGAAAATTATCAAAACCAAGTGGAAAACTACTAGCCCAGTATGGGCGGATAAGTGGCCCATTAAGAAGGAAAAATTGCAACACATCCAATGTCTCGTACAAGAACAACTAGACGCTGGCCACACTGAGCCTAGGACTAGTCCCTAGAACACTCCTATTTTAACATTCTTAGAAGGTCAGGAAAGTGGAGGTTATTGTATGACCTCTGTGCTATTAATGCTGTAATGTTTCCTATGGGGCCTTTGCAACCAGGATTACCTTCTTCGGTTATGATCCCCAAAGACTGGCCTCTTATTGTAATTGATCTAAAGGATTTTTTTTTTAACCATACCCTTGCATCCTGAGGATCGAGAAAATTTTGCTTTTATTGTTTCCACTTATAATACTCTGCAACCAGTTTAATGTTATCAATGGACAGTTCTACCCCAGGGGATCATGAATAGCCCTACTATATGTCAGCTTTATGTACATGAAGTCTTACTTCCTGTGCATCGATCCTTCCCCTAGGCAAAAATTTTCCACTATATGGATGATATTTTGATAGCTGCTCAGCATCAGTCATTACTGCATCAACTTCATGCAATGGTAGTACAGCATATGTTACAATATGGTCTCGTTATTGCACAAGAAAAAGTCCAGCTAATGGTTCTGTGGCTCTATATAGGAAGTCTTATTTTATCTACTATGCTCAGGCCACAACTTACAAAAATAATTCTTCCACAGCACTTAACCCTTAATACATGATAGCGAGTCCTAGGAAAGATTCGTTGGATACGTCCCTATTTAGGTATTCCTACAAATTACTTGACTAATCTTTTTGACACCCTGAAAGGTGACTCTGCTTTAAATTCACTGCAAGACCTCTCTTGGCTAGCAGAGGCAAAGCTTATGGCTGTGGAGCAAGTCTTGGCCCAATGGTGCATATTGGGTTTAGATCCTGACAGACCTATAGATCTTTTGATTTTTAATACCCCTCAAAGCCCTACAGGAATGCTTGGGCAAATTGGAACAAATGTTTCTCCTTTGGAGTGGCTTTCTCTGTCTTGTAACCCCCTCAAAACACCTACAAAAGACCACAGATTTAATAGCTTCTCATAAAGGGATGCCAACATTGCATCCAATTGTCAGGATATGACCCTGCTACTCTTTTCTTACTTTTAAGCAAGGGACAATTTCATACTCTCTTAGCCTGTGATCTTGATTGGCAAGTTGCAATGACCAACTTTATTGGTAATATCGATTTCTATTTACCAGCCTCTAAGCTTCTGAACTTTTTACAAACTGTGCCTGTTAAATTTGCATCTGTTGTTGTCTCTGAGCCCTTGCTTCACGCCACTACTGTCTTTACAGATGGTTCAAGAGAAATGGGAGAGTCAGCTATAGTGTGGCAAGATGCCATGCAAAATTGGCAGCACAAAATCCAGGAACATTTCAAAACTACACAACAGGCTGAGTTAGGAGCCCTAATATTGGTCTTACAAACTTTTGCTTACCAAGACATGAACGTAATTAGTGATTCTGCTTATGCAGTGTATAGTATTACTCATTTAGATCTCGCACATTTAAAAGGCATTACTAAAGAACCCTTACTAACCCTGTTTCTCACAACACATGAGCTCCTTTGTCCCCATTGTCACCTTTTTATATCACACATATTTGCTCTCATTCTGGGCTACCTAGTCCCTTGTCAGAAGGGAACACTCGAGCTGATGCTCTGGTACAAACACAGATGAGGTTTGGAGACTCTCCTGCATTTTTGTAAGCTCAAGCTGATCATTCCTTCTTTCATCAGAATGCTCACAGTCTTTTTTTTTTTTTTTTTTTTTTGAGACAGAATTTCACTCTTATTGCCCAGGCTGAACTGCAGTGGTACGATCTCAGCTCACTGCAACCTCCACCTCCCAGGTTCAAGCGATTCCCCTGTCTCAGCCTCTCGAGTAGCTGCGATTACAGGCTCATGCCATCATGCCCAGCTAATTTTTGTATTTTTAATAGAGACAGGGTTTCATTATATTGGTCAGGCTGGTCTCGAACTCCTGACCTCAGGTGATCCACCCACCTCAGCTTCCCAAAGTGTTGAGATTACAGGTGTGAGCTGCTGTGCCCGGCCTGCTCAGAGTCTTAAACAACAGTTTCATTTAATGCTCGATCAAGCTTGCATGATTATTAAAATTTGTCCTTATTGCCAACAGCATTCTCCCTCTCTTTTATCACTGAGACTTGGTGCCAACCCATGAGGTCTGGTACCTAATGCTACCTGGCAAACTGATATTACTCAGCATCCACCTTTTGGACGCTTTAAATTTCTCCATGTTACTGTGGACACTTATACGGGCCTGATATACGTGACTCCATAGACTGGAGAAGAAACTAAAGATGAATTGCTTATCTTTTTGAATCTATTATGACCTTAGGTCCTCCACAGACTATTAAAACTGATAATGGTCCTTGCTATCTTAGCACTCGTTTTTTATATGCATTGCAACTTTGGCACATACAACACAAAACTGGTATTTCTTATAACTCGACCTGTCAGGCCATTGTTGAACAAGCTCATCAAACCCTTAAAGTATATCTTAGTAAATGAAAAAGGGAATATGGGAGCTCTCTCCTTGAGAACAGATAGCAAAAATCTTACTCTCAATTTTTTGAATATTGGAAAAGATGGCCAGATGGTTATTGATCGTAGGATGAAACTGGTTGAGGTCACAAAACGAAAGATGTTAATCTGAGACATTTGTACAGGGAATTGGGAGGGACTTTATGAGGCATTGCAATGGAGTTGAGGTGCGGTTTGTGTTTCATGAACTACAGGACTAGAATGGATCCCCATAAAATGAGTGAAGCCATATTATGAGTTAGAGACCACTGAAGAAAGCTCCTCCTGATAACGAAGGACCTGTCGTTGGAGAATCGACCAAAACTGACAGTGATGATTTGGAAGGCACCTGACATTAGCTGGGGACAGCACCTGACATTAACCAGATAGGGACCACTAGGGAACTATCTGGCTTGCATCCATGGGAGCCCCTGCAACTGCAGAGAACCAGTTTCTTATGTATCTGGCGGTAATTGGGGAAGCTTCTGAGAAAGTAAGACGGACATGGATGTTGGGGTGGCTGGTAATTCTTGTTCTTTGCCAGGTGGGCTTAGCTCAAGAACATCTTTATTGGAGTCATGTTCTGAATCCCTCGGTGTTCAATGTTATTACGTGGTGGGATGCTGACCCGCCTTTGTCATCTAATAATACTTCTTGGATGGGAGGTCGATGGATGCCCCTTACTCCCTCACTGAAAATTTGGGATGGATTAAACTTAATGACTCCTTGACTTTACTGTCTAGCAATCCTCCTCTGTTTCTCTACATTGGCACCTAAGTGTATTACTCACATTCCTCAGGAGTATCTTTACTATCAGCTCAAAAGGGATGTTAAGCCCACAAACTTGACTTTTATTTCTGCCGTTACCAGTAATCTTACTGAGGTTTCTAATGAAATTATACAAATGCCTGATCTTCCTATATGCCATCCGAGAAAAGACTGGCGATATGTTTGAGGCTGTCCAGTGGTCCCCATGCAGACAACCTGTGCCGTGTCAAGGACCTGTTTGATATTGGCACCTTACTTGATTGGGGACCCCTTGGAGATCCCATGTCTGCAAATCAGACTATCGGATTTGGGAGTCCAGCCAATAGTTCCATCACCTGGTCAGAGTATGGGCTTTCAGGACGAATATTACAATCAAAAGGGGAACAAGTTTTAGGCCCTGCGCATACCCAAATTTGGAAACTAGGTCTTCCCTTTTTTGAATGGGTTCTTTCATAATAAAAGTGATTACATTTATAGTGGTGACAACTACACCCTCTCCTTGCACAATAATGTTACTGATACAGTCCTGATTTGTGCTATGCACCCCTATATACTTTTGTTTGGGCAGGGTATTCCTAACATAAAACAGAATCAATCCTTTTATAGTATTACTGTTTCTTCCAGTAGTTGATATGCTACATGCTTGTCTCATCAAAACGTTACACAATTAAATATAAACTATGTTATGATTTTCTTTTTTTTTTTCTTGAGACAGAGTCTCACTCTGCCACATGGGCTGGGGTGCAGTAGCATGATCTCAGCTTACTGCAACCTCTGTCTCCTGGGTTCAAGCAATTCTCCTGTTTCAGCCTCCCAAGAAGCTGGGATTACAGGCATGCACCACCACGCCCAACTAGTTTTTGTATTTCTAGTAAAGACAGGGATTCACCATGTTGGTCATTCTGGTCTCAAACTCCTTACCTCGTGATCTGCCTGCCTCGGCCTCCCAAAGTGCTAGGATTACAAGTGTGAGCCACGATGCCCGGCCCTATGTCATTATTTTAAAATGGTGGTCAGGATTGTGGCTCCCTGTATATCCAACCCAGAACTGGAAAGGGGATTCTATCTTGCAGTTATTTAGAAAAGCATTGTCTCATACTCAAAAAAAAAAAAGAAAAAAAAAAAGTCTGGCCTCTCTAATTGCCTTTTTAGTTTCAGCTATTATTATACTAACAACTGCTGCTACTGCAGCTGTCTCTTTGATGGAATCTATTCATACAGCCTCAGTGGTGAACCACATGGTATATACAATGTGACCCATGGATTTTAAGAACAAGTAAATACTGATAAAAATATTTTATCTCACCTAGTGGCCCTTGAAGCTGTCATTGAATGGCTAGGGGATCCACAGCAGGCATTCATTACCCGTCAAAATTTACATTGTGATTAGCAATATAATTCAATCTGTGTCACACTTATGCCATATAATAGCTCCCAATATACCTGGGAGAGTGAAGGCACACCTACATGGGGCTTACCACCACCACCCGTCTTCTTGAGTTTCTACTCTTTAGTGTAAGTTAACAGCCTAAGTGATGCTCTCAGCAATTACAAACAAATACCCTTCAGTTATTACAAGAAGACTTTCAGTGGTTGAACCCAAATACTTGGTTGTCTGGGCTAAACATACGCATTGGGGTGGTGGTCGCTATGTTTATTCTTTTTTGTATCTTTTAGGCATCTGCAAATGGCTTTGTGCGGCCACTCAACCCAACTACGACCAGGAAAGAATGATAGAGGTTTACTTTACATTGGATAATTAGCACATTCTAAGAATTAAAGAAGGGGGAAATGTGTGGAGTGTACAACAATACATTCAAGCTTATCTACAAGGCATTTGAGGTCAAGGCATGGAAAAATACTGAGGCACTGGGTGTATGTTGTTTGTGCATGAGACTAATTCCTTGACCCTGAAAATAGGACAAGGAACAGAATGTGTGATAAGGAGTGCTAAACACAGCCTCCTAAGAATGTGGTTTGAGTGCTTTTAGATGTAATAAGGCCATATGTGCCTCATGACCCAATCCCAAATAGACACATGGTGGATGTTTCTTGTTTGTCTAAATCGTAGTTCAACTAGCCTTCTCAATAAATACTTGGCAGATGAATCTTAAAGCAGCACGCTCTTGGAGGAGCTGCTCCCCTCCCTGTTCAGCTGTAATTGTCTGAATACTTATTTCTTGGCGTTCACTGCAGAGGAAGCTGCAGCATGGCTGCCGGCATTTATTCATGCAAGCTTCCAGCTTGCTTATCTATGTCTGCAGCTCAATTTTACAGGCTGCTCTTTGTTAAAATAATAATAATAATAATAATAATTTGTGGACTTCTTTTTATTGAAAAGAAAACTTTATCAAGGACTGTTTTGCTCTATCTGCCTAAATAATTTCTTTTCAACTCCTGTAACAATAATAGTTAATGTCATAGAAACATTTGTAATGTATTTTTATGTTGAATAAGCAAGATAGCAAACTCTTAGTAGTGGCTGTTTTTAATTTATTTATACAAATGTGTTGGGTACAAGTGTAATTTAGTTCCATGCATAGATTGCAGAGTGATAAAATCAGGACTTTTAGGGTATCCATCACTCAAATAATATACATTATAACTATTAAGTAACTTGTCATCATACACCCCCTACTACCTTCTCACCCTTTTACATCAGGAGTGCTGGCCCTCAATGAACAACACAACACAGATAAATTGTTTTCTGAGACTTACATTTAAAAATCAACCTAAGAGAAAAGATGATTCCTAAGCCAATACAACGTTGGTTATATATATATATACACACACATATATATATATGTTTATATTCAGGAAACTTATACAGTCTTTCCTATGCACAAACTCAAAAGTAAAGCCAAATGGCTCCATGCAATAAACATCATGGTAATAACGTAAAAAAAAAAGCTTTCTCCAATGAATGTAAATTCAGAAATAAAATGAAGGAACTGTTCCTCTAGATGTATGGAAATCAACATAAAGACGCACAAAGACATAGGAAACACAGAAAAGCAAGGTTTATGACACTTTTAAAGAAACACAATAATTCTCCAGTATTCTAAGAAAAAAACTCATTGAAATGACTTTAAAAGACCTTAAAAAGGCTTCAGGCATAAAAACAATTTCAGCCTTTTTTTTTTTTTTTTTTTTTTTGAGATGGAGTCTCACTCTGTTGCCCAGGCTGGAGTGTAGTGGTGTAATCTCTGCTCACTGCAACCTCTGCCTCCTGGGTTCAAGAAATCTTCCTGCCTCAGTCTCCTGAGTAGCCAGGATTAAAGGCACCTACCACCACGCCCAGCTAATTTTTGTATTTTTAGTAGCAACGGGGTTTCAACATGTTGGCCAGAGTGGTCTTGAACTCCTGACCTCAGCTGGTCTACCTACCTTGGCCTTCCAAAGTGCTGAGATTACAGGTGTGAACCACTGTGCCCGGCCCAAATTTTCAGACCTTTAAAAGAGGTTATTTTTTTGCAGTACAAGATTTAATAGAGTGAAAACAGAGCTTCCATAAAATGGGAGGAGACCAAAAGGGGGTTGCCATTGCCTGCTTGAATGCCTGGGTTTATATCCCGATCATTGTCCCTCCCGCTGTGCTCTCAGGTGATAGATGATTGGCTAGTTCTTTACCTCCAGTTTTTGCCTAATCAGCATTTTAGTGAGCTCTATTTACTACCTGATTGGTCGGGCGTGAGCTAAGTTGCAAGTCCTGTCTTTAAAGGTGGATGTGGCCACCTTCCCAGCTAGGCTTAGGGATTCTTAGTCGGCCTAGGAAATCCAGCTAGTCCTGTCTCTCAAACCCCACTCTCAACAGGAAAACCCAAGTGCTGTTGGGGAAGTTGGCCAATGACCACTGTAACTGCTTCCTGCTGAATTGGGGCATAGTAGGGGTTGCGCAGTTGAGATTTCCTTGGGAGGGGTGCCTTCGATGTCATTAACATCGGAGTATGGGCTAGCAGGCCGGTCCAGGGGTCCATGGTAGATCTTAGTCATGGACCGTATCTGGGGCTCCATTTGAAGAATGATTTGTAGCTTTACAGCTTCGATTCTGGAAGAGACAAACTTAACAAGGAGGTTAAAGATACAGGGATTGAAATGTATGGCCTACAGTGCAGGGGATTGTTTCTTGGCACACTTTGCAGGCTCTGACTATCTGCTTGATAGTTTTGAAAAGGCCTGGTCCAGTAAATAATAATTTGGCCATCTGATGGGTGCTATCAATGCCTAAGTGAAAGGTTTGGTGAAGGGTTTTAAGTAATTTCCATTGGTTAGCTGCAGGCAAAATTATTTTTCCTTCTTTGGTGGCTAGCAATCCTGAGGGAAGGAAACTATGTCCTCGTGAGATTCCCCGCTCTATTTCTTCTGCTGAGTACTGGGGCTTGGTTTCCCAGAGGGGATTACCCCATACTAGGGGTCCTTCTATAAGCATTTCTAATGGAGGGTCCTGCCTTGCGGCTCTTTTTGCTTCAATATCCGCTTGGCGGTTCCCTTCTATTTCCCTTTCCTTTTTGATGACTCCAGCAGTGTAAGACTGCCACCAAAGAGGTTTTTATAAAAAATCTACTCAGACAAAAATAAGGAGAAAAGAATAAAAAAGAATAAACAAAGACTGTGAGATGTTTGCGACTATATAAAGTGAGTAAACTTAAAAATTATCATTATTTCTGAGGAATAAAACACATCAAAAAGTTTAGAACAACTACTTAAGAAAATAATTGATGAAAACTTCCCAACTTTACCAATAGAATTAGACATACATATACAGGAAGCTCAGCAATCACCAGCAAAATACATTGCAAAACAAACTTCATCATGGCACATGATGAGTAGCTAAAGTGAAAGTGAAAGAAGTAATTATGAAATAAAGAAAACCACATCAGACAAAAAGCAGACTTCTCAGCAGAAACTTTACTGATCAGGAGAGAATGGGATGGCACTTTTCGAGTGTTGCAAGAAAAGAAAAGTGCCAGCCAAAAATTTACATCAAGCTAGATTAACCTTCACAAATGAAGAATATAAAGTCTTATCCTGACAGATAAATGCTAGGGAAACCAATTACCACTAGACTGGGCCTACAAAAGATGTTCAAGGGATTTCTAGTATAAAAATCAAGTTTAATATTCACCATCATTAAAACATATAAAAGTATAAAACTAACAGGTCTTATAAAACAAAAGAGAAAAGAAATAAATCAAATTACAACATGACAGAACTTTATTAAAACACAAAGGTAGATAAAAAGAAAAAAACAAAAAAATAATTAACATTATGACAGTAACAAAACCTTACATATTAATATTAACCTTGAATATAAATCAATGAAATCCTTCATTGAAATGTACAGATTTATAAAATGAATAAGAAAAAATGATCCAACTATATGTTGCCTATAAGAATCTCACCTTACTTGTAAGACACATGTAGATTAAAAGTAAAGGGTGGAAAATAGTAATACAAATTAGAAACCGAAAGCAAACTGCAATATCTATACTTACATCAAGTAAAACAGACTTTAAATAAAAAGCAGTAACAAAAAGGATAAAGAAGGTCATCATCCAATAATAAAGAAATCATTTCAGCAAAAGGATATAACAATTCTAAATATCTATGCACCCAACATCAAAGCACCCAGATTTTGAAAGAAATATTATTAATAAACCTATAGAAAGAGATAGACAGTAATATAGTAATAGTGGAAAAATTTAACATTCTACTCACAGCATTAGAGAGACCATTGAGATAGAAAAGTTGGCAAATCAACAAAGTACCCCCAGAACAAAATTATATCAACTACCTAGACCACAGAATAAAACTATAAATCAATATCAATAGAAATTTCAGAAACTATAAATTTACAAAGAATTTAAACAACATACTCATAAACAGTCACTGTGTAAATGAAGTAATTAACATGGATGGCCAGGGGTGGTAACTCACACCTGTAAACTCACACCTGTGTAAAACTCACACCTGAGACTAGCCTGGGCAACATGGCAAACCCCATCTCTACAAAAAATACAAAAAAATAGCTAGATGTGGTGGTGCGCACCAATGGTCCTAGCTACTCGTGAGGCTAAGATAAAAAGATCGCTTGAGCCTGGAAGGCAGAGGTTGCAGTGAGCCAAGATTGTGCTACTACACTCCAGCCTGGGTGACAGAGTAAAACCCATTTCAAAAAGAAAATTAAGATGAAAATTAAAAATTTGTGGGAAAAAAAGATGGAAATAGAAACACAATATAATAAAATGTGAGATACAGTAAATATAGTACTAAGAGGGCAGTTTATAGCCTAAATGCCTGCACCAAAAAAGTAGAAAGCTTACATATTAAGGACCTGGCATCAAACTTCAAGGAACTAGAATATTAACAACAAAACAAATTCCAAGTTAGAAGAAGAAAAACACAACAAAACTCAGAACAGAACCAAATGAAATAAACACCAAAACAATAAAAATGATCAACAGAAAAAAGAGTTGGTTTTTCAAAAAGACAAAATTGATAAATTGCTAGCTAGATTCATCACAAACAGAAGACAGATCTAAATAAACAAAATCAGAAATGAAAGAACAGACATTACAATGGATACAACAGTAATACAAAAGATCACTAGAAATGATTATAAACAACTAGACACTCACAAACCTGAAAACTTAGAATAAATACATTTATGGAAACATACAACCTCCCAAGATAGAGCCAGAAAGAAACAGAGTACTTGAACAAACCATTAATGAGCAGCATGATTGAGTCAGTAATTAAAAATGTCTTGACAAAGAAAAGCTTAGGACTAGAAAAATGCACAGCCAAATTTTAACAAATGTACAAAGAGTAATAATCCTCTTGAAACTCTTCCCAAAAATTGAGGATAATGAAATTCTTCCTAAGTCACTCTGAGGTCAGTATCACCCTGATACCAACATTAGGCAAAGACACAACAAAGAAAACTATTATTGTTTTAATATTTATTATATTATTATTAAAAATAGACAAATAGGATTTTAAAAGTTTTGGCACAGCAAAAAAAAATAATCAACAGGCTAAATAGGCAACCTACAGAATAAATGAACATATTTGCAAACTATGTGCCAAAATGAAACTAATAGTCAGAATTTACAAGTAACTCAAACAACTCAAAAAATATCATAATAATAAAGAATCCCATTGAAAAGTGGGCAAATAACATTACTAAGCATTTTTCAATAAAGACATGCAAATAGCCAACACACATATGACAAAAATGCTCAATCTCAACTATAAATAGAGCTAGCATTTGATTTAAAAGTCTCATCACTGGGTATCTACTCAAAGAAAAATAGTTTATTATAAGAAAATGATACCTATACTTGAATATTTATTGAATGCTCACAATAGCAAACCATATATACAAGAAAAGCTTAATATTCAAAATACACAGGAAATTCAAAGCAAAGACAAGTATAATAACAATAAAAATCCAACTGAAAAATGGTCAAAAGACTCAAAAAATATTTTGCCAACAAATATATACACATGACCAATAGGTATATTAAAAAAGTGGTTAATATCACCTACCAACAGGCAATTGCAAATGAAAACAATGATGACCTCTCACTTGAACTGTGTTAGGATTGCTAATATCAAAAACAGAAAATAGAGAAATAAGTAACATCCTTCATTGTTGTTCCTGAGATTTTTGAAACAAATCTTAATATCACCACTGCTCTCACACATTTCAGACATGATGGGAAGACTTAAGAAATAACCTAACATGCAGTTCCTCAAAAATACTCAGAGATATTTTTATATTCCCCCAAAGCAATGGAAGAGCAGGTATACCATGCAGTACCTTATAAGCCATAAAGAGGAGTTTAGTTCTCACAGGAAAGAGGAGTTTAGTCCTCAAAGGAAAATCACTAAATAGGAAGTAGAGTCCTTAGAAAGAATTTAAGGATATGGGACAAAAATGCTCCTACTTGAGAGCTAGAGAAAAAAAAAATGGCTTTTTAGGAAATCTTTGCATTGAAGCAGAGCATCCCATACCACATTTTAAGGTCTGGCATTCTTTTTGACCTCTGAACCTCTCGTCTGTGTTATCTGCTTCATTCATGCTTACCTACCTGAGTTTTAGGCTACTGTCTCATGTCTCTTCACATTCTAGGGCTCTTTTATTTGTTCAAGGCAGGAGATCAGATCAGAGTTAGAGACAGCAAGGCCCGTTTTGTTAGAAAAAAGTAACATGACTTGCTGGGATTTTCCAGTTACCAACCTAGTACCATGTTCCGTAGAGAAAATATTATGAAAGATTCTAGATATTTAATTCCAAAATACTGTTTTCTGATAGAACCTTTAGAATATTTAGAACATATTTTACATTTCTGGGTCCGTGGCTCTGCTATCCAATACTACTGAATTTAAAATTGGTCCTGGATATTAGATTTTAATATTTGGGCAACAATATTTATTGCCATTGAATTTCTAGAGATGGGGGTGAAACCCCATCTCTACTAAATATACAAAAATTAGCTGGGCGTGGTAGTGCACATTTGTAGTCCTAGCTACTCAGAAGGCTGAGGCAGGAGAATCACTTGAACCTGGGAGGTGGGGGTTGCAGTGAGCCGAGATCAAGCCACTGCGCTTCACCCTGGGCGACAGAGTGAGAATCCATTCCCCTACCCAACCAAAAAAAACACCAAACTATCCAGGCAACAAAGAGCATGATGAATGTAATTGTACCTCACATTTCAATACTAACACTAAATGGAAATGGCCTATATGCTCCACTTAAAAGACAGAACTGCAGAATGGATAAGAATTCACCAACTATCTGCTGTCTTCAGGAAACTCACTTAACATAAGGACTCAAATAACGTATAGGGATGGAAAAAGGCATTTCATGCAAATGGACACCAAAAGCAAGCAGAGATAGCTATTCTTATATCAGACAAAACAAATTTTAAAGCAACAGTGGTTAAAAGAGACAAAGAGGGACACTATATAATCATAAGTGGCCTGATCCAACAGGGAAACATCACAATCCTAAACATACGCACCTAACACTGGAGCTCCAAAATTTATAAAACAATTACTAATAGACCTAATAAATGAGATAGCAACACCATACGAGTGAGGGACTTCAATACTCCCACTGACAGCACTAGACAGATCATTAAGACAGAAAGTAAGCAAAGAAACAATGGATTTAACTCTACCCTGGAACACATGAAATTAACAGATATATACAAAACATTTAATACAACAACTGAAGAACACACATTCTATTCAACAGCGTGTGGAAGTTTTTCCAAGATAGATCATATGATAGGCCATAAAACGAGCCTCAATAAATTTAAGAAAATTGAAATTACATCAAGCACTCTCTCAGAGCACAGTGGAATAAAACTGGAAATCAATTCCCAAAGGAACTTTCAAAACCATGCAAATACATGGAAATTAACCTGCTCCTGAATGAGCATTGGGTCAAAAAGAAAATCAATATGGAACATAAAAATTTTTCAAACTGAAGACAACCGATCAAAACCTCTGGGATACAGCTAACGTGGTAAGAGGAAAGTTCATATCCCCAAATGCCTACATCAAAAAGTCTGAAAGAGAACAAACAGACAATCTACGGTCACATCTCAAGGAACAAGAACAAACCAAACCCAGCAGAAAAAAACAAAATAACCATGATCAGAACAGAACTAATTGAAACTGAAATAAAAAAAATAAAAAAGGTAAATGAAACAAAGAGCTGCTCCTTAGAAAAGATAAATAAAATTGATAGGCCATTAGCAAGATTAACCAAGAAAAGAAGAGAGAAAATCCAAATAACCTCACTGAGAAATGAAACAGGAGATATTATAACTGACACCACTGAAAGGCAAAAAATTATTCAAAGTTACTATGAACACCTTTACAAACATAAACTAGAAAACCTAGAAGAAATGGATAAATTCCTGGAAAAATACAACCCTCCTAGCTTAAATGAGGAAGAATTAGATACCCTGAACAGACCAATAACAAAAAGTGAGATTAAAATGGTAATTTAAAAATCACCAAGAAAAAAAGTCCAGGACTAGACAGATTCACAGAATTCTACCAGATATTCAAAGAATTGGTACCAATTGTTTTGACACTGTTCCACAAGATAGGGAAAGAAGGAACCCTCCCTAATTCATTCTGTAAAGCCAGCATCACCGTAATACCAAAACCAGGAAAAGACAAAACCAGAAAAGAAAACTACAGATTAATATCCTTGATAAACATTGATGCTAAAATTCTTAACAAAATACTAGCTAACCAAATCCAACAACATGTCAAAAAGATAATCCACCATAATCAAGTTTGTTGCATACCAGGGATGCAGGGATGGTTTGACACACACAAGTCAACAAATGTGATACACCACATAAATAGAATTCAAAACGAATTCACATGACTATTTCAATAGATGCAGAGAAAGCATTTGACAAAATCCAGCATCCCTTTATGATTAAAACTCTCAGCAAAGTTGGCATACAGGCGACAAAACTTAATGTAATAAAATCTATCTATGACAAACCCATAGTCAAAATAATAGTGAATGGGGAAAAGTTGAAAGCAATCCCTCTGAGAACAGAAAAAAGATAGGATGCCCACTCTCAACACTCCTCTTCAACACAGTTCTGGAGTCCTATCCAGAGAAGTAAGACAAGAAATAAACAGCATCCAAATCAGTAAACAGGAAGTCAAACTGTACCTGTTTGCTGATGATAAGATCATTTACCTTGAAAACCCTGAGGACTCCTCCAGAAAGCTCCTCAAACTGATAAAAGAATTCAGCAGTTTCTGGATACAAGACTAATGTAAAAAAATGAGTAGCTCTTTTATTCACCAACAGCAAGCAAATGGAGAAATAATCAAGAACTCAACCCCTTTTATAATAGCTGAACAAAAATAAAATACTTAGGAACATACCTAATGAAGGAGTCGAAAGAACTTTACAAGGAAAACTACAAAACACTGCTGAAAGATATCATAGATGACACAAACAAATAGAAACACATCCCATGCTCATGGATGGGTAGAATCAAATTTGTGAAAATGACCATACTGCCAAAAGCAATCTACAAATTCAACAGAATCTTCATCAAAATACCACCATCATTCTTCACAGTTAGAAAAAACAATTCTAAAATTCATATAGAGCCCACATAGCCAAAGCAAGACTAAGCAAGAAGAACAAATCTGGAGGCACCACACTACCTGATTTCAAACTATAAGGCTGTGGTCACCAAAACAGCATGGTACTGGTATAAAAATAGGCACACAGAGCAAAGGAAGAGAGAACCCAGAAATAAACCCAAATGCTTACAGCCAACTGATCGTCAACAAAGCAAACAAAAACATAATGTGGGGAAAGGACATCCTTTTCAACAAATGGTGCTGGGATAATTGGCTAGTCACATGTAGGAGAATGAAACTGGATACTCATTTCTCACCTTATACCAAAAATCAACTTAAGATTAATTAAGGACTTCAACCTAAGACTTGAAACTATAAAAATTTGCAAGATAACATTGGAAAAACCCTTCTAGGCATTAGCTAGGCAAAAATTTCATGACCAAAAACCCAAAAGCAAATGCAGTAAAAACAAAGACAAATAGCTGGGACCTAATTAAACTAAAGAGATTTTGCATGGCAAATGAAACAGTAGAGTAAACAGAGAACTCACAGAGTGGGAGAAAATCTTCACAATCTATACATCTGCCCAAGGACTAATATCCAGAATCTACAGTGAACTCAAACCAATCAGTCAGAAAAGAAAATCCCATCAAAAAGTGGGCCAAAGACATGAATAGACAATTCTCAAAAAAAGATATACAAATGGCTAACAAACATTTAAAAAGTTCAACATCACTAATGATAAGGGATATGCAAATCAAAACCACAATGCCATACCACTTTATTCCTGCAAGAATGGCCATAATCAAAGTATCAAAAAACTGTAGATATTGGCTTGGATGCAGCAATCAGGGAACACTTCTACACTGCTAGTGCAAAGGTAAACTAGTACAGCTGCTACGGAAAAAAGTGTGGAGATTTCTTAAAGAACTAAAAGTAGAACTACCATTTGATCCAGCAATCCCACCACTGGGTAACTACCCACAGGAAAAGAAGTCATTATTTGAAACATAGACCAATGGAATAGAGAACCCAGAAATAAACCCAAATACTGACTACTTGAAAAAGATACTTGAACATCCATATTTCTAGCAGCACAATTCACAATTTCAGACTCGTGGAACCAAACAAAATGCCCATCAATCAATGAGTAGATAAAGAAACTATGACATGTACATATATGTTGGAATACTACTCAGCCACAAAAAGAAATTAACCGCATTTGCAATGACCTGGATGACATTCGAGATTATTATCCTAAGTGAATTAACTGAGGAATGGAAAATCAAACATATATTCTTGCTGATATGTGGGAGGTAAGCTATGAGGATGCAAAGGCATAAGAATGATAGACTTTGAAGACTTGGAGGGAAGAGTAGGAAGGGAGAGGGATAAAAGACAACATATATGGTGCAGTATATACTGCTCAGGTGATGGGTCCATCAGGGTCTCACGAATCACCACTAAAGAACTTACTCATCTAACCAAATACCACCTGTACCCCAATAAATAATGGCACAATGAAATTAAAAAAATAATTATTATACTTACAGACCAGCTCACATAATGAATATTCCATAAACTATTACACAGGCTGGGCACGGTGGCTCACACCTGTAATCCTAGCATTTTGGGAGGCCGAGGTGGGTGGATCACCTGAGGTCAGAAGTTTGAGACCAGCCTGACCAACACAGTGAAACCCTGCCTCTACTAAAAATACAAAAATTAGCTGGGCGTATTGGCGGGCACCTGTAATCCCAGCTACCTGGGAGGCTGAGGCAGGGGAACTGCTTGAAACCGAAAAGCAGAGGTTGCAATGAGCCAAGATCACACCATTGCACTCCAGTCTGGGCAACAGAGCAAGCCTTCATCTCAAAAAAAAAAAAAAAAAAGAAAGAAAGAAACAAAAAGAAAAAGAAAAAAACTACTAAACAAACAAACAAAAATTATGGGTCTAACACGAGTAACAGTCAAGTCAAAACAGATATTTTGCATGGGGAGATTCTGAAGCATAAACCAAAAAGTTATACGGTAATAAATTTAATACAAAGCAGAGAGCATAGATTTACTTTCAGTATTTTTGAGAATTTTTGTTTTTTTTCTAGTAAATTAGACACCTTCTTAAAATGATTTATTTTGTTCCAATATTACTTTCTTTTTTGGCTAAAAATAGTTTCAAACATACACTAACATAAACACACTACATAATTTATTTACACCTAAGATTTATCTTTAGACTAATAGATCTGTATATTTAATTCCATGTAAATCAATACTAAGAGTTCATATGTGCTTGCAGCCAGAGGCCACATGTTCAAATAAAAATATATTAAAATTTTAAAAAATATTTATTCAGGACACAGAAATGTATGGATTTTACTTGGGTTTGTATATAATTTTCATTATGACCATAAAAATGACCCTGTAGTCAATAACAACTTAATTGTACATTTAAAAATAACTAAAACTGAAGAACTGAATTGCTTGTAATAAAAAGAATAAATGCTAGAGGTAATGGATATCTCATTTCCTCTGATGTGATTATTACATATCACATGCCTGTATCAAAATATGCCACATATGGCATAAACAAATACACATATTACATATCCACAAAAATTAAGAAAAATAAATTTGAATGTAAAAATAAGAATAAAATTTAACCTATAGGAACAATATTCTTTAACTTATTGGCAATTTAAAGCCACTAGCAAAAAGATTACTAGAGATCTCAGTCCATTATCTTACCAAATAGTGTATTGTTACCATCTTTTACCTACACCACTGAATAAGGTGGAATCGGTTAAAGTTAGTGGCATAATGCTTCAATGAATTCACGATAGTATTGAATATGTTAAAAATGCTGAATTAAAAAGTTAAGTTCACACATAATTTATAATTTAAAAATATAATGTATATTATTCCATAAAATTACAATATTACTAACAATGTTAACTAAATAAGAATGCTTTTCTTTCATAATGATGCAGAAAAATTACTCTGAACACCTACCTCATGCATAACTCAATATTATGTTAACCCAAAGAGCCTCTTTACTTAAATTTTCATCATGTATCTTACATTTTAAGGTCCTTACCTTTCCATAGAAAAGGTCATAAATAATACCTACCTAATAAAAAAGAATCTCTCATATCTTTTATGCAGCAACAATTAGTCACATGTTTTCACATGTGAATACACTAGGAATGGTGAAACAGCATGAAGTAATTTAAGAGTTTAACTCCACTATTATTCGCTTTTTAAAAATTCTGTATTTTCAAAAAAAAAGTATACTTTGAATGTAATTATAACTCTCCAAAAAATATTCTACTTCTTTTAAAGTTATACACAATTAATGTTTACACGAACTTTAGTTTGTATTATTTCCTACACTCAGCACTCTGATTTAGTGTAATGTCTAAAGTTTGAGTGCCCTAGATATTTCTACCGTGAATTATTCCCTGATATTTACATAGACTTAATTTTGGATTGAACAACTTTCATATTTAATGCATCTGCAAAAATATATTTTAGTATGAACTCTTTGGTGTTTTATAATTTGTAGTTTTTGAAAAAATGTTTTTCCAAATTCAGCGTATTTGTAGGATTTTCTTCAATATAAACTCCCTGATACTGAACAAAATTTTAATAACTGCCTCAGGGTTTTCCTCTAGTACAAAATGTGTACAATAAGCTCTGTGATATAAGTAAAGGTATTACAACCCTCTTCATATTTGTAATGCTTTTTCAAAATAAATACTCTTCTGCAATTTAAAGACATACGTTCTTATCTTTTGATGGTAATTAGACTTTAAAGGTTTTATTTAGTATGAACTCTTTGATTTTGAGTAAGATGTGAGCAGGTATTAATGGTTTTTTTACTTTGTCTATATTTGTACATTTGTTTTCAAATATAAACGCTTTCCGGTGCAATAAGCTGTAAGCATTGGTTAGAAGCTTGGCCACATTGTTCACAGTGGTAGTATTTTCCAGTATGAATTATCTTACCCACAATCAATTGTTGACAATCATTTAAAGTCTTTGTCACATTCTTCACATTTCTAGGATTTGTCAGGAGCATGATTTTCTTTGTTTAGAAAAGTTTGAGGTGCTGTCAAAAGCACTGGCACATCTTTCAGATCTGCAGAGTTTGTCTTCAGTATGAATAATCTTATATCTGTTAAGAATTGAGGACTTTTTTAGGCCTTCCATATTATTCACACTTGTAAGATTTCTCTCCAATATCAGTTATCTTATCTGTAGTAAGATGTAAGGACTGGTTAAAGGCTTTGCCAATTTTTTCCCATTTGTAGGGTTGCTGTCCAGCATGAATTTTCTTATGTTTAGTTAGGGCTGAGGACCGGAAAAACACTTTGCCACATTCTTCACATTTGTAGGGTTTTACTCCAGTATGAAATTATCTTATGTTTAATAAAGGTTGAAGAGAGGTTAAAAGATTTCCCACATTTCTTCAGATTTGCAGGGTTTCTCTCCAGTTTGAATTCTCTTATGGTTACTCAGGATTGAAGACTGCTTAAAGGCTTTGCCACATTTTTCACATTTGTAGGGTTTCTCTTCAGTATGAATTGTTTAGTAAGAGTTGAGGAACATTTAAAGGCTTTGCCACATTCTTCACATTTGTAAGGTTTCTCTCCAGTGTGCATCCTCTTACGTCTACTTAGGGGTGAGGACCATATGCTTTGCCACATTCGTCACATTTGTAGGGGTTATTTGCAGTATGAATTATCTTATGTGTAGTAAGATTTGAGAATTGATTAAAAGCTTTCCCACATTCTTCACACTTGTAAGGTTCCTCTCCAGTGTGAATTATCTAATGTTTAGTAAGATTTGAGGATTAAAAGCTTTTTCACATTCTTCACATTTGTAGGGTTTCTCTCCAGTGTGTATCCTCTTATGTTTAGCGTTGAGGACCATATACATGCTTTGCCATATTCTTCACATTTGTAGGGTTTCTTTCTAGCATGAATTATCTCATGTTCAGTAAGGGTTGAGAAACTTATAAATGCTTTCCCACATGCTTTACCCTTTTTAAGGTTTCTCTCAAGTATGAATTCTCTTATGCTTAAAAAGGGTTGAGGACCAGATAAATGATTTACCACATTCGTCACACTTGTAAGGTTTCTCTCCAGTATGAATTATCTTATGCGTAGCAAGATTTGAGGATCGATTAAACGCTTTGCCACATTCTTCACACTTGTAAGGTTTCTCTCCGGTATGAATTATCTTATGTGTACTAAGATTTGAGGATTGACTAAAAGCTTTGCCACATTCTTCACATTTGTAGGGTTTCTCTCCAGTGTGAATCCTCTTATGTTTAGATAGGGTTGAGGACAATATAAAAGCTTTGCCACATTCTTCACATCTGTAGGGTTTCTCTCCAGTATGAATTATCTTATGTGCAGTAAGGGTTGAGGATTGGCTAAAAGCTTTGCCACATTGTTCACATGTGTAGGGTTTCTCTCCAGTATGCATTCTCTTATGTGTAGTTAGGGCTGAGGATCGGCTAAATGCTTTACCACATTCTTCACATTTGTAGGGTTTCTCTCTAGTATGAATTTTCTTATGTTCAGTAAGGTTTGAGGACCATATAAATGCTTTGCCACATTCTTCACACTTGTAAGGCTTCTCTCCAGTATGAATTATCTTATGTTTAGTAAGATTTGAAGATCGATGAAAAGCTTTGCCACATTCTTCACATTTGTAGGGTTTCTCTCCAGTGTGAATCCTTTTATGTTTAGTTAGGGTTGAGGGCCATATAAATGCCTTACCACATTCTTCACATTTGTAGGGTTTCTCTCCAGTATGAATTATCCTATGTGTAGTAAGGTGTCCGAACTGTCTAAAAGCTTTGGCACATTCTTCACATTTGTAGGGTTTCTCTCCCGTGTGCAGCCTCTTATGTCTAGTTAGGGTTGAGGACCATACAAATGCTTTGCCACATTCTTCACATTTGTAGGGTTTCTCTCCAAGGTGCATCCTCTTATGTATGGTTAGGGCTGACGGTTGGCTAAATGCTTTACCACATTCTTCACATTTGCAGGGTTTCTCTCCAGTGTGCATCCTCTTATGTATGGTTAGTGTTGAGGACTGGCTAAATGCTTTGCCACATTCTCCACACTTGTAAGGTTTCTCTCCAGTATGAGTTATCTTATGTGTAGCATAACTTGAGGATCGATTAAAAGCTCTGCCATATTCTTCACATTTGTAGGGCTTTTCTTCAGTATGAGTTTTCTTATGATTAGTAAGGGTTGAGGACCAATTAAAGGTTTTTCCACATTCTTTACATTTGTATGGCTTCTCTGTAGTATAAATGCTTTTATGGTGGGTTTTGTGTGAAAGCATGCAAAATGATTTGACACAATTTTTACATTTGAAAGGTTTCTTTCTAGTATGTCTTATCTTATATCTGTTTAAATTTATAAATTTATAAAAGACTTTCAAATATTTACCACATTGAGATACTTTGCCCTGGGTAGTTGTGAAACACTGGTTAAGTCCATTATAGCCTTCTTTGTGTACCTTACACTCATCCACACTTTTACAACCTTTTCTTAACTGTAAGTTCTCATGTCCACATTTTTCAAATCTTAGTATTACTTTTTGAAAAGAATCTTCCATGCCCTGCTCTGGCCAAATGTCTTGAGCAAAATGAGGACATATACCTGGAAAAAAAAATTTAAAATAATTTACTCCACTTACTATACTGACATAAATATAGTTTTAAAATCTTACCTATAAAATTATACAACCTACATAAACAAGATGGTTTTGCAAAAATACCACAGACCCTAATTCTTTCACAGACATTTAAATGTAAGAAAAACATACAAACCAAAATACATCTGTGGGAAATTTATAAATCAGTTAAGTGTGTGCAGTGTTCCAGATGAGCACCATGCAAAAAACCACATAGAAGAAAAAGAAAAGTCTAAATTTACCCAACACAGCTTTTCCTGCTTCCCACTAAAACATAGTGCCTATAGAAGTAAATTGCAAACTCTTGATTTCTGTTTTAAAAGAAAGGTAAGATACTGGCACATTCATTGTCATTTCTGGCTTTTAGGTGCTTTTCCTGACGCTGTTTTCTGTCTCTCATGACATAAAGTGCTGACAGAAATGGTGGTATACTTTGGAATGAGAGTTTGAGTCTGCTGAGATCAAAGAAAAACGTTCCAGCAGCAGCGAGACTGCAGTACCACAGAAAAGGAACAAGTGTAGCAAGTGATTACTGACTCCTACAAAGTAACATGAATAAACTCTAACTAAAAACTAAACACAAAATTTCAGGCAACACAGGTCCTAAGAATATGTCTGAAAAACTCCCATAATCACGAGCCAAGATAATTGTTTTCAGACTATGCCGGGAGCAACATTATAAAAATTTTGACAGGTAGTTTTTTTAATGTAAAAAACTGAAAGCTTATAATATATACAAAATAGGGCAGTATCACCCCATCAAAAATGTCATAAAATTTTCTGAAACATAAAAAACTAAGATTTATACATTAATTTTAAGAATTGTTAATAAATTGAATACTGATTAAAACAAGAACAGTGACAAGTATGGAAAATCAGAAAAAAGAGGACGAGAACAAAAATATTTAACATTTCAAAAGAAAACACAGAAACTGTGGATGTAAAAAGTACAAAAGGAAACTAAAAGATCCTAAAAGTTAGAAAATAATGATGTAAAAATAAAGGAGCTCTGTTGAGGTTTTGGCTGGGGGGTGGTGGCTCACGCCTGTAATCCCAACACTTTGGTAGGCCAAGGTAGGCGGATCATGAGGTCAGGAGATTGAGACCATCCTAGCTAACATGGTGAAACCCCATCTCTACTAAAACAATACAAAAAATTAGCCGGGCGTGGTGGTGGGTGCCTGTAGTCCCAGCTACTGGGGAGGCTGAGGCACGAGAATGGTGTGAACCTGGGAGACTGAGCTTGTACTGAGCCAAGAACGCGCCACTGCACTCCAGCCTGGGCAACAGAGCCAGACTCTGTCTCAAACAACAACAAAAAAAGAAACTCAACAAATATATATGCAAATACACAAAAGTAGAATTTCTTAGCATTATCCTAGTGGTGCAGAAAACATTTTTAATTATTCTCTGAAATTTGAAAGATAAAAGCAGAGAAATCATTATAAACATCTGTTAATGAATATACAACATAAAAGATATAAATAGCAACATAAATGACAACTTTTAGAGATGATGTAATAAAAAAGAATTTTTGTATACAGCTTAAGTTTTTTTTTTGCCAGATTAAAATATATTATTGTATTTTTTACAGGTTATATGTAATCACCAATGTACCACAAAAATATTTGTATAAATACACAAAACAGGCTGGGTGTAATTGCTCATGCCTGTATTCCCAGCACTTTGGGAGGTCGAGGCGGGTGGATCATGAGGTCAAGAGATCGAGACCACCTTGGCCAACATGGTGAAATCCCATCTATACTAAAAAAGGAAAAATTAGGCGGGCATAGTGGCACATGCCTGTATTCCCAGCTACTCAGGAGGCTGAGGCAGAAGAATCACTTCAACCTGGGAGGCAAAGAATGTAGTAAGCCAAGATACACCACTGTACTCCAGCCTGGGCAAGAAAGTGAGACTCCGTCTCAAAAAAAAAAAAAAAATTGTATGCAACTTAAGTTTATTTATTTATTTTTTGCCAGATTAAAATAAATTGTTGTATCTTTTAGAGGTTATATGTAATGCCCAAGATACCACAAAAATATTTCTATAAATACACAAAAGAGGCTGGGTGCAGTGTCTCACACGTGTAATTATAGCACTTTGGGAGGCCGAGGTGGGTGGATCACCCGAGGTCAGGAGTTCAAGACCAGCCTGATCAACATGGAGAAATGTTACTAAATCTACTAAAACTACAAAATTAGCCAGGTGTGGTGGCACATGCCTGTAATACTAGCTACTTGGGAGGCTGAGGCAAAAGAATCACTTGAATCCAGGAGGCGGAGGTTGTGGTGAGCTGAGATCATGCCATTGTACTCCAGCTTGGACAACAAGAGTGAAACTCCACCTCAAAAAAAAAAAGAGAAAAGAAAACAATGAAAGCATATAAATATAATCTTCAAAAAGATACAACAATGGAAGAAGAATAAATGAGAGACACAGATGCAAAAATCAAATAAAATGCTTAATAAAATAACAGTAAGTTTCTTTCAGAAAATTATTTAAATATATAGAAAATTAACTTTTTTTTTGTTTTTGTTTTTTGTTTTTTGTTTTTTTGAGACGGAGTCTCGCTGTATCGCCCAGGCTGGAGTGCAGTGGCCGGATCTCAGCTCACTGCAAGCTCCGCCTCCCAGGTTTTTACGCCATTCTCCTGCCTCAGCCTCCCGAGTAGCCGGGACTACAGGCGCCCGCCACCTCGCCCGGCTAGTTTTTTGTATTTTTTAGTAGAGACGGGGTTTCACCGTGTTAGCCAGGATGGTCTCGAACTCCTGACCTCGTGATCCGCCCGTCTCGGCCTCCCAAAGTGCTGGGATAACAGGCTTGAGCCACCGCGCCCGGCCTAGAAAATTAACTTTTAAATTGAGACATACTTTCAATAAATAGAGTTATTAAAACATTTTAAAAAGGCAAGATACATTTTGCCTTTCTACAAGAGTCAGTTGTAGAAAGGTCGGGTGCAGTCGCTCACGTCTGTAATCCCAGCACGTAGGGAGGTTGAGAAAGATGGATGACAAGGTCAAGGGTTCAAGACCAGCCTGGCCAACACGGTGAAAGCCCGTCTCTGTTAAAAATACAAAAATTAGCAGGGTGTCGTGGCGGGCACCTGAAATCTTGGTTATTTGAAAGGCTAAAGCAGAAAAATCACTTGAAACCGGAAGGCAGAGGTTGCAGTAAGCGGAGATCATGCCACTGCACTCCCGCCTGGGTAAAAGAGTAAAACTCTGTTTCAAAAAAACAAAATAAATAAAATAAATCTAATGATGAAAAAAGATTGGAAGTGGCAGAATGGAAGTAGACATTCCATGCAAATATTAATCAAATGAGAGCAGAAACAGTCAAAATAATCATACACAAGCTACATCTTAAGTCAAAAAGCATAATATTTTATAAAATATACTTGACATCGAAACTCCAAAGAAACAAAGAAGGACATCAAAAAACAATACATTAATTCACTGGAAACCTATGAGAAATCTGTGTGTGTGTGTGTGTGTGTGTGTGTGTCTCACATTAGGGTTCCAAATATGTAAAGCAAATTGGTAGAAAGGAAGAAACACAAAGAAAGCAATATAATTAGATGAAGATATTTTAATAATACACTTTCTGTAACAAAAACTAAAACAAGAAAGAATGTTAACAAGGGAACAGATTACTTAAAGGTTGTATAAAACAATTATTCCAAACAAAGCTATGGAGAACACTCCTTAACAACATCAGAATACACACCCTTCTAAATAGCTCATATGTTTTCCTTGATAGACCACATCTTAGGCCAAAAAGGAAATCTTACCAAAATTTTTATTTTTATTTATTTATTTATTTTGAGATGGAGTTTTGCTCTTGTTGCCCAGGCTGGAGTGCAATGGCACGATCTAGGCTCACCACAACCTCTGCCTCCCAAGTTCAAGCTATTCTGCTGCCTCAGCCTCCCGAGTAGCTGGGATTATAGGCATGCACAACCACGCCTGGCTAATTTTGTATTTTTAGTAGAGACAGGGTTTTTCCATGTTGGTCAGGCTGTCTCAAACTCTCAACCTCAGGTGATCCACCTGCCTCAGCCTCCCAAAGTGCTGTGATTACAGGTGTGAGCCATGGCACCCAGCCTTCAAAATGTTTAAAAGTAAAATTTTATGAACTACTTTCTATGACCAAAATGAAATGAGTATACAACGAAAAGAGAAAAAAACTGAAAAATTTACAAATACACAGAAATTAACACACTACTGAGTGTGCTCTTATGCAGAGATTGAAATAGTTAAATTGTGAAGAGGTTCATCCTGCTCAATGCAATCTACATATTTAATGCAATGTTTTCCAAATTCCTCATTGCATTTTTGAAGAAACAGAAACAGTAACCCCAAAAGTATATAGAAGCTCAAGAGACAATAAAGTACCCAGGAAACTTAAAAAAAAAAAATGCTGGAGGCATTAAAGTTCTTAATTCAAAACACACTACAAAGCTACAGAATTAAAACAATTTGGTATGAGCATAAAGGTAAATAAGTAGACTATAAAACAGAATGCAGCACGTATATGAACTTTTACATAGATTATCATATAAGGAGTCATTTACATACTCCTAATTATAGCAGCATTGTTACTGTAAACTAATAGGTGAAAGCAATGCAAAGTTCTTTCACTAAATAATTCAGTAGAAAATATAAAAATTCTGAGGCCAGGCATAGCGGCTCATGCCTGTAATGCCAACACTTTGTGAGGCTGAGGCAGGTGGAACACCTGAGATCAGGAGATCGAGGCCAGCCTGACCAAATGGAGAAACGCCACCTCTACTAAAAATACAAAATTAGCCCGGTGTGGAGGCACATGCCTGTAATCCCAGGTACTTGGAGGGCTGAGGCAGTAGAATCGCTTGAACCTGGGATGCAGAGGTTGCGGTGAGCCGAGATTGTGCCATTGCACTCACTCCAGCCTGGGCAACAAGAGTGAAACTCTGCCTTAAAAAAAAAAAAAAAAAAAAAAAAAAAAAATTCTAGAATATAACTCAGTATTCAAAAAGCAGGAAATATTCTACGAACTATAAATATAAATCTTGACAGCATTATGCAAAATGAAATGAGCCAGCCACAAAAAGACAGAGATTGTATGAGATATACGAAGGAGTTACACTCTTAGAAACAAAGAACAGAGTGATTTTTGCAAAGTGCCATAAAACAGAAAAAACTGGGGCCAGGCATGGTGGCTCACATCTGTAATCCCAGCACTTTGGGAGGCCGAGGTGGGTGTATCACCTAAGGTCAGGGGTTTGAAACCAGCCTGGCCAACATGGTGAAACCCCAGGTCTACTAAAAATGTAAAAATTAGCCAGGCATGGCGGTGGGCACCTGTAATCCCAGCTACTCAGAACGCTGAGGCACTAAAATTGCTTGAACATGGGAGGTGGAGGTTGCAGTGAGCTGAGATCGCACCACTGCACTCCAGCAAGGGTTGACAGAGCAAGACTCCATCTCAAAAAAGAAAAAAAGAAGGAAAAATTGGTAGTTGTTTAATATGTATGAAGATTTAGCTTTGCAAGAGAAAAACATTTTAGCAATATGTTGCATGACAATGTCAAGGTAACTAATATGACTAAACTGAATATTTAAAATATTTTGTGGTAAATTTTGCTGTGTTTTTTGGACAAGCAAAAATAAACAATAATACCTAAAAGAGATAAAGAATTATGATTGTTTTAAATTATATTCAAATCCAAGTGTTTCTACCTCACAAATAAATAGGATGTTGAAATTACAAGAATTTTATGACTTCTCATCTACACAGGATTAGAAAAACATTCACAACAAACTTACACAACAAGTATACATGTTATTAAAAAAATACAAAGATAACATTTATACAGGCAAACAAACATAGAGATAATTCTATTAGAAAAAGATATATGGCTAATTCATACATGATTTTGCTCCACAATGTCTTAAATTGTATAAAGTTAAATATTGGCATGCACAATTATAATATATACTTAAAAAATCAAAACACAATTAACGGATGTGTGATGGCATACCCTAAAATATGTAACATAAAAATATAAAATTCCAAAATAAAATTAAAACATGGAATGTAAAAGTTATTAGATACTATCAACTGTATCAATATATTAACTAAGAAAATCTCAGAAGAAGAATATGGAAAAAAAATAACATAGAGATTACTTGAAGATATAAAGGGTGAGAACTTCCCAAATTTTGATGTAATAAAAGGAAAAAATATTTCTAACCAATAGTATTTGATTTAAAGTTATTTCTCTTTAAAAGAAGAAAATTTAAAAAAATCCAAAATAAAAGATGAGGGTGTTCATCACCAGTAACACAGTTCTACCAAAAAAAATGGTACATGGTGGCCAGGTACTGTGGCTCATGCTGGTAATTTTACAGTTTTAGGCGGCCAAGGCTGTCAGAACACTAGAGGCCAGGAGTTTCAGGTCAGCCTGAGTAATACAGTGAGACTCTACATATAGCAATAAGAATTGTTATAATGAGTCAATTTTGTTTAAAAATAAAATACTACTGGACAGCATCATAAAACCATATATAACATAAAGCTCTCTATTAAATGTAAATATACAGACAAATATAGAAATTTTTACTATCATAAAGATGATGCATATAACTCTTAAAGCTATTCTGTAGAATATTTAAAACAAAATAAAAACTTGCATGAATGTTAATAAACACACAATATGAAATAATTTTTAATATTAATGACAAACGGAAAAATATAGAGGTATAACCTTTATATTCAATCGAAGTTGTCATGAGATAGAAATATATTGTTTTAATTTTAAGACGTTTCATGTAAACTCCATTTTTAAAGATGACATGGTCTGGCCATATCGCAACCCAAGACACATCTTTAATTCTCACATGTTGTGGGAGGGATGTGGTGGAAGGTAATTGAATCATGGGGGCAGGTCTTTTCTGTGCTGGTCTCATGATAGTGAATAAGTCTCATGAAATCTGAAGGCTTTATGAGGCAGAGTTTTCCTGCACAAGCTCTCTCTCGTCTGCCACCAGGTAAGACATGCCTTTCACCTTCCACCATGATTGTGAGGTCTCCCCAGTCACACAAAACTGTAAGTCCAATAAACCGCTTTCTTTTCTAAATTGCCCAATCTCAGGTATGTCTTTATCAAGAGCATAAAAACTGACTAATACACAAGATGATTATGAAGATAATATTTATAGAAACTATGCAAAATGAGATATAAAAAACAATTGAAGCACATCACTATACAATTAAAATGAAATTTAAGGCAATAAACCAACATATAAAAAACTACCACTGAGGAACACGTAAAACAATAACAATAAAAGTAGTAACTTCATTTTTAATAAATAATTTTAAATATAAATTAATTAAACTACTTAATAGAAACAAATGTAATCTCAGGACTTTGGGAGGTTAAGGTGGGCTGATCACTGGATCTCAGAAATTTGAGACTAGCCTTGGCAATGTGGCAAAACTCCGTCTCAACCATAAACACAAAAAAACCAGCTGGGTGTGATGCTACACACTTGTAACCCAACTACCTGAGAGGCTGAAACGACAGAATCTTCTGAGTTTGAGAGGTTGAGGCTGCTGTGAGCCATGATCACAACACTGCAAATCAGCCTGGTTGATAGAGTGGGACCTATCTCAAAAATAAATGAATAAACAAGTAAATAAATGAAATTATAAAAAGAAAAAATAAAATGCTTTAGTGGCTTAAGAAAAAGTAAACAATATGCCACCTACAAGGGACTCATTTTAGCATTGAGTTAAATAGGCTGAAAATTACATAGTGAAAAAAAACCTGTATTTTATGAAAATAGTAACTACAATTAGGTATTATACATGTTTTAAGTCAAGTGCTAACATGAGACAAACATTGATAGTATATATTGGTAATATAGGTTGATTTATCACAAATATATAACTATTGTATCTATCTATCTATCTACATATCTATCTATCTATCTATCTGTATGTGTATGTATATCAGGGTTCCAAAATATATAAAGCAAATATTGACAAAAGTAAAGCAAGAAATACATAGCAAAATAATAATTGTAGACATCAAGACCCCATTTTCCATAATAGAAAATTCACATTAAACAAAAAATAAGAAAACAGAAAACCTAGACAACGTTATAGACTGTATCAATTATTTTGCATATAGATGAATATCAGACAGTGGATAACTTATAAAGAAATAATATTTATTTGGCTCACAATTTAGCAGACTGTAGAAAAAGTGTGTGCCAGCATCTGCTTCTGGTGAGAGTGTCACCAAACTTAGAGTCATGGTTGAAGATGAAGAGTAACTGTACATATTACATGATGAGAGACAGAGCAAGTATGAGATGAAGGAGCCAGGTTCTTCTAATAAATTTGCTTTCATTTGAATTAATGGAGTGTAAACATTTTGATTACTGAGAGGATGGTGCCAAGCTATTTATGAGGACTTTGCCCCCATGACCCAAACACCTCCCACCAGGTCTCACATCCAACATTAAAAATTACATTTAATCATAAGGTTTGGAGGACATGAACATCAAAACCGTATTATAGACCAATTAGGTTTAACAGATGAGTACAAAACTTTCCAGTCAAAAGCAAGAGAATACACAATATTCTTATTTGCGCCTGGTGTATTATGTTAGGACACATATTAAGTTTTATTAAATTTAAGAATGCCAGCTAGGTGGAGCAGCTCATGCCTATAATCTCAACACTTAGAGACCAAGGTGGGAGGATTACTTGGAGTCAGAAGTTTGAGGCCAGCCTGGGCAACATGGTGAGACTCTATTCCTACAAACAATCAAAGAATTACTCAGACATGGTACTTCATGTTTGTAGTCCCAACTACATGAGACACTGAGGTGGAAAGATCACTTGAACCTGGTAGGCTGAGGCCGCAGTGAGCCAAAATCATGGCAGTACACTCTGGCCTGGGTGACAGAGTAAGACGCTGTCTCCTAACAAAAACCACAACAAACACAACAACAATAACAAATAAATTTAAGAAGACCAAAATTACACACTTTGTGTTGTCTGACCAAAACTGAATTAAACTAGAAATTAAAAGTAAAACTAAAAAAAAGTCCCAAAATATATGAAAATAAAACATACTCTTCCACATATGTTTGCTCAGGAATTAAAAAAACATTAATTTTTCAAAATGTCAATACAACCTACAGTGGTAGACACATTCAATATAATTTTTATGGCTGGGTGAATTGGCTCACGCCTGTAATCCTAGCACTTTGGGAGGCTGAGGCAGGTGGATTGCCTGAACTCAGGAATTCGAAACCAGCCTGGGCACCACAGTGAAACCCCATCTCTACTAAAAATACAAAAAAATTAGCTGGGCGTGTAATCCCAGCTATACTGGAGGTTGAGAGAGAAGAATTGCTTGAACCTGGCAGGCGGAGGTTGCAGTGAGCTGAGATCTCACCATTGCACTCCAGCCTGGGTGACAGAGCGAGACTCCATCTCAAAAAATAATAATAGCAATTTTTATATAAATCCAAATAGGAGTTTTTAAAGGAAATACTGTTTAAAATGTTAAAATTTTATTATGAACTATAGCCAAACACCCATAAAAAAATCAAAGAGACATTACATTTTCTGATTTTGAAACATATTAAAAGCAACAATAACAAAAACAATGTGGTACTGACACAAAGACAGATGAAAGAACAGAATAGAGAGCCCAGAAATGAACCCTTCTGTATAAGGCCAAATAATCTCCCACAAAACTGATATGAGCACACAATAGAAAAAAGATAATCTTTTCAAAAAACTATGTTGAAAGCTAAATATCCATACTGATAAAATGAAGTTCAATTATTGACCTATACCATATGTGAAAAATCTTTTAATTAGACATAGGAAGATAACATTTTTTTTTTGGAGACAGAGTCTCGCTCTGTTGCCCAGGCTGGAGTGCAGCCCAGCCTGGAGTGCAGTGGCGTGGTCTCAGCTCACTGCAACCTCTGCCTCCTGGGTTCAAGTGATTCTCCCGCCTCAACCTCCTGAGTTGCTGGGATTACATGCACACCACCACGCTCGGCTAATTTTTTTGTATTTTTAGTAGAGACGGGGTTTCACCATGTTGGCCAGGATTGTCTCGAACTCCTGTCTTATGATCCGCCCACCTCAGTCTCTCAAAGCGCTGGGATTACAGGCATGAGCCACCACGCCTGACTGGATAACTTCTTAATCTCTTTAAAATATATAGGGAAAACACAACATTAGTCTTGGCGCCATTTTCTTAGATACAAAATTAAATGCATGAGCATCAAAGAAAAAAACAAAAAATTTAACTACACTACACTTCAACATTTCTGCACATATAAATATTTAAAAGAGGGATAATGCCTCCTAGAAAATGGGTGGAAATATTTACAAATTACATGTGATAGGAGTCAATATTCAAAAACTACAAACAACTTTTAAAACTGAACAATAGCTGAGTGCGGTGGCTCACACCTGTAATCCCAGCACATTGAAAGGCAGAGGCAGGCGGATCACAAGGTCAGATGTTCCAGACCGTACTGACCAACATGGTGAAACTCCGTCTCTACTAAAAATATAAAAATTAGCCAGGCGTGGTGGCACGCACCTGTTATTTCAGCTACTCACGAGGCTGAGGCGGGAGAATCGCTTGAATCCGGGAGACGGGGGTTGCAGGGAGTGGAGATCTCACCATTGCACTTCAGCCTGGGTGACAGAGCAAGACTTCGTCTCCCAGAAAAAAAACTGAACAGTAAAGTTGAATAACTTTATTTAGAAATAGACAAATTGAAATAAATTTTCATCAAAACATTTGAAAGGACACTCAAAACTAATTTGTAGAGAAATGCATAAACATCATAATGAAAAACAAAATCCCCTCACACTCATTTAAATTGCCAGTAACAATTTTTTGAAAACACTAAATCTGTTGATGATGCAATAAAAATAAAACCCTTGGCCGGGCGTGGTGGCTCAAGCCTGTAATCCCAGCACTTTGGGAGGCCGAGGTGGGAGAATTCCGAGGTCAGGAGTTTGAGACCAGCCTGACCAATATGGTGAAACCCTGTCTCTACTAAAAATACAAAAGTTAGTTGGGTTGATTGTCGGTGGAAAACAAGGATACACCCATTATTTTATAATATCATAAATGTACTTCAAATAATTAAAAATAAAGTATTAAATCCAGTGATTCCATTTATGTTTCTATATCTAAAATATCTAACATAGGATCTTGAAGACATATTTGATACAATGGAATATTATTCAGCCTTGAAAAAAAATCTTCTCACATTTAAAGATACACTCTGAGAATATTATGCCAACTGAAATAAACCATTAACGAAATGATGGATGTTATGATTTCACTTATATGAAATATATAAGATAATCACACTTGTAAAAACAAAGTGGAAGGGTGTTTCTCAAGGGCTAAAGAGAGTACAAAATGGGTAAATGTTATTTAATGGATATTGAGTTTTAGTTTTACAAGATGTAAAATTTCAAGAAGTCTTTTGCATAACAATGTGAATATACATGACAAGCCTGAAATATATATATATATTTAAGACAGGGTCTCAATCTGTCACCCAAGTTTGAGTACAATGGGACAGTTATGGCTCACCGCAGCCTCACGCTCCCAGGGTCAAGTAATCCTGATCCTCAAACTCTCAAGTAGCTGGGACCACAGGTACACACCACCATGCCTTGCTATTTCTTAGAAAAAAATATTTGTAGAGAGGGTGTCTCCATATTTTATCCAGGTTGGTCTCAATCTTTTGGGCTCAAGCAATCCTCCTGTCCCGGCCTCTCAGAGTCCTGGTTTTACAGATGTGAGCCACCACCATGCCTGACCCTGACATGTACATTTAAATAGACTGAAGAAGCTAAATTATATGTTATGTGTTTTTAAAACAATAATTTTTTTAAAAACTGGCAACGATACAGGATTACAAATCTTTTTTAAAAATTACCTTCAAATCACAAAAGAATTATTCTCACACAAAGGAAATACATATTCATCATTAAACACATGGTGAAAATAAGGCTATTTCCAAGGCTACTCACTTAGACAAGATAAAACCAACATTGAAAATGAGCTAAGAGGCCAGGCAAAGTGGCTCATGCCTGTAATTCCAGCACTTTCAGAGGTCAAAGTGGGCATTTCGCCTGAGGTCAGGAGTTCGAGATCAGACTGAGCAACATGGAGAAATACCATCTCTACTAAAAAAGATATATACAAAATTGGCCTGTAATCCCAGCTACTCCGGAGATTGAGGCAGGAGAATCACTTGAACCCGGGGGGCAGAGATTACGGTGAGTTGAGATCGTGCATTACACTCCTGCCTTGGCAACAAAAGTAAAACTTCCTCTCAAAGAAAAAAAAAAAGAGCTAAGAAAGAATATATAAGGTATAACCAAAATTGGGGTCATATTTGTAGATATAAACACACACACATATATATAATTTGATTGTGATAGACATGGCTCATTTATCTTTTAATTAAACTCCACATTAAATTAAAGTATACAGAACATAATATATAAGTAAAAGCAGTAGGCACAATAAACTGATGTTAGGAAACTTACACTACACTACAAAAAATACTAATATAGAACTGCAACACAATAACAGAAATGTTTACTCATTACATCTAGTTGGCAACATTTATGTATATTAACAGATAATTGGTCTAGATAACTGCAATGTTTGACTGTAACTGTGCATTGATGGAAGGCAGGCATTTAAAATTACTGGTATCTATTGTATGGCAATAAAATTTCAGAGAAAATGCAGTATAATCATAAATAGGAGATGGTAATGAGAAACTTTTAATAGATTTAAGCATTTAAAAGAAACTAGTGTCCATTTTTATGTTTCAAATATATGCTATTTTTACACAAAATGAAACTACTGTAATCCAAGTTTAGAAGCAAAGAATAGCCTTACGTTGCTAAATTATATATATATTTAGCAGAATATGGTCAGAGCCTCATATATAAAACAAATATTTGGGGAATAAATTATGTTATTATTTAGATACAGGCTGACAAAAGTGGTTGAAAATTCTATAATTCTTTTTTGCCTGCCTGCATATTCATTATCTAATTTAATTCAGGAACAACATGTAAATTCTAGTATATTGCCCTAAATGTCAGAATGTAAAATTACAGACAAATTTGAAGTAGAAAATAGAACGTAAAAATTTATATGGAGAGTGACATTAATAAGATAAAAAAATAAAAGGTGACCTATTTGCTTATCCCCTGACAGCATGAAAATGTGTCACCCGCCGGGCGCGGTGGCTCACGCCTGTAATCCTAGCACTTTGGGAGGCCGAGGCGGGCGGATCACAAGGTTAGGAGATCGAGACCATGGTGAAACCCCGTCTCTACTAAAAATAGAAAAAATTAGCCGGGCGCAGTGGCGGGCGCCTGTAGTCCCAGCTCCTCGGGAGGCTGAGGCAGGAGAATGGCGTGAACCCGGGAGGCGGAGCTTGCAGTGCGCCGAGATTGCGCCACTGCACTCCAGCCTGGGGGACAGAGCGAGACTCCGTCTCAAAAAAAAAAAAAAAAAAGAAAAAAAAGAAAATGTGTCACCCATTCCTGACAAAAATGCTTTTATGAGAGAACGAGGCATCATGGTTCACATCTGTAATGAAAACTACATGGTATATTACAGTTGAAGAATTGCTTGAGGTCAAAATATTAAGATTTGCCTGGATTATGTAGCAAGACCTCATCTAAAAGAAAAAGTGCCTTTAAGAGAGCTCTGAGATCCAGGAAAGGAGTTGTGAAACTCTGCTAAAGCCCAAGATTCAAGGTAATTCTGTTTAGAAGGCAGGCCCCCGTTCGGCCTGCAAACTACATGCAAACTACTGTTTTTGGCTACAGACAAGAAAGTGCTCCACCTAACTTGGTTCCACTGAGAATTTTAAACTTAATTCTGTAACCAGCCCAAACTCTTCACAGCCACAGTCTTGGGGGCCAGCGGTGGGGAGCAGGGTGGGGGGGCTGCCCTCCCAGAGGCCTGGAGGAAAACCTCCAATTATAGCCATGATGGCAGGCCTCAGACCTTGGCCTTTACTGTGGTCCCTGAAGCAGTTCCATGATTCCAGTTCCAGCTCCCTTAGCCACAGTTCATGGCCAGTTCTGCCTATGTAGAAATCCAAAGTGACCTGGGAAAATCCTCTCTTGTACCGGATGAAAGCCATGCTCATCTACATCCTGATATAAAAAACACCATATACAGATCTGACTGCACAAACCTGCACTTGGGTCTGCCCAGCAGAGCAAAGTCCTGAAGGATATTCACTCTGTCTAAAATTTAAATGAGAATTACAACTATGCAAACCCCATTTAAGAAGACAACTAAAAGTGAACTCTTGTGCAAACCCAGCAGACTTAAAACCAAGCTACAACCCCTCTTCACTACAAACCCAGAGGTCATTCTATCACCCTGGGGGGGTACAACAAAAACAGATTTTTAGTTTCTAAAACCAGTTTATAAAATCCTGAGGAGGTGTTTGCTCCATCAACTTTACAGACAGCAATGCAAAACTATTGTTTCTTGCTGTCAGTGCTTCTATTTTAACATAGCACTGAAAGTATGTGAAAGAAGAAATAGTCAAAAGGAAAATTTAATCACTGAAATTGAAAACCAGTAAGTAAAACATTGCTGTTTGTAATTATGTAATCTTATATATAAAAAAAGTACATTAAAACTTGTTTAAACTAACGAATACACTCAGTTGATTAGCAAAATATGAAATTAACATACAATTATGTTATCATTCCATACACTTAAAACTATCTCTGATAAAATAGAGGAAAAACATTCTTATTTACAATAGCAATAAAATAATCAATTTTAGAACAAATATAACCAAGGAGCTCATAAGTCTTTTAAGTGAAAGATATATCAATAAAAAAAATGAGAGGACACAAATAAATTTAAAACTATTTTATTTCTATTGAAAGAATAAGGATTGTGAAACTGCCATATTATCTAAGGTGATCTCTAGATTCAATAAACTCTGTATCAAAATTCCAGGTTTTTTTCCACAGTAATGAAAAATATAATCCTAAAATGTACATGAAACTACAATAAATTTTGAATAGCCAAGCAATCTTGAGGAAAAATAACAAAGCAAAGGACATTATACTTTATAATTTTAAACTATACATATATATAGAGAGAGAGACAGTCTTGCTCTGTCACCCAGGCTAGAGTGCAGTGGCACGATCTCGGCTCACTGCAACCTCCGCCTCCTAGGTTCAAGCGATTCTCCTGCCTCTGCCTCCAGAGTAGCAGGGTTTACAGGCGCCCACCAGGCGCCCAGCTAATTTTTTTTATTTTTAGTATAGATGAGCTTTCACCATGTTGGCCAGGCTGGTCTCAAATTCGTGACCTTGTGATTCACCTGCCTTCGCCTCCCAAAATGCTGGGATTACAGGTGTGAGCCACCACGCCCAGCCCAAACTATATTTCAAGACTATAGTAATGAAAACAGGATGCCCGTTCCAGCCAATGGAAACCAGACACAGCAGTAAAGTGAACATGTCAGGTTATAAATGACCCTGTCTCCTTTGTTCAGTGTACTCTTGTGGCAAAACTGCTGGTGAGTGTACCCTTTCTGCAGGAAGTAAAATTGGTCATATTAAATAAACAAAAGAAAGAAAGAAAGAAAGAAAACAGGATGAAATGAGCAGAAAAACAAACAAACAAAAAACCCAATGAAACAGAAACCACTACTCTCATGCAAAAAGAGAATTTAAAAAATAGTTTAGGCCACGCACGGTGGCTCCCGCCTGTAATCCCAGCACTTTGGGAGGCTGAGGTGGGTGGATCACCTGAGGTCAGGAGTTTGAGACCAGCCTGGCCAACAGGATGAAACTCCATCTCTACTAGAAATACAAAAAATTAGCCAGGTGTGGTGGCATGCACCTGCAACCCCAGCTACTCAGGAGCCTGAGGCAGAAGAATCACTTGAACTCGGGAGGCAGAGGTTGCACTGAGCCGAGATCACGCCATTGCACTCCAGCTTGGGCCACAAAAGCACAACTCCGTTTAAAAAAAAAAAAAAAATTAACAAAAAGTGCCTCAAAATTATGCAGATATCTATCTGTCCACAAAAACAAGAAAAAGTCAGATTGCATGTTCTTTTATATGCCATGAACAGTACTTTGGCTGTCACTGTAAACGTTAAGGAAGATCACTGAAGGGAAAGTAGAATTCTTTGAGATTTTATAAGCATAAGCAGAAGATGCCCCTATGTGAGAGTACAATTTTTTAAAAATTTCAGGCTTCCCAGAAACTTATTTCCTTTGGAACGCAGCTTTCCAAATCACTTTAAAGACTGGCTTTCTTCTTGACGTTGGACCTCTCATCCACGTCATCTGTTGTATTTACTCTCACCTACCTGGGGGTTCATCCACCATCTCATGTTGCTTCATATTCCAGGGCTCTTTTTCTTTCTCCAGACAGATGATGAGGTCTGGCTTAGAGACAGCAATACCTGTTTTATTAAAAATAATTAACATGAATCTTGCTCATATTCTCCAATTACCAAGTAATGTGCAAAGTAGAAGGGATATAATAGAATATTCTAATAAATTTATATCATATACTAATTTATAACAGAAATTTTTAAATATTTAGAGAATATTTTCATTGTGTAGGTTCTTAATTTCACTGCCTGGTACTACTGAATTAAAAATCGGTAATGGCGCTTAGATTTTAAGCTGTGAATAACAATATTTTATGCCACTAAGCTTCTGAAATTACCACTAATCTAAAGTGAAGGACACAGATCAGCACAGGAATGAGGAAAGTTCAGGTCAAGATGAAACATCTTGAAGAAATTTTTTCTAAACAGACAAATCCCCAGGATTTTCTTGAAAACAGAAATATGAAAGCATAAATTACCAGAAAACACTACGAAAGAAAAATAAAAGCTTTAGTTTATATTAAAAATTTTGTATTAAAGTTATCCTCACCCAGGAAAGCCAGGTTTCTGTAGTTCTCTAACATCACATTCCTATATAAATTCTTCTGTGCAGTGTCCAGGCACTGCCACTCCTCCAGAGAGAATTCTATGGCCACATCCCTAAATGTCAACAGTCCCTGGAAAACACACACAAACACAAATATTTGCAAAGTGGCTATGGGCAGAATTTTTCATTTGACTCAAGGTAAAATCAGAAAGTGAACAGAACTGATTCTAACTTATAAGAGGGACTGAAATTATCCAATAAAATAATTGTCAAAACACAAACGTTTTCTAATGTATTCTCTAACTCTGAGAGAGTGGCATAATATCCACATCAGTGTATATATGATACTTGTCTGAATGATAAAGTGTAAAAATGTACTAACATGTACATTTTTTAGTGCTGTATTTACATAATACAGAATGAGTTGTGTATATTTTTCAGATGAAAAAGACATAGCTGTTTATATTTTTCAGACAAACATGTTGAGTTAGAAGGTACCACTCAAATTTAAATGTATACAATAAACTGGACATCTCGTTAATGCAGATTATTTTTTCAGGAGATCTGAAATAAAGTCTGAGTTACTGAATTTCTAAAAAGCTCACTAGTAATGCCAATGTTTTGGCCCCAAAAGACTATTTTGTCAAACATCCAATAAGTGGAAGAGCCTGTTTTTTATTTCAGTTTTTCTGGTCTGTAAACAAAGATGAGAGCTTTCATTTACCAACAAAAGATAATGCAAAGAATACCTAAAAAAACTGGCAGCTGCCAATTAAATGTGATGGTTTATGCACATCGGCTGCATAAAGATACTTAATGATGAAGAGAAAAATAACTCCATACAGAAAAAATCTGTAAGAGAGCTTATTAAGTGAGTTATTAACATCAACTGCACCAGGACAAGTTTCTACAGTGTGCTGATGCACCCAGGACACAGCATCACTACTGAGATATTGCCCCCACGAAAGTAAATTACAGTCTGAATTTAACCATAAGAAAATATCATTTTTATGGAAAGTCCAAGATACAGATATCTTCCATGTTCTACAATTTTTAATAGTGATTTTAAGTAGTCTTTCTTTAGCACCCTAATAAGCAGGTATCTCCTGATAGTTTTTTCATAATTTCCTGGGTAATAAATGCCATCCTGTTTAAATGAGCATTTTCTTAATCGTGTAATGAATGCACAGATGTTGAATACTGTAAGAAATTCTTCTTCAAAAATTTAGCTTGCTTAAGTTTCTTTGCCCTTTTTTTCCTTGCTTTCAAGACGACGACTTTACTCTCTGCGTTCCCCCTTCCCTGGTAAACAACCTTTTCCCCAGTTCTTATCTATGGAGTTCACATCCCACATCTGCTACACTCTGTGAATTACTCCTCCCATCGCAACAGCTACTTCTGCTGAAACTGATCTTCCTGCCTTCCCACCGATATAACCGCATTCCTGCACTTTTCAAGTTAGCCAACTGGGTTTAGCCAATCGGATGGCGCCCTCCAACTCCAGCCAATGGAAGCAGGACACAGTAAGAAGGACAAGCTGCTTTAGAGGTAATAAAACTCCCCTACTTTCCTTTGTTCCTCATGGCAACCAGACCTATGACCTACAAGGGGCACCCTCCTGCAGCTTAAGCTTTAATTCCATGTTAGAGTTATTAATTTCGTTTTTGAAACTAAAACTGTTAGAAAAACTCAGCAAAATTACTCAAGCACAGTGTTCATATAACCAAAGAACATTTTAAGGTGCTTACATTTTATACCTCAGTAAGAAAAGCAAAAGTATGTATTCCTTTCAGGCAGTAAATGTATAATTATTTATATTAAAAATCATGTAGTAAACAAAAAAAGGATATAGAACAAAGATATTCACTGTCAAAATTTTATCCTGCTAAGAAAAGGAACTGAAGTTGTCAGTAATACACGTAACTCACCAATTATCTACCACATTTTTTGGTAAATGTATTCATTGTCTATAGCGAAATTGAAGAGACATTTTTCTTTTTTTCCTTGAGTTACCATTCTAAAAGTGAGATGGAATTCTATATTAAATCACTCAGCCATAAAAACACATGCCTGAGAAAATTTCTAAACTCACTGAGAAAGATAAAGTAACAGTTTTCAACAAATAAATTATTAATTTTTTTTGAAACTCACCTTTTATGCCCTTTGTAAATATTTTCTTACCTTTCCAGCTCTATTAATAAAATGCAATATACAGTTAAAAAACTGAGGTCAGCTGAGCACAGTGGCTCATGCCTGCAATCACAGCACTTCAGGAGGCCAAGGAAGGTGAGTCACTTGAGGCCAGAAGTTTGACACCAGCCTGGCTAGCGTGGTGAAACTCCATCTCTACTAAAAATAGAAAAACTAGCTGGATATGGTGGTCCACACCTGTAATCTCAGCTACTTGGGAGACTGAAGCATGAGAATCACCTGAAGTGGGGATTTGGAGGTTGCAGTGAGCAGAGATGGCACCACTTTGCTCCAGCCTGGGTGACAGAGGTAAACTCTGCCTTAAAAAAATACATAAACCTTAGGTCAAAATAAGTGAACAAATCCTTTCAAGGCACGTCTTACCCGTGTGCAAGTCAGGCCATTCGATTAGTTTATTGTCCCATCCCATCCTTCTCACTTATGTGCTCAATAACCCCTCTCAGGAGACTCTGAACTATGCCCCAGAGAGTGCCTCAGGCGCATTTTACACTGCAAGTTCTTACACCACCACAATGGAGTCAGTTTTTTGGTTTTGGGTGGTTTTTTGGTCTTTTGAAATGCTGATTTTTTTTCTAGAAATTTTTTACTATTTTTCTTGCGCTATTTTTCTGACCCCTAAAGGAATCTGGGACGCAGAAATTATTTTTCTCCTCAATGCTTGTATCTATTGGCTGACCAGCAATGTGTCTCCAAGAAATGAAAGTTGGGTTGAGTGAAGACAATATTAATGTCTCAAGGAATTAAGTTTTTTTAAAAAAACAAAAGTGTACCAGGAAATGCCTCTTAGCCCCAAGGCATCCATCTGCACACTTGAGAAGCTACGCTCAATACCTTAGGTTGTCCTATGAGAGAATATGACCCAGTAGCTGATATTCACTAGACACTCTAGCAGACATAGCCACAGTGGGTATCATTGTTTATCACCATGCAGTACTGAAACCCAAGTCCAAGCAAAAACTGAAGGGTGACTGAAGACATATCACCCTATAAACTTCCCCCCAAAAAAAATCTTGACCCCAAAACATTCTGACAAGATATATGTGACTAGGGAAAATAAAAGAAAAAAATACACAGAGATAGTTTACAATAGTGTCAGATTATTCTTTGCTTTATTTTCATAGGAAATATTTACCAAAAAATAAAATAAAATCTCTTTAAATGTGCCATCAAATGCTTCGTCAAAAAATAATTAATTCACCAGGCACGGTAGCTCACATGGATAATCCCAGCTCTTTGGGAGGCTGAGGAGGGTGGATCACTTGAAGCCAGAAGTTCGAGACCAGCCTGGCCAGCATAGTGAAACCCCATCTCTACTAAAAATACAAAAATTAGCCAGGCATGGTGCCAGGCTTCTATAATTCCAGCTACTTGGGAGACTGAGACAAGAAAACGATTTGAGCCCAGGAGGCGGAGGCTGCAGTAAGCATAGATCATGCCACTGCACTCCAGCCTGGGTAACAGAGCAAGGCTCTGTCTCAAATATTTAAAAAAAAAAAAAAAATTATTTATTAAAAAAGGTATCAATATGTACACTAAAGGACAAATCGTTGATAAAGTTATTTAGGGAGGAGAAACTGGCATTTGGCAATGTCACGAAACTGGAAATTTAGTATCTTACTGCAAGCCAGTCAGGCTGGAGGAATAGGGAATGAGGGGCAGACTTGAGGCCCTGATTGGGACACTAGTGAAAAATTCAGGGAAAAATCAGTCCCCTGTGGAGTGTGAAAATCATTAATTGGCAGGAAATTAGATTTAGGTGGCTCTATTTCCTTCATTTCTACTTCTAAAAAAAAAAAAAAATCTAAACTGAAGAGCATTTTTTGATAAATTACTACATTGGCAGAAACAAAATCCAGGCTTAACCAACTATAAACTGCCAATTAAGCTCTGATTACACAACCAGGATATTTCCACCTTGATTGTAAAAATTAAGAAACTAGGACGGGCACAGTGGCTCATGCCTGTAATCCCAAAACTTTGGAAGGCCAAGGTGGGTGGATCACCTGAGGTCAGGAGTTCGAGACCAGCCTGACCAACACGGTGAAACCCTCCCATCTCTGCTGAAAAAATAAAAAATAAAAAAAATTGCCAAATGTGGTGGCGGGCCCCTGTAGTCCCAACTACTAGGGAGGCTGAGGCAGAAAAATCTCTTGAACCCGGGGGGCGGAGGTTGCAGTGAGCCGAGATCACACAACTGCACTTCAGCCTAGGCAACAGAGAGAGACTCTGTCTCAAAAAAAAGAAAATGAAAACAAAACAACAACAACAACAAAATCTACATAACCGTACCTAGCCAACTATGGAATTTGGTTTTCTTTATCATGAAACTTTTAAAAACCTTTCCGTCCATGGATTACAAATTACAAACCACAGCCAAGGAGCTCTAAAATTTTTGAATCACACTTTGATTAAATTATTTAACGTTTTTGCAGTGACGCCCATAAATTTTTAATAGGAAAAAAATGGCCTGAAAACTCCGCGGACCAAAGCTCTTCCTATTCATGAACCCGCACCCCGAGTCAGGATTCTGCCCTGACCTTTCTCCGGTGGTCCCTGCACAATCTGAGAGAGACGCAGGGCTACTGGTGCAGAGCTGCCCAGAGAGGGCTCCAGGCAGGGTCACAGTCACTGCGCAGGGAAGAGACAGGACGCCCGGAGCCCGGCTGTCAGCGCAGCCGCCATCTTATGGCTGAAGGGGGCTGAGACCGAGCTGAGCAAGGAGAACTCAGGGCGCAGATTGTAAAGCTGATTGCGGGGAGGCCTGAGTCCCGCCACAGCCGCTTCCCACCGGTTCCAGTCAGCCCCGTTCCCTCTCTCGGGATGTCGGACCCGGCACTCTCACCATTTCTAGGCTTCCAGGGGGCAGGTCACAGGGCCACAGAGGCTGCGCCCCTAAAAGCAGAAGACACAAAGCATTGAGGACAAGACCTGGAGCTCCCGCTTCAGTTAGAGACAAAGGCCCCGCCAAATCCCGGAAGCCGCCCTGTTCGCTCCAGTTGTGTGCCTGATTGGACAGTTCCCAGGACAGCGTCTCTGTGTGGATAGCGTTTAAGACCCCGCCTTCTAAGGCCCCGAGTGACAGAAGATGTCATCAGACGTTGGGCTGAATGAAGAAAGATTGACAGCCTAAGCTTCAGCCTTTTCAGGCGGTGCTTCCTCCCTGAGCTTAACCAGGCCCATCCCAGAGCAGGGAAAAATTCTGTCTCTTCTTTGCTGTTTCTTTTTTTCAATGTATTGAATGTGTGAATAATTTTTTTTTTTTTTTTTGAGACAGAAAGTTTCACTCTTGTTGCCCAGACTGGAGTGCAATGGGACGATCTCGGCTCACTGCAACCTTCGCCTTCAGGGATCAAGCGATTCTTCTGCCTCAGCCTCCAGAGTAGCTGGGACTACAGGTGCATACCATGACACCCGGCTAAGTTTTGTTTTTTGGTAGAGATGGGGTTTCACCACGTTAACCAGGCTGGTTTCGAACTTCTGACCTCAGGAGATCCACCCGCCTTGACCTCCCAAAATGCTGGGATTACAGGCGTGAGCCACCACGCCTGGCCAACTCGATATTATCTTTAAAGCAAAATTAGGAATACCTTTATTCCCCAGATGTTGGAATATCTGGGCATTCCTCCCTCTGGTTTTGCTTAGTCAACATTATTAATTCGTTTCTTTAACCATAAACATCTAGAGGCTAGGAATGCCTAGTTTACTGAGAATGCAGCCCAGCAAGTCTCAGCGTCATTTTCCTAGCTCTCTCTCAAAATGGAGTCGCTCTGGTTCAAATGATTCTGACATATTTTTCCCCTTCTTTTACAAGCGGACCCTTATTCCTAAGTGTTGCAGAGAGATTAAGATTCGTCTTCTGTAACTTTTTCAGGCTGATTAGGGGCGATAATATTCCTGCCTAACCATCGGGCTCTCTTGCATTCAGGGTAGAGAGAAGCTCAGTCAGACAGTGTTGGTGTGGTGAAGGTCGTTCATAACTTCGAGTTCCAAAAAAAGGTGATATCTGGAAGACTACTAAGTGTCCAATTTAAGAAAGCATTTAGTGAGCTTGTCTTGCATTCCTACACAAAGAGTACAACCACAATATATTCCAGAACAGCAAAGCAAAATTAGTAAAATTCCAAGTAAACTAAACAGGAAGGCCTTTCAAGAAGTAGGCAGTTGTTGGAACCAAACTGATACATGGTTGACTGATAGCACGTAAATGGCAGAGATATATGAGTGCCTAAAACTTTTATGGCCTGGGTAATGTTATGTAAATAGTCTGTAGCATACACAAAACATTTGGTTTTGATCAAAGCACAGGTTTCCTTTTGGGTCTCTGTTAAAATATCTACATACCCAACAGTTAGTTTGATTATGTAGAGAGGATGAAGTCTGTGCCCACTCAGTAAATAAGTTACTCTCTGCATGATTCCAACTAATACCCAAGAGTAGAATGCCAATCCATATCTTTATGTTACCCATCCCTTTCATTTCTTCTGAACAAGAGTTGGAGGTCACTGGCTCATGGGGATAAACAGGATCAGTCTCTTGTGTTCAGCTGGCCTGTAGGACTTCATAAAAGACAGGTTTAATTCGTGTTAAATGGACCCAGCTATTTATTCTCAGAATTTTAACTGCAGTTGGGGTACTATAGAGAACTTGATAGGGTCCCTTCCACTTTGGGGAAAGTTGATCTGCTGGGGATCCTTCTTTCCAAGTTTTTAATAGGACCCAGTTTCCTGGCTGGGTTGTAACAAGATTATATTCCTTAGTTGGGGAAGGGAGTCTTTGGTTTCCATATTCAGAGTGTGTTTTGTACTTGTCACATAATTCTGTAGCTTGAAAATATCTGTGTCTATTAGAAGGTATGTAGCTAAAAAAGGCCTTCCATACATTATTTCAAAAGAGCTGAGCTGCAGATTTCCCTTAGAGGCCACTGGAACCTGTAGTAAGACTACAGATAGTAAAGACAGCCAGGTCTTTGATGTTTCTCGGCATAGCATAGCAAGAGTCCTTTTCTGAGTCTGATTAGCAATTTTTCCTTTCACTGAAGACTGTGGCCTTCACACTGAGTGAAGGCAGTACTAAATTTCTAGGGCTCAAGATATGTTTTGTGTATTTGTCACTGTGAAAGATAGGCCATTATCTCTATGTAAGCTCTTCAACAGCCCAAATGTAGGAATTATTTTTCTTTTATTTTATTTTCTTTCTTTCCTTCCTTCCTTCCTTCCTTCCTTCCCTCTCTCTCTTCCTGTCTTTCTCTTTCTTTTCTTCTTTCTTCTTTCTTTCTTTCTCTCTCTCTCTCTCTCTTTCTCTTTCTCTCTCTCTTTCTCTCTCTCTCTCTCTCTCTTTCTCTCTCTTTCTTTCTTTCTTTCTTTCTTGGAAAGGAGTTTCACTCTTGTCACCAAGACTGGAGTGAAGTGACATGTTCTAAGCTCACTGCAACATCTGCCTCTCCAGTTCAAGTGATTCTCCTGCTTCAGCCTCCCAAGTAGCTGGGATTAGACGTGCCCACCAGCACACCTGGCTAATTTTTTGTATTTTTAGTAGAGATGGGGGTTTCATCATGTTAGCCAGGCTGGTCTTGAACTCCTGACCTCAGGTGATCCACCTAACTTGGCGTCCCAAAGTGCAGGGATTACAGGCATGAGTCACCTCACCCAGGGGCGTAATTATTTCTTTTAGTAGGAGTTTGGGAATCTCAATTGCCTTTTCAGATTGGTTAGGAAAAGCCTCAATCCAAACAGTAAAGGTGTCAATGAATACTAATAAATATTTAAACCCTTTACATGGGGGCATCTGTTATAGTCTATTTGCCAATCTTCACCAGGGTACATTCCTCTATGCTGAACAGGCCTTACTAAAGGAGGGGGTAAACATTGGTCATTTGGGTTATTTCAGGCCCGTGGTTCACAGGCTCGAGTAACCTGGTTTACTGTTTTAAGTAATCCTTTTTCTATAAAAAGCCAAGACATTATTTGAAACAGGAAATCTCTTCCCAAATGGGTAGAGTCATGCAAATGTCTAACTATTTTTCATTGATTAGCACCTCATGTCAACAGTTTATCAGGAGTGTCTAGGAAAATGCCTGCTATTTCCATAAGCCTCCCCCTGTCATCCACTGGTGTCCTTTAGCTTCTATGACTCCTTGTACTTGGTGTGGTTTAAACTTCCAGCTGTTATTGTAAAGCCAGTTTATTGGATTCATCTACAAAAGAGAAGTTGGTGCAACTGCCTGGAGTCATCCAGGCATGATAAGAAAGTTGTGTAAGAAAACCAAGGTCTCTGAAAAACAACATAGAGAATAGGTAAAATGGCATCTATGGGGTTGTCAGTCTACCCCTGTGGCCATACGGTTTTGGGGCAACAGAGACTCATTATAATGGGTCAATACAGAGTAAGCTGTCCAGAAGAAAGTTTTTTTTTTTTTTTTTTGAGACAGAGTCTCGCTCTGTTGCCCAGGCTGGAGTGCAGCGGCACAATCTCAGCTTACTGCAACCTCTGCCTCTCAGATTCAAGTAATTTCTGGACTTTTTTTATTACTATTTTTTATTTTTAGTAGAGATGGCATTTCACCATGTTGGCCAGGCTACTCTCGAACTCCTGACCTCAAGTAATCCTCCCACCTTGGCCTCCCAAAGTGCTAGGATTACAGGCGTGAGTCACTGTGCCTGGCAAAAGTTAATATTCTTACCTGCCATGGCAAAGGTTACCGAGTCTTCTCCAGATATACGGCTAGTTGTCTGATGGAAGCTGTGGCGGAAGGTCTGAGGTCCCGTCACTCTTGGGCACTTGCCTGGCTGTTTCACCCATCATTAGTTTGGGTGCCAACAGCTCTCTTCAGAACACTGGATTAGGGCTGGGCGCGGTGGCTCACGCCTGTAATCCCAGCACTTTGGGAGGCCGAGGCGGGTAGATTACAAGGTCAGGAGATGGAGACCATCCTGGCTAACACAGTGAAACCCCGTCTCCACTAAAAATACAAAAAATTAGCCAGGCATGGTGGCGGGTGCCTGTTGTCCCAGCTACTCGGGAAGCTGAGGCAGGAGAATGGTGTAAGCCCGGGAGGCAGAGCTTGCAGTGAGCCAAGATCGCACCACTGCACTCCAGCCTGGGCAACAGAGCGAGACTCCATCTCTAAAAAAAAAAAAACAAACAAACAAAAACAAAAAAAACAGAACACTGAATTATCCCCCTTCCAATGGTCTGTTTTCTTACAGTGTGCACACTGATTTATGCCCAAAGCACAATGACTCAGATGCCCAGCTTTGGGCTTTTCACGTTTCAGCTTCCCTTGTTCAAGCCAAGACCTAGGAGGGCAACCCCACATGGGAGGTTAGCTTAAGGTTGCAACCAACAGCTGCACCTTGTGGAGGTCCTTCTTCCTCTTTCTCTTTCCTCCACTTTGTGCCTGTTATTAAAAACTAAAAATGCCATATCCAAAGCTGTTCCTTAGAAGTTTTGGGACCCATAGCTGCTTTTACTAGTTTTCTATGGATATCAGGGGTAGACTGGGTTATAAAATGGACTCCCAGAAGGATTTATCTTTACCTTGAGGCAGGATCAGTGTTAGTATATTTCCTGATCACCTCAACTAAACACTATTAAAACAAAGCTGGATTCTCATCTTTGCCCTGAGAAACTTCCTTAACCTTTTCAATATAAACAAGATTTTTCTTACATTTCTTCATCTCTTCCAACAAACAAATGACCATATGATCTCTTCTCCCAAGTCCTCGCTGCCCTTTGATATTCCACTCTAGATCTTGATCTGGAACTGCTATAACTCCTGTCTGATATATATTATGGTTCAGGCTGCAAGCCAATAATGCATCTGCATGGATCTTAGCTGTCCCCAAAATGCATTGTTTCTCTTCCACTGTGCAACAGAGACAACAAAACATACAGATCCTGCCAAGATAAAGTATAGGCCAGAGTTAGCTTTTCAAACTCATCTATGAATTTTTCTTGATCTTCAGAGAAATGATCAAACTTGTCTATTATAGAGCCAAACCAGACATAGAAAAGGGTACATGTTCTCTCACAATGCCTTCTTCCCCATTTGCAACTTAAGTGGACAGAGATTTCCCTTTGGAGGTTGATAGGCAGCTCCATTATGAGTAGTACCTGCTGGGCTCCATTCTTCAGGGTGTGGTGGGTGTAGAGAGGGACTAGAAGGGTAAAGAGGAGGGACAAAGTGTTCTCAATAGAACTTTCAGGTGGACTAGGGGCAGAAAGAACTGACACATCTGAACCTTCAGACCTGACAGAAAGAGGTTCCGCTTCACCTAAAAATGCCCACTGAACCAAGTGGCAGGGGGCTTGTCATAAAGGATCATCTTGTATGTCCAACTCTTTTTCTTCTATTTCCCTCATGAAACATGCCCATGCCTGCTGTAGGGTTTCATTCTGACTGAGCAGCAAAAATGCTTGAACTTATGATATTTTATCCCATTTTCTCTACCACGTACAGAACAAATCGAGTTGAACTACTGTATAAGTACTCATTAGAGGCATTTTTTCTTGTATCATTCTGAAGTTATTTGCTGATTTTCCATGCTTATCATCCTTAAGAAAGCGCACACTCTTAACCCAATCTGTAATCCCTGATCCTGAGGTTTTGGTAACCTGATGTTTCTGTTTTGTTGTAGACAGTCCTGAAGATGAGTTTTCACCCCAGAGAACAGAATGACAAAAGGCCAAGATGTGGTTGATACAGCTGGTGAGAGACAGTGGGTGAGGAAAGACCAGGCTCTCCAAGCATTCAGACACACCTGTGCAACTGTCCTTGCAATTAGGAGCCAGGCCCCAATGAGCTGCTCACCACATGTGTCTTTGAACTTTGCTAGGTCATTGCTGTTGATTAGTTTCCTCTACTGAGCAGGTAGCTTATAGTTGGAGTATTTACAACCAGGAGAATGTTCCAGATCAGCCCTGAGTTAACTTAAAATAATCAAAAGGTTAAAATGTAATCTGAAATATATTTACTCAAGGTCAGATATTGAGTATGGCCACCAGGAGGACAGATTTAAGTTGCCCTGAATGTATGTTTCAATTAACAGTCATTGAAAGTGAGTCTTTTCAAAAAAGTGAGAAGGCGGTCCCTAAGTTGTTTACCAAGAATTCATATTTAAATGCATAAGCTATTGATTGGCTACATATATTCTTTTGTTTTAGAAATTCCAGATTAAAGAGATAATGGGTGAGACTGCTAGTCAGAAACAAAATGTCTTTAAACAACTGTCCCTAATCCCAGCACTTTGGGAGGCCAGTGGGTGGATCACCTGAGGTCAACACTTCAAGACCAGTCTGACCAACATGGTGAAACCCCATCTCTACTAAAACTACAAAAAAAAGAAAAAAATTAGCCAGGCCTAGTGGCGTACACCTATAATCCCACCTATTGTGGAGACTGAAGAAGGAGAATCGATTGAACCCAGGAGGTGTAGGTTGCAGTGGGCTGAGACTGTGCCATTGCACTCCAGCCTGGGCAACAGTGCAAGACTCCATTCAAAAAAAAAAAAGACAAAGAAAAGAAAAGAAAAGAGAAGGAAAGAAAAGAAAAGAAGAAGAGTGACTATGTTGACTCTGGGGTCATGAACACATATGACAGTCGAATTTTTACTGTGGACTGTGCTCACCTGTGAAATCAGTATCTCTCCAGTGGGCACTGTCCATGTGTCAGGGTAACAGTGCTAACATTTAGTAGGTTGTGCATATGGAAACATAGTCTAACCTTTGTGCTTGGTCCTGTGATGACACTCTCTATACCATCCAAAGACTTTATACAAATGTGAAAGAAAAGTAATCCTTTATGACGTTATTATCTAGAGAAGACCCAGGAATATACCCATTTCTCTAAGTTTAGTTACAAGTGCCAGCATCTCTCCTTTTGGCTGATTCATGGTATTAGTGTCATTATCACAACTGTGAGCTTGGGTAAGGTATATGTCACAACCCAAACTGTGAGTAGAAAGAAAGCAAAAGACTAACATCACCTGGGTGCTGGGTCAGAAATATGTCACAATTTTTCCAGGGCAGAGAGTCATATCACCTGGTTGCCTGGCCAGGGTTATGTTACAATTTTCTCCAGAAAACAGGGCACAAACAGCAAAGACACATTACTTGGGTAATGGGCCCAGCTATATGTCACAATTTTTTCCACAGTTAAGACCTGGGTACAAGAAAAACACCACCTTGTTGCTGAACCCAGGGGTATATCACAATCTTCTGTGTGGGCATGATGCAGATGCAAGAGGAAAGTCACACCTCAAAATAATGGATGCAGAGATATGTCACAAGGCCTCTTGTGGGCAGGGCCCAGGCTGGAGCCTCTTACCTACTTGATTTGACCCAGCAATATGTCTTAATACCTAAAACACACAGGGCCAATTTGAAAGAGGAGTGTGATAAGGGCTGGCACAGTGGCTCACGCCTATAATCTCAGCACTTTGGGAGGCTGAGGCTGGCAGATCACTTGAGGTCAGGAGTTGGAGACCAGCCTGGCAAACATGGCAAAACCCCATCTCTACTAAAAATACAAAAATTAGCTGGGTGTGGTAGCACACACCTGCAATCCCAGCTACTCGGGAGGCTGAGGCAGGAGAACCACTTGAACCTGGGAGATGGAGGTTGCAGTGAGCCATGATCACACCACTGCACTCCAGCCTGGGATACAAAGTGAGACATCTCAAAAAAAAAAAAAAAGAAAAGAAAAAAGAAAAAAGAGAGTGATACAACCAGATGCTGGGTCCAGTGATAGGTCACAATCCTGCCTTCATACAAGGCTCAGCTAGAAAAAGAGAGTTATATCACTTAGGTGATAAACAAAATATGTCATAATTCCCCTATTAGAATGGCTCATGTGGGAGAGTTAGATCACCTAGGTGTTGGACCCAGTCATACACAGTTTTTAATATACACAATATACAATTTGTATATTGAAATGGGGCTGGGCCCAACACAATGTGACTCTTGAAATATGCCCTTTTTGGACAGAGCCCAAGCACTAGAAGAGAGTAACATCACCTTATTGCTAGGTCAAAAAAATATGGGACCATACTTCCTGAAAAACGAAGAGCCCATGCAGCAGTCTACCTAAATTAGAACTTCAGAGATATGTCAAAACACCTTATGTGGGCGAGGCTCATGTAGAAGAGAAAAGTCATAACCTAGGGCCTTCACCTAGTTATATGTCACAATCACCCCAGTGGGCAATGCCCAGGCATGGGAAAAATATTATGTAAATGCTTAGATGAGTGATCTGTCATAATCCTCACTGTTGACAGGTCTGAGACAAAAATAAAAAGTCATATAATCTAGTTTACTGGGCCAAGGACATTCACTATGTCCTCTGTGGACAGGTATGAGACAGAAAAATTACATCACCTGTGAAATGTCACTAGGGATTAGTCACTCTCGCTTCTGTGGTCTGGGCCCAGATAGGAGAAAAGAGAAAAATTACATAGGTGCTTGGCCCATATATGTTACAATGTCTCCTAGAGAAAAGCCCGTGTAAAAGTAGAGAGTAACATCAAATAGATGGGTCCAGGAATATGGCAAAATGCATCCTGTAGCCGGGGTCTGGGTAGGAGATTCATATCTCCTGGGTGTTAGACCCAGCAATATGTTACAGTAGCCAATGTGGGCAGGGCACAGAAAGGACGAGCACATTACCTGGGTGCAGGGACAAGTGATATGTCACAGTGCCCTCTTTGGCAGCACCAAGGCATAAGTATAGGGTCACATCATCTACATACTGGTTCCAACAATATGTCCCAATCCCATCTGTGTGCTGGGCCCAGGCAGGAGAGTCAAATCACTCAGGTTATGAACAGAGACGTGTGTCACAATCACATATGCAGAAAGGCTCAGGGATAACATGAATAATTTTTCACATATTCCCATTCTAGGTATGAGAGTGAAGACCATTTGGAGATTGGGTCTAAGTACACAAACCACAATCTCATTGTGGATGGATTCATGAATAAGAGCCTCATTCTCTCCTTCAGACTGTGTCTCTCAGTAAACTCCATTGTTTCACAAGTGTGCTGAATCTTGATCTGAGTCACTAGCTATGGACTAGATCCACATATGAGAGTCAATTTTGCAACTTTCCACTGCCTCCAGGGATGAGATTCAGAACTTCAGAAGTAGACTGTGTTTATCTAAAAGGATGACATATTTATGGTTGACTGGTTGTGAATACCAGTATCACAATGTCACCTGTGTGCTGGACCATATAAGGGTCTTTATTGAGGGTATGTGAGGGCTTTATTGCTGGGTCTGTTCCACAGACCCTGGTTGATGGATGAAATGAGTACTCAGACACAGGTATGCAGTGTAAGAGCAGCTAGGTGACTGCCTGGCTGTATTGGACAGAGTGCAGCCCCGAGAAGCTGGAGCCGCTTTCTTTTATTCAGTGCAGGCACAATGCTGAAAACCTGAAGCCAATACAACCTGCAGGTAATTAACATTTATTGTTCCCCTTTCAAGGAATGTCATGTGTGCAAATGATCAAAGGTCAGTTCCTGTTCAACATAAATAAACAAGCCTGTTTAAGATAAATTTCCCCATATTCCCTTGTATTTACTCCTCACCCCCTGACTCAAGGTTATAGAACAGTTTGCCTTCAGCTATTCTGCCCCAGGGCTCTGCAGGACCTTCCAAACTTTCAGGAGGTTTGCATTTCCCTATAGATTTTTCACCACTCTGACCAATCCCCTCACTTCTCCCCCCCTTTTTTGCATCAAGTTTTGATGATTGAAGCATACACATGTGAGCAGTGACAGGTTTGACTGGCATAGTGGTTACAGCTTGTGTCCCAGCTTTGCATCCTAGAACCAGTAAATAATATAAAACAAACATGAGTATAATCAATATCATTCTTTTGCAATCAAGGAGTGGTATGTAGTGGTACTTGCCACCTCAGTCCAATGTATGCCATTACTGAGGGACCCCACCAGAGCTATGTCAATCTCTCCCAGTCAATCAGTCACATTTTTAGAGGCTAGAAAGGGATCTCTGCCCAAGTAACAGTGTGGCAGAAAGGCGGATCTAGAAGATGGGTCCAATAGAATATAGCAGGTACAGGTTGCAGGCAAAGTGGGAGAATAAGAAGAATCAATACCCTACAAGAGCTGCAATGTACAACAGAAAGCATAGAAAGGAACACATTATCTGAGTGAATGGTTTCTTTTTCTGTAGCAGAATTCACTTAGCCTCCTGAGTTGTCTTCTTCAGCATCTCCCAGGTAATGTCAGCGGCCTGTGATGTCCGAGGAAGTGGCATTGTCCAGGGTTGCAAGTTCTGCAGGATCATTTCCTTCATTTTTGGTACTGGGTTGGGTCCTGGCCATGCTGTGGTAAGGTTTGGTGTGTTGCGCTGGAATCCAAAGAGGACTTGAGGGGACATGAACACAAGCATAAACTCTTTTCCATGTTAACAAATAATTTGGACCACACTATACATTACTATTACTAACATAAATTTAACAAATAAAATATATCACTAGATTTTTCTGAAATATGCCTTTCATAGTCTTTGACTTCTTAAACATCTTTTAAGCTCTTCTGATGAAATGTAATTTACAGTTATTAAAAAACTGAAATTGGGCCGGGCGCGGTGGCTCAAGCCTGTAATCCCAGCACTTTGGGAGGCGGAGACGGGTGGATCACGAGGTCAGGAGATCGAGACCATCCTGGCTAACACGGTGAAACCCCGTCTCTACTAAATATTACAAAAAACTAGCCGGGTGAGGTGGCGGGTGCCTGTAGTCCCAGCTACTCGGGAGGCTGAGGCAGGAGAATGGCGTGAACCCGGGAGGCGGAGCTTGCAGTGAGCCGAGATCTGGCCACTGCACTCCAGCCTGGGCGACAGAGCAAGACTCCGTCTCAAAAAAAAAAAATAAAAAAAAATAAAAAAAAAAAAACTGAAATTGGGCCGGGCGTGGTGGCTCGCACTTGTAATCCCAGCACTTTGGGAGGCTGAGGTGGGCAGATCATGGGGTCAGGAGTTCCAGACCAGCCTGGCCAACACAGTGAAACCCCATCTCTACTAAAAATACAAAAATTAGCTGGGCGTGGTGGTAGTGCCTGTAATCCCAGCTACTCGGGAGGCTGAGGCAGGAGAATCACGTGAACCTGGGAGGCAGAGGTTGTGGTGAGCCGAGATCGTGCCACTGCACTCCAGCCTGGATGACAGAGCTAGACTCCATCTCAAAAAAAAAAAAAAAAAAAAACTGAAATTGAAATAAGTGAAAAAATCTTTCAAGGTGACAAACTCAGGAAGTGGCAGTGCTGATTGGGACACAAATATGTCCGACTCCACTGTCAAGTCAGACCATAATATCACTCAAAATATTCTTTCATCCCCATCCTGCCCATTAAATTACTCAGTGACCACCTTCCCAGGAGACACTGTACTGTACCCCACTGTAAGTCTCAGGTACATTTTGCTTGCAAGTTCTTGCATTGCCTTACTGGGATGGGATCTTCTTGTCCTTTGGAAAAAAATTTATTTCAGTAATCCAGAGAAGAAAAATCATTTCTGCCTTTTCTCATCAATATGAACATCTGATTGTCTCATCACCAATGTGTCCACTAAAAATAAAAATCAGGTTGAGAGGCCAGGCGTGGTGGCACACACCTGTAATCCCTGCACTTTGGGAGGCCGAGGCGAATGGACCACCTGAGGTCATGAGTTAGAGACCAGCCTGGCAAACATAATGAAACCCCGTATGCACTAAAAATACAAAAAATTAGGCCAGGCGCCATGGCTCACGCCTGTAATCCCAAAACTTTGGGAGGCTGAGGTGGGTGGATAACCTGAGGTCAGGAGTTCGAGACCAGCCTGGGCAACATAGCAAAACCTCGTCTCTACTAAAAATACAAAAATTAGCTGGGCATGGTGGCACACGCCTGTAGTCCCAGCTACTCAGGAGGCTGAGGCAGGAGAATGGTTTGAACCCAGGAGGTGGAGGTTGTAGTGAGCCAAGATTGCACCACTGCACTCTAGCCTGGGCAAGACAGTGAGAATCCATCTCAAAAAAAAAAAAAAAAAAAAAGGAAATGAAATATCCGCACCAGCAACATTAACACAAAAAGTTCCATTAAACAATGACAGCCACTCAAATGTCACCTCTTCTATAAAACCCTCCTTGATATTTCCACTGCTATGTTACTGACAGAATTGATCACTATTACCTTTCAGCTCAATACCTTATGTCTTTTTATGTACAAGTATTATTCTAGAGAATAAATTGTTTACACACCTATCCATGATAATGAGCTATAAACTCCTACATGGCAGGTATATTGAACCCTGTTCATCTGTGTAATCCAAATTTCTGATACATAATAGGCGTCATATATACATAAAATCAAAACGCTATCAGGAATTATTGGAAAAGCTAACAAATTATTTTTTTAACTTTTAAGTTCAAGGGTACATTTGCAAATTTTTTGCATAGGTAAATGTGTGTCACGGGGGTTTGTTGTGCAGATTATTTCATAACCCAAATATTAAGCCTACTACCCATTATTTTTCCTGATCCTCTCCCTCCTCCAAAAGGCCCTAGTATGTGTTGTTCCCCTCTACGGGTCTATGTGTTCCCACGATTTAACTCCCACTTATAATGAGAACATGTGGTATTTAGTTTTCTATTCCTGTGTTAGTTTGCTAAGAATAATGGCTTATGGCTCCATCCACGTTCCTGCAAAGGACATAATCTCATTTTTTTTTTTATGGGTGCATAGTACTCCATGTTTTATATGTACATTTTCTTTATCCAGTCTATCACTGATAGGCATTTAGGTTGATTCCATGTCTTTGTTATTGTGAATTGTGCTGCAATGAGCACATGCATGCATGTGTCTTTACGATAGAATAATTCATATTGCTGGCCGGGCGCGGTGGCTCAAGCCTGTAATCCCAGCACTTTGGGAGGCCGAGACGGGTGGATCACGAGGTCAGGAGATCAAGACCATCCTGGCTAACCCGGTGAAACCCCGTCTCTACTAAAAAATACAAAAATCTAGCCGGGCGAGGTGGCGGGCGCCTGTAGTCCCAGCTACTCGGGAGGCTGAGGCAGGAGAATGGCGTGAACCCGGGAGGCGGAGCTTGCAGTGAGCTGAGATCCGGCCACTGCACTCCAGCCTGGGCGACAGAGTGAAACTCCGCCTCAAAAAAAAAAAAAAAAAAAAAAATTCATATTGCTTTGGGTACATACTCAATAATGGATTACTGGGTCAAATGGTATTTCTGTCTTTAGGTCTTCAGGTAGTTCCCATCATGTCTTCCATAATGGTTGAACTAATTTACACTCCCACCAACAGTGTATAAGCATTCCTTTGTGAAAAAATAATTTTAATTTTCTAAGAGGTTAGGTTTTTAGACAAATACTACACAAGGAAGTTTTCCACAGGCCTAGGCCATCCAGCTGCTCTTCTGAGAGGCTACACTCTTACTCCTCAGGCTGTCCTCTAAGAGACAACTTGGGATGATATTCATTAGACATTCCAAGATACATGGCCACTGTGGGTATCTTGGGTTCTCCCAGACAGTTCTGAAATTCATGACCAAGAATAGACTACAGGGCTGCTGTAAAGGGCCCTGTAATTTCTCCAAAGCAAAACTTCAACCCAAAGATGTACTAGTAAGGTGTGTGTGCCTAGGGAAAATAAAAGGAGAGGCGCATACTTCTTTTTTTTTTTTTTTTACAGTGGAGTTCCAGAAGATTATTTTTCTACTTTTTTTAATCATGTAAAATGTTTACAGACTTGGGAGGCTGAGGCAGATGAATCACCTGAGGTGAGGAGTTCGAGACCAGCCTGTCCAAAAAGATAAAACCCAATCTCTACTAAAATTATAAAAATTAGCAGGGCACGGTGGTGGGAGCCTGTAATCCCAGCTACTTGGGAGGCTGAGGCAGGAGAATCGCTTGAACCTGGGAGGCGGAGGCTGCAGTGAGCTGAGATCATGCCATTGCACTCCAGCAAGGGCAACAAGAATGAAACTCCGTCTCCAAAAAAAAAAAAAATGTTTACAAACAGAAAACAAATCTTTAAAAACCTGCCATTTCGGCTGGGCGCGGTGGCTCAAGCCTGTAATCCCAGCACTTTGGGAGGCCGAGACGGGCGGATCACGAGGTCAGGAGATCGAGACCATCCTGGCTAACACAGTGAAACCCCGTCTCTACTAAAAAAAAAAAAACACAAAAAACTAGCCGGGCGAGGTGGCGGGCGTCTGTAGTCCCAGCTACTCGGGAGGCTGAGGCAGGAGAATGGCGTAAACCCGGGAGGCGGAGCTTGCAGTGAGCTGAGATCCGGCCGGCCACTGCACTCCAGCCTGGGCGACAGAGCGAGACTCCGTCTCAAAAAAAAAAAAAACCTGCTGTGTAAAAACATGATTAACAAAACACTGGGTTTGAAACGTACACTAAAGGACAAATAGTTGATAGTGTTGTAAATTGGAAACAGGAAGTTATTTGTCCTCATTTCCTACATTTGAGAATGTAGGAAAGAAAGTGGAAATTTATAATTTTACTGCAAGCCTTAGTTAAGCTAGGGGAAGAGGGTAGTGGATTAGAAGTCCTGCTTGCCATACATTAGGAAATCACAGAGGAAAACCAGTCCTCCTGTGGAGCGTTAAAATAATTAAAAAGCAGGAAATTAGACTGAAGTGGCTCTATAATCCCAGCTCTCAGGGAGGCAGAGGCGGGAGGATAGCTTGAGCCCAAGAGTTCGAGACCTGCCTGGGTAATATAGCGAGACCCCGTTCTCCACAAAAAGGAAAAAAAAAAAAAAAAAAGACTGAAGTGGCTCTAGTGCCCTTTGTTCATAAGTAAAAAAGGTAAAACCTAACTCGAGTTTATTTCTTATAAATTACTATTTTAGGCGGAAACAAAATTCAGGCTTAACCCATCATAAACCTGCAATTAATCTCTGATTACATAACCAGGAAATTTCCACCTGAATCATACAAATAAGGTGACTACATAATTGTAAGCAATTCTTGAATTTGGTTTGCCTTCTCGCACGCCCTTTATAAAACCCTTTCCTTTATGCCGCTCAGGTGGGCCACATATTATGGCCGGGTGCTTTCCATTTCACCAATCACCGCTCAAATAAACTCGTTAACATTTTAACATTGATTCCCTTTAATTTTTAAGAGAAGGGGCTGGGCGCGGAGCCTCATGCTCCTAATCTTAGTACTTTGGAAGGCCAAGGCTGGCGGATCACTTGAGGCCAGGAGTTCCAGACCATTTTCTGCCATGGCGAAACCACTTATCTACTAAAAATACAAAAATTAGCCAGGAGTGGTGGCGCAGTTCCTTAATCCCAGCTTCTCTGGGGGCTGAGGCACGAGAATCGCTTGAGCCTGAGAGGCGGAGGTTGCCGTGATCTCGCACTGCACTTCAGCCTGGACGGCAGAGCAAGACTCCGTCTCAAACAAACAAAATGTTTCACAAAAGAGACTGGGAGCCCCCACCGGCCGCAGTTCTTCCCACGCAAACACCGGGTCGGGATTCTGCCCTGATGACCCGCCTGACATCCCTGAACAATCTGGGAAATAATTGGGGCTGCCTGAAGAGGTCCTAAGGGAGCTCCAGACATGGCGCCGCAGGGACAGGGCGGGACGCTGGGGTCCCGACTATGGGCCCAGCCGCCGTCTTGCGGCCAGAGGGGCCTGAGGCGGAGCTGCGCCAGAGGAGACTCTGGTCTGCGACCCGGGAGCGGACTGTGGAGAGGCCGGTCCTGCTGGTTTCACAGCCTGGTCTCCCCTCTCGGGTTGCCCAACTCCGCACACTCACCCTTTCCCAGGTTCCAGGATGTCCTGGCATCTTAGCTGTGCGTCTCCCTGCAGATCACAGGTCAACAGAGGCTGTGACAGAGTCACCGGAGGCTCCCGAGGTGTAGGAAGCGGAACAGTAGGGACGGATCCCAAACTCTAGAGAGAGCAAAAAGCAAAGTCCCCGCCGAATGTCGGAAGCCACGCCCTCCCCTCCGGCGGCGCCCCTGATTAGGCGGTTCCCGCGCCAGCGCCACTGATTGGATAAAGCAACAGCACTCTCCCCATACCACCACCCGCCCCACTCTGCGTTAGTGCATTTTACGGCCTGAAAAACATGCTAAAAGTAGGTAAGATAACATGCACAAGGAATTACAGTTAATTAAGAAGTAAGCTGAGACATGAATGCACTTACTCTTTTCCTTACCTGGGTCTTGTATAATGCATCTTATTTGCTACTTAAGGGTAAGAAAAGAACATTTGGACTTTTCTTTTTCTTTTTTTTTTTTTTTTTTTTTTTTTTTGAGACTGCGTTTCGCTCTCATTGCCTAGGCTCAAGTGCAGTGGTGCGATCTTGGCTCACTGCAACCTCCTCCTCCCAGGTTCAAATGATTTTCTTGCCTCAGCCTCACGAGTAGCTGGGGTTACAGGCGCATGCCACCACCCCCGGGTACTTTTTGTATTTTTAGTAGAGATGTGGTTTCACCATGTTGGCCAGGCTGCTCTCGAACTCTAGATCCCAGGTGTTCCGCCCGCCTCCGCCTCCCAAAGTGCTGGGATTACAGGCGTGAGCCACCGTGCCCTGCCCATTTGGAAATTTTTAAACCACTTTTTAATGATTTTCATAATGCAGGAAAGAACCTCATCCCATCCCTGAGCCCCTCTCTCACCATACTGTACTGTGCTGCTGACCACATTGTGGGATGGCCATTAGAAATGAGGCGGGGGTGGGGGGCAGCCCAGGCTGAGAATGGTGTAGAAAGAATTATGTTACCCGGCGGGGCACGGTGGCTCACGCCTGTAATCTCAACACTTTGGGAGGCTGAGGCGGGAGGATCACGAGGTCAGGAGTTCCAGACCAGACTGACCAATATGGTGAAACCCCGTCTCTACTAAAAATACAAAAATTAACCGGGCGTGGTGGCGTGCGCCGGAAACCCAGCTAGCTACTCTGGAGGCTGAGGCAGGAGAACTGCTTGTATCCGGGAGGCGGAGGTTGCAGTGAGCCGAAATTACGTCACTGCACTCCAGCCTGGGTGATAGAGCGAGACACCGTCTCAAAAAAAAAAAAAAGCTGGGCGCGGTGGCTCAAGCCTGTAATCCCAGCACTTTGGGAGGCCGAGATGGGCGGATCATGAGGTCAGGAGATCGAGACCATCCTGGCTAACACGGTTGAAACCCCATCTCTACTAAAAATACAAAAAATTAGCCGGGCGTGGTGGTGGGCGCCTGTTGTCCCAGCTACTTGGGAGACTGAGGCAGGAGAATGGCATGAACCCAGGAGGCAGAGCTTGCAGTGAGCCGAGACCCCGCCACTGCACTCCAGCCTGGGCAACAGAGCAAGACTCCCTCTCAAAAAAAAAAGAAAGGCTCCTCAGTCATTCCGTGTGAAGTGGCTATTCCAGGGTAATTGTGCCCTGACTACACTGCATTTCAGTTTGGCTTCTCTTTTTTAAAATCACTGGATGACTCTCACGAACAGGGGTATTTAATTTTCTAATTGAAAATAACCAGCTATTCTTTGTGGGTGTCCTGATTTGATTTGCTAGTTTAGACCCTGGAGGTAGGGGTGAGGAAATATTGGGTCACATCAGAATACCTGATCTCACTTAGAGGATATATAGGAATTTCTTAATAATATCTAACAGTTTTCTCAATACCCATTATATTTAACAGTGATAGCTTACAGGGCAGGAAGGGGACACAGAGGACACAACCTTAGAATTTTAATTTGGTCATAAGTTTTTTTGTTTTGTTTTGTTTTGTTTTTGGAGACAAGGTCTCACTCTGGTGCTCAGGCTGGAATGCAGTGGCACAACCATAGCTCATAATTTGGTTGTAACAGTTCTTTAAAAAATATTGTTGGCAGGGTTTGATGGCTAACACCTGTAATCGAAACACTTTGGAAGACCATGGTGGAATGATTGCTTAAGCCCAGGGGTTCAAGACCAGTCTGGGCAATGTAGTGAGACTCAGTCTCTACAAAAGTTTTAAAAATTGGCCTTGTTTGGTGTTGCATGCCTATAGTCCCAGCTACTCAACAGGCTGAGGTAGAAGGATCACTGGAGGTTGAGGCTGCAGTGACCTTTCATTCAGCCACTACACTCCAGTCTGGGTGACAGAGTGAGACCTCTATATGTACACACACAAAAAAAATCGCACACACATATATATACACACACAAACATAAACATATATATTCCCTATATATGTATATATACACCCTATATAGATAATCAAAATAATATATATGTTTGCCAGGCATGGTGGCTCACACCTGTAATCCCAGCATTTTGGGAGGCCAAAGTGGGCAGATCACATGAGGTCAGGAGTTCGAGACCAGCCTGCCCAACATGGTGAAACCCCTACTCTACTAAACATACAACAATTAGCTCAGCGTGGTGGCACGCATCTGTAATCCCAACTCTTCGGAGACTGAGGCAGGAGGATTGCTTGGACCTGGGAGGCGGAGGTTGCAATGAGCCAAGATTGCACCATGGCACTCCAGCCTAGGTAACACAGCACAACTCTGTCTTTAAAAAAAAAAAAAAAAGTATGTTGAAAGAAATTTAAGCACAGAAGAAGAGTGAAAGACTACGGTGGGGAATGTGATAAAAGGTGAGTGTAGCTCTACAGCTCAGTGAGACTTGGTTTCCATCTTAAGGAACTGCCCTCCCATACTGAAACCACAACCCAGCACATGCCATTTCTCACACTATTTATACTTTGCACAAAGGCAGCAGAAGGAGGTCAGCATCATCGTTCATGACATGGAAGTCTATTATCCACTGAGACATTTTAAAAATGTTATTGTCTTAAGCCCTTTTCCTTCTAATAAAGCCTATACAAATACACACAAGTCTGAAGCTACTCAAAATAAAAAATCAGGTTTTTGAAATCCCATAAATAAGCAAACACAGAAACAGCCACTTTGGCCAAGGAGAGGGTGGGATGGAGGGGTTTAGGAGGCTGCTCGCTTCACCTCCTGGCCCCATGTGGAGGAGGGGATGGAGTCTAGGGAGACCCAGGGAAGTCACTTGTTCTGACTGGGCTTTCCTCCACTTCCACACTTTGTTAACCATTTCCTGGGAAGAGCTTAGGAACCTCCTGTGCTCTAGTGAGTCAGGGCCTCCCCTCACAGGGTATTGGCAAGGAGAAATTCTGAGACTCTGTGACTCAGAAGCTAGCATAGTGTTTGATAAGTACCTGTGGGTACTGTCATCCTCTGTAACTATCATGTGGCCTTGGAGTGTTCAGATGGCCTGGCCTGGCCTGGGGCTTGGTGGAGTTGTTTGAGGGTCAGCTGCTTTAGGCTCCCACTTTCTCCTCAATCAAAGTGGCTGCTTTTGTGTCTGTTTATGGTTTTAAAAACCTGATATATAGCCGGGCGCGGTGGCTCACACCTGTAACCCCAGCACTTTGGGAAGCGCAGGGGTGTGGATCACGAGGTCAGGAGTTCAAGACCAGCCTGGCCAACATAGTGAAACCCCGTCTCTACTAAAAATACAAAAATTAGCCAGGCATGGAGGCACAGCTCCTTGGGAGGCTGAGGCAAGAGAATCGCTTGAACCCATAAGGCAGAGGTCGTGGTGATCTGAGATTGCGCCACTGCACTCCAGCCTGGGCAACAGAGCAAGACTCCGTCTAGAAATAAATAAATAATTTTTTAAAAACCCAAAAACCTGATATATAAATAGAACGTGCAGCTGGAGGTGCCAAGGCTCAGTGTCTAGAGCTGTGCTTCATGGGCTTGCTGGCTGGCCTGAGACCAGGTGAACTCTGGGTGTGAGGTGGTTCCCACCCTCCACCTACAATCCCCACCTCCTCTCCCAGGGCCTGAGTAACCAACACAAGACAGTGCTAAAGAGCGGGTGAGTGACGGGCTTCAAGCCCATCCAGGAAGATTTGAATGCCATCTGGGCTGGGGCTGTCAGGGTAGGGACTATGGCTGCCTGAAACCAGGACGGTCATAAAAGCTGAAATTTTAAAATAATCGTTATTATATATGTATTTATTTTTGAATAGCTATCTAGTTTATTATTTGAAATGCATGTGACCTTACACAGAAGGTTAAAGGCAAATACCCTTTTAGGTGGGCCCGGCTCAGCTCTGGGAGGGAGCCCTGTCTGAAAAGGCTGCAATTTAGGCTGTTAGTCTTCATTCAGCCGAGCATCTGATCACATCTTCTGTCATTCCGGACCCGAGGGGGTGGGGTTTTACTTATTATCTAATCAGGGACGCTGGGCTGGGAACTGTCCAATCAGGAATGCAGCTAGAGCGGACAGGGCGGCTTCCGGGTTTGGCGGGGCCTTTGTCTCTCCGCAGCCGGAGCTCCAGGTTTTGACTTCACTGCTCTGTGTCCTCTGTTTGTAGAGGCCCAGTCTCTGTGGCTCCGTGACGTGCAAGTATTGGAGATCCATATCTAAGACGCCAGGGTCCCCGGAAACCTAGAAATGGTGAGAATGCCGGGTCCGACATCCCGAGAGAGGGGAAGGGACTATGGCGATACTCAGACCTCACCGCAGTCAGTTCCACAGTCTGCGCCCTGAGTTCTCGCCCGGATCAGCCTTAGTCCCCTTCGACCATAAGATGGCGGCTGCGCAGCCAGCCAGCCCCTCGGGCATCCTGTCTCTTCCCTGGTCAGTGACTGCGTCCTGGCCTGCAGCTCTCTCTGGGCGGCTCCGCACCCGCAACGCCGGGTCTTTCCCGGATTGTGCAGGGACCACGGGAGGGTCGTCAGGGAAGAATCCAGACGGATGCCAGGTTCATGAATGGGAAGAGCTTTGGCCCGTGGCGTTCCCAGTTTCTCTTTCCTTCTATTAAAAAATGTATGGGAGTCAAAAGGGTTGGCGCGGTGGCTCATGCCTGTAATCCCAGCACTTTGGGAGGCTGAGGCGGGCAGACCACGAGGCCAGGCTTTTCGAGGCAGTAGTTGTAATTACAGACGTGTGCCACCACGCCCGGCTAAATTGTTTTCTTTTCATATGGCCATTAGAAAAATAGATGAAGCAGTCATGGTCCCTACAATCCAGGAGCCAGTCTAGACAAAACAGCTGGATAAATGGTTAAATTAAACATCATATAATTGGTACAGTAAACAGATGTGTGCAGAAAACTTGGGCTCTATTTGTGCCACTTTCTTTATATAATTGTGACTTGTGATGTCATCACCTGAAGGGATATTTATTTCTTTTACCTTGTTAATACATATTTGTCTTTTAATAAAATTACCCTAGAAAACCTTTATAAATTTGTTTAAATTGCATATTAGTACATGTTACATATAATTGATAGGGCAGTGTCTAAGAAAGGTTAAAATTATACAAACTCTGAGATTTAAGGTTTTTTTAAGGTAAGTTTAGGAAAAACAGAACTGGAAATATCCCAGTGGCATAGAGAACAGAATTCTACGTAGAATCCACTGCCTGCCCCAGTTCTGCTCAGGTTCACCTTTTTGGAGGCGTTATATAGGTCTGGCCCTACCCTGAGGTGTTGCCTCATAGAACTGATAGTGGAGATCAGAGTTTTGACTGGTGAATTCTGCTGCCTTTCTAGAGCTGGTGCTTACAATTCCGGAAACACAAAAGCAAATAAATTTTAAAAATAAAGTATATATTTTAGGGTTATAATTTTTTATTGAAGCTAGTACTTGCATTCTATCTAGCAACTTGTTTTCTATTCCTACAGATGTAGGAGTTGCTCCACAAGTCACAAAAAAGTAAACATAAAGAATATAAATTTTTCTAAAATACATTAAATTCTTTCTGCATTTCTCTCTGTCTATATTTAGCTTTTATTGTTTATATTTTTTAAAAAAAATCAATGACAGAGAAACAGAAGAAATAAAAATGCTGGACTTTAAATCCTGGGAATTATTAAACAGTACCAGCTCCCAGGGTGTTATAAAAATTAAATCACAGGCCGGGCGCAGTGGCTCACGCCTGTAATTCCTGCACTTTGGGAGGCCGAGGTGGGCGGATCACGAGGTCAGGAGATCAAGACCATCCTGGCTAACACGGTGAAACCCCGTCTCTACTAAAATACAAAAAATTAGCCGGGCGCGGTGGCAGGCGCCTGTAGTCCCAGCTACTCGGGAGGCTGAGGCAGGAGAATGGCGCGAACCCGGGAGGCGGAGCTTGCAGTGAGCCGAGATGGTGCCACTGCACTCCAGCCTGGGCAACAGAGTGAAGACTCCGCCTCAAAAAAAAAAAAAAAAAAAAAAAAAAAAAAAATTAAATCACATAATGTGTTATCTCAGGCACAGTCCCCTGTGACATAATCTTTTTTCTTTTTACTTTTGTTGTATCTCAGCACTTTTAACTATAACTTTTATAAGCCGGTTGAGGTGACTCCTGCCTGTAATCCCAGCATTTTGGGAGGCCATGGCAAGTAGATCATGAGGTGAGGAGCCTGGCCAACTTGGTGAAAGCCTGTCTCCGCTAAAAATACAAACATTAGCCAGGTGTGGTGACGGATATCTGTAATCCCAGCTACTCTGGAGGCTGAGGTTGGAGAATTGCTTGAACCCATGAGACAGAGGTTGCAGTGAGCCAAGATCATGTCATGGCATGCCAGCTTGGGTGACAGAGCAAGACTGCAACTCAAAAAAAAAAAAAAAAAAAAAATTGAAAAATTTTTGTTATTTATTTCTAAGTATAGTCTTTTATAATATATATTTTTTTCTATTTTACTTTAAGTTTCAGGATACAAGTGCAGAACGTGTAGGTTTGTTACATAGGTATACATGTGTCATGGTGGATTGCTGTACTTACCAACCCATCATCTAGGTTTTAAGCCCGGCATGCATTAGCTATTTATCCTAATGCTCTTTCTCTCCTCGTCCCCCCACACCCCGACTGGCCCGGGTGTATGTGGTTTCTCTCCTTGTGTTTATGAGTGCTCGTTGTTCAATTCTTACTAATGAGTGACAACATGCAGTGTTTGGTTTTCTGTTCCTGTGTTAGTTTTCTGAGGATAATAGCTTTCAGCTGCATCCTTTTTATGGCTGCATAGTATTCCATGGTTGTGTATGTACCACATTTTCTTTATTCTATCATTGATGGGCATTTAGGTTGGTTCCATATCTTTGCTATTGTAAACAGTGATGCAATAAACATATTAGTCTTTCTAGTAGAATGATTTATATTCTTGTGAGTATATACTCAGGAATGGTATCACTGGGTCAAATGGTATTTCTGGTCCTAGATCCTTGAGGAATCACCACACTGTCTTCCACAATGGTTGAACTAATTTACATTCCCACCAACATTGTAAAAGCATTCATATTTCTCCACAGCTTCACCAGCATTTATTGTTTCTTGACTTTTTAATAATTACCGTTCTGACTGGCGATTTATTTAGGTCTGGTGTTATAGATCTAATGCCAGTTTCTTTTCTCATAGTTAGAGAATAGATCAGAGAATGTTCCTGTGTAAAAAAAAATTATTTTATTGGATAATTTCAGTCATTTATGTAAGTCAGAACCAGTTGTCTTCACTTTCTTATTTTACCTTGAGTCAAATTATAAATTCTTTCCATGGCCACTTTGTAAATATGTATGTGTGTGTGTGTGTGTGTGTGTTTTTTTCAGGAACCATTGAAATTTAGGGATGTGGCCGTAGAATTCTCTCTGGAGGAGTGGCAATGCCTGGACACTGTACAGCAGAATTTATATAGGAATGTGATGTTAGAGAACTACAGAAACCTGGTCTTCTTGGGTGAGGATAACTTCAATACAGAATTCCTATTATATCCTAAAGATTTCATTTTTCTTTTTTGTCTAATGTTTTTAGGTAATTTATGCTTTGCATAAGTGAGTTTCAGATCCCTGTTTTTATAAAAATCTTAGGGTTTCATCTCTGTAGAAAAGAATTTCTTTAAGCTGTTTCATCTTGACCTGAACTTTCTGCATTCCTGAGCTAATCTGTATTCTTCACTCTAGATTAGAGTGGTAATTCCAGAAGTTTAGTGGCATAAAATATTATTGCCCACACTTTAAAATCTAATTATCAACACTAATTTTTGATTTGTTGTACTGGATAGTGAAATTAAGAACTAACAAATTTAAAATATTTTCTAAATATTTAGAAATTTCTTTTATAAATCAGTATTTTGGAATTGATTTACAAGACTCTTCTATTTCACCCTCTTTACTGAGCACATTGCCATGTTGGTAATTAGAGAATATGAGCAAGATTTATGTTATTTATTTTCAATAAAACAGGTATTGCTGTCTCTAAGCCAGATCTGATCACCTGTCTGGAGCAAGAAAAAGAGCCTTGGACTAGAAAGAGACATAGGATGGTGGCCAAACCAGGTAGGTGAGAGTGAAAGTGAATACAACAGATAACATAGATGAACGGTTTAAAGGTCAAAGAAAAAGCTAGTGCTTAATAATGTGATTTGGGAAGCTATGTTCCAAAGGAAATAGTTTCTGGAAAGCCTGAGTTTTTCTTTTCTTTTCTTTTTTTTTTTCCTTTGAGAGATGGAGTCTCACTCTGTCACCCAGGCTGGAGTGCAGTGGCACAGTCTCAATCTCAGCTCACTTCTGGAAAGCCCAAGTTTTTCTTTTCTTTTTTTTTTCTTTTGAGAGATGGAGTCTCGTTCTGTCACCCAGGCCGGAGTGCAGTGGCACAGTCTCGGCTCACTGCAACCTCCACCTCCAGGGTTCAAGCGATTCTCCTGCCTCAGCTTCCCAAGTAGCTGGGACTACAGGTGTGCGCCACCATGCCCAGCTAATTTTTGTATTTTTTTTAAGTAAAGACGGGGTTTCACTGTGTGTTGGCCAGGCTGGTCTTGAACTCCTAACCTTAGGTGATCCACCCACCTTGGCCTCTGAAAGTGCTGGGATTACAGGCATGAGCCACAGCACCTGGCCGAGTTTTTCTATTTTGCTCTCACATAAGAGCGTCTTCTGTCTTATGCTTTTAAGTTCTCTTAGGACTCTGCTTTCCCTTCAGTGATCTGCCTTCTAATTTAGAGTGAGAGCCAAAGTCTTCTGAATGGCATATAAGAGACTGCACAATCTGAGTGCTTTTCCATTGTTTTGGGGGACACACAGATATCTGCATAATTTTGAGAAACTCTATGTTAAACTATTTTTTAAGTTCTCTTTTTGCATCATCTCTGAAATGTGTGAGAGTAGTAGGTTTTTGTTCATTTTTCTGCACATTCTATCCTGTTTGTATTACTATAGTCTTCAAATATAGTTTGAAATTATAAAGTATGATGTCGTACAGCTTTGTTTTTATTTTCTCAAGAGTGCTTTCACTATTTAAAGTTTATTGTAGTTTCATATATAAATTTTAGACTTGTATTTTTCATTACTGTAAAACGCCACTGGAATTTTGATAGGGAGTTTATTGAATCTATAGATCAAGTGCCATTTTTTGAATCTATAGATCTAAGTGCCATTAACATGGCATTTTTTATTTTGAGACGAAGTCTCGCTCTTTTGCCAGGCTGGAGTGCAGTGGCACAATCTTGGCTCACTGCAACCTCTCCCTTCCAGGTTCAAGCTATTATCCTGCCTCAGCCCCCCAAGTAGCTGGAACTACAGGAGCTCACCACCACGCCCAGCTATTTTTTGTTTTAGTATACTAAGAGACAGAGTTTCACTATGTTGGCCAGGATGGTCTCCATCTCTTGACCTCGTGATCTGCCTGCCTCAGCCTCCCAAAGTGCTGGGATTACAGGCGTGAGCCACCACGCCTGGCCAACATGGCACTTTAACAGTATTTATTCTTTCAATCTATAGACATGAAATATTTCTAAATTTATTTGTGTCTTTTCTAATTTCTTTCATTGATATATCTTTCATTGTAAAGATTTTCTGCCTCTTTGATTACATTTCTTCTCAGAAATTTATTTTAATGCTGTCGTAAATAAGATTTTTTTTTTTTTTTTGAGACAGAGTCTCACTCTGTTGCCCAGGCTGGAGTACAGTGGCGCAATCTCAGCTCACAGCAACCTCTGCCTCCCAGGTTCAAGCGATTATCCTGCCTCAGCCTCCCAAATAGCTGGGACTACAGACACGCGCCACCATGCCTGGCTAATTTTTGTATTTTTAGTATAGATGGGTTTCAGTATGTTGACCAGGCTGGTCTCAAACTCCTGACCTTGTGATCTACCCGCCTCGGCCTCCCAAAGTGCTGGGATTACAGGCGTGAGCCACCATGCCCGGCCCTTGTCTTCAGTTTCAATGGTTCTTTTTCATTTTTTTGACTAATTCTTTTGCCACATACTTAATGTTCTTTGTTAAAATAGAAGCATTGACAATAGGCAAAATGCAGTTTTGTATTAGTGTCTTTAAACTTGAAAAAGCAAACACCTCTTCAAGTTTTTATAACTTGTTTTCAGAAGGTAAAGATCTTTTATTGGGCCCCCAGGGTCATGAGATGCCCTCTGGGTTTGTAGTGGAAAGGGGATGTAGCTTGATCACAAGGCTGCTGGGTCTGCACTGGGGTTCACCTTCAGTTGGCTTCTTGCAAGGGGTTTGGGTAGTTGTAATTCACATTTTATTTTTTGGACAGACTGAATTTCCCTCAAGACTTTGACCTGTAGGGCAGACACTAGGGCAGGTTTCTGCAGTCAGGTCTGTATATGGTAAGTCTCATTTAAGAATGTGGATGAGTATGGCATTCACTGTGTATCAGAGAGGATTTTTCCAGGTCACTGAGTGGGCTTTAACATAGGCAGAACTGGCTGTGAACTGTGGCTCAGGTATCTGAAACTGAGTCATTGAACTGCTTCAGGGACCAAGGTCTGCAGGCCTGCTGCATGGCTGTAAGTGGGTACCTTTCTCAAGGCCTCTGAAAGGGTGTGACCTCTTACAGACTGTGGCTGGGAAAAGTATGAGATGATTACAGGGTAACTTCAGAATTATCAGAAGACCAAGTTGGGTAGGCCATTTCCTGGTCTACACTGGAAAACAGGAGTTCTGTAGTTTGCCACCTGCCTTCTGAAAAGGAGCATTCCTCAGAATTGGGCATTAGCAGTTTCACAACTCCCTCCGTGGATCTCAAAGCTCTCCTAAAGGCACTTAATTTGGAGATTGGGTCTTGCTACATAACCCAGGCTGGTTTTGAAATCCTGGCCTGAAGCAATTTTCCAACCTCAGACCGGGTGCAGTGGCTCACGCCTGTAATCCCAGCACTTTGGGAGGCCGAAGTGGGCAGATCACAAGGTCAGGAGATAGAGATCATCCAGGCTCACATGGTGAAACCCCATCTCTACGAAAAATACAAAAAAAAAAATTAGCCAGGCATGGTGGCAGGCGCCTGTAGTCCCAGCTACTCAGGAGGCTGAGGCAAGAGAATGGCATGAACCCGGGAGGCAGAGGTTGCAGTAAGCGGAGATCGTGCCACTGCACTCCAACCTGGGTGACAGAGCGAGACTCCATCTCAAAAAAAAAAAAAAAAAAAAAAAAAATTGTCTCTAGTTTCTTTTAAATGCTTATTAAAAGTTTCTCATTAGTTTCTTTTAAATGCTTATTTATTAAAAATTTCTCATTAGAATCTTCTGTTTATGATTGCACTTCATTTTCTTTGAAATTTTACTGCCGTGGAGCACATGCCAGTTATTCAAAATACCTGCCTTCTGTGAGTACACAGTCACATATTACAGTGATGTAGAGAATAGAGTTTTTTTGTTGTTGTTGTTTCTTTTTTTTTTTTTGAGACAGAGTCTTACTCTGTCTTCAGACTAGAGTACAATGGTACAGTCTAAGGTCACTGCAACTTCTGCCTCCCAGGTTCAAGTGATTCTCCTGCCTCAGACTCCCGAGTAGCTAGGATTACAGCCGTGTGCCAAACCGGCCAGCTAATTTTGTATTTTTAGTAGAGACAGGGTTTCACCATGTTGGTCAGGCTGGTCTTGAACTCCCAACCTCAGGTAATCCACCCGCCTCAGCCACCCAAAGTGCTGGGATTGCATGTGTGAGCCACCACACCCAGCCTATTTAGAGAAATTTTTAATGGTGCATCAGTATTGCAAACCACATTTTTTTTTTTGTTTGTTTGTTTGTTTTTTTTTTTGAGGTGGAGTTTTGCTCTTATTGCACAGGCTGGAGTGCAATGGCGCAGTCTCGGCTCACTGCAACCTCCACCTGCCAGGTTCAAGCAATTCTGCCTCAGCCTCCCTAGTAGCTGGGATTACAGGCATATGCCACCATGCCTGGCTGATTTTGTACTTTTTTTTCAGTAGAGATGGGGTTTCTCTATTTTGGTCAGGCTGGTCTTGAACCCCCAACCTCAGATGATCCACCTACCTCAGCCTCCCAAAGTGCTGGGATTACAGATGTGAGCCACTGCGCCCGGTCTTTTTTTTTTTTTGGAGATGCAGTCTCATTCTGTTGCCTAGGTTGAAGTGCAGTGGAGTGATTTCAGCTCACTGCAACCTCTGCCTCCCATGTTCAAGGGATCCTACCACTTCAGCCTCCGGAGTACCTGGGACTACAGGCACATGCCACGAGGCCTGGCTAATTTTCATATTTTTAGTAGAGATGGGGTTTCCCCGTGTTGGCCAGGCTGGTCTCCTACTTCTGACCTCAGGTGATTTGTCCACCTCAGCCTCCCTAAGTGCTGGGATTACATGCGTGAGCCACCACACCTGGCTGCAAACCATATTTTGAGTAAACATTTCTCTTATTATTGTTTTCCAGTTCATACTAGTGTGTTTTTTTAGTGTAGGTTTCTTAATATTAGTTTTTTGTGCTTTTTAATTTTACATATGTATTATAATTTCAGACAATTTGCAATTCTGTTTGTACATTTTAAGTCAATGTGGGATTTACTTAAGCGATACATCAGCCAAATGTCTATCACAATGACAGAATATATATTTGTGTGTTTATCTATAAATATAACCACAATTTTGGTTATGACTTATCTTGTATATATTCTTTCTTAGTTGATTTTTTTTTTCTTTTTCTTTGTTTTTTTTGAGATGGAGTCTTACTCTGTCTCCCAGGCTGGAGTGCAATGGCATGATCTCGGCTAACTGCAACCTCTGCCTCCCAGGTTCAAGCAATTCTCCAGTCTCAGCCACCCAAGTAGCTGGGATTACAGGCACATGTCACCACACCCAGATAATTTTTGTATTTTTAGTAGAGATGGGGTTTCACATGTTGGCCAGGCTGGTCTCAAACTTCCGACCTCAGGTGATCCGCTCACCTCGGTCTCCCAAAGTGCTGAGATTACTGGCATGAGCCACTGTGCCTAGCCCACCCCCTCGCCACTTTTTTTTTTCTTAATTTTCAGTGGTTGTTTTATCTTGTCTAATTGAGTAGTCATGGAAATAGTTTTATTTTCACCATGTGTTTAATGATAAATATATATTTCCTCTGTGTGAGAGAAATACTTTTGTGATTTGAAGATAATTTATGAAAAGATTTATGATTCTGTATTTTTTCAGATTTGTTTTGAGAAAAATTAATTGTAAAAACACATAACATAAAATTTACCATCTTAAGTCTATTGAAGTGTACATTTCAGGGCCAGGCATGGTTGTGGCTTACATGTGTAATCCCAGAATTTGGGGATGTTAAGGCAGGAGGATTGCCTGATCCCAAAAGTTTGAGACCAGCCTGGGCAACATATGGAGATTCCCTCTCCACAATTTTTTTTTTTGTTTTTTAACCCAAGCATGGTTGTGTGCAACTGTGGTCCCAGCTCTTTGAAAGATTGAGGGAGGAAGATTACTTGAGTCTGGGAATTTGAGGCTACACTTAGCCATAATTGTGCCACTGCACTCTGCCTTGCATGACAGAATGAGACCCTGTCTCAAAAAAAAGCTGTACATATCAGGCATGTTAAGTATATTCACATTGTTATACAAAAGACTTCTGAAAATTTTACGTCTTGTAAAACTAAAACTCAATATCCATTAAGTAACAGCTGAACATTTTACCCTTTCTCCAGCCCTTGACAAATATCCTCCTACTTTCTGTTTTTATGAGTGTGACTACTTAAGATATCTCCTATAAATGAGATCATATAGTATCCATCATTTTGTTACTGGCTTATTTCAGGTGACATAATATTATCAAAGTTTGTCTTAAAGTGTGTCAAGATTTTTTTTAAGGCTGAATAATATTCCATTGTACTTATATGTTACATTTGTTGATGTATTTATAAGTCAAGAAAGGGTTGCTTCAGTCTTTTGGGTTTTGTGAATACTGGTACAGTAAACATCAGTGTTCAGATATGCCTTGTAGGTCCTACATTGCAGAGTTTGCATATCGATTTACAAATTGAATTGTTGTATTTAATAATTCCATTTTTAATTATTTGAGTAACATTTATAACATTTAAAAACAGTGGCTGCGGGCCAGGCGCGGTGGCTCAAGCCTGTAATCCCAGCACTTTGGGAGGCCGAGACGGGCGGATCACGAGGTCAGGAGATCGAGACTATCCTGGCTAACACGGTGAAACCCCGTCTCTACTAAAAAATACAAAAAGCTAGCCGGGCGAGGTGGCGGGTGCCTGTAGTCCCAGCTACTCGGGAGGCTGAGGCAGGAGAATGGCGTGAACCCGGGAGGCGGAGCTTGCATTGAGCCTAGATCAGGCCACTGCACTCCAGCCTGGGCGACAGAGCGAGACTCCGTCTCAAAAAAAAAAGAAAAAAAAAAAAAACAGTGGCTGCATCCTTGTTTTACACCAACAGATAACAGGTTTTCAGTTCATCAACATATTTAATGTTTTTAAAAAATTGATAGTGGCCATTCTAATTGGTTTGAGTTGATTTTTTCATGTGATTTTTATGCATTTCTGTACAAATGTAATTTCCTGTGTCCTTTCAAACGCTTTTTCCCATTTTTGTATTTTTTTGATGAAAACGAATTTCAATTATTAGTCCATTTAAGACTTGTTTATATATTCTCAGTATTAACTGCCATGGACCTTGCTTGACTGAACAAAGGAGGATGAATGCGGGAATAAAGGCAAAAACAAAAGAGTATATTTGGAAGAAGGGGTCAGGGGGTTCCTTGCTTCTAGTGAACAAGGGTCCTGAACTTCTATAGCCCTTGGTATTTATTAAGAGAGATAGGGAGAAGGGAGAAGGGGGTGGTTGTCAGTCACTTAGGGCAGGCTTGCACGACTGCATTCTTTGAACAGTAGTCTCCAGATATTCCAGTAGATAACCTCAAGGAGCATGGCACGGCACCAGGGAGTGACTGCCCTCAGCAAACCTTCTGGTGGCAGGCACAGATGTGAATTTGCTTACATCCTGCACTCATGATAAACAGTTTGCTGTTTGATCACATAGCCTTCAGTGGAATGCTGAGTTGGTCACGACCCTCGGACCTTTAGCTCCCTACAGTTAACTCTTATCACATATAATTTGCAAATATTTTTGCTTATTTTCTACAAGGTATTATCACTCTAATGTTTTTTTGATGTGTGGAAATTTTGAAGTGTAGTGTAGTTACTTTTTTCTTTGTTGTTCATGCATTTAATGTCATATCAAAAAAAAAATGGTGCCAAGACCAACATCATGTCATTTCTCTTTTTTTCCTAAGGATTTGTTAGTAATTTTTATATGTTTAAGTATTTTATTTAAAATATTTTTTATATGTGATACAAAGAAAGAATCCAGCTTTATCAGTGTTGGTGTCCAGTTTTCAACATGATTTTTTGAAGAGATTATCTTTTCTCTATTGTGTGCTCATGGCAACGTTGTAAAAGATTATTTAATCATATTCCGAAGAGTGTATTTCTGGGCTGTCTATTCTGTTTTTTCATCTGTTTATCTGTGTTTGTGTCAGTACCACCTTGTATTTGTAGCTATTAATACATTTTAAAATCCAGATATATAACACCTCCTTGTTCTTTTTCATGAGTGTTTGGCTCTAGTTTATAATCAAATTTAAAACTTTTAAAAAATATTCTTGTAAAAATTGTGCTTTGGGGATTTTTGTAGAAATTATATTGAATGTATTCATCACTGTAAGTTGTACAGACATCTTTGAAAAATTAAATTTTTTGAACCTTGAGTAAAATTATGTTGAACGGTATGTGTTATTTTCATATATATTTGGATGTGCCAGTTTTACTTGTGCTCTCAATTTCCAGTTTCATTCAGTTTTAGTCAGAAAACATTCGGTGTATAATTTTTATTTTCTTACATTTATTTGTTGTTGTTGTTGTTGATTTGAGACAGGATCTCTTTCTGTTACCTAGACTGGAGTGCAGTTACTGCAGCCTCAACCTTCGGGGCTCAAGTGCTCCTTTCACCTCAGCCTCTTGAGTAGCTGGGACTACAGAGATACACTACCATGCCTGGCTAAGTTATTGATTATTTGTAGGGACAGAGTACTACTATGTTGCCTAGGCTGGTCTCAAACTTCTGACCCCAAGAGATCCTCCCATCTTGGTCTCCCAAAGTGTTGAAATTACAGGCATGAGCTACAGCACCCACCTGGTATTCTTAATAAGACTTGTTGTGTATCCTAACAGAATACACCAGGTGCAAATAAGAATATTGTGTATTTTCTTGCTTTTAACTGGAAATTTTTTACGTGTCTGTCAAGCCTTGTTGGTCTATGATACAACCTAAAGGTTCACATTCCCCAAATATTATGCTGCAATGCAGTCCTCAATGTTGGATGTAAAACCTGGTGGGAGGTGTTATGGCTTGACATCAACCTCTTGGTAATCAAAAACTTTACCCTCTTAATTTAAATGAGAACTGGTTCATTATTTCACACTTGCTCTGTCCCTTGCCATGTGATATGTTCAGTTACTCTTGGCATTTCACCATGATTGTAAGCTTTGTGAAACCCTCACCAGAAGCCGATGCTGGCACACACTTCTTGTACAGTCTGCCAAAGTGTGTGCCAAATAACCTTTTTTCTTTTTTTCTTTCCTTTTTTTTTTTTTTTTTGAGACATAGTCTCACTCTGTCACCTAGGCTGGACTGCAGTGGCACAATCTTGGCTCACTGCAATTTCTGCCTCACTGGTTCAAGTGATTCTCCTGCCTCAGCCTCCTGAGTAGCTGGGATTACAGGCATGCACCACCATGCCTGGCTAATTTTGTATTTTTAGTAGAGACAGGGTTTCACCATGTTGGTTGGGCTGGTCTCAAACTCCTGACCTCAGTTGATTCGCCTGTCTTGGCCTCCCAAAGTGCTGTGCTTACAGGCATGAGCCACCATGTCCTACCAACCTTTTTTCTTTATAAATTATCCACTCTCAGGTATACATCTATATGCAAAATAATTGAAGTTGGCAATTTACTTTTAAAGGTATTATGTTATATTGGGGAGCAGAAAGATCTGTGTTGGGTGAATGTAACAGACTTTCTTTGTGGCTCTTTGCATTCTGCTCACACACTTAACTAATTTATAAATTTTCCACAAATGTATTTTGGTCAATGTGTTTTTGTTACATTTATATTTCTATTAAGAAATTAGGGCCTTTGGGCTGGGCACGGTGACTCATGCCTGTAATCCCAGCATTTTGGGAGGCTGAGGTGGGCAGATCACGAGGTCAGGAATTTGAGACCAGCCTGGCCAACATGGTGAAACCCCATTTCTACTAAAAATACAAAAATTAGCTGGGCATGGTGGTGCATGCCTGTAATCCTAGCTACTCAGGAGGCTGAGGCAAAAGAATTGCTTGAATCTGGGAGGCAGAGGTTGCAGTGAGCTGAGATCACGCTGCTGCAGACCAACCCAAGTGACAGATTGAGACTCCATCTCAGAAAAAAAAAAAAAAAAAAAAAAAAAGAAGGAATTAGGGCCTTTGGTATTTTGCTATGCCATCTTGCTTGTGTAATTTGTATAATGGTATAGGTTGGATTTGTAAAGTATATTTAGAGTCTATCAAGTGAAGTCGTTTGTTATTTTTATTTCTTTCAGTTACTTGTTCTCATTTTGCCCAAGACTTTTCACCAGAGCAGAACATAAAAGATTCTTTCCAAAAAGTGACACTGAGAAGATATGGAAAATGTGAACATGAGAATTTACAGTTAAGAAAATGTGGTAAAAGTGTGGATGAGTGCAAGGTGCAAAAAGGAGGTTACAATGGACTTAACCAATGTTTGCCAGCTACCCAGAGCAAACTATTTCATTGCGATGAATATATGAAAATCTTTCATAAATTTTCAAATTTAAATGGACATAAGATAAGACACACTGGAAAAAAACCTTTTAAATGTAAAGAATTTGGCAAATCATTTTGCATGTTTTCAAACCTAACTCAACGTAAAATAACTTGTACTAGAGTAAATTTCTACAAATGTGAAGACTGTGGAAAAGCCTTTAATGGATCCTTAAACTTTACTAAACATAAAAGAATTCATAGTGGAGAGAAACCATACAAATGTGAAGAATGTGGCAAAGCCTGTAACCAGTTCACAAACCTTACTACACATAAGATAATTTATGCTACAGAGAAACTCTACAAATGTGAAGAATGTAGCAAAGCCTTTAACCTGTCATCACACATTACAACACGTAAAATAATTCATACTGGAGAGAATCCCTACAAACGTGAAGAATGTGACAAAGCCTTTAATCAGTCCTCAACCCTTACTACACATAAGATAATTCATACTAGAGAGAAACTCAATGAATATAAGCAATATGGCAAAGCTTTCAACCAGCCCTCACACCTCACCAGACATAAGATAATTCATACTGGACAGAAAGCCTACAAATGTGAAGAATGTGGTAAAGCCTTTAACCAGTCCTCACACCTTACCAGACATAAGATAATTCATACTGGAGAGAAGCCCTACAAATGTGAAGAATGTGGCAAAGCTTTTAGACAGTCCTCACACCTTACTACACATAAGATGATTCATACTGGAGAGAAACCCTACAAATGTGAAGAATGTGGCAAAGCTTTTAACAAGTCTTCACACCTTACTAGACATAAGAGCATTCATGCTGGAGAGAAACCCTACCAATGTGAAGAATGTGGCAAAACTTCTAACCAATCCTCAAACCTTACTGAACATAAGAATATTCATACTGAAGAGAAACCATACAAATGTGAAGAATGTGGCAAAGCCTTTAAGCAGTTCTCAAACCTTACTACACATAAAAGAATTCATACTGGAGAGAAACCCTACAAATGTGAAGAATGTGGCAAAGCTTTTAACCAGTCCTCAATTCTTACTACACATAAGAGAATTCATACTGGAGAGAAATCCTACAAATGTGAAGAATGTGGCAAAGCTTTCTATCGATCCTCAAAACTTACTGAACATAAGAAAATTCATACTAGAGAGAAACGCTACACATGTGAAGAATGTGGCAAAGCCTTTAACCATTCCTCACACCTTACTACACATAAAGTAATTCATACTGGAGAGAAATTCTACCAATGTGAAGAATGTGGTAAAGCCTTTAACCAGTCTTCACACCTTACTAGACATAAGAGAATTCATACTGGAGAGAAACCCTACCAATGTGAAAAATGTGGCAAAGCTTTTAACCAGTCCTCAAATCTTACTGTACATAAGAAAATTCATACTGGTGAGAAACTCTACAAACCTAAAAGATGTAACAGTGATTTTGAAAACACCTCAAATTTTTCTAAACATAAAAGAAATTATACTGGTGAGAAATCTTAGAAATCTGAAGAATGTAACAAAGCCTTTAAAGGTTGTCACGCTTCATTGTACATAATTCATACTAAAAACCGTAGTGTGAAGAATGTGGCAAAATTTGTAACCAATGCTCACACCTTATTGCACAGGAAACAATTTGTACTAGGAAAAAAAATGTCAAATATACAGAATGTGAAAAAGCCATTAATACCTGTTCACATCTCAGCATCAGAAAGTTCATACTTAATAAAAGCATTATACATGCAATTACGTCAAAAATCTTTCAGAAAATATAAGCCTTTAAAGTGAAGAGTATTCATTTTGACAACATACATTATGAGCATAAAGCGGGTTGTAGTTGTTAGGCAGGAATCTAGACCCAACATGGCGATATCACCTGGCATGGTAGGCCCTTTGTTAGGACTCCCTGCCCTTCACTTCCTGCTAAGTCAGTGTGCGAAAAAAGCCCGTCCCCGCCAAAGAACCCCCACTCTGCGCAAGCTCCTGGATATATTATTCCCCAGAAATCGAAACCTACCTCAAGAAAGCCGATACCTACAAACCCCGCCTACCTCGCCCTACAAAAGGCCCCCCAATACCCGCCCCCAGGGCGACTTCCTCGGCCCTCCTGATAGAGGACCGGTTAACCTCTCCAGCGAGCCCAATAAAGGCTGCCTTTGTTCTCATCTGCCTGGTGTCTTCTTGCTCGGCTCCCTTGTTTACATTACATTGGTGCCAAAAGTCCGGGAGGAGGCTTCCCCCAGTCCTCCGCCGGTCCGGGTAGGCTCTGCTCTCCTCTGAGCCGGGACCTCCTCTCTGCGCAGGGAGCCGTTTTCACCAAAATCAGGACTTGATTCGATCACTGCTGGGTAAGTTTTCCCCTGTCCTGCAGGCCCCCTCCGGGAATCCCTGTCCCAAACGCGCAGCCACGTCAAGGGCTCCCTCCGGTCAACTGTGACCTCGGCACCGGGGACTAGGAGACATCCAACCTCCCCGGAAGTCACGTATCCCGCACTCCATGTGGCAGTGAGAGGACGCTCCCGCTGCCTCCGGACTGCCCGCCTCAGAACCAGGGGGGCTGCCCAGTCCAAATCAGACCCAAAATCCCCTCTGGGGTGCCTCTTGGCTAATTTCTAGACTTTAGGTCTCAGCCAAGACCTAAAAGGAAAGCGGCTTATTTTCTGCACAGTGGCATGGCCACAGTATAAATTGGATGACCAGTCTCAGTGGCCTGCAGAGGGCACTCTAGACTTTACCATTCTCACGAATCTGACCAACTTCTGCAAGAGACTAGGCAAATGGTCCGAGGTACCCTGTGTTCAGGCCTTTTGGATCTTGAGTTCACACCCGCACGTCTGGGCCCGATGTTCGTTGGCCCAGGTCTTGCTCGTGAAATCTTCTTCCTCAAGCAAGGAGAAGGACGATTCTTCCTCCTCTGAGCCTCTTGATACTCTTTCCCTGCACCCCCTTCGTCCCCCCCGCTCAACCTCCCCCTTCTTCCTCCCTCTCTGAGCCTCCTGATACTCTTTCCCTGCCCCCCACTTCGGTCCCCCACCCAACCTCCCCCTTACCCTGACCCGACGTCTCTGTCCTCGTGGGCACCACCGCTTCCCCCCACCGCTCCTGTGTCCCCACCAAACCTGACGGACCCTGTCTCTCCTACCTCCTCCTCCTCCTCGTCGCCAGTCTCAGTTCATACCCAGTCCAGGAGCGACCTCCTGTGCCCCTTGCAGGAAGTGGCAGGCGCGGAAGGAGTGGTCCGGGTCCAATTGCCAGTTCTCGCTGGCAGACCTGTCTATGATTGAAGAGCGTGCAGGCTCAACCCTACCCATTGATTTTATACAATTATTTGACTGGAAAATAAGTATTTTGTTAATTTACATTACATTATAGTAGAATGCTCCATAATTAGCAGAAGTACTTTTTTTGTGTTTTTTTTTTTTTTTTTTTTTTTTTGAGACGGAGTCTCGCTCTGTCGCCCAGGCTGGAGTGCAGTGGCCAGATCTCAACTCACTGCAAGCTCCGCCTCCCGGGTTTACGTCATTCTCCTGCCTCAGCCTCCCCAGTAGCTGAGACTACAGGTGCCCGCCACCTCGCCCGGCTAGCGTTTTGTATTTTTTAGTAGAGACGGGGTTTCACCGTGTTAGCCAGGATGGTCTCGATCTCCTGACCTCATGATCTGCCCATCTCAGCCTCCCAAAATGCTGGGATTACAGGCTTGAGCCACTGCGCCTGGCCAGAAGTACATTTTTAATAAATTTACGATATTTTCAAGGTTTTTTGTTTGTTTGTTTTGAAATAGAGTCACTCTGTCACCTAGGATGGAGTGCAGTGATGTGATCTTGGCCGACTGCAACCTCTGCCTCCCAGGTTCAAGCAATTCTCCTGCCTCAGCCTCCTGAGTAGCTGCGATTACAGGTGCCTGCCACTGCGCCTGGCTAATTTTTGTAGTTTTTTTAGAGACAGGGTTTCACCATCGTGGCCAGGCTGGTTTTGAACTCCTTACCTCTTGATCCACCTGCCTCAGCCTCCCAAAGTGCTGGGATTACAGGCGTGAGTCACTGCGCCCGGTCATTTTCAGGGTTTTTAAATTGTGAAAACAAATAATTAGGTATGCTTTTTCATAATAAGGTCAATTTTAGCAGGGTACCCACTCATCTCCATAGTATTTCTGTAATGAATAGTGTAAAACTGTTCCACTAGAATGCTGATTTAACCACAATGAGTTCAGACTTATTGGTAGACTGTGGTATTCCAGAGGCTGATCATTCACTAAGGCTTACTAAATGCTGCTTGAAAATGCCAGTAAGCACTTTTAACCAGGTTGCCTCTTTTCTCCCAATGATGTGATCATGTTGTGGTCTCTGTTTATCATAAGCTATTCCAGATTAGAAGTGATTATCTTTTGCACAAATAAGACCTCTTTTTTTCCCTTTTCCATGGGATCCTCCTGTTCTCCCTGCTTGAAACAACATGTAGGAGGCAGATATAATGACAATATACAAATATATTTCCTTCCATGTTGCCACTATGAGCAGATTACAACATGGCCCAGCTGGAAATCACTTACTTCCAGGCCAAGGAGTGTTTTTCTATGATGTGTCTTTTTCTATTAAAAGCACCTCTGATTTAGTTTACCCAATAGTAACCTAATTTCATGAGTGATTTCCCACCACAGTCACACATGGTTTTTTTGCAAGAAAAGAAAAGATTACACAGCAGGTGTACAACAAACTGAGAATCTTGAGGATAATCTCAGCATTTTTTGTTCCTAACTGAATAGACCTTTTTTTAAATTTTTTTTTATTTTTTATACTTTAAGTTCTAGGGTACATGTGCACAACGTGCAGGTTTGTTACATATGTATACATGTGCCATGTTGGTGTGCTGCACCCATTAACTCGTCATTTACATTAGGTATATCTCCTAATGCTATCCCTCCCCCCACCCCCTCCCCACAATAGGACCTGGTGTGTGATGTTCCCCTTCCTGTGTTCAAGTGATCTCAATGTTCAATTCCCACCTATGAGTGAGAACATGAGGTGTTTGGTTTTCTGCTCTTGTGATAGTTTGCTGAGAATGATGGTTTCCAGCTGCATCCATGTCCCTACAAAGGACACGAACTCATCCTTTTTTATGGCTGCATAGTATTCTATGGTGTATATGTGCCACATTTTCTTAATCCATTCGGTCACTGATGGACATTTGGGTTGATTCCAAGTCTTTACTATTGTGAATAATGCCGACCTTTTTTTTTTTTTTTTGAGATGGAGTCTCACTCTGTCACCCAGGCTGAAGTGCAGTGGGACCATGTTGGCTCACTGCAACCTCCATCTCCTGGGTTCAAGCAATTCTCTTGCCTCAGCCTCCTGAGTAGCTGAGATTACAGGTACCACTACCACACCTGGGTAATATATATATATATTTAGTAGAGACAGGGTTTCATCATGTTGGCCAGGCTGGTCTCAAATTCCTGACCTCAGGTGATCCACCCACCTTGGCCTCCCAAAGTGCTGAGATTACAGGCATGAGCCACCGTGCCCAGCCCTAAATACACTTTTAAAAGTCTTTCAGTTGCTTTTGTTATCTCATTAAACAGACATCATCTGCAAATGATAGTTAACTACTTTCCAGTTATATTTATTGCAAATATTAGCTATTGTTTTCTGGCTTATTTATGTACCATTTTTATCTTCATACTCACTTAGAACAATAAAAATGCATCCAATTATTTAACTTTTGTAAAATGTTTATTTAAAAATGAGCGTTAAAAATCATTTTGTCTTTTCTTCTTGAAGAGGGTTTTTATTGTTGTACTGAAGAGGGTTATCTCTGGATACCAAGCTGCCTTTGGTTTTTTGTTTTTGTTTTTCTGATGGAGTCTTGCTCTGTCACCAGGCCAGAGTGCAGTGGCATGATCTCGGCTCACTGCAACCTCCGCCTCCTGGGTTCAAGCGACTCTCCTGTCTCAGCCTCCTGAGTAACTGGGACTACAGGTGCACGCCATCTCACCCAACTAATTTTTGTATTTTTCGTAGTGATGGGAGTTCACCATGTTAGTCAGGCTGACGTCATGATCCACCTGCCTTGGCCTCCCAAAGTGCTGGATTACAGGCGTGAGCCACAACTCCCAACCTCTGTTTGTGTTTTAATACTGGTTTCGCTAGTGTGACCAAGTCCTTTCTCACAGTGGCTTTGTTTCTTCCTCTGTAAAATGAGAATAATAATAAGACCTATGTTATTAAGTTACTGTGACAATTGAATTCAGTAACACATACATAGTGTTACAATTAGTGATCAGTATAAATTAGCTACTTTTAATGAGATATTTATATGCTGAAAATTACACTAACATATGCTTTAACATAGAAATATTCTTTCATAACATGAGTTTTTCCACCAACAGATAAATATATATTAAAATTAATTCTTCTAAAAATGTAGTATAAGCAATGGAACACTATTCAGCCTTAAAAGTGGGTAAATCTCATCATTTGAATCAACAGAGATAAATTTAGAAGACATCGTGCTACAAGAAATAAGCCAGACATAAATAGACAAGTACTGCAAGATTTATTTATATGTTAAACCTAAGAAAGTTTAACTCAAAAAAGCAGAAAGTGGAATAATAGTTATCAGAGGCTGAGGGTGGTAGGAAAGAAATAGAAAGTTGTGGCCAGGCACAGTGTCTCATGCTTGTAATCCCAGCAGTTCCGGAGGTCGAGGTGGGCAGATCACCTTAGGTCGGGAGTTTGAGACCAGCCTGACCAACATGGAGAAAGCCCATCTCTACTAAAAATACAAAATTAGCCATGCGTGGTGACATGCACCTGTAATCTCAGCTACTCAGGAGGCTGAGGCAGGAGAATCGCTTAAACCTGGGAGGCGGAGGTTGCAGTGAACTGAGACTGTACCACTGCACTCCAGCCTGAGCAACAGAGTGAGACTCTGTCTCAAAAAAAAAAAAAAAAAAAAAAAAAAAAAAAATTCTAACTGATGTAATTCTCTCACCTGTGGACAGTGTATGCCTCTTATTTTAATTAATCTGAAAGTTACATTACTAAATAAATTTTCTAGTTAAAACCAATTTTCTGTGCAGTAAAAAGTATCAACTTTTAAATTAGAACCTACAAAGTACCATGTAAAATGTCATGGCATAAAGACAGCAATAAGAAAACTGTCATCATAACACAGTAAATAAAGAAGGACTGTGATGCATACATTCTTGGAATCCACATAATAAGACAAAACAGAATAATTAGGAAAGGAAAAAGTCAGAATTTATATTTAAATTCAGCAAGAGTCAGTTTTGCAGCGTGGAAAAAATATCCTCTTCACATGAAGAATAAATGTTATTTCTTCACCATTGCTATTTTCCATCCCTGACTTGAAGTTACAAACTAACTCCACCAGGAATAATTATGGCTTATTATAAAGCATCTGTGACACAGCAAGCACGGTCATGTTTGTTTGCTGCATTTATGTATAGAAATGTACTCCTGAAGTCTCCCTAGTACTTACCTAAACAAATTGGCTCAATCAATCAATAAATTTACTTATGTCATTTATAAAAAGTGAAAGGAACAATAACTAAAGAAATGTAAGCTTATATAGGGTTCTCTAATAAATGAAAATGGAATGTTCCAACTAAATATAAATTAACGTATTAGTCCATTTTCATGCTGCTGCTAATAAAGACATACCCAAGACTGGGCAATTTACAAAAGAAGGAGGTTTATTGGACTTACAGTTCCACGTGACTTGGGAAGCCTCACAATCATGATGGAAGACAAGGAGGAGCAAGTCACTTCTTACATGGATGGCAGCAGGCAAAGAGAGAGCTTGTGAACAGAAACTTTGGTTTTTAAAACCATCACATTTCATGAAACCCATTCACTGTCATGAGAACAGCACAGAAAAGATGCTGTTCAATCATCTATGATTCAGTGATTCAATACTCTCCCACTGAGTCCCTCCCACAAGAGGGAGGAATTATGGGAGCTACAAGATGAGATATGCGTGTGGACACAGAGCCAAACTATATCATTCTGCCCTTGGCCTCTCCCAAATCTCATACATTCACGTTTCAAAACCAATCATGCCTTCGCAGTAGTCCCCCAAAGTTTTAACTCATTTCAGCGTAAACTCAGAAGTCCACGGTTTAAAGTCTCATTTGAGACCAGACAAGTCCCTTCCACCTGTGAGCCAGTAAAATCAAAACCAAGTTCGTTACTTCCTAGATACAATGGGAGTAAAGGCATTGCGTAAATATAGCCATTCCAAATGAGAGAAATTGGTCAAAATAAAGGAACTGAAGGCCCCATGCAAGTCCAAAATCCAGTGGGGTGGTCAAATCTTAAAGCTCCAAAATGATCTCCTTTGACTTCATGTCCCACATCCAGATTATGTTGATGCAAAATACGGATTCCGATTGTCTTGGGCAGCTACACCCTTGTGGCTTTGCAGAGTACAGCCTCTCTCTGCTGCTTTCATGGGCTGGCACCGAGCGTCTGTGGCTTTTCCAGGTGCACAGTGCAAGCTGTCGGTGGATCTACAATTCTGGGGTCTGGAAGATGGTGGCCCTCTTCTTACAGCTCCATTAGATGGTGCCTCAGGAGGGACTCTGTGTGTAGGCTATGACCCCACATTTTCCTTCCACAGTGCCCTAGCAGAGGTTCTCCATGAAGGGCCTGCCCCTACAGCAGTCTTTTGTCTGGGCATTCAGGGGTTTCCATACATCTTCTGAAATCTACGTAGAGGTTCCTAAACCTCAGTTCTTGACTTCTGTGCACCTGCAGGCTCAACACCACATGGAAGCTGCTGAGGCTTGGGGAGTCCACCCTCTAAAGGCACAGCCTGAGCTGTACATTGGCCCCTTTCAGCCATGGCTGGAGCAACTGGGACACAGGGCACCAAGTTTCTAGGCTGGAAACAGCACGGGAACCCTGGGCCCAGACTATAAAACCATTTTTTCCTCCCGGACGTCCAGGCACCTGATGGGAGAGGCTGCCATGAAAGTCTCTGACATGGCCTGGAGACATTTTCCCCATGGTCTGGGGATTTACATTAGGCTCCTTGCTACTTATGCAAATTTCTGCAGCCAGCTTGTATTTCTCCCCAGAAAATAAGTTTTTCTTTTCTATTGCATAGTCAGGCTGCAAATTTTCCGAACTTTTATGCTCTGCTTCCCTTATAAAACTGAATGCCTTTAACAGTATACAAGTCACCCCTTGAATGCTTTTCTGCTTAGAAATTTCTTCTGCCAGACACTCTAAATCATCTTTTTGAAGTTCAAAGTTTCACAAATCTCTAGGGCAGGGGCAAAATGCCACCAATCTCTTTGTTAAAACATAACAAGAGTCACCTTTACTCCACTTCCCAACAAGTTCCTCATCCCCATCTGAGGCCACCTCAGCCTGGACCTTATTGTCCATATCACTATCAGCATTTTGGACAAAGTCATTCAACAAGTCTCTAGAAAGTTCCAAACTTTATTACACCTAACTGTCTTCTTCTGAGCCATCCAAACTGTTTTAACCACTGCCTATTACCCAGTTCCAAAGCTGCTTCTACATTTTTGGGTATCCTTTTAGCAGTGCCCCACTCTACTGGTACCAATTTACTGTATTTGTTCATTTTCATGCTGCTGATAAAGGTATACCTGAAACTGGCAATAAAAAGTTTTAAGTGGACTTACAGTTCCACATGGCTGGGGAGACCTCAGAATCATGGTGGGAGGTAAAAGGCATTTCTTACATGGTGGCAGCAGGAGAAAAAGGAGGAAGAAGTGAAAGCAGAAACCCCGATAAACCCATCAGATATAGTGAGGCTTAATCACTATCACAAGAATAGCACAGGAAAGACTGGTCCCCATGATTTAATTACCTCTCACTGGGTCCCTCTCACATGTGGGAATTCTGGGAGATGTAATTCAAGTTGTGATTTGGATGGGGACACAGCCAAACCATATCACTGATGTTTATTCTGAATTAACACATCCCTTCCCAATAAGGGGTGGGGCATTCAGGAGAAAATCAAAGTCTCTGAAGAGCAGCTTAAAGGATAGGTAAAGCATGGTGGGTCAAAACAGAGTTAGCATTCTGGAAGGAATTTAATATTCTTACCTGCCACGTCAAGGGTTACCCAAGGCTCCTCCGTAGATACAGTTAGTTGTCCAACAGGAGCTGTGGCAGAAGGTCTCAGTCCCGTCGCTCTTGGGCTCGCCTGGCTATTTCTGCCATCATGGGTTTGGGTGCTGATGGATCCCTTCAGAATGCTGGGCAATCCCTTTCCCAATGGCCAGTTTTCTTACAATGTGCCCACTGATTTATGCCCAAGGCATGGTGACTCTGATGCCCAGCTTTGGGCTTCCCACCTTTCAGCTTCCCTTGTTCAGGCCAAGAGCCAGGAGGCAACCCCATGTTTGAGGTGAGCTTAAGGCTGCAGCCAAGAGCCATACTTGTGGGAGGTCCTGCTTGCACTTTCTGCTTTTCTGCTTTGTCCCTGTTATCAAAAACTAAAAATTCCATAACCAAAGCTGTTCCTTAGAAGTTTGGGGACCCATAGCTGCTTTTAATAGTTTTCTATGGATATCAAGGCCAGACTGGGTTATAAAATGTACTCCCAGAAGGGTTCATCTTTCCCTTGAGGCAGGATCAATGTTAGTATATTTCCCGATTGCCTCAACTAAACGCCTCAACTGAACAAAGTTGGATTCTCATCTTTGCCCTCAGAAACTTCCTTAACCTTTTTATAGTCAATAGGCTTTTTCATACATTTCTTCATCCCTTTCAAAAAACAAGTGACCATATTCTCTCTTCACCCCAAGTCCTCACTGCCTTTTTGATAGTTCCCCTCTGGATCTTGATCTTGAACTGCTAAACCTCTTGCCTGATATATATTATGGTTCAAGTTTCAAGCCAATACCTCATCTGCATGGGCCCTAGCTGTCCCCAAAATGCATTCTCTTTTACTCTTTTACTGTACAACACAGAGACAACAAAACGTGCAGATGCTGCCCAGTTAAACTGTAGGTCAGAGTTAATTTCTCAAACTCATGTAGAAATTTTCCTGTATCTTCAGAGAAATGACCAAACTTCTCTTTACATAGAGCCTTGCATAGAGCAAAATCAGACATAGAAAAGGGGACATGTCCTCTCACAGTGCCTTCTTCCCTATTTGCCACCTCTGTAAGTGGACAAAGATTTCCCTTTGGAAGTTGATAGGCAGCTCCACTATGAATAGCACTCACTGAGCTCAGTTACTCAGGGAGTGGTGGGTGTAGAGAGGGACTAGACGGGAAAGGAGGAGGAGATGAAGGATTCTCAACAGAACTTTCAGGTGGACTAGAGGAAGAAAGGACCGACACATCTGAACCTTTAGAGCTGACAGAAGAAGGGTCTGCTCCACTCAAAACTGCCTGCTGAACCGGGGGTCGGGGGTGCTTGCATTAAAGGATCATCTTGCATGTCTAGTCCTTTTTCTTCTTTTTCTCTCATCAAACATGTTTCACATTATCCAACTAACATAAGTGAGCCAAGCCATGAATCTTAAACCACAAATGAACTTTGGCAAAAATGTCAAATAAGGCAAAGGAAATGAAGAAGATTTAGATGGTAATGACCAGAGCAAGCAGGTTCTGGGCAATAGTGACTGTGTGGATTAAACAAGCAGAGTTGGTTTGCTTGAATCCAAGAAAGGAAAGAATTGCACTTTTCGTGTGCAAAATGAAACAAAACAGCAAGGAGAGAAGTCTCCTGATTTCCATCCCAGTGCTTCTCGATCACACCTGGTCGCTACAGCAGCAAGAAAATATAACCACATCTATGTAATTTTATTGCTCATAGCTGTTAAATACTAAATCTCAATCAGCAATTTTAGAGATGGAGCCTTCAATGCTTTTTGTTCTCAAAGTTTCACAAGCAAAAGGACGGAAATCAGGAGGTACATAAAAAAAGAGTAAGTTGACATCCCTAAGATCAGTTAAAGTCTCCTGAAAATGACAGTGAAAGCCGGGCACGGTGGATCACACCTGTAAACACAGCACTTTGGGAGGCCGAGGCGGGCGGATCACCTGAAGCCAGGACTTTGAGACCAGCCTGGCCAACGTGGTGAAACTCCACCTCTGCTAAAAATACAGAAATCCCCCGGGCATGGTGGCAAGAGCCTGTAGTCCCAGCTACTTGAGAGGCTGAGGCAGTAGAATTGCTTGAACCCAGAGGTGGAGGTTGCAGTGAGCTGAGATCACGCCACTGCACTCCAGCCTGGGTGGCAGAGTGAGACCGCATCTAAAAAATAAAATAAAATAATGACAGTGAAACAGAGACAGCACCCAAGAAATTGATTCATGCAGCAAGTAGAAGGCAGATTAATACAATGGGCTTAGCCTGCAGTGCCAAACCCGTTTTTATGTGCGAGGGACTTTACTGAGAGGTCCCTAAACCTTAGAAGGGACTCTAACCCTCCTAAGTCAGGCGTCTGACCTCAGGGTTACTCAAGCATTCTTTCCTTTTATTAAGAGGGGCCTCTAACCCAATCCCATTATTTAACCCCACCACTTACCCAAAGTCATCCAATCAGTGCTGCAGCCTATTTCCTTTGGGTTAGAGGGTTTCTTTAGTATCATCCCTTCCGTGGTTCACCAGAAAGATGTTACAGGACCCCAACACTTACCCAAAGGTAGCCAATGGGTCAGGGTTTCTGCACTATAGTCCCTTCTGTGGTCACCAGAAACGTGTACAGGAAAGGGGTCCCGATCCAGACCCCAGGAGAGGGTTCTTGGATCTCACGCAAGAAAGAATTTAGGGCAAGTCCGCAGTGCAAAGCAAAAGCAAGTTTATTAAGAAAGTAAAGTGGTGAAAGGACAGCTACTCCATAGACAAAATAGGACGTTCCTGACATCCACCCTAGGTACAATGCTTGTATATATGGGGAGATGTGTCCTGCTACAAGGGTTTGTAATACATAATTAATTTTCTTAATTACTACATTTTGCGAGAACCGATATTATTATCTGTAAAGCAAGATTAGGAATGCCTTTGTTCTCCGGATATCAGGATATCTGGACACTCCCAAGTCTGAGTCTGTTTAGTAAACATTATTAATTTGTTCCCTTAACCATAAACATTTAGAGGCTAGGAATGCCTAATTTTCTGGGAAAGCAGCCCAGCAAGTCTCAGCCTCCTTTTTTTTTTTTTTTTTTTTTTTTTTTTGAGACGGAGTCTTGGAGTCTGGCTCTATCGCCCAGGCTAGAGTGCAGTGGCGCGATCTCAACTCACTGCAAGCTCCGCCTTCCGGGTTCACACCATTCTCCTGCCTCAGCCTCCTGAGTAGCTGGGACTACAGGCGCCCGCCACCACGCCTGGCTATTTTTTGGCATTTTTAGTAGAGACAGGGTTTCACCGTGTTAGCCAGGATGGTCTTGATCTCCTGACCTCCTGATCCGCCCGCCTTGGCCTCCCAAGGTGCTGGGATTACAGGCGTGAGTCACCGCGCCCGGTCTCAGCCTCATTTTTGTAGCCCTCACTCAAAATGGAGTTCTCTGTGTCCAACGCCTCTGACATAACCCCTGCAGGAACATACCAGGAAAACCCAAAAGATTTCACAGACCCTTTGAAAGAAGCAGATTGTTGCTGCAAACCCCGTGACACAGCTGAAGAATTGTGAGCTCCCCAAAGTGTGAAAGAAAGAAAGTCTACCTTTGAACACACATCCCCACTGGGGGACCTGAAAAATCCAGATCAAGGGAAACGTATTTAACCTTACCAGAGCTGAAATGAATTTAGGGAGCTGAGTGAAATATAAAAGAAGCAGCAGGGGAAAGAGCCTGTAGGCATTCCCAGCCCCCAGCTCAAGACCAAAGGAGTCATTCCTGACTTTATCTCACAAGGGTCTTTGCGAAAGGCAGCTAGCAGAATTAGGGTGGGGCCAAAAGAATAAAAAAACTTTTAATGAACTGTGCAATAATTTTGACCGAGGATAAATGTTACTGCACAGAGTCTGTAGGAGTGAATAGGAAGTGGAGATACAAGCACAGAAGCTGCGCAGCAAAAAGTGTGGGCAGGTGGGGAGGGGTGAAGCCTGAAAGCCTTTTTGGCTTTCTCAGTGGGAGGCATGTAGCCTGGGGCAAGATCTCAACTCTGCACCGCTGGCTGCCTTGATATAAACTTCATGCTTTTGGCAGGACAGGGTGGGAATGGAATGAGACTGGCCTTGCTGGCTGCATGGGAGTTGGGTGAAGCCCGCCACTGCCAGCTTTGTCTCACTTTCTTGGTGCTCTGTATGAAGCAGCAAAGGCAGCCATAACTTCCCTTAAAACAACTCCATTGGCTTGAGAACCACTTCTCCTCCAACAGTGACTGCAGCAAGCCACACCCACTGAGAGTCTGAGTTCAGACTGGTCTAATCCTGCCTCCACCTGATGATTTTTCTCTACTCAACCTGGTAGCAGAAGGTGAAATAAATTAACTTTTGGAAGATCTATGGTCCCACCCATCACCTGAGAATCCTGAACGGGTATCCTGGTTAACATAGGGCCAGTCTATACCCCCTTTCTACTACCACAGCTGGTGCTCTCCTGAAAGCACCACCTTTTGGCTGGAGGCCAACTGACACAAGCCATGACAGCAACTCAGAACAGCCCTGCTCCAAGGAAAAACCAAAAAACAACAACAATTAATTCCACCACCTGTAACATCCTGGCTAACCAGAGTTCCTGAGTCTATCCACATGACAAATTCACTGCTTGCATAACAAGCACTTGAGAAAACCAATGCACTAAATAAAACTACAACCAAGGTCTCTCACACAGTCAAGTTCACTTCCCTGCCACCTCCACTGAAGCAGGTGCTGGTATTCATGGCTGAGAGACCTGAAGACAGATTACATCACAGGACACTTTGTAGACATTCCTCAATATCAGCCTGGAGCTATGGAGCTCCACTGGGTTACTAGTCCCAGGAGAACAATAACAATCACTGTAGTCTGACTTGCAGAAAGCTCATCCCTAGGAAAAGCGAGAAAGCACCACATCAAGAAATCACTCCATGGGACAGAAGAATCTGAACAGGAGCCCTTGAGTCCAAGATCTTTCCACTGAAATAGTCTAGCCAAATGAGAAGAAACCAGAGAAGTAATTCCAATATGACAAGACAAGGTTCTATAACACCCCCAGAATATTGCACTAGCTCTTCTGTAATCATTCCAAACCAAGAAGAAATGTCTGAGTTGCCAGAAAATAAATCGAGAAAGTTGATTATTAAGCTACTAGAACAGTAACCAGAGAAACAAGAAAACCAACTTAAAGAAATTTTAAAAATTAATACAAGATACGAATTTAAAAATTTCCAAAGAAATAAATGTTATAAATTAAAAAACAATCACCACTTCTGGAAATGAAAGATACACTTACAGAAATACAAAATAAACTGGAAAGTTTAAACAATAGACTACAACAAGTAGAAGAAAGAACTTCAGAGCTTGAAGAAAAGTCTTTCAGATTAAATCAGTCTGACAAAGAAGAAAGAATCAACAAAATGAACAAAGCTTCCAAGAAAATTGGGATTATGTTAAATGACCAACCCTAGGAATAATTGGTGGTCCTGAAAAAAAACAAAAAGATAAATTTACATGTTTGGAAATTTTATTTGAGTGAATAATTGAGAAAAACTTCTCAGACCTTGCTAGTGATCTAGATATCACAAAAAATTTATCACAAAAAGATCATCACCTATTCACATAGCCATTAGGTTATCTAAATTCATGATGAAGAAAAGGATCATAAGAGCTGTGAGGAAAAGCATCAGGTACCCTATAAACAAAACCTACCAGATTAACACAGATTACTCAGCAGAAACCCTACAAGAAAGAAGGGACTATGTTCCTGTCTTTAGCCTCCTTAAACAACACAGTTTTTAGCCAAGAATGTTGTATCCAGTTAGAGTAAGCTTCATAAATGAAAGAGAGATAAAGTCATTTTCAGAAAAACAAGTGTTGAGAGAATTTACAAGTACAAAGCCAGCAATAGAAGAAATGCTAAAAGAACTTCTAAATCTTGAAAGAAAACCTCAAAATACACCAAAATAGTACCTCCTTAATGTATAAATCTCACAAGGCCTATAAAACAATAACAAAAAAACTCGAAGATATTCAGGCAACAGCTAACCTGATGAATACAGCAGTACCTCACATCTGAAAACTAACATTAAATGTCAATAAACTAAATGCTCTGCTTAAAAGATGCAGAAGGGCAGAATAAATAAAAATTTACAGCAGGGCACGGTGGCTCACGCCTGTAATCCCAGCACTTTGGGAGGCCAAGGTGGGTGGTTCACCTGAGGTCAGGAGTTCAAGACCAGCCTGGCCACCATGGTGAAACCCCATCTCTACTAAAATAGAAAAATTAGCCAGGTGTGGTGGCGTGCGCCTATAATCCCAGCTACTCAGGGGGCTGAGGCAAGAGAATTGCTTGAACCTGAAAGGCAAAAGTTGCAGTGAGCTAAGATTGTGCCACTGCACTCCAGTCTGGGCAACAAGAGTGACACTCCATCTCAAAAGAAAGAAAAAAATAATTAACAACGAAGCATCTACTGTCTTTAAGAGACTTGCCTAACAAATAAAAACTTAAATAAACTTAAGGCAAAGAAGTGGAAAAAGATATTCTGTGCAAATGGAAACAAAAAGTAAGGAGTAGTTATTCTCATAGCAGACAAAACAGACAATGGTAAACAAAACAAAATGAAACAAAAAAAAACAAAGAATAACATTATATAATAATAAAAGAACTGGTCCAACAGGAAGCCATCACAATTCTAAATCCATATGCACCTAACACTGGAGCTCCCAAATTTATAAAATAATATCTGCTAGGCAAAAGAAAGGAGATAGAAAGCAACAAAATAATAATGGGGTACTTTAATATCCCAATGACAATACTAGAAAGATCGTCTAGACAGAAAGTCAACAAGGATACAATAAATTTAAACTGTACACTAGAATAAATTGACTTAACAGATATTTACAAAACATTCTACTCAATAACTGCAGAATATACATTCTATTTATTAGCACATAAAAATTACCCAAAATAGACCGTATAATAGGCTACAAAATAAGTCTCACCAATTTTAAGAAAATCAAAATTATATCAAGTATTCTCTCAGGCCACATTGGAATAAAATTGGGAATCAATTCCAAAATGAATCCTCAAAACCATGCAAATGCATTGAAATTACATAACCTGCTCTTGAATAATTGTTTCATCAACAATGAAATCGAGATGGAAGTTTAAAAATTTTTATAACCAAACAATAGTAGTGACACAACCTATCAAAACCTCTGGAATATAGCAGAAGTGGTGCTAAGAGGAAAGTTCATAGCATTAAATGCCTACATCAAAAGGTCTGAAAGGGCACAAATAGAAAATCTAACCTCACACCTCAGGGAACTAGAGAAACAAGAACAAACCAAACCCAAACGCAGCAAAAAACAAACAAACAAACAAAAAGCAATAATCAGAGAATTAACATAATTGAAAATTTAAATAACACAGAAGACAAATGAAACAAAAAGCTTGTTTTTTAAAAGATAACCAAAATTAATAGACCATTAGTGAGATTAACCAAGAAAAGAAGAAAGAGAGAAGATCTAAATAAGTTCAATTAGAAACAAAATGGGAGATATTACAACTAGTACCACAGAAATACAAAAGATAATTCATGCCTATTATGAATACTTTTACATGCACAAACTAGAAAACCTAGAGGAGTTGGATAAATTCCTGGAAATGTACAACCCTCTTGGATTAAACCAGAAAGAAATAGAAACTCTGCATAGACCAGTAATGAGTAGTGAGATTGAAACAGTAATAAAAAATTGCCAAAAAAAAAAAAAACCAAAAAAAAATCCAGGACCAGATGGATTCACAGCTGAATTCTATGAGGCATTCAAGGAAGAACTGGTACCAACCCAAATAAAACTATTTCAAAAATAGAGAAACAGGATATCTTTCCTAAATCATTTCATGAAGCCAGTATCACCCTAATACCAAAACCAGGAAAGAACATAGCACAAAATTGCACACTAATATTCCTGATGAACACAGATGCAAAAATTCTTAACAAAATTCTAGCTAACCAAATACAACAGCATATCAAATAACAATACACCATGATCAGGTGCATTTTATACCAGGGATGGAGGGATGGTTTAACATATGTAAGTCAATAAATGTGATACATCACATAAGCAGAATTAAAAACAAAAACTACATGATCATCTCAATAGATGCAGAATATTTGTTTTTCCTTCAGATGATATCTCTGTCACCTGGGCTGCAGTGGAGTGACATGATCTCAGCTCACTGAAACTTCTGCCTCCGGGGTTCAAGTGATTCTCACGCCTTGGCCTCCCAAGTAGCTAAAATTACAGGTGTTCACCATTACACTCAGCTAATTTTTTGTAATTTGTTAAAGAAGGAGTTTCACCACATTGCCCAGGCTGGTTGAACTCCTGAGCTCAGACAACCCACCAGCCTCGGCCTCCCAAACTGCTAGGATTACACGCATGAGCCACCACACTCAGACCAGAAAAAACATTTTAAAAATCCAGCATCTTTTTATGATTGAAACCCTCAGCAAAATCGGTACAGGGGGTACATACCTTAAGGTAATAAAAGCCATCTATGACAGATCCACAGCCAACATTATACTGAATGAAGAAAAATTAAAACGTTCTTCTTGACAAGTGGAACAAGACAAGAATGATCACTTACAACACTTCTATTCAACATAGTGCTGGAAGTCCTAGCTGGAGCAATTAGACAATAAATTTAAAAATAAATAAATAAATTGCATTCAAATCTGTAAAGAGGAAGTCAAGCTGTCACTGTTTTCTGAATTTATGATTTTATACCTAGAAAACCCTAGAGATTTATTAAAAAGCTTCTAGATCTAATGAATAAATTCAGTAAACTTTTAGAATACAAAATCAATGTACACAAATCAGTACCACTGCTATACACCAACAGCTACCAAGCTGAAAATTGAATCAAGAACTCAACCCTTTGCAAAAACCTCCAAAAAAATAAAATAATTAGAAATATACCTAACCAAGGAGGTGAACTACATCTACAAAGAAAATTACAAAACACTGCTTAAAGAAACCATAGATATCACAATCAAATGGAAACATATCCCATGCTCATGGACAGGTAGTGTCAATATTGTAAAAATGACCATACTGACAAAAGCATTCTACAAGTCAGTTTTCATCAAAATACCACCATCATTCTTCACAGAACTAGAAAAAAATCCTAAAATTCATATAGAGCCTCAGAAAAGCCCACATAGCCAAAGCAAGACTAAGCAAAAAGTAAAAAATTAGAGGCATCACATGACCTAACTTCAAACTACACTACCAGGCTATAGTTACCAAAACAACATGCTACTCGTATGAAAGTAGACACACAGACAAATAGAACAGAATAGTGAACTCAGAAATAAAGCCAAATACTTGCAGCCAACTGATCCTTGAGAAAGTAAATCAATACATAAGGTAGGAAAAGGACACCCTATTCAACAAATGCTCCTGGGATAACTGGCAAACCACATGTGGAAGAATAAAACTGAATCTTCATCTCTTACCTTATACAAAAATGAATTCCATATGGAGAAAAGATTTAAATCTAAAACTTGAAACTGTAAACACTGTAGAAGCTAACATCAGAAAAACTCTTGTAGACATTGGCTTGGGCAAATAGTGCATGACCAAGAACCCACAAGCAAATAAAACAAAAACAAAGAAAAATAAAACGGGACTTAATTAAACCAGAAACCTTCTTGACTACAATAGAAATAATCAGCAGATTAAACTTACAACCAGCCAAGTGGGAGAAAATCTTTACAGTCTATGCATCCAACAAAAGACAAATATTCTGAATCTACAAGGAACTCAAAAGAATCAGAAAAAAAAAAAAAAAATCCCATGAAACAGTAAGCTAAAAACATGAATAAACAATTCTCAAAAGGAGATATACAAATGGCCAACAAACATATAAAAACATGCTAAACATCACTAGTTATCAGGGAAATGCAAATCAAAACCACAATATGATACCACCTTACTCCTACAAGAATGGTCTTAATTTAAAAATTTAAAAATGCCAGATGTTGACAAGAATGTGGTGAAACAAAAGCACTTTTACACTGCTGGTGGGAATGTAAACTAGTACAACCGCTATAAAAGAAAAAACAGAATGAAGATTTTTTAAAGAACTAAAAGAGGCCGGGCGCGGTGGCTCAAGCCTGTAATCCCAGCACTTTGGGAGGCCGAGACAAGCGGATCACAAGGTCAGGAGATGGAGACCATCCTGGCTAACATGGTGAAACCCCGTCTCTACTATAAAAAAAAAAAAAAAAAAAAAAGCTAGCCGGGGAGGTAGCGGGCGCCTGTAGTCCCAGCTACTCGGGAGGCTGAGGCAGGAAAATGGCATAAACCCCGGAGGCGGAGCTTGCAGTGAGCTGAGATCCAGCCACTGCACTCCAGCCTGGGCGACAGAGCGAGAATGCATCTCAAAAAAAAAAAAAAAAAAAAAAAGAACTAAAGGTAGGGCTAGGCGTGGTGGCTCACGCCTGTCATCCCAGCCCTTTAGGAGACTGAGGCAGGTGGATCAGGAGGTCAGGAGTTCAAGACCAGCCTGGCCAAGATGGCTAAACCCCATCTCTACTAAAAATATAGAAAAAATTAGGTGGGCCTGGTGGCAGGCGCCTGTAATCCCAGCTACTTTGGAGGTTGAGGCAGGAGAATCCCTTGAACCCCTGCGGCAGAGGTTGCAGTGAGCCGAGATCACACCACTGCACTCCAGCCTGGGCAACAGAGTGAGAATCTATCTCAAAACAAAAACAAACAAACAAAAACTAAAACCTAAAGGTAGAACTATCATTTGATCCAGCAATCCCACTACTCAGTATCTACACACAGAAAAAGAAATCATTATATTAAAATGACACATGTACACACATGTTTATAGCAGCACAATTTGCAACTGTAAAAACACAGAGCCAGCCTAAATGCCTATCATCCAATGAGTTGATAAAGAAATGTGATATATGGCCGGGCGCGGTGGCTCAAGCCTGTAATCCCAGCACTTTGGGAGGCCGAGACGGGCGGATCACGAGGTCAGGAGATCGAGACCATCCTGGCTAACATGGTGAAACCCCGTCTCTACTAAAAATACAAAAAAAACTAGCCGGGCGAGGTGGCGGGCGCCTGTAGTCCCAGCTACTCCGGAGGCTGAGGCAGGAGAATGGCGTAAACCCGGGAGGCGGAGCTTGCAGTGAGCTGAGATCCGGCCACTGCACTCCAGTCCGGGCTACAGAGCAAGACTCCGTCTCAAAAAAAAAAAAAAAAAAAGAAATGTGATATATATGTGTGCATATATATCACTATATATATCCATATATATATACACACATACACAAACAATGGAATGCTACTCAGTCAAAAAAGGAACAAAATATTGGCATTTGAAGCAACCTGGATGAAGTTGGAGACAATTATTCTAAGTGAAGTAACTCAGGAATGAAAAACCAAATATTGTATGTTCTCACTCATAGTGGGAGCTAAGCTCTTATGCAAAGGCATAAGAATTACACACAGGACTCTGGGGACTCAGGTGGAAGGGCGGACATAAATTCAATGTTAAATGTGAACTCATGGAGAACCTAGACAGCCAACAGCCACTTGTTCATTCCTGAGTTTGGAGGGGCCCTTCTGAATTGTGAGATGATGTACCCAAGGTTAAAGGCCCTGAAGTGTTGCTGAAGGACATGTTGACTCTCATACTTGGGCCAGGAATATGTCACAGTATTTTCTGAGGGCAGGGACCAGACAGGAGTGTCACATCACCTGAATACTCAGTCGGGAATATGTTACAACCTTCTTCTGACAGCAGGACACAGGCAGCAGAGTCAAATCACCTGGATGCTGAGCCCAGCAATAGGTAACAATGCTCTCTGTGGTTCAAGGCCCAGGCAGGAGAGACACATCAGCTGGTACCTAGGCTTAGTGATAAGTCCCAATTTTTCCTGTGGGCACAGTGCAGGGAAAAATGGAGAGTCGCATCTCTTAGGTGATTGATGCAGAGATATGTCACAAGGCCCTCTGTAGAAAGGGCCCAGGCGAGGGCCTCCCATTTTATATATGTTGGGCCTAGTAATATGTCCTATTGTGCAAAATATTCTGGGCCTAGGTAAAAGAAAAGAGTCACATAACCTGAATGCAGAACTTAGCAGTATGTCATGATGCACCCCGTGGGCAGCGCCAAGGCAAGAAAAAAGACTCACATTACCTTTATTCCTGATTTAAAGTCCAATGTCTTGTAAGAGAATATTGAATAATGCAAAAATACATATAGACATGTCTGCGTGTGATTGATGCTTATATTCACACAGTCCCCCATACCACAGGAGAAAACAGATAACTGTCAGGCCTCTGAGCTCAAGCCAAGCCATCGTATCCCCTGTGACTTGCACGTATACGCCTGTGACTTGCACGTATACGCCTGTGACTTGCACGTCCGCATCCCCTGTGACTTGCACGTATAGGCCTGTGACTTGCATGTCCGCATCCCCTGTGACTTGCACGTATACACCCAGATGGCCTGAAGTGAAAATGCCCTGCCCCACCTTAACTGATGACATTCCACCACAAAAGAAGTGAAAATGGCCAGTCCTTGCCTTAAGCAATGACATTACCTTGTGAAATTCCTTTTCCTGGCTCATCTTGGCTCAAAAAACTCCCCTGCTGAGCACCTTGTAACTCCCACTCCTGCCCGCCAAAGAACAACCCCCCTTTGACTGTAATTTTCCTTTACCTACCCAAATCCTAGAAAACGGCCCCACCCTTATCTCCCTTTGCTGACTCTCTTTTCGGACTCAGCCCGCCTGCGCCCAGGTGATTAAAAAGCTTTATTGCTCACACAAAGCCTGTTTGGTAGTCTCTTCACATGGACGTGCATAACAATAACCACAGACTGACCATTAGGGCCAAGTCCAAATAGCAAAATAAGTTTGCCTTTAATCTATTTTCTCCATATCTAAACATTGGAGGTTAAGCCTGTGGACAGATCTGAAGATAGTTTTCTTGTTTTGTGGCTTCATCATTCTTTGTTCACTGTCTGATGTTTGGAATTAAGGTGAGCAACAGGGGGGCAGCAGTGGTTAATAAAATAACCAGAGGTAACCACAGGTCGACCTGTGGTTATTTTATTCTATCTGTCCTCTGTTCTTTCTATGGTCACTAACTGTTTCTTCCTTGGAATTGAAGAGAGATGTTGGTAGAGAGAGGCTGTCCATTCACCTCTGGCAAAAAAGGGATGTTCAGGCTCTTCACTCCCCTGACATCAGAGCTGCACTTTAATGTGGCAGCTATTGGCCACGTGTGGCTACTGGGTGCCTGGAATGTGGCTGGTCTGAATTGCAATGTGTTAGAAAGGTAAAATACAGTTATTTTCAAAGATTTAGTTCCATATATATGTGTGTGTGGTGTGGTGTGTGTGTGTGTGTGTGTATGTGTGTTTCATTAATAATTTCATATTGCTCCCATATTAAAATAATACTTTGGATATATTGGGTTAATTAGATTGTTACAATCAATTCCATTTGTTTTTTTCTTTTTAAAATTTGACTACTAGAAAATTTAAAATTCACCTGTGGCTCACATTTTATTTGAGGATTGCTTCTTTTAAAAATTCTCAAGCTGCCTACTCAAAGGACCAGAAGCCAGGAAGGTCATAAAATCTGAAATTCTAAAATAATAATTTTTATATTATTTTTATTTGTGAGTAGCCATATATCATTTACAAGTGTATATGACCTTATACGCAAGGTTAAATACAAATACCCTCTGGGATGGGCCTGGCTCAGCTAAAAGAGGAAGCCCTGGCTGAAAAGGCTGCAGCGTAGGTTGTCACTCTGCATTCAGCCCCAGTGTCTGATCACATCTTCTGTCACTCAGGGCCTGAAGGGTCAGGACCTTAAACGTTGTCCAATCAGGCACGCTGGGCTGGGAACCGTCCAATCAGGCACGCAGCTGGAGCAGACAAGATGGCTTCCGGGATTTGGCGGCGCCTTTGTCTCTGGCTGCAGCGGGAGCTCCAGGTTTCGGCTTCGCTGCTCTGTGTCCTCTGCTCCTAGAGGTCCAGCCTCAGTGGGCCTGTGACCTGCAGAAACTGGGAGATCCATAACTAAGACTCCAGGACCCCCTGGAAGCCTAGAAATGGTGAGCGTTCGGGGTGCGACACCCCTAGAGGGGAAAGGGGCTGGTTGGAACCGGTGGGAAGTGGCTATAGCGGGACTCAGGCCTCCCGGCAGACAGCTCCACAGTCTGCACCCCGAATTCTTCCTCAGCTCGGTCTCAGTCGCCTGCAGCTATAAGATGGCGGCGCGCTGACAGCCAGGCCCCGGGGCGTCAGTCTCTTCTCTGCGTAGTGACTGTGCCCTGGCCTGTAGCCCTCTCTGGCAGCTCTGTACCCGCAGTGCCGCATCTCTCTCAGATTGTGCAGGGATCACGGGACTGGCGTCACGGGAGAATCCTGACTCAGGGTGCGGGTTCATTAATGGGAACAGTTTTCGTCCGTGGGGTTCCCAGTTCCTATTTTCTCCTATTAAAATTTTATGGGAGGGCCGGGCGCAGTGGCTCACGTCAGTAATCCCAGCACTTTGAGAAACCGAGGCAGGTGGGTCACCTGAGGTCAGGAATTCAAGACCAGCTTGACCAACATGGTGAAACCCCGTTTCTACTAAAAATCCAAAATTAGCCGGGCGTGGCGGCACATGCCTGTAATCCCAGATACTCGGAAGGCTGAGGCAGTAGAATCGCTTGAACCCGGGAGGTGGCGGTTGCGGTGAGCCGAGATGGCGCTATGGCACTCCAGCCTGGGCAACAAGAGCGAAATTCCGTCTCAAAAAATAAGTAAATAAATAAAATAAATAAATAAATAATGGGGGTCACCACAAAAATATTGTAGAATTTAATCAAAGATTGAATCAAAAATTGTGGAGCACTCAGCTGTGGTTTGTAGCTTGTGACTTGTGAGAGCAACTTGAAGGAAAGACTTTTAAAGGTACATGATGAAGAAAACCAAATTAAATAATGGGTTAGGTACAGTTCATAGTTGCTTGATTTGTACGATTAAGGTGGACATTTCCTGGTTATGTAATCAGAGGTTAATTGGCAGTTTATGATTGATTAAGCCTAAATTTTGTTTCCGTCAGTCCAATAATTTACCAAAAAAAAAGCATTTGAGTTAGAGTTTTTAAAAAGTAGGAACCCAGGGACTAGAGTAACCTCAGTCTCATTACCTGCTACTTAGTTATTTTAACTCTCCACAGGGGACTGATTTTCCCCTGCGTTTTTCCGCAGTTCTCTCAAGCTGGGTCTCAAGCCTACCCCTCACATCCCATTCCTCCAGACTAACTATGACTTGTACTAAAATACTAAATTTCCAGTTTCTTCTCACATTCTCAAATGCCACCTTCCCCTTTCTAATTCACATTATCAACTATTTGTCTTTTATTTTACACTTTAGATACTGTATTCTAACTAACCATTTTTTGACATTGGCACTAAAAAAATCGTTTTCTGTTCGAAAATATTTTTTATGAGAAGAAAAAGAAGACCAATCCCCTGACACTGCATTGTAAAAAAATCTTTTCGCCTCATTTTTGAAAATCTTCTCTAGGCACAGAGAGAGTATCAGAATATTTTTGGGTCAAGATTTCCCTTTGGAAACTTTATGGGTGATGTGGCCTCAGCCACCCTTCAGTTTTTTCTAGTCCTGGGCTTCAGTAGTTTCTGTGAATAAACCAATGTACCTACCATGGCTATGTCTGCCTGAGTGTCTAGTGAATATAATCTGCTGGGTTGTTTTCTTTCATAAAACAACCTGAGGTATGGAGTGTAGCCTCTCAGTGGAACAGATGGATGCCCTTGGACTGATAGGACTCTCACCTGCGCTCTTCCTTTGAAAAACTAACACTTGCCTGCACGGTGATGCATGCCTGTAATTCCAGCACTTGGGGAGTCTGAGGCAGTGGATCACCTGAGGTCAGGAGTTCGCGACCAGCATGACTAACATGGTGAAACCCTGTCTCTACTAAATACAAAAAAATTAACTGGGGCTGGCGGTGCATGCCTGTAATCCGAGCTACTTGGGAGGCTGAGCCAGGAGAATCGCTTGTACCTGGGAGGTGCAGGTTGCAGTGAGCTGAGATCGCGCCATTGGACTCAAGCATGGGCACCAAGAGCGAAACTCCATCTCAAAAAAAGAAAAAATAACCCTTGAGACATTAAGATTGCCTTTACTCAACCCAGCTTCCATTTCTTGGAGACACATTGCTGATGGCAGCCAATCAGATACTGGTATTGAGGGAAAAACACAGAGATAATTTCTGTCCCCTGGATTGTCTAAGATTTGTGAAAGAAAAAATAACATTTCAAAAGACAAAAAAAAGTGACCTCAGTGAAACGATGCAAAAACTTGCAAAGTAAAATGCACTTGGGGTGGTCACTGAGGCATAGTGCAGTGAGAGGGTGGTCACTGAGCACTTAAGTGATCAGGATGGGGTGGGAGAATCTCTCAACTGATTGGTGACCTGACTTGACACATGAATTAGACATATCTGTTTTCTTTTTTCTTTTTTGAGATGGGGTTTTGCTCTTGCTGCCTAGGCTGGAGTTCAGTGGCACCATCTCGGCTCACTGCAACCTCTGCCTCCCAGGTAGCTGGGATTACAGGCATGCACCACCATGCCCAACTAATTTTGTGTTTTTAGTATAAACAGAGTTTTCCCATGTTGGCCAGGCTTGCCTCAAACTCCCCACCTCAGGTGATCTACCCCTCTTGGCCTCCCAAGATGCTGGGATCACAGGCATGAGCCACCGTGCGGGGCTGACACATCTGTTTTCTAATCAGCATTGCCACTCCCAAGGTTTGTCACCTTGAAAAGATTTGTGCACTTATTTTTACTTTTTTTTTTTTTTGAAACGGAGTCTCGCTTTGTCTCCCAGGCTGGAGTGCAGTGGCATGATCTCGGCTCACTGCAAGCTCTGCCTCCCGGCTTCACGCCATTCTCCTGCCTCAGACTTCCCAGTAGCTGGGACTACAGGTGCCCGCCAGCATGCCCGGCTAATTTTTTTTGTATTTTTAGTAGAGACGGGGTTTCAGTGTGTTAGCCAGGATGGTCTCGATCTCCTGACGTCATGATCCGCCTGCCTCTGCCTCCCAAAGTGCTGGGATTACAGGCGTGAGCCACCACGTGCAGCTGGTGACTTTAGTTTTTTTAAATGTAAATTGCATTTTATTAGTAGCATTTCAAAGGTACGAAAATATGTGCAAAGAGCATGTAAGAGTTGGGTTTCAGGAAAAAAAAAAATCTAATTTTATATTCTATTTGTTAAAAGTTTTTATTTACCTTTTTCTTTCCCATAGTGAGTTTAGAAAATTTGTCGGTTGTGTTTATGGCTGGGTGATTTCAAACAGAATTCCAAGGTTTAGCTGTTAGAATCCTACTCAGGAAAAGAATAAGGGCCAGGTGCAGTGGCTCACACCTGTTATCCCAGCATTTTGAAAGGCTGAGGTATGCGGATCATGAGGTCGTGAGTTCGGGACCAGCCTGGCAATATGGTGAAACCTCATCTCTACTAAAAATACAAAAATTAGCCAGGCATGGTGGCGCACGCCTGTAGTCCCAGCTACTTGGGAGGCTGAGGCAGGAGAATCGCTTGAACCCGGGAGGTGGAGGTTGCAGTGAGCTGAGATCACACCACTGCACTGCAGCCTGGGTGGCAGAGTGAGACAATCTCTCTTCCTTTTTGGCTGTAAAAATTAAATACATTTCCACAAGAAAATGTAGTAGATAATTGCTGAGTTACATAGATTCATGAAAACATAGTTCCTCTTTTTGCACCATAAATTTGTGACAGTGAATATCAGTTCTGTATCCTGTGATCTTGATTTCTGAATTTAATGCTAAGTGTTATGAGATGAAATTTGGTACCTCCTAGAAGTGTTCTCATATGACGAATTGTTTACTACATAACTTTCTTTTTTTCTGAGCCTCGGCATCCCAAAGTGCTGGGATTACACGTGTGAGCAAGTAGGTGGCCGTGCCTGGCCACCTACTTTTTAATGAGGTTGTTTGTTTTTTTCTTGTAAACTTATTTAAGTTCATTATGGATTCTGGATATTAGACCTTTGTCAAAAGCATAGTTTGCAAATATTTTCTCTTATTCTGTAGGTTGTCTTTACTCTGTTAGCAGTTTTCTATGAAGAAACTCTTTAGTTCAGTTAGATCCCGTTTGTCAATTTGTTGCAATTGCTTTTGGTATCTTCATTATAAAATTTTCTGGTTCCTATGTCTGGAATGATATTTGCTAGGTTATCTTCCAGAGTTTTTTATAATTCTAAGTTTTATGTTTAAATCTTTAATTCATCTTGTTAATTTTTGTATATGTTGTAAGGAAGGGGTCCAGGGCTAGCCTTGTATATAGTGCTAACTAGTTATTACTGCACCATTTATTAAATAGAAAATTATTACCATATTTCTCTTTGTCAGTTTTGTTGAAGATCATATGGTTGTAAGTGTGTGGCATTATTTTTAGTAGGATTATTTAAATATTTAAATTTAAATATAAAATTTTAAATAAGATTTAAAATTAAATAGGAAATTATTCCCGTGTTTCTCTTTGTCAGCTTTGTTGAAGATCAGATGGTTGTAAGTGCATGGCATTATTTTTTGGCTCTCTATTCTGTTGCATTTGTTTGAGTCTGTTTTTGTTCCAGTACCATGCTGCTTTGGTTACTGTAGCTTTGTAGTATGGTTTGAAGTTGGGTAATGTAATGCCTCCAGCTTTGTTCTTTTTGCTTAGAAAAGTGTCTTGGCTATTGGAGTTCTTTTTTGGTTTCATATGTATTTATTTATTTATTTATTTGTTTACTTTTTTAGTTCTGTTAAGAATATTTTTGATAGTTTCATGGAAATAACATCTGTTAATTTCTTTTGGCAGTAAGACCATATTAATACCAACCTTTTCTATCAATGAGCACAAAATGATTTTCCATTTATTTGCGTCATCTCTGACTCCCCCCGCCCCCGCCCAAGACAGTTTTGCTCTTGTTGCCCAGGCTGGAGTGCAATGGCACGATCTTGGCTCACCGCAACCTCTACCTCCGGGGTTCAAGGGATTCTTCTGCCTCAGACTCACGAGTAGCTGGGATTACAGGCATGCACCACCACCCTGGGCTGATTTTGTATTTTTAGGCAGAGATGGGCTTTCTCCATGTTGGTCAGGCTAGTCTTGAACTCCCGACCTCAGGTGATCCGACCGCCTCGGCCTCCTGAAATGCTGGGATTAACAGGCGTGAACCACTGCGTCCGGCCATCTCTGACTTCTTTAAGAAGTGTTTTGTAATTCTTGTCCTAGAGATCTTTCATCTCCCTTGTTAGCTGTATTTCTAGATATTTTATTCTTTTTTGTGGCAACTGTAAATGGGATTTTTTTTTTTGTTTTTGAGACGGAGTCTCACTCTGTTGCCCAGGCTGGAGTGCAGTAGTGTGATTCTGGCTCACTGCAACCTCTGCCTCCTGGGTTCAAGCAATTCTCCTGCCTCAGCCTCCTGAGTAGCTGGGATTACAGGCATGTACCACCACACCTGGCTAATTTTTGTATTTTTAGTAGAGACGAGGTTTCCCCATGTTGGCCAGGCTTGTCTTGTACTCCCGATCTCAGGTGATCCGCCCCTCTCCGCCTCCCAAAGTGCTGGGATTACAGGCGTGAGCCACCATTCCCAGCTGAGATTGTATTATTAATTTGGCCTTTGGTTTGGATGTTGTTGATGTACAGAGTTGCTACTAATTTTTATATGTTTATTTTGTATTCTGAAACTTTGCTGAAGTTGTCAGCTTACAAAACTTTTCTGCTGAGACTATAGGTTTTTTTTAGATGTAAAGTCATGTCATCTGCAAATGGGGATAGTTTGAGTTCCTCTCTTTCTTTTTGGGTGCTTTTATTGTTCGTCTTGCCTGCTTGCTCAGCCAGGACTTCAAAATTCCATGTTGAATAGGAGTGGTGAGAGAAGGCACCCTTGTCTTGTGCCAGTTTTCAAGAAAAAAATGTTTGCAACTTGTGTCTATTCAGTATATTGGCTGTGAATTTGTCATAGATAACTCTTTTGAAGTATGTGCCTTCAATGCCTAGTTTGTTGAGGGTTATAACATGAAGGATGTTAAATTTTACGGAAAGTTTTTTCTGCATCTATTGAGTTAATTTTGTGGTTTTTGTCTTTAGTTCTGTTTATATGATGAATGACATTTATTAATTTGTAGATGTTGAACCAACCTTGTGTCCCAGGGATAAATCCTACTTGATTATAGTGGATTAACTTTTTGATGTGCTGCTGGATTTGGTTTTTCAGTATTTTGTTGACGATTTTTTGTTAATATTTAAAAAATATTGGCCTGAAGTTTTTTGTTTGTTTTGTCTCTGCCAGGTTTTGGTATCAGAATGATGCAGTTCTTATATAATAACTTGGGGGAGAAGTCGTTTCTCAATTCTTTGGAATAGTTTTAGTAAAAATAATACCAGCTCTTATTTGTACATCTGGTAGAATTCAGCTATAAGTCCCTCTGGTCCTGGGCTTTTTTTGGTTGGTAGGCTACTTATTATTAATTTGATTTTGGAGCTTTTTATTGGTTTATTCAGGGGTTCAATTTCTTTTTTGTTCCGTCTAGGGAGGAGGTATTTGTCCAGGAATTTATTCATTTTGTCTAGATTTTTTAGTTACTGTACATAGAGGTGCTAATTGTAGACTTCCATCCTCGTTTGTATTTTTGTTGGGTCAGTGGTAATGCCCATTTGTCATTACTCATTGTGTGTTTTTTTTTTTTTTTTTTTGATCTTCTCTTTTTTTTTCATTGATCTAGCTAGTGGTTTATTTATCTTACTTAGAAAAGTGTCTTGGCTATTGGAGTTCTTTTTTGGTTTCATATGTATTTATTTATTTATTTATTTGTTTACTTTTTTAGTTCTGTTAAGAATATTTTTGATAGTTTCATGGAAATAACATCTGTTAATTTCTTTTGGCAGTAAGACCATATTAATACCAACCTTTTCTATCAATGAGCACAAAATGATTTTCCATTTATTTGCGTCATCTCTGACTCCCCCCGCCCCCGCCCAAGACAGTTTTGCTCTTGTTGCCCAGGCTGGAGTGCAATGGCACGATCTTGGCTCACCGCAACCTCTACCTCCGGGGTTCAAGGGATTCTTCTGCCTCAGACTCACGAGTAGCTGGGATTACAGGCATGCACCACCACCCTGGGCTGATTTTGTATTTTAAGCCCCGCATGCATTAGATATATGTCCTCATGCTCTCCCTCCCCTTGCCCCCCACTAGAAAATTTTTCTTTTAATGGTATTTCCCAAACACTGTCTAGAATTACCAGATATGATAGAAACATACAAGGTGCTAACCAGGATCTACTCTAGAGTGGGCTCACCCTCTCAGGCTTCCAGTTAACTCCCAAATTTGCTGCAAAGTGCATGCTGTCATCCAGATATGCAGGCAGAATTGTCTCTCCTATTTTGTATCTATAGTCCTCTACAGTGACTTCTAGAGGGGCTAGGCCAGATTTCTACAAACTTCACAGGGCAGCAATCAGCCATTTTACCTCTTTCAATTACTCTTGTATCTTCAGACCTGAAACTGATTTAGAGAGCATGGGGCCCACAAATCCAATTAGAGTAACAGGTGTGCATTGAGTATACACACAGACATGAGAATCTCCACTTTCCACTTCCTCCTGTTACTGAAATGCTCACAAATGTGCAGGTAACACCTGCTGATACTCTGTCCACCCAGAACCTAAATCTGCAGCTCCACATTCTGAATCTAGGTCTTGAAATTTTGGAAATTAAAAAACTTGTATCTGAGAAATGCAGATCCTTTTAGTTGTCAAACTTGAAGAGACATTAAAATGAGAGCACAATTATGTCTTTCTTCCCACTTTCAACTATATGTATTCATCCCTTGAAACTGTTTGCTATTGCCACCAGTAGTTGTGAATTAAATTAATAATGCCCCACTGGACACTCTAAACCTTAGCGATGTACATCCAATCAATAATTAGTGTTATTCCTGTAAATAAGGATTTGACAAACAAGTTTGTACCAGCCCAAAGAGGGACCATCCTCTGTCCTCTTTTTACCTTTACAAATACCCTTGTAAATGGTGGTAAACAAAGTGTAGATTCCAGGCAACTTGAATCTTTCCTTTCATGTTATAAATCTCAAGCTTGGCCCTCCCAAAACTGGGGGGGGACCAGTTTTCTATTTATGTTGCCTCAGCTTTTTCCTTTTAGGTAGAAATATCATTTAGAATGAGCTAGAGCAGCCTCTATGAGTGGACCTCTTCTTTGATTGTACTCCACTTTCTGTGACACACAAGAATGCAGAGCCAGGTTTATCTGACGTAGAATCTGCACATAAGGTCTAACTTCTGTCTGGGATTCACAAGTCAAGGTTAGGCTTTGGATTGAGAATGTACAGGAAACATACAGGAGACATTTTCTCTATTGTGAGATGTCAGCATAGAAATGTTAAAACCCCTTTTTGAGAGTGCAGTGTTTTGAACTTCTCAGATCTCGTCCAGTGACTTTCTGCAGTTATGTGAGGGGCTCCAGGTGTAAATAGAATCTGATTGCAGAATCTGTAAGTGTAAACAAGCATCTTCAGAGTAAGAGATTGAGACTACAAGGTATCCAGTGCCATGACCAAACTATACCTACCCATAAAATGTGATACCGGAGTAGAGTATTCTAGTCCTTTTTTTTTTTTTTAACCCAAGAGCAAACTAATCAGGACATGCAATTCAAGTTCTGGAGCTCCACCAGAACAGTTCCATTCTTCATTTAGCCTGAGTCTCTCCTCCCTAGCTTATCATTGGGCCACCAGCTCAGGGGCACTGAGAACCCTCTCACAATCACCTAGGCATCTTTGAGAAATTTGAAAATGTCCAGAACAGAATTGTGTAAGGCTGACATGAGTGGTTAATTCTGCTTCTGTCTCAATGTAAGAGAAATAAGTCATCCTGTGTTTGTTCCTCCCCCCGATACAAGAGAGATCTTTGGTTGGTACTCAGATGAGAGTTTCTCCAGTTTCCTGGTACTTAGGTGAAAAACAAAGAAGAGGTCTGGAGACTCAAACAGATAAACTAATTGCTTCCATTTCATATGACCATTAGAAAAATAGATAAAGCAGTCATGGTCCCTATCATCCAGGAACTTTTAGTCTGACTAGCAACTGGAAACATGGCTGAATTGGGCATGATATGGTTGCTACAGTGTTCCTAGACAGGGGCGGTGAGGAAGACCCCAGGACCCTTCAGTCTTCATCTAATTCCTCCTCCTGCACTGCTAGAGTTTTGTCTGACACAACCCCATGGTGGCACAGGGGCAGTCAGTTCTCCAGGGGTAATGACTGGTACCTTTGCATTGACAGCAGGGGCCTGGCAGGGGCTTAGTACATCCCTTTGCCCAATGCCCACTTTTCTTGCATTTGAAGCAAGAGTCTCTGCTGGCTTTATCTTTATGGCCCTTCAGATTTTCCTTAGATGCTCTTTGGGCATTCAGGACATCGCCAATGATGGCTGCCATAATTTTGGCCTGCCGTTTTTCTTCACTCTTTTTCCTTTTTCCTTCCTTCAGATCACAAGTGTTATACACCACAAACACAGTATCAAGAATCTGGTTTTGATTAGTCTGTGGCCCCATCTGTAGCTTGTGGAGCTTATGTCTAATGTCAGGGGTAGATTGGCTAATAAAATGCTTTGCCATTATAATATTTCCCCTTCAGGAGAGGAAGGGACTAGATTAGTGTATTTTTTTAAAGGCTTCCTCCAACCTGCCATAAAACATAGCTAGATTTTTCTTCTTGCTTTGTGTAACCTTCTGTACTCTATCATAATTTTCTGCCTTAGTTACTCCCTTTCTCATTCCTCCAAGGAGAGCCTCAAGAAATTTAACCTGGTTGTTTCCCACAGTGGTGTTATAGTTTCAATGAGGATCAGTAGTGGGAACTGTTTCTGGTCCTGAGTGATTGCCCTGAGGGTTTCAGGTGAATAATCCATCTGCTTCCTTGTGGGTGGCCTCAAAGATGTATGTGTTCTTTTTCTGAAGGGATGCAATAGGTTGCTAGAATAAATTGAACATCTCTTCATGAGAGATCAAAGTTTGAAACCCATCAGCAAATTTCCCAAGATTCTCAGAATAGCTTTCTAGCTTCTCCTTACATTGTTGTGTATCAGTTACAGAGAAGGGGACCTTCACTAGGACTGGCCCCTCAGCTCCTGCTACCCTAAGAGGTAGCAGGGCTGGAGAGAGGGTTCAATACAGTGTTCCCCCTTGAGTATGAGGGGAACGTGTAGGATCACCGGTGTTTGCTCCTGAGTTTTAGCCTCAGAAGCATTTGGCAAGGGACTATGTAAGGTGGTCGCTGCTCACCCTGGGAACCAGGTGGCCCTGTGAAAGAAGGTTATCTATAATATCAACTTCTGCCTTAGAACTTTCCTTTACGGGGTAGGTTCTGGGAGTTTCACAGATTGTTAGGTTTTGATATAGGGTCATGAAGGACTGTACATAGATTTCTGACCATTTGCCCTGCCTCTTGCAAAATAGGCCTGATTGCAGGATAGTGTCATAATTAATGCTACCATTGACTGCCCACTATTCTGAGCTGAGCAGCTCATAATCAGGCCAGACAGTATGGCAGAAAAATATTATACATTTTCTCTTTTTTTTTTTTTTTTTTTTTGAGACGGAGTCTCGCTCTGTTGCCCAGGCTGGAGTGCAGTGGCCGGATCTCAGCTCACTGCAAGCTCCGCCTCCCGGGTTTACGCCATTCTCCTGCCTCAGCCTCCCGAGTAGCTGGGACTACAGGCGCCCGCCACCTTGCCCGGCTAGTTTTTTGGTATTTTTTAGTAGAGACGGGGTTTCACCGTATTAGCCAGGATAGTCTCGATCTCCTGACCTCGTGATCCGCCCGTCTCAGCCTCCCAAAGTGCTGGGATTACAGGCTTGAGCCACCGTGCCCGGCCAATACATTTTCTCTTGAGATTGTCAGGGTCAAATTGATTCTAATGGTGGAGGATATAGCCAAGCAGGGAATTAGAATTGGAAATAGAGTTGCCCACAGTGGAATCAGGTGAAATAGATTGAGAGTTGCTCATAACGGTCTAGAAAAAAGAAAAAAGAAGAGGACCTTGCAAACTAGAGGGCTTATTAGTGACCCAGATTTTTCCTAGGGCATCTCCCTGGAAAAATTCTTGGCCCAGACTGAGGTCTCTGGGAGCATCGCCTCTTTAGGCCTCAGACTTAGTCTGTCAGATGGCTCTGACCTTAGAAAGGTGCCAGCATCACTATAGAATGGTTCCCTCCACCACTGATGACCTACTATGAGTTTGTTTTTTTTTTTAATTTTTTTTGAGACAGAGTCTCACTCTGTTGCCCAGGCTGGAGTGCAGTGGCGTGATCCTGGCTCACTGCAACCTCTGCCTCCTGAATTCAACTGATTCTCCTGCCTCAGCCTCCTGAGTAGCTGGTGTTATAGGTGCGTGCCACAATGCAAAGCTAATTTTTTTTGTATTTTTAGTTGGTCAGGCAGGTCTCGAACCCCTGACCTCATGATCTGCCTGCCTTGGCGTCCCAAAGTGCTGAGATTACAGGCATGAGCCACTGCACCCGGCCTACTATGAGCTTTTTTAAAGGCTTATCTAGCCCATTTAAAGCAACCCTTTATCTCTCTCAACTTAGGCAATAATACATTTTCTTTCATAAAATCCCCCCTACATCACGCACCTCACAGACCACCTGCAACATGCTTGGACCCTCTGACTTATATAACCTTTTTGCATAGCTAGGTGGTTTTCTGTCCATAGCTAGTTGAGTGGGGGAAGGGAAGAATTTAGCATAAGAAAAGAAGGTTTCAGTCACCTCAAATGTGTGAGTTCACCCTGGGCAAACTGCCACTGCCAACTGTGTCACATGTAGGGATCAGGGACTACAACCAGAAAGGATAGAAAATCTTTCCCCCTTCTGGGCAGGACAGCCAGCCTGTTTGCCCCTTGGCCTTCTGAGAACATCAGAGAGTGGCTCTGGCTAGTTCCACTCAATTACCAACAGCTACTAGAAAATGGCTGCTGAAAGACTGAAAAAGGAGAAAAGGAAAAGATCTCAGAAAACAGACAAAAACAATAAGACTCAGAAAAAGGAAAAAAAAAAAAAAAAGGTCTCAGGTCCCTCACCCAGACAGAGGTGACAGTCAGGCGCTTCCACATGGAAACCTTTCAGTTTCATCAGAAAGTGGCCCTGGCCAGAGAGAGAGAGAGAGAGAGAGAGAGAGAAAGGAGAAAGGAAAAAATTAAGTCCCATACTTTGGGCCTACCTCCTCTCCTGCCTGGCTCACCAAAATAAGTTACCAGTAGAAGGTCTTGACTGCAAGTTATCCAGGTTCTTGGCCTTTTGAACAAAGAATTGGATGAAACAGCAAAGCAAGAAAAGATCGAAGCAACAAAGGAACAAAACGGGTTTACTAAAATGAAATTTTACTCAGCAGTGTGAAAGTGGGCCCGAACAATGGCTTAAGGTCCCAGACACAGAATTTTCTTGGGTTCAAATATCCCCTAGAGGTTTCCCATTGGCCACTTGGTGCTCACCTCATGTAAATGAAGTGGTGGCCCACAATTGCTCTGATTAGTTGCAGAAAGCAACCAATCAGAGGCTGAAGCGAAGTTACAAAGGTCACAGTCCTCTGCAAATATCCGATTGGTTGCAAAAACAACCAATCAGAGGCTAAGGTGAAGTTATAAAGTGTCACTTTTATTCAAATAGAGACTCAGCCCACAATCAGTCTGATTGGTTGTGGACAGCCAATTTCCTATCTGCCTCACAGAAAAGGTGGGGATTTGCAAAGGCAATCCTCCGGTCTTTTTGTTACTTAGGCATGGAAAGTTAGTTTTCCTTTCCATTTAGGTCTAGGAATTCGGTGTGCAATGGTCTTAGGTTCCCTGCCTCCAGACCCTATTCTCCTGCCTCATTAGTACATGTGTACCTCATGGTTTCCAAATGCAGACTTATTTAGACGTTGCTGCTTTCTGTTTATTCTGTAAACTTTAAAGAGCCAGCAGAGAATATGAAAATTGGTAGTCTTTATTTGAGAAATATTTGTGTTGTGACAAAAGTGCTGAGTGTAAGGGACTCCATGCTGTGCCTGCTTTCTCTAATGCTAATCATGAGCCCCAGAGGAGCAGTGTCAGCATTGATAGGGAACATTAATGGGTTTAAAATACCCATTAATGGCTGACTGCTGTGGCTTATGCCTGTAATCCCAGCACTTTGGGAGGCCAAGTTGGGCGAATCAGTAGAGGTCTGGAGTTTGAGACCATCCTGACTGGTGAAACTCTGCCTCTACTAAAAATACACAAACAATTAGCTGCTTGTGGTGGCAGACACCTATGTAATCCCAGCTACTCAGAAGGCTGAGGCAGGAGAATCACTTGAACCCAGGGGACAGAGGATGCAGCGAGTCAAGAGCGTGCCACTGCACTCCATCCTGCTCTACAGAGCGACACTCCATCACACACACACACACACACACACACACACACACACACAACCCAAAAAACAAAAAAACAAAATTCATGAATGCTAAGTCTGCAGAATTACATCACAGAGAGTGGGGCCATAGTTTCCAAGTATTTTTTAAGCTCGTTAAAGCTTTAAAGGCAATTCCCAGCTAAGTGGTTTTCAACCCAGGTTTGATTTTTTTTTTTTTTTTTTTTTTTTTTTTTGAGGCAGAGTCTCACTCTGTGCCCAGGCTGGAGTGCAGTGGTGCGATTTCAGCTCACTGCAACCTCCACCTCCTGGGTTCAAGCGATTCTCCTGCCTCAGCCTCCTGAGTACCTGGGATTATAAGCAAGCACCACCATGCCCGGCTAATTTTTGTATTTTTGGTAGAGACGGGGTTTCACCATGTTGGCCAGGCTGGTCAAGAACTTCTGACCTCACGTGATTCCCCACCCCCCAGCCTTGGCCTCCCAAAGTGCTGGGATTACAGGTGTGAGCCACCATGCCCAGCCCAGGTTTCTAATTAAGATTACTTGGCCATGGCCAATTTGCAGAAATATCTACTTGTGCCCTATCCATGGGTCTGTTTATTCTTCTGGGTGGAGGTATCATGTTTTGTTTTTTGTTTTTGAGATGGAGTCTTACTCTGTTGCTCAGGCTGGAGTACAGTGGTCCAACCTCCGGTCACTGCAACATTCGCCTGCCATGTTTAAGCGATTCTCGTGCCTCTGCCTTCCAAGTAGCTGAGATTACTGGTGCATACCATTATGCCTGGCTAATTTGTGTATTTTTAGTAGAGATGGGGTTTTACCATGTTGGCCAGGTTGTTCTCAAACTCCTGGCCTCGAGTGATCTGCCCAGCTCAGCCTCCCAAAGTGCTGCGATTACAAGTGTGAGCCACTGTTCCCACCCATGTTGTTTTAATTAAGTGCCTCATGTGACTCTAACATGAGGCCAAAATCAAGTATGAGGGGTTCAAGATACATTCATGAGAGTTAAGTTCCACCTTTGCTCTAAAGAATGGTCAAAGGGCTGGTTCTGTTTGGTTTGGTAGTGACAGAAAAGTGTGGCTCGTATTTTCGTTGCTGTAGCAGAAATTGCTGGTGTCCATGGCAAGGGAGGGAACCTGAGGACAGAAGGAAAGAAACTTACTTTTATCTCCATGGAGCAGCTCATGGTTCCTGAATCTCTTCTGGTATGAAGGACAGAAATGGGTGGACTTTTTCTGTTAGTCTTGGTCCTTCTGCCTGTGGGTATGATGGGAGCAGGTAAACATGTGGTACTGATACCTTTAAAGGCATATTCTAAAGATGCAGGTGTAATTTGTCCAGAGAATCATATCTGAAAAGAATTTTCAGAGAAAGGAAAAAATGGCTTTTTTTCAGTTAAACATGTCTCAGATCAAGAGCTGTGTCTGCTCTGCCTCCTGGAATGCCATGCGTTTACTTTGACTTTTCTACTTGTGTTTTTTCTCCCTAATGAGTTTGTTTTAACTACTTCTAAAAACTCTTATGATAGTCAAGACTCTGAAAAATATTTCTTTTCTATATACCAGAGCCTTCTCTACATCATGGCTTCTTATATGCCATGCAGAATTCTCATCATTATTTTATAATCTGCAATATTAAAAATGTTGCCTGTGGCTGTTAAACATGGGAAGGTGTAGATACTCAAAATTCCTATTGGGAAAACCTGGGGTCCTTAGTAAAAATGGGGAACATCTAATGTTGAGGTTCCATCTGTGTTCTCAATTAGCTATTATTTAAACAAGATAGCGTTTATTACACAGAAGCTTCTGAAGCACTCAAAAAGGTACATGTTTGTGTTTATGTCCTTAATTATATATATATATCTCTTTTGTTGTTTTTTTGGTTTTTTGTTTGAGACGGAGTCTCACTCTTGTTGCCCATGCTGGAGTGCAATGGCACGATCTCAACTCACTGCAACTTCCACTCACCACAGCCTCCACCTCCCAGGTTCAAGCAATTCTCGTGATTCTCCTGCCTCTGCCTTCTGAGTAGCTGGGATTACACACATGTGCCACCACGCCTGGCTAATTTTGTATTTTTAGTAGAGATGGGGTTTCTGCATGTTGGTCAAGTGGGTCTTGGAACTCCCGACCTCAGGTGATCGGCCCTCCTCGGCCTCCCAAAGTGCTGGGTTTACAGGCATGAGCCATTGTGCCTGACCTATTGTATATATTATTATCCATAAAATTATTATAAATACACTGCTGTTGTGGCTCTTGTGCCACTGTTTTCTCAGGGTTAGAGAACACATAAAGAAATATTTCTGTGTAAAAAAATTGATTTTATTGGATAATTTCAGTCACTCCTGTAAATCAGAACCAGTTCTCATTACTCTCTCATTTTACCTTGAGTCAAATTATAATCTCTGTTGGCTATCTGGTGAATATGTTTGTGTGTATGTGTTTTTCAGGGACTGTTGACATTTAGGGATGTGGCCATAGAATTCTCTCTGGAAGAATGGCAATGCCTGGACACTGCACAGCGGAATTTATATAAAAATGTGATTTTAGAGAACTACAGAAACCTGGTCTTCCTGGGTAAGGATAACTTCAACACACAGTTTCTTTTTGTTTTTCTTTTGAGACGGAGTCTGGCTCTATCGCCATTCTAGAGTGCAGTGGTGCGATCTTGGCTCACTGCAACCTCTGCCTCCTGGGTTCAAGCGATTCTCATGCCTCAGCCTTCCAAGTAGCTGGGACTACAGGCGTGAGCCACCATGGCTGGCTAATTTTTTTTTGTATTTTTGGTAGATTTCGTATTTTGGTAGATTTTCGTATTTTGGTAGATTTCGTATTTTGGTAGATTTTGTATTTTGGTAGATTTTTTGTATTTTTGGTAGGTTTCACCATGTTGGTTAGGCTGGTATCAAACTCCTGACCTCAGGTGAACCACTCGCCTTGGCCTCCCAAAGTGCCAGGATTACCGGTGTGAGCCATCATGCCTGTCCCAACACACAGTTTCTAATATACTGTAAAGGTTTCATTTCTTTTTGTAGAATATATTTTGGTAATGTATGCTTTGAATAAATGAGTTTCAGATCCCTGTTTTTGAGAAAATCTTAAGGATTTGTCTGTATTGAGAAGAATTTCTTCAGTATGTTTCATCCTTGATCTGAACTTACCACATTCCTGAGCTGATATGTGTCCTTCACTCTAGATTAGTGGTAATTTCAGAAGTTTAGTGGCATAAAACATTGTTGCCCACACCTTAAAATCTAATTGCCAGCACAAAGTTTTGATTCATAAGTACTGGGTAATGAAATTAAGAACCTGCAAATTTAGAATATTTTCTTTTTTTTTTTGAGACGGAGTCTGGCTTCGTCTCCCAGGCTGGAGTGCAGTGGCGCAATCTCGGCTCACTGCAAGCTCCGCCTCCCGGGTTCACGCCATTCTCCTGCCTCAGCCTCCCGAGTAGCTGGGACTACAGGCGCCCACCACTGCGCCCGGCTAATTTTTTCTATTTTTAGTAGAGACGGGGTTTCACCATGGTCTCGATCTCCTGACCTTGTGATCCGCCCGCCTCGGCCTCCCAAAGTGCTGGGATTACAGGCGTGAGCCACCGCGCCCGGCCTAGAATATTTTCTAAGTATTTAAAAATTTCTGTTATAAGTCAGTATTTTGGGATTAGTTTGCTATTCTATTACATTCTCTTTACTGAGCACATTACTAGGTTGGTAATTGGAGAATATGAGCAAGATTCATGTTATTTATTTTTTAATAAAACAGGTATTGCTGTCTCTAAGCCAGACCTGATCACCTGTCTGGAGCAAGAAAAAGAGCCTTTAACTATGCAGAGACATGAGATGGTAGATGAACCCCCTGGTAAGTAAGAGTGAAAGTGAATACAACAGGTGACAAAGATGAGCGGTCCAAAAGTCAAAGAGAAAACCAGTCCTTAAAATGTGATTTGGGAAGCTGTGTTTTAAAGGAAAAGTTTCTGGAAAGCCTGAGTATTTTTTGCTCTCACATTTGAGCATTTTCTGTCTTATGCTTTTAAATTCTCTAACGTTTCTATTTACGTTTTTAGTAATTTTCCTTCAAGTTTTCAGTGAGAACCAATGTCCTCTTCATGGCATATAAGAGACTGCGCAATCTGAATCCTTACTCATTTGTTTTGGAGACACAGAAATATCTGCATAATTTTGAGAAACTCAAATGATTTTTTAAGGTTTTTTTCCATCATGTCTGAAACATGTGAGAAGTGTTTTCTATTGTTTTCTTTTCTTCTTCTTCTTCTTTTTTTTTTGAGACAGAGTCTTGCTGTCTTACTCTGTGGCCCAGGCTGGGGTACAGTGCTACAGTCTCGACTCACTGTAACTTTTGCCTCTTGGGTTTAAGCAGTTCTCCTGTCTCAGCCTCCCAAATAGCTGGGATTACAAGCACATGGCTACCATGCCTGGCTAATTTTTTGTTTCTAGTAGAAATGGGGTTTCACTGTGTTGGCCAGGCTGGTCTCAAACTCCTGCCCTCAGGTGATTTGCTTGCCTTGCCTTCCCAAAGTGCTGGGATTACAGGTGTGAGCGACTATGCCCCGCCAATTTTTTTTTTTTTTTCGTTTTTCTACATATTTTATTTGTTTGTATTTCTATAGTCTTCAAATGTAGTCTTGAAATTATAAAGGGCTGGGTGCAGTGGCTCAAGGGCCGGGCACGGTGACTCACATCTGTAATCCCAGCACTTTGGGAGGCCCAGGCGGACAGATCAGGAGGTCAGATAAAAACTAGAAAGAAGCTTTCTGAGAAACTGCTTAGTGATGTGTGCATTCATCTCACAGAGATAAATCTTTTGATTCAGCAGTTTGGAAACCTAGCTAATGTGGTGAAACCCCATCTCTACTAAAAATACAGAAAATTAGCTGGGTGTGGTGGCACACGCCTGTAATCCCAGCTACTCAGGAGGCTGAGGCAGGAGAATCACTTGAATCGGGGAGGTAGAAGTTACAGTGAGCCAGGATTGTGCCACTGCACTCCAGCCTGGCTATAGAGTGGTACTCCATCTCAAAAAGAAAAAAGAAAATAAAATTATAAAGTATGATATCCTTCTGCTTTGTTTTTTTTTCTCAAGCTTGCTTTGGCTATTTAAAGTATATCATAGTTTCATTTACATTTTAGAATTACATTTTTTATTACTGTGAAAAACAAATGCCACTGTAATTTTGATAGGGAGTCTATTGAATCTATAGATAATTTTGGATAACATGGCACTTTAACAGTATTTATTCTTTCAATTCATAGACATAAAATATTTTCAAATTTATTTATGTCTTTTCTAATATATTTCACTGATATATCTCTCACTGTAAAGATTTTGTACCTCCTTGATTAAATTTGTTCTCAGAAATTTATTTTAATGCTATTGTAAATAAGATTTTTTTTTTTCTCTATTTTATCAGACAGTTTAGATTTATGGAACCCTAACTTGTATGTTAGTTTTATATTTTTCTAATTTACTGAGTGTATTTACAAGTTTTAATGTACTGTTTATGTTTATATATATATAATCGTATGAGCTACAGCTAGCAACTTTTTACTTATGTGTCTTCAATTTCAATTGTTCTTTTTCATTTTTTGACTAATTCTTCTGCCAGTACTTTCAGTGTTATGTTAAACTAGCAGCATTGACAATGGGCACAATATAGTTTTGCATTGGCATCTGTGTATAGAAGGAGAAAACAGCTCAAGTTTTTATAAACTGGTTTCAGAAGGTAAAGATCTTCTTTTGAGGCCAGGCACGGTGGCTCAAGCCTGTAATCCCAGCACTTTGGGAGGCCGAGACGGGCGGATCACGAGGTCAGGAGATCGAGACTATCCTGGCTAATACGGTGAAACCCCATCTCTGCTAAAAAATACAAAAAAAAAACTAGCCGGGTGAGGTGGCGGGCGCCTGTAGTCCCAGCTACTTGGGAGGCTGAGGCAGGAGAATGGCGTAAACCCGGGAGGCGGAGCTTGCAGTGAGCTGAGATCCGGCCACTGCACTCCAGCCTAGACAACAGAGCGAGAGACTGTCTCAAAAAAAAAAAAAAAAAAAAAAAAAAGATCTTCTTTTGTTGGACCCTCAGGGTAATGGGATGCCCTCTGGTTTGTAGTGGAGAGGGCTTTGTCACAAGGCTGCTGGGTCTGCAGTAGGGTCTACCCTTAGTTGGCTTGTCCTAAAAAACTTAGGTAGTTTAAATTCCCATTTTGGACAGACTGAATTTTGACAGAGGATTTTGCTCTGTAGGGCAGACACTAGGGCAGGTTTTTGCAGTAGGGTCTGCATATGGTGGGCCTTATATCAGAATGTGGATGACTGTGGCTTTCAGCGAGTACCAGAAAGGATCTTTCCAGGTCACTGTGTGGGTTTCTATATAGGCAGAACTGACCATAAACTATGGCTTAGTGAGCTGGAACAGAGTCATTGAACTGCTTCAGGGACCACAGTAAAGGCTAAGGTCTGTAGGCCAGCTGACATGGCTATAAGTGGGTATCTTCCTCCCGGCCTCTGGAAAAGCAGAATCTCTCCCAGACTTTGGCTGGGAGGAGTTTGGGATGATTACATAGGAAATTCAGAATTCTAGTGGGACCAAGTTGAGTGGGCCATTTCTTAGTCTGTAGTTAAGAACAGGGATCCTGGGCCGGGCGCGGTGGCTCACGCCTGTAATCCTAGCACTTTGGGAAGCCGAGATGGGTGGATCATGAGGTCAGGAGATCGAGACCATCCTGGCTAACACGGTGAAACCCCATCTCCACTAAAAATACAAAAAATTAGCTGGGTGTGGTGGCGGGCGCCTGTAGTCCCAGCTACTCGGGAGGCTGAGGCAGGAAAATGGCATGAACCCGGGAGGCAGAGCTTGCAGTGAGCCGAGATTGCACCACTGCACTCCTGCCTGGGCGACAGAGCGAGACTCCGTCTCAAAAAAAAAAAAAAAAGAAGGAACAGGGATCCTGTAGTTTGCACCTGAATGAGGGCCTGCCTTCTGAAAAGAAGACTTTTGAATCTTGGGCTTTATCAGAATTCCACAACTCCCTCTCTCTTTGGATCTCAAAGCTCTCAAAGGCACTTATTTTGAGATGGAGTCTTGCTACGTACATAATTCAGGCTGATTTTGAAATCCTAACCTGAAGTAATTCTCTAAACTTAATATACCGTGTATCTTTCGTTACAGGTGTGAGCCATGTTGCCTGGCCATCTCCTAAAGGCATTTTTGTCAGGGATGGCTGACAAATTGTCTTGCTGTGCAGGAGATAACAAAATAGGGTACCTTTTATTCACCCATCTTACTGATTTCACTCCTGCTATACATTTTTATTCTCCATTTTCTATTTCAATTTTGTCTGTAATTTTACGTTTAGAAATTTAGAACAATATGCTAGAATTTACATGTAATGCCTGAAGTAAATTAGATAATTTGTAGGCACTCCATATTTACTAAAACTGTTACTTATAAATTTAGGCTTGATGTAGGAAAAAAGAATTCTATGATTTGCACCCATTTTGTCCAGCCTATATCTAAATAATGTAATTTATTTGCAGATATTTGTTTTATATATCAGACACTCTCTAACTATATTCTGCAATATATGTATTTTTATATATTTAACATTTATATATATTTAGCATTATATATATTTGTGTGTGTGTGTATATATATATAGAGAGAGAGAGAGAGCAATGTAAGGCTATTTTTTTGCTTCTAAAGTTGGATTCCAGCAGTTTCGTTTTGTGTAACAATAGCATATATTGAAAACATAAAATTTCTTTTTTTTTTTTTTTTTTTTTTGAGACAGAGTCTCACTGTGTCGCCCAGCCTGAAGTTCAGTGGTACAATCTCTGCTTACTGCAACCTCTACCTCCCAGGTTCAAGCGATTCTCCTGTCTCAGTCTCCTAAGTAGCTGGGACTATAGGCACACACCACCATGCCCGGCTAATTTTTGTACTTTTAGTAGAGACGAGGTTTCACCATGTTGGCCAGGCTGGTCTTGAACTCCTGACCTCGTGATCCATCCATCTGCCTCGGCCTCCCAAAGTTCTGATACAGATGTGAGCCACTGAGCCTGGCTCAAAATTGTCTTTTTTTTTTTTTTTTTTTTGAGATGGAGTTTTGCTCCTGTTGCCTAGGCTGGAGTGCAATGGTGTGATCTCCATCCACCACAACCTCTGCCTCCCGGGTTCAAGTGATTCTCCTGCTTCAGCCTCCCGAGCAGCTGGGATTACAGGCATGCACCACCACGCCCAGCTAATTTTTGTATTTTTAGTAGAGACGAGGTTTCTCCATGTGGTAGGCTGGTCTCCAACTCCCGACCTCAGGTGATCCACCTGCCTCCCAGAGTACTGGGATTACAAGGCGTGAGCTACCATGCCTGGTGAGATAGTCTTATTTTCACCATGTGTTTAATAATAAATATATATTTCTTTTGTGCGAGAGAAACACTTTCGTGATTTGAAGATAATTTATGTAGAGATTTATAATTCTGTATTTTTTCCAGTTTTTCTTTTAAAAAAATTAATTGTAAAACCACATAAAATAAATTTTACCATCTAAAATCTATTGAAGTGTACATTTCAGGGCCAGGCATGGTGGTGGCTCACACCTTTGATCCCAGGATTTTGGGAGGCCAAGACAGGAGAATTGCTTGAGCCCAAAAGTATGGGACTAGCCTGGGAAACGTATGGAGATTCTCTGTCTACAAAAAATTTTAAAAAATAGCCAGGCATGGTGGTATGCACCTGTGGTCCCAGCTTTTTGGTAGATTAATGGTGCAGGATTACTTTAGCCTGGGAGTTTGAGGCTACAGTGAGCCATAATTGTTCCACTTTACTCAAACTTGGATGACAGTGAGAACCTGTCTCAAAAAAACCTGTACATTTCAGGCATGGTTAGTATATTTGTATTCATCTTGTGAAACTAAAACTCAATACCTATTAAGTAACAACTGCCCATTTTATCCTCTCTCCAGTCTTTGACAAACACCGTTGCACTTTCAGTGTAACTAATTAAGATATCTCATATAAGTGGAGTCATATAGTATCCATCATTTTGTTACTGGCTTACTTCAGGTGACATAATATTCTCAAAGTTTTATCTTAAAATGTGACAAGATTTATTTAAGGCTGAATAATCCATTTGTGTGTGTATGTGTGTGTGAGTGTGTGTGTGTGTGTGTGTATGTACATATACTTTTTTTTTTTTTTTTCAGATGGAGTCTCACTTTGTCACCCAGGTTGGAGTGCAGTAGCACTATCTCGGCTCACTGCAACCTCTGCCTCCTGGGTTCAAGTGATTCTCCTACCTCAGCCTCCTATGTAGCTGGGACCAGAGGCACATGCCACCACACCCAGCTAATTTTTGTATTTTTAATAGAGAAGGGGTTTCACCATGTTGGCCAGGCTGACCTCAGGTAATCTGCCCAAACTCCTGATCTCAGGTAATCTGCCCACCTTAGCCTCCCAAAGTGCTAGGATTATAGGCGTGAACTGCTAATGGGATTTTTATAGAGATTATGTTGAATTTGTTCACCACTTTTGGTTGCATTGACATTTTTGAAAAATTAAGTGTTTTGGCCCTTGAGCCAAGAATATGTTGAAGACTGTGTTTTATTTTGACATATTTTTCAATTTGCCAATTTTATTTTTGCTTTTAATTTTTTGTTTTATTCACTTTTGGTCAGAAAATGTTTATAATTTTTATCTTCCTAAATTTATTTATTGTTGCTGTTTGAGAGAAGATTTTACTGTGTCACTCAGGCTGGAGTGCAATGGCATAATTTTGGCTCACTGCAGCCATAACCTCCCAGGCTCAAGTGATCATTTTACCTCAGTCTCCCAAGTAGCTGGCACTACAGACGTGTCATGGCTACTACCATGCCTGGCTAATTTTTTGATTATTTGTAGGAACAGTGTCTTGCTATGTTGCCCAGACTGCTGTCAAATTTCTGGCCCAGCTGGGTCTTCCAAAGTGTTGAGATTGTAGGCATGAGCCACTGCACCTAACCAGCATTCTTAAATTTAATAAGACTTGGTTTGTGTCCTAACAGAATACACCAGGTGCAAGTAAGAATATTGTGTATTCTCTTGATTTTGATTTAAAAGGTTTGTACAGGTCTCTTAAGCCTATTTGGTCTGTGATGTGGCTTGGATGTCTATGTTCTCCAAACCTCGTATTGCAATGTAATCATCATTGTTGATTTGGGTCCTGATGGAAGGTGAATATGGGACTGGGAGGTGCTTAGGTCATGAGGGAAAGTTCCTCATGAATAGCTTCGCACTATCCTCTTGATAATCAGTAAGTTTAAACTCTGTTAATTCAAGTAAGAGCTGGTTCATTTAAAAAAAAAAAAAAAGAAACCTGGCTTCTTTATCACACTTGCTTTGTATCTTACCATGTGATGTGTTCAGTTAATCTGTGCATTCCACTATGATTGTAGGCTTCCTGAGACCCTTGCCAGAAGCAGATGCTGGCACACACTTTTTGTACAATCTGCCAAACTGTGAGCCAAATAAACCTTTTTTCTTTATAAATTATTCACTCTCAGGTATTCCTCTATATGTAAGTAATTGAAGTTTGCAATTTACTTTTTTTTTTATGAGACAGAGTCTTGCTTTGTCACTCAGACTGGAGTGTAATGGTGCGATTTTGGCTCACTGCAACGTTAGCCTCCCGAGTTCAAGCAATTCTCCTGCCTCAGCCTCCCAATTAGCTGGGACTACAGGCTCCCACCACCATGCCCAGCTAATTTTTTTTTGTATTCTTAGTAGAGACTGTGTTTCACTATATTGGCCAGGCTGGTCTTGAACTCCTGACCTCGTGATCCGCCCGCCTCAGCCTCCCAAAGTGCTGGGAGTATGGGTGTGAGTCACCACCCCTGGCTGCAATTTACTTCTAAAAACATTACGTTATATTGGGGAGTAGAAAAAGCTGTGTTGGGTAAATGTGACAGAATTTTGTTTTTCTATGTGGCTCTTTGCCTTGTGCTTACCTGGGGCAATGCATACACTTACTTATGGCCTGTGGTGCCATCTTGCTTATGTAGTTTGTGTAATTTTATAAGTTAGGTTTGGAAAGTATATTTATCTGAGTCTGTAAAGTAATGTGTTATTTTTATTTCTTTCAGTAATGTGTTCTCATTTTGCCCAAGAGTTTTGGCCAGAGCAGAACATAAAGGATTCTTTTGAAAAAGTGGCACTGAGAGGATATGAAAAATGTGGAAATGATAATCTTCAGTTAAAAGGCTGTAAAAGTGTGGATGAATGTAAGGTGTACAAAGGAGGTTATAATGGACTTAACCAATGTTTACCAGCTACGCAGAGCAAAATGTTTCAATGTGATAAATATGTGAAAGTCTTTAATAAATTTTCACATTCAGATAGACATAAGATAAAACATGTGGAAAATAAACCTTTCAAATGTAAAGAATGTGGCAAATCATTTTGCATTCTTTCACACCTAACTCAACGTAAAAGAAATTATACCAAGGTGAATTTCTGCAAATGTGAAGAATGTGAAAAAGCTTTTAACCAATTTTCAAAGTTTACTAAACATAAAAGAATTTATACTTGTGAGAAACTCTACAGATGTCAAGAATGTGACAAAACTTTTAACCAATTCTCAAACCTGACTGAATATAAAAAAGATTATACTCGAGAGAAACCATATAAATGTGAAGAATGTGGCAAAGCCTTTAACCAGTCCTCACACCTTACTACACATAAGATAATTCATACAGGAGAGAAACCCTACAAATGTGAAGAATGTGGCAAAGCCTTTAACCAGTTCTCAAATCTTACTACACATAAAAAAATTCATACTGGAGAGCAACCCTACATATGTGAAGAATGTGGCAAGGCTTTTACCCAATCCTCAACCCTTACTACACATAAGAGGATTCATACTGGAGAGAAACCCTACAAATGTGAAGAATGTGGAAAAGCTTTTAACCGATCCTCAAAACTTACTGAACATAAAAACATTCATACTGGAGAGCAACCCTACAAATGTGAAGAATGTGGCAAAGCTTTTAACCGATCCTCAAATCTTACAGAACATAGGAAAATTCATACTGAAGAGAAACCCTACAAATGTAAAGAATGTGGCAAAGCTTTTAAACACTCCTCAGCCCTTACTACACATAAGAGAATTCACACTGGAGAGAAGCCCTACAAATGTGAAGAATGTGGCAAAGCTTTTAACCGATCCTCAAAACTTACTGAACATAAGAAACTTCATACTGGAAAGAAACCCTACAAATGTGAAGAATGTGGCAAAGCTTTTATCCAGTCCTCAAAACTTACTGAACATAAGAAAATTCATTCTGGAGAGATACCCTACAAGTGTGAAGAATGTGGCAAAGCTTTTAAACACTCCTCATCCCTTACTACACATAAGAGAATTCATACTGGGGAGAAACCCTACAAATGTGAAGAATGTGGCAAAGCTTTTAGCCGATCCTCAAAACTTACTGAACATAAGATAATTCATACTGGAGAGAAACCCTATAAATGTGAGAGATGTGACAAAGCTTTTAACCAATCTGCAAACCTTACTAAACATAAAAAAATTCATACTGGAGAGAAACTCTACAAAACTGGAAGGTGTGACAATGCTTTTGACAACGCCTCAAACTTTTCTAAATATAAAGGAAATCATACTGGTGAAAAATTCTAGAAATGTAAAGAATGTGTCAAAGATTTTAAATGGTTTTCACACTTCATTGTAAGATAATTCATACTGGAGAAAACTACAAGTGTGAAGAATTTGGCAATACTGTTAATTAAGGCTCAAACCTTATTGCACAGGAAAGCATTTATACTTAAGAAAAATTGTACAGATATAAAGAATGTAAAGTAGCCATTAATATCTGTTGACATCCTAATATCAGAATGTTGGTACTTAATAAAAGCATTATAAATGCAATTACTGTCTAAAGATTTTAAGAAAATATAAGCCATTAAAGTGAAGAAGAGTATTCATTTTGAAGACAAAGGTTACAAACATAAAGAGGGTTGTAGTACATGTACTGGTATCACAAATCTTACCATACACATTTTGTTCTAGAGAAAAACAAGCAGTTGCTCAAACTTTTTTCAACATCAGGGAACCTATATGGGAGAAAAACTCTGCAAATGTAGTACATTTAGAAAAGCATATTTTTTCAAAATCTGTAGTTTAGAAAACATCATAGAGTTAATACTAAAATATGTTTTTGTAGGCCAGGCATGGTGGCTCACGCCTGTAATCCCAGCACTTTGGGAGGCCAAAGTGGGTGGATCACCTGAGGTCAGGTCGAGACCAGCCTGGCCAACATGGCAAAACCCTGTCTCTACTAAAAATACAAAAATTAACCAGGCATGGTGGTGGGTGCCTGTAACCCCAGCTACTCAGGAGGCTGAGGCAGGAGAATCACTTGAACCAGGGAGGCAGAGGTTGCAGTGAGCCAAGATCGCGCCATTGCACTCTAGCCTGGGTGACGAGTGAAACTCTGTCTCTCTGTCTCTCTCTCTCTCTCTCTCTCTCTCTCTCTCTCTCTCTCTATATATATATATATATATATATATATATGTATGTATTTTTTTGCAGATGTAAATGTAAAACTATTCTAAAATTAAGTCTATGTAAATATCAGGTAACTCACAGTAGAAATATCTAAGGCACTTCAGACATTACAGTAAATCAGTGCTGAGTATAAAAAATAATCCAGAACTAGAGGTGGTAGATAAATTATTTGTGTATAACTTTAAAAGATGTAAAAAATTTCTTGAAAAGTTATAATTACATTGAAAGTATACTTTTTTCCTTAAAAAATAGAGATTGTTTGCAACATGAATAATGTTGTAATTCAACTCTCAAATTACTTCTTGCTCTTTCTTCATTTGTATTCACATATAAAAACTTGTGACTAATTGTTGCTACATCAGAGATATAATTTTTTTTTATTAGGTGGGCGTTATGATCTTTGTGGAAGGGTAAGAATGTTAAAATGTAAGACATGATAAAAATCTAAGTGGAGAGGCTCTTTATTAATATAAGTGACACATGAAGTAGGTGTTCAGAGTAATCTGCATTATAGTGAGAAAACATTTTAAATTTTAGTTAAAATTAGTAAATTACTAATTGTACTTTTATGTAATAAAATGTACATTCTTAAAATTTTAAATTATGTGTGAACAATATTTTATTAAAATTTTATTTAACATGTTTATAAAATTGTGCATTTAATAAAGTTATTATGCCACTAGTTTTAACCTATTTCACCTTACTCAAGGGTGTAGGCAAAAGATGGTACCATACTCTTTGGTAACATAATGGACTAACATTTCTAGTAATCCCCTTTGCCAGTGACTTTAAACTGCAAGGAAGTTAAAGATTATTGTTCCCATAGGTTAAATATTTATTTCTTATTTAAATTTATACTTTTTAATTTTTGTGGATACATTGTGTATATGCCATATATAGCATATTTTGATACAGACATATAATATGTAATAATTACATCAGGGAAAATTAAGTATCCATCATCTCCAGCATTTATCCTTTGTATTATAAACCAACTCTACAGTTTTAGTTTTTTTTAATGTACGATTGTTATTGACTACAGAGCTATTTTTATGGTTATACTAAAAATTGTATAGAAGTGTAAATAAAGTCCATACATTGAGTCCTAAATAAACATTAAAATGTTATATATTTTTGAACATGTGGCTTCTCTGCCTGCAAACACATACAGTTTTGATTTACATAAAGTTAAGTATATACATACATTTAAGTTAAACCCTAGGTGTAAGAAAATTATGGAGTAAGTAGGCATGTTTGTGTGAATATAAATTCGTACCTATTTTCAGAAGAAAAGAGCAATATTGGAACAAAACATTTTAGTAAGTTAATTTACTAGAAAACTATAAACCTCAAAAATGCTGAAAGCAAATCTATACTCTTTCTACTGAATTACTGTAAAATAGTATGGCTTACCAATTCAAAATCTGCTTATGCAAATTTTGCTTTTGCTTGATTGGTACTCATGCTAGGCCCACTTTTTTTGTTGTTTCTTGTAATTTTTTTCTTTTATAGTGTATGAGGTTTTCATTATGTGAAGTGGTCAAAGATGTACCCTATTTTTATAAAATTTAGTAGGGCACACAAAATAATTTTAGATGTAATGACACGATTAGTGTATTGTTTCATTGAAATTAAAACTTTCTATTTTGTTCTTTTAATTGAAGAACCTTATGTAAGCCTACTTTAGTTATTATTCCTTTCACTTTTTATAATTGACAGAAGTAAATTTATTTGTTGATTGAGCCAGTTCAGGTATTGGGGGAACACGCCCCCAGTATTTCAATATAGGTTCTTTCTGTTTTCCATAAGTGTCAGCCGGCTGAGAAAGAGAGACAGTACAAAGAGAGGAATTTTATAGCTGGGCCGCCAGGGGTGACGTCACATATCAGTAGGACCGTGATGCCCGCCTGAGCAGCAAGTCTTTATTAAGGGTTTCAAAAGGGGAGGGTGTGTAAGAACAGAGAGTAGGTAAAAAGATCACATGCTTCAAAGAGCAAAAACACTGATAAGGGTCTAACAAAGATCACATGTTTCTGAGGGAACAAGGCAATGGGCAAAAGCAGAACCACTGATAAGGGTCCAACAAAGATCACAGGGCAAAGGGCAAAAGCAGAACCACTGATAAGGGTCTATGTTCAGCAGTGCACGTGTTGTCTTGATAAACATCTTAACAGAGAACAGGGTTCGAGAGCAGAGAACCAGTCTGACCACAAATTTACCAGGGTTGAGTTTTCCCAACCCTAGTAAGCCTAAGGGTTCTGCAGGATACCAGGGCTTATCTCAGTCCTTAACTGCACAAGACAGACATTCCCAGAGTGGCCGTTTATAGACTTCCCCCCAGGAACGCATTCTTTTCCCAGGGTATTAATATTCCTTGTTAGGAAAATAATTTAACGATATATTTCTTACTTGCACGTCCATTTATAGGCCCTCTGCAAGAAAAAAAAAAATATGACTCTTTTTACCCAACCCCGCAGGCAGTCAGACCTTGTGGTTGTCTTCCCTTGTTCCATAAAAATTGCTATTATTCTGTTCTTTTTCAAGGTGCACTGATTTCATATTGTTCAAACGCACGTTTTACAATCAATTTGTACAGTTAACACAATTATCACAGTGGCCCTGAGGTGATGTGCATCCTCAGCTTACGAAGATAGCAGGATTAAGAGATTAAAGAGAGGCATAAGAAATTACAAAAGTATTATTTGAGAACTGATAAATGTCCATATTAAGATGAAATCTAAACAATTTATGTTCCTCTGCCACGGCTCCAGCTGGTCCCTCTGTTCGGGGTCCCTGACTTCCCATAACATTCAGGTAAGTACTAAGGAGGCTTCATAAGTCATGAGGATGTTTTAATATATAAATGTAGCAAAAAACATGACAGTGCTTGCTGAGTGACAGATGTTTTATAATCTATAAATATTCCTGCTAGAGTTAGTTTGTAACTTTAAGTCAGAGATGTAAAATATAAATGATAAAGGAAAAACATTGATTATGTGGAGAGGATCTTTTTTTAGGCAGCAAACTGGAATCTTGCTGAATATGAAGCAAAATTCTGCTTCTTTTATTTTCCAGTTATCTTCATTTTTGTCTTATGTGTTTTTCAACTATGTATGGCATCACAACCCTTCTTTTTTTTTTTCTCTTTTACAGCTACAATTTTCTCACTTTTTTAAAATGCCATATCATTTCACATGCTACTTTGTAGGTTTTGATGAGAAAGTTGGTATTTTTAATACACTTGAAAAACTGTTTTTTTGGCCAGGTGCGGTGGCTCACACCTGTAATCCCAGCACTTTGGGAGGCCGAGGTGGGCAGATCATGAGGTCAGGAGTTTGAGACCAGCCTGGCCAATATGGTGAAACCCTGTCTCTACTAAAGATACAAAATAGCCAGGCAGGGTGGCATGTGCCTGTAATCCCAGCTACTCAGGAGGCTGGGGCAGGACAATCGCTTGAACCCAGGAGGCAGAGGTAGCAGTGAGCCGAGATTGTGCCATTGCACTCCAGCCTAGGCGACAAGGCGAGACTCTGTCGCAAAAAAAAGAAAGAAAAATTAATTTTAACTGGAGAGTTTGCTTATCAATGTAAGTGTTTTGTTTTTTTGAGAAGGAGTCTCGCTCTGTCACCAGGCTGGAGTGCAGTGGCACGATCTTGACTTGCTGCAACCTTCACCTCCCTAGTTCAAGCGATTCTCCTGCCTCAGCCTCCCAAGTAGCTGTGACTATAGGCATGCACCACCACGCCTAGCTAAGTTTTGTCTTTTTAGGAGAGATGGGGTTTCACCATGTTGGCCCGGATGGTCTCGATCTCTTAACCTCATGATTTGCCTGCCTCAGCCTCCCAAAAGTGCTGGGATTACAGGCACGAGCCACCATGCCCAGCCCAAACACCTGCCTTTTTAGTGTCTTTCATACCATTACCATCTGTAATAAATAAATGTGTATTTATTTTGTAAAGCATTACATTTTGAAGTATATATACATTGTCAAATGCTTAATTTTGTTTAATGCTTCACATAGTTAACTTTTTTTGTGGTGAAAGCACATGATACTGTCTTATTTTTTTTAAAAAATGCAAATACATTATTAACTGTAGTCACTATGCTGTAGAACATATTGTTTGAACTTATTTCTCCTGCCCAGCTATAATTATGTATTATTCAATAGATACATTTTCAAGGTTCCCTTTCTGAATACCTTGGCATCTGGTGGTCACTATGTTACTCTCTACTTCAATGAGATTAAGTTTTTTAGAATCCATCTGTAAGTGAAATTATAAAATAATAATCTCTATGCCTTACTTCAACTAATGTCCTCCAGATTAATCATGTAATTGAAAACAATATTTTCTTTTTTAAAGATGAATAGTATTTCATTGTGTATATATACCACATTGTCTTTATGTACTAATTATATGTTGAACCATTGATTTTATGTTTTGGCCATTATGAAGAGTGTTGCAAACAACACAGAGTTGCAAATGTTTCTTCATTCCGATTTTGTTTTGGATATGTATCCAATATTGCACTTGTTGCATTTGATAGTTTGATTTTAAATTTTTTGAGATATCTCTCTTTTGCTTTTCATAATGGCTATCCTCCTTTGCATTCAACCCAACAATGTGCAAGCATTCCCTTTTCTGCACAGCTTTACAAACACTTTTTCTTTTTAATAAGAGTCATTCTAACAGGAGTGAGTTGATAGCTCATAGTAATTTTTTTTTTGCTTTCCTTTTCTGATAATTGATATTGAGCATTTTTTATTTATAGTTTGGCAATATGTATGTCTTGAAAAATATTCAAATATTTTGCACATTTTAAAGTTTTTTTGTGGTGTAGTAATTTTAGTGTACAACAAAAAACTTGTCGCATGTATGATTTGCCTGTATTTTCTCTGATTCTTTAGTTGTCTAATCCTGTTAATTTTATGAGAATTGTGTGCAGCAACTTTTTAATTTGAAGTAATATGACTCATCTGTTTTTCCTTTATTTTCCTGGGGTTTTGAGATTACAACAAAAAAGTCACCATCCAGATGAATGTTACAGGGCTTTCACCCTATATTTTTTGTAGTAATTCCAGTTTCAAGCCTTACAGTAAGTATCTAATTCATTTTGAATTAATTTATATATATGATGTGAGATACAGATCTTGTTTTATTGCTCTTCATGTGGCTATATAGTTTTCTCAACACCATTTGTTGAAGAAACTGTCCTTTCCCTAAGAAATTGTCACCTATTTCTAAAATCACTTAGCTATAAATGCATGAATATATTTCTGCTCTCTTCTGCTTCATTTGTGTGTGTGTTTATTTTTATTCAAGTACCATACCATTTTGGTTACTATAGCTTTGTAGTATATTTCTAAGTCAGGTAGGGTGATAATTTCAGTCTTTTTTTTTTTTTCTTGATTGTTTTGGCTATTTCTTGCGGGAAGTCAGGGACCCTGAATGGAGGGACCGGCTGAAGCTGTGGCAGAAGAACATAAATTGTGAAGATTTCATGGACATTTATTAGTTCCCCAAATTAATATTTTTATAATTTATTATGCCTGTCTTTACTGCAATCTCTGAACATAAATTGTGAAGATTTCATGGACACTTATCACTTCCCCAATCAATACCCTTGTGATATCCTATGTCTATCTTTAATCTCTTAATCCCATCATCTTCGCAAACTGAGGAGGATTAATGTCACCTCAGGACTCTGAGATGATTGCGTTAACTGCACAAATTGTAGAGCATGTGTGTTTGAACAATATGAAATCTGGATATCTTGAAAAAAGAAAAGGACAACAGCGATGTTTAGGGAACAAGGGAGGCAACCTTGAACTGGCCGCTGGTGAACCTGACAGAAAAAAGCCATATTTCTCTTCTTTCAAATGCAAGTAGGAGAAATATTGCTGAATTCTTTTTCTCAGCAAGGAACATCCCTGAGAAAGAGAATGCGCCCTGAGGGTAGGTCTATGAACAGCCCCCTAAGGGTGGCTGCCTTTTACGGTGGAAGCCAAAGGGATGAAATAAGCCCCGGTCTTTTTTTTTTTTTTTTTTTTTTTTTTTTTTTTTTTTTTGAGACGGAGTCTCGCTGTGTCGCCCAGGCTGGAGTGCAGTGGCGCAATCTCGGCTCACTGCAAGCTCCGCCTCCCGGGTTCACGCCATTCTCCTGCCTCAGCCTCCGAGTAGCTGGGACTACAGGCGCCCGCCACCTCGCCCGGCTAGTTTTTTGTATTTTTAGTAGAGACGGGGTTTCACCATGTTAGCCAGGATGGTCTCGATCTCCTGACCTCGTGATCCACCCGCCTCGGCCTCCCAAAGTGCTGGGATTACAGGATTGAGCCACCGCGCCCGCCAGCCCCGGTCTTCTGTAGTGCTCCCAGGCTTATTAGGATGAGGAAAATTCCCGCCTAATAAATTTTGGTCAGACAGGTTGCTTTCAAACCCTGTCTCCTGATAAGATGTTATCAATGACAATGCGTGCCCAAAACTTCATTAGCAATTTTAATTTTACCTCATCCTGTGGTCCTGTGATCTCGCCCTGCCTCCACTTGCTTTGTGATATTTTCTTGCCTTGTGAAATATGTGATCTCTGTGACCCACACCCTATTCATACAGTCCCTCCCCTCATGAAAATCACTAATAAAAACTTGCTAGCTTTACGGCTCGGAACGTGACGACGTGTGATGTCTCCCCTGGACACACAACTTTAAAATTTCTCTCTCTTGTACTCTTTCCCTTTATTTCTCAAACCAGCCAAGACACTTAGGGAAATAGAAAAGAACCCACGATAAATATCGGGGGTGGGGTTCCTCCGATAGCTATTCAGGTGTTTTGGGGTACCATGTAAATTTTAGATGCATATTTAAAATTTTCTATTAAGGCCAGGCGCGGTGGCTCATGCCGGTAATTCCAGCACTTTGGGAGGCCGAGGTGGGCGGATCACGAGGTCAGGATATCCAGACCATCCTGGCTAACACAGTGAAAACCCGTCTCTACTAAAAATACATAAAAAATTAGCCGGGCTTAGTGGCAGGCACCTGTAGTCCTAGCTAGTCGGGAGGCTGAGGAAGGAGAATGGCATGAACCTGGGAGCTGGAGCTTGCAGTGAGCCGAGATTGTGCCACTGCACTCCAGCCTGGGTGAGAGCGCAAGACTCCACATCAAAAAAAAAAAAAAAAAAAAAAAAAAAAAAAAAAAAAAAAAAAAAATCTCTATTTACTGTGTCATTGGTACTTTGATAGTTTTTTGCAATTATTTGTAATTTTTTCATTATATTATATATATATAAATTTTTCATTTATATTATATATATTATATAATAAATGTATTATTTATTTCCTTTAAGGTTCTTTGTTCTATAATGTAACATGTTTCAACTTTTTAGTTAAATTCAATTCAAAGTCTAGTAACTACAGTTATTATAGATGGGATTGGTTTTTAATTTCATTTTCAGATAGAGGGTTGCCCAACGGCTGCCTTGTCCAGAGAGGCCAGCGTTCCAGGGACCGGGAAGCCTGGCATCTCCCCTTCCCGGCTTCCTCTTCAAGCTTCTGCCTTGGTGCAACTTCATTTCTCAGAGAAGCGCCGCGAAAAGGTACAAGCCTCTCCTCTGAGGCGGGTCTGCTCCTCTCCTGCAGGGCGATGAGCTCCTCTGGGGCTTTTGTCCCTGGCTGGACTGTGGTTATCTTGATCCCAGGAGGGGGTCCGATCGGCAAGGGTAACGAGATTTCTCCACTGCTGCTGGGGAAGACGCATCTCCTCAGGCGGTCGTGGCCCTCAGGGAACCCGAGTGGAAGGGCGGAGAAAACCACTGACGAGCCCGCCGCAAGACCCAGGCACAGAGGCAGAAGAAAGAGGCTCGGCAGAGCCAGGCCGACACGCAAGAAGTCGCCTTTGGGCCCACCGGGCGCATCCGTCCGAACGCACCCACGCACACGGGCAGGCACACACAAACCGGCAGAAAGAGGGAAAGACACACAGAGAGTGAGGGCCAGAGAGACAAGAGAGAATGGGAGAGACGCAGACACACACAGTCACACGGCAGCAGCGGCACAGAAACGCAGCCCCCGCAGGCACAGAGCCCCCCCACCCCGACGCTGCAGGCTTCTGCTCCGGGCGTGAAGGCCCCTGGGGGGGGTGGAGAGAGCAGCCCACGGACAGGCGGGCGGAACGGTCGTGGAGATCACGGGGGCAAGACTTTTGGGGAGACTCACCCCAACACCGTCCGGGCAGGCCTGATGCTGCGACCACGCGCCTCTTCCCCCGGACTCCGCCTGCGGTTTTGTCCTCCTGGCCGGCGCCTTGCGACTCCCGGCGACCGTCCGGAGACGTTCCTGTCGACCCCGTGGAGAGGTGAGGCAGGAGCCCCGCAGCCCCGACACCCAAGCACCGGCACGGAGGGCTCCTGCTTTGCCAAGCCTCAGGGGGCTGGTTTCTAAGACAACCGTGGGAACCGCTGTGACGCCAGCGGCCGCTCGCGCCTCGCGCATGCGCACTGGCCCTGCCGCGCCGGGCCCACCCGCGCTCCCCACCTGGAAGTCAGGCTGCGGCCCCTTTAAACAACGGCGGCTGCGCGGGGCGACGGGCCGGGGATGGGGTGGGCGGGGACGTGTGCGCGGAGGGGCACGGGGAAGCGGGGAGGGGGGGGTGGGGGTCGCTGGGGGCTGCCGCCGCAGCCCTGGCGGCGGGCGGATCCGGGCCCCAGCAGGGGGCGGCGTGGGAGACGGGGCCGCCGGCATCCCAGTAGCAAGATCCCCGGAGTCCTGTCTTCAGGACCTCCTGGAGCCGACTTCCACCGGTGGAGGGGGAGCTTCAGGGCCTCTGCTGGGGTCTCAGGACTCCTCTTGAGATGGGATTTTGGACCCCTCCGGGTGAGAAAGGATGGGCTCGCCATCATGGGCTGAGGCAGGCAGGGCCTCCCTGCAGCACAGAATCATCCCCTGGGCCTTAAGGCGTGGTGCCAGCCGAAAATTCACTGACCCACGAGCCCTGGGCCTCCCTCCCCCTCTGAAAGAGCGGCGGCCTAGCCCCGCTTGCAAAAGCCCCGGGGCTCCTGCAAGCTGCCTCTGCTTTCCAGGACACGCGCAAACAGGGACGGGGCGGTTCCCCCGCGGAGCCAATGGCCCCACGCGTGGCACTGGCCGATCCCCGAGCAGACGACGTGAATGCGTGTCAGCCCGGGCCTACGGGGCAACGGCGAAACCAACGGCGGAGTCCAGGCCTGTGCCCGGGTGGAAGAGGGTCCCAAGGGACCTGTCCGTGGATTCCAAGGGAAATCAAAGAACGCCTGGGATCCAGGAGGGGGCCAGAAGATTCAGGGAGTCAGTCCACCCGCTCAGAGGAGCAGAGGAGAGGCTGTCCCTCAAGAACGAGAGGGGAAGTGCAGAGGGGAAGTGCCGCACCGCCTGTCCAAGAAGACAAGGCCAGTCACGGTCGCCTACCGCTCATGCGAGGCAGGCCACCCAGCCATGAGGAGAAACAGGGAGAGCAGGACAGCTTCCCTGCCGGAGACACGTATGGGAGCCAAGAGCTCCAGGGTCAAGGAACCTGGCCAAGCAAGCAGAAACAGGTTTGGAGAGAGAAACCGTCACCACACGGATGTCCGAGGAGTGTCTCCCTGACGGACTGGAAAGCGATCTGTGTCCGAGACATTCGGCCAGACCGAGAAGCGTGTAGGCCCCGGAGAGACAGGGGAGACAGAGCAAGAGGGAGGACAGAGCAGAGGCCGGAGCCCAGGCCGGATACTGCCCGCTGCCACCGCCGCGGGCCTAAGGGGAGGGTTGCCCAACGGCTGCCTTGTCCAGAGAGGCCAGCGTTCCAGGGACCGGGAGGCCTGGCATCTCCCCTTCCCGGCTTCCTCTTCAAGCTTCTGCCTTGGTGCCACTTCATTTCTCAGAGAAGCGCCGTGAAAAGGTACAAGCCTCTCCTCTGAGGCGGGTCTGCTCCTCTCCTGCAGGGCGATGAGCTCCTCTGGGGCTTTTGTCCCTGGCTGGACTGTGGTTATCTTGATCCCAGGAAGGGGTCCGATCGGCAAGGGTAAGGAGATTTCTCCACTGCTGCTGGGGAAGGCGCATCTCCTCACGCGGTCGTGGCCCTCAGGGACCCCGAGCGGAAGGGCGGCGAAAACCACTGACGAGCCCGCCGCAAGACCCAGGCACAGAGGCAGAAGAAAGAGGCTCGGCAGAGCCAGGCCGACACGCAAGAAGTCGCCTTTGGGCGCACCGGGCGCATTCCTCCGGGCGCATTCGTCCGAACGCACCCACGCACACGGGCAGGCACACACAAACCGGCAGAAAGAGGGAAAGACACACAGAGAGTGAGGGCCAGAGAGACAAGAGAGAATGGGAGAGACGCAGACACACACAGTCCCTCGGCAGCAGCGGCACAGAAACGCAGCCCCCGCAGGCACACAGCCCCCCCCCGACGCTGCAGGCTTCTGCTCCGGGCGTGAAGGCCCCTCGGGGGGGTGGAGAGAGCAGCCCACGGACAGGCGGGCGGAACGGTTGTGGAGATCACGGGGGCAAGACTTTTGGGGAGACTCACCCCAACACCGTCCGGGCAGGCCTGATGCTGGGACCAGGCGCCTCTTCCCCCGGACTCCGCCTGCGGTTTTGTCCTCCTGGCCGGCGCCTTGCGACTCCCGGCGTCCGTCCGGAGACGTTCCTGTCGACCCCGTGGAGAGGTGAGGCAGGAGCCCCGCAGCCCCGACACCCAAGCACCGGCACGGAGGGCTCCTGCTTTGCCAAGCCTCAGGGGGCTGGTTTCTAAGACAACCGTGGGAACCGCTGTGACGCCAGCGGCCGCTCGCGCCTCGCGCATGCGCACTGGCCCTGCCGCGCCGGGCCCACTCGCCCTCCCCACCTGGAAGTCAGGCTGCGGCCCCTTTAAACAACGGCGGCTGCGCGGGGCGCCGGGGCCGGGGATGGGGTGGGCGGGGACGTGTGCGCGGAGGGGCACGGGGAAGCGGGGAGGGGGGGGGTGGGGTTCGCTGGGTGCTGCCGCCTCAGCCCTGGCGGCGGCCGGATCCGGGCCCCAGCAGGGGGCGGCGTGGGAGAAGGGGCCGCGGGCATCCCAGTAGCAAGATCCCCGGAGTCCTGTCTTCAGGACCTCCTGGAGCCGACTTCCACCGGTGGAGGGGGAGCTTCAGGGTCTCTGCTGGGGTCTCAGGACTCCTCTTGAGATGGGATTTTGGACCCCTCCGGGTGAGAAAGGATGGGCTCGCCATCACGGGCTGAGGCAGGCGGAGCCTCCCTGCAGCACAGAATCATCCCCTGGGCCTTAAGGCGTGGTGCCAGCCGAAAATTCACTGACCCACGAGCCCTGGGCCTCCCTCCCCCTCTGAAAGAGCGGCGGCCTAGCCCCGCTTGCAAAAGCCCCGGGGCTCCTGCAAGCTGCCTCTGCTTTCCAGGACAGGCGCAAACAGGGACGGGGCGGTTCCGCCGCGGAGCCCATGGCCCCACGCGTGGCACTGGCCGATCCCCGAGCGGACGACGGACCTGAATGCGTGTTAGCCCGGGCCTATGGGGCCACGGCGAAACCAACGGCGGAGTCCAGGCCTGTGCCCGGGTGGAAGAGGGTCCCAAGGGACCTGTCCGTGGATTCCAAGGGAAATCAAAAAACGCCTGGGATCCAGGAGGGGGCCAGAAGATTCAGGGAGTCAGTCCACCTGCTCAGAGGAGCAGAGGAGAGGCTGTCCCTCAAGAACGAGAGGGGAAGTGCAGAGGGGAAGTGCCGCACCGCCTGTCCAAGAAGACAAGGCCAGTCACGGTCGCCTACCGCTCATGCGAGGCAGGCCACCCAGCCATGAGGAGAAACAGGGAGAGCAAGACAGCTTCCCTGCCGGAGACACGTACGGGAGCCAAGAGCTCCAGGGTCAAGGAACCTGGCCAAGCAAGCAGAAACAGGTTTGGAGAGAGAAACCGTCACCACACGGATGTCCGAGGAGTGTCTCCCTGACGGACTGGGAAGCGATCTGTGTCCGAGACATTCAGCCAGACCGAGAAGCGTGTAGGCCCCCGAGAGACAGGGGAGACAGAGCAAGAGGCAGGGCAGAGCAGAGGCCGGAGCCCAGGCCGGATACTGCCCACTGCCACCGCCGCGGGCCTAAGGGGAGGGTTCCCCAACGGCTGCCTTGTCCAGAGAGGCCACCGTTCCAGGGACCGGGAGGCCTGGCATCTCCCCTTCCCGGCTTCCTCTTCAAGCTTCTGCCTTGGTGCAACTTCATTTCTCAGAGAAACGCCGTGAAAAGGTACAAGCCTCTCCTCTGAGGCGGGTCTGCTCCTCTCCTGCAGGGCGATGAGCTCCTCTGGGGCTTTTGTCCCTGGCTGGACTGTGGTTATCTTGATCACAGGAGGGGGGCCGATCGGCAAGGGTAAGGAGATTTCTCCACTGCTGCTGGGGAAGGCGCATCTCCTCACGCGGTCGTGGCCCTCAGGGACCCCGAGCGGAAGGGCGGCGAAAACCACTGACGAGCCCGCCGCAAGACCCAGGCACAGAGGCAGAAGAAAGAGGCTCGGCAGAGCCAGGCCGACACGCAAGAAGTCGCCTTTGGGCGCACCGGGCGCATTTGTCCGGGCGCATTCGTCGGAACGCACCCACGCACACGGGCAGGCACACACAAACCGGCAGAAAGAGGGAAAGACACACAGAGAGTGAGGGCCAGAGACAAGAGAGAATGGGAGAGACGCAGACACACACTGTCACACGGCAGCAGCGGCACAGAAACGCAGCCCCCGCAGGCACACAGACCCCCCGACGCTGCAGGCTTCTGCTCCGGGCGTGAAGGCCCCTGGGTGGGTGGAGAGAGCAGCCCACGGACAGGCGGGCGGAACGGTTGTGGAGATCACGGGGGCAAGACTTTTGGGGAGACTCACCCCAACACCGTCCGGGCAGGCCTGATGCTGGGACCACGCGCCTCTTCCCCCGGACTCCGCCTGCGGTTTTGTCCGCCTGACCGGCGCCTTGCGACTCCCGGCGTCCGTCCGGAGACGTTCCTGTCGACCCGGTGGAGAGGTGAGGCGGGAGCCCCGCAGCCCCGACACCCAAGCACCGGCACGGAGGGCTCCTGCTTTGCCAAGCCTCAGGGGGCTGGTTTCTAAGACAACCGTGGGAACCGCTGTGACGCCAGCGGCCGCTCGCGCCTCGCGCATGCGCACTGGCCCCGCCGCGCCGGGCCCACTCGCGCTCCCCACCTGGAAGTCAGGCTGCGGCCCCTTTAAACAACGGCGGCTGCGCGGGGCGCCGGGCCGGGATGGGGTGGGAGGGGGCGTGTGCGCGGAGGGGCACGGGGAAGCGGGGAGGGGGAGATGGGGGTCGCTGGGGGCTGCCGCCGCAGCCCTGGCGGCGGCCGGATCCGGGCTCTAGCAGGGCGCGGCGTGGGAGAAGGGGCCGCGGGCATCCCAGTAGCAAGATCCCCGGAGTCCTGTCTTCAGGACCTCCTTGAGCCGACTTCCACCGGTGGAGGGGGAGCTTCAGGGCCTCTGCTGGGGTCTCAGGACTCCTCTTGAGATGGGATTTTGGACCCCTCCGGGTGAGAAAGGATGGGCTCGCCATCATGGTCTGAGGCAGGCGGGGCCTCCCTGCAGCACAGAATCATCCCCTGGGCCTTAAGGCGTGGTGCCAGCCGAAAATTCACTGACCCACGAGCCCTGGGCCTCCCTCCCCCTCTGAAAGAGCGGCGGCCTAGCCCCGCTTGCAAAAGCCCCGGGGCTCCTGCAAGCTGCCTCTGCTTTCCAGGACACGCGCAAACAGGGACGGGGCGGTTCCGCCGCGGAGCCCATGGCCCCACGCGTGGCACTGGCCGATCCCCGAGCGGACGACGGACCTGAATGCGTGTCAGCCCGGGCCTACGGGGCGACGGCAAAACCAACGGCGGAGTCCAGGCCTGTGCCCGGGTGGAAGAGGGTCCCAAGGGACCTGTCCGTGGATTCCAAGGGAAATCAAAAAACGCCTGGGATCCAGGAGGGGGCCAGAAGATTCAGGGAGTCAGTCCACCTGCTCAGAGGAGCAGAGGAGAGGCTGTCCCTCAAGAACGAGAGGGGAAGTGCAGAGGGGAAGTGCCGCACCGCCTGTCCAAGAAGACAAGGCCAGTCACGGTCGGGTCGCCTACCGCTCATGCGAGGCAGGCCACCCAGCCATGAGGAGAAACAGGGAGAGCAGGACAGCTTCCCTGCCGGAGACACGTATGGGAGCCAAGAGCTCCAGGGTCAAGGAACCTGGCCAAGCAAGCAGAAACAGGTTTGGAGAGAGAAACCGTCACCACACGGATGTCCGAGGAGTGTCTCCCTGACGGACTGGGAAGCGATATGTGTCCCAGACATTCAGCCAGACCGAGAAGCGTGTAGGCCCCCGAGAGACAGGGGAGACAGAGCAAGAGGCAGGGCAGAGCAGAGGCCCGAGCCCAGGCCGGATACTGCCCGCTGCCACCGCCGCGGGCCTAAGGGGAGGGTTGCCCAACGGCTGCCTTGTCCAGAGAGGCCAGCGTTCCAGGGACCGGGAGGCCTGGCATCTCCCCTTCCCGGCTTCCTCTTCAAGCTTCTGCCTTGGTGCCACTTCATTTCTCAGAGAAGCGCCGTGAAAAGGTACAAGCCTCTCCTCTGAGGCGGGTCTGCTCCTCTCCTGCAGGGCGATGAGCTCCTCTGGGGCTTTTGTCCCTGGCTGGACTGTGGTTATCTTGATCCCAGGAAGGGGTCCGATCGGCAAGGGTAAGGAGATTTCTCCACTGCTGCTGGGGAAGGCGCATCTCCTCACGCGGTCGTGGCCCTCAGGGACCACGAGCGGAAGGGCGGCGAAAACCACTGACGAGCCCGCCGCAAGACCCAGGCACAGAGGCAGAAGAAAGAGGCTCGGCAGAGCCAGGCCGACACGCAAGAAGTCGCCTTTGGGCGCACCGGGCGCATTCGTCCGGGCGCATTCGTACGAACGCACCCACGCACACGGGCAGGCACACACAAACCGGCAGAAAGAAGGAAAGACACACAGAGAGTGAGGGCCAGAGAGACAAGAGAGAATGGGAGAGACGCAGACACACACAGTCCCACGGCAGCAGCGGCACAGAAACGCAGCCCCCGCAGGCACACAGCCCCCCCCCGGCGCTGCAGGCTTCTGCTCCGGGCGTGAAGGCCCCTCGGGGGGGTGGAGAGAGCAGCCCACGGACAGGCGGGCGGAACGGTTGTGGAGATCACGGGGGCAAGACTTTTGGGGAGACTCACCCCAACACCGTCCGGGCAGGCCTGATGCTGGGACCACGCGCCTCTTCCCCCGGACTCCGCCTGCGGTTTTGTCCTCCTGGCCGGCGCCTTGCGACTCCCGGCGTCCGTCCGGAGACGTTCCTGTCGACCCCGTGGAGAGGTGAGGCAGGAGCCCCGCAGCCCCGACACCCAAGCACCGGCACGGAGGGCTCCTGCTTTGCCAAGCCTCAGGGGGCTGGTTTCTAAGACAACCGTGGGAACCGCTGTGACGCCAGCGGCCGCTCGCGCCTCCCGCATGCGCACTGGCCCTGCGGCGCCGGGCCCACTCGCGCTCCCCACCTGGAAGTCAGGCTGCGGCCCCTTTAAACAACGGCGGCTGCGCGGGGCCCCGGGGCCGGGGATGGGGTGGGAGGGGACGTGTGCGCGGAGGGGCACGGGGAAGCGGGGAGGGGGGGGTGGGGGTCGCTGGGGGCTGCCGCCGCAGCCCTGGCGGCGGCGGGATCCGGGCCCCAGCAGGGGGCGGCGTGGGAGAAGGGGCCGCCGGCATCCCAGTAGCAAGATCCCCGGAGTCCTGTCTTCAGGACCTCCTGGAGACTACTTCCACCGGTGGAGGGGGAGCTTCAGGGCCTCTGCTGGGGTCTCAGGACTCCTCTTGAGATGGGATTTTGGACCCCTCCGGGTGAGAAAGGATGGGCTCGCCATCATGGGCTGAGGCAGGCGGGGCCTCCCTGCAGCACAGAATCATCCCCTGGGCCTTAAGGCGTGGTGCCAGCCGAAAATTCAATGACCCACGAGACCTGGGCCTCCCTCCCCCTCTGAAAGAGCGGCGGCCTAGCCCCGCTTGCAAAAGCCCCGGGGCTCCTGCAAGCTGCCTCTGCTTTCCAGGACACGCGCAAACAGGGACGGGGCGGTTCCGCCGCGGAGCCCATGGCCCCACGCGTGGCACTGGCCGATCCCCGAGCGGACGACGGACCTGAATGCGTGTCAGCCCGGGCCTACGGGGCGACGGCGAAACCAACGGCGGAGTCCAGGCCTGTGCCCGGGTGGAAGAGGGTCCCAAGGGACCTGTCCGTGGATTCCAAGGGAAATCAAAGAACGCCTGGGATCCAGGAGGGGGCCAGAAGATTCAGGGAGTCAGTCCACCCGCTCAGAGGAGCAGAGGAGAGGCTGTCCCTCAAGAACGAGAGGGGAAGTGCAGAGGGGAAGTGCCGCACCGCCTGTCCAAGAAGACAAGGCCAGTCACGGTCGCCTACCGCTCATGCGAGGCAGGCCACCCAGCCATGAGGAGAAACAGGGAGAGCAAGACAGCTTCCCTGCCGGAGACACGTATGGGAGCCAAGAGCTCCAGGGTCAAGGAACCTGGCCAAGCAAGCAGAAACAGGTTTGGAGAGAGAAACCGTCACCGCACGGATGTCCGAGGAGTGTCTCCATGACGGACTGGGAAGCGATCTGTGTCCCAGACATTCAGCCAGACCGAGAAGCGTGTAGGCCCCCGAGAGACAGGGGAGACAGAGCAAGAGGCAGGGCAGAGCAGAGGCCCGAGCCCAGGCCGGATACTGCCCGCTGCCACCGCCGCGGGCCTAAGGGGAGGGTTGCCCAACGGCTGCCTTGTCCAGAGAGGCCAGCGTTCCAGGGACCGGGAGGCCTGGCATCTCCCCTTCCCGGCTTCCTCTTCAAGCTTCTGCCTTGGTGCCACTTCATTTCTCAGAGAAGCGCCGTGAAAAGGTACAAGCCTCTCCTCTGAGGCGGGTCTGCTCCTCTCCTGCAGGGCGATGAGCTCCTCTGGGGCTTTTGTCCCTGGCTGGACTGTGGTTATCTTGATCCCAGGAGGGGGTCCGATCGGCAAGGGTAAGGAGATTTCTCCACTGCTGCTGGGGAAGACGCATCTCCTCACGCGGTCGTGGCCCTCAGGGACCCCGAGCGGAACGGCGGCGGAAACCACTGACGAGCGCGCCGCAAGACCCAGGCACAGAGGCAGAAGAAAGAGGCTCGGCAGAGCCAGGCCGACACGCAAGAAGTCGCCTTTGGGCGCACCGGGCGCATTCGTCCGGGCGCATTCGTACGAACGCACCCACGCACACGGGCAGGCACACACAAACCGGCAGAAAGAGGGAAAGACACACAGAGAGTGAGGGCCAGAGAGAAAAGAGAGAATGGGAGAGACGCAGATACACACAGTCCCACGGCAGCAGCGGCACAGAAACGCAGCCCCCGCAGGCACACAGCCCCCCGACGCTGCTGGCTTCTGCTCCGGGCCTGAAGGCCACTCGGGGGAGAGAGCAGCCCACGGACAGGCGGGCGTAATGGTCGTGGAGATCACGGGGGCAAGACTTTTGGGGAGACTCACCCCAACACCGTCGGGGCAGGCCTGATGCTGGGACAACGCGCCTCTTCCCCCGGACTCCGCCTGCGGTTTTGTCCTCCTGGCCGGCGCCTTGCGACTCCCGGCGTCCGTCCGGAGACGTTCCTGTCGACCCCGTGGAGAGGTGAGGCAGGAGCCCCGCAGCCCCGACACCCAAGCACAGGCACGGAGGGCTCCTGCTTTGCCAAGCCTCAGGGGGCTGGTTTCTAAGACAACCGTGGGAACCGCTGTGACGCCAGCGGCCGCTCGCGCCTCCCGCATGCGCACTGGCCCTGCGGCGCCGGGCCCACTCGCGCTCCCCACCTGGAAGTCAGGCTGCGGCCCCTTTAAATAACCGCGGCTGCGCGGGGCCCCGGGGCCGGGGATGGGGTGGGAGGGGGCGTGTGCGCGGAGGGGCACGGGGAAGCGGGGAGGGGGGGGTGGGGGTCGCTGGGTGCTGCCGCCTCAGCCCTGGCGGCGGCCGGATCCGGGCCCCAGCAGGGGGCGTCGTGGGAGAAGGGGCTGTCGGAATCCCAGTAGCAAGATCCCCCGGAGTCCTGTCTTCAGGACCTCCTGGAGCCGACTTCCACCGGTGGAGGGGGAGCTTCAGGGCCTCTGCTGGGGTCTCAGGACTCCTCTTGAGATGGGGTTTTGGACCCCTCCGGGTGAGAAAGGATGGGCTCGCCATCATGGGCTGAGGCAGGCGGGGCCTCCCTGCAGCACAGAATCATCCCCTGCGCCTTAAGGCGTGGTGCCAGCCGAAAATTCAATGACCCACGAGCCCTGGGCCTCCCTCCCCCTCTGAAAGAGCGGCGGCCTAGCCCCGCTTGCAAAAGCCCCGGGGCTCCTGCAAGCTGCCTCTGCTTTCCAGGACACGCGCAAACAGGGACGGGGCGGTTCCGCCGCGGAGCCCATGGCCCCACGCGTGGCACTGGCCGATCCCCGAGCGGACGACGGACCTGAATGCGTGTCAGCCCGGGCCTACGGGGCGACGGCGAAACCAACGGCGGAGTCCAGGCCTGTGCCCGGGTGGAAGAGGGTCCCAAGGGACCTGTCCGTGGATTCCAAGGGAAATCAAAGAACGCCTGGGATCCAGGAGGGGGCCAGAAGATTCAGGGAGTCAGTCCACCCGCTCAGAGGAGCAGAGGAGAGGCTGTCCCTCAAGAACGAGAGGGGAAGTGCAGAGGGGAAGTGCCGCACCGCCTGTCCAAGAAGACAAGGCCAGTCACGGTCGCCTACCGCTCATGCGAGGCAGGCCACCCAGCCATGAGGAGAAACAGGGAGAGCAAGACAGCTTCCCTGCCGGAGACACGTATGGGAGCCAAGAGCTCCAGGGTCAAGGAACCTGGCCAAGCAAGCAGAAACAGGTTTGGAGAGAGAAACCGTCACCGCACGGATGTCCGAGGAGTGTCTCCCTGACGGACTGGGAAGCGATCTGTGTCCCAGACATTCAGCCAGACCGAGAAGCGTGTAGGCCCCCGAGAGACAGGGGAGACAGAGCAAGAGGCAGGGCAGAGCAGAGGCCCGAGCCCAGGCCGGATACTGCCCGCTGCCACCGCCGCGGGCCTAAGGGGAGGGTTGCCCAACGGCTGCCTTGTCCAGAGAGGCCAGCGTTCCAGGGACCGGGAGGCCTGGCATCTCCCCTTCCCGGCTTCCTCTTCAAGCTTCTGCCTTGGTGCCACTTCATTTCTCAGAGAAGCGCCGTGAAAAGGTACAAGCCTCTCCTCTGAGGCGGGTCTGCTCCTCTCCTGCAGGGCGATGAGCTCCTCTGGGGCTTTTGTCCCTGGCTGGACTGTGGTTATCTTGATCCCAGGAGGGGGTCCGATCGGCAAGGGTAAGGAGATTTCTCCACTGCTGCTGGGGAAGACGCATCTCCTCACGCGGTCGTGGCCCTCAGGGACCCCGAGCGGAACGGCGGCGGAAACCACTGACGAGCGCGCCGCAAGACCCAGGCACAGAGGCAGAAGAAAGAGGCTCGGCAGAGCCAGGCCGACACGCAAGAAGTCGCCTTTGGGCGCACCGGGCGCATTCGTCCGGGCGCATTCGTACGAACGCACCCACGCACACGGGCAGGCACACACAAACCGGCAGAAAGAGGGAAAGACACACAGAGAGTGAGGGCCAGAGAGAAAAGAGAGAATGGGAGAGACGCAGATACACACAGTCCCACGGCAGCAGCGGCACAGAAACGCAGCCCCCGCAGGCACACAGCCCCCCCGACGCTGCTGGCTTCTGCTCCGGGCCTGAAGGCCACTCGGGGGAGAGAGCAGCCCACGGACAGGCGGGCGGAATGGTCGTGGAGATCACGGGGGCAAGACTTTTGGGGAGACTCACCCCAACACCGTCGGGGCAGGCCTGATGCTGGGACAACGCGCCTCTTCCCCCGGACTCCGCCTGCGGTTTTGTCCTCCTGGCCGGCGCCTTGCGACTCCCGGCGTCCGTCCGGAGACGTTCCTGTCGACCCCGTGGAGAGGTGAGGCAGGAGCCCCGCAGCCCCGACACCCAAGCACAGGCACGGAGGGCTCCTGCTTTGCCAAGCCTCAGGGGGCTGGTTTCTAAGACAACCGTGGGAACCGCTGTGACGCCAGCGGCCGCTCGCGCCTCCCGCATGCGCACTGGCCCTGCGGCGCCGGGCCCACTCGCGCTCCCCACCTGGAAGTCAGGCTGCGGCCCCTTTAAATAACCGCGGCTGCGCGGGGCCCCGGGGCCGGGGATGGGGTGGGAGGGGGCGTGTGCGCGGAGGGGCACGGGGAAGCGGGGAGGGGGGGTGGGGGTCGCTGGGTGCTGCCGCCTCAGCCCTGGCGGCGGCCGGATCCGGGCCCCAGCAGGGGGCGTCGTGGGAGAAGGGGCCGTCGGAATCCCAGTAGCAAGATCCCCGGAGTCCTGTCTTCAGGACCTCCTGGAGCCGACTTCCACCGGTGGAGGGGGAGCTTCAGGGCCTCTGCTGGGGTCTCAGGACTCCTCTTGAGATGGGGTTTTGGACCCCTCCGGGTGAGAAAGGATGGGCTCGCCATCATGGGCTGAGGCAGGCGGGGCCTCCCTGCAGCACAGAATCATCCCCTGGGCCTTAAGGCGTGGTGCCAGCCGAAAATTCAATGACCCACGAGCCCTGGGCCTCCCTCCCCCTCTGAAAGAGCGGCGGCCTAGCCCCGCTTGCAAAAGCCCCGGGGCTCCTGCAAGCTGCCTCTGCTTTCCAGGACACGCGCAAACAGGGACGGGGCGGTTCCGCCGCGGAGCCCATGGCCCCACGCGTGGCACTGGCCGATCCCCGAGCGGACGACGGACCTGAATGCGTGTCAGCCCGGGCCTACGGGGCGACGGCGAAACCAACGGCGGAGTCCAGGCCTGTGCCCGGGTGGAAGAGGGTCCCAAGGGACCTGTCCGTGGATTCCAAGGGAAATCAAAGAACGCCTGGGATCCAGGAGGGGGCCAGAAGATTCAGGGAGTCAGTCCACCCGCTCAGAGGAGCAGAGGAGAGGCTGTCCCTCAAGAACGAGAGGGGAAGTGCAGAGGGGAAGTGCCGCACCGCCTGTCCAAGAAGACAAGGCCAGTCACGGTCGCCTACCGCTCATGCGAGGCAGGCCACCCAGCCATGAGGAGAAACAGGGAGAGCAAGACAGCTTCCCTGCCGGAGACACGTATGGGAGCCAAGAGCTCCAGGGTCAAGGAACCTGGCCAAGCAAGCAGAAACAGGTTTGGAGAGAGAAACCGTCACCGCACGGATGTCCGAGGAGTGTCTCCCTGACGGACTGGGAAGCGATCTGTGTCCCAGACATTCAGCCAGACCGAGAAGCGTGTAGGCCCCCGAGAGACAGGGGAGACAGAGCAAGAGGCAGGGCAGAGCAGAGGCCCGAGCCCAGGCCGGATACTGCCCGCTGCCACCGCCGCGGGCCTAAGGGGAGGGTTGCCCAACGGCTGCCTTGTCCAGAGAGGCCAGCGTTCCAGGGACCGGGAGGCCTGGCATCTCCCCTTCCCGGCTTCCTCTTCAAGCTTCTGCCTTGGTGCCACTTCATTTCTCAGAGAAGCGCCGTGAAAAGGTACAAGCCTCTCCTCTGAGGCGGGTCTGCTCCTCTCCTGCAGGGCGATGAGCTCCTCTGGGGCTTTTGTCCCTGGCTGGACTGTGGTTATCTTGATCCCAGGAGGGGGTCCGATCGGCAAGGGTAAGGAGATTTCTCCACTGCTGCTGGGGAAGACGCATCTCCTCACGCGGTCGTGGCCCTCAGGGACCCCGAGCGGAACGGCGGCGGAAACCACTGACGAGCGCGCCGCAAGACCCAGGCACAGAGGCAGAAGAAAGAGGCTCGGCAGAGCCAGGCCGACACGCAAGAAGTCGCCTTTGGGCGCACCGGGCGCATTCGTCCGGGCGCATTCGTCCGAACGCACCCACGCACACGGGCAGGCACACACAAACCGGCAGAAAGAGGGAAAGACACACAGAGAGTGAGGGCCAGAGAGAAAAGAGAGAATGGGAGAGACGCAGATACACACAGTCCCACGGCAGCAGCGGCACAGAAACGCAGCCCCCGCAGGCACACAGCCCCCCCGACGCTGCTGGCTTCTGCTCCGGGCCTGAAGGCCACTCGGGGGAGAGAGCAGCCCACGGACAGGCGGGCGGAATGGTCGTGGAGATCACGGGGGCAAGACTTTTGGGGAGACTCACCCCAACACCGTCGGGGCAGGCTGATGCTGGGACCAGGCGCCTCTTCCCCCGGACTCCGCCTGCGGTTTTGTCCTCCTGGCCGGCGCCTTGCGACTCCCGGCGTCCGTCCGGAGACGTTCCTGTCGACCCCGTGGAGAGGTGAGGGAGGCAGGAACCCCGCAGCCCCGACACCCAAGCACCGGCACGGAGGGCTCCTGCTTTGCCAAGCCTCAGGGGGCTGGTTTCTAAGACAACCGTGGGAACCGCTGTGACGCCAGCGGCCGCTCGCGCCTCGCGCATGCGCACTGGCCCTGCCGCGCCGGGCCCACTCGCGCTCCCCACCTGGAAGTCAGGCTGCGGCCCCTTTAAATAACCGCGGCTGCGCGGAGCGCCGGGGATGGCGTGGGAGGGGGCGTGTGCGCGGAGGGGCACGGGGAAGCGGGGAGGGGGGGATGGGGGTCGCTGGGGGCTGCCGCCGCAGCCCTGGCGGCGGCCGGATCCGGGCTCTAGCAGGGGGCGGCGTGGGAGAAGGGGCCGCGGGCATCCCAGTAGCAAGATCCCCGGAGTCCTGTCTTCAGGACCTCCTTGAGCCGACTTCCACCGGTGGAGGGGGAGCTTCAGGGCCTCTGCTGGGGTGTCAGGACTCCTCTTGAGATGGGATTTTGGACCCCTCCGGGTGAGAAAGGATGGGCTCGCCATCATGGGCTGAGGCAGGCGGGGCCGCCCTGCAGCACAGAATCATCCCCTGGGCCTTAAGGCGTGGTGCCAGCCGAAAATTCACTGACCCACGAGCCCTGGGCCTCCCTCCCCCTCTGAAAGAGCGGCGGCCTAGCCCCGCTTGCAAAAGCCCCGGGGCTCCTGCAAGCTGCCTCTGCTTTCCAGGACACGCGCAAACAGGGACGGGGCCTTTCCGCCGCGGTTCCGCCGCGGAGCCAATGGCCCCACGCGTGGCACTGGCCGATCCCCGAGCAGACGACGTGAATGCGTGTCAGCCCGGGCCTACGGGGCGACAGCGAAACCAAGGGCGGAGTCCAGGCCTGTGCCCGGGTGGAAGAGGGTCCCAAGGGACCTGTCCGTGGATTCCAAGGGAAATCAAAGAACGCCTGGGATCCAGGAGGGGGCCAGAAGATTCAGGGAGTCAGTCCACCCGCTCAGAGGAGCAGAGGAGAGGCTGTCCCTCAAGAACGAGAGGGGAAGTGCAGAGGGAAAGTGCCGCACCGACTGTCCAAGAAGACAAGGCCAGTCACGGTCGCCTACCGCTCATGCGAGGCAGGCCACCCAGCCATGAGGAGAAACAGGGAGAGCAAGACAGCTTCCCTGCCGGAGACACGTATGGGAGCCAAGAGCTCCAGGGTCAAGGAACCTGGCCAAGCAAGCAGAAACAGGTTTGGAGAGAGAAACCGTCACCACACGGATGTCCGAGGAGTGTCTCCCTGACGGACTGGGAAGCGATCTGTGTCCCAGACATTCAGCCAGACCGAGAAGCGTGTAGGCCCCCGAGAGACAGGGGAGACAGAGCAAGAGGCAGGGCAGAGCAGAGGCCGGAGCCCAGGCCGGATACTGCCCGCTGCCACCGCCGCGGGCCTAAGGGGAGGGTTGCCCAACGGCTGCCTTGTCCAGAGAGGACAGCGTTCCAGGGACCGGGAGGCCTGGCATCTCCCCTTCCCGGCTTCCTCTTCAAGCTTCTGCCTTGGTGCAACTTCATTGCTCAGAGAAGCGCCGTGAAAAGGTACAAGCCTCTCCTCTGAGGCGGGTCTGCTCCTCTCCTGCAGGGCGATGAGCTCCTCTGGGGCTTTTGTCCCTGGCTGGACTGTGGTTATCTTGATTCCAGGAGGGGGTCCGATCGGCAAGGGTAACGAGATTTCTCCACTGCTGCTGGGGAAGACGCATCTCTTCACGCGGTCGTGGCCCTCAGGGACACCGAGCGGAACCGGAACGGCGGCGAAAACCACTGAGGAGCCCACCGCAACACCCAGGCACAGAGGCAGAAGAAAGAGGCTCGGCAGAGCCAGGCCGACACGCAAGAAGTCGCCTTTGGGCGCACCGGGCGCATTCGTCCGAACGCACCCACGCACACGGGCAGGCACACACAAACCGGCAGAAAGAGGGAAAGACACACAGAGAGTGAGGGCCAGAGAGACAAGAGAGAATGGGAGAGACGCAGACACACACAGTCCCACGGCAGCAGCGGCACAGAAACGCAGCCCCCGCAGGCACACAGCCCCCCCCGACGCTGCAGGCTTCTGCTCCGGGCGTGAAGGCCCCTCGGGGGGGTGGAGAGAGCAGCCCACGGACAGGCGGGCGGAACGGTCGCGGAGATCACGGGGGCAAGACTTTTGGGGAGACTCACCCCAACACCGTCCGGGCAGGCCTGATGCTGGGACCACGCGCCTCTTCCCCCGGACTCCGCCTGCGGTTTTGTCCTCCTGGCCCGCGCCTTGCGACTCCCGGCGTCCGTCCGGAGACGTTCCTGTCGACCCCGTGGAGAGGTGAGGCAGGAGCCCCGCAGCCCCGACACCCAAGCACCGGCACGGAGGGCTCCTGCTTTGCCAAGCCTCAGGGGGTTGGTTTCTAAGACAACCGTGGGAACCGCTGTGACGCCAGCGGCCGCTCGCGCCTCCCGCATGCGCACTGGCCCTGCGGCGCCGGGCCCACTCGCGCTCCCCACCTGGAAGTCAGGCTGCGGCCCCTTTAAACAACGGCGGCTGCGCGGGGCGCCGGTCCGGGGATGGGGTGGGAGGGGACGTGTGCGCGGAGGGGCACGGGGAAGCGGGGAGGGGGGGGTGGGGGTCGCTGGGGGCTGCCGCCGCAGCCCTGGCGGCGGCGGGATCCGGGCCCCAGCAGGGGGCGGCGTGGGAGAAGGGGCCGCCGGCATCCCAGTAGCAAGATCCCCGGAGTCCTGTCTTCAGGACCTCCTGGAGCCTACTTCCACCGGTGGAGGGGGAGCTTCAGGGCCTCTGCTGGGGTGTCAGGACTCCTCTTGAGATGGGATTTTGGACCCCTCCGGGTGAGAAAGGATGGGCTCGCCATCATGGGCTGAGGCAGGCGGGGCCTCCCTGCAGCACAGAATCATCCCCTGGGCCTTAAGGCGTGGTGCCAGCCGAAAATTCACTGACCCACGAGCCCTGGGCCTCCCTCCCCCTCTGAAAGAGCGGCGGCCTAGCGCCGCTTGCAAAAGCCCCGGGGCTCCTGCAAGCTGCCTCTGCTTTCCAGGACAGGCGCAAACAGGGACGGGGCGGTTCCGCCGCGGAGCCCATGGCCCCACGCGTGGCACTGGCCGATCCCCGAGCGGACGACGGACCTGAATGCGTGTCAGCCCGGGCCTACGGGGCGACGGCAAAACCAACGGCGGAGTCCAGGCCTGTGCCCTGGTGGAAGAGGGTCCCAAGGGACCTGTCCGTGGATTCCAAGGGAAATCAAAGAACGCCTGGGATCCAGGAGGGGGCCAGAAGATTCAGGGAGTCAGTCCACCCGCTCAGAGGAGCAGAGGAGAGGCTGTCCCTCAAGAACGAGAGGGGAAGTGCAGAGGGGAAGTGCCGCACCGCCTGTCCAAGAAGACAAGGCCAGTCACGGTCGCCTACCGCTCATGCGAGGCAGGCCACCCAGCCATGAGGAGAAACAGGGAGAGCAGGACAGCTTCCCTGCCGGAGACACGTATGGGAGCCAAGAGCTCCAGGGTCAAGGAACCTGGCCAAGCAAGCAGAAACAGGTTTGGAGAGAGAAACCGTCACCACACGGATGTCCGAGGAGTGTCTCCCTGACGGACTGGGAAGCGATCTGTGTCCGAGACATTCGGCCAGACCGAGAAGCGTGTAGGCCCCCGAGAGACAGGGGAGACAGAGCAAGAGGGAGGACAGAGCAGAGGCCGGAGCCCAGGCCGGATACTGCCCGCTGCCACCGCCGCGGGCCTAAGGGGAGGGTTGCCCAACGGCTGCCTTGTCCAGAGAGGCCAGCGTTCCAGGGACCGGGAGGCCTGGCATCTCCCCTTCCCGGCTTCCTCTTCAAGCTTCTGCCTTGGTGCCACTTCATTTCTCAGAGAAGCGCCGTGAAAAGGTACAAGCCTCTCCTCTGAGGCGGGTCTGCTCCTCTCCTGCAGGGCGATGAGCTCCTCTGGGGCTTTTGTCCCTGGCTGGACTGTGATTATCTTGATCCCAGGAAGGGGTCCGATCGGCAAGGGTAAGGAGATTTCTCCACTGCTGCTGGGGAAGACGCATCTCCTCACGCGGTCGTGGCCCTCAGGGACCCCGAGCGGAAGGGCGGCGAAAACCACTGACGAGCCCGCCGCAAGACCCAGGCACAGAGGCAGAAGAAAGAGGCTCGGCAGAGCCAGGCCGACACGCAAGAAGTCGCCTTTGGGCGCACCGGGCGCATTCGTCCGGGCGCATTCGTCCGAACGCACCCACGCACACGGGCAGGCACACACAAACCGGCAGAAAGAGGGAAAGACACACAGAGAGTGAGGGCCAGAGAGACAAGAGAGAATGGGAGAGACGCAGACACACACAGTCCCACGGCAGCAGCGGCACAGAAACGCAGCCCCCGCAGGCACACAGCCCCCCCGACGCTGCAGGCTTCTGCTCCGGGCGTGAAGGCCCCTCGGGGGGGTGGAGAGAGCAGCCCACGGAGAGGCGGGCGGAACGGTCGTGGAGATCACGGGGGCAAGACTTTTGGGGAGACTCACCCCAACACCGTCCGGGCAGGCCTGATGCTGGGACCACGCGCCTCTTTCCCCGGACTCCGCCTGCGGTTTTGTCCTCCTGGCCGGCGCCTTGCGACTCCCGGCGTCCGTCCGGAGACGTTCCTGTCGACCCCGTGGAGAGGTGAGGCAGGAGCCCCGCAGCCCCGACACCCAAGCACCGGCACGGAGGGCTCCTGCTTCGCCAAGCCTCAGGGGGCTGGTTTCTAAGACAACCGTGGGAACCGCTGTGACGCCAGCGGCCGCTCGCGCCTCCCGCATGCGCACTGGCCCTGCGGCGCCGGGCCCACTCGCGCTCCCCACCTGGAAGTCAGGCTGCGGCCCCTTTAAACAACGGCGGCTGCGCGGGGCGCCGGGGCCGGGGATGGGGTCGGAGGGGGCGTGTGCGCGGAGGGGCACGGGGAAGCGGGGAGGGGGGGGTGGGGGTCGCTGGGGGCTGCCGCCGCAGCCCTGGCGGCGGCGGGATCCGGGCTCCAGCAGGGGGCGGCGTGGGAGAAGGGGTCGCCGGCATCCCAGTAGCAAGATCCCCGGAGTCCTGTCTTCAGGACCTCCTGGAGCCTACTTCCACCGGTGGAGGGGGAGCTTCAGGGCCTCTGCTGCGGTCTCAGGACTCCTCTTGAGATGGGATTTTGGACCCCTCCGGGTGAGAAAGGATGGGCTCGCCATCATGGGCTGAGGCAGGCGGGGCCTCCCTGCAGCACAGAATCATCCCCTGCGCCTTAAGGCGTGGTGCCAGCCGAAAATTCACTGACCCACGAGCCCTGGGCCTCCCTCCCCCTCTGAAAGAGCGGCGGCCTAGCCCCGCTTGCAAAAGCCCCGGGGCTCCTGCAAGCTGCCTCTGCTTTCCAGGAGCTGTCACGCGCAAACAGGGACGGGGCGGTTCCGCCGCGGAGCCAATGGCCCCACGCGTGGCACTGGCCGATCCCCGAGCAGACGACGTGAATGCGTGTCAGCCCGGGCCTACGGGGCGACGGCGAAACCAACGGCGGAGTCCAGGCCTGTGCCCGGGTGGAAGAGGGTCCCAAGGGACCTGTCCGTGGATTCCAAGGGAAATCAAAGAACGCCTGGGATCCAGGAGGGGGCCAGAAGATTCAGGGAGTCAGTCCACCCGCTCAGAGGAGCAGTGGAGAGGCTGTCCCTCAAGAACGAGAGGGGAAGTGCAGAGGGGAAGTGCCGCACCGCCTGTCCAAGAAGACAAGGCCAGTCACGGTCGCCTACCGCTCATGCGAGGCAGGCCACCCAGCCATGAGGAGAAACAGGGAGAGCAGGACAGCTTCCCTGCCGGAGACACGTATGGGAGCCAAGAGCTCCAGGGTCAAGGAACCTGGCCAAGCAAGCAGAAACAGGTTTGGAGAGAGAAACCGTCACCACACGGATGTCCGAGGAGTGTCTCCCTGACGGACTGGGAAGCGATCTGTGTCCGAGACATTCAGCCAGACCGAGAAGCGTGTAGGCCCCCGAGAGACAGGGGAGACAGAGCAAGAGGGAGGACAGAGCAGAGGCCGGAGCCCAGGCCGGATACTGCCCGGTGCCACCGCCGCGGGCCTAGTTAATCATTAGTGTATAGAAATGCTACTCATTTTGTATGTTGATTTTATATTTTGCCAGTTTAATAAATTTGTTTATTCTAGTGGTTCTCAGTAAAGTCTTAGGCTTTTCTATACTTAATATGTCATCTACAAGCAGCAGTAATTTAATTTTTTTCCAATATGGATGCCTTTGATTTTATTTTCTAATTTCTCTGGCATGGACATTTAGTACTATGTTTAGTAAGACTGAAGAAAGTGGACATCCTTGTGTTATTCTAGCTCTTAGAGTAAAAGCTCACAACATTTTATTGTCTAGTATGTTGTTAGCTTGCAATTATTGTTATATGTGGCATTTATTGGCTTAAGGTGCATTTGCCCTATACCTAATTTATTCACGTATTTATCATGAGAGAATGTGACTTTTTCAAACTTTTATTCTGCATGTATTTAAATGTTAAACATGTGAAAGCACAGCTAATCCCACATAAATATAAAACAAACTCAGAGACTACTATGGACATCTCTATGCATGCAAGCTAAGAAATTTACACAAAATAAACTCCTGGATACACACAACCTCCCAAAATCGAACCACTGAGAAACAAAAATCTGGAACAGCGCAAAAATGTATAATGAAATTGAATTAGTAATAAAAAACCATAAATAGCCCTGAATCAGATAAATTCACAGCTAGATTTTACCACATATAAAAAACATGAACCAGGCCAGGCGCGGTGGCTCACTCCTGTTAATCCCAACACTTTGGGAAGCTGAGGTGGGTGGATCACACAGTCAGGAGTTCAAGACCAGCCTGGCCAATATGGTGAAATCCTGTCTCTACTAAAAATACAAAAATTAGTCGAGCGTGGTGGTGGTGGGTACCTGTAGTCCCAGCTACCCAGAAGGCTGAGACAGGAGAATTGCTTGAACCCAGTACAGGGAGGTTGCAGTGAGCCGAGATCGCACCACTACACTCCAGCCTGGGTGACAGAGTGAGACTCTGTCAAAAAAAAACTGAAGGATGAACTGGTACTAATTCTACTGAATGTATATAAAAAAATCAAAGTGGAATTTATTCCTAATTCATTATATGAAACCAGTATCATCCTAATAACAAAATCTAGTGAAGACACACAAAAAAACTATAGGCAAATATTCTTGATGAACATTGAAACATCCTCCATGAAATACTAGCAAGCTGAGTGCATAAGCAAATCAAAAAGCTATTTTCCACAATCATGTGGGCTTTATGAATGCAAGAATGTTTTGTGATATGCAGTCAATAAGTGAAATTCACCTTATAAAGATGATTAAAAGCAAAAATTGTGTAATTATCAAAACATGCAGAAAAAGCATTCAAGAAAATTCAATATTTATAAAAATATTCTCAAACTAGACATTGAAGAAATATACCTCAAAATAATGAGTCATCTATGACAAATCTTCATTTAACATCATACTGAACAGATGAAAGCTGGAGGCATTCTCCATAAAAATAACAATATTCACTCAACACTCACACTCCTATTCAACATAGTTCTGGAAGTCCTAGCCAGAGCAATCAAACAAATAAATAAAAGACATCTAAATAAAAAAATAGGAAGTCAAATTATCTTCACAGAAGATATAGTTCTCTACCTGTGAAATTTTAAAGATTTCATCAAAAGACTCCTAAGCCTAAAAAATGACTTCAGCAATGTCTCATGATACAAAATCAACATACAAAAATAAGTAGCATTTTTTTACACTAATAACATTCAAGCTGAGAACAAAATCAAGAACATAGTTTATGATAACCACAAACAAAAAAATATATATACATTGAATCAAGGAGGTAAAATGTCTCTACAAGGAGTATGACAATACACTGCTGAAAGAGATCAGAAAACACAAATAAATGGAAAAGCATTTTATGCTTATGGATTTGAAGAGTCAATATAATTTAAATGCTCATGCTGCCTAAAGCCACCTACAAATTAAGTGCTATTTCTATCAAACCCTTAATGCCATTTTTTTAGAATGAAAGTCTTCTAAAATATATGGAAAAACAAGCCTAAATAGCCAAGGCAACGTTAACAAACCTGGATGCCTCACATTACCTGACTTCAGACTTTACCAGAAGCTACAGTAACCAATATGACATGGTTCTGGTATAAAAATATACATATGGACCAACGGAACAGAGAGAGCGCTCTGAAAAAAAGCTACACTCCTACAAGTAAGCTTTTTTTTCTTTTTTGAGGGAGTGCAGTGGAAGGATCCCAGATCACTGCAACCTCTGACTCCTGGGTTCAAGCAATTCTCATGCCTCAGCCTCCCGAGTAGCTAGGATTACAGATATGCACGACCATGCCTGACCAACTTTTGTATTTTTAGTAGAGGTGGGGTTTCACCGTGTTGGCCAAGCTGGTCTCAAACACTTGAACTCAAGTGATCTGCTCACCTTGGCCCCTGAAGTGCTGGGATTACAGGCAGGAGCCACCACTCCTGCCCCCAACTTATTTTTGACAAAGTTAATAGAAATAAAAAGGAAATAACTACCTATCTAAGAAATAGTATTGGGAAAACTGGTTAGTCATATGCAAAAGAAGAAAACTGAAACCCTACCTCTCATATATAAAACAAATAAGATTAGTAACTGTGAGACTTTAATATATAAAAATTCTAGAAGACCAATTAGAAAGTACTCTTCTAGACACTGCCCTCTGGAAATAATTCATAACACCTTAAAAGTAAATGCAATGGAAAAAACTTGGAAATTGGCACCTAATTAAACTAAACAGCTGCACAGCAAAAGAAACTACTGACAAATTAGACAACCTATAGTATAAAATAAAATATTTGCAAACTACATACAACGAAGTATTAATATATAGAATCTATCAGAAATTGTATAAGAAAAAACAGACAAATAATATGAAAAGTCATTTCTCAAAGAAAGATATAAAGCTGCCAATAAACATACTAAGAAAAATGCTCAACATCCCGAGTCATCAGAGAAATGTAAGTCAAAATAACAATGTGATACTATCTCACGCCAGTTAGAATGACTGTTATTAAAAGCCAAAAAGTGACAAATATTCAAGTTGTGGAAAAAAGGGCATCTTTATACACTGTTGATAGAAATGCAAATTAATTCAACCTCTATGGAACACAGTTTGAAGATTTCTCAAAGAACTAAAAATAGAATTGCCGTTTAGCCCATCAACCAAATTACTGAGTATATAGCCAAGAGAAAATAATTTTACAAAAAAACTTGCACTGACATGTTTACTGCAGCACTATTCACCATAGCAAAGACCTACAATTTAACCAGGTACTCATGAATTTTAGATTCATTTCCTTTTTCTTTTCTTTGTTTTTTTTTCTTTTTTTTTTGAGACGGAGTCTCCTGTCACCAGGCTGGAGTGCAGTGGCGCAATCTCATGTTCAAGTGATTCTCCTGCCTCAGCCTCCCAAGTATCTGGGACTACAGGTATGCACCACCACATCCAGCTAATTTTTGTATTTTTAGTAGGGGCGGGGTTTCACCATGTTGGCCAGGATGGTCTTGATCTCTTGACCTTGTGATCCACCCACCTCGGTCTCCCAAAGTGCTGGGATTACAGGCGTGAGCTACCACGCCCAGCCTTTAGATTTATTTTCTTTTGTAATTTGCTTATAATGAGAAAATTAACATCCATATTGCTGCAAAGAACGTTACTTCCGATTCCACGTTGCTGCAAAAACTTCCTTTTCTGTGACTGGATAGTATTGCATTGTGTGTAAGTATGTCATATACTACAAGTTCTCACTTATGAATGGGTGCTAAACATTGGGTTAACGTGGAAACAAAGATGAAAACAATAAATGCAGAGTTCTAAAATAAAAAAAGAAAGGAGAGAAATACTGAAAAACTACGTATCAGGTATGATGTACACGACTGGGGCAATGGAGTTATCAAGTTCCCAAACCTTAACATCATGCAGTATACCTGTGTTACAAATCTTCACCTGTACCTCTTGAATCTGAAATAAAAATAGTAAAATATTTTGTGCTATAATGAAATGTTACATTTCTCTAGATCTGGGTTATTAGTTGGAATTAGGAGTCAAAGAAGACACAAAATTATGTTCCCTTTGAGCATAGGGGTGAATGTTGCAATACTAGGTCTCCCCATAGTCTATAAACTAGCATCTTTGAAAGTTCTCAGCCTGTAGGCAAAGACGTGTTTTATTTCCAAGTGTACAGCTAAAATAAATGACTCTACATATTTGTTTTTTATGAACTGTACACTAGACTATAAAGTTAACATTTTACTCTGTTTTTGGAAAAAAATGCTGAATTGTTTAATCATACTTCTTTTAGAATAAACCATTTTTGAAAACGTGAGACTGAAAATTACGTTAAATTTCTGAATTAGGAAAAGAAAGTGTTTTTCTAAAGAAAAAAGTGGCCGGGTGCAGTGGCTCATGCCTGTAATCCTAGCACTTTGGGAGGCCGAGGTGGGCAGATCATGAGGTCAAGAGATGGAAACCATTCTGGCCAACATGGTGAAACCCCTTCTCTACTAAAAAGATAAAAATTAATTGGGTGTGGTGGCGCACGCCTGTAGTCCCAGGTACACGGGAGGCTGTGGCAGGAGAATCGCTTGAACCCAGGAGGCAGAGGTTGCAGTGAGCTGACATCACGTCACTCTGCACTTCAGCCTGGGCGACAGAGTAAGACTCTGTCTCAAAAAAAAAACAAAACAAACAAAAAAAAAACTTATGCCTATAGCGCAAGGGTGATGAAAGGGAGTGTTGGCTATTTAAGACCACACTGCTGCAACCATTCCATCACAACCATACTAATGAATAAAAGAATAATGGATCAGAAGGTATTTTTAGCAAACCTTCCTGATTCTATCACAGTGTTAAATTTTTACTTGTACTTATTATTTGCCACATAGATGTCCGTACTTCTACAAAAGATGTCATAAATTTCAAATTAATATTCTCACCCATATATTCTCCCTAGAAAGACGCCGGTGTGTTTGCAATCAAGGTGTATCCTTTCTGGCCTTTCTTGTGCTGCTTTGTTTCTCTAAAATAGTAAGGCAAGAAGTAAAGCAGAGTTAACCATGACATTTTCAGTTTCTACAGCCACAGCATGAAAATTGTTACGTTATGTCAGCTAGAAATAATGACAGTGATCCACACAACTCGGCCTTCCAAAGTGCTGGGATTACAGGCGTGCGCCATACCGCGCCCGGCCAACTTTGTGTTGTAAAATAAAGAGCACAATAAAATTTTCTGTGACCTATTGAAGTCCATAAAATTTTATCGAAGAATTTCACATACAACCTACATTTTTGGGTAACATTTAGTTCCAATCACGATAAATTATATCTGCAACTAACATCTATAATCAATCCCTTTTCTCTCTTTTTAATAAATACTCTGTCTTCCTCCCGGGTTCAAGCAATGCTCCTGCCTCAGCATCCTCGAGTAGCTGGGATTACAGGCATGTGCCACCACGCCTGGCTAATTTTGTATTTTTAGTAGAGACAGGATTTCTCCATGTTAGTAAGGCTAGTCTCAAACTCCCGACCTCAGGTAATCCGCCCGCCTCAGCCTCCCAAAGTGCTGGGATTACAGACGTAAGCCACTGCGCCCGGCCAGAAAAAAGCCTTTTAATATACACACAGAAGACCACATTAAGTTAATATTTTTGATGCTATATATGCAAAATAAATATTTTATTTTTCTGATTTCACCAGTTCCACAGGGAAATAATGAACATGCTTATGGTCAGAATTTTTTCAATCAAGCTGTGTTAATAAGAATGACGTGTGGAAAATAAAATTTTACAATTCAAAAAAAAGTCTTTTGTTCGTAAAAATAGTGATTAATTTTTAAAACTGTATCCTAACAAGGACTAAATATTTGTGATCTGAAGTGTTTCAGATGTACTCTACTGATTATTTTAGTCTTATACCACATTAACCTTTTTTTGTTGTTGTTTGTTTGTTTGTTTGTTTCAGATGGAGTCTTGCTCTGTCACCCAGGCTGGAGTGCAGGGGTGCAGTCTCAGCTCACTGCAAGCTCAGCCTCCCAGGTTCATGCCATTCTCCTGCCTCAGCCTCCGGAGTAACTGGGAGTATAGGTGCCCGCTGCCACGCCCAGCTAATTTTTATTTATTTATTTATTTATTTATTTTTGGTATTTTTAGTAGAGATGGGGTTTCACCGTGTTATCCAGGATGGTCTCTATCTCCTAACCTCGTGATCCGCTCGCCTCGGCCTCCCAAAGTGCTGGGATTACAGGTCTGAGCCACCGTGCCCGGCCTTAACCTGTAAAATTTACTAAAATATTTTTATCTAAAATATTTTCAAACTTATTGTAAATAAGGATTGAAAACATTGTTGACATTTTTAAATTTAATTTAATTTAATTTTAGCTGGACCACAAATCGAAGGAATTCAGGTCTCTGAAGCACAGCTGAAACTGCATGTGCTGAGACTGACTGTTTTAAAAAATTGTTTTTATTTCCAAAGGTTATTGGGGAACAGGTGGTGTTTGGTTACATAAATAAGTTCTTTAGTGGTGATTTATGAGAGTCTGGTGCACCCATCACTTGAGCAGTATACACTGGACTTTATTTGTAGTCTTTTATCCCTCACCCCCTTTCCACCCTTTCTCCCTGAATCCCCAAAGTCCATTGTGTTATTCTTATGTCTTTGCATCCTTATTACATAGCTCCCACTTATTAGTGAGAACATATGATGTTTAGTTTTCCATTCCTGAGTTACTTCACTTAGAATAATAGTCTCCAATCTCAATCAGGTCGCTGAGAATGCCATTCATTCATTCCTTTTTAAGACTGAGTAGTATTCCCATCGTATACGTATACCACAGTTTCTTAATCCACTCGATTGATGGGCATTTGGGCACGATTTTGCAACTGTGAATTGTGCTGCTATGAACATGCATATGCAGGTATCTTTTTCATATAATGACTTCTTTTTTTCTGGGTACCCAGTTGTGGAATTGTTGGATCAAATGGTAGTTCTACTTTTAGTTATTTCAGAAATCTCCACACTGATTTCCATAGTGGTTGTACTAGTTTACATTCCCACCCACAGTGTAGAAGTGTCCTTTGTTCATTGAATCCATGCCAACATCTACTATTTTTTTTATTTCTTGATTACAGCCATTCTTGCAGGAATAAGGAGGTATCACATTGTGGTTTTGATTTGCATTTTCCTGATCATTAGTGATTTTGAGCGTTTTTTCCATGTTTGTTAGCCATTTATATATCTTCTTCTGATAATTGTCTATTCGTGTCCTTAGCAGACTTTTTGGAGGGATTGTTTCTTTTTTTGTTGTTGTTGCTTTTTTTGAGTTCATTGTAGATTTTGGATATTAGTTCTTTGTCAGATGTATAGATTGTGAAGATTTTTTCCCACTCTGTGGGTTTTCTGTTTACTTGCTGACTTTCCTTTTGCCATGCAAAGGTTCTTTAGTTTAATTAAGTCCCAGCAATTTATCTTTGTTTTATTGCATTTGCTTTTGGATTCTTGGTCATGGAGTCCTGCCTAAGCCAAGAAGGGTTTTTTCAATGTTCTAGTTTCAGGTCTTAGATTTAAGTCCTTAATCCATCTTGAGTTGATTTTTGTATAAGGTGAGAGGCGAGGTGAGGATCCAGTTTTATTTTCCTACGTGTGACTAGCCAATTATCCCAGCACCATTTGTTGAAGAGTGTCCGTTCCCCCACGTTATGTTTTTGTTTGTTATGTTGAAAATCAGTTGGCTGTAAGTATTTGGGTTTATCTCTGGGTTCTCTATTTTGTTCCATTGGTCTATGTGCCTATTTTTATACCAGTACCATGCTGTTTTGGTGACCATCATCTTACAGTACAGTTTGAAATCAGGTAATGGGATGCCTCCAGATTTGTTCTTTTTAGCTAGTCTTGCTTTGGCTGTGTGAGCTCTTTGTCAGTTTAATATGAATTTTAGAATTGTTTTTTCTAACTCTGAAGAATCATAGTGGTATTTGGATGGGAATTGCATTGAATTTGTAGATTGCTTTTGACAGTATGTTCATTTTCACAATATTGATTCTATCCATCCATGAGCATGGGAGGTAATTCTATTTGTTTGTGTTGTCTATGATTTCTTTCAGCAGTGTTTTGTAGTTTTCTTTGTAGAGAGTTTTCACCTCCTTGGTTAGGTATAGTCCTAAGCATTTAATTTTTTTTGCAGCTATTCCCACCCACAGTGTAGAAGTGTTCTTTGTTCATTGAATCCATGCCAACATCTACTATTTTTTGATTTCTTGATTATGGCCATTCTTGCAGGAGTAAGGTGGTATCACATTGTGGTTTTGATTTGCATTTTGCTGATCATTAGTGATGTTGAGCATTTTTTCCATGTGTTTGTTAGCCATTTATATATCTTCTTCTGATAATTGTCTTTTACAGTAGTAAAAGGGGTTTTACAATACTTTTACAATAGTAAAAGGGGTTGAGTTCCTGATTTGGTCGCTGTTGGTATATAGAAGAGCTACTAATTTGTGTATATTAATTTTCTGTCCAGAAACTTTGCTGAATTCTTTTATCAGTTCTAGAAGCTTTCTGGAGGAGTCTTCAGGGTTTTCTAAGTAAACAATTATATCATCAGCAAACAGTGAGAATTTGATCTTCCTCTTTACTGATTTGGATGCTCTTTATTTCTTTCTCTTGTCTGATTGCTCTGGCTAGGACTTCCAGTACTATGTTGAACAGGAGTGGTGAGAGTGGGCATCCTTGTCTTGTTGCAGTTCTCAGAGAAAATGGTTTCAACTCTTCCACATGCAGTATTATGTTGGCTGTGTGTTTGTCATAGTATGTCCCTTGTATGCCTATTTGGCTGAGAGTTTTAATCATAAAGGGATGCTGGATTTTGTCAAATTTTTTTCTGCATCTATTGAGATGATCATGTGACTTTTGTTTTTAATTCTGTTTAGGTGGTGTATCACATTTATTGACTTGCATATGTTAAACCATTCCTGCATGCCTGGTAGGAAACCCACTTGATCATGGTGGATTATCTTTTTGATATGTTGTTGGATTCAGTTAGCTAGTATTTTGTTAAGGATTTTAGCATCTATGTTCATCAGGGATATTAGTCTGCATTTTTTTGTTTGTTTGTTTTTAGTTATATCCTTTCCTGGTTTTGGCATTAAAATGATACTGGGTTCATAGAATGATTTAGGAAGGGTTTTCTCTTTCTCCATCTTGTGAAATAGTGTCAATAGGATTGGGAACAACTCTTCTTTGTATGTCTGGTAGAATTCTGCTGTGAATCTGTTTGGTCCTGGACTTTTTTTTGTTTATAATTTTTAAATTATCATTTCAATCTTGTTGCTTATTATTGGTCTGTTCAGGATATCTAATTCTTCCTGATTTAAGCTAGGAGGGTTGTACCTCTCCAGGAATTTATCCATCTCTTACAGGTTTTCTAGTTGATGCACATAAAAGTGTTCATAGTAGCCATGAATGATCTTTTGTATTTCTGTGGTGTCAGTTGTAACATATCTCGTTTTGTTTCTTGTTGAGCTTATTTGGCTTTTCTGTCTTCTTTTTTTGGTTAATCTTGCTAATGGTCTATCAATTTTTTTTATCTTTCCAAAGAAGCAGCTTTTCATTAAACTTATTTTTTGTGTTGTTTTCTTTGTTTCAATTTTATTTAGCTCTGCTCTGATATTGGATATTTCCTTTCTTCTGCTGGGTTTGGGTTTGGTTTGTTTTTGTTCCTCTAGTTCCTTGAGGTGCGATCTTAGATTGTCTGTGTTCTTTCAGACTTCAATGTAGGCATTTAGGGCTATAAGCTTTCCTCTTTTCACCACCTTAGCTGTGTCCCAGAGGTTTTGATAGATTTTGCCACCTTTTTCATTCAGTTAGAAGAATTTTATAATTTTCATTTTAATTTCATTTCTGACCCAATAATCATTCAGTTGCAGGTTATTCAATTTCCATGTATTTGCATGATTTTGGTGGTTCCTTTTGGAGTTGATTTCCAGTTTTATTCCACTGTGGTCTGAGAGAGTGCTTGATATAATTTTAATTTTCTTAAATTTATCAAGGTTCGTTATGTGGCCTATGATATGGTCTGTCTTGGAGAAAGTTCCATGCACTTTTGAATAGAATGTATATTCTGTGGTTGTTGGATGAAATGTTCTCTCTCTCTCTCTCTCTCTCTCTATATATATATATATCTGTTAAACACATTTGTTCCAGTGTATAGTTTCAGTACATTGTTTCTTCACATACTTTCTGTCTTGATGACTTTTTTTTTTTTTTTTTTTTTTTTTTTTTTGAGACGGAGTCTTGCTCTGTAGCCCGGGCTGGACTGCAGTGGCCGGATCTCAGCTCACTGCAAGCTCCGCCTCCCGGGTTTACCCCATTCTCCTGCCTCAGCCTCCGGAGTAGCTGGGACTACAGGCGCCCGCCACCTCGCCCGGCTAGTTTTTTGTATTTTTAGTAGAGACGGGGTTTCACCGTGTTAGCCAGGATGGTCTCGATCTCCTGACCTCGTGATCCGCCCGTCTCGGCCTCCCAAAGTGCTGGGATTACAGGCTTGAGCCACCGCGCCCGGCCAACTTTTTTTTTTTTTTTTTAAAGATGAAATCTGCTCTCTCACCTGGGCTAGAGTACAATGACATGATCTTGGCTCACTGCAACCTCCATCTCCCAAATTCAAGAGATTCTCTCACCTCAGCCTCCCAAGTAGCTAGGATTACCGGCACCTGCCATCATGCCCAGCTAATTTTTTTACTTTTGTAGAGACAGGATTTCACCATGTTGACCAGGTTGGTCTTGAACTCCTGACCTCAGGTGATCTGCCTGCTTCAGCCTCCCAAAGTGCTGGGATTACAGGCATGAGCCGCCACACCCAGGTGACCTTTTTAGTGCTATCAGTGGAGAATTAAAGTCTCCCACTATTATTGTGTTACTGTCTATCTCATTTCTTAGGTCTATTAGTAATTGTTTTATCAATTTGAGAGCTCCACTGTTAGATGCATATATGTATAGAATTGTGATATTTTCCTGTTGGACAAGGCTTTTTATCATTATATAATGTCCATCTTTGTCTTTTTTAACTGCTGTTGCCTTAAAGTTTGTTTTGTCTGATTTAATAATAACTACTCCTGCTTGCTTTGGGTGTCCATTTGCATGAAATGTTTTTTTCCACCACTTTACCTTAAGTTTTTGCGAGTCCTTATGTGTCAGATGAGTCTCCTGAAGGCAGCAGATAGTTGGCTGGGGAATGCTTATTCATTCTGCAATTCTATGTCATTTAATTGGATCATTTAGTCTATTTACATTCAGTGTTAGTATTGAGATGTGAGGCACCATTCCATTCATCATGCTATTTGTTGTCTGTATACTTTTGTTTTTGTTTTTGTTTTTTTAAATTGTATTTTTGTTTTTTAGGTCCTGTGAGATTTATGCTTTAAAGAGGTTCTGTTTTGATGTGTTTTCAGAATTTGTTTCAAGATTTAGCTCTCCTTTTAGCTGTTTTTGTAGTGGTGACTTGATAGTCGCAAATTCTCTCAGCATTTGTTTGTCCGAAAACAACTATCTTTTCATCATATGTAAAGCTTAATTTTGCTGGATATAAAATTCTTGGCTGATAATTGCTTTGTTTGAGAAGGCTGAAGATAGGTCCGCAATCCCTTCTAGCTTGTAGAGTTTCTGCTGAGAAATCTGCTGTTAATCTGACAGGTTTTGTTTTATAGGTTGCCTGGTGCTTTTGTCTCACAGCTCTTAATATTATTTCCTTCATTTTAACATTAGATAACCTGATGAAAATGTGCCTAAGCAACAATCTTTTTGAGATGAATTTCCCAGGTGTTCTTTGTGCTTTTTGCATTTGAATGTCTAGGTCTCTATCAAGGCCAGAAAAGCTTTTCTCAGTTATTCGCCTAAATGTGTTTTCCAAACTTTTAGGTTTCTCTTCTTCTTCAGCAACACTGATTATTCTTAAGTTTGGTCACTTAACATAATTCCAGACTTTTTGAAGACTTTGTTCATATTTTCTTATGCTTATTTTTTTTTTGTCTTTGTTGGATTGGGTTAATTCAAAAACCTTGTCTTAGAGCCCTGAATTTTTCTTCTACTTGTTCAATTATATTGCTGAGACTTTCCAGAGTGTTTCACATTTCTAAAATTGTGTCCAAAGTTTCCTGAATTTTTTATTGTTTTTTTTCTTTGAGCTATCAATTTACTTGAATATTCCTCCCTTTACTTCTTATATGATTTTTTTGGATTTTCTTGCATTGGGCTTCACCTTTCTCTGATCTCTCCCTGATTAACTTAATAATTAACCTCCTGAATTATTTTTCAGGTAAATTAGGGATTTCTTCTTGGTTTGAATCCATTGCTGGTGAACTGTGTGATTTTTTGGGGAATGTTAAAGAGCCTTGTTTTGCCATATTGCCATATTGTTTTCTGACTTCTCATTTTGGTAGGCTCTGTCAGAGGGAAAGTCTAGGGCTGAAGGCTGTTCTTCAGTTTCTTTTGTCTCACTGGATGTTGTAGTACTCTTCCCCTTTTCCTATGGAAGTGGCTCCCTGTGAGCCAAAATGCAATGATTATTGTCTCTCTTCTGGGTCTAGCCACCCAGCAAGTCTACGTGACTCTGGGCTGGTACTGGGATTGTCTGCACAGAGTCCTATGATGTGAACCATCTATGGGCTTCTCAGCTGTGGATACCAGCGCCTGTTCTAGTGCAGGTGGCAGCGGGGTGCAATAGACTCTGTGAAGGTTTTCAGCTTTGGTGGTTTAATGCTCTAGTTTGGTGCTGGTTTGTCTCCTGCTAGGAGGTGGTGCTTTCCAGAAAGCATCAGCTGTAGTAACATAGAGAGGGACCGGCAGTGGGCAGAGTCCTAGAACTCCCAAGATTATATGTCCTTTGATTTTTGCTACCAGGGTAGATAGAAAAGGACCATCAGGTGGGTGGGGATAGGTGTGCCTGAGCTCAGACTCCTCTTGGGCAGGTCTTGCTGTGGCTGCTGTGGGGTATGGGGGTGAGATTCCCAGGTCACTGGATTTGTGTACCTAGGAGGATTATGGCTGCCTCTGCTGAGTCATGTATGTTGTTAGGGAATTTGGGGAAAGCTGACAGTCACAGGCCCCATCCAGCTCCCACACAAACCAAAGGGCGGGTCTCCCTCCTACCATGTACCCCGCAACAGCCCTGAGTCTGTTTCCAGGCAGAGGGTATGATGGGCTTCAAAACTTGCCCCCGGCTACCCACCTCCCAAACGTGAAAGAAAGGGGCTTGGTTCTTCCCCTGCCTGTGAAATCTGCACACCAGATGTGTGCCTTTGCCACAGAGATCTGGCCAGGAGGCTTCTTGCCCCATGCACATTTTTACAAAGTTCAGCTAAAGATTTCCTTCTCCCTGTGGAGTTTTACCCCCTGCTCCTCTGGTCACCCTCCTGATGGATCCCTTTGGTGCCAGACAAAAATGGCCTGCTAGGGGATGCAGTGAGCTCCCAGGGCCTTTCTGCTGCTTCCTCTACTCCTATATTTTTGCTTGGCTATCTAAATTGACTCAGTTCCATGTAAATTCAGAAACTTCTCCCACAAACAGACCTTTAGGTTCTCTAGTGGGGGCATGTGTTCAGGAGAGGAGATTCTCCCTTTCCCACTTCCACAGTTGGGACACTCACAGTATTTGGAGTGTCTCCTGGATCCTGCAGGAACAGTCCGCTTTCTTCAGAGGGTCTGTGGGTCCTCTTGGGATTTCTGGCTTGTTCTTGCAGTAGATCTGGAGCTAAAAATCACCATGCAAGCTCCAGCAAGCTGCTCTGTCTGGAGCTGCAATCTAGTCCTGCCTCCTGTCCTCCATGATGATCCAACACAAAAGTACAGTATATTTTAAATTAAAAAGAGTAAACTGGGCCTGGCACAATGGCTCACTTTTGTAATCCCAGAACTTTGGGAGGCCAAGGCAAGCAGCCACTTGAGGTCAGGAGTTCAAAACCAGCCTGGCCAACATGACGAAACCCCATCTCTACTAAAAATACAAAAATTAGTCAGGCATGCTGGTGTAAGCCTGTAGTCCCAGTTACTCAGGAGGGTGAGGCACAAGAATTGCTTGAGCCTGGGAGGCAGAGGTTATAGTAAACTGAGATCATACCACTGCACTCCAGTCTGGGCGACAGAGCAAGACTCTGTCTCAAAAAAAAAAAAAGGAATGAAGCCATGAAGCCATAGGTAACATGTACTGAAGACTTCTCATGTACCAGGCCCAGTGCTTACTTAACCTAAATGATCCCATTGGATCCTTACATTATGCCAACAGAGACATATTATTACATGGATGTCTAGAAGTACAGTCACCCCTTGGTATCCAAGGGGGATTGGTTTCAGGACCAACCCTACTCTCCTCCATGGATACCAAAATCCAAGGAGTCTCAAGTTTCTGATATAAAATAGTGTCATGCTTGCACATAAGCTATGTACATCCTACCATATACTTTAAATTATGTCTAAATTATTTATAATACCTAATATTAATTTATAATACCTAATATAATAGCTATGCATTACTTGATTAGCATAAACACAACATAGTACTTGGTGAGTTTTTACGTTTTGCTTTTAGGTGCTTTGTGGGAATTTCTTCCCAAATATTTTCCATACATGGTTGGCTGATTCCATGAAGGTGGAACTCATGGATAAAAAGAGTCTAAGTGTTAGAGCCAGAGTAAACTGTATGTATTGGTGTTATATACTTAAGGCTCAGACTCACAAATAATGTTCCTGTTTATGATTTGAAAACTTCAAGGTTTTGTTTTCCATCCGTACATACACAGAATGGTGTATAGTGCTAAATTATTTGTTTCTTAAAATGACAGCCACAGTTTTTGTCTGTCTGGATATATTTTGGACTTTTTTATGTTTAATATAACATAAAAAAGAAACTTTATTATGTTTTGGATAATCTAAGATTGGTATACATAAATAAACTTTGCAAATTACTGTAGGGTTTAACAAACTACGTATATATTATGACTTTAATATCTTTACTTTTTGATGTCTAAGTCTTTTTTTTTTTTTTTTGAGATGGAGTTTCGCTCTTGTTGCCTAGGCTGGAGTGCAATGGTGCAATCTTGGCTCACTGCAACTCCCCAGGTTCAAGTGATTTTCCTGCCTCAGCCGTCCTAGTAGCTGGGATTACAGGTATGCACCACCACGCCCACTAATTTTTTGTATTTAGTAAACACTGGGTTTCACCAGGTTAGTCAGGCTGGTCTCAAACTCCTGACCTCAGTTGATCTTCCCGCCTCGGCCTCCGAAAGTGCTGGGATTACAGGCATGAGCCACCGCTCCTGAGCCACTGATCCTGGCCTAAATTTTTTTTTTTTAATAAAAGATGGGTTTTTAAAAAATGTCTCCACAAATTCAGGCTTATTTTATAAAATGGCAAAATAGTAAAGAAATGAGTGATTAGCATATATATATATATACACACACACATATGCTGCCACTCAATTAAAATACCAAATATTTTAATCAAAATTATTTAGACAGCAGATTAAAATAATTTTTTGATTTTCTGACTACAGTGATAGACATTCACAAACATTTCATAAATCATACCTATCAGTATTAGGTTTTACTTAGTAGTAATATATATATATACGTGTGTGTGTGTATATATATATTTATAAGAGATCTGCTCAAAATAAATATTTTTCACCAATAATTTAGCATTTTGAAATACCCAGAAGTCTTGCTTTAATCAGATTAAATCAGAGGATAGTTGAGTAATTATATTTCTTGTATGATGTGTTTAAAATTTTCTAGTTTAATTTGATATTGATTGATGATGGGTAAACAAATCAATTTTATAAATATCTCATAGGCCTATTAAACTGTTGAATTTTTTTTTTTTTTTTTTTTTTAAGACAGAGTTTCGCTCTTGTTGCCCAGGCTGGAGTGCAATGGTGCAATCTCAGCTCACTTCAATCTCTGCCTCCCAGGTTCAAGTGATTCTCCTGCCTCAGCCTCCTGGGTAGCTGGGATTATAGGCACCTACCACCACGCCAGGCTAATTTTTTTTGTATTTTTAGTAGAGACAGGGTTTTTCCATGTTGGCCCGGCTGATCTGAACTCCTGACCTCAGGTAATCCACCCGCCTTAGCCTCCCAAAGTGCTGAGATTACAGGTGTGAGCCACCATTCCCACCTGAAAATGTTTTTAATTTTAAAATTCTGTCTTTCAGTGTTGTTTACAGGGATTTTAGTCAGTCCAATATGCTCCACCTGTTAATTAGTGACAGGTGCTAGATTTCAATTTATTTTCAGTGTGCCCATATGACTTTTCTATCCGGATTTTTTGAATAAAATTTCTATTACTTATTTGAATGTTTTATAATACAGCTGACACATTTAAAATGAAGCCACCAGGTAAAACAAGTTCTGGCTTAGAATAAAAAAGCTGTTACCAAGATAGAGTTATATATACAGATGGATGTGGCTCGACAAAAATTTAGACAAAAAAGAGTTGAATATGTTGCTATGACTTAGCCTCTAATGAGCTGATAAATAAATGCAGATTTCAGCACATTTATCCAGTTGCTTCCAGTACCTCTAAAGGTGGAATATCAATAATTCTTATACTGCTGTCTAAGAAAATAGATTTTGCTGTTACCTAAACAATCAACTGGAAGGATTTTTTTTTTTTTTTTTTTTTTTTTTTGAGACTGAGTCTCGCTCTGCTGTCAGGCAGGAGTGCAGTGGTGCAATCTTGGCTCATTGCAACCTCTGCTTCCTGGGTTCAAGTGATTCTCCTGCCTCAGCTTCCCGAATAGCTGGGACTACAGGCATGTGCCATCATGCCCGGCTTCTTTTTTTTTTTTTTGACAGCGTCTTGCTCTGTCGCCAGGCTGGAGTGCAGTGGCGCAATCTTGGCTCACTGAAACCTCCACCTCCTGGGTTCAAGTGATTCTTCTGTCTTAACCTCCTGAGTAGCTGTGACTACAGACGCATGCCACTATGCCCAGTTAATTTTTATGTTTTTAGTAGAGACGGGGTTTCACCATGTTGGCCAGGATGGTCTCGATCTCTTGACCTCATGATCTGCCTGTCTCGGCCTCCCAAAGTGCTGAGATTACAGGCGTGAGGCACCGTGCCCGGCTAATTTTTGTATTTTTGTAGAGATGGGGTTTCACCATGTTGACCAGGCTGGTCTTCAACTCCTGACCTCAGTTTATTCACCTGCCTCTACCTCACAAACTGCAGGGATCAAAGGCATGAGCCACCGCACCTGGAAGGAATTTTTAAAACCTTACACCACATAAGGAAAAACTGAAATGTACTAATAAATGCAAGCTATATCAGTGAAAAGTAGTAATCCAAAATGTCACTTTCAATATTTAAACTTTGGTTAAAAAAATTGATAAAATAAAGTTTTGGTAAGCTTTCTGTAGCTTAACATGAGCTCTAAAGAAGGCAAAAATCTTTAAAAATGAAAACAAAAACTTAAACCAAAGAAAGCTAACATCCACCAATGCATATATACGAATCTTTGTGTTTGGAGAGTCCAAAGGAAAACATTTGGTGAACCTGATGGCAGTTACTTTTAATATATTGTCATACTGATACATCATTCATATTTAATTTGAGTGAAACAGGTTCACATCTTAAAAATACTGCTTTGTACTATGAATAATAAATGTAAAGTGTTTCTCCTCAAGAGGACCCTAATTCTCAACTCAACATATGTGGCAACATATATGGCAACCCATTCTACTGTTTCCTCCAAACCATTGAGTCTTCATTAAAGCTCCAGTATGGAGTGAGAGGGACTCAACAACAGAGAATGTGCAACAAGATGGGTAAGGTAGGATGGTCACTCTAAGGCTCAGGGATTGCCTGGGGGATTCCAACATCATAATGTCAACTATGAAGATTACTGGGTAAAAAAAAACATAAGAACCTGAAAACCCCGTGACTTGAATTTGGTGGAAAGGAGTCTCTGGAGTCATAAACAGTTGTGCCAAAAGAATTGAGCCAGAGTGGCATGTATCTAAGGAATATTAAGGCAAATGTTTACAAGCACATTAGTATTTGTTCCTAATCTTATTAATGTAGCAATATCCTTTTCTGTAATGTCAACTTTCCCAAGCTACAATGCCATAAACAAATTAAGACAAGCGCCTTGTATGTTACAGGCAATTAGATTTGAAATTTAACAAACTTGCAATAATTTCACTGAACTCTGTTTCATGTACAAATCTCACTGAAAGGCGCTATCAAGTAACTATTTTCCACGGTCTTTTCTGGGATTTTCTGTTGCCTGATTGCAAATCAACCTTATTGAATCCTAGTCATTTCTAAAGCTCCAGATGTAATAACAGAAGGACAGCAGAAATCAAGCCAAGTTACCCCAAACAATTCATGTCTAATATATTTGGTTCCCCAAATGAACTAAAATCATACAAGCTAGACAACAGTGGGTTTAAAATTCAACCTATATTCAACAGTAGCAGTCAAAACCATATGCAAAAATTAGCAAAGTCACAATGTAGAAACCCTTAATATGTTATTCCAGGAAAAATAATAAAATTCTAATTTTGGTATTTTTTAGAAAGAATAAATACATTAAATATGACAAAGTATACCCACTCGATTAGAGTATCTTTAAATATGAATAATTTTATTTTTATTGTTAAATATTTAATATACATATATAAAAAAGACTTTCAGTGAAAAGATTTACAGCCACCATGTGTGAATTAAAGCAGCCCTGTGAAAAATAGAATGTTTTACTAATAATGAAAATTGAAGCTCCAAGGATGTAAAATAATTTCTCTTGGGCACACAGCTAATGACCCAAAGCAAGCTCAAATATGTTTGATTTTAAAATTTTGATTTTCCCAGCCAGGTGCGGTGGCTCACGCCTGTAATCCCAGCACTTTGGGAGGCTGAGGCGGGCGGATCACCTGGGGTCGGGAGTTTGAGACCAGCCTGGCCAACGTGGAGAAACCCTGTCTCTACTAAAAATACTAAAAATACAAAAAATACAAAATTAGCCAGGCGTGGTGGCACATGCCTGTAATCCCAGCTACTCGGGAGACTGAGACAGGAGAATTGCTTAAACCCGGGGGGCGGAGGTGGCAGTGAGCTGAGATTGTGCCACTGTACTCCACCCTGGGCAACAAGAGCAACTCTACCTCAAAAAAAAAAAAAAAAAAAAAATTTTTTTCTCACTGTTGACAATGATGACATAACAGTTGAATCTTATCTCAAAGTTGATAGTTAGGAATAAATAAAGACAAGTATTACTGAGACAGGAGAGGTAGTCAAGAAAGTGACCACATCCTCAGGATGCAGCAACCATGGCAAGTGTATGGTGACTGCATATTGTCAACACAATAAGCCCCAGCATTTGCATTGTATTTCAGGTAATTCAAGCAAAACTATCTGCAGTAGGAAAATTTCTCTGTAGAGAGCATGCGCATTTTGATTTTACCTGTTCTCAAACTGATCTTTTACTCATGATAACAGTAGAAAAGACATCCATGGTGGAGAATTGTTTTTTTTGTTTTGTTTTTGTTTGTTTTGTTTTGTTTTGTTTTTTGAGACAGAGTCTCACTCTGTCGCCCAGGCTGGAGTGTAATGGCATGATCTCGGCCCACTGCAACCTCCACCTCCTGGGTTTGAGCTATTCTTCCACCTCAGCTTCCCGAGTAGCTGGGATTACAGGCACATGCCACCACGCCTGGCTAATTTTTTGTATTTTTAGTAGAGACGGGGGGGTGGGGGCGGGGTCTCACCATGTTGGCCAGGCTGGCCTTGAACTCCCAACATCAAGAGATCCGCCTACCTTGGCCTCCCAAAGTGCTGGGATTACAGGCAAGAGCCACTGCTCCCAGCCTTTTATTTTATTACATGTGTTCCACATTGCTGTGATAATGCTGTTGAAGTGCACTATTTTCACCAGAAGATCATCTGTGTGAATTTGAATAGACTGACACTGTTGAGGACCGGCTCAGCACACTCACTTGAACTGTAACTCTACTTTTCAGGTAGCTAAAATGCCTTTAAAGTGTGAAAATAAGGTGACCGCTGATTAAGCAGAACAGAGAGTTTTTATTTGTTTGTTTCTTTTTCTTTTTTTTTTTTTTTTTGACATGGAATTTCGCTCTTGTTGCCCAGGCTAGAGTGCAATGGCACTATCTCAGCTCACCACTACCTCCGCTTCCCAGGTTCAAGCGATTCTCCTGCCTCAGCCTCCTGAGTAGCTGGGACTACAGGCATGCCCCAACACGCCCAGCTAGTTATATTTTTAGTAGAGACGGGGTTTCTCCATGTGGGTCAGGCTGGTCTGGAGCTCCCGACCTCAGGTGATCCACCCGCCTCAGCCTCCCAAAGTGCTGGGATTATAGGCGTGAGCCACCGGGCCCAGTCAAAAGACATAATTTATATTTTAAAGTTATAATGACCTGGCTCAGTTGCTCACGCCTGTAATCCCAGCACTTTAGGGGGCCGAGGCGGGCAGATTCCTGACTGAGGTCAGGAGTTTGAGACCAGTCTGACCAACATGGAGAAATCCTGACTCTACCAAATATACAAAAATTAGCCGGGCGTAGTGGCACATGCCTGTAATCCCAGCTACTCGGGAGGCGGAGGCAAGAGAATCGCTTGAACCCAGGAGGCGGAGGTTGTGGTGAGCCAAGATCTCGCCATTGCACTCCAGCCTGGGCAACAAGAGTGAAAATTTGTCTCTAAATAAATAAATAAAGTTAAAAAACTTCTAGAAATTAAAAAAGTAAAGAAAAAAGAGATACAGAAACAAATTAGGCCGGGCGCAGTGGCTCAAGCATGTAATCCCAGCACTTTGGAAGGCCAAGATGGGCGGATCACGAGGTCAGGAGATCAAGACCATCCTGGCTAACACGGTGAAACCCCGTCTCTACTAAACAATACAAAAATCTAGCCAGGCGAGGTGGCGGGCGCCTGTAGTCCCAGCTACTTGGGAGGCTGAGGCAGGAGAATGGCGTAAACCTGGGAAGCGGAGCTTGCAGTGAGCTGAGATCCGGCCACTGCACTCCAGCCTGGGCGACAGAGCGAGACTCCGTCTCAAAAAAAAAAAAAAAAAAAAAAAAAAAAAAAAATTAAAAAAAGAGGAAAGTGGATTACTTACAAGAACTAAGATATTGAATCAGTCAAGTGTTCTTCAACAGGTGAATGAATATAGAAAATGTGGTATATTTACACAATGGAATGCTATTTGGCCCTTAAAAAGAAGAAAGTATTGTCATTTGCGACAACACTGATGAACCTCGCGGACATTATGCTAAGTAAAATAAGTTATTATCCTCTCAGCTTTGATTCACCAGGCAATTGAATCATATCTTGATGAGTCAGAACTGAAGGACTAATCTATTTGTTAAAGCAATTTGGGTTGCATATTACAGTTTCAGAGGATTAACAAAATAATTTATTTTCTGCTCACGTCACTATCTCCTGTGTAAGTTTTTTTTTTTTTTTTTTTTTTTTTCCCCCCTGAGAGGGAGTTCCACTCTTGTTACCCAGGCTGGAGTGCAATGGTGCCATCACTGCAACCTCACTGCAACCTCCGTCTCTGGGGTTCAAGTGATTCTCCTGCCTCAGCCTCCCAAGTAGCTGGGATTACAGGTACATGCCACCATGCCCAGCTAATTTTTGTATTTTTAGTGCAGATGGGGTTTGGCTATGTTGGCCAGGCTGGTCTCGAACTCCTGACCTCAGGTGATCTGCCTGCCTCGGCCTACCAAAGTGCTGGAATTAGAGGCATGAGTCACTGCTCCTGGCCTCCTAAGTTTTTGTTGTTGTTGTTAAGAGGACTTCAAAGGCAGGCATGGTGGTTCTCACCTGTAATCCTAGCACTTTGGGAGGCTGAGGTGGGCAGATCATGAGGTCAGGAGGTCAGGACCATCCTAGCTAACACGGTGAAACCCTGTCCTACTAAAAATACAAAAACTAGCCAGGCATGGTGGCACAGAGCCTGTAGTCCCAGCTACTCGCGAGGCTGAGGCAGGAGAAATCGCTTGAACCCGGGAGGCTGAGGTTGCAGTGAGCCGAGATCTCCAGCCTGGGCGACAAAGCGAGACTAAGTCTCAAAAAAAAAAAAAAAAAAAAAAAAAAGAAAAGAGAAAACCAAAACCAAACAAACAAAAAAAGAGGACTTCATCATTTTTCAGGGATTACATTTTCTTTCGTTTTCTCTCTATATCCTTCTCGTTCTTCAGCCAATGATGAGAAAAGAGATGCAGAGAAGACACATTTGCTTCTTATCCACACATCACTTCCATTCACTATTAGTCAATATGGGTGTTGCTGAGAATAGCAGTTTCCTAGCGGGACAACCACTCCTCAGCAATAAACAACACACTGAAAGAAAAGTATAAATCTTTCATCAAAATATACTGTATTTTATGCAAAATAAGCATATGCATCAATAATAAAATGCTTGTGGTAAAATAAAGAATATTTTTATGGCCAAGGGCGATGGCTCAAGAGTGTAATCTCAATACTTCGGGAGGCTGAGGGGGGCGGATCGCTTAAGGTCAGGAGCTTGAGACCAGCCTGGCCAACACGGTGAAACCCCGTCTCTACTAAAAAATACAAAAGTTAGCTGGGCGTGGTGGCATGCTCCTGTAGTCCCAGCTACTTGTGCAGCTGAGATGGGAGAATCGCTTGAACTCAGGGGGCGGAGTTTGCAGTGAGCTGAGATTGCCACTGCACTCCAGCCGGGGCAACAAAGTGAGACTCCGTCTCAAAAAAAAAGATAAAAAGAAAATAAACACAAAATAATATATTTTTTAATTTCTATTGAAGGCAGGTAAAATTTGACCAAAAGTTCTCATCTATAGCTGTACATTAAATGCTACTTTTTATTGAAAATTGTATTTTATATGTAAGTACTCAATTTATATCACTGTTTTTCGCTATTTCAATACCTTCTTCACTTTGTATCAGTGAGATGCAATCAGGGACTCTCTGATAATGAGTTTCAATCTTAACCATTAGGCCCAACACCCTCTCACCCAATACTTGTTTTTAGTCCTGACATAACATTTTTGACTTTGAATATTCTAATTTCGTAGAAATAAAGAGAAATTTTAAAACAAGGGTGTTTTTTTTTTTTTTTTTTCTTTTTTTCCACCCTTAGATAGTACGTAGAACCTGATATTTGGTTTAAAGTTATCATTACTAAGCCTAACACAAATACTTCGGTAAATGGATTCTAACAATGACATCCCTTTAGTGACTTAAAAGAGACACTAATTGGCCGGGCACGGGGGCTTACACCTGTAATCCCAGCACTTTGGGAGGCCCAGGCAGACAGATCACCTGAGGTCTGGTGTTAAAGAGACCAGCCTGACAAACATGGTGAAACCCCATCTCTACTAAAAATACAAAATTAGCCGGTCGTGGTGGTGTGCGCCTGTAGTCCCAGTTACTGGGGAGGCTGAGGCAGGAGAATAGCTTGAACCTGGAAGGTGAAGCTTGCAGTGAGCCAAGATCACACCACTGCATTCCAGCCTGGCAACAGAGCGAGACTCCACCTCAAAATAAATAAATAAATAAATAAATTAGCACGTCACTGCATTCCAGCCTGGAGACAGAGCGAGACTCTGCCTCAAAATAAATAAATAAATAAACGAATGAATGAATGAATAAATAAATAAAAGACCCGGTGCAGTGGCTCATGCCTGTAATCCCAAGACTTTGGGAGGAGGCCCAGGCAGGCGAATCACGAGGTCAAGAGATCGAGATCATCCTGGCCAACATGGTGAAATCCCATCTCTACTAAAAATACAAAAATTAGCTGGGCGTGGTGGCCCACTCCTGTAGTCCCAGCTACTTGGGAGGTTGAGGCAGGAGAATCGCTTGAACCCGGGAGGCGGAGGTTGCAGTGACTCCAGATGACACTACTACACTCCAGCCTGGGTGACAGAGCTAGACTCCGTCTCAAAAAAAAAAAGAAAAAAAAAAAGGCTAAGATGAGTCTATTATTATATAGAACATTTGTGTTCTGCATCTACATCATCATCTACTGAGTGGTCTATAGTTCCTGAAAGTTTCAGGAACACTAATATAAGAATACTCTTTTCCATGGAATAATTAAAGTATACTAAGTGTTCTCAGTGACTAAAATAAAGATTGGAATTACTAATCTGTCACTTACAATGTGGTTTTAAATGTTATTTAACAAACACATGTAAAGTTTCTTTTAAACACATTTTTAACAACGTATTTATATTGCTGTTTTATTTCTACTAGAAAAAATGCTAATTTTTTTATTGCTAAAAACCTATAAATTTTATTCAAATATAAACAAAGTGCTAATCTTAATAAATCTGTATGCTTAAGATTATGAAAATCCTCTTCTCTGTTTACATTTAGAAGGTAAATAACTGCTTTACAGTAAACCCAATAAGGCAGTGGTGATTCACAATCATAAGATATTAAAATATTAATACTATCATCCGAATAGAACTTTTAGGTATCTGCATGTTCAACTTGTTTCACTTATAATTTAGAAACTATAAATTTTTATAAATGATTACAAATAAACATATAAAGTATTTATCAATTTATTTCTTCAGCTTTGAAATATTGTCATTATTTCTAGTTGACATAATACTAGATTTCAGATGCTGTAGTTACAGAATCTAGAAATGTTATGATTAACTTTGCTTCACTTCCTGCCTATTTCACACAAACATATCAGCAAAAAAAAAAAAGCCAGAAATGCTGCACCTTGACTGCAAACACAGTAGTGCCCTTCTAGGGAGAACATATTTGTGAGCATATTAACTTTGAATTCATGGCATCTTTTGTGGAAGTAAAGACTTCACATGGCATATAATAAAGACAAAAAATTTAACACTACAGTAGAATCAGAAAAGTATTCTAAAAGTACCTGCTGAACCATTATTCCTTTTTTCACAAGAATGGTTGTGATGACCTGAGCATTTAGTAGTTGTGTGGTCCTGAATATCCCACACTCTCTGTTTCATCATATTTGGGCTATGGCTATAAAACTTGTATGCTTTTCCTTACAAAAACGTTTTCTTTTTCCAATTGAGTAATTTAGCATGATTTCCACAGCCTCACATTTTCATAAATGGTTTATTCTAAAGAAGAAATGTGATTAAACCACTTATCATTTTTCCCCAAAAAAGCAGGGTAATACAGTAACTCTGTAGTCTAGTGAACAGTTAAAACTTGAAAAATAAAGATGTAGAGTCATTTATTTTAGCTGCACATTTGGAAATAAAACACTTCTTGAGATATAGGTTTAGAGCTTTCTGAGAGGTTGGCTTATAGAATGTGGGGAGATCAGGTATAGAAACATTCACCCTTATGGCCAAAGGTGACATAATTCTGTTTTTCACTCCTAATTTCAATAGCAACCCAAAACTGGAGAAGTGTAACATGTCATTATACCACAGAGCTTTCTTTTTTTTTTTTTTTTTTTTTTTTTTTTTTTTTTTTTTTTGAGATGGAGTCTGGCTCTGTCACCCAGGCTGGAGTGCAGTGGCCGGATCTCAGCTCACTGCAAGCTCCGCCTCCCAGGTTTACACCATTCTCCTGCCTCAGCCTTCGGAGTAGCTGGGATTACAGGCGCCCGCCACCTCGCCCGGCTAGTTTTTTGTACTTTTTAGTAGAGACGGGGTTTCACCGTGTTAGCCAGGATGGTCTCGATCTCCTGACCTCGTGATCCGCCCGTCTCGGCCTCCCAAAGTGCTGGGATTACAGGCTTGAGCCACCGTGCCCGGCTACCACAGAGCTTTCTATTATTTTTATTTTAGATTCAGAGGGTACAGGTGCAGACCTGTAACATACCGCATGATGTTGAGGTTTGGGGACTTGATAATTCCATTGCTCAAGTAGCGTACATCATACCTGACACACAGTTTTTTAATGTTTGTCTCCCTTCCTCCTTTTTTAGAATTTCCAGAGTTTATTTTTTCCATCTTTGTTTTCATGCGCATGCAATGATTAGCTTCCAGGTATAAGTGAGAACATGTTGATTTTTTCCTGTTCTGTGTTAATTTGCCTAAAATAATGGTCTTCTGCTGCATCTATACTGCTGCAAAAAACCTTACTTCATTCTTTTCTGTGGCTGCATATTATTGCACAGTGTATAAGTACCTCATTTTTTAAAAATCCAATTTAAGATGTATGGGTATCTAATTTAATTTTGTTTGACCAGGTGTGGTGGCTCACGCCTATAATCCCAGCACTTTGGGATGCCAAGGTGGGGGGATCATGAGGTCAAGAGATTGAGACCAGACTGGCCAACATGGTGAAACCCCATCTCTACTAAAAATACAAAAATTAGCCAGGTGCGGTCGTAGGCACCTGTAATGCCAGCTACTTGGGAGGCTGAAGCAGGAGAATCGCTTGAATCTGGGAGGTGGAGGTTGCAGTGAGCCGAGATCGTGCCATGCTGAGCAACAAGAGCAAGACTTTGTCTCAAAAAAAAAAAAAAAGTTTTTGCTATTGTGAATAGTGCAGTAATAAACAATGAATGCAGATGTCTTTTTGATAAAATAATTTATTTTCCTTTGGGTATATACCCAGTAATATGACTGATGGGTCAAATGGCAATTATATTCTTAGTTCTTTGAGAAACCTCCAAACTGCTTTTCATTGGGGATGAATTAATTTGCATTTTCACAGCGTTTCAAGATTTCCTTTTCTCCACGACTTAAACATCTGTTGTTTTTTGACTTTCTAACAACAGCCAATCTAATGGATGTGGGATGATATGACATTGTCATTTTGATTTATGTCTCTCTGATAATTAGGAATGTTGAACAATTTTTTGTGTGTTTATTAACAGCTTTTATATCTTTCTTTCAGTACTGTCTATTTAGATCATTTGCTTTTTTCTTATTAAATTTATTATAGATTCTATATATTAATCTTACTTTGTATTCAGTTTGCTAATATTTTATTTTATACTGTAGGTTGTCTGTTTACTTTGTTGATAGTTTGTTTCGCTGTGCAGAAACACTTTAGTTTAATTAGGTGCCAATTTGTCAGTAGCATTTTTATACACTCATAATTAACTATCTCAATATGAAATTATAATGCAAAACAATCTCATCTGCAATAACTGTAGTAACTACAATTTGAAACAAATTTAACTAAAAAGTTGAAACACTTGTACATTATAACCTAAAAAACATTAAAATAAAATCATATGCAAATGGAAAACATTACTCATTCATGCATTGGAGTTATTAATATTGTTAAATGTGTGTATTACACAAAATGATCTACATATGTTATGCAACCTCTATCAAAATACCAGTGACATGTTTAATAGAAAATTTTTAAAAATCTAAAATTTATGTGGTACCATAAAAGACTCTGAATAGTCAAAGAAATCCAGCAAATAAGAAAGAAAGAAGTTACCACCCTATCTGACTTTGAAATATACTACAAAGCTACAGCAAATAAAACAGTATGTTACTTGAACAAAAACAGACACATAGGCCAATGGAGCAGAAAAGAGAAATTAGAAATACATCTATGCACTTCCAGCTAACTGATTTTAGATAAAGGTAACAATTTCTTAGAAAAAGAACAGTATCTTCAATAAATGGTGCTGAGAAAAATTTAATAGCCACATGAAGAGCAATAAAATGCAACCCTTATCTTACTTCATATATAAAAATCAAATAAAATAAATTCTTAAATGCAAGGCCTGAAACTCTGAGACTACTACAAAAAATATAGACTGAAAGCCCCATAACATTGGTCTGGGCCGTGACTTTTTTTGATTTAAACTCAAAATCCCAGGGAACAAAAGAAAAAATAGATGAGTAAGATTAATTATATTAAATTATAAAGGTCCTGCACAGAATCTGACACACTTAAAATGAGACAACTAAAAATGTTTTTTGAAAATTATACATTTGACAAGGGGTTAATACTAAGAATATGTAAGAAACTCAAATAATTATACAACAAAAAGCAAATAACTACCAAAATGAGCAAAGGGCTTAAATATTTTTTAAGAAAAGATACATATGGCCAATAGATAAATTTAAAAAGACTCAATGTGGCCCGGGTGCAGTGGCTCATGCCTGTAATGCCAGCACTTTGGGAGGCCAAGACAGGTGGATCACCTGAGGTCAGGAGTTTGAGACTAGCCTGGCCAACATGGCGAAACTCAGTTTCTACTAAAAATACAAAAATAAGCCAGGCATGGTGGTGGGCACCTGTAATCCCAGCTACTTGGGAGGCTGAGGCAGGAAAATTGCTTGAACCCGGGAGGCAGAGGCTGCAGTGAGCAGAGATTGTGCCACTGCACTCCAGCCTGGGCAACAGAGTAAAACTCAGTCAAAAAGAAAAACCTCAATGTCAATTATTATCAGGGAAAGGAAAGCCAAAAAATCCATAATATATCAACTCGCTCTTATTAGAATGACTCTTATTAGAAAGAAAAAGGAAAAAAAAAGATAAATATGTGAAGAGAATGCTTGCATATTGTTGGTGTGAATGTAAATGAGGACAGCCATCATGAACTATAAAAACAAAGTAGAGATTTCTCAAAAAATTTAAAATCAAAGTACCCTATAATACAGCAATTTCACTATTGCGTATATATTTAAAAGAAATAAAATAAGAATGAAGAAACATTTACACTTCTGTGTTGTTTGCAACACTATTCACAATAGCCAAAATATAGAATCAACAGTTCAACATCTAATGAGTCAATAAAGACAGTGTGGTATATACACACAATAAAATACTATTTATTTTTGAAAAAGAAAATTCTATTATGTTCAATTACATGGATTAACTTGGAGGACATTATATTACTTGAAATAAGCCAGGCACAGAAAGATTAAAATTTCATAATTTCACCTACACATGGATTCTATAAAACTTAATTTCACTGAAGTAGAGAGTAAAATGGTGACCACCAGATCCCAAGGTATTTAAAAGAAAGGGGTGTTTGGGAAGATGCCTGTCAGATAATACATAATTATAGTTGGATAGGAAGAATACACTCAAGAGATATATTGTACAGCATGGTGTCTATAATTAATAATAATGCATTATATTGTGAAGGGCCCAGATGGCCTAGGAGAAACAGCTCTGGTCTGCAACTCCCACCGAATGTAAACAGCAGGTGAATTCAGCATTTCTAACTGAGGTACCCAGATTCTCTCACTGGAACTGACTAGGCAGTTGGTGTGACCCACGGAGAGCAAGAAAAAGCAGGGTGGGGCCACAGTTCACCCAGGACCTTCACAGGGTGAAACGGAACTCCCTACCCCAGCCAAGAAAGGCAGTGAGGGATTATGTTACTCAGGTGAAAAACTACACTTTTCCCATGGAATTTTGCAATTTGTCGTTTAGGAGAGTTCCTTTTGCTCCCACACTACCAAGCCCTTGCATACCAAGCATGAAGTTGTGTGGACCTGTGGCAGCTGCCAGGGTCAGCGGCCATTCAGACAGGCACTTAGTTGCAGGAATTTTTGCAAACTCCAGTGGCTTCCAGAACTCGTGAGGCAGGAGATTCATCCACTTATGTGGGAAGGGGGCTAAAGCCAATGTGCCAAGTGGTCTCACTCGGCAGATCCCACTCCCATTGAATCCCACAAGTTAAGACCCACTGGATGGCCGGGCACGGTGTCTCAAGCCTGTAATCCTAGCACTTTCGGAGGCCGAGACAGGTGGATCACAAGGTCGGGAGATCGAGACCATCCTGGCTAACACGGTGAAACCCCGTCTCTACTAAAAAATACAAAAAACTAGCCAGGCGAGGTGGCGGGCACCTGTAGTCCCAGCTACTTGGGAGGCTGAGGCAGGAGAATGGTGTGAACCCGGGAGACAGAGCTTGCAGTGAGCTGAGATCCGGCCACTGCACTCCAGTCTGGGCAATAGAGTGAGACTCCGTCTCAAAAAAAAAAAAAAAGACCCACTGGATTGGAACCCCTGCTGGCCAGCAAAGCAGCCTGGAGTATGCATAATGCAACCAAGTTTATTTTGGAAGGAGGGGTGACTGCCACAACTGTGGCTCTAGTTGGTAGTTTTCCTCTGCCAGTGGTAGAAAGACTGAGGTTTGGACTGGGTGAAAGTCCCCATAGCACAGCACAGTGGCTGTGGCAGATCATGGCCAGACTGCTTCTTTAAGTGGGAACCAGATACATCTCTCCTTACTGGGCAGAGTCTCCCTGGACAAATTCCAGGAACTTCAGCCATAAGTTTACAGACAGAACTTTCATGTCTCTGGGTCAGAGCACCTGGGGGAGGGGCAGTCATAATCTTAAGGTTCAGTGGACACAATCTTTTCTGCCTGCTGGCTCTGAAGTGTCCTGGTGATCTGGACAAGGGAGAGATTCCCTACAGCACAATACACTGACACCAGTGAGGGGCATCCAATCTGCTTCTTTAAATCATTTCCTGAATCTGTGCCTCCTGATTGGGTGAGACCTCCCAACAGGGGTTCTCAGACACCTTATACAGGAGAGTTCAGGCTGGCATCAGGTCAGTGTCCCTGTGGGAAGAAGCTTCCAGAGGAAGGAGCAGGTGGCAATCTTTGCTGTTCTGCAGCCTTCACTGGTGATACCCAGGTGAACAGCATCTGGAGTGGACTGACCCCCAGCAAACTGCAGCAGACCTGCAGAAGAGAAGACTGTTAAAAAAGAAAGAAAAAAGCAACAACATCAAGAAAGACCCCACTAAAACCTCATTCTAATCTCAAAGGTAGATAAATCCACAAAGATGAGGAAAAACCAGTGCAAATATGCTGACAATTCCAAAAGCCAGAATGCCTTTTGGAGAGTCCCTTTTAATTGCAAAAAATTGATTTTCAAATTCAATTGATTGCAAAAAACCTCTCCAGCAAGGATACAGAACTGGGCTGAAGCTCAGATAAATGAACTGACAAAAGTAGGCTTCAGGAGGTGAGTAAGTAAGAACGAACTTTGCTGAGCTAAAGGACTGTGTTGTAACCCGATTCAAAGAAGCTAAGAACCATAATAAAAGATTACAGGAGCTGTTAACTAGATAACCAGTTTAAAAAGAAACATAAATGATCCGATGGAGCTGAAAAACTGAGCATGAGAACTCCATGAAGCAAACAAGCAAACACAAGTATCAATAGCTGAATTGACCAAGAGAAAGAAAGACTGTCAGAGATTGAATACTATCTTGCTGAAATAAGGCAAGCAGACAAATTAGAGGGAAAAAATAAAGAGGAATGAACAAAAACTCAGAGAACTATGGAACTTTATGAAAAGACCAAACCTACGACTTAGTGGCATACTGAAAAAAGGCAGGGAGAATGGAACCAAGTTAGAAAACACACTTCAGGAGATCATCCAGGAGAACTTCCCCAACCTGGCAAGACAGGCCAACATTTAAATCCAGAAAATTCAGAGAACCCTAATAAGATACTCCATGAAACATTGACCCCCCAAAACATAATCATCAGATTCTCCAAGGTTGAAAAAAAAAAAAAGTTAAAGGAAGCCAGAGAAAAAGGCCAGGTCACCGACAAAGGGAAGCTCATCAGACTAACAGCAAACCTCTCAGTGGAAACCCTACAATCCAGAAGAGATTGGGGGCCAATATTCAACATTCTTAATGAAAATAATTTTCAACCCAGAATTACATATCTGACCAAAATAAGCTTCATAAGTGAAGAAGAAATAAAATCCTTGCAGACAAGCAAATGCTCAAGGATTTCATCCTGCCTTGCAAAAGCTCTTGAAGGAAGCACTAAACATGGAAAGAAAATCCATTACCGCCCACCACAAAAAGATACTGAAGTACACAGACCAATAACACTGAAGCAACTACGTTAACAAGTCTGCAAAATTAACCAACCAGCATCATGATGACAGGATCAAATTCACATATAACAATATTAACTTTAAATGTAAATGAGTTAAATGCCCCAATTAAAAGACACAGAATGGCATCCTGGATAAAAAGACAAGACTCATCACTGTGCTGTATTCAAGAGACACATCTCATGTGCAGAGAATACAGGCTCAAAGTAAAGGGATGGAAAAGAAATTTACCAAGCGAATGGAAAGCAGAAAAAAGGAGGAGATGTAATCCTTGTTTCTGACAAAATAGACTTTAAACCAAAAAAGGTAAAAAAAAGATCATTACATAACAGAAAATGGTTCAATTCAACACAAAGTGCCAACTATCCTAAATATATATGCAACCAATACAGAAGCACGCAGATTCATAAAACAAGTTCTTAAAAACCTACAAACAGATTTAGACTCCCCCACAATAATAGTGGGAGACTTTAACACCCCAGTGTCAATATTAGATAAATCATTGGGAAGAAAATTAACAAAGATAATCAGGACTTGAACTCAGCTCTGGATCAAGTGAACCTGAGAGATATCTACGGAATTCTCCCCACAAAAACAACATAATATACATTTTTCTTGGTGCCGCATGGCACTCACTCTAAAACAGATTACACAATTAGAAGTAAAACACTCCTTAGAAAATGCAAAATAACTAAAATCATAACAGTCTCTCAGACCACAGTACAATCAAATTAGAACTCAAGATTTAAAAACTCACTTAAAACCACACAACTACATGGAAATTTAACAAATTGTTCCTGAATGACTTCTGGGTATATAATGAGATTAATGCAGAAATTTTAAAAAATCTGAAACTAACAAGAACAGAGAGACAACATACCAGAATCTCTGGCACACAGCTAAAGCAGTTTAAGAAGAAAACTTATAGCACTCAATGCCCATATCAAAAAGCTAGAAAGATCTCAAATTGAAATCCTAACATCACAACTAAAAGAACTAGAGAGCCAAGAGCAAAAAAACCCCAGAGCTAGCAAAAAAAATAACCAAGCTCAGAGTAGAACTGTAAAAGATAGAAACGTTAAAAATGACTCAAAAAAATTAATGAATCCAGAAGCAGATTCATGGAAAAAAATCAATAAAATAGATAGACTGCTAGCTAAACTATTAAATAAGAGAAGAGAGAAGATTCAAATAAACATAATTAGAAATGAGAGGGGGATACCACCACTTACCCTGCAGAAATGCAAATAACCATCAGATAATACTATAAACACCTCTGTGCAAATAAACTAGAAAACCTAGAAGAAATGGATAAACTACTGAACAAATACATCCTCCTCAGACTGAACTAGGAAGAAGTTGAATCCCTGAATAGACCACTAACAAATTCTGAAATTGAGGCAATAATAGCTTACCAACCAGAAAAAGCCCAGGACCAGATGAATTTACAGCTGAATTCTACCAGAAGTACAAAGAGGTGGTGATACCCTTTCTTATGCACTATTCCAAACAATTAAAAAGGAGGGACTTCTCCCTAACACATTGTATGGGGCCAGCATCATCCTCATACAAAAACCTGGCAGAGACATAACAAAAAATGAAAACTTCAGACTATAATCCCTAATGAACATCAATGCAAAAATTACCAATAAAATACTTGCAAACTGAATATACCAGCACATCAAAAAGCTCATCCACCATGATCAAGTTGGCTTCATTCCCAGGATGCAAGGCTGGTTCAACATACGCAAATCAATAAATGTAATTCATAATATAAACAGATCTAAGAAAAAGAACCCACACGATTAACTCAATAGATGCAGGAAAGTCCATCAATAAAATTCAACATTCCTTCGTGTTAAAAACTCTTAGTAGGCTGGGTGTGGTGCCTCATGCCTATAATCCCAGCACTTTGGGAGGCAGAGGTGGGTGAATCACCTGATGTTGAGAGTTTGAGACCAGCCTGACCAACATGGAGAAACCCTGTCTCCACTAAAAATACAAAATTAACCGGGTGTAGTGGCACATGCCTGTAATCCCAGTTACTCGGTAGGCTGAGGCAGGAGAATTACTTGAACCCAGGAGATGGAGGTTGCAGTGAGCCGAGATAGTGCCATTGCACTCCAATCTGGGCAACAAGAGTGAAGCTCCATCTCAAAACAACAACAACAACAAAACTCTTAATAAACTAGGTATTGAAGGAACGTACCTCAAAATAATAAGGGCCATTTGTGACAAACTCACAGTCAATATCATACTGACTGGGTAAAAACTGGAAACATTTCCCCTTGGAAACCAGCACAAGGAAAGAATGCACTCTCTCACCACTCTTATTGAACATATTATTGGAAGTTCTGGTCAGGGCAATCAGGCAAGAATAAAAAATAAAGAATTTTCAAACTGGAAGATAGTAAGTCAAATTGTCTTTGTTTTCAGATGATATGATCCTATATTTAGAAAACCCTATATACTCACCTCTTAAGCTTCTTAAGCTGATAAGACCACTTCAGCGAAGTCTCAGTATACAGAATAAATGTGCAGAAATTACAGGCATTCCTATGCACTAACAACAGACAAGCAGAGAACCAAATCATGAATGAATTCTCGTTCACAATTGCCACAAAAATAATAAAGTACCTAGGAATACAGTTAATAATGGAAGTGAAAGACCTCCTTAACGAGAACTACAAAACACTGCTCAAGGAAATTAGAAGACAAAAACAGATGAAAAAACACTCTATGCACAGGGACAGGAAGAATCAATAATGTGAAAATGGCCATACTGTTCAAAGCAATTTATTCCCATTAAACTACCATTGACATTCTTCACAGAATTAGGAAAAACTATATTAAAATTTGTATGGAACCAAAAAAGAGCCCATAGGCTGGGTGTGAAGGTTCACACCTGTAATCCCAGCACTTTGGGAGGCTGAGGCAGGCAGATCACTTGGGGTCAGGAGTTCGAGATCAATCTAACATGATGATACCATGTCTCTACTAAAAATACAAAAATTAGCCAGGCATAGTTGTGGGCATCTGTATTCCCAGCTACTCGGGACGCTGAGGCTGGAGAATCACTTGAACCCAGGAGGCAGAGGTTGCAGTGAGCTGAAATAGCATCATTGCACTCCAGCCTGGGTGACAGGGTGAGACTCTGTCTCAAAACAAACAAACAAACAACAACAACAAAAACAACCCATATAGCCAGGACAATCTTAGGCAAAAAGAACAGAGCTGGAGGCATTACATGACATGACTTCAAAGTATACTACAAGGCTACAGTAACTAAAACAAGAATGGTACCGGTTCAAAAACAGACTCATAGGCCATATAGAACAGAATAGAGAAATCAGAAATAAAACTATATGTCTACAACCATCTGATCTTCAAGAAACCTAACAAAAACAAGCAATGGAAATTTTTTTTTTTTCCATTTAATAAATGGTCTGAGAGAACTGGCTAGCCATATGTAGAAAACTGAAACTGGACCTCTTCCTTATACCTTATAGAAAATAACTCAAGCTGAATTGAAGACTTAAATATAAGCCCAAAACTATAAGAACCCTGGAAGAGAATCTAGGCAATACAATTCAGGACATAGGCATGGGCAAACATTTTATGATGAAATCACCAGAAGCATTTGCAAAAAAAGCAAAAAGTGATGAATTGGGATCTCATTAAACTAAAGAGCTTCTGCACATAAAAAGAAACTATCATCAGAGTGAACAGACAACCTACAGAAAGGGAGAAAATTTTTGCAATCTATTTTACAAAGGTCTAATATCAAGAATCTAGAGGGAACTTACACAAATTTATAAGAAAAAAACAAACAACCCCATAAAAAAGTGGGCAAAGAACATGAACACTTTTTTCTTTCTTGAGATGGAGTCTCGCCGTTGCCCAGGTTGAAGTGCAGTGTCATGATCGTGGCTCACTGTAACCTCTGCCTCCTGGGTTCAAACGATTCTCCTGCCTCAGCCTCCTGAGTAGCTGGGACTACAGGCGCATGCCACCATGCCTAGCTAATTTTTGTATTTTTAGTAGATATGGGGTTTCACCATGTTGGTCAGGCTGGTCTTGAACTCCTGACCTTGTGATCTGCCCCGTCTTGGCCTCCCAAAGTGCTGGGATTACAGGCGTGAGCCACTGCACCTGGCTGAACAAACACTTTTCAAAAGAAGACATGCATGCAGCTAACAAACCTGTGAGAAAAAACTCACCATCACTAATCATCAGATAAATGCAAATCAAAACCACAATGAGATACCATCTTACGCCAGTCAGAATAGTGGTTATTAAAAAGTCAAGAAACAACAGATGCTGGCTATGTTGCAGAGAAACAGGAATGCTTATATACTGTTGGTGGGAATGTAAATTAGTTCAATTATTGGAAAAGATAATGTGGCAATTCCTCAAAGATTTAAAACCAGAAACACCATTTGACCCAGCAACTCCATTACTTGGTATATACTCAAAATAATATAAATCATTCTATTATAAAGATACATGCACCTGTATGTTCATTGCTGCACTATTCATAATAGCAAAAACATGAAATCAACCCAAATGCCCATTAATGAAAGACTAGATAAAGAAAACTTGGCACGTATAAACAATGGAATACTATAGAGCCATAAAAAGCAGTGAGATCATGTCTTTCACAGAGACATGAATGAAGCTCAAAGCCATTATCCTCAGCAAATTATCACAAGAACAGAAGGCAAAACACCTCCGGTTCTCACTTGTAAGTGGGAGCTAAACAATAAGAACACATGGACACGGGGAGAGAAGCAACACACACTGGGGCCTATCAGGCGAGGGCAGGGTAGGAAGAGCATCAGGAAAAAATAGCTAATGTATGCCGGGTTTAATACCTAGGTGATGGGTTGATAGGTGCAGCTGACCACCATGGCACACATTTACCTATGTAACACATTCGCCTGTGTAACAAACTTGCACATCTACTCTGGAATATAAAATAAGAAAAAAATAATAATTTATTATATTTTTTTAAAATGCTAGGACAAGGTCATGTGGCCTCACCACAAAACATTTTAACTATATGAGGTAAAGCATTAATTACCTAAAATTAAGCATTTGACAATGTATATATACTTCAAAACATCATGTTTTACAGAATAAATACACGTATCTGTCAAGTTAAAAAGATATTTTAAAAATATTACAGAAGAATACCCATGTGTAAAATACTGTCTCTTTGTCATTAATTTGGCTAAATAGCATCAAAAACATATGGTTTCTGTGCTGCTTCTGCCATTTAATTTCTCAGTCGCAATCATAGAAAACTCTGATATTTAGAGCATGTTCTGAACCCAGCACAGTGCATGGGAGGAGCCCATGTACATTGGGGCTTTTATTTTAAACTTGAGGGCACATGAGGCTTCTGGTGCTGATCATAAAGGTACAAAAGACACTAAGAAACCAGATGGCCCCATCACAGGGCACTCTGTGAATACAGTAAACAAGTTTGCGTGCAAAATAACAGAAAATGTTTTAATCCAAAAGCTGCCACGATCTTTCAAATTTTTCCAGAAAAAAAAATGACCAAGGAGTTAACAACAGATAGGTGACTAAGAATAAAAACTGTAGACTGAACTTCATCCACTAAAAATATTATATACGATAAGAGCAGCTCCTCAAAATTGTAGTATCATGTGAAACAGAAATATTATTTTGAATTTCAAATCCACAGAGTTCATTTTATTATTTTGCAGAAGTTAACATTATTGCTTAAAATCAAAAGATTCTGCATGAGAACATAAGTTGTGCTATATGGTAAAGAATTAAATTTTTTTACTTATGAATAAGTCTTAAAAACCTAATTTGTAAGATGTATTTTCTAACAAATTTTATATTTGTCACACTTTGTGTAAGAATCTCATGAGATTTTTCTGTTACAAAGAAAAATGATGCTAACTGATTTATTTCTCTCGCCTGTGGACAGTGTATGCGGGTTATTTATTTATTTGTTTATTTATTTATTTTTGAGACAGAGTCTCACTCTGTCGCCCAGACTGGAATGCAGTGGCCGGATCTCGGCTCACTGCAACCTCTGCCCTCTGAGTTCAAGCGACTCTCCTGCCACAGCCTCCCGAGTAGCTGGGATTACAGCCGCCTGCTACTGAGTCCAGCTAATTTTTGTATATTTAGTAGAGACAGGGTTTCAGCATCTTGGCCAGGCTGGTCTTGAATTCTGACCTCATGATCCACCCACTTCAGCCTCCCAAAGTGCTGGGGATTACAGGCGTGAGCCACGGTGCCCAGCCGCCTCTTAATTAACTGATCCGAAAGTTATATTGATAAGCTAATTCTTCAGTTAAGACGAATTTTTCAGTGCATTAATAAAATACCAACTTTCTTATTAAAACCTACAAAGTACAATGTGAAATGACATGGCAGGAAGACAACAGTGAGGATACTGTAGCTGTAACATGGATTAAAAAAAGAAGGTCTGTGATGCATACATAATTAGAATGCCAATAATGAGACAAACAAACCTGAGATAATTTGGTAATGTAAGAAGCAGAATTGGCCAGGCGCGATGGCTCACACCTGTAATCCCACCACTTTGGGAGGCCGAGGCAGGTGGATCACCTGAGGTCGGGAGTTGGAGACCAGCCTGACCAACATGGAGAAACCCCGTCTCTACTAAAAATACAAAATTAGCCAGGCATGGAGGCGCATGCCTGTAATCCCAGCTACTCAGAAGGCTGAGGCAAGAGAATCGCTTGAACCCGAGAGGCAGAGGTTGCAGTGACCCGAGATCATGCCTTGCACTCCAGCCTCGGTAAGAAGAGCGAAACTCTATCTGAAAAATAAAAATAAAAAAAGCAGAATTTCTCTTTAAATTCAGCAAGAGTCAGTTGTGCAGCCAAAATAAATAAATAAATAAATAAATAAATAAATAAATAAATAAATTAAATAAAATAAATAAAAATAAAAAAATCCTCTTCGCATGACACATCCACGTTATTTCTTCACCACTGATATTTTCTCTCTCTGACTTGAAGTTACAAACTAACTCCAGGAGGAATACTCATGGTTTATCATGAAGCATCTGCTACACAGCAAGCACTGCGAGGTTTTTTGCTGCATTTATACCCAAAAACATCCTCTTGACTTACGGAAGTCTCCCTAGTACTTACCTGAGCAAATTTGCTCAATAAATACATAAATTAACTTATGACAATTTTAAAATCTGAAAGGAACAGTAACTAAATAAAAGTGAGCTTATATAGTATTCTTCAAGCAAAAGAACAGAATGGAATCTTCTAATTAAATACAATATAACTTCATACACTAATTGTAAAATTACATCTACCAATTATTTTGTGTGCACTACTAAATTTCATAAAAATCATTATTACAATCCCTGACCAGCTCACATAATGAATACTGCATAAACAAAAAAATATAAGAAACGAGGAAATTATGGGTTTAGCAAGAGTACCAGACAAGTAAAACCAGACGAATTGCATGGGGAGACTCTGAACCATAAGCCATAAAATTTTAAAGAATTCAATACAAAGCAGACAGTATAGAATTGCTTTCCACATTTTTTAGGTTTCTAGTTTTCTACCAAATTAGTCACTTTAATAAAAAAATTTACTGTTTTCTTCTGAAAATATGCCCTAACTCATACTTACACACACATTCATCATAATTTGCATATACCTAGTGTTGTCTTTAAAATAATATATGTGTGTATTTAACCCGATTTAAATCAAAACTAAAATTCTGTATGTATGTGTTTGCAGGCAGAGTTGTCCGGTGTTCAAAAAAAAAAAATATATATATATACATATAACAAATTTTTGAAAGTTTTTTTTAGGACTCAGATATGTATGAATTTTATTTAATTTTATTTAATTTTAATTATGACCATTAAAATGATCCTGTACTCAATGACAATTGTACATTTAAAAATAGCTAAAAATGTAGAATTGGATTATTTGTAATACAAGGAACAAATGCTAGTGGTGATGGATCCCTCATGTACTCTAATGTTATTATTACATATTATATGCCTGTGTCAAAATATGTCATTTATGCAGATCACTTGAGGTGAGGAGTTCAAGACCAGCCTGGCCAACATGGTGAATCCCCGTCTCTACTAAAAATACAAAAATTAGCTGGGCATGGTGGCAAGTGCCTGTAATCCCAGCTACTTGGGAGGCTAAGGCAGGAGAATTGCTTGAACCTGGGCGGTGGAGGTTACAGTGAGCAGAGATCGTGCCACCACACTCCAGCCTGGGCGACAGAGTGGGACTCCATCTCAAAGAAAAAAAAAAAAAAAAGGCACTTCATTGAATGTGCAATAGATGTAACATTTTAAACAATGTTTAACTAGAAAAATTAAGTTTACATATAATTGAAAAATTTTTAAATGTACCACATATTACATAAAAGTACAATTAATAAGTTACTGCTAATTTAATTAATTTTAACTAAAACTTTAAAAAATTATTTTTCACTATAGTGGACAAAAATATGACTCAGAACACCTACCTCACACATCACTTAACATTATAAGTGAACCACAATGAGCCTCTCTACTTAAATTTTTGTTATGTATTTTATATTTTAATGTTCTTACTCTTCCACAGAAAAGGTCATAAATAATGCCTACTTAATAAAAAAGAATCCTTATATCTGCGATGCCATAGTATTTGATCACATGCTTTCACATGTAAATACAATAGGAATGGAGAGCATGAAGTAATTTGAGAGTTAAATTACATCATTATTTGCTTTTCAAAAAAATCTGCAATAATAAAAAGTATACTTTGAATGTAATTATAACTCTCCAAACAATCTTCTACTTCTTTTGAAGTTATATACTAGTAACTTATCAAATAATTTCAGTTTGGGATTATTTTCTGTACTCAAAACTCTGATTTAGTGTAATGTCTGAAGAGTAAGTGCCTTATTATTTCTACTGTGTATTCTCTGTGATTTACATAAAGTTAGTTTTGAAGTTTTTTAAATATTTACTTCATTTACAAAAATATCTTAGTATGAACTCTATGATGTTTTCTAAGCTGTAGTTTTTGAAATATGTTTCTTTCAAATTCATTACATTTGCAGGGTTTTTCTCCAGTATAAATTTCCTGACACTGAACAAAGTTCGGGCAACTTCTTTAGGGTTTTCTTCTAGTACAAAATGTATACAATAAGATCTGTGATACAAGTAAAGGTACTACAATCCTTTTAATGGTTGTAACGTTTGTCCTCAGAATAAATACTTTTTCACATTATAGGCTTTAATTTCTGAAAGACCTTCTCAGAATAATTGCATTTATAATACTTTTATTAAGTATGAACTCTCTGGTATTGAGTAAGATGTGAGCAGATACCAGTGGCTTTTCTATAGTCTTTACCTTTTTACAATTTTTCTCGAGTATAAATGGTTTCCTGTGCAATAAGGTGTGAGCATTGGTTAAAGGTTTTGCCACATTCTTCACACTTGTAGAAGTTTTCTCCAGTATGAATTATTTTACCTACAATACAGCATGACCATTTAAAGGCTTTGTGATATTCCTCACATTTTTAGACTTTCTCGCCAGTATGAGTTCTTTTATGTTTAGAAAGTTTTGAGGTGTTGTCAAAGCATTGTCACATCGTTCAGGTTTGTAAAGTTTTTCTCCAGTATGATCTGAAGGCTTGTTAAAGGCTTTGCCACATTCCTTCACATTTGTAATTTCTCTTCAGTATGACTTATGTGTAGTAAGACGTGAGGAATGGTTACAGGCTTGCCACATTCTTTACATTTGTAAGTTCTCTCTCCAGCATAAAATTTTCTCTCCACCATGCCCAGCTAATTTTTGTATTTTTAGTAGAGATGGGGATTCACCATGTTGGCCAGCCTGGTCTCAAACTCTTCACCTCAATCCATGTTTAGCATTGAGAAATGAGTTAAAGCTTTGCCACATTTTTCACCCTTGTAATTTTTCTCAAGTATGAATTCTTTTATGTTCAGTAAGTTTTGAGGACCACTTAAAAGCATTGCCACATTCTTCAAATTCTAGAGTTTCTCTCCAGTATAAATTATCTTCTGTTGAGCAAGGTTTGAGGACTATTTAAAGGCTTTGCCACATTCTTCACATTTGTAGGGTTTCTCTTCAGTATGAATTCTCTTATGTACAGCAAGGTGTGAGGACCAGTTAAAGGCTTTGCTACGTTCTTCACATTTGTAGGGTTTCTCTCCAGTATGAATTATCTTATGTTCAGTAAGGTTTGAGGACCACTTATAAGCTTTGCCACATTCTTTGCATTTGTAGGGTTTCTCTCTGGTATGAATCATTTCATATAAGGTAAGATTTGAGGAGGAGTAAAAGGTTTTGCCACATTCTTCACATTTGTAGAGTTTCTCTCCAGTATGAATTATCTTATGTCTAGTAAGGTTTGAAGACCACTTAAAAGCTTTGCCACATTCTTCACATTTATAAGGTTTTTCTCCAATATGAATTATCTTATGTGCAGTAAGATTTGAGGACCACTTAAAATCTTTGCCAAATTCTTCACATTTGTAGTGTTTCTCTCTAGTATGAATTCTCTTATGTTCAGTAAGATTTGAGGACTGTTTAAAAGCTTTGCCACATTCTTCACATTTGAACAGTGTCTTTTCAGTGTGACTTCTTTTATGTTGAGTAAAGGTCAATGGCTGTTTAAAGACTTTGCCACATTCTTCACATTTGTAGGAATTCTCTGTAGTATGAATTTTCTTTTTTTTTTTTTTTTCTTTGAGACAGAGTCTCGCTCTGTCGCCCAGGCTGGAGTGCGGTGGCCGGATCACAGCTCACTGCAAGCTCTGCCTCCCGGGTTTATGCCATTCTCCTGCCTCAGCCTCCGGAGTAGCTGGGACTACAGGCACCCGCCACCTTGCCTGGCTAGTTTTTTGTATTTTTTTTTTTTAGTAGAGATGGGGTTTCACCGTGTTAGCCAGGATGGTCTCGATCTCCTGACCTCGTGATCCGCCCGTCTCGGCCTCCCAAAGTGCTGGGATTACAGGCTTGAGCCACCGCGCCCGGCCATGAATCTTCTTATGTTGAGTTAGGTGTGAAAGCATGCAAAATTATTTGCCACATTGTTTACGTTTGAAAGAATTTTTTTCAGTATGTCTTATTTTATTAATATTTGAATTTGGATATTTATAGAAGACTTTCACATATTTATCACACTGAAATATTTTGCTCTGGGTTGATGTCAAATATTGATTAAGTCCATGATAACCTCCTTTGTGCATCCTACCATCATCCAAACTTTTAAAGTTTTTTTTTCTTAGTTGTAAATTCTTATCTCCACACTTTGCATATGTTCTCAGTATCAAGTTTTGGAAAGATTCTTTTATGCCCTGCTCTGGCCACAGGTCTTGAGCAAAATGAGAACACATAACTGAAAGAAATAAAAATAACAAGTTACTCCAGTTGTTAGACTCAGATAAACATACTTTACTAATCTAACCTATAAAGCTGTACAAACCACATAATCAAGACGGCACAGCAAAATGCCACAGGCCCTAATTCTTTCATAGACGTATACATGTAGCAAAAACATACTGACCAAAATACACTTGCAGAAAATGTATACATGGGTTAACTGTGTGCAATGCCCAGGTAAAAACAGTGCAAAGAGCCACACAGAAAGACTGTGTTATAGTTACACAACACAGTTTTTCCTGGTCCCTAAGATAACAAAGCTTTTTAGGCAGTTAATTGCTGGCTGGGCATGATGGCTAACACCCGTAAATCCCAACTCTTTGGGAGGCAGAGAGAGGTGGATCACCCAAGGTCAGAATTTTGAAACTAGCCTAGCCAAAATAGCAAAACCTCATGTCTACTAAAAATTAAAAAATTTGCCAGGTATGGTGGCACACACCTGTAATCCCAGTTACTCTGAAGGCTGAAGCATGAGAATCACTTGAACTTGGGAGGTGGAGGTTGCAGTAAGCCAAGATCTCACCACTGCACTTCAGCCTGGGTGACAGAGCAATATTCTGTCTTAAAAAAAAAAAAGTAATTGCCAAATCCTGGTTTCTTTTTTAAAAGATGAGAAAAACACTGGTGCATACATATTTATTTCTGGCTTCAAGGGGCCTTTCCAGACACTAGTTTCTTTCCTGCATTACATAAAGTGGTGAAAGAAATGGTGGGATACTTTGGATTGACAGTTTGAGTCTGCTGATACCAAACGTAAATGTTATAGCAGGAGAGAGAGTGCAGTATCACATACAGGAAACACGTGTAGCAAGTAGTTACTGACTATTAAAACAGAAATAAACTTTTTTTTTTCTTTTTTTTGAGACAGAGTCTTGCTCTGCTGCGCAGGCTGGAGTGCAGTGGCATGATCTCAGCTCATGGCAGCCTCCACCTCTTGGGTTCAAGCAATTCTCCTGCCTCAGCCTCCAGAGTAACTGGGACTAAAGCCACGTGCCACCACACCCAGTTAATTTTTGTAGTTTTAGTAGAGATGGGGTTTCACAGTGTTAGCTAGGATAGTCTCGATCTCTGAACCTCGTGATCTGCCCGCTTTGGCCTCCCAAAGTGTTGGGATTACAGGCATGAGCCACCGTGCCTGGCTGAAATAAACTCTTTAACTAAAAAATAAAAACAAAATTTTAGACAGGACACATCCTAAGTACATGTTTGAGAGACTCCCAGAGACTCTAGCAAAGACAATTGGTTTCAGACTATGCCAGGACAAAGCTACATTATAAGGATTGTTAGAGGTAGCTTTTTTAATGTTAAAATCTCAACCAAAGATTACAATGTATACAAAATATTAAGGCAACATGACCCAATAAAAAAAATATAAAATATTTAGAAGGCAACCATAGCCAGGTGTGGTGTCTCATGCCTGTAATCCCAGCACTTTGGGAGGCTGAGTTGGGCAGATTACGAGGTCAGGAGTTCGACACCAGCCTGGCCAACATGGTGGAACTCTGTCTTTCCTAAAACTACAAAAATTAGGCGGGCATGGTGGTGTGTTCCTCTAATCCCAGCTACTCAGGAGGCTGAGGCAGAAGAATCGCTTAAACCGGGACGCAGAGTTTGCAGCGAGCCAAGATCATACCACTGCACTCCAGCCTGGGTGACAGAATGAGATTCTCTCTCAAAAAAAAAAAAAAAAAAAAGAAGAAGAAAAAGAAAAGAAAGGAACCATAAAGAGGGGGCACCCAAGATGGCCGAACAGGAACAGCTCCAGCCCCCAGCTCCCAGTGTGAGCAACACGGAAGATGAGTGATTTCTGCATTTTCAACTGAGGTACCGGGTTCATCTCACTGGGGCATGTCGGACCGTCGGTGCTGGTCAGTAGGTGCAGCCCGACCAGCAAGAGCTGAAGCAGGGTGAGGCATCGCCACACCTGGGAAGTGAAAGAGGAAGGGAATTCCTTTTCCTAGCCAAGGGAAATTGAGACACACAACACCTGGAAAATCAGGTAAATCCCATCCTAATACTGTGCTTTACCAAGGGTCTTAGCAAATGGCATACCAGGAGATTATATCCCACACCTGGCCTGGAGGGTTCCACACCCATGGAGCCTCCCTCATTGCTAGCACAGCCGTCTGAGATCTAACTGCAAGGTGGCAGCAAGGCTGGGAGAGGGGCGCCCGCCATTGCTGAGGCTTAATTAGGTAAACAAAGCAGCTGGGAAGCTCGAATTGGGTGGAGCCCACCACAGCTCAAGGAAGCCTGCCTTCCTCTGTAGACTCCACCTCTGAGGACAGGGCATAGCTAAACAAAAAGTAGCAGAAACCTCTGCAGATGTAAATGTCCCTGTCTGACAGCTTTGAAGAGAGCAGTGGTTCTCCCAGCATGGAGGTTGAGATCTGAGAACGGACAGACTGCCTGCTCAAGTGGGTCCCTGACCCCTGAGTAGCCTAACTGGGAGACATCCCCTACTAGGTGCAGACCGACACCTCACACCTCACAGGGCTGGGTACACTTCTGAGATGAAGCTTCCAGAGCAAGAATCAGACAGCAACACTCACTGTTCAGCAATATTCTATCTTCTGCAGCCTCTGCTACTGATACTCAGGCAAACAGCGTCTGGAGTGGACCTCAAGCAAACTCCAACAGACCTGCAGCTGAGGGTCCTGACTGTTAGAAGGAAAATTAACAAACAGAAAGGACACCCACACCAAAACTCCATCAGTACATCACCATCATCAAAGACCAAAGGCAGATAGAACCACAAAGATAGGGAAAAAGCAGTGCAGAAAAGCTGGAAATTCAAAAAAACAGAGCACATCTCCCCCACCAAAGGAACACAGCTCATCGCCAGCAATGGAACAAAGCTGGATGGAGAATGACTTTGATGAGTTGAGAGAAGAAGGCTTCAGTTGATCAAACTTCTCACTTCTCAGAGCTGAAGGAGGAACTACGTAACCAGAGCAAAGAAACTAAAAACCTTGAAAAAAGAATGGATGAATGGATAAAGAGAATAGTCAATGCAGAGAAGACCATAAAAGAACTGATAGAGATGAAAACCATGACATGAGAACAACGTGACAAGTGCGCAAGCTTCAGTAACCAACTCGATCAACTGGAAGAAAGAGTATCAGTGATTGAAGATCAAATGAATGAAATGAAGTGAGAAGAGAAGTGTAGAGAAAAAAGAGTAAAAAGAAATGAACAAAGCCTCCAAGAAATATGGGATTATGTGAAAAGACCAAATCTATGTCTGATTGGTGTGCCTGAAAGTGACGGGGAAAATGGAACCAAGTTGGAAAACATTCTGCAGGATATCATCCAGGAGAACTTCCCCAACCTAGTAAGGCAGGTCAACATTCAAATTCAGGAAATACAGAGAACGTCACAAAGATACTCCTTGAGAAGAGCAACTCCAAGACACATAATTGTCAGATTCACCAAAGTTGTAATGAAGGAAAAAATGTTAAGGGCAGCCAGAGAGAAAGGTCGAGTTACCCACAAAGGGAAGCCCATCAGACTAACAACAGATCTCTCAGCAGAAACTCTCCAAGCCAGAAGAGAGTGGGGGCCAATATTCAACATTCTAAAAGAAAAGAATTTTCAACCCAGAATTTCATATCCAGCCAAACTAAGTTTCATAAGTGAAGGAGAAATAAAATCCTTTACAGACAAGCAAATGCTTGGAGATTTTGTCGCCACCAGACCTGCCCTACAAGAGATCCTGAAGGAAGCACTAAACATGGAAAGGAACAACCGGTACCAGCAATTGCAAAAACATGCCAAAATGTAAAGAGCATTGATGCTAGGAAGAAACTGCATCAACTAACCAGCTATTATATAAATAATCAGCTAATATCATAATGACAGGATCAAGTTCACACATAACAATATTAACCTTAAATGTAAATGGACTACATGGTCCATTAAAAGACATAGACTGGCAAATTGGATAGAGTCAAGACACGTCAGTTTGCTGTATTCAGGAGACCCATCTCACATGCAGAGACATACATAGGCTCAAAATGAAGGGATGGAGGAAGATCTACCAAGCAAATGAAAAACAAAAAAAAGCAGGGGTTGCAATCCTAGTCTCTGATAAAACAGACTTTAAACCATCAAAAATCAAAAGAGACAAAGAAGGCCATTATGTAATGGTAAAGGGATCAATTCATCAGGAAGAGCTAACTCTCCTAAATATATATGCACCCAATACAGGAGCACTCAGATTCATAAAGCAAGTCCTTAGACACTTGAAAAGAGACTTAGACTCCCATACAATAATCATGGGAGACTTTAAGACCCCACTGTCAACATCAGACAGATCAACGAGAGAGAAAGTTAACAAGGATATCCAGGAATAGAACTCAACTCTGCACCAAGTGGACCTAATAGACATCCACAGAACTCTTCACCACAAATCTACAGAATATACATTCTTCTCAGCACCACATCACACTTATTCCAAAATTGACCACATAGTTGGAAGTAAAGCACTCCACAGCAAATGTAAAAGAACAGAAATTATAACAAACTGTCTCTCAGACCATAGTGCAATCGAACTAGAACTCAGGACTAAGAAAATCAATCAAAACCATTCAACTACATGGAAATTGAACAACCTGCTCCTGAATGACTACAAGGTACATAACGAAATGAATGCAGAAATAAAGATGTTCTTTGAAACCAATGAGAACAAAGATACAACATGCCAGAATCTCTGGGACACATTTAAAGCAGTGTGTAGAGGGAAATTTATAGCACTAAATGCCCACAAGAGAAAGCAGGAAAGATCTAAAATTGACACCCTAACATCAAAATTAAAAGAACTAGAGAAGCAAGAGCAAACACATTCAAAAGCTAGCAGAAGGCAAGAAATAACTAAGATCAGAGCAGAACTGAAGGAGATAGAGACACAAAAAAACCCTCCAAAAAATCAATGAATCCAGGAGCTGGTTTTTTGAAAAATCAACAAAATTGATAGACCACTAGCAAGACTAATAAAGAAGAAAAGAAGAAGAATCAAATAGATGCAATAAAAAATGATAAAGGGGATATCATCGCCAACCCCACAGAAATAAAAAGTACCATCAGAGAATACTATAAACACCTCTACACAAATAAACTAGAAAACCTAGACAAAATAGATAATTTCCTGGACACTTACACTCTCCCAAGACTAAACCAGGAAGAAGTTGAATCCCTGAATAGACCAATAACAGGCTCTGAAATTGAGGAAATAATTAATAGCCTACCAACCAAAAAAAGTCCAGGACCAGACGGATTCACAGCCAAATTCTACCAGAGGTACAAGGAGGAGCTGGTACCATTCCTTCTGAAACTATTTCAATCAATAGAAAAAGAGGGAATCCTCCCTAACTCATTTTATGAGGTAAACATCATCCTGATACCAAAGCATGGCAGAGATACAAAAAAAGAAGAGACTTTTAGACCCATATCCCTGATGAACATCGATGCAAAAATCCTCAATAAAATACTGGCAAACCAAATCCAGCAGCACATCAAAAAGCTTATCCACCATGATCAAGTGGGCTTCATCCCTGGGATGTAAGGCTGGTTCAACATATGGAAATCAATAAACATAATCCAGCATATAAACAGAACCAAAGACAAAAACCACATGATTATCTCAATAGATGCAGAAAAGGCCTTTGACAAAATTCAACAGCCCTTCATGCTAAAAACTCAATAAATTCAGTATTGATGGAACGTATCTCAAAATAATAAGAGCTATTTATGACAAACCCACAGCCAATATCATACTGAATGGGCAAAAACTGGAAGCATTCCCTTTGAAAACTGGCACAAGACAGGGATGCCCTCTGTCACCACTCCTATTCAACATAGTGTTGGAAGTTCTGGCTAGGGTAATCAGGCAAGAGAAAGATATAAAGGTATTCACTTAGGAAGAGAAGTCAAATTGTCCCTGTTTGCAGATGACAAGATTGTATATTTAGAAAACCCCATTGTCTCAGCCCAAAATCTCTTTATTCTGATAAACAGCTTCAGCAAAGTCTCAGGATACAAAATCAATGGGCAAAAATCACAAGCATTCTTATACACCATTAACAGACAAAGAGAGCCAAATCATGAATGAATTCCCATTCACAATAGCCTCAAAGGGAATAAAATACCTAGGAATCCAACTTACAAGGGATGTAAAGGACCTCTTCAAGGAGAACTACAAACCACTGCTCATGAAATAAAAGAGGACACAAACAAATGGAAGAACATACCATGCTCATGGATAGGAAGAATCAATATTGTGAAAATGGCCATACTGCCCAAGGTAATTTATAGATTCAATGCCATTCCCATTAAACTACCAATGACTTTCTTCACAGAATTGGAAAAAACTGCTTTAAAGTTCATATGGAACCAGAAAAGACCCTGCATTGCCAAGACAATCCTAAGCCAAAAGAACAAAGCTGAAGGCATCACACTACCTGACTTCAAACTATACTACAAGGCTACAGTAACCAAAACAGCATGGTACTGGTACCAAAACAGAGATATAGACCAATGGAACAGGACAGAACCCTCAGAAATAATACCACACATCTACAACAATCTTTGACAAATCTGACAAAAACAAGAAGTGGGGAAAGGATTCCCTGTTTAATAAATGGTGCTGGGAAAATTGGCTAGCCATAAGTAGAAAACTGAAACTGGATCCTTTCCTTATTCCTTATATGAAAATTAATTCAAGATGGATTAGAGACTTAAATGTTAGACCTAAAACCATAAAAACCCTGGAAGAAAACCTAGGTAATACCATTCAGGACATAGGCATGGGCAAGGACTTCATGTCTAAAACACCAAAAGCAACGACAACAAAAGCCAAAATTGACAAATGGGATCTAATTAAACTAAATAACTTCTGCACAGCAAAAGAAACTACCCTCAGAGTGAACAGGCAACCTACAGAATGGGAGAAAATTTTTGCAATCTACTCATCTGACAAAGGGCTAATATCCAGAACCTACAAAGAACTCAAACAAATTTACAAGCATAAAACAAACAATCCCATCAAAAAGTGGGCAAAGGATATGAACAGACATTTCTCAAAAGAAGACATTCATACAGCCAACAGACACATGAAAAAATGCTCATCATCACTCACCATCAGAGAAATGCAAATCAAAACCACAATGAGATACCATCTCACACCAGTTAGAATGGCTAACATTAAGAAGTCAGGAAATAACAGGTGCTGGAGAGGATGTGGAAAAAAAGGAACACTTCTACACTGTTGGTGGGAATGTAAACTAGTTCAATCATTGTGGAAAACAGTGTGGCGATTCCTCAAGGATCTAGAATTAGAAATACCATTTGACCCAGCCATCCCATTACTGGGGATATACCCAAAGGATTATAAATCATGCTGCTATAAAGACACATGCACACATATGTCTATTGCAGCACTATTCACGATAGCAAAGACTTGGAATCAACCCAAATGTCCATCAGTGACAGATTGGATTAAGAAAATGTGGCACGTATACACCATGGAATACTATGCAGCCATTAAAAAGGATGAGTTCATGTCCTTTGTAGGGACATGGATGCAGCTGGAGACCATCATTCTCAGCAAACTATCACAAGAGCAGAAAACCAAATACCACATGTTCTCACTCATAGGTGGGAATCAAACAATGAGATGACTTGGACACAGGAAGGGAAACATCACACACCGGGTCCTATTGTGGGGAGGGGGTAGCGGGGAGGGATAGCATTAGGAGATATACCTAATGTAAATGACGAGTTAATGGGTGCAGTACACCACCAACATGGCACATCTATATATATGTAACAAACCTGCATGTTGGGCACATGTACCCTAGAACTTAAAGTATAATAATAATAATAATAAAATTTTTAAAATGAAACAATTATTTTAAAAAACTTCAATAAGATGCAAAGAACACAGATAACTAAAAAATTTTAGGAAACAACACAGAAACAGAATTAGAAGTATAATATACAAGTAGGCCAAGCATGGTGGCTCACACCTATAATAATAAAACTTTGGGATGCTGAGGCAGGAGCATTGCTTGGGATCAGGAGTTCAAGACCAACCTGGCCAAATAGCAAAATGACATCTCATTTTTTAGATAGATAGATAGATAGATAGATAGATACATAGATAGATAGATAGATAGATGGATAGATAGATAGATAGATAGATAGATAGATAGATAGATAGATAGAGGTATAAATATAGATAGATAGAAAGAGAGAAATAAAAACCATAAAAACAACCACACAAAAATCCTGCAGTTAAAGTAAACAATGGCAGAACTGAAGAAGTGTAATAGAAAATTTTAACAGGAGACTCAATTATAAAAAAGAAAATTCAACAAACTCAAAAACACGTCATTTGAAAGTGATCAATCATAAAGTGAACAAATTGACACATTTTAGAATTTTCAGAAGAACACAGAGAGAAAGAATAAAAGTGACTGAAAGACAAAATGTCTGAAAACTTTCCAAATATATGCTGAACACAGTGGCTCACACCAGGACTCTGAGAGGCCAAGGTGGGTAAGTGGCTTGAGCTCAAGTGTTTGAGACCAGCCTGGAAAATATGACAAATCCCATCTCTACAAAAATATACAAAAATTAGCCAGACAGGGTGACAATACCTTTAGTTTCAACTACTTGGGTGGCAGATGTGGGAAGATCGCTTGAGTCTGAAAGGCAGAGGTTGCAGTGAGCTGAGATCATGCCACAGCACTTCAGCTTGGGTGACAGAGTGAGACCCTGTCTCAGAAAAAACCTTTCCAAATTTAGAAAAGGATATGAACATCCAGTTTTATGAAGCTCAATTTATCTACAGAGAAAAATATATAAGCCTAATAAGGATTAACCTAGAACACATTATCATTAAATTGCCAACATTTACAGATAAAGCACAAATCTTGAAAACGGGAAGAGATAAGAGATTCTTTGCATACAAGAGAACTTTTATGTAATCAGTGGATTTTTCAGCAAAAATATTGCAAGCCAGAATATTCAATTATATATTTAAAATACTGAAAGAAGAAAAGAAAAACCTGACAACTAAAAAGAATATATCCAGTAAAGCTGTCTTTTAGACATAAAAGAGATCAAGACATTTCAAGACAAAGGGAAAAGGTGAGGAAATATATCACCACTCAACCTGCCTTATAAGAAATGATACAGGGAATTCTTCACATTAAAATGGTGGAATGATAACTAACAATAAGTATAAATGTCACCAGAAAGATAAGTATGTAGTGAAATTCAGAATATTGTAATAGTTTTGTAAAAATACTTTAAACTCTAAAATAAGATCATACAAAAAGTATTAAAAATAAAGACTGTGACAATAATTTTTTAATAAATATACAACATAAAAAGTTATAAAGTATGACTATATAGTATTAAGTGTGTAAAAGAAGAAAATGTGTACAGTTTTTACATACACAGAAGTTAAATTGTTATCATCCTAAACTAGACTGTTAAAATCCCAGCATTTTGGGAGACTGAGGTGGGAGAATTACTTGAGCTCAGGAGTTTGATACTGGCCTGAGCAACATAATGAGACATTTCTCTATGAAAAAAAACAAATAGCTGGCTGTTGTGGAGCCTACCTGTAGTCTCAGCCACCTTGGTGCCTGAGATGGGAGGACTACTTGAGCCCAGGAGGTTGGGGTTACAGAGGGCTGTGACCATGCCACTGTGTTCTAGCTTGGGCAACAAAGCATAACCCTGTCTTGACACAAACTAACACAACCATAGGAAAGATGGGACAAGAATAAAATATTTTTAAAAATTTAAATACACAGAAAAAAACAAAATCACAATAGTAACTTATTAGTAGTAACCTATCACTATTTTACATATAGAGAATAAATTATCCAATAAACAGACACAGCTACTATACACAATGTCATCTCCACATTTTAGGTTAAAATTAAATAGCCATTGTAATAGAATTAAAAGGTGGGAACTTTAAGAATTTATTAGGCCATAAGCAACCTAACCCTCATGAATGGATAAAGGTTCTTATCATGAGATGGGTTAATTATAACAAGAGAGGGTCTCTTATGAAAGGCAGCTGTCTCTTCCTCATGCCTTTGGCTATGTTATTATACAGAACAAGGCCTTCAACAGATGCGTGTTATATTCTTTGCCATCCCAGCCTCCAGAATCATGAGGCAAAGAAATTTTTGCTTTTCATAAAATACTTAGCCTGTGATACACTGATATAGCAACAAATAACACGCTGAAACTGAGTGGTTGAATTACTTTTTAAAAGCCCAATGATATGCTGCCTAAAAGAGACTCCCTTTTGATTTAAGGACAAGCATAGGCCGAAAGTGAAAGGATGAAAAAAGATATTCCATGAAAATGATAATCAAAGGTATGCAATGGTAGTTATTGTTAAATTATACAAAAAAGACTTCCTAGCAACATCTATCACAAGAGTCAAATGAGTTTACCATGCAATAATAAAGCGGTTAATTTGTCAAGAGGATATAGGATTAAAAATATGTATGCTCCCAACACTGGAGCTTCTAAATATATAAAGTAAATATTCACAAAACTGTAGGGAGAAGTAGACAGAAACACAATAAAACTTTAATACCTTACTCAAAACAACAGACAGATCATTCAAACAGAAACCTACTAAGAAAACAGTGATACCACTATAGACTAAATAGATGATATACATATAACATTTCATTCAACATTATGAGATACACATTCATCTCAAAAATACATGGAATATTCTCCCAGCCTGGCCAACATGGTGAAACCTCATCTTCCCGAAAATACAGAAATTGATTGCGCTTGGTGGCGTACACCAGTAGTTCCAGCTACGAGGGAGGATGAGGCAAAAAAATCACTTGATCTGGGCAGATGGAGGTCACAGTAAGTCATGACTGCACCCATACACTCCAGCCTAGGCAATAGAGCAAGACTGAGCAACAACAACAAAAATAAGAAAATGAAAATAAAAACAAAAAAATACATAATATATTTTTCAGAGGAAATTATACTTTGAGAAATGATAATTTCAGGCGTTGACAGTGAGTCAAGACTGCGCCCATGCACTCCAACCTGGGCAACAGAGCAAGACAGAGCAAAGAAAAAAAATAACAAAATGAAAATAAAAACAAAAAATACATAAAATATTTTTCAGGAGAAATTATACATTAAAGCAGAAATAAATAAACAGGCTTTTTCAAATTTAACAAGGTTAAAATTATGTCATTTTTATTCGGATCACAATGGCATAAAACTAGAAAAAAATAGCAAGAAGAGAGTTAGAAAACTCAAAACGTGGCTATTAAACATCGTGCTTCTAAACAACAAATGACAGTCAAAGAAGAAAGTAGAGGGAAAATAAGAAAGCTCCCTGGGCCAGGCACGATGGCTCACACATGTAATCCAGCACTTTGGGAGGCCAAGGTGGGCGGATCATGAGATTAGGAGATTGAGACCATCCTGGCTAACACAGTGAAACCCTGTCTGTATTAAAAATACAAAAATAAAAATTAAAAATTAAAAAAATTAAAAATCAAAAATTAGCCAGGCGTGATGGCATGGGTCTGTAGTCCTAGTTACTGGGGAGACTGAGGCAAGAAAATTGCTTGAACCCTGTAGGCAGAGGTTACAATGAGTCGAGATTGCACCACTGCACTGCAGCCTAGGTGACAGAGTGAGACTCTGTCTCAAAAAAAAAAAAAAAAAATGCACCCTCATATAAATCAAATTCAACACACAAGGACCCAAAACTTCTTGGATACAACAAAAGCAGCTTTTTTTTTTTTTTTTTTTTTCTAATTTTTTTTTTTTTGAGGCAGAGTCTCACTGTGTTGCCCAGGCTGGAGTGCAGTGGCATGACCTCGGCTCACTGCAACCTCTGCCTCCCAGGTTCAAGCGATTCTCCTGCTTCAGCCTCCCAAGTAGCTGGGATCACAGATGCCGGACACCATGTCAGGCTTTTTTGGGTTTTTTTGGTATTTTAGTAGAGACAAGTTTTCGCCATGTTTCCCAGACTGGTCTCGAACTCCTGAGTTCAGATAACCCGCCCATCTCAGCCTCCCAAAATGCAAGGATTACAGGCATGAGGCACTGCTCCTGACCCAGACCGGTTTTTTTTTGTTGTTGTTTTTTTTTTTTTTTTTTTTTTTTTTTTGAGACGGAGTCTTGCTCTGTCATCCAGGCTGGAGTGCAGTGACACGATCTAGGCTCGCTGCAACCTCTGCCTCCCAGGGTCAAGCAATTCTCCAGTCTCAGCCTCCTGAGGAGAGTAGCTGGGACTGCAGGCATGTGCCACCATGCCCAGCTAATGGAGTTTCACCATGTTGGCCAGGTTGTTTCAATATTCTTATTGAAACAGTTTACAGTAAAAACCACTAATCACCATCCCAAAAGATCACATTTTTTGCCAACTATTTGAAGTCTACAGAAGGCTGGAGAATGCAGCAATGCCTAAGTCTGCATTTTGAAAACATGTACATATGTGTTAATACAATGTTTATTGATCTCATACTATGTACTGCCAAGTATGCTGTGGTGTGCTGTGCTGGGAAACTCACCTGGTGTGAGTTAAACCTCAAAAAATTTTGTGAAGTAGGTATTAAGTGTCCCACAATTTCTAGCAGAATTTAGATGATGATTCAGGCTTTCTGTTTGTTTTCTTTTTTTTAAGATGGAGTTTCACTCTTGTTGGCGCAATGGTGCAATCTCAGCTCACCACAACCTCCTCCTCCCAGGTTCAAGCAATTCTCCTGCTTCAGCCTCCCAAGTAGCTGGGATTACAGGTATGCGCCACCATGCCCGTTTAATTTTGTATTTTTAATAGAGACAGGGTTTCACCATGTTGATCAGGCTGGTCTCGAACTCCTGACCTCAGGTGATCCACCCACTTCCACCTTCCAAAGTGCTGGGATTACAGGTGTGAACCACCGTGCCCAGCCCTGTTTGTTGTCTTATCACTATAAAACCTAAATACAGACAGATAAAAGGGAAACAGAAATGAAGAGTTAAATAGAGTTCCAAAAGACTTTTAATGGTTGTGTTTAGATTTTCTTTCTCATAACATGTAGAAAAACTATTGGATTTGCAGAAGTGTAAAAGAGGTTGCTGTATGAAATGTCTCTAGAAGCACTGGTTTCAATAAGAAAGAAAGAAAGAAATTAAGCCTCCAAATTATCAGGGGAACCCACCCCAATATTTCAACGTAGGTTCTTTCTATTTTCCATAAGTGTGGGCCGGCTGAGAAATAAAGAGAAAGAGTACAAAGAGAGGAATTTTACAGCTGGGCCTCCAGGGGTGACATCACATATCTGTAGGACCATGATGCCCACCTGAGCCACAAAACCAGCAGGTTTTTGTTAAGGCCCTGTCTTGTGAATTCCAGGTGGATATCAGCCCTTATGTGTAGATTCTAGGTACCATTAACTTGGCTCTGTATTCTGAGCATTAAAGTAAGGAGAGAAAAACTGGAGGAGAAATTCCAACATGAAGGCTACTCTAACACATACTGGAGAACCCTAGAAGCTGGACTCAAAATTTGGAACTGAAGATTTAGGTTTTGGAGGGGCAGGAAAGCAAGCCACAGGGACACAAGAAATCTGGTCAAACTACACTATTAAGAATGTTAGATCCCAAATAGGCTGGAAGAACATTCAGCCTTCAGACTTTGAGGGAAGTGTGAACTTTGCTGCACAACTGTGGGTTGTGACTGGAAGCCCAAGAGAAAAGGGTCCATACAGAGTGAAGCCTGGTGAACACATTATGTGTTCATATCATGTCTAGTAATTCTGAACAATGTTAGAGAAATATAATTAAAAACAGAGGCCAGGCGCGGTGGCTCATGCCTGTAACCCCAGCACTTTGGGAGGCCGAGGCGGGCGAATCACGAGGTCAGGAGTTCAAGACCAGTCTGACCAACATGTTGAAACCCTATCTCTACTAAACGTATGAAAATTAGTCAGGCATGGTGGTGAGCACCTGTAATCCCAGCTACTCAGGAGGCTGAGGCAGGAGAATCACTTGAACCCAGGAGGCGGAGGTTGCAGTGAGCAGAGATCAAGCCACTGCACTCCAGCCTGGGCGACAGCACGACACTCTGTAACTGCCCCCACCCCACCCCCCGCCAAAAAGAAAAAAAAGACAATGATTGTTGTTGTTATCAGCAACAGCCAAATGGAAGAAATGTACAGGGCAAAAAAAGTGATGGGGAAAAATGGGGTGGGTAGATAACAGCTGTGATGAAAGTAATCCCCCATCTTTTGTGTTTTCCAAGATCATCTTACTGCAAAGAACACCCGTCCTGTTTTTGATATCACAAAGCCCCAGACTCTCTAAATTCTTTTTTTTTTTTTTTTTTTGCCTCATAAATGATAGAATAATAAGTTGTTAACCAAACTTTGCTTAAGTTTCTTTCCTTCCTCAGGACTCCTAACTTAGACCCAATCTTATTCTAAGTTAACATACAAGCCCTTTTCATGACCCTCTTAAGAACAGTCTGACTTCTGGGTGAAATATTCTCTCATCTAGGGTCTGATTTCACCATGTTTTGTCTCTCCCTTCCTCTCCCACCTTTTTTTCTGACTTTGTTTGCGCCTCCTTATGATTCATACTAAATAATTTAATAGACAACCATATGTAAACACTTTTAGAAGGTGCCAAGATTCATCTCATAAAATTTAGCATTAAACTTGGACATCCAGAGAACAGAGTACAGAATAGAGATATCCACTGTTACAAACTCTAGATCCTATAAAAAAAGGGGATCTGATGTTTTCACAAATATATGAAATTCATCCATTAATCTTTCACATTTGCTTGTGGAAATGTATTCATTTTCTGTAGTCATAGTTGAAGAAAGATTTTCTCTATTTCTTTTCCCTAGTAGCATTCCCAAAGCAAAGCCAAAGAATTCTTTATTTGAAATCACCCCCTAAAAATAACGGACATGAAAAACTAACTATGGCTGGGTGTGGTGGCTCACACCTGTAATCCCAGCACTTTGGGAGGCCGAGGAGGGTGGATCACGAGGTCAGGAGTTTGAGACCAGCGTGGCCAACATGGTGCAACCTCATCTCTACTAAAAAAAAAACAAAAATTAGCTGAGCGTGGTGGTGGGCACCTGTAATCCCAGCAACTTGGGAGGTTGGAGCAGGAAAATCACTTGAACCCCGGAGGTGAAGGTTCCAGTGAGCTGAGATTACTCCACTGCCCTCTAGCCTGGGTGTCAGAGTGAGACTCTGGAAAAAAAAAAAAAAAAAGAAAGAAAAAAGGAAAAGAATAACTACACTCACTCTGGAGAAGATAAAGGAGGTAAATTTTATATATATATATATATATATATATATATATATATATTTTTTTTTTAGATGATGTCTCACTTTTTCACCCAGGCTGAAGTGCAGTGTCATGATCTCAGCTCACTACAACCTCCTCCTCCTGGGTTCAAGTGATTCTCCTGCCTCAGCCTCCTGAGTAGCTGGGATTACAGGTGCTTGCCACCACGCCCAGCTAATTTTTGTATTTTTAGTAGAGACGAGGTTTCACCATGTTGGCCAGGCTGGGCTTGAACTCCTGACCTCAAGTGATCTGCCCGCCTCAGCCTCCCAAAGTGCTGGGATTGCAGGTGTGAACCACCGTGCCCAGTCAAGAATCTTTAACAAATAAAATATATCACTAGATTTTTTTGAAACCCACCTTTTATGGTCTGTGACTTTTTAAACATGTTTTAAGCTCTACTGAGAAAATAAAATTTACAGTTATTGAAAAACTGAAGTTGAAATAAGTTAAAAAATCTTTTCAGGAGACAAACGCAGGAAGTGGCAGTGGTAAATAGAACACAAACATGGCTGACTCAACTGTCAAGTCACACCATAATATCACTCAAAATGTCCTCCCATCCCCATCTTGTCCGTTAAATTACTCAATGACCACCTTCCCAGGAGACACTGTGTGGGCCTCAGGTAAATTTTGCTTCAGGTTCTTGCATTGCCTTACTGGGATGGGATCTTCTTGTCCTTTGGGAAAAAAATTTATTTCTTCACAAATCTGAAAGAATACAGAGAACAGAAATCCTTTCTACCTTTTCTCATCTATGCCAACATCTGACTGGCTCATCACCAATGTGTTTACAAAGAATAAAAATTAGGTTGAGAAAAGAACATTTATTTTTACCTGTTTCCACACTCGCACATTTTAATGTCATTGGGAAAAACTCCTCAATACATTTCAGAGACAAGGGGTAACATTAAAAAAATAATAATAATTTCTTCAAAGGGGTATACTTGGCATCAGCACTGACACAAAAACTTCTATTGAACTCTGACACCAAGTCAAATGTCACCTTTTCTACAAAGCCCTCCTTGATTTTGCCACTGCTATGTCAGTGGCAGAATTGATTACTACTGCCATTCAGTTCTTGAATACCCTGTCTTTTTATGTACAAGCATTACTCTCCAGAATAAATTAATCATTTACACATCAATCCATGCTAATAAACTATAAACTGCTACAGCGTAGATATGATGAACCGTGTTCATCTGTGTAATCCAAATGTCTGATACATAATAGGTATTATATATATTTATATATACACCTATATGTGTGTGTGTATATATATGTGTATATATATATGGAATTCATGCTTTCAGGGTGTTGCTGGAAAAGCTACCAAATTCTTTTTTTTTTTAACTTTTAAGTTCAGAGGTACATGTGAAAAATTTTTACATAGATATATGTGTATCATAAGGGTTTGTTGTGCAGATTATTTCATCATTCAAGTATTAAGCCTAGTACCTACTAGTTTGGTTTTTTTGTGTTTTTTTTTTTTTTTTTGAGACAGGGTCTCGCTCTATCACCCAGGCTGGAGTGCAGTGGCATGATCTCAGCTCACTGCAACCACTGCCTCCTGGGTTTAAGCAATTGTCCTGCCTCAGTCTCCCAAGTACTGGGATTACAGGCGTGCACCACAACGCCGGTCAATTTTTGTATTTTTGATAAAGTCGGGGTTTCACCATGTTGGCCAGTCTGGTCTCGAACTCCTGACCTCAAGTGATCCACCTACCTCAGCCTCCAAAAGCGCTGGGATTACAGGCCTGAGTCACCTAGCCTGGCCTAGTTATTTTTTCTCATCCTCTCCCTCCTGTCTCTAATAGGCCCCAGTATGTTTTGTCCTCTATGTGTTCATGCATCCCTGTCACTTAACTTCCACTTATAAGTGAGACCATGTAGTATTTAGTTTTCAGTTCCAGTGTTAGTTTGCTAAGAATAATGGCCTAAAGCTCCATCTATGTTTCTGCAAAGAATAAAATTTCATTCTTTTTCATGGCTGCACAGTATTCCATATTGTATACGCACCACATTTTTTCAAATCCAGTCTATCACTGGTGGACATTTAGGTTGATTACTTGTCTCTGCTATTGTGAATTGTGTTGCAGTGAATATACACGTGGATGTCTATTTACAGTAGAATGATTTATGTTGCTTTGGGTATATAACCAATAATGGGATTGCTGCATCAAATGGTATTTCTGTGTTTAGGTCCTTGAGGAATTGCCACAGTTTTCCACAATAGTTGAGCCACCAACAGTGTATAAGAGTTCCTTTGAGAAAAAAAATCTTAATGTTCTCAGAGGTTAGCTTTTGATACACATGTTATACCAGGAAACTGTCCTCAGGTCCAGGCCACCCAGCTGCTACTCTGAGAGGCTACACTCTCATTCCTCAGGCTGTCCTCTAAGAGATTACCCAGGGGATGATATTCATTAGACACTCCCAGAGACATGAAGTGTCTAATATGGGCATCTTGGCTTATCCCAGACAATTTTGAAACTCATAATCAAGAAAAGGCCAGAAAGTTGCTGTAAAAGGCCCTGTAGTCTCTCCAAAGCAAAACTTTAACCCAAATACATACTAATAAGGTGTGTGTGCCTAGGAAAGATACAAGGAGAAAAGGCACTTTTTTTTTTTTTTTTTTTTTTTACAGTAGCGTGTTAGAGGATTATTTGCTATTTTTTTCTCTCATGTGAAATGTTTACAGACAGAAAACAAAACTTTAAAAACCATCCACTGCTGTCTAAAATCGTGATTAGACTGTAGTAAAGTTCAGCTCAAGTTTGAGTCAAGACTCAAGTCTCGAACTCCTGACTTTGTGATCTGCTTGCCTCCACCTCCCAAAGTGCTGGAATTACAGGCGTGAGCCACTGAGCCTGGCCAAAAAAAAAAAAAAAAAAAAAAAACCACCAATTAGAATACTGTGTCTGCCAGGTGCTTGGTTCACACCTGTAATCCCAGCACTTTGGGAGGCCGAGGTGGGTGGATAACCTGAGGTCAGGAGTTCAAGACCAGCCTGACCAATATGGTGAAACCCCATCACTACTAAAAAAAAAAAAATACAAAAATTAGCTGAGCGTGGTGGCATACCCCTGTAATCCCAGCTACTCAGAAGACTGAGACAGGATTATTGCTTGAACCTTGGGAGTGGAGGTTGCAGTAAGCTGAGATCATGCCACTTCACTTCAGCCTGGGCGACAGAGTGAGACTCCATCTCAAAAAACAAAATAAAATACGGTGCCTGGAATGTACAATAAAGGACAAATAGTTGATAGTATTGTAAATTGGAGATGAGAAGTTTGGCTCATTTCCTACATTTGAGAATGTAGGAAGGAAAGTGGAAATTTATAATTTTACTACGAGCCTGAGTTTGGCCAGGGGAAAATGGTTGTGGATTAGAGAACTTGCCTGCCATACATTAGCAAGGCTCAGAGGAAATCATTTCTCCTGTGGAGTGTTAAAAAAATTAAAAAGGCCTGGCATGGTGGCTCACGCCTGTAATCCCAACACTTTGGGAGGCCGAGGCAGGCGGATCACCTGAGATCAGGAGTAAAAGACCAGCCTGGCCAACATGGTAAAACCCCATCTCTACTAAAAATACAAAAATTAGCTGAGCGTGGTGGTGTGTGCTTGTAATCCCAGCTACTCGAAAGGCTGAGGCAGGAGAATCACTTGAACCCAGGAGGCAGAGGTTGCAGTGAGCCGAGATCATGCCATTGCACTCCAGCCTGGGCAACAGAGCAAGACTCCATCTCAAAATAAATAAATAAATAGCTGGAAAGTAGACTGAAGTGGCTCTAGTGCCCTGTGCTCATAAGTAAAAATCTGAAACCTAACTCGAATGCATTTCTTATAAATTACTATCTTAGGATGAAAAAAATTCAGGCTTGTCCAGTCATAAACCTGCAATTAACCTCTAATTATATAACCAGGAAATTTCCACCTGGAACATAAAACTAAGGTGACTCCATAACTGTAACCAGTTCTTGAATCTGGTTTGCCTTCTCAAGCACGTTATAAAACCCTTTCCTTCATGCCCCTCACATGAACTACTCATGGTTGGGCGCTTTCCATTTCACCAATCACCGTTTGCTCAAAGGAACTCATTAATGTTTAAACATTGATGCTCTTTAACTTTTAACAGGGGAGACCATATGTGGTGGCTCACTTCTGTAATCACAGCACTTTGGGAAGCTGAGGCGGGCAGATCACCTGAGGTCAAGGAGTTCGAGACCAGTCTGGCCAACAGGGTGAAACCCCATCTTTACTAAAAATACAAAAATTAGCTTGGTGTGGTGGTGCACGTATGTAATCTCAGCTACGCTGGAGGCTGAGGCATGAGAATCGCTTGAGCCTCAGAGGCAAAGGTTAGAGTAAACCGAGATTATGCCATTACACTTTAGCCTGGGAGACAGAGCTAAACTCCATCCTAACAAAAAAATTTGACAGGAGAGACTGGGGACCCCAGGGCTGCAGCTCCTCCCACGCATACACGAAGTCCGCGTTCTGCCCTGATGACCCGCCTGGCATCCCTGAACACTCTGGGAAATATTTGGGACTGCAGGTGCAGAGCTGCTGTTAGAAGCAAATGCTCGGTGCAGCAAAGAAGAATAAGCACTCTGGCAAAAAGCTTTCTCAGCAAGGCAGTTTACTTCTGTAGAAGGTTGCAGCTTGCGCCAGTCACAATCGTAAGAGCAGATCGAGCAAGGGAGGGAAGGGACTTTTATCCCTAACGTGGCCAGTCCCTTTTGCCGTGTCCTGTTCCCATTGATTGGGGCTGGAAGGCACAATCTAAGCTAATCCCGATTGGCTATTTCAAACGGGGCAAGGGTGTGGGTTACAGTGGCAGGACGAGCAGTTAGGAGGGAAGGTCAGTTACAGAGTGGGTAATCAAGGGAATAGATGTGAGTTATACATTAGGACTGGCAGGAAGGTTATTTACCGTAACTAGAGGCAAGGAGGCACAAAGAAAGAGGAAGTTAGGCTTTGAAAATCGAGATCAAAGAACAAGGAAGTTGAACAAGCTGACTCTTTGAAGAGGAACCCACTGTACCTAACACTGCCCAGAGTGTTCCAGAAAGGGTGGCCGTGCAGGGACGGGGTGGGACGCAAGGGTCCAGGCTGCGGGCCCAGTCATCATCTTGCAGCCAGAGGGGCCTGGGGCAGAGCTTTGCCACCGGGGACTCAGGTCACGTCTGGGAGCTGACTTCGGGGAGGCCGGTCCCGCTGGTTTCACAGCCCAGGCTGGAGTGCAGTGGTGCGATCTCGGCTCACTGCAACTTCTGCCTCGTGAGTTCAAGCGATTCTCCTGCCTCAGCCTCCCAAGTAGCTGGGATTACAGGCGTCAGCCACCGGGCCCGGCTAATTTTTGTATTTTTAGTGGAGGTAGAGTTTCACCATTTTGACCAGGCTGGTCTCGAACTCCTGACTTCGTGATCCGCTTGCCTCAGCCTCCCAAAGTGCTGAGATTACAGGCGTGAGCCACTGAGCCTGGCCACAAAAAACAAAAACAAAAACAAAAAAAACAACAACAACACTCGAACTCCTGACTTCGTGATCCGCTTGCCTCAGCCTCCCAAAGTGCTGAGATTACAGGCGTGAGCCACTGAGCCTGGCCACAAAAAAAAAAAAAAAACAACAACAACGAAAACAAAAACAACACAACTTTTAAAAAAAGTTGTCTAGGCCGGGCGCGGTGGCTCAAGCCTGTAATCCCAGCACTTTGGGAGGCCGAGACGGGCGGATCACGAGGTCAGGAGATCGAGACCATCCTGGCTAACACGGTGAAACCCCGTCTCTACTAAAAATACAAAAAACTAGCCGGGCGAGGTGGCGGCGCCTGTAGTCCCAGCTATTCGGGAGGCTGAGGCGGGAGAATGGCGCAAACCCGGGAGGCGGAGCTTGCAGTGAGCTGAGATCCGGCCACTGCACTCCAGTCTGGGCGACAGTGCGAGACTCCCTCTCAAAAAAAAAAAAAAAAAAAAAAAAAAAAAAAAAAAAAAAGTTGTCTAAATGTTCCTCTTCTTACATTAATTAGCTAATAAGGTGCATCATACAAGCCGACCCAGGTAAGGAAAAAAGCAAGTGCATTTCAAGTCTCAGCTCTCTTCTTAATTAGTTGCAATACCCTGGGCACGTGACCCCGCCTACTTCAGCCTGTTTCCCAGTGGGTAAAATGCACGAATACTGGGGAGGGTCGGGGTGGGAGGTGGGTCCTGGAACTTTATCCAGTCAGTGGTGCTGGCATGGGAACTGCCCAATCAGGCGCTCAGTTGGAGAGGAGGGCGTGGCTTCCAGCATTTGGCCGGGTCTTTGTCTTGCTCCCGCCGGAACTTGGGATTCGTTTCCGCTGTTCTGCGTCCTCCTCCTCGGGTGACCCAGGTGACTCTGTCACAGCCCCTGTTGCCCTGTGATCCGCAGGTCCTGGGAGACGCATAGCTAAGATGCCAGGACATCCTGGAAGCTGGGAAATGCTGAGTATGCGGAGTTGGGCATCCTGAGAGGGGAGACTGGGCTGTGAAACCCGCGGGACCGGCCTCCCCACAGCCCGCTCCCATGTCGCCATCCTAAGTCCCCACTGGCTCAGCTCCCTCCCAGGCCCTCTGGCCTCAAGATAGCTGGTGAGCCCGCAGTTGGGACCCTGGCATCCCGCCTGGTCTCTGCGGGCCGCCCTGTCTGGAGCTCTCTGGGCAGCTCTGCACTCGCAGCCCTGAGTATTTCCCAGAGTGTTCAGGGATGCCCGGGGAGTCATGGGGCAGAATCCCGACTTGGTGTGTGCGTGGGAGGAGCTGCGGCCCATGGGGTTTTCAGTCTCTCTTGTTAATCGTTTCTGTTAAGACGGAGGCTAGCTCTGTCTCCCAGCGTAAACTTTAGTGGCGCGATCTCGGTTTACTGTAACCTCCTCCCAGGCTCAAGCGATTCTCGTGCCTCAGCCTCTCGAATAGCTGGGATTACCTGTGCCACCACGCCTGGCTAATTTTTGTATTTTTAGTAGAGACGGGGTTTTGCCATGTTGACCAAGCTTGTCTCAAACTACTGGCCTCAAGTGAACTGCCCACCTCGGCCTCCCAAAATTCTGGGATTACAGGCCTGAGCCGCCAGGCGCGTGGTCTCTTCTGTTAAAATTAAAGGGAATCAATGTTAAAACGTTAACGAGTTTATTTGACCAAACCGTGATTGGTGAAATGGAAAGCGCCCAGCCCTGATTTGTGGTCCACCTGAGGAGCATAAAGAAAAGGGTTTTATGAAGTGCTGAGGAAGGCAAACCAGATTCAAGAATGGGTTACAGTTATGTAGTTACCTTATTTGTATGATCCAGGTGGAAATTTCCTTGTTATGTAACCAGAGGTTAATTGCAGGTTTATAATTGCTTAAGTCTGAGGGGTTTTTTTTCTCCGTAAGATAGTAATTTATAAGACGTGCATTCGAGTTAGGTTTTAGATGTTTTACTTATGAACACAGGGCACTAGAGTCACTTCAGTCTGATTTCCCGCTGTTTAATTATTTTAACACTCCACAGGAAGACTGGTCTTTCTAATGTATGACAAGCAGGGCCCCTAATCCACCACCGTTTTGCCCTGGCCTAACTCAGGCTTGCAGTAAAATTGTAAATTTCCCCTTTCGTTCCTACATTCTCAGATGTTGGAAATGAGGACATCTTCCTCTCTCCAACGTACAACACTATACCGTAAGTGTATTTTGACTTTCAGGAAATCCGTAAGTGCATTTCTTTTCTTTTCTCTTCTCTTCTCTTCTTTTTTCTTTCTTTTCGACGGAGTTTTGCTCTTGTCGCCCAGGCTGGAGTGCAATGGCACGATCTTTGCTCACTGCAACCTCTGCCTCCTGGGTTCAAGTAATTCTCCTCCCTCAGCCTCCTTAGTAGCTGGGACTACAGGCATGTGTCACTATGCCCGGCTAATTTTTTGTATTTTTATTAGAGATAGTGTTTCACCATTTTGGCCAGTCTAGTCTCTAACTCCTGACCTCAGGTGATCTGCCCGCCTTGGCCTCCCAAAGTGCTAGGATTATAGGCGTAAGCCACTGTACCCAACTCCATAAGTGTATTTCAACATACCATAAGTGTACTTTGACTCTCAGGAATTATGTGTACAGTGCCTTTGCCCCTAGAATTTCTCACCAAAAAATTATACAAGTTCGTAGAGACTACTGGCTAATCTTTATTCCAGACCCTGAAACCAGCACAACCTGATCTCTTCATCAACCTGGGCTTGTGAACCACCAGTCGTAGTCTCATCTGCCTGCATGGACACAGGAATACATCAGAATATAGCCCTGCCTGGGTTAGTATCTGCAGCACAAACCAGTCCTCCCAGCTACCATGCACTGTCCCCCACTAATGAGCGATTGATAGCACTTTTCCCTCTTCTGTCTTTTACTTCCCCAAACACTTTTTGATGTGCAGAGTGTACCCAAGGCCAGCGCTCAATTCCTGAATCTAGCACCTACTAGAATTCAGATGTCCATGAGTTCAAGATTATGGCCCTAGACCTCGATGTTGTAAAAAAAAAAAAAAGATACAAATTACAAATACAGGCCTCACCCTTCTTGAAAATGAGGGCAGAAAGTTTTCTCTTAAATCACTTTCTGTACAAAACTTTTGTATATAAATTCTTTTCCTGCCTACTTGAAAGGTATACAAATTATTCTAACTGCTAAATAGGTCTTTTGTGTGTATTTTTGACTCAAGACTTTTTCTCTAGGACCTTGGAATTTATATATATATATGTAAATATATATATTTATATATATATTTATAAATATATATATTTATAAATATATATAAATATATATATTTATAAATATATATATAAATATATATAAATATATATATTTATAAATATATATATATATTTTTTTTGAGATGGAGTCTCACTCTGTTGCCCAGGCTGGAATGAAGTGGCATGATCTTGGCTCACTGCAACCTCTGCCTCCCAGATTCAAGCGATTCTCCTGCCTCAGCCTCCTGAGTAGCTGGGACTACAGGCGCCCACCACCACGCCTGGCTGATTTTTGTATTTTTAGTAGAGACAGGGTTTTACCATATTGGCCAGGCTGGTCTCGAACTCCTGACCTAGTGATCTGCCCGCTTCGGCTTCCCAAAGTTCTGGGATTACAGGCGTGAGCTACTGCACCCAGCTGACCTCGAAATTATTTACTTATTCATTCATTTTTGGGGGGATGGAGTTTCACCCTAGTTCCCCAGGCTGGAGTTCAATGGTGTGTTCTCAGCTCACTGCAACCTCCACCTTCTGGATTCAAGTGATTCTGCTGCCTCAGCCTCCTGAGTAGCTGGGATTACAGGTGTGAGCCACTGTGCCCAGGCTCTTTTTTTAACTTTTATTATTATTGTTCAATAGAGGTCTCATCCACCACATTACCCCCAAGATAGTCTCCAAATCCTGGGCTCCAGATATCCTCTTGCCTTGGCCTCCCAAAGTGCTGGGATTATAGGCATGAGCCATCGTGCACGGTCTGGTAATATTTTTAATGTGTTGATTCTTGCCAGTCCAGATGCATAATCTCATCCCTAAATATTCTTGCTGGTGTGATTATGACATATCACTTTACCCAACACCAGAGTGATTTGATGCTCCTCCCTGGGCCCAGGCCACAAATGGGATTGTGACATATCCCTGGGCCCAGCACCGAGGTGGTGTGACTATTCTACTGCCTTGGCACTGCCCACAGAGGACACTGTGACATATCACTGGGTTTGTCCCCAGGTGGTGTGAATCTTCTCTCCAGCCTTGCCTCTTCCACAGGGGGCATTGTGTCATATTGCTGGGCCCACACCCAGGTTATGTGACTCTTCTGCCTGTGCCCTGCCCATGTGGGCCATTGTGACATATTGCTTGGTCACACACACAGGTGAGGTAACTATACTGCGTAGGCCCTGCCTACAGAGGACATTGTGACATCCCTGTACCCATCACACAGGTAATGTGACTCTCTTCTCCTACCTGGCTCCTGCTCACAGAAGGGATTGTGACATATCACTGGGCTTGGCACCTAGCTGACGTAACCTCCTCCTTGTCCTAGGTTCTGCCTGCAGGGGATACTGTGACATGTCACTGGGTCTAATACTAAAGTGACATTACTCTTTAGCCTTGCCACTGCGTCAGAAGAGAAGGTGTGGTGATGAATTGCTGGGCCCAGAAGCATTGTGATGTGAGTCTCCTTCCTGCAAGGTACCTACAAGACACATCTCTGGGCCCTTCACTATTTTATGTGCCTCTTCTCTCTACCTGAATGTTGCCCAAAAAGAGATTGTGACATAACTTTGGGCCCAGAACCGAGGTAATATGACTCTTCTTTCTTGCCTGTGCCTTGCCCGCAGAGGAGAGAGTGACTTATTGCGGAGTTCAGCACACAGGTGATGTGATTCTTCTTCCGGCTCCCAGAAGTCATTGTGACATATATCTGGGCCCATCACTGACGTTATGTGACTCTTCTTCCTGGGACCTGTCCACAATGGGGAGTGTGACATTGCTCGGCCCTTCACCTGCATGATTTGACTCTCTCCTTATTCCTGGGCCCCACCCACACGGATGATTTTGACATGTAGTTCGGCCCAGCTCCAAGGTTATGTGACTCTACAGGTCTTCCTGAGCCCTACCCACAGTGGGAATTGTGTCATATGTCTGAGACCCTCAGTGAGGTGATGTGAATCTTTTGTTTGGACCCTCTTCTCAGGGTGTTGTGATACATAGCTGGGCCCAGCATCTAGGTGATGTGATTCTTCTCTATTGTTTGGTCTCTGCCCGAAAAATGATTGTGATGTATCACTGGGTCAATAACCTAGACGAGGTGACTCCTCTCTAGCCTGGTACCTGCACACATTGTATATTGATACATATCACTGACTCCACCACCTTGGTAATGCAGCTCTCCCACATGGACCCCGCCCATAGGGGTATTATGAGCTATCATTTTATCAATCACCTAGGTGATGTGACACTCCTCTTCTGCCTGGGCCCTGCCAAAAAGCTTTGATGCTCCTCCCTGGGCATCATATCATATAATGCCTTCAAGTGTTACAGAGAGTGTGTGTTATCACAGGGTACAGCATATAGGTGAGATTTTGTTTCTTATATGCACACCTCACCAGCCATTAGGATTATCCCCCTCACACATGGAAAGAGCCCATTGCTGAGGTCTTGAATTTCCCATGCAAACACAGTCCACAGTTGGAATTGTGACTGTCATATGTGAGCATCCAGCCACTGTTTGAATGATGACACATTTCTAAACCCAGAATGTAAGCAGTGAGGACTCTACTATCTGGACCCAGCCAATTGGAGAGATGTTGACCCTAATAGCTGGGCTTAGGGCCACAGGTATGGTTGTGGTTGCATACAAAGATGAAGATCTGGCCAGACATGGTGGCTCACGCCTATAACCCCAGCACTTTTGGAGGCCAAGGTTGGGGGATCACGAGATCAGGAGTTCGAGATATCCTGGCCAACATGGTGAAATCCTGTCTCTACTAAAAACACAAAAATTAGCTGGGCATGGTGATGGGTGCCTATAATCCCATCTACTCGGGAGGCTGAGGCAGGAGAACTGCTTCAACCCAGGAGGCAGAGGTTGCAGTGAGCTGAGATTGTGCCACTGCACACCAGCCTGGGTGACAGAGCAAGACTCCATCTCAGTGGGGGGATAAAAGATTCTCCCTTGGGGAAAGAAAGATGAAGATTTCAGACTGAATTGTGATTCTTGTTAATACTGTATAAAGCCTTTGGGTAGTATAGAGAGTGTACTAACAAGACCCAGCTCACAGGGGAAACTGTGACAGTTGTATGCACACCCACACGCACTATACATTGTCATTTTCCCACATGAACACAGCCCACTTTTGAGGTTCTGAATCTCACACCTATAGGCAGTCAAAGGTTGGAAACTTGACTCTCAGATGTGGATCAGTCCACAGGTGAGTTGGTGATGCTCAGAGCAAGATTCAGCACACCTATGAGGCTGTGACTTCTCTAATTGGACAGTCTGCAGGAGGAGTTGAGGCTCTCGTGCACAACTTTAGTCAACCATTGCTATTGTAACTCCTGTTCTTAGACACAATATATAGGAAGTGTTAACCTCCTATACCTAATACCAGGATATGTGTGGGATCGTTAATTTCATCCCTGAGCCTTCCTGCAGGTTTAATTGTGACATTTTTCTCTGTTCATCAGTTGAATGATCTGACTCTTGCATGGGTCCAACCCACAGATGGGATGGTGACATATTGCTGAACCCAGAACTGAGGGTATATGACTCTATTCTGCATTAGTGCTGCTTTCAGGGGACATTGTGACGCCTCGCTGTGCCTTGTGCTTAGGTGATGTGAGTCTCCTCTCCTGCTTGGCACTGCCCGCAGGGGGCATTGTGACATATCTCTGGACCCCACACACAGGTTATGTGACTCTCACGCCTGTTTCCTGACCATGTAAACAATTATAAAATACTGCTGGGTCCAACACCCTGGTAATTTAACTCTACTGCCTGGGTTCTGCCATCAAGGGGCATAGTGACATATCTTTCCACCCATTACCCAGGTGATGTGACTGTCTTCTGCCTGGTTTCTCCAAAAACTAGGGATTGTGACGTATCACTTGGCCCACTACCAAACAAGGGTGACTCTTCTTTTCATCATAAGTTTTGCTTGAATGGGAGATTGGGACATACTGTGGGGCTCAACACCAATGTGACATTACTGTTTTGCCTTGGCCTAGACCTCAAAAGTCATTGTGACATATTTCTGGGCCCAGTAACAAGGTGATGTGAGTCTCCTGCATGAACCTTGACAACAGAGCATTGTGAAATACCTTTGGGAAAATCAACTATTTGTTGTGACTCTCTAAACCAAGGCTTTTTTAATATAAAGAAGAAATTGCGACATATTTTTTGGCCCAGAAATCAGGCGATGTGTTTCTCCTACCTGGGCTTTGCTCACAGGGAGCATCGTGACATATCACTGAGCCTGGTACCCACGTGACATGACTCTACTACCTCTGCTCTTGTTTCTTTTCTTTTTCTTTTCTTTTTTGGGGGGCGGGGGAAGACGGAGTTTTGCTCTTATCGCCCAGCCTGGAGTGCAGTTGCGTGATCTAGGCTCACTGCTACCTCGCTTCCTGGATTCAAGTGATTCTCCTGCCACAGCTTCCCAAGTAGCTGGGATTACAGACATGCACCATCACACCCAGCTAATTTTTTGTATCTTTAGTAGAGATGGGTTTTCACCATGTTGACCAGGCTGGTGTTGAACTCCTGACCTCAGGTGATCCGCCTGCCTTGGCCTCTCAAAGTGCTGGGATTACAGGCGTGAGCCACCATGACCAGCCACAAATTCTTCTTAAAAGAAGGGCAGGCCTCACGAGGTGGCCCACACCTGTAATCTCAACACTTTGGGAGGCCGAATTGGGCGGACCGTGAGGTCTGGAAATTGAGACCATCCTGGCTAACACAGTGAAACCCCATCTCTACTAAAAATACAAAAAATTAGCTGGGCGTGGTGGCACGTGCCTGTAGTCCCAGCTACTCGGGAGGCCATGGCAGGAGAATTGCTTGAATCTGAGAGGTGGAGTTTGCAGTGAGCCGAGATCGCACCACTGCAATCCAGCCTGGGTGATAGAGTAAGACTCTATCTAAAAAAACAGGCAGAAGGCCGGGTGCAGTGGCTTATGCCTATAATCCCAGGACTGTGGGAGGCTGAAACGGGTGGATCACCTGAGGTGATCACACATAGCCTAGCCCCTAGGTCATGTTACTCTTCTCTTTTCTTGAACCCTTCCCATAGTGGGCATTGTGACATGTCTCTTGGCTGCTAACCCAAAGTAATGTGAATCTCCTGCCGGGGCCCTCCCCTCAAGGGGTACTATGACATATTGCTGGACTAAGAGCCTAGGTGATGTGACTCTCTACTGCCAGAAAAAGATTTTGATGTTTCACTGGGCCAGTATCCTAGGTGATGTTACCTTCTCCTGCCTTGGCCCTGCATACATTATGTATTGTGACATCACTGGGGCCAGCACCTAGGTGAAGTGACCCTCCTGCATGGGCTTAGCCCACAGGAGTATGATGACATATCTTTTCTTTTATCACTCAGGTGATGTGACTCTTCATTTATGCCTGGGCCTTGACAAAACAGGGATTGTGACATATCTCTGGACCCAGCACCTAGGTAATGTGACTCACCTCTATTGCCAGGGCATGGCATATTGTGAGTATTGTGATATATCTCTGGGCCCAACACCTCGGGGATGAGAGGCCTCTGCCTGCGCCTTGCCCACAGGAGGCTTGGTGGCATGTCTCTGCCTTCATTACCTAGAAAGATGTGACTCTCCTCTTTTACCTGTATTCTTCCCACAGAGAAGATTGTAACATATCACTGGGCCCAGCAATTAAAAGGTGTTTCTCTCCCACCTGAGCCTTTCTTTCAGGAAAATTGTGACGTATCCCTGGACTCAGCACCCAGATGATGGGTCTTTGCTACCTATGGCCTGCCTACGTAGGCCATTGTGAAGTATAGCTGCTTTCAATACCCAGCTGATGTAACCATTCTTCCAGGGCACTGCTTTCCAGGGAAGTTGTGATATATCTCTGTGTGGATCACCTAGGTGATGTGAATCTTTTCACCGGCCTGATCCCTGCTCACTGGGGGATAACAATATGTATTGCTGGTTTCAGCACTGAGCCGATGTGACTCTTCTCTTCTGCAAGAAAACTGACCTATTGCTGGGCCCGACACCAAGGTTATTTTGTCTGGCCCTGCCCTCAATAGACATTGTGACATATTGCAGGGCCTAGCAGGAATGTAAATTTGTCTCCTGCTCAGACCCTGCCTACTTGGGGCACTGTGGCATATTTCTTGGCCCATCAACTATTAGATGTGACTCTCCCTTCTTACCTGGGCTTTGCCCATAGTAGAGATTGTGACATATCTCTGGGCCAAGCACCTAGATGATGTGACTCTCCCCTCCTGCCTGGGCCATGCCCACAGAAAATAGTGACTTATTGCTACACCCAACACACAGGTGATTTCTTCCTTCTGCATGATTTCTGCTCACATGGACTATTGTGACATATCTGTGGTCCCATCACCTAAATAGTATGACTCTTCTCTTCCTGGGAACTGTCCATAGTGTGGATTGTTACATTTGACTTGGACCAGGATTTATGTAATGTGATTTTCTTCTTGTGCCCTGTCCACAAAGATGATTATGTCATATAACTTTACCCAGCTGCTAGGTTCTGTGATTTTCCTATTTTTCTTGAGTCCTACTCACAGAGGTTATTATGATGTATCTCTTACCCCATAACTTAGGACATTTGACTCTCTTGCCTTGGTTCTCCCCTCAGTGATTATTGTGACACACATATGTGTGTGTGTGTATATATATATATACACACACATACATATATATACATATATATATATATATATATAGAGAGAGAGAGAGAGAGAGAGAGATAGAATGAGAGAATCTCACTCTACTGCCCAGGCTGGAGTGCAGTGGCATGATCTCGGCTCACTGCAACCTCTGCCTCCCATGTTCAAGTGATTCTCCTATCTCAGTCTCCTAGGTAGGTGGGATTACAGGCATATGCCATCATGCCTGGCTATTTTTTTATTTTATTTTTGCGGGGGTCTGTCCTGCAGACCCTGACCCAATGACAGATGAATAATGTACACTGACACAGATATTATGCTTGTCAGACTGACTGAGGGGCTAGGCCACTTACAGACTCCAAGGAGAGAGCTGTAAAGAGTTGCAGCTGTGATCCTGACTCACTGGCCCTGCCGGCATTTATTCAGCACATATTAAATGACAAAGGCTTTAAGTCAATACCATTAGAGGGTAATCAATCTGGTTGCCCTTCCCCAACCCTGAGAGAGCCATCTTGCCTGCGAACTATCAAAGGTTAGTTTTAGGACCACATGAGTAAACAAGTTATTTAGATAAACTACATTTCTATGTATCTATGCCCTAAGCTTTTAAGAGAATTCAGCTGTCACAATCCCTGTTTTGTCAAGGCCTTCAGCCCAACATTTTATGCAAACCCCCAGGCCTTCCACAAGGGTTTGTGATTATTTCCTATAATTTTACAATTTCTCCCACCATCCTGACTGAATCCCCCACAACTCCCCCTTTTTCTGTTTTTTGCATCAGGTTCTGTTGAATGAAGAGTACAGATGTGTGAAGCAACAGGTCTGTCAGGAGAGGTGGTCATTGCTCTTATTCCAACTTTGCATTCTAGAATTAGAAAATAACATAACATAATCATGAGTATAATTAGCAACATCCTTTTCCAGTCAAAGAGTGACCTGTAGTGTTATTTGACACTTCGGTTCTATGTGTGCTGTTACTAAGGAACCCTACTAGGGGTAAATCTGTCCCTCTTAGCCAAGTAGTTACATTATTAAAGGCTGGGAAGGGGGTGTCTGCCCAGGTGACAGGGCAAAAGAAAGGCAGGTCCAAGTATGAGCTTAACAGAGTGTAGCAGGTACAGGTTGCCAACAAAGCAAGAACATAAAAAGGATCAATACCATATGTGAGTTGCAATGTACAACAGAAAGCATAGCAAGAAACAAATTATCTGGAGTAATTGGTGTCTGTGTCCAGAGCAGGATTCGTTCAGCCTCCTGAGTTGTTCTCTTCAGCATCCCCCAGGTCCGGGGCTTGTGTCATCTGTGGAAGCTGCATTGTTTGGGGCTGTGGGTTCTGTAAGGTCACTTTCTTCATTTCTGGTACCAGGCTGGGTCCTAGGCATGCCTTGGTATGGTTTGATGCATCGTGCTGGAATCCAAAGAGGACCTGAGGGGGTATGAACACAAACATATCCTCTTCCCCACGTTAACAAAAACTGCAGGTTTTATGTCTTGAGAGGTTTTAGCAACGTGCTTTTCTACAGCTGATTGAAATTTATCATCTAAATTTAGAAAATTAAGGGTAAATAAGGTTTGTGCCAATGGTGTTGCAGGGTCTTTACCCATACTCCCCCTTTTTTGTTTTTTTGAGCATATTTTTAAGAGTGAAATGGGCATATTCTACTATAGCGTCTCCTTTGGGGTTATATGGGATACCTGTGGAATGTTGGATATTCCGTATGTGACAAAATTGTTGAAATTGTGAGCTGGCAGAAGCCAGACCATTATCAGTTTTAATTGTAGGCTGCCCCATAAACACAAAAGTTAAAAGATATTTAATGACATAGCAAGTGGATTTTCCAGGAAGGGTGTGTGCATTAATTAGATGAGTGTTGGTATCAGTGGATACATGTACATATCTTAGTTTTCAAAATTCAGGGATGTGTGTTACATCTGTTTGCTGTAACTGATTAGGTTCTAGTCCTTTAAGGTTAACACCTGTTGAAAGAGAGGATGTGCCCGTGAGCTGGCGATCTGGACATTGCAGGATAATTTGTTTAGCCAGGCTCTGGGTAAGTTGAAATTTAGATAAGTTTCTCTAATTTTGGTGGAAGAATTGATGTGATTTGGTGGCTTGGTGAAACAGTGATGTTATAACCAGAAGGTCTGCTTGATTATTGCTAAGTTAATGGGCCAGGCAGTGAGCTGTGGGCTTGAGTGTGTGTTATAAAAATAGGATATGTACATTGATCTAGCAATTGCTGAAGTCAGAGAAAAAAAGCACACAGGGCGGACTCTAGAGTGGACTTGATTAGGGCTGTCTGAAGATTCTGCAGTAAATAAACAGAGTAAGCAGAGTTACTCGCAATATTGATGGACTGAGTGGAAAAAGTTTCCAAGGCCAATATCAGGGCCCCAATCTCAGCTCTCTGAGTGCAAGTAAACCCAGATTGAGTGAGTGAATTTTATGGTCTCCACCAGACTGCCACTTTTCCGTGTTTACCTGAAATATCAGTAAACAGTGTTAAAGCATTAGGTATGGGGAAGTGAACTATTTTTGTAGGCAAAATCACAGGAGTACAAGATAAGAAATAAAGGAGTTTATTAGCAGGAAGGACATGCTCTATTTTTCCTGTGTAATCAGAGAGGGCTATTTGCAGATAGATAGATACTGGCAATACTGCTTTGAATTGCCTTTTACTTAAAGGAATCCTGATGATATCACGATCATAATCTAGCAACTGACTGCATCGTTTGTGGCCTGAATAGATGACTTGACAGAGTAGTTGGATATAGGGAGAGAGTGTTTTAGTCTCAGTATGTGAGCAAAAGACCTATTCTAGGAAGCGCAGTTCTGGGGTTATCAGTCCTATTAACCCTGTAGGGGAGTATTTTACTGAATTGAGTAGCCTGGATATATGCAATCTAGCTGCCTCTGAGAGATGGCTTGTTCTATTTCCTCAATTTCCCTGTTTGCTGCAGGGGTTAAATATCTGGGATAATCTAGGGCTATATTGCCTTTTAAGATAGAAAACAGGTTTTGTAACTTATCAGTAGGAATCCTCAAAGTGGGGTAGAGCCAGTTAATATTGACCAGTAAATTCTGATAATCATTTAATGCATGTAAATTGCTAGTATTTAGTTTAACCTTTTGAGGTTTTACTGACTGGGAAGTTAGTATGTACCCAAGATATTTCCAAAGAGAGGACATTTGTACTTTTTCAGGTGCTATGATTAAACCTCTTAACTGTATTCTTTATGACAGAGGTAAATAAATTTAAAAGTAGCAGCTCTATTGGGACTGCTAGTAATAGATCATCCATAAAATGAATAATCTTGCAAGCAGGAAATTCTTTTCTACTGGGGAACAAAGCTTTATTTACAGGATACTGACACATTGTAGGACTGTTCAGCATTCCTTGAGGAGGCACTTTCCAATAAAATTGACAAGCTGGCCTTTCATTACTGCCAGCTAGTATTGTAAATGCAAATTTTTCTTTGTCCTGTTCTACTAGGGGAATCATTTAAAAATAGTCTTTTAAGTCAATAATAATTGTAGGCCAATCTTGAGGAATTGCCATGGGGAAAGGGAGCCACTGCGGAAGGGGTCCCATAGGTTGCAAATTGGCATTAATAACAGGTAGGTGATGCAAAAGCCTCCATTTACCTGACGTTTTGGGGATGACAAAAATGGGTGAATTCCAAGGACTATTATTCTACATGCCCAACTTTTAATTGCTTTTCAAGTAATTCATGAGCCCTTTGTAATTTCTCTCCCTTCAGAGGCTACTGTTTTACTTAAATTGGAATTGGAGAGGGTCATGTTAGGGGTAAGAGAGAGATAGCAACAGTGGCCATTATTAGGTCTTTTAAATTATTAAATTTTACTTAAATCTTAGCAGAGAATTATAATCTGGGATGTCACTTGTGTCATGCATGTCCATTTGAAGAGATGATCAAACAGGCTTTGTGTGAGCAATAAAGCTTTTTAATCACCTGAGTGCAGGCAGACTGAGTCTGAAAAAGGAGCCAGCAAAGTGAGATAGGGGTGGGGCAGTTTTATAGGATTTGGGTAGGTAGTGGAAAAATTACAGTCAAATGGGGCTTTTCTCTTGCAGGCAGGGACAGGGGTTAAAGGTGCTTCGTGGGGAGGTTCTGAGACGCATTGTCCAGGAGAAGGAATTTCATAAGGTCAATTGATCAATTAGGGTCAGGCAGGAATAAATCACAATGGTGGAATGTCATCAGTTAAGGCAGGAACTAGCTATTTTCACTTCTTTTGTGGTTCTTTAGTTGCTTCAGGCCATCTGGATGTATACGTGCAGGCTTGGGCTCAGAAATCTTATATTAATAAGCAAAGCAAAACAAAACAAAATAGTGGTGAAGTGTTGGGGCGGCAAAAATGTTGGGGGATGGTATGGAGAGATAACCGGTGATGTTTCCCCGGGCTGCTTCAAGCGGGGTTAGGGGTGGCGTGGGAACCTAGAGTGGGAGAGATCAAACTGAAGAAATAGTTTGGGGCAAGGGTTTATATTGTGGGGTTGTTAGGAGCATTTGTCACATAGAATGATTGGTGATGGCCTGGGTGTGGTTTTGTGTGAATTGAGAAACTAAACGGAAGACATAAGGTCCAAATAAGAGAAGGAGAGCAACAGGTATTAAAGGGCTAAGAATTGGGAGGACCCAGGATATCCAATTAGAGAGTGCCCAAGTGGGTTCAGTGTCATTATTTGCTTGGTTGGCGAGTTTTGGGGCTTTATCGTTGAGTTTTTTTTTTTTTTATGTTGTCATACACCAGGCCAGATTGATTTAGGTCAAAACAATACTCTTCATTTAAAAATATACAGAGTCCTCCTTTTGCAGCAGTAAGTTGAGGCCTATTTCTATCTTCTTATATTAATAAGAACAATAAAATAGTGGTGAAGTGTTGGTGTCATGAGGGGAACAGGAAGCTGTTCGGTCCTATTTGCAAAATGATTTTTGGTAGTAAAGAAAACTAGTGTACATGTGCCTGTCCAATTAATAGGTAGACACATGTAGATGGAGGAGCAACACAGGAAGAAGAGACCTTTGTAAGGCAAAACTGGAAATGTAACGTGAAAAGATGAGAAGGAGAAAAACTGGCCATGAGGGACAGAAGTTGGAGTGCTAGCTGCTTCTTTAGTTACCTTATCAGCATAAGCTTTGCCCTGAGCAATGGGATCTGATGCCTTTTGATGGCCCTTGCAGTGAATGGCCTTTGCTTTCTTGGAAGTAGAGCAGCTTTAAGAAGAGTTTTTATTAAGGAGACATTAATGATGGAGGACCCTTGTGTAGTGAGGAAACCTCTTTCTGCCCATGTAACAGTATGGTGGTGAAGGATGTGGAAGGCATACTTGGAATTGGTATAGATATTGACATGTACTCCCTTTGCAAGAATGAGGGCTCAAGTTAAGGCAATGAGTTCTGCTTGCTGAGAGGTAGTGGAAGGGAGCAGGGCTGTAGCCTCAATGATAGATGTGGAAGACACTATAGATAGCCTGCCTTCGCCAGTGATTGGCGACTGGACCTGGAAGAACTACCATCAATAAACCAAGGGTGGTCTGGGTGGGGAACAGGAAAAAGGGAAATAGATTTTGAAAGCTGTGGGAACTGTAGAGAGTAAGTGGAGCATAGCTGTTGATTTTGAGGGCATCTAAAAGTATTAAAGCAGTGGCAGCTGCTGCATGTAGACGTGAGGGCCACCCCAGAATTGTGAGGTCAAGTTGTTTTGATAGAAAGGCAACAGGTCATGGGCCTGGCTCCTGTCTGAGGAGTCCAGCAGCACAGTCTTGTATTTCAGCTGTGTGTAAGGAAAAAGGATGGGATGAGTCAGGGAGTGCTAGTGTGGGAGCTGTCTCCAGGGCCTTTTTGAGAGAGTGAAAAGAAGAATGGGGAAAAGACTTAGGGTCTGTGGGATCAGTTAAGTGAGTTTGTAAAGTGGTTTGGTTAGGATAGTAAAACCTGGTATCTAGAGTCAGAAATATCCAACAGTGCCTAAGAAGGAAAGGAGTTGTTTGGTGGTGGGATTGGGGTCTGGGAGATTAACTGAACATGCTCTACAGGAAGGCATGTGTATGTTGATGGAAGATTACACTGAGATAGGTAATGCTAGGGGATGAAATTTGTGTCTTGGAGGGGGATAGTCGGTATCCCTTTGAGGAGAGATGTTGAAGAAGCAGGATAGTGTCCTGCTGGGAAGATTGGTAAGAGGGGAACAAAGAAGATCATCAAAATATTGAATAAGGTGGAAGACAGATGAGCAAAAAGAAAGCAGATCATGAGAAAGGGCCTGGCCAAAGCAGTGTGGACTCTCCGTGAAGCCTTGGGGCAGAACAGTCCAGGTGAGTTGCTGAGACTGATGGGTGTCAGGCAGGGTCAGTCCAAGTGAAAGCAAAAAGAAGCTGGGATGAAGGGTGTGAAGGAATGGTAAAGAAAGCATCTTTGAGATCCAGAACAGAATAATGGATTGTGGAGGGAGGTATTGAGGATAGGAGAGTATATGGGTTTGGCACCATGGGGTGGATAGGCAAGAAAATTTGGTTGATAAGGTGAAGATCCTGGACCAGCCTGTAAGACTCGTCTGGTTTTTGGACACGTAGGATAGGAGAGTTGTAGGGAAAGTTTGTAGGCTTTAAAAGGCTGTGCTGTAACAGGCAAGTGGTAACAGGATTTAGTCCCCTTAAAGCCTGTTGTGGGATGGGATATTGGCATTAAGCAGGGTAAGTGTGATTAGGTTTTAATGGGATGGTAAGGGGTGCATGATCGATCACCAAGGAGGGAGTAGAGGTATCCCATACTTGTGGATTAAGGTAGGGAGACACAAGGGGAGGATGTGAAGGAGGCTTTGAACTGGGGAAAAGAGCGGCAATGAGGTGTGGCTGTAGCCCAGGAATAATCAGGGAAGCAGATAATTTAGTTAAAATGTCTCAACCTAATAAGGGAGCTGAGCAGGTGGGGATAACTAAAAAGGAGTGTATAAAAGAATGCCCAAGTTGGTACAAGAGTTGGGGAGCTTAAAGAAGTTTAGAAGCCTGGTCATCAATACCCACAACAGTTATGGAGGCAAGGGAAACAGGCTCTTGGTTGTGGAGTGGTAGCCTCTGTATTGATTAAGAAGGAGACGGACTTACTCTTCACTGTAAGTTGTTACTCAAAAGCGTTTGTGATGGTCCAGGAGGCTGCTGAGGCGATTGAGCAGCGTCAGTCTTCAGCCGCTAAGCCAAGAAGATCTGGGAAGGAGTCAGTCAGAGAGCCTTGGGCTCGAATTCCAGGGGCTCTGGGAGCAGTTGCCAGGCAAGTTGGACAGTCCAATTTCCAGTGAGGTCCTGCACAGATGGGACATGGCTTAGGAGGAATCCTGGACTGCGGGCATTCCTTGGCCCAGTGGCCAGATTTCTGGCAATTGAAGCAAGATCCTGAGGGAGGAGGTCCTGGAGGAATATCTGGCCCCTGCAGTTTAGGCATTTTGAAGTTCTTGTGTGCTGGAGATGTGGCTGGGGTTTCTCTCACAACAGAGGCAAGTAATTGCAACTCAGAAATACATCACTGCTTGGCTGTCTCTTCTCTATTCCTGTACACCTTGAAGGCACAGTTAATTAAGTCCTGTTGTGGGGTTTAAGGACCAGAATCTAATTTTGGGGGCTTTTAAAAATGTTGGGAGTGGATTGGGTAATAAAATGCATATTGAGAATAAGATGGCCTTCTGGCCCCTCTGGGTCTAGGGCCGTAAAGCATCTAAGTGTTGTTGCCAAACGGGCCATGGACTGGGCTGGGTTTTTATATTTGATGAAAAAGAGCCTAAATTCTAACTGATTTGGGAGAGGTCGTATAAAGAAAAAGGAACATTAACCTTGACTATGCCTTTAGCTCCAGCCACCTCTTTGAGAGGCAGGTGGGGGAGGACTAGTTGTGGAATGAAGTCATAAGCTGGACCAAGTGTGAGAAGAGGAGGTGATAGAAGGATTATAGGGTGGGAGAGTGGAGGCTGAGGAAGAATTGGGACCTGACTCGTCCTGATGAGGAGGAGCCTGGAGAGGAGGGGAGAGGTCAGATGGGTCCTTAGAAAAGGAAGATTTAAAGGACTCAGAACTTGGGGTGGAGACTGAAGGAACAGTCAGAAGAGAAAGAAGAAAGATTTGGGATGAGTCACATTGGAAACAGAGACTGGGGAGAGACTGATGTGTGAAAGAATGCCTGGACGTCAGGCACCTCAGACCATTTGCCCATTTTTGACAAAAATCATCCAGGTCTTGTAAGATGGAGAAATCAAAAGTGCCATTTGATTTTTAGGTTTTAGGTCAGGTGTGAGTTGAAAAGATTTTAAGTTCTTGAGAACAGAGGCTGAGGGAGAAGAGGAGGAATGGAGGGTGGAAGTTTGCCCACAGTGAAATTTGAAGAGAAGGGTAGAGATGCGGAGAAGGGGATGGGGTGAGCAGCCCTGGGCTGTAATGTGGGTGAGCAGCCAAAGCAGGCATCTCTGCAGTTGTCTTGCCACCAAGGGAATGTGGGTGAATGACCAAGGTAGATATCCCTGCAATGATCAGACACCAATGGAATGTGGGTGAATAATCAGGTCAGATATCCCCATTATGATCAGACACCAAGGGAAGACTGTCTTCCTGAGTCCATGACCAGTGCCAGAGTTTTGGGTTCATGGATAAAATGTGTCTCCTTTGTCTCTACTAGAGATGAAAAAGAACTGGAATTGGAAGGACAAGGAGATTGAAGGGTAGTGAGAGAGGCTGGAGAAGAGAGTGAAAAGAATGCTTACTCAATTTGAAATTGGTGAGATGTTCCTTGGGCTGGTTGGACTGAGGACCCAAGGCCATAGGTGGATCTCCTCATGGAGTGAGGGTGAGGACATGGGACCAGTCTCCCAAAGGAGTCCTCTGTCCCGGGTCTTTATCACCAAATGTCATGCACGTCCATGTGAAGAGATGACCAAACAGGCTTTGTGTAAGCAATAAAGTTTTTAATACCTGGGTGCAGGCAGACTGAGTCTGAAAAGGGAGTCAGCAAAGGGAGATAGGGGTGGGGTAGTTTTATAGGATTAGGGTAGGTAGTGGAAAATTACAGTCAAAGGTAGTTTTTCTCTTGCAGGCAGAGGCGGGGGTTACAAGGTGCTTAATGGGGAGATTCTGAGACTCATTGTCCAGGAGGAGGAATTTCACAAGGTCGGTTGACCAGTTAGGGTGGGGCAGGAACAAACCACAATGGTGGAATGTCATTAGCTAAGGCAGGAATTGGCTATTTTCACTTCTTTTGTGGTTCTTTAGTTGCTTCAGGCCATCTGGATGTATACGTGCAGGCTTGGGCTCAGAGGCCTGACAGCTTGTATACAAGGAACACATGAAGTAAATGTGGGCTGCCCGCAGAGTTGGAGGGCAGCAGCATGGGTCCTGGGGTGGCTGTCGTGTTGTGCTTGCCTAGGTGCCACTTTTTGCCTGTGCCGCTTTTCACTTATGCTGCTCCCTTCCCCCACCGCCAGGCTGGTGCTGGCTCAGTGAACCTTCCCGCACATGCCTTCCACCCCTCCTTAGCAGGCTAGCTCTGGAACACTGGTCCTGGCTCCCCATCCCCACCACCACCACCACACAGGCTGAATTTGGGGGAGCATTTGCTGGCTCAGTGTCTGCGAGCTTCCCTGCTGCTGAACATTTTCTTCTGCCCACTGCTTCCTTGGCTGCACAGCTCTGGCCTCTAATGCCTTTTCTCAACTCTTTTTTGAGACAGAGTCTCGCTCTGTCACCAGGCTGGGCCAGGTTGAACTGCAGCGGTGCAATCTGGTTCACTGCAACCTGTGCCTCCCAGGTTCAAGTGATTCTGCTGCCTCAGCCTCCTGAGTAGCTGGGATTACAGGCGTGAACCACCACTCCCAGCTAATTTTTGTATTTTTAGTAGAGACAGGGTTTCATCATGTTGGCCAGGATGGTCTCGATCTCTTGATCTCATGATCTGCCTGCCTCCCCAAATGCTGGGATTACAGGTGTAAGCCACTGTGCCTGGCCTCTCAACTCTTTATGTAACTGATTGCCTCATTGATTTTGCATTAGTGGGCAGACTAAGTGCTCCCGTTCTAATACTAATTGCTTAAGACAGGGTTGCATTGCTGTAGTGTATCCCTCATCTTTTTTCCTATTTATTTGAGGAGGAGGCTTAGGCAAAACCTCTGTTTCTTCTTTGTTATTTCAGCCCAGTGATATCGGGGCTGAGGGAGAAGGAGGTGGTGAGGCAGGTGACAATTCCTCCTTTTTCCCCTTTTTAGGCTCTTCTGTGTATAAGGGGACCAAGGCCACCCTCACTAGAGCCCATAGTGTTAAAGATGATACTGGGACCTGTTGCCCTTGCACATGGTTTTGCTTAAGATTTCTCACCACTGGTTCCCAGAGCTGTACGTCTAGCGTGCCTTCTTTTGGGAATCATGGGTTATGAGTTGCAACAGTTTGCGTTGGGTCCCTTAATTGAGCTTTCAAAACTGAGGCTCCACTAGCTTTAAGCAACTATTTCAATACTTTTATATACTATTTCTGTTGAGCTGGTAACTGTTGTCCCTTGATGAAACCTCTGCTTGAACAATCCCTGCCGAACTTGGAAATCCTGTGTGGTCACCAATGGCTTACTGATTACTTACTGACTGTGCAGTTCCTTTTTTACCATTGTTCGGGGGTCTGTTGTGCTCCCTGCACAGCATTCCTTACATGGGGCACCAGCTGTGGGGGTCTGTCCTGCAGACTCTGACCCAATGACAGATGAATAACGCACACCGACACAGATATTGTGCTTGTCAGACGGGCCACTTACAGACTTCAAGGAGAGTGCTGTAAAGAGTTGCAGCCACGGCCCTGACTCACTGGCCCTGCTGGCATTTATTCAGCACACATTAAATGACAAAGACTTTGAGTCAACACCATTAGAGGGTAATCAACCCAGTTGCCTTCCCTCTAAAGGAGCCATCCTGCCCACGAACTATCAAAGGTGAGTTTTAGGACTACATGAGTGAACAAGTTATTTAGGTAAACTACTCTACATTCCTATGTATCTATGCTCTAAACTTTTAAGAGAATTCAGCTGCCTCCAGCCAAACACTTTATGCAAATCCCCAGGCCTTCCACCAGGGTTTGTGTTTATTTCCTGTAATTTTACAATTTCTCTCACCATCCTGACTCAACCCCCACATAGTTTTAGTTAGAGATAGGGTTTTACCATGTTGGCCAGGCTGGTCTCGAACTCCTGACCTCAGGTTATCCACTCACCTCCGCCTCCCAAAGTGCTGGGATTACAGTCTTGAGCCACTACTCCTGGCTGACATATTTTTTGACTCAGCACCTAGGTGATGTGACTCTTCTCCACTGCTTGGGCTCTCAAGATGGTATTGTAATGTGTCACTGTGCATGACACCTAGGTGATGATACTCTCTTCTGCTGCCTGGGCCCTGCATAAATTGCATATTTTGACATATCACTGGGTTCAACAAATAGCTGATGCAACTGTCCTGCATTTTCTCTGCACATGGGACTATTAGAACATATATGTTCATTCATCACCTATGTGATGTGACTCCTCTTCTCCCTGGTCCCCGCCAAAAGACAAGATGTGACATATCACTGGAACAAGAACTTAGGTCATGTGACTCTTCTGTTCTGCCTGAGAACTGCATATCGGGTACTGTGACATTTCACTGAGCCGGACTCCTAAAATGGGAGGCTCTTACCTCAATCCTGGTTAGGGCTGCAAATCAGGTTAGATCATATTTTGTTTCTTTTTTCTTTTTTTTCCTTTGAGACAGAGTCTTGCTGTGTCACCCAAGCTGGAGTGCAGTGGTGCAATCTCAGCTCACTGCAACCTCCACCTCACAGGTTCAAGCAATTCTCCTGGCTCAGCCTCCTGAGTAGCTAGGACTACAAGCACGTGCCCCCACACATGGCTAATATTTTATATTAGCAGTAAAGATGTGGTTTCACCACGTTAGTCAGGATGGTCTCAATCTCCTGACCTCATGATCTCTCTGCCTTGGCCTCCTAAAGTGCTGGGATTACAGGCATGAGCCACTGTGCCTGGCCTAAAGATCATGTTTCTTGTAAGCACATTCTGCCAATTTTTAGAATTGTCACCCTCACACATAGACAGAGCCCACTGATGAGATCATGATTCGCACATGCAGATCCAGTCCACTGTTGAAATTGTAACTATCATATCTGAACATCTGGTCAGTTGAGATGCCAACACTTTTTTTTTTTTTTTTTTTTTTTTAAATTTTTTAACGTGGAGTTTCCCTCTTGTTGCCCAGGCTGGAGTGCAATGGTGTGATCTCCGCTCACTGCAACCTCCTCCTCCCACATTCAAGCAATTCTCCTGTCTCGAGTAGGTGGGATTACAGGCATGTGCCACCACACCTGGATAATTTTATTTTATTTTGTGTACTTTTAATAGAGGCGGGGTTTCTCCCGATTGGTCAGGTTGGTCTTGATCTCCCGACCTTGGGTGATCCGCCTGCCTCAGCCTCCCAAACTCTTGGGATTACAAGTGTGAGCCACCATGCCCAGGTGAGATGCCGGCTCATTTCTAAACCCATCTCACTGGGAGATGAGGACTCTCCTGTCCGTACCTAGGCAATTTGAGAGATGTTGACTCTCATAGTTAGATTTAGGACCAAATAAGATTATGGATCCATAGAAGTACAAAGGTCTCAGAGCAGATTGCAACTCTCCTGCATACCATATAAAGCACCCAGGTAGTACAGAGAGTGTCCTGGCACGGCTGAGCACACAGGTGAGATTGCGACACTCATATTCACACCCAGTTAATAGCAAAGATTGTTATTCTCTTAAATGAATACCACCCACTTTTGAGGTTCTGACTCTTACTTTTGGAGGCAGTTGAATGTTGGAAAATTGACTCTTGGATTCTTTCCACAGTTGAGTTGGTGACTCTTTAACCAAGATTCAGTGAACCTTTGTGTCTGTAACTTTAAGGCACAGAGTTTGCAAGAGAAATTGAGGCTCATGCACAAATCCAGTCCACTATTGAGACTGTGACTCCTGTATTTAGATCCAAAATGCAGGAGGTGTTGACTCTCATCCCTTCACTCAGGACATGTGTGTTGTTGTTAATGTCATCACAGGACCTTCCTACGGGTGTGATTGAGACATACACCTTGGCCCAGCATCTGAATGATTTGACTTTCTTGCCTGGGCCCAACTCACAGTGACATATCACTGGAACCAGACTCTATTCTGCCTTGATAAAGCCCACAGGGGTCATTGTGACATATTGCTGAACCTTGCACCCAGGTAATATGAGTCTCCTCTTTGGCCTTGGGGCTGCCTACATGTCCATTGTGACATATTGCTGGGCCTCACACTTTAGTTTTGTGACTCTCATGCTTGTGCCCTACCTACATAGGCCATTGTGACATATTGTTAAGTCCATCAGCCAGGTGAGGTAATGCTTCGTCCTGGACCTGTCTACAGAGAACATTGTAATATATATCTTCTCAATCACCCTGGAATTGTGACTTACTTTTCCTGCCTGTTCCCTAATCACTCAGGGTATTGGGACATATTGTTGGGCCTAGCATCTCGCTGATATGACACTTTTCTTTCCTTTTTTTTCCTTTTTGACAGAGTCTCACTCTTCTTGCCCATGCTGGAGTGCAATGGTGCGATCTTGGCTCACCACAACCTCTGCCTCCCAGGTTCAAGTGATTTTCCTACCTCAGCCTCCTGATTAGCTGGAATTAGAGGCATGTGCCACCATGCCCAAATAATTTTGTATTTCTAGTAGAGACATGGTTTCTCCATGTTGATCAGGCTGGTTTTGAACTCCCAACCTTAGGTGATCTGCCTGCCTCGGCCTCTCAAAGTGCTGGGATTACAGGCCTGAGCCATTGCGCCTGGCTGACACTTTTCTTTTTTTAAGTTTTGGCTCACAAAAGAGATTATGAGATATGACTTTGCATAACACTAAGGTGATGTTACTTTTTTTGCTTTGGCTCTGCCCTTAGAAGGCTTTGAGACATACTACTAGGCCCAGTACTAGGATGATGTGTGTCTTCTGCCTGAACCTTCACCCAGGGAGCACTGTGACATATTTCTTGACCCATTACAATCTCTCCTATGGGCCAAGCTCAGGTAAATGCCCTTTATACCTACATGATGGGACATTCCTCTTCTGTCTGGGTCATGCCCACAGAATACAGAGTGACTTATTGCTGGGGCAAGCAAAACAGTGATGTAATTATTCTGCCTGGTCCCTGCACACAGAAGTCACTGTGATATATGTTTGGGCCTCCCACCTGGATGATGTAACTCTTTTCTTCTGGAGTTTGTCCACAGTGGGAATTGTGATATGCCACTTGACATAGCTCCTATGTGATGTGACTCTTCCTCATTCTTGGCTTCTTCCCACTGGAGTGATTGGAGCATGAAGCTGAGCCTAGCACCTAGGCTATGTCTCTCCTCTTGTTTATGAGCCCTACCCACAAGGGATATTGTGATATATCTCTAGGCTTCTCACCTAGGTATTGTGACTTTGTGCCTAGGCCCTCCCCTCAGGGGTATTGTGAAATACTGCTGGACCAAGAACCTAGGTGATGTGACTCTCTGCTACTCCTTGGGGTGTGCTTAAGGAGAAATTGTGATGTGCATTTAGGTGCACCCTGCACCTAAGTGACGTTACTCTCCTCTCCTGCCTGAGACCCGCATACATCACGTATTACAACGTATCTCTGGATCCAACAACATGGTGATGCGACTTTCCTGCATAGGCCCTCATACAGAAATATTCTAACACATGTTTTTGTTCATTATCTTGGTGATGTGACTTTTATATTTTGCTTGAGCATTGCCAAAAAAAAAAAAAAAAAGATTGTGACAGATCACTGGACCTAGCACCTAGGTGGTGTGACCCTCCTCACTTGCCTGAGACCTGCATATTTTGGTTATTGTGACATATTACTGAAACAGACACCTAGGGGTTGGAAGGCTTCTGCCTGAGCCCTTCCCACAGAGTGCTTTGGGATGTAATTTTTTACCCATCACCTGGGAGATGAAATCCTTTACTGCCCGCGTTCTGCCATAGAGACAACTGTGACATATTGCTGGGCCCAGCAACCAGGTGTTTTGTCTGTCCTGTCTGGGCCTTGCCCACAGCGAGCCTTGTAACATATCTCCTGGCCCACCATCCAGGTGATCTTACTCTTCTTCCTGTGCCCTGCTTTCAGGAGAGGATTGTAACATCTCTGGTTGAGAACCCTTGTGATGTGACTCTCCTCCCTGGTGCATGCTCTCAGGGAAGATTGTGAGGTAACCCTGTCCCAGCACACAGTTGATGTGATTCTAGTGCTTGTTCTTTACTCACAGGTGTAACTGTAACATATAACTTGGCCAAGCACACACATGTACCGATGACTTTCATACCTCAAAGAAGCCAGTAGGAGAGATAATGTTGCTCATAGCTATGCTTAGGAAAACAAAGAAGATCCTGCGTCTTCTTTCTGTACAAAAGTCATAGAGAGGCCGGGCGCGGTGGCTCAAGCCTGTAATCCCAGCACTTTGGGAGGCCGAGATGGGCGGATCACGAGGTCAGGAGATCGAGACCATCCTGGCTACTAAAAAATACAAAAAACTAGCCCGGCGAGGTGGCAGGTGCCTGTAGTCCCAGCTACCCGGGAGGCTGAGGCAGGAGAATGGTGTAAACCCGGGAGTCAGCGCTTGCAGTGAGCTGAGATCCGGCCACTGCACTCCAGCCTGGGCAACAGAGCGAGACTCCGTCTCAAAAAAAAGAAAAAAAAAAAAAAACAAAAGTCATAGAGAATTACCGCTTTCTCACATCTGTAAAGCCCTAGTGTGTTACAGAGAATGTCATAACAGGGTCCACCATACAGATGAGATTGTGTTTATCCTATGCACACCCCACCAACCTTTAGCATTGTTACCTTCACACATGGACAGAGCTCACAGGTGAGATCCTGAATCTCATATGAATGCACTTCCCAGTTGGAACTCTGACTGTCATATGTGAACATCTGGCCACAGTTGAGATGGTGCCTTTTTTTTTTTTTTTTTGAGATGGAGTTTCCCTCTTGTCCAGGCTAGAGTGCAATGACATGATCTCGGCTCACTGCAACCTCTGCCTCCCAACTTCAAGTGATTCTCCTTCCTCAGCCTCCCAAGTAGCTAGGATTATGGGCACCTGCCACCCACCATGCCTGGCTCATTGTTTGTATTTTTAGTAGAGATGGGCTTTCACCATGTTTGTCAGGCTGTTCTCAAACTCGTGACCTCAGGTGATCCAACTGCCTCAGCCTCCCAAAGTGCTGGGATTATAGGCGTGACCCATCATGCCCAGCCAATGGTGACTCATTTCTAAACCCAGTTCATAGGAAGGTGAGGACTCTCTTATCTGGACTTAGCCAATTAGAGAGATGTTGACTCTGGGCTTAGAACTAATGAAAAGAGTCTGGATTTCCTTCTTGTTTGAAGGTCACAGAGGATCACCACTCTTGCATATTGTATAAAGCCCTCAGGTGACACAGGGTGTCATGGGAATACACAGCACACAGGTGAGATAGTGTCTCATGAATGCACACTCAGGCAACAATAAAGATTGTCATTCTCCCATATAAACATATCTCACTTTTGGGGTTCTGAATCTCACACATGGAGTCTGTTGAAAGTTGGAGAATTGACTCTCATATGTGGATCTGGTCTACAGGTGGGCTGGTGACTCAGACCAAACTTCAGCACACATATGAGGCTGTGCCTACTGTGAAAGAACACAGTCTGCAGAGGAAATTGTGGCTCTCTTGCAAAAATTCTGTCAGCTATTGAGATTGTTACTCATGTATTTAGACCCAACATACAGGAGGTGTTGACTCTCATATCTAGAACATGGACATGTGTGGAATTTCTAATCTTATTCCTGGACTTTCCTTCAGGTATGATTGTGTCTGCTATGCATTTTAGTGATTTGGCTCTCCTGCCTCAACCCAGCCCACAGATGAGCTTGTGATATATGTCTTGATTCTGCACCTCAAAGATATGACCCTCTTTTCCAGCCTTGGTCCTGCCCACAGGTGTCATTGTGACATATGGCTGGGTCTTCCACCCAGGTGGTGTGAGTCTTTTTTCTTCCCTTGGCACTGCCCACATGGTGCATTGTTACATATTGCTAAGTTCTGCACTCAGGTTATGTGACCCCTTTTTTTTGCCTAAGCCCTGAATATTTTCCATGTTAGGGCATATTACTAGATCCAACACCTATAAAATAAGAGGCTTCTGCCTAGACCCTTTCTACAGAGGGCCTTCTGACATATCTATGCATCAGTTACCTAGAAGATGTAACTCTCCATTTTTGCCTGCCCTCTGCACACAGGAAAAATTGTGAATTATCACTAGACCCAGGTACCAGGCGATGTGTCTGTCCTGCGTGGGTATTGACCTTAGAAAGCATTGTTACCTGTTGCTGAACTCAGCACCCAGGTGATGTGACTCTACTGTCTGTGTCCTGCTTTTAGGAGAAGGTTGTAACATATTCCTGGCTGAGTATTAAATTGATGCAACACTCCTGTTTGGTCCTGCCCTCAACCTAGGTGATGTGACTCTCCTTCTCTTTGCCTATTCACAGGTGGGATTGTAAAATATATTTTGGCCTAGCTCACAGATGCAATGGTGATTCTCATACCTCACTCCACTAATAGGAGAGGTGCTGTCTTTTATAGTTAGGCCTAGTGTTGTAATTACAATCCTGGTTCTTCTTTTTTGTACAAAGTCATAGATAATTGCCACTTTCTTGCATACTATATAAATCTCTTGTGGTACAGAGAGTGTCATTCCAGGGTTCAACACCCAGGTGAAATTGTGGCTCTCATGTGCACACCCCACCAATTGTTAGGATTGTCACCCTCATACATGGACAGAGACCACTGGTGAGACCCTGAATTTCACACAGACACAGTCCACAGTTAAAATTGTAACTGTCATATGTGAACATCCAGCCAAAGTTGGAATGATGACTTATTTCTAAACTCAGTTCATTGGCATGTGGGAATTCTATCTGAATCCGTGAAAATTTTATCTGGGCTTAGGGCCAGAGTGAACACAGTTTACAGGAGGAATGAAGGCTCTCATGCACTGATCCAATTCACTGGTGAGATTTTCACTACCATACTTAGACCCAACATACAAAATGTGGTGACTCTCATACCTAGAACTGGGACCTGCATGGGATTGTTAAATCATTACTGGACTTTCCTGTGGGTGTGATTGTTACATATGCCTATGTTTAGCACCTGAGTGATTTGATTTTGCTGCCTGGTCCCAGTCCAAAAGTAAGATTGTAATATATCACTGGATCTAACACCTCGGTGATTTGACTTTCCTCTGTTTTGGGGGACCCCACAAATTTTGGGTATTGTCAATTGTTGCTGAATCCTGCACCTGTCAACACCAGCTCAGTCATGGAGACCATAACCCAGCAGCACTAGAGGAATTAAAGACACATAGAAATTCAGTGCAGTGGGAAATCAGGGGTCTCACAGCCTTCAGAGCTGAGAGCCTCAAACAGCGTTTGACCCACCCATTTATTGAGAGAAAGCTAGTGATAAGCAAGATTAGCTAAAAGCATTCCTTATGGGAAACAAAGCATTCTCAGTGAGGAGCAGAGAAGCAGGCTCTGGCTGATTGTCTGCAGCAAAAACATGCTGTCAAGGCACAGGCCACTCCTGTTATCATTTGTGGTTTGAGCAGTTTTTTGCTCTGGACAGGGCCAGGTGTTCCTTGCCCTGCTCCACTAAACCAACAACTTTTAGCAGTGTGCATAACAGCAATCATGAACATGTCACATTGCTACAGAAATCCTGTTTCTGGCCAGTTTCTTTAAGGCCTGTTTATGATAGACTTAGGTCTTACTACCATGTCCCCCTTTATGTTTTTGCAAAGTGATAAAGGCATAGGCAGCTTTGTCATGGTGGGCTACTTCTTGTAGAATTTGGGATCTGCATCTGCAGACTATACAAAGACAACAGATTAAAAGCATGATCATCACTGAAATCACAGAGCTTCCAAGATTCTTGATCCATTTTAATGGATCAAGAAACTGCTAATCTGCCCACTTTAAAGCTCCTTCAAGCACTTTAGTTCCTGGCATTAGCATCAGATGTGCCTGAGAGGCTTCAAATACTTGTTCCTTCACTTTTGCAATATTCAAAGATAAATTTCCAGTATGACCTTTTAAATGTTTCTTAATTCTTTCCTGCTCATGCTGTGATTCATTACAAGGGTGAGGAGTGATACAAAAGTCAGAATTATTCCAGTCACTTTTTAGCTGCATTCTATATTCTAAACTAGCTACTTGATCTCTTAACCACATTACAACTTGTCAGAGATCGTTGATTTGATTAACTATCTTTTGGTCTATTTTAGTTTGAGAGTCACACAGCAGAGTAGAATTCTTTTGTCGTGTATTTACAAAATCTGCTATTTACACTGATGAATGTAGCATAATTCCAGCTGCTGCAGCAGTAGCTGTGACAGCGATCAGTCTTATAATAATCAAGATTAAAGTAGCAATGAAACACCGAGAGCATCTCAGAATTTTCTGAAGAATTTCAGTAACATGTACAGAGGGAGAGGCTTCCTAAGGACGGGAAAGCTTCACTGGTAACCATACTCCTTCTTGAGCTCTCACTACTAGGATAGAATGATTAGTGTTAAACAACGAAGAGTTCACACAAGAGAACAATCTACATTCCTGGTAAGTTACATGATAATTAGGGATGTCAAACTTTAGATTGCCCATTGCCAACAGAAAAGGATGGTGAACACAACTTTCTATCCACATTGTATTGTTTTCAAAAAGTTCTAAAATGTAATTAGGATTATATTGTGATAGTATAGTATATATTTCCTTCCCAAATATTGATCTTATTAAGAGCTATTAATAGTTTCCACAAATCCTTATGTTTAGCTACCAGAGTAGGTCATATCATTTGAGGTTGAGGTGCCACTATACTGCCATGTTTCCAGATAATAGGAACTCTTGCCACACTTCTTACCATTTCTACCATCTGACTGTTTTGTTCAGATCAGCTGAACTTAGTGTGGCCATGGCCTGCAGATTGAGAGGTGAATTTCAAGCTAAACATCCCCTTAGGGGACCAATCAATAATGATTCCATAGGAATCATTGCGCATCACCTCTACCTGTTCTGCAATGCTATCTTCCCAAACAAGTACATTCATTTCTTCTGGCCAGGTTTAATTCTGTTTACAAATAGGTTTTTGAGGGTAGTATGTTTCAATTTTAGGAGCAGATTTATTATGGTAAATACTGAGACCAGAAAGCATGTGTAAATGTATCATGGAGTGATTACATCCAGGCATTATTGCCAGCCAAGATTGATAAATATGCACAATAAGTATAATTGTTCTCTGTGTCAGCCCTTGCTGAAGGAATACTCATGGCAATGGTGATCACTGCTATCATAGCTATCATTAATTACTCAACGTGCCTAGCTTCCTCAGGTTTTCTTCCACCATCTCTGACAGCTCCTAGATCTGTCCCCAGGTAGGTGGCTGTATTTGACAGGTGTTGCTCGTTACAGTTGGGGTCCTCCTCAGCGTCAGTCTCAACATGACTGCAACCGGGGGGTCCTCAGGATCCTCCCAAAATCTCTTCCTTGGCATCTGGCTCATGATAAGCTTTCAGGTGTCTTGATGATATCCCAATCAGTTGCTGGTTTTGGCCTGGAGAAACACAAGCATACACTCTACCCAAAGTTATTATTTTACCTGTTTTCCAACTTCTTGTTATCGAATCTCTCCACCAAACCAATTGTTCTGCTTCTGTCTTTGCAGCTGGTTTCTGTAGATGCTGTTCAGCTGCTGATAACATCTGGCCTTTAGACAGGCTCAAAAATTTAAACTTAATAATGCTAGATTCAATTGTATATATGTGGTGTCCCATAGTCCCTGTTTACCCCCTTTTTTGCTTTTGCAACAGCTGTTTCAGTGAGAGATTCATTCTTTTCACTGTGGCTTGTTCTTGAGAATTATATGGGATACCAGTAATGTGTTTAATATTCCATATAGAAAAAAAATGTAGCTACAGCTTGGCTAGTATAGCCTGGGGCATTCTGCATTTTAACTGAAGCTGGAATGCCCATGACTACGAACATTGCAGGAGATGCCATTTAACACAGGCAGAGGATTCACCTGTTTGGCACGTAATCCAAAGTGAGAAAATATATCTACACATACATATACATAAGCCAATTTACCAAAAGAATGAACAGGATTGGCATCCACTTGCCAAAGAGAATTAGGTTCCAATCCTCGAAGATTAACTCCTCCTGTAAAAGATGAGGAATGCACCATTTGGCAAGTTGGACATTGTTGAATAATGGCTCTAGCCTCTTTCCAAGTAATGCTGTACCTGCGTTTGAGACCAGAGGCATTAACATGGGTTAAATTGTGAAAGTGTCTAGCATTAGATATTGCAGTAGCAACTACGTGATTAGCCATTTGATTCCCTGCAGTCAAAGGTCCTGAAAGAGGTGTATGAGCTCTAATATGAGTAATGTAAAAAGGGTGCATTCTATTCCTAACTGCTGTTTGCAATTGGGTAAATGAAGTAATCAGTTGTTCATCTGTAGGAAATCATAACTGAGCATTTTCAATTAATTGTGTGGAATGAACCACGTATGAAGAATCAGAAATTACGTTGACAGGCATCTCAAAAGCAGTCAGCACCTCAATTACAGCTACAAGCTCCACTTTTTGAGCTGAAGTATAGGGTGTCTAGAAAACTTTACTTTTTGATGCAGAATAAGAAGCTTTACCATTACTAAACTTATCTGGAAAAACATTTTCAGCACCTTCAATTGGTTTAAATTTAGTTATTCTAGGGAGAATCCAATTAGTTAATTTTAAAAATTAAATTAATTTTGTCTTTGGAAAGTGACTATCAAGAACACTAATGAAATCAGCTAAATGGGTTTGCCAATTAAGACTATTTATAAAGACTTGTTGTATTTGTGCCTTTGTAAGAGGGACAATAATTTTTCCATGATCATATTCATGCAATTTAACAACTTGGGTTCTCCCATTTCCTATCAGAGTATCAGTTTGATCCAAATAATGAGTTAGAGTCCGTGAATTAGTATGTGGAAGAAAAAGCCATTCTACAAGATCTTGATCTTGAATAATACCACCAGCAGGTGAATGCTGAGTTGGAAAAATCAATTAAGTCTAAAGTCTTTTCTGGATCTATTCTATTTATTTGAGCTTTATGCACTTGCTTTTCAATCAGCTGTAACTCTATCTCAGCCTCATTTGTTAATTGCTGAGGGCCAGTGAGATTAGAATCTCCTCTAAGGACAGAAAATAGATTACTCATGGCATAGGTAGGAATGCCTAGAGCAGGTTGTATCCAATTAAGGTCTGCTAGTAATTTTTGAAAATCATTCAATGTTTTTAATTGATCCTCATGTATGGTTACTTTCTGTGGCACTACTGTAGTGTCATTTACTAAGGTCCCTAAGTAGGAGTAAGGAGTAGTAGTCTGAATTTTGTCAGGAGCTATAATTAAACCAGCTCAAGAAATTGAGTTTTATAAGTGATAACATCGGAGTCATATTTCCTGAGTGGGACAGCACAAAGTACATCATTCATATAATGAATAACATAACACTGTGAAAATTTTTTACAAGTAGGTTCAATTTCTTGTCCTACATAAGTCTGACAAATTGTTGGACTGTTTAACATGCCTTGTGGCAAGACTTTCCAATGAAAACTCTTAGCGGGCTGCAAACTGTTTACCACAGGAATTGTAAATGCAAACCATTCACAGTCTTGCTCAGCTAAGGGGAAAGTAAAGAAACAGTATTTTAAATCTATAGCTATTAAAGGCCAATTTTTTGGAATCATAGCAGGAGAAGGTAATCCTGGCTTTAATGCTCCTATAGGTTGTATAACTGAATTAATGGCTCTAACATCTGTCAGCATTCTCCATTTACCTGATTTTTTTCTTAATAACAAAGACTGGAGAATTCCAGGTGGAAAATGTTGGAGCTATGTGTCCTTTTTCTAATTGTTCAGTAACTATGTTCTTTAAAGCCTCCAGTTTCTCCTTACTCAGCGGCCATTGTTCTGTCCAAATTGGCTTATTTGTTAACCATTTTAAAAGTATAGGTTCTGGAGGCTTAACAGTGCCCACCATCAAAACTGATATCCTAAACCCTGATGAGAGTTTTGTCCTTCCACTTGAAGCAGTTTCTTTAACCCTTGTCAATTTTTTCTTAATCCCGTGCCAGGCACATACCCCATTTCTTGCATCATATGCTGACTTTGAGGGCTATATAATTGTTCTGGAATTAGAAATTGTGCCCCCTATTCCTGTAATAAATCTCTCCCCCATAAACTTACAGGTACAGGAGTTATAATTGGCTGAATAGTCACAGATTGTCCATCAGATTCTTCACAATGTAAAATATAACTACTTTGATATACTTCAGGGACTTTATCAACTCCAACTGTGTTACCTTGAGTCGGTTGAATTGGCCATGCGGATGGTCAGTGCTGTAGAGAAATGACTGAAATGTCCACTCCTGTATCTACTAAACCTTTACATTTCTTTCCCTGAATAGTTATTTCACAGGTAGGAAATTACATTTATCAGTAACTTGATTTACCCTGTAGGCAGCTTTCCCTTGTTTATTTGTTTTGCCAAATCCTCCTGTCTGTCTAGTTTCATTTTTCCCTTTTCCAGATATGGCACAATCAGGAGCTATCCTATGCACTCTCCTGGCCCTGTTTTCCAGGGAACAGAAGTAGATATAACAATTTGAATTTCTCCATTGTAATCTGAATCAATGACTCTTGTATGTACTACTTCTCCTTTAAAATTTGAACTAGACCTACCTAAAAATAATCCTACTGTCCCCCCAGCTGGCAACATCTGACTGGAGACAGCAGCATTCTTTTTTTTTTTTTAAGGAAAATTTGTATTTTAATTATTTTTATGTACAGAAAACTCAACAGTGTACATTTAATCCAGTTTAGTGGCAAGTTCCTTAGCCTTTGCCTTTTCAAGTTTGGCGATATGAGCCACAGACTTGGGACCCAGGACATTGCTACCCCAGTGACAGTGGATCTCATCGTATTTGTCATTGTAATTGGTCCTGATAGCTTCCATCAGCTTAGCCAAAGCGCCTTTGTCTTCCGAGTTCACTTGCGTAAAGGCGACAGTGGTGCAGGTTTTCCTGTGGACTAGACGTCCCAGTCTTGCCTTCCCCTTGATGATGCAGTAAGGGACCCCCATTTTATGACACAGGGCAGGCAAGAAGATAACCAGCTCCATGGGATCCATGTCATGTGCAATCACCACCAGCTGAGCCTTCTTGTTCTCCACCAAGGTGGTGACAGTGTTAACTCCTGCTCGAAGGGCAAGTGGTCTCTTAGTGGGGATGTCCCCTTTGCCAGCAGCTTTCTTCTCAGCCTGGGTGAACAGCCTCTGCTTACTCTCTTGCTTTGTCTCTGGTCTGTACTTGTGGGCCAGCTTAAGCAGCTGAGTAGCTGTTTGGTGGTCCAGGGCCTGGGTGAACTGGTTAACAGCAGGAGGCACTTTCAGCCACTTATAGATGGCTCTCTGCTGCTGCAACCTGATATAGCGAGGCCATTTCATAAAATGGGTGAGGTCTCTTTTGGGCTGGATGTCCTGTCCAATGCCAAAATTCTTAGGTCTTTTCTCAAACAGGGGATTCACTACTTTCTTAGCCTCCTGCTTTTTCACGACAGCAGGGGCTGGAGTCACCTTCTTTCCCTTGGCCTTCTTTCCTTTTGGCATCTTGCGGGGTGGAAGGAGAGCGACAGCAACATTCTTTAACAGTCTCATTACAAAAGGAGAACCTGGTCCATACTGATTAATACCTTGTTTAAATTCTTCAAGTATTTTAAAAGGAAAAGGCTCAAACATAGCCATAATATTTCCCTATTGATCAGGTGGGTGTATTCTAATAGGGAACTGCAAAGCATCCATATCATCCTCTCATCTAGCTTGCTGGATTCCTGCCTAAATAGAACTGAAGTGGTCATTCAAGGCACTGCTTGAGCAGTCACTGGCGCAACTACTTTTTGTCCAGTGTCCTCTGGAAAAGAAAGATCTGGAGGGTCAAGCCACTCTTTTTCTTCCACATAATGGGGTGCAGAAGGATAGGGATGAACCTCTTCCTCCTTTGCTGCTTTTGCTTTAGCTGGTAAACAAACCTGCTCTGTTACCTCTTCTGTTACTTTGTTATACTTTCCTTCCTCCTTGTCATTAGTGTGAAAAGATTCCAAGGTGGAAAGAACCAGAGCCTACGCTTGTCCCATCGTTATCCTGATGCTTCCGAGCTCCCCTTCTTACTCACCACGGGGATTGCTTAAGAGTACTCGGGTGTCCTCCAACTTAGTCCAACCGCCACTCCGGTGACACTTTGACCTGAATTTGAGTCTCCACGTTGGGCACTGCTTGCCATGACCAGCTTGGTTGTGGAGACCCTAACCCAACGGTGCTAGAGGAATTAAAGACACACACACAGAGAGATATAGGGTATGGAGAAGGAAATCAGGTCTCACAGCCTTCAGAGCTGAGAGCCTCGAACAGAGTTTGATCCACACATTTATTGACAGAAAGCCAGTGATAAGCATTGCTTCTACTGATTTTAGATTAGCTAAGAGTATTCCTTATGGGAAACAAAGCATTCTCAGTGAGGAGCAGAGAAACAGGCTCTGGCTGATTATCTGCAGCAAAAACATGCTGTCAAGGCACAAGCAGTTTTTTGATCTGGGCGGGGCCAGGTGTTCCTTGCCCTGCTCCAGTAAACCAACAACTTTTAGCAGTGTGCATGACAGCCATCACGAGCATGTCACATTACTGCAGAAACCCTGTTTATGGCCAGTTTCTTTAAGGCCTGCTTATGATAGGCTTAGGGCTTGCTACCAACATTGCACTCATGTTATGTGACTCTCCCAAATGTGTCTTACATGTTGTGTCATGTTGGGGCTCAATATATCAAATTAGACATTGTTACATTGTGCTGGGTTTAACACCAGCAAACATTTTTTTTCTGGGCCTGCTTACAGGGGACCTTGTGACATAACTCAATGCCCATCACCATGATGATGTTACTTTCTTCTTCTGCCTGGTCTCTGCTCACACAGAAATTGTGACACATCATTGGCCTAGCATCTAGGTGATGTGACTCTCCTCTTTTTCTCAGGCTCTTCATATTTGGGTATTGTGACATATTGCTAAACTCAACATCTAAGGAAGGGGAGTCTCCTACCTGTGCTCTTCCTACAGGGGGCATTGTGACATGTCTCTGCATTCCTCACCTAGGAGATGTGACTCTCCTGCCTGCACCCTTCCTACATGGAAAGCTGTGGCATATTGCTGTGGTCAGCAACCAGATGATGTGTTTCTGCTACCTGGGTCTTTATTACAGGAAAGATGGTAGACATATCACTGGGCCCAGCATCCAGGTAATGTGACTCTCTTCTTCTGCTGGTCCCTGCTTACAGGAAAATTGCAGCATATTGCTACACCCAGCACCTAGCTTATGTGACTCTTCACTTCTTTTAGGTTTTGGCCTCAGGGGACATGGTGACTTATTGCTGGGCCCTGCACTGACAATTTTTGACTTAACTGCCTGCAATTTGCCCACTTGAGCCGTTGTGACATATTGCTGGGTTTAACACTCAGGTGATGTAACTTTTATGCCGGGGCCTTGCCTACAGGGGTCTTTTTAAAATGCCTGTGTGACCTGGCACGGTGGCTCACACCTGTAATCCCAGCACTTTGGGAGGCCGAGGCAGACAGATCACAAGGTCAGGAGTTCGAGCCCAGCCTAGTAAATATGGTGAAACCCTGTCTTTACTAAAAAAGAAAATTACAAAAAGCAGCTGGGCATGGTGATGGGCACCTGTAGTCACCGCCACTAGGGAAGCTGAGCCAGAAGAATTGCTTGAATTCAGGAGGTGGAGGTTACAGTGAGCCAAGAGCATACCACTGCACTCCAGCCTGGGCAACAGAGTGAGATTCCATCTCAAAAAAAAAAAAAAAAAAAAGAAGAAGGTCTCTCTGGCACTAATCCCACAGGTGATGTGACCCTCTTGTGTTACCTGGTCTCTGCTCACAGAGAGAATTGTGACTTTTCACAGCATACATGCTGATTTTTTTCTGTAATTTTTTAGTTTTCCCTTTGGGAAAGGTTGTGCAATATTACTGAATTAAGCAGCAAAGGGATATTACTTTTTTTTTTTTTTTCTTGAAACTGCCCATGTAAGACATTGTGACATATTGCTGGGCCCTATCCCTGATGATGTGAGCTATCTGCCCGTCAGCTATTTTATGTGACTCCCCTCTCTTATCTTCACTTTGTCCATGGTTAGATTATAATATATCTTTGGGCCTGGGTCATGCTAACGGAAGTGAGAGTGACTTACTGCTAGGCCCAGCACACAGGGGATGTGATTCTTCTGCTTGATTCCTGCATAAGTGGTCATTGTGACATATCTCTGGACCAATTGCCTAAGCAATAGGTCTCTCCTTATCTTTCTGGACCTGTCCACAGTAGGAAATGTAAGATATCACTGGGCCCAGCGCCTAGATGATGTAACTCATCTTTTGACTGGACCTTGTATATTTTGCATATTGTTATTTATCACTGAGTCAGACATTAGGGGATGAGAGGCTCCTGCCTGGGTCCTGCCTACAAGCAGCCTTGTGACATATTTTGGCATCCATCACCTATGAAGTGTGACTCTCCTCACATACATGCACGATGCACAAAGAAAAGATTGTAGCATATCAATGGGATCAGCAACCAGGTGTGTGTCTCACCTCTCAGGGTGTTGCTCAAAGAGAGCGTTGTAACATATCACTGGGCCCAGCACCCAGGTGATGTGACTTGTGGCCTGTGCCCATCTTTTCTTTCTTTTTTCTTTTCTTTCTTTCTTTCTTTCTTTCTTTTTCTTTTCTTTTTTTTTTTTTGAGACAATCTCACACTGCCGTCCAGGTTGGAGTACAGTGATGTGATCTCAGCTCACTTCAACCTCTGCCTCCTGGGTTCAAGCAGTTCTCCTGCCTTAGCCCCCCAAGTAGCTGGGATTAAAGGCATGCATCACCACAACAGGCTAATTTTTGTATTTTTAGTGGACGTAGGGTTCCAACATGTTGGCCAGGCTGGCAGGTGATCCACTTGCTTTGGTCTCCCAAAGTGCTGGGATTACCAGCATGAGCCACAGCACCCAGATTGCCTTGTAGGAGTTGATTTTAATGCATCCCTGGCCAAGCATCTAGGTGATGTGTTATGACTCTCCTGTCTGGTTCTTGCCCTCAGAAGAGATCATGACATGCTTTAGACCAGCCCCAGGTGATGTGACTCTTCTGCTCACTCCTTACTCAGCAGTGTAATTGGGACATATATCTTGCCCCAGCTTGTAGTTGCTATGATGATTCTCACACCTTAAACCAGGCAATAAAAGAGTTACACTCAGCTGGACACAGTGGTTCATGCCTGTAATCCCAGCACTTTGGGAGGCCAAGGCAGGTGGATCATGAGGTCAGGAGTTTGAGACCAGACCAACCAAGATGGTGAAACCTCATCTCTACTAAAAATACAAAAATTAGCCAGGCACAGTGGCAAGTGCCTGTAATACCAGCTACTCGGAAGGCTGAGGCAGGAGAATCTCTTGAAGCCAGACAGTGGAGGTTGCAGTGAGCCGATATCATATCACTGCACTCCAGCCTGGGTGACAGAGTGAGACTCCTTCCCCCTCCCTCAAAAAAAAGTTACACTCCCTCCTAGCTAGGCTTAGGAAAACAAACACTATCCTGTCTTTTCTTTTCACCAAGTTCATAGAGAATTACCACTCTCTCAAATATATTGTATAAAGCCCTTGGGTGTCACAAAGAGTGTCATCAAGTGACAAAAACACAGATGATATTGTTTCTTTTATTTATTTTTTATTTTTTGGAGATAGAATCTCACTCTGTCACCCAGGCTAGAGTGCAGTGGCATGATCTCTGCTCACTGCAACCTCTGCCTCCTGAGTTCAAGTGATTCTCCTGCCTCAACCTCCCAAGTAGCTGGCACTACAGGCATGTGCCCCCAAGCCCAGCTAATTTTTTAGGGGTTTCACTCACCATGTTGGCCACACTGGTCTCAAACTCATCACCTTAGGTGATCCACCTGCCTCAGCCTCCTAAAGTGCTGGGATTACAGGTGTGAGCCACCACGCCCAGCCCAAGGCTGTGTTTCTTAAAAGAACATCCTGCCACACATTATAATTGTAATCTCTACATAGAGCCCACTGGTGAGGTCCTAAATCTCATATGCAGATGCAGTCCACAGTTGGAAGTGTGACAGTGATGTGCAAACATACAGCCAGAAATGGCTCATTTCTAAAGCTACAAATGATGACTCACTCCTAAATGTAGCTCGTAGGCAAGTGAGGCACCTCCTATATGGATCAGCCAATTGGAGAGATGTTGACTCTCATTCCTGGACTTAGAGCCACACATACTATCATGGGTCCATACCATCACAAATGTCTTAGAGTAGATTGTGACTCACAAGCATATTGCGTAAAGTGTGGGGGATCAGTCTGAGTGGTGGAAAAACTATAGGAAAAGGACACAAACCTTCTGAAAGGACAGAAGGTACTGCAGAGCACCAGGGATGAATAGCTGAAGTCAGCTGTTTTATAATCCTGAGGCAAAGGAGGAGTAGATACAAGGGAGTGTGAGGGAATTTATCTTAAACAGGCTTGTTTACATACTTACTTATGTTCACCAGGAACTGACCTTCGATCATCTGCATTACATTCTCTGAAAGGGGAACAATAAATATTAATTACCTGCAGGTTGTACTGGCTCCAGGTTGTCAGCATTGTGCCTGCATGGAATAAAAGCAAGCAGCTCCAGTTTTTCGGGTTGCACTCTGGCCACTAGAGCTAGGCAATCCCCTAGCTGCTCTTACACTGCATACCTATGTCTGAGTACTCATTTTATCTGTCAGCCAGGATCTGTGGGACAGACCCAGCAGGTGGTGACCCATATAAGAAACGACACAATGCATCATGATGGAACCCTCAGAAATGAAAGTAAAGTTACTGCACGGTAAATAATTGGTGCCCACTGGGGATTTCCAAGCTTGGGGGGATTTTTTAACCTATGGTTTCATCAAGAGTCAACAGTAATCAGCTCAACAGCAACAGTATATAAAAGTATTGACACAACTGCTTAAAACTAGTGAAGCCTCAGTTTCAAAGGCTCAATTAAGAGACCTGCAAACTGTTGTTTTCTGTAAGCAATAATTCCTAGAAGAAGGCACACTAGACCTAGAGCTCTGGGAACAAGTGGGAAGAAATCTTAAATGACATTATGCACAAGGACAACAGGTCCCAGTAACATCTTTAACACTCTTTAATGTTGTGGGCCTTAAGTTAGTACTGCTTTGGCCCTGCTCTACACAGAAGAGCATAAAATGGGAAAAGAGGAAGAATCATCATCTACCTTACTATCTCCTCCTCCTCTCTCAGCCCCGCCATTACCGGGTAAAGGTGCCACAGAGGAGATAGAGATTTTCCCTAAGCCTCTCCCCCCATAAATTGAGAAAAAGACAAGGGATACACTACAATTATGGGATCCTGTCTTAGGCAAGCAGCGTTAGAAGGGGAGCTCTTGGCTTGCCCAATGATGGAAGATCAACAAGTCAATCATGTACATGAACCCATTACTTTCAAGACTTATAAAGAAATAAGAAAGAGCATTAGAGAAAACAGTCACTCGCCCATTTATGAAAGGATTAATTGAGGCCATAGCCTATAACTACCATATGACCCCATGGGACTAGTCAGTGCCAGCTAAAACAACTTTAGAGACCAGTCAATACCTCCTCTGGAGGGCATAACATGATGCATTATGCAAACAATGAGCTAACCAGAATCAATTGGCTGGGCAAAACCTAACAGCTGCTATACTCCGGGGGGGGGGGGGTCCCTATGCAAATGTACAACAACAATTAAATTTTCCCCCATAGCCAATGCACAGTGTCTACGCTCTCAGGGCCTGGGACCTAATTCCCAAAGGCAGAGTTCAACAGGGATCTTTTGTAAATGTACGACAGGGGCCCCAGCAGCCATTTGTTGAATTTATCAATCATTTAACTTAAGTCATAGTGAAACATGCCCATTCTGCCCTTAAGAATATGCTTAAAATCAAAAAAGGGTGAATATGAGTAGGGACCTTACAAAACTACTAGCGTGAGCCTTATTTACTCTTAATTTCTTCAATTTAGATGATACATTACAATCAGCCATAGAAAAGAACTTTGCAAAATCCTCAAAATACAAAACCTTCAGTTTTATGGAAAGTTGTAAATAGTAATGTATGGTGTGGTCCAAATGATTTGCTAACGTGGGGAAGAGGATATGCTTGTGTTCACACACCCTTAGGTCCTCTTTGGATTCCAGCATGATGCATCAGACCTTACCACTGCATGGCTAGGGCCCAACCCGGTACCAGAAATAAAGGAAATGACCATGCAGAACCCGCAACTCTGGATGATGTGGCTTCCTTGGATGACACAGGCCCCAGACATTACCTGGGGAATGCTGAAGAAGACAACTCAGGAGGCTGAGCAAATCTGCTTCAGACACAGATACCATTCACTCCAGATAATTTGTTCCTTGCTATACTTTTTATTGTACATTGCATCTCTTGCAGAATACTGATTCTTCTTCTTCTCTCTCTTTGCCTGCACCCCGTACCTGCTATATACTATTGGGCCCATCTTCTAGATCTGCCTTTCTTATCCCCTTTTACTAGGCAGACATCCCCTTCCTAGTCTCTGATAATGTGATCAATTGACTGGGAGGTGTTGACATACCCCTGGTGGGGTCCCTCAGTAATGGCACACATTGGACTGAGGTGCCAAGTAACACTACATATCAGCCCTTGATTGGAAAAGAATAATATTGATTATACTCATGTTTGTCTTATGTGATTTACTGGTTCTAGGATGCAAAGCTGCAACATGAGCTGTAACTGCTGCACGAGTCAAACCTGTCACTGCTTACATCTGTATTCTTTAATCAACAAAACCTGATGCAAAAAAATAGAAGTGGAGATATGGGAGATCGGTCAGAGTGGTGGAAAAACTATAGGGAAAGAATGCAAATTTTCTGAAATGTTGGAAGGTCCTGCGGAGCCCCAGGGGAGAATAGCTGAAGGCAGCTATTCTGTAACCCTGAGGCAGAGGGCAAGCTGCGGGTACAAGGCAGTGTGGAAGAATTTATCTTAAACAGGTTTGTTTGCTTATGTTGATCAGGAACTGACCTTTGATCATTTGCATGCATGACATTCCCTGAAAGGGGAACAATAAATGTTTTTTTTGTTTTTTTTTGTTTTTTCTTTTTGAGAGGGAGTCTCGCTCTGTCGCCCAGGCTGGAGTGCAGTGGCCAGATCTCAGCTCACTGCAAGCTCCGCCTCCCGGGTTTACACCGTTCTCCTGCCTCAGCCTCCCGAGTAGCTGGGACTACAGTCGCCCACCACCTCGCCCGGCTAGTTTTTTGTATTTTTTTAGTAGAGACGGGGTTTCATTGTGTTTGCCAGGATGGTCTCGATCTCCTGACCTCATGATCCGCCTGTCTTGGCCTCCCAAAGTGCTGGGATTACAGGCTTGAGCCCCCGCTCCTGGCAACAGTAAATGTTAATTACCTGCAGGTTGTGTTGGCTCCAGGTTTTCAGCATTGTGCCTGCACTGAAAAAACAAGTGGCTTCAGCTTCTCAGGGCTGCACTTTGGCTACTAAAGCCGGATATTCCCCTAGCTGCCCTTACACTGCATATCTGTGTCTGAGTACTCATTTAATCCATAGACCAGAATCTATGGGACACACCTGTCAATTAAGCCTTCAGGTAATACATTGAATGCCCTTACCTGGCCAAGCACACTGGTGACATTGTGATACTGGTACTCACAACCAGTCAACAGTAACTGTGCCATCCTTTTAGATAAACACAACCTTCTTCTGAAGTTCTGAATCTCAACCCTGGCAGTGGAAAGTTGCAACATTGACTCATATGTGGATCTGATCCACATCTGGGCTGGTAACTCAGACGAAGATTCAGCACAACCCTATGATTTTACTGAGAAGACACAGTCTGAAGGAGAGATTGAGGCTCTTATTCAGTAATCCATCCATATTGAGATTGTGATTTGTGTACTTAGACCCAACCTCCAAATGGTCTTGACTCTCCTACCTAGAATGGGAATATGTGAAAAATTATTCATACTATCCCTGAGCCTTTCTGCATGTGTGATTGCAAAACATGTCTCTGCACATAGCCTGAGTGATCTGACTCTCCTGCCTGGGGCCAGCACACAGATGGGATTGGGACATATTGTTGGAACAAGTATGTAGATGATGTGACCCTGTACTCATGCCTTGGTACTGCCAAAGAGGGCACTGTGACATATCACTGGCCCCTGTACCCAGGTAATGTGTTTGTCCTTTCTGTGCCCTGTCCACATGGGTTTTTGTAACATATTGCTGGGTCTAACACCCAGGTGATGTGAATCTCCTACCTAGACTCTGGCTACAGGAGGGATTTTGCCATATTCCTGGACCCGTCACCTATTTGATGTTACTCTCTACTTTTACATGGGCTTTTCCATAGGAGACATTGTAACATATCCGGGCCAAGCACCTACATGATGTTACTCTTTGCTCCTGCCTGGGCCCTGACCACAGAAGGGAGAGTGACTAATCCCTAGGCACAGTATATAGGTGATGTAATTTTTCTGTCTCATACCTGTCTACAGAGGACATAGTGAATGTCCTTGGCCCACTAAACTAGATGATATGACTTTTTTTTTTTTCTCTCTGAGATCTGTCAACAGTAGGGGTTATGACAGATCACTTGTCTCAGCACCTACCTAACATTTTCCTCATGCCTGGGCATTGCCCACTGGGGTGATTGTGACGTATAACTAGGTGAAGGCCCGGGGTTATGTGACATTTCTCTTCGACCTGACTCTCACCCACATAGCGCATTTTGACATATCTCTGAAGCTCTAAATTAGGTAGACTGCTGCATGGGCCTTTTGTTTTTTTAGGAAGTTTTGTTCCATATTTTATTGACCTAGCAATAAGCTGATGTTATTCTCTTCTAGTGCTTGGGCTTTGCCCAAGGAGGGATTGTGATATATCACTGGGCCCAGCACCTTGGTGATGTGACTCTCCTCTCCTTCTACAGGGTTCAGGTCAGAAAGAAGAGTTACATCACTTAGGTGATAAATAAAATAATATGTCATATTTCCCCTATTAGCAGGGCTTATGCAGGAGAGTCACATCAGCTAGGTGTTGGACCCAACCATATTTCAATACACAAATTGCATATTGTATATATTTAAAATTGTATATATTGAAGTACAGCTCTGTCCAACACCTAGGTGATGTGACTCTCCCCCATGAGCCCTTCTGATAAGAGAATTATGACATATTTTGTTTATCACCTAGGTGATTTAACTGTCCTTTTCTACTTGAGCCCTGTATAAAGGGGGATTGTAACATCACCAGACCCAGCATTGGGTGATATCCCTCTTCTCTTTCTTCTTCCTTTTTTTTCTCTTTTTGAGATGGAGTCTTGCACTGTCACCCAGGCTGGAGTACAGTAGCATCAACTTGGCCCACTGCAACCTCTGCCTCCCAGGTTCAAGTGAGTCTCCTGCCTCAGTCTCCTGAGTAGCTGAGATTACAGGGCTGTGCACCCACAACTGGCTAATTTTTGTATTTTTAGTAGAGATGGGGTTTCACCATGTTGGCCAGGCTGGTCTTAAACTCCTGGCCTCAAGAAGTCTGCCTGCCTCAGCCTCCCAAAGTATTGAAATTACAGGTGTCAGCCATTTTGCCAGGCCTTATCATTCTCATCTTTCAAATCGGCCCCGTGTACTTTGGGTATTAAGACATATTGCTGGGTCAAACCAAATGGGTGAAAGGCTCTTGCCTGGGCCCTGCCTACAAGAGGCCTTGTGACATATCTCTTCATCCATTACTTTGGAAGTGTGACTCTCCTCTTCCATCTGCACCATGTCCACACAGAAGATTGTAGCATGCCTCTGAGTTCAGCAACCAGGTGGTGATTTTCTTGTACCCAGGTCTTACCTGCAGAGAAAATTGTGACATATAGCTGAGCCCAGTACCCAAGTAATGTGACTTTGCTTTCTGTGCCTTGCTTTTGGAAGAGAATTGTAACATAACCCCGGCCAGGTAACCAGGTGATATGAATCTTTGCTTGGTCCCTGCCCTAAAAATTTGTAACATATTTCTGTCCCAGCACCCAGGTGATGTTACTCTTCTGTTTTCTTTCTACTCACAGTTTAGGTTGTGACATATGCCTTAGCCAAGCTCACAGCTGTGATGACGACACTAATACCATGAATCAGCCAAAAGGAGAGATACTGGCACTTGTAAGTAAACTTGGAGAAATGGGTATATTTCTGGGTCTTCTCTAGATAATGATGTCATAGAGGATTACTATTCTTTCATATTTTGTGTAAAGTCTTTGGATGGTACAGAGTGTGTCAAGCCCACTGAAGAGATCCTGAATTTCACATGTGAATGCAGTCCACAGTAAAAATTCTGACTGTAATTTGTGATCATGCCATCACAGTTTACATGGTGACTCATTTCTAAACCCAGCTCATAGGCAGGTGAACACTCTTCTCTCTGGACCCAGCTACTTGGAGAGATGTTGAGTCTTATCCATGGGCTTAGTTCCACAGGTACAATTATGAGTCCATACTAGGAAAAAGTCTCAGAGAAAATTGTGACTATCATGCATATTGTACAAATACCTCAGGTGGTACAGAGACTTTTATAATGAGGTCCATCACAGGTGACATTGTGACACTTATAAGCACACCCAGCAAACAGTAGATTGATATCTTTCCACGTGAACACAGCTCACTGTTGAAGTTGTGATCCTCACACCTGGAGGTAGCCAAAAGTTGAAAAATTGATTCTCACACATGGATTCAGTCTATATGTGGGCTGATGAGTCTCAGATCAAGATCCAACATACCAGTGAGGCTTTGACTTCACTAAGAGGACACAGTTCACAGCAAAGATTGAGGCTCTTACACATGTATTCAGTCCACCATTGAGATTGTAACTGATGTACTCAGACTCAACATACAAAGGGTGTTGATTTAATACCTAGAAAAGGGGCATGTGCAGGATGGTTAATTTTATCCCTATATTTACTGCAACTGTAATTGTGAAATACACCTCTGACCAGCACCTGAGTAATTTGATTCTCTTGTCTAGTGCCCGGCCCACAGATTGGACTGTGACACATTGCTACACTGAACACCTAGGTGGTGTGACTGTACATTTGCCTTGGCACTGCTCACAGGGGGCTTTGTGACATATGGCTGAGACCCACACACTGCTTATGTGACTCTCCTGATTGTGCCCTGCAATTATGGATTATTGTGACATATTGCTATGCCCAACATACAGGTGATGTCACTCTCCTTGCTGGGACCTGCCTATAGGAAGCATTATGACCCATCTCTGTACCAATGGCTGAGGTAATGTGACTCTCTTTTTCTACCAGGTCCCTTCACACATCAATGACTTTTTCCTATTACTGGGTCCAACACCTAGCTGAAGTGACTCTTCTCTTCTAAATAGGTTCTGCTCACAATGTAGATTGTGACGTACTGCTCGACGGAACAAGGTAATGTGAGCCGTCTGTCAAAACTCTGCTCACAGCAGGCATAGTGACATCTCTGTGAATCCATCATCTTAGTGCTATGACTCCTCTACTTGGGTCTGGCCTACAGGAGAGATTGTGACATATCTCTGGGGGCAGCACTCAGAAGATGTGATTCTCCTTTCCTCTCATGGCCGTGCTCCCATAAAAGAGAGTGACTTATCCCTGAGATCAGCACACAGGCTACGTCATTCTTCTGTCTGGTCCCTGTTCACAGAAGTTATTCTGACATATCTTTGGGCCCACCACCTAGATGATATGACTCTACTCTCTTTCCTGGGGCCTGTCCACAGTGAAGGTTGTGACATAACACTTGGTCAAGTACTTACGTGATGTTGACTCTTCTCATGCTTTGGCCCTGCTCACTGAGATGACTGTGACATGTCGCTGGGTCCAACTCTTAGGTTATGTGATCTTTCTCCTCTTTCTGAGCCCTACTCACAGCGTGCATTGTGACATATCTCTGGGCCTGTCACCTGGATGATGTGACTTTTCTGCCAGGGCTCTTTCCTCAGAGGGTACTGTGACATTTCTGTACCCAGAACCTAGGTGATGTGACTCTCTTCTACTGCTTTGGCTCTGCCCAAGATGTGACTCATTTTTTTTGCCTGGTCTCTGCATACTTTGTGCATTGTGATGTATGGCTGAAACCAGCACCTACACAATACGAGTCTTCTGCATGGACTGTCTCCAGAAGGGTATTATGAAATATCATTTTGCTTATTACTTAGGTGTCGTGACTCTCTTCTTATGGCTGGAATCTGCCACAAAGGGTGATTGCAACATATCACCTGACCCAGCACCTTGGGGATGTGATTCTCTTTTTTTTTTTTTTTTTGCAGGGGAGGGGGGTGTGTGTCTCACATATTTTAAGTATTGTGATATATTGGAGGGCCCAACACCTAAGGGATAGAAAGCTCCTTTCTTTTTTTTTTTTTTTTTTTTGTTTTGGTAATGAGATTTTGAATTTGTCATTTTTAAGTTGGCATCTTCTGTTTTGAAGAAAGGAATCTAAGTGTGAGTAACTATTTACAGGCATTGCTACTCACAGCGTAGTCTCCAGAGCGACATCCCTGCAATCTTAAAATGCAGAATCTTAGCCTTCACCCCAGACATTCCGAATTAGAATCTGCAGTGTAAAGGGAGCCTCAGGTGATGTGTGTGCTCCTTAATGTTTGAGAAGCAAGCATTGCTGCTAATGGGCATCAACACAGCATGCACTCTGAAGGCAAAACCCTGTAGACCAGGGATTCTCAAAGTGTGGTCCCTGGGTGGTCAGTATGAGCATGGCCTGGGAACTTGTGAGAAACATCAATTCTCAGGTTCCAGCCCAGTCTCAGTGAATCAGAAAACTAAGTGACACACAGCTGTGCTTCGATAAGCTCTCCCGGTGATTCTGATATCTATTAAGTTTGAGTGCCACTGTTTAGAGATTGGTTGGTGAAAACAGGGGAAAGTAGATGAAATCTTTCAATTCCCATGTTCTCAGGGCTTTGCCTTCTGAGATGCACAGAGCAATTAAATTACAGTTATTTCTTTAGTGTTCAGATGTGGAGACAGACGTTACAGGATGATAGGAAGTTTTAATAAAGTAAACCTTAGTGCATAAAAATAACTATATCTGATGCTTTGGACTCTAAAGCAAGTGAAGCCTTCTATTATACTCGGCACATTTTGCTTTATTTTTGCTCTTGTTTTTTGACATTTGAGTAAAAAGTGTGACATCTTAGAAAATGAAACAAAATTATATTTATGGCACATGTGTGCTAGCCAAAGTTGTAGTTAATTACCCACACCTACGTGTGTGGCTTCAGGTATTTTGGCATATGAAGCTATCTATTCTCCCCAACTTCTGTTTCCTGAGTGAGATTTGGTTTTCAATCTGGGCAAATGAAGATCATTCTGGGGTTAAAAGTGCTCTTTTTTCTCCATTCCTTGATATGGACCTGTGCTGGAGACTAGTCAGGTATAACTTATGACTTGGGGAATAGAAGTTTCTTAAAGAGGGCTGGAAGACGTGGCTTTGGATTCTTTACAGTTTTGGTCTGGTTGAATCTTAATAATAGCCAAGGACACACGGAAGGTTGGTGCCTCTTTTAGAGGTGCAATCTTGAGATCTCATGTTTTTCTCTTGCATACCAGCACTGGGACTAGGGAATGTGCCCTAACCTGAGACCGTCTTTCTCCAACTCCCCATTCCTTTTGATCTTATTCTCACCATATCAATTATTGGGGCTCAAATACTTGAAGTGGGTTTAATATGAAGAGTGTCCAGTGGCCTGGAAAGCAGAGGAGTAGGTGGTGGTAGGAACTCAGGACTCTGTGGTGTGTCACATACACAAAGAAAGCCTTATAAAGTCTTAGCCTTTCTTTACCTTATCCCTCACAGATCCTTTTCATTTCAGAGGGAGCAGTCAGTGCCTCCTAAGTGAGGTGAGCAGTGGTCCAGGTTTTTCCAGTACTTTTCCTGCATTAGCCCTAAAAACCTCCTGTCCAGAGCAAACCAGAATGATTGGTAGCCCTGAGTATAAACTCGGGCTGTCAGTTTCTTTCTCTTTCTCTTTTTCTGCCTCTCTTTCTCTTTTCCTTTCTTTCTCTCTTCTCTTTTTCTCTCTTCTTTTTCTTCTCTCTTGTTCCCTCCTCCCTCCCTCTTTCTTTTCCCTCCCTCCCTCTCTCTTTCTTTTCCCTCCCTCCCTCTCTCTAGAAAGCTCCTTTCTTGACCCTGCCCCCTGGGGACTTTGTGACATATCTCTGCATCCATGACCTAAATATGTGACTCCTCTATTGTGCCTGCACCCTGCTTACAGGGAAGATTGTGACATATTGCTAAATATAGTGTATGTTGTGCTGACCTCCTATCTCATCTTGTGACTAAGAATGCCTAACCTGAGGATGCAGCCCAATAGGTCTCAGCCTCATTTTACCTGACACTATTCAAGATGGAGTCACTCTGGTTTTAATGCCTCTGACACAGAGATCCACTATAACATTCTGAAAAAAAATTATTTTAATTATAATGAATAAGAAATGGAAAACCTAGGATGGGCTATTCTGAAAGATTATAAACAGAAATAGTTATATTTGTTTTTTTGTTTTTTTTTTTTTTGAGACAGAGTCTCGCTCTGTCGCCCAGGCTGGAGTACAGTGGCCGGATCTCAGCTCACTGCAAGCTCCGCCTCCTGGGTTTACGCCATTTTCCTGCCTCAGTCTCCCGAGTAGCTGGGACTACAGGCGCCTGCCACCTCGCCCGGCTAGTTTTTTGTATTTTTTTTAGTAGAGACAGGGTTTCACCGTGTTAGCCAGGATGGTCTCGATCTCCTGACCGCGTGATCTGCCCATCTCCGCCTCCCAAAGTGCTGGGATTACAAGTTATATTTGTTTTATAAGTTTTCCATTAACCTCTATTTGTTACTTCTGAATAGATACATTGTTTTATTCTGTCCAGTTTAAACAGATACACTTGATAATAGAAAGGTCCCTGCTGTGAAAGAAAAATAAATCTCAGCATGTCAAAATTACTAATCCAATAGAAAAATCAAGCTGGAAACTACGTCAGGCAAACCTATCTTCTATTTTATTCTAAAATAAGATAGCTATGCAGATAAAAAAGCTATATACCTACCTCACAATTTGCTCACAAGAATATTTCTACTGAGTAGATGACAGACAGAACTCAAAGTCATCTCTCTGAGGCTCACCCGAGACAAATGCATATCTGCTTACTTCCTGTGCTCTATTGTTAACATTAAAAAAGCAGATTCGCTGAGCCAGACTAAATTGTGTATTCAGTGGAAGACTTATCAAGGACTCAAATAAATTTATTCTTTTTTCTCTTATCTACTTATGACGTGGAAACCCCAACCTCAAGTTTTCCCGTCATACCTGACTAAACCAATGTACATCTTAAACATATTGATTGATGTCTCATGACTTTCTAAAATGTATAAGAAACTGTACCCCAAACACCCTGGGAACATTTCATCAGGACCTCCTGAGGCTGTGTCACAGGCTCCTACTTAACTGTGGTGAAATAAACTTTCTAAATTAATTGACATTTGTCTCAGATACCCTTTGGTTTACACAGCCAAGGCCCTGCTAGCTGTTCACTAATGCACCCCAGACTGATCCACCACCATTGCAGAGACTCTGGTTTCTTGATAAAAATTGTTTCATTTGAATGGCTGATGGGCAGGTTTGTACCTGAGGCTGCAGCACTGAGCTCCTAGGGGGTGTGGGATGTTCCAAGCATCAGCTTTCAGCCAGTTTATCTTGTGACTCTTGAAGGTTATTTAGTATACTGTGAAGGTGGGAATAAACAGCTCCTGGATGCTGACAATGCTGTTCTTTCTAGGGTGGTCCAAGGGGGCCCTGCAGTGGTTCTGGGTTCTTCTGTGGCTTCTCTCTCAGTGGCTGATGGAGTGGGGTTTTGTTGGTCTTGTGATCCAGGGTGTGTGTGTGTAAGAGGAGTGGAGGGTAGGGTGGGAAAAGAAGGTGACAGCCAGGTTCCTGGAGGTCACCTCCTGGCATTATTCTTGTGGCTTGCCAAGATTCTTATGTGAATTTTTTATTGTTAATAGTTCATGTATCCTGAGCAAGGAGGTGAAAATAAAAATAGCTCAGAGCAATCTCAGCTCTGCAAGGTCTGCACAATTTATCAAGACCAGAGAGATGAATTGTCCCTGGAACTTTACCCAGGGAAAATTCTTTTTTTGTGCGTTTGTTTGAGATGAAGTCTCACTTTGTCACCCAAGTTGGACTGCAGTGGCATGATCTTGGCTCATTGCAACCTCTGCCTCCCCGGCACATGAAACCACACCCAGCTTATTTTTGTATTTTTAGTAGAGATGGGGTTTTACCATTTTGTCCAGGCTGGTCTCCAACTGCTGACCTCAGGTGATCTGCCCACTTAGGTCTCCCAAAATGCTGGGATTAGGGGCAATTGTTGATAGACATTTTGTTTCTGACTAGCAGTCTCACCCATTCTTTCTGGAATTTGTAAATCAAAAGAATATATATATAGCCAATCAATAGCTTATGCATTTAAATAAGAATTCTTGGTTAACAACTTAGGAACTGTCTTCTCATTTTTTTGAAAAGACTTGCTTTGAATGGCTGTTAATTGATATATATATATATATATATATATATATATATATATCCAGGGCAACTTAACTTTGTTTTCCTGGTGGCCACATAGAAAGAAAATAAAAGTCTGTTACATCTACCCAACACAGATCTTTCTGCTCCCCAATATAACATAATACCTTTAAACGTAAATTGCCAACTTCAATTATTTTGCATATAGAGGTATACCTGAGAGTGGATAATTTATAAAGAAAAAAGGTTGGCAGGGTGTGGTGGCTCATACCTGTAATTATTACTAGTTTCTGCACTTGCAGCCCCCTTTACCTCCCTCCCTTAAGGGCATAACTAGTGTAAACTGACTCAAAGCATGTTCAGGAATGCACTTACTGATAAGATATTGAGGCGAGCTGCACCAGCAGCTCCTGGGGACACACACGGTGGATGGCACTCAAAGCCCCTGCATTTATCTCTTTGTGATAGTTTAAGCCCCTGCACCTGAAACTGTTTATTCTTTGTAACTGTTTTTGTAACCAATTAATTTTTTAACTTTTTGCCAGTTTTGCTTCTGTAAAAATTGCTTCAGCTAAGCTCCCCCTTCCCCTATTTAGACCACAGTATAAAAACAAAACTAGCCCCTTCCTCCAGGCCAAGAGAATTTTGAGCTTTAGCTGCCTCTTGGTCACCAGCTAATAAAAGACTCCTTAATTTGTCTCAAAGTGTGGCGTTTCTCTATAACTCGCTTAGTTACAACAAGAGTACATATGAACAAAGGAAAGTAGGGGGGGTTTATTACCTCTATTGCAGCTTTTTCTTGTTACTGTGTCCTGCCTCCACTGGCTGGAGCTGGACAGCATAATCTAAAGTAAACCCAGTTGGCTAACTTGAAAAATGCAGGAATGCGGTTATACCCTTGGGAAGGCAGGAAGAATCCGTTTCGGCGGAAGTAGCCATTGCGATGAGAGGGGTAATTCACATCGTCGGTAATAGATTTGGAATGTGGGCTCCATAGATTAAAAACTGGGAGAAGGTTGTTTACCAGGGCAGGGGGAACATACAGAGTAAGAGTCTGGCCTTGAAAACAGGGAACAAAAGGGCAAAGAAACGCTAGCTAAACATTTGAAGAATAATTTCTTATACTGTATTCAACATCTATGCATTACATGGTTAAGAAAATGCTCATTTAAACAGGATGGCATTTATTACCTGGAAAGTTCTGAAAAAATATCAGGAGATAACTGCTTATTAAGGTGCTAAAGAAAGACTACTTAAAATCACTATTAAAATGTTAGAACATAGGCCTGGTGCAGTAGCTCACGCCTGTAATCCCAGCACTTTGTGAGGCCAAGGCGGGCGGATCATGAGGTGAGGAGATCAAGACCATCCTGGCTAACACGGTGAAACTCCATCTCTACTAAAAAATACAAAAAGTTAGCAGGGCTTGCTGGCCAGCGCTGGTGGTCCCAGCTGCTCTGGAGGCTGAGGCAGGAGAATGGCGTGAACCCGGCGGTAGAGCTCAGTGAGCCCCAATCATGCCACTGCACTCCAGCCTGGGCAACGGTACGAGACTCCGTCTCAAAAAAAAAAAAAAAAAAAAAAAAAAAAAAAAAAAAAATTGTAGAACATGGAAGATATTTGTATCTTGTACTTTCCATAAAAATGATGTTTTCTTATGGTTAAATTCAGACTGTAATTCAGTAGGGGCCATATCTCAGTAGTGACATTGTATCCTTCTAGGTGGATCAGCACACTATAAAATCTTTTTCTAGTGCAGTTCATGTTAATAATTCATTTAAGCTCTTACAGATGTTTTCACTATAGAGTTATTTTTCTCTTCGTTAAGTATCTTTATGTAGCTGATGTGCATAAACTATCACATTTCATCTGGAAGCTGCTTTTCTTTTTTTTTTTTTTTAGGTTTTCTTTGCATTTATCTTTGGTAAGTGAAACTCTCATCTTTGTTTACAGGCCAGAAAAACTGGGGGGAGGGGGGGGAAAAAAAAAAAGAAAAACACAGGCTCTTCCACTTACTGGATGTTTAACAAAATAGTCTTTTAGTGCCAAAACATTGGCATTACTGGTGAGCTTCGTAGAGCTTGGTACCTCAGACTTTATTTCAGATCTCCTGAAAAAATAATCTGCCTTAATAAGACGTCCAGTTTATTGTACACATTAAAATTTGAGTGGTAATGTCTAATGCAATATGTCTATTTTGTCTGAAATATATAAACCATGTCTTTTTCTTCTGAAAAATATACACAACTAATTCTCTATTACATAAATATAGCTTTCAAAATGTACATGTTAGTGATATGCCCTCAATTTTACACTTTATCATTCAGACAAGTATCAAATATACACTGATGTTGTAGATATTATGCCACTCTCTTATCTCAGAGAATACTTTAGAAAAAGTTTGTGTGTTGACAATTATTTTATTGGATAATTTCAGTCATTTTTTTTTTTTTTTTTTTTGAGACGGAGTCTTGCTCTGCCACCCAGGCTGGAGTGCAGTGGCCTGATCTCAGCTCACTGCAAGCTCCGCCTCCCAGGTTCACGCCATTCTCCTGCCTCAGCCTCCCGAGTAGCTGGGACTACAGGCGCCCACCACCTCGCCCGGCTAGTTTTTTAAATTTTTTTTGTAATTTCAGTAGAGACGGGGTTTCACCGTGTTAGCCAGGATGGTCTCGATCTCCTGACCTCCTGATTCCCCCGTCTCGGCCTCCCAAAGTGCTGGGGATTACAGGCTTGAGCCATTGCGCCCGGCTCAGTCATTTTTTTTAAGTCAGAACCAGTTCTGTTCACTTTCTGATTTTACCTTGTGTCAAATAAAAAATTCTATTCATAGCCACTTTGTAAATATGTGTGTTTGTGTGTGTTTTCCAGGGACTGTTGACATTTAGGGATGCGGCCATAGAATTCTCTCTGGAGGAGTGACAGTACCTGGACACTGCACAGAATTTATATAGGAAGGCGATATTAGAGAACTACAGAAACCTGGTCTTCCTGGGTGAGGATAACTTTAATACAAAATTCCTCAATATAAAATAAAAATTTCATTTCTCTTTGTAGAATGTTTTCTGGTAATTATGCTTTCATATTTCTGTTTTCAGGAAAATCCTGGGGATTTGTCTGTTTAGAAAAAATTTCTTCAAGAGACCTGAACTTTCCACATTCCTGAGCTGATCTGTGTTCTTCACTTTAGATTAGCAGTAATTTCAGAAGTTTAGTGGCATAAAATATTGTTACTCACACCTAAAAACCTACCTGCTTCACAAATTTTTTTATTCAGTAGTGCCAGGTAGTGAAATTAAGAACATACAAAATTAAAATATTTTCTAAATATTTTAAAATTTCTGTTATAAATTAGTACATTGGGATAAATTTATTAGAATAATCTATTATATCCTTTTTACTGAGCACATGACTAAGTTGGCAGTTGGAGAATATGAACAAGATTCATGTTAGTTATTTTTAATAAAACAGGTATCGCTTTCTCTAAGCCAGACCTGATCACCTGTCCGGAGAAAGAAAAAGAGCCCTGGAATATGAAGTGACATGAGATGGTAGATGAACCCCCGGTAGGTGAGAGTGAATACAACAGACAACATGGGTGAGAGGTCCAATGTCAAGAAGAAAGCAAGTCTTTAAAGCGATTTGGGAAGCAGTGTTCCAAAGGAAATAGTTTCTAGGAAGCCTGAGATTGTTTACAAATTACACTCCCACATAGCGGCATCTTCTGCTTATGCTTATAAAATCTCTAAGAATTCTACTTTTCCTTCAATGATATTCCTTCAAGTTTACAGTGACAGCCAATATAAAAGAGTGCACAATCTGGCTTTTTTTTGTTTTGTTTTGTGGACAGATAAATATCTGCATAATTTTGAGATACTCTATGTTAAACTTTTTTGTTTTATATTATTTTATTTTATTTGAGAGGCAGCTTTGCTTTTGTTGCCAAAGTTGGAGTGCAATGGCACCATCTCATCTCACTGCAACCTCCGCCTCACAGGTTCAAGTGATTCTCCTGCCTCAGCTTCCTGAGCAGCTGGGGCTACAGGCACACGCCACCACACGCGGCTAATATTTTGTATTTTCAGTAAAGACAAAGTTTCATCATGTTGGCCAGGCTGGTCTCCAATTCCTGACCTCAGGTGATCTGCCCACCTTGCCCACCAAAGTGCTGGGAATACAGGCGTGTGCCACCATGCCTGGCTTAAACTATTAATTTTAAGTTCTCTTTGTGCATCACATCTGGAATTTTGATAGGGAGTTTATTGAATCTAGAAGTCACTTTGTATAATATGGCATTTTCACAATGCCATATTCTTTCAATAGAAATAAAATATTTTAAAATTTATTTGTGTCCTAATTTTTTTTATTAATATATCTTTCATTTAAAAGATTTATGAGGTCCTGGCCGGGCACGGTGGCTCACGCCTGTAATCCCAGCACTTTGGGAGGCTGAGGCGGGTGGATCACGAGGTCAGGAGTTCAAGACCAGCAAGATGGTGAAACCCCATCTCTACTAAAAATACAAAAATTAGCTGGGTGTGGTGGCGGGCACCTGCAATCCCAGCTACTCGGGAGGCTGAGGCAGGAGAATCGTTTGAACCTGGGAGGTGGAGGTTGCAGTGAGCTGAGATTGCGCCTCTGCACTCCAGCTTGGGTAACAGAGCAAGACTCTGTCTCAAAAAAAAAAAAAAAAAAAAATTATGAGCTGCTTAATTAAATTTGTTCTACAACGGATTATTTTATTGCTATCATAAATAACATTGTTTTTTCCTCTATCAGAGAGTTTGTTTTAAGTGTATAGAATGATTACTTAGAATTGTATGTTAGTTTTATATTTTGCTAATTAACTGAGTGTATTCATTAGTTTAAACAGGTTTTTATTTACTGTTTATTTTTTATATATTTAAGATTACATGATCTACAAACAAACGTTTTACTCATTGCTCTTCAACTTCAATGACTTTAAATTTTTCTTTTTACTATTTCTTCTTTCACATACTTTCAGTGCAATGTTAAAATAGAAGCATTGGCAATAAGAAACAATAGTTTTGCACTGGTGTGTGTAAATTTGAAGGAGCAAACACCTCTTCAGGATTTTATAAACACCTTCAGAAAGAAAATATCTATTTTTGTTGGGCCCCCAGAATGATAGAATGCTCTGTGGGTTTGTAGTGAAGAGGGGTTTTAGGTTGGCCTTAAGCCTGCTCAATTTGCACAAGAATCCATTTAAGTGGTCTTGCTAAAAGGGGCTTGGATAGTTGTAATTCTCTTTTAATTTTTGGACAGAGTGAATATCCTTCAGGACTTTGTTCTGCAGGGCAGACCCAAGGGCAGGTTTCTGCAGTCAGGCCTGCATATGGCGGGCTTTATATCAGGATGTGGATGAGCATGGTTTTCACCCAGTGAAGAGAGAATTTTCCTGGGTCACTTTGGGTTTCTACAAGGGCAGAACCAGCCATGAACTGTGTGGCTCATGGAGCTGGAACTGACTCATGGAACTGCTTCGGGACCACAGTAAAGGCCAAGGTCTGCGGGCCTGCCAACATGGCTATAAATGTGTGTCTTCCTCCAGGCCTCTGGAAAGGCAGAACCTCCCCCAGACTGTGGCTGGGAAGAGTTTGGGATTGTTATGGGCTAAGTTTAAAATTCTCACTGGAACCAAGTTAGGTGGAACATTTTCTTGTCTGTAGCCGATAACAGTAGTCCTGTAGTTTGCCACCTGAATGAGGGCCTGCCTTCTAAACAGAATTACCTTCAATCTTGGACTTTAGCAGAGTTTCACAGCTCCCTTCCTGGATCTCAGAGCTCTCTTAAAGGCACTTATTTTTGAAATGGGAGCCTTGCTACATAACCCAGACAGGTCTTAATATTTTGATGGCAAGCAGTTCTCCAACTTTATTTTACCACGTAGTTGTCATTACAGGTGTGAACCATGATGCCTGGTTTGCTCATAAAGGCATTTTTATCAGGAATGGCTGACAAATTTTCTTGTTGTCAGGGGATAAGCAAGTAGGGCACATTTTAGTTTTTTATCTTATCAATGTCACTCTCCATATACATTTTTACTTTCTATTTTCTACTTGAAATTTGTCTGTAATTTTAGATTCAGAAATTTAGGGTAATGTACTAGAATGTACATGTTGTGCCTGAATTAAATCAGATAATTAGTATGCAGGCAGGCAAAAAGGAATTATAGAATTTTCAACAACTTTTATCAGCCTATATATAAATAATAACATAATTTATCCCCCAAATATTCATTTTCCATAGGAGGCTCTAACCATATTCTGAGATATATCTGTCTATCTATACATAGCTAGATATAGCTCTATATATAGATATAGATATATAATTTAGCAATGTAAGAATTTTCTTTGCTTCTAAACTTGGATTACAGTAGTTATATTTTGTGTAAAAATAGCATATATTTAAAACATAAAAATTGGCACTAGTTTTTTATAAATGCTTAAATCTATTAAAAGTTTCTCATTAGCATCTCCCATTTATGATTGTTCTGCATTTTCTCTGAAATTTTATTGCCATAACGTGGATACCAGTAATTTCAAATGCCTGCCTCCCATGAATGCACAGTTACAGTCAAATATTGCAGTTATCTAGACGAATTATTTGTTAATGTACATTAATGTTGCCAACTAGATTTTGAGTAAACATTTCTTTCATTATTGTCTTGCAGTTCTATGTTAGTGTTTTTTAGTGTATGTTTCTTAACATCAGTTTATTGTGTCTATTGGTTTTACTTAAGTATTATAATTTTAGACAATTTGCAGTTGTTTATATACTTTAAGTTAATGTAAGTTTTAATTAAAAGATAAATGAGCCACATATATCACAATCAAATTATATATATGTGTGTGTGTTTTTTCCTGCAAATATCACCCTAATTTTGGCTATACCTTATCTTGTATACATTCTTAGCTCATTTTCTTTCTTTTTTTTTTTTTTTTTTTTTTGGATATGGAGTTTTGCCCTTGTTGCTGAGACTGGAGTGCAATGCAGGATCTCGTCTCACTGCAACCTCCGCCTCCCTGGTTCAAGCGATTCTCCTGCCTCAGGCTCCTTACTAGCTGGGATTACAGGCATATGCCACCACACCATACCCAGATAATTTTTTTTTTTTTTAAGTAGAGATGGGGTTTCTCCATGTTTGTCAGGCTGGTCTGGAATTTCTGACCTCAGATGACCTGCCCACCTTGGCCACCAAAACAGCTGGGATTACAGGCATGAGCACCTTGCCCTGCCTCTTAGCTCATTTTCAATATTGGTTTTATCTTTTCTAAGTGAGTGGCCTTGGAAACAGTCTTATTTTCACCATGCATTTAATGATGAGTATATATTTCCTTTGTGTGAGAGAAACACTTTTGTGATCCAAAGGTAATTTTTAAAAGGATTTATAATTCTGTATTTTTTCCAGTTTAAAAAAATTGTTGTAAAAACATATGACATATAATTTACCTTCTTAAATCTATTTAAATGTACATGTCCAGGCCAGGCATGGTGGTGGCTCACATCTGTAAAACCAGGATTTTGAGAGGCAAGGACAGGGGGATTGCTTGAACCCAAAAGTTTGAGACCAGCCTTGGCAAAATATGGAGACACCCTCTCTAAAAATATTTTTTTCTAAGAAATAACTAGGCATAGTGGTGTGCACCTGTGGTCCCAGCTACTTGAGAGATTGAGGAACAGGATTACTTGACCCTGGGAATGTGAGGCTGCAGTGAGCCGTAATTATACCATTGCACACAAGCTTGGGTGACAGATTGAGACCCTGTCTCAAAACAAAAACAAAAACAAAACAAACTATATTTTAGGTCTGTCATATATTTTCACATTGTTATGCAAAAGACTTCTTGAAATTTTACATCTTGTAAAACTAAAACCCAATATCCATTAAATAACATTTATCCTTTTTATACTCTCTCCAACCCTTGAGAACCACCCTTCCACTTTCTGTTTTTAACAAGTGTGACTATTTTATATATCTTATATAGGTGAAATCGTAACATCCATCATTTCATTACTGGTTTATTTCAGTTGACATAATATTCTCAGAGTGTATCTTTAAATGTGAGAAGATTTTTTTTTAAGGCTGAATAACATTTCGTTGTATCAAATATGTCTTCAAGGTCCTGTGTTGCATATTTTAGATATAGATTTGTAAATGGAATTGCTTTATTTGATCATTTATTTTTAATTATTTGAAGTACATTTATAACATTATAAAATAATGAGGGCATCCTTGCTTTCCACGGACAATCAACCCAACTAACTTTTGTGTTTTTAGTGGTGACGGAGTTTCACCATGTTGGTGAGGATGATCTCGAACTCCTGACCTCATGATTTGCCTGCCTCAGCCTCCCAAAGTGATGGGATTACAGGCTTCAGCCACCGTGCGCAGTCAAGGGTTTCATTTTTATTGCATCATCGACAGGTTTGGTTTTTTTAAAAAAATTGATAGTGGCCATTTAAATGAGTGTGAGGGGATTTTGTTTTTCATTGTGATTTTTATGTATTTCTCTACAAATTAGTTTTGTATGTCCTTTCAAATGTTTTGATGAAAATTTATTTCAATTATTGGACTATTTCTAAATAAAGTTATTCAACTTTATTTTGTTTGTTTGTTTTGAGCTAGAGTCTTGCTCTGTCGCCTAGGCTGTAACCTCCGCCTCCCGGGTTCAAGCAATTCTCCCACCTCAGTCACCTGAGTAGCTGGGAAAACAGGTGTATGCCATCACACCTGCTAACTTCTGTATTTTTAGTAGAGATGAAGTTTTGCCACGTTGGTCAGGCTGCTCTTGAACACCTGACCTCGTAATCTGCCTGCCTTGGCCTTTCAAAGTGCTGGGATTACAGGTGTGAGCCACTGCGCCTGGCTGTTGTTCGGTTTTAAAAGTTGTTCATATTTTTTGAATATTGACTCCTATCACGTGTGATTTGTAAATATTTTCACCCAGGAGGCATTATTCCCCTATTAAATATCTGTATTTATTTGTGCAGAAATGATGAAGTCATTATTTCTTTATAAATTATCCACTCTCAAGTATTCCTCTATATGCAAAATAATTTATACAGTCTATAATGTTGTCTAGGTTTTCTGTTTTTTCATTGATTTTTTATGTGAGTTTTCTATTATGGAAAATGGGGTCTTGATGTCTACAATTATTATGTTGCTATGTATTTTTTGCTTTACTTTTGTTAATATTTGCTTCATATATTTTGGAGCCTGATGTTATATGTACACATACATATAGAAAGAAAGATAGATAAAATAGTTATAGATTTGTGGTAAATCAATTCATTTTACCAATGTATACTATCAATGTTTGTCTCACGTTAGCACTTGACTTAAAGGATAGTATGTCTAATCCCCAATTATAGTTACTATTTTCATAAAATAAAGTAATTTTTTCACCATCTGGTTTTCAGCCTATTTGACTCAATGCTAAAATGAGTCCCTTGAAGGTGGCATATTGTTTGCTTTTTCTTAAGTCACTAAGGCATTTTATTTTTTCTTTTTATAATTTCATTTAATTACTTGTTTATTCATTTATTTTTGAGATAGGTCTCACTCTGTCAACCAGGCTGGTTTGCAATGTGGTGATCATGGCTCACAGAAGCCTCAACCTCCCAGACTCAGAAGATTCTGTCATGTCAGCCTCTCAGGTAATTTTTTTGTATTTATGGTTGAGGCAAAGTTTTGCCACATTGCCGAGGCTGGTCTCAAACTTCTGAGATCCAGTAATTAGCCCACCTTAACCTCCCAAAGTCCTGAGATTACATTTCTTTCTATTAAGTAGTTTAGTTATTATATATGCCTCCAGCATTGTTTCTTTTTTTCTTTTTATTTTGAAGATTGTTGAGCACTTTATAGTCTCTTGGGATTCTATATACTTGGCGTTGCTGTTTCTATTTCTTCAAAAATGCAATGAGAAATTTGGAAAACATTGCATTAAATATGTAAATTGCATTGAGCATGATGGACCTCTTCACAATTTATTTCAACTTTTGTATAAGAGCACACTCAAGAGTGTGTTAATTTCTATATATTTGTGAATTTTTCATTTTTTTCTCATTGTTGTATATTCTCATGTAATTTTGGTCATAGAAAGTAGTTCATGGAATTTTCCTTTTAAAAATGTTAGTTAGATTTCATTTGTGGCCCAAGATGTGGTCTATCAAGGGAAATGTTGTATGAGCTATTGAGAAGGGTGTGTATTCTGATGTTGTTGAGGAGTGTTCTCCATAACTCTGTTTGGAATGATTGTTTTATACTGCCTTTAAGTAGTCTGTTCCCTTATTAACATTCTTTCTTGTTTTATTTTTGTTATAGAAAGTGTGGTATTAAAACGTCTTTCTTTAATTATGCTGCTTTCTTTTGTTTCTTCCATTCTGCCAATATTGGCTTTATATATTTGGAACTCTAATGTGAGAGACACACACACACACACACACACACACACACAGAGAGAGAAATTTGTAATAGGCTCCCAGTTAATGAATCTATTATTTTTTGATGTTCTTCTTTGTTTCTTTGGAGTTTTAATTTCAAGTACGTTTTATAAAATATTATACTTTGTGACTTAAGATGTAGCTTGTGTATGATTATTTTGACTGTTTATGCTGTCATCTGATTAATGTTTGCATGGAATGTCTACTTCCAGTCTTTTTTAATCATTAAATTTATTTTTTGAGATGAGGTTTTGTTCTTCCACCCAGGTTGGAGCGCAGTGGCATGATCTCGGCTCGCTGCAACCTTTGCCTCTTGGTTTCAAGTGATTTTCCTGCCTCAGCCTTCTGAGTAGCTGGGACTGCAAGCGTCTGTCACCACACCCAGCTAATTTTTGCATTTTTAGTAGAGACAGGGTTTCACCATGTTGGCCAGGGTGGTCTCAATCTCTTGACCTCATGATCCACCTGCCTCAGCCTCCCGAAGTGCTGGGATTACTGGCATGAGCCACAGCGCCCAACCTCTTCTGTGTATTTATTCAAATATGTTTATGGTACTTTGGGGATTACATATAACCTCTAAAAAATACAACAATGTATTTTAATCTGGTAAAAAAAATATGTTGCATACAAAAATTATTTTTATTACATCTTCCCTCAAATTTGTCATTGATGTTGCTAGTTATGTCTTTTTGTATTATATGTTCCTTAACAGATATTTATAATTATTTCTATGCCTTTTTCTTTCAAATTTCAAAGAATAGTTAAAAATGTTTTCTGCACCACTAGGATAATGCTCAGAAATTCTACTTTTGTTTATTTGCGTATGTTTTCCAGAAAATTAGTTTTATATGATTATGTGATTATGTGGGGGTTTTTTTGAATCATGTTCTTTTCAGTAAAAGAAACTGTTTTCAGCACCCTTTATATGTAGGACATAAGCAGTACCAATACACTTTTTTAGAATTTGTTTACTTTGGAAAATTTTTATTATTTTATTTGGCAGGACAGATTCACTGATGGTATTATTCTCACTTAATAGCTGTTTTTTTCACAACTTTTTTTATGACTACATCACACAGTTCCATTATGGCCTGGAAAATTTCTGTTAACTGTTCACAGATTATCTCATAAGACTATGTTTGTAAATGGCACATCACTGTTTTCTTTTAATTTTTATTTTTCAGAGACAGAGCTTCGCTCTATCCTCCAGGCATGCTGGAGTGTACTGGTGCGACCTCAGCTAACTGCAACCGGCACCTCCCAGGTTCAAGCAATTCTCCAGCCTCAGCCTCCTGAGTAGCTAGGATTACAGGCACATGCTTCCACACCCAGCTAAATTTTATAGTTTTAGTAGAGACAGGGATTTGCCATGCTGGCCAGGCTGCCCTCTCTAAAGGCATTATGTTAACAGTGGGAAGCAGGAAAAGCTGTGTTGGGTAAATTTGACAGACTTCTCTTTTTCTTCTTTGTGGTTTTTCACATTGTGCTCATCTGGGACACTGCACACAATTCACTCATTTATACATTTTCCACAGATGTATTTTGGTCTGTATGTTTTTGTTACATTTATATGTCTATGAAAGAATTAGGGCCTGTGGTATTTTGTGAAGCCATTTTATTTATGTAGATGGTATACATTTATAGGTAAGATTTTAAAACTATATTCATGTGAGTTTAGTAAGTGGAATAATTGATTTTAAAAATTCTTTTCAGATGTATGTTCTCATGTTGCTCAAGACCTTTGGCCACAGCGGGGCATGGGAGATTCTTTTCAAAAAGTAATACTGAGAAGATACGAAAAATGTGGACACCAGAATTTACAGTTAAGAAAAGGCTCTTAAAGTGTGGATGAGTTTAAGGTGCAGAAAGAAGGTTGTAATGGACTTAACCAGTGTTACACAACTACCCAAAGTATTTCAATGTGGTAAATGTTTGAAAGTCTTTTATAAATTTGTAAATTCAAACAGACATAAGATAAAACACACTGGAAAGAAACCTCTGAAATGTAAAAAATGTTTCAAATCATTTTTCAGGCTTTCACACATAACCCTGCATAAAAGCATTTATACTACAGGGAAGTCCTACAAATGTAAAGAATGTGGAAAAAACCTTTACTTGGTCTTCAACACTTACTAATCACAAGAAGATTCATACTGAAGAAAAACCCTACAAATGTGAAGAACATGGAAAACCTTTTAATTGATCCTCAAATCTTACTACACATAAGTAACTCATATTGGAGGGAAATCTTTTAAGTGTGAAGAATGTGGCAAAACATTTAACAAATCCTCAACCCTAACCATACATAAGAGGATGCACACTGAAGAGAAACCCTACAAATGTGAAGCATGCGGCAAAGCTTTTCATCGATTCTCAAATCTTAGTGCACATAAGATAATTCATACTGGAGAGAAACCTTGCAAGTGTGAAGAATGTGGCAAAGCATTTATATGGTCTTCAAGCCTTTCTGGACATAAGAAAATTCGTACTAGAGCTGGGCGTGGTGGCTCATGCCTGTAATCCCAGCAATTTGGGAGGCCGGGACGGGTGGATCATGAGGTCAGGAGTTTGAGACCAGCCTGGCCAAGATGGTGAAACCCTGTCTCTACTAAAAATACAAAAAAAAAAAAAAAAAAAAAATAGCCAGATGTGGTGGCACATGCCTGTAGTCCCAGCCACTTGGGAGGCTGAGGCAGGAGAATCACTTGAACCTGGGAGTCAGAGGTTGCAGTGAGCCGAGATCGTGCCATTGCACTCCAGCCTGGGCGACAAGAGTGAAACTCCATCTAAAAAAAACAAAAAAAGGAAAAGAAAATGCATACTAGAGAGAAATCCTACAAATGTGAAGAATGTGGCAAAGCATTTAGCTGATACTCAACCCTAACTATACGTAAGAGGATGCACACTGGAGAGAAACTCTACAAATGTGAAGAATGTGGCAAAACTTTTAGATAATCCTCAACCCTTACTGCACATAAGATGATTCATACTGGAGTGAAACCCTACAAATGTGAAGAATGTGGCAAAGCCTTTAAATGGTCCTCAAATCTAACTAAACATAAGATAATTCATATTGAAGACAAACCCTACAAATGTGAAGAATGTGCCAAAGCCTTTAAGCAGTCTTCAATCCTTACTAACCATAAGAGAATTCATACTGGAGAGAAACCTTACAAGTGTAAAGAATGTGGCAAAGCTTTTAATTGTTACTCAAATCTTACGAAACATACAGCAGTTCATACTGGAGAGAAACCCTACAAATGTGAAGAATGTGGCAAAGCCTTTAAATGATCCTCAAATCTAACTAAACATAAGGTAATTCATACTGAAGATAAACACTACAAATGTGAACAATGTGGCACAACCTTTACCCAGTCTTCGATTCTTACTAACCATAAAAGAATTCATACTGGAGAGAAACCCTGATAATATGAATAATGCGGCAAATCTTTTAACCTGTCTTCAACTTTTACTAAATATTGAGGTAGTTTATACTGGAGTAAAACTGTACAAATGTGAAGAATGCGGGAAAGCCTTTTTCTCATCCTCAGCCCTTACGACACATCAACCCTACAAATGGAAAAAATTTGGCAAAACCTTTAACCAGTCCTCACATATTACTACAGATAAGTCACATTGGAGAAAAATCTTACAAGTGTGATAATATGGAAAGCCTATAAAAAGTCCTCAATTCTTAGCAGGCATAAGATTATTCATTTTGGAGAGAAACTCTACAAACCTGAAAGATGTGACGATGCTTTTGACAACACCTCAAACTTTTCTAAACATAAAAACATGTTGCTGACAAATTCTAGAAATGTGAAGCATATGACAAAGCCTTTAAATGATTGTCACACTTGATTATAGGTAAGATAATTCATACTGAGAAAATTGACAGTGTGAACGATGTGGCCAAGCTTCTAACCAATACTCACATCTTACTGCACAGTAAAGCATTTATACCTGAGAACCAATGTACAAATACAGACAAAGCAACATTTTTCTATAGGGCTGTTACTGAGAAACTCCACTGGGGGTATGTCAATCCCTCCTAGCCAGGCAGTCACGATGTTAGAAGCTGGGAAGGGAGTGTCTGCCCAAGTAACAGGGAGGAAGAAAGTCGGATCTAGAAGATGGGCCTAATAGAGTGTAGCAGGTACCGATTGCAGGCAAAGTGAGAGAATAAGAAAAACCAATACCCTACAAGAGTTGCAATGTACAACAGAGAGCATAGCAAGGAACAGATTTTCTGGAGTGAATGGTGTTTTTTTTTCCAGAGCACAATTCCTTCAGCCTCCTCAGTTGTCTCCTTCAGCATAATGTCTGGAGCCTGTTTTGTCCAAGGAAGCCCCATCGTCTGGGTCTGCGGGTCCTTCAGGGTCATTTCCTTTATTTTTGGTACCAGGTTGGGTCCCAACCATGCCATGGTATGATTTGATGAGTTGGGCTGGAATCCAAAGACGACCTGAGGGGGTGTGAACATAAGCATATCCTCTTCCCCACGTTAACAAATTATTTGGACTACACCATACATTACTATTTACATCTTTACACGGAACTGAAGGTTTTATATCTTGAGTGATTTTTGCAAAGTGCTTTTCTATAGCTGATTGAAATTTATCATCTAAATTTAAGAAATTAAGAGTAAATAAGTTTTGTGCCAATACTGTTGCAGGGTCATTACTCATATTCTCCCTTTTTTGTTTTCGGAGCATATTTTTAAGGGTGGAGTGGGCACATTCTACAATGACCTGTCCTTGGGGAGTTATGCGGCATACTTGTGGAATGCTGGACATTTCGTGTGTGACAAAATTGTTGAAATTGTGAGCTGGCATAACCCGGGCCATTATTAGTTTTAATTTTTAATGTTTGGCAAACGTTACCAAAAGATGTTTAATGACATATTGGGTGGACGCTCCAGAAAAAGCATGAGTGCTAATTAGGTGGGAATTGGTATCAACGGATACATGTACATATCTTAGTTTTCCAAATTCAGAGAAGTGAGTAACATCTGTTTGGCATAACTCATTAGATTCTAGCCCTCTAGGGTTAACACCTGTTGAAGGGGAGGATGTGCCTGTGAGTTGGCAATCTGGCCATTGTAAACAATTTTTTAAGCTAGTCTTTGGGTAAGTTGAAACTGTTTAGTTAAGTTTCTCCAATTTTTGTGGAAACATAAATGTGATTGAGTGACTTGGTCAAGAAGTGACATCATAACCTGCAGGTCGGCTTGATCATAGCCATAAACTAGTGGACCAGGCAGGCGGCGAGCTGTGGTCCTGAATGTTTGTAATAAAAATAGAATTTGTTCATTGATCCAGCAATTGCTGAAGTCGAAGGTAAAGAGCACACAGGGTGGGCTCAAGAGTGGACTTAATGAGAGCTGTAACAGGTTCTGTAACTTATCAGTAGTTTTGTCCAAGGTGGGGTGAAGCCAGTTAATATCACCCAGTAATTTTTGATAATTGTTTAAGGTGTGTAAGTTGTTAGTATTCAATTTAACATTTTGAGATCGTATTGACTGGGAAGTTAGTATGTATCCAAGATATTTCCAAGGGGAGGACATCTGTACCTTTTCAGGTGCTGTGATTAACCCTCTTAACTGGGTATTCCTTTGGACAGAGGCATATAAACACAAAAGTATTGGCTGTGTTGGGGCTGGCAGTAAGATGTCATCCATATAATGGATGATCTTGCAATTAGGAAATTCTTTTCTACCGGGGAGAAAAGCCTGTTCTCCCTTTTGCCCTTCGAAGCATATGATCTTTGTGACATACTCCCTGTTTATACATCCCCTCCCCTTTTGAAACCCTTAATAAAAACTTGCTGGTTTTGCAGCTCAGGTGGGCATCACAGACCTACCGATACATGATGTCACTCCCGGCTGCCCAGCTGCAAAATTCCTCTCTTTGTACTCTTTCTCTTTATTTCTCAGATTGGCCAACACTTAGGGAAAATGGAAAAAAACCTACGTTGAAATACTGGGGGCCGGGCGCGGTGGCTCAAGCCTGTAATCCCAGCACTTTGGGAGGCCGAGATGGGCAGATCACGAGGTCAGGAGATCAAGACCATCCTGGCTAGCACAGTGAAACCCCATCTCTACTAAAAAATACAAAAAACTAGCCAGGCGTGGTGGCGGGCGCCTGTAGTCCCAGCTACTCGGGAGGCTGAGGCAGGAGAATGGCGTAAACCCGGGAGGCGGAGCTTGCAGTGAGCTGAGATCCGGCCACTGCAGTCCAGCCCGGGCTACAGAGCAAGACTCCGTCTCAAAAAAAAAAAAAAAAAAAAAAAAAAAAAAAGAAATACTGGGGGCGGGTTCCCCCGATGGTAAGTGTTGAAAGTAATGGGTTAATGTACCAGATTGCCTTGTTGATCTTCTATCACTGTGCAGGTCAAGAGCTGCCTTTTTTTCTTTTCTTTTATTTTTTTTTTTTTTTGGTGAGACAGAGTCTCACTCTGTCACCAGGCTGCAGTGCAGTGGCATAATCTTGGCTCACTGCAATTTCCGCCTCCTTGGTTTAAGTGATTATCCCACCTCAGTCTCTGAGTAGCTTGGACTGCACATGCATGCCACCACGTCCAGCTAATTTTTGTATTTTTAGTATAGACAGGGTTTCAACATGTTTGCCAGGCTGGTCTTGATCTCTTGACCTCGTGATCGACTCACCTCAGCCTCCCAAAGTACTGAAATTACAGGCATGAGCCACTGCACCTGTCCAAGAGCTATCCTCTAATGCTGCTTGCCTAAGGCAGAGTCCCATAAGTGTAGTATATCCTTTGTCTTCTTCCCAATTTATTGGGGGAGGGGCCTAAGGGAAACTTTCTGTTTCCTCTTGGCACCATTACCCAGTAACAGCAGGGCTGAGGGAGGAAAAGGAGATGGTAAGGTAGATGATGGTTCTGCCTGGTCCCTGCACACAGGAGTCACTGTGATATATGTTTGGGCCTCCCACCAAGATGAAGTGACTCTTCTTCTGGGGTTTCTCCAAAGTCAGAATTGTGATATGCCACTTGACATAGCTCCTATGTGATGTGACTCCTCTTCATTCTTGGCTTCTTCCAACTGGGGTATTTGGAACATAAACCTGAGCCCAGCACCGAGGCTATGTCTCTCCTCTTGTTTATGAGCCCTACCCACAAGGGACATTGTGACATATCTCTAGGCTTGTCACCAAGGTAATGTGACTTTTTGCCTAGGCCCACCCCTCAGGAATATTGTGAAATACTGCTTGACCAAGAACTTAGGTGATGGGACTCTCTGCTACTGCTTGGTGTGTGCTTAAGAAGAAATTGTCGTGTGCATTTAGGTGCATCCAACACCTAAGTGATGTTACTCTCCTCTCCCGCTTGAGACCTGCATACATCATATATTTCAACATATCTGTGGGTCCAACAACACGGTGATGCGACTTTCCTGCATGGGCTCTCACACAGAAATATTCTAACACGTGTTTTCATTCATTATCTTGGTGATGTGACTTTTCTATTCTGCTTGAGTACTGCCAAAAGAAGATTGTGACAGGTCACCGGACCCAGCACTTAGGTGATGTGACTCTCTTCACTTGCCTGAGACTTGTGTATTTTGATTATTGTGACATATCACTGAAACAACAAACACCTAGGGGTTGGAGGGCTTCTGCCTGAGCCGCTCCCACAGAGGACCTTGGGATGTATTTTTGTATCCATTACCTGGGAGCTGAAACCCTCTACTTCTGCCTGCAGATTATGACATATTGCTGGGTCCAGCAACCAGGTGTTTCGTCTGTCCTGTCTGGGCTTTGCCCACAGTGAGCCTTATGATATATATCTGAGCCCAGCACCCAGGTGATCTTACTCTTCTTTCTGTGCCCTGCTTTCAGGAAACAATTGTAACATCTCTGGTTGAGGACCCTGTGAGGTGACTCTCCTGGCTTGTGCATCCTCTCAGGGAAGATCATGACATAACCCTGGCCCAGCACACAGTTGATGTGACTCTTGTGCTTGCTCTCTACCCACAGGTGTAATTGTGACATATAACTTGGCCAAGCACACAGATGTAATGATGACTTTCATACCTCCAAGAAGGCAGTAGGAGAGATAATGTTGCTCATAACTACACTTAGGAAAACAAAGAAGATCCTGGCTCTTCTTTCTGTACAAAAGTCTTGGAGTATTACCATTACTCTCTCACATATATAAGGCCCCAGTGTGTTAGAGAATGTCATAACGGGGTCCACTATGCAGATGAGATTGTGTTTGTCCTATGCAGACCCCACCAACCTTTAGAATTGTCACCCTCACACACGGACAGAGCCCACAGGTGAGGTCCTGAATCTCACATGAATGCACTCTACAGTTGGAACTTTGACTGTCATATGTGAACATATGACCACAGTTGAGATGGTGACTCATTTCCAAACCTACCTTACAGGAAGGTGAGGATTCTCTTATCTGGATTCAGCCACTTAGAGAGATGTTGACTCTGGGCTTAGAACCACAGAAAAGGTTCTGGATTTCCTTCTTGTACAAAGGTCACAAATGATTACTACTCTTGCATATTGTATAAAGCCCTCAGATGACACAGAGAGTGTCATAGGATTACACAGCACACAGGTGAGATAGTGTCTCTTGAATGCACACTCAGACAACAATAAAGATTGTCATTCTCCCACATAAACATATCCCACTGTTGTTCTGAATCTCACACGTGGAGGCTGTTGAAAATTGGAGAATTGACTCTCATATATGGGCCTGGTCCACAGGTGGCCTGGCGACCCTCAGATCAAATTTCAGAACAGATTTGAGGCTGTGACTGCACTGACAGAACATAGTCTGAAGAAGAAATTGTGGATTTTTTTGCAAAAATTCTGTCAGCTATTGAGATTGTTACTTCTGTACTTAGACCCAACATACAGGAGGTGTTGACTCTCATATCTAGAACAAGGACATGTATGGAATTTCTAATCTCATCCTGGACTTTCCTTCAGGTGAAATTGAATGTGTCTGCTAAGCATTTTAGTGATTTTACTCTCCAGCTTTGGCTCAGCCCACAGATGAGACTGTGACATATCTCTTGACTCTGCACCTCAAAGATGTGACTCTCTTTTCCAGCCTTGGTGCTGCCCACAGGTGTCATGGTGGCATATGGCTGGGCCTTCCACCCACATGTCAGGTGATGTGAGTCTTTTTTCTTGCCTTGGTACTGCCCAGTGCATTGTGACATATTCCTAAATTCTGCACTCAGATTATGTGACTCCTTTCTTTTCCCTAAGCCCTGAATATTTTGCATGGTAGAACATATTACTAGGCCCAACACCTGTAAAATGGGAGGCTTCTGCCAGGGCCCTTTCTATAGAGGACCTTGTGATATATCTTTGCATCAATCACCTAGGAGATGTGACTCTCCATTTTGGCACGCACTCTGCCCACAAGAAATATTGAATTATCATTAGGCTGCGGTACCCAGTGATGCATCTCTCCTGCACGGCCCTTTGCAATAGAAAGTGTTGTTACCTATTGCTGTGCTCAGCACCCAGGTGATGTGATTCTGTTGCCTGTGTCCTGCTTTCAGGAAAAGATTGTAACGTATTCCTGGCTGAGTATTAAAGTGATGTGACAGTGTTGTCTGGTCCCTGCCCTCAGTAAAAATTGTGGTGTATTCCTGGCCAAAAACCCAGGTGATGTGACTCTCCTCCTCTCCACCTATTCACAGGTGGGATTGTAAAATATATTTTGGCCTAGCTCACAGGTACAATGGTGACTCTCATACCTCCACCCACCTAACAGGAGAGATGCTGTCTTTTATAGGTAGGCCTAGCTATAAACAGACCCACAGGAAGGTCCAGTAATGAATTAACAATCCCGCACAGGTCCCAGTTTTAGGTATGAGAGTCACCACATTTTCTATGTTTCAGTGTAAGGTAATGACAGTCTCACCAATATGAGATTATGATCCTGGGTCTCCTTTTTGTACAAAGTCACAGGGAATTACCGATTTCTTGCATACTATATAAATCTCTTGTGGCACAGACAGTGTCATTTCAGGGTTCAGCACACAGGCGAGATCGTGGTTCTCATGTACACACTCCACCAATTGTTAGGATTGTCACTCTCATACATGGACAGAACCCACTGGCAAGGCTCCGAATTTCACACAGACACAGTCCTCAGTTGAAATCGTGAACTGTTATATGTGAACATCCAGCCAGAGTTGAAATAAAGACTTACTTCTACACCCAGTTCATTGGCAGGTAAGAATTCTGTCTGAACCCATGAAAACGCTACCTGGGCTTAGGGCCAGAGTGAGCAGTTTACAGGAGGAATGAAGGCTGTCATTCACCAATCCAATTCATTGGTGAAACTGTCACTACCTTACACTGAGCCAACATAGAAAAGGTGGTGACTCTCATACCTAGAACTGGGACCTGTGCGGGATTGTGAAATCATTACTGGACCTTCCTGTGGGTGTGATTGTTACATATGCCTACGTTCAGCACCTGAGTGATTTGATTTTGCTGCCTGGTCTCAGTCCGAAGGTAAGATTGTGATATATCATCCATGAAGCACCTCGGTGCTTTGATTCTCCTCTTCTTGGGACTCCACACAAAGTTTGGGTATTGTCAATTATTGCTGAATCCTCACCCATGTTTTTTGACTCTGCCAAACATACCTTACATGTTGTGCCATATTGTGGCACAATTTATCACATTAGACGTAGTTGCATATTGCTGGGTTCAACAGCCAGGTGATGTAACTTTTTATTCTGGGCCTGCCTACAGCGGACTTTGTGACATAACTCAATGTCCATCACCATGGCGATGTACTCTTTTCTCCTGAGTGGTTTCTGCTCACAGAGAAATTGTGACACATCACTGGCCTCGCATCTAGGGGATGTGATTCTCGTCTTTTTCTCAGGCTCTGCATCTTTGGGTTTTGTGACATATTACTGAACTCAACACCTAAGGGGTGGGAGTTTCCTACCTGGGCCCTTCCTACACGCGGCATTGTGACGTGTCTCTGCATTCTTTACCTAGGAGACGTGACTCTCCTCTTCTGCCTGCACCCTGCCTGCATGGAAAGTTGTGCCATATTGCTGTGATCAGTAAGAAGATGATGTGTTTTTCCTGCCCGGGTCTTTATTACAGGACAAACTGTTGACATATTACTGGGCCCAGCATCCTGGTGATGTGACTCTCTTTTTCTGCCTGGTTCCTGCTTACAGGGAAACTGTAGCATATTGCCATGCTTTGCACCTACATTATGTGACTCTTCTTTTAGGTTTTGCCTTCAGGGGACGTTGTGACATATTGCTGGGCTCTACACTGACAATTTGTGACTCTTCTGCCTGGGATGTGCCTACTCGGGCCATTGTGACCTATTGCTGGGTTCAACACTCAGGGGATGTAACTTTTATGCCTGGGCCTTGCCTACAGGGGATATTTTGAAATGTCTTTGCACCAGTGCCACAGGTAATGTGACTCTCTTGTGTTATCTGGTCTCTGCTCACAGGAAGAATTGTCACCTTTCACAGCATAGAGCTGATTTGACTTTTCTTTTATTTCTTAGTTTTTCCTGCAGGAAATATTTTGAAATATTACTGAACTAAACAACAATGGGATATTACTGTTTTTTTTTTTTTTCTTGGACTTGCCCACATATGACATTGTGACATATTGCTGGGCCCTAAACCTAGATGATGTGAGTTCTCTGCCAATCAACTATTTTATGTGACTCTCCTCTCTTATCTTCACTTTGTCCATAGGTTAGATTGTAATGTATCTTTGGGCCTGGATCATGCTAATAGAAGCAAGAGCACTTATTGCTGGGCCCAGCACACAGGAGATGTGACTCTTCTTATTGGTTCTTGCCCAAGTGGTCATTGTGACATATCTCTGGGCCAATCGCCTAAATGATAGGTCTCTCCTTATCTTTCTGGACCTGTCCACAGTAGGAAATGTGACATATCTCTGGACCCAGCACCTATCTGATGCGACTCTCCTCTCATGCCAACGCCTTACCTACTGTAGTGATTGTGCCATATAGCTGGGCCCACCTCCTACGTTATCTGACTCCCATTTTCTGCCTGAGCCTTACGAAAAGATCACATTATAAAATATTTCCAGGTCTTTTACCTAGGTGATGTGACTTTTCTTCCTCGGTTGTCCTCTCAGGGGATATTGTGACATGCTGCTGGATGTAGCATGTAGGTGATGTGACTTCCTCTACTGCTTAGACTCTGATTAAATAGGAATTGTGATGTGTCAGTGGGTCCAGCACCTATGTGATGGGACTCTTTTTCTCTGGCCTGGGCCCTACAAACATTTTGCTTTGTGACATATAGCTGGGGCTGCCACCCAGGTGATGCCAGTCTTCTACATAAGACCTGGCCACCAGAGTATTATGAAATATGTTTCTTTCTTTCTTCTTTCTTTCTTTTCTTTTCTTTTCTTTTCTTTCTTTCTTTCTTTCTTTCTTTCTTTCTCTTTCTTTCTTTCTTTCTTTCTTTCTTTCTTTCTTTCTTTCTTTCTTTCTTTCTTTCTTTCTTTCTTTCTTTCTTTTCTTTCTTCCTTCCTTCCTTCCTTCCTTTCCTTCCCTCCCTCCCTCCCTTTTTCTTTCTTTCTTTCCCTTCCTTCCTTCCTTCCTTCCTTCCTTCCTTCCTTCCTTCCTTCCTTCCTTCCTTCCTTCCTTCCTTCCTTCCTTTCTTTCTTTTCTTTCTTTCTTTCTTTCTGCCTTTCTTTCTGCCTTTCTTTCTGTCTTTCTTTCTGCCTTTTCTTTGAGATGGAGTTTCCCTCTTGTGACCAGGTGAGAGTGCAATGGTGCAATCTCAGCTCATCGCAACCTCCGCCTCCCAGGTTCAAGTGATTCTCCTGCCTCAGCCTCCCAAGTAGCTGGGACTACAGGCGTGTGCCACCACACCAGGCTAATTTTGTATTTTCAGTAGAGATGGGGGTTTCTCCATGTTGGTCAGGCTGGTCTTGAACTCCCGACCTCTGGTGATCTGCTCACCTTAGCCTCCCAAACTGCTGGGATTACAGGACTGAGCCACTGCACCTAACCATGAAATATTTTTTCATTCATCACTTAGGTAGTGATGTAACTATTCTTCAGCCTGTACCCTGCCATAAGGGAATTGGGATGTATCAGTGGACTCAGCACCTAGATGATGTAACTCATCTCTTGACTGGACCTTGCATATTTTGCATATTGTTACCTATCACTGTGTCTAACATTAGGGGATGAGAAGCTCCTTCCTGGGCCCTGCCCATAGGTGGCCTTGTGACATATTTTGGCATCCATCACCTATGAAACGTGACTGTCTTTACTTACATGCATTATGCACAAAGCAAAGATTGTAACATATCACTGGGATCAGCCACCAAGTGTGTGTCTCACCTCTCAGGGTGTTGCTCCCAGAGAATGTTGTAACATATCTCTAGGCCCAGCATCCAGGTTATGTCACTTGAACTTGTAGCCTGTGCCCATCTTTCCTTTTTTTTTTTTTTTTTTTTTTTTTTTTTGAGTCATACCACATCACCTAGGTAGTTGGCCAGGGATGCATTAAAATCTATTCCCATAAGATGGCCACAGGCAGACTGGGTGAAGTGGCTTATGCCAATAATCCCAGCACTTTGGGAGGCTAAGGCAAGTGTATCACCTGAGGTCAGGGGTTCAAAACCAGCCTGGCTAACATGGTGAAACCCGGCCTCTACTAAAAATACAAAATACAAAAACACAAAAAATACAAAATATAAATTTCACTGGTCCCTGCACCCAGATAATGTGTTTGTCCTTTCTGTGTCCTGCCCACATGGGCTATTGTAACATATTGCTGGGTCTAACACCCAGGTGATGTGAATCTACCTAGACCCTGAGTACAGGGAACATTTTGCCATATTTTGGGGCTCATGATCTATTTGACGTTACTCTCCACTTTTACAAGGCCTTTTTCCTAGGAGACATTGTAACATATCTGGGCCATGCACCTACATGACGTTACTCTCTGCTCCTGCCGGGGCCCTGACCACAGAAGGGAGAGTGACTAATCCCTAGGCACAGTACACAGGTGATGTAATTTTTCTGCCTTGTCCCTGTCCACAGGGGACGTGGTGAATGCCCTTGGCCCACTAAACAGGATGATATGACCCTTTTTTTTTTTTTTTTTTTGGTCTCTGAGATCTGTCAACAATGGGGATTGTGACAGATCACTTGTCTCAGCACCTACATAACTATTTCCCCATGCCTGGGCATTGCCCACTGGGGTGATTGTGACATATAACTAGGTGAAGGGCCTAGGTTATATGACTTTTCTCTTCTACATGAGCCTCACCCACATAGAGCATTTTGACGTATCTCTGAAGCTCTAATTTAGGAAGACTGCTCATGGGTTCTTTGTTTTTAAGGAAGTACTGGGCCATATTTTTTTGACCTAGCAATAAGGTGATGTTACTCTCTTCTAGTGCTTGGGTTCTGCCCAAGGAGAGATTGTGCACCTTGGTGATGTGACGCTCCTCTCCTTCTACAGGGTTCAGGTTGGAACGGAGAGTCACATCACCTAAGTGATGTGACTCTCCCACATGAGCCCAGCTAATAGGGTAATTATGACACTTCGTTTTGTTTATCACCGAGGTGATGTGACTCTCTTTTTCCACTTGAGCCCTGTTTAAAGTGGAAATTGTGACATATCACTGGACCCAGCATCTAGTGATATCACTCTTCTCTTTTCTTTTCATCTCTTTTCTTTCCCTTCCTTCCCCTTCCTTCCCCTTCCTTTCCTTTCCTTTCCCTTCCCTTCCCTTCCCTTCCCTTCCCTTCCCTTCCCTTCCCTTCCCTTCCCTTCCCTTCCCTTCCCTTCCCTTCACACCTTTTTTTATATATATATAAGATAGACTCTCGCTGTGTCACCCAGGCTGGAGTGCAGTGACGTGATCTGGGCTTATGGCAACCTCTGCCTTTTGGGTTCAAGAGATTCTCCTGCCTCAGCCTCCCGAGTAGCTGAGATTACAGGTGTGTGTCAAAATACCTGGCTAATTTTTGTATTTTTAGTAGAGATGGGGTTTTGACATGTTGGTCAGGCTGGTCTCAAACTCCTGACCTCAAGTGATCTGCCCTCCTCAACCTCCCAAAGTGCTGGGATTACAGGTGTGAGCCACTGCGCCAGGCCTTATCACTCTCCTCTTTCAAATCGGCCCCCTGTATTTTGGGTATTAAGACATATTCCTGGGTCAAATCAAATGGGTGAAAGGCTCTTGCCTGGTCCCTGCCCACAAGAGGCCTTGTGACATATCTCTGCATCTATTACTTTGAGGTGTGACTCTCTTCTATCTGCATTATGCCCACATAGAAGATTGTGACATACCTCTGAGGTCAGCAACCAGGTGGTGTTTTTCTTGTAGGTCTTCCCTGCAGAGAAAATTGTGACATATAGCTGAGCCCATTACCCAAGCAATGTGACTTTGCTTTCTGTGCCTTACATTTAGGAGAAAATTGTAACATAACCCTGACCAGGCAACCAAGTGATATGACTCTCTGTCTGGTCCCTGCCCTGGAAAAATTGTGACATATTTCTGATCCAGCACCCAGGTGATGTTACTATGTTACTCTTTCTACTCACAGTTTGGTTGTGACATATACCTTAGCCATGCTCACAGCTGTGAAGATGACACTAATAACATGAACCAGCCAAAAGAAGAGAGAATGGCACTTGCAACTAAGCGTAGAGAAGTGGGTATATTCCTGAGTCTTCTCTAGATAATAACGTCATAAAGGATTGCCGTTCTTTCACACTTTGTACAAAGTTTTTGGATGGTACAGAGAGTGTCTTTACAGGACCAAGCACACAGGTGAGACTGCGATTTTCATATGCACAACCTACCAAATGTTAGCGTTGTCACCATCACACATGGACAGAGTCCACTCTAGAGATCCTGAATTTTGCAGGTGAATGCAGTCTACAGTAAAAATTGTGACTGTCGTATGTAATCATACCGCCACAGTTAACACGGTGACTCATTTCTAAATCCAGCTCATAGGCAGGTGAAGACTCTCCTCTCTGGACTTAGCCAGTTGGAGAGATGTTGACTCTAATACTTGGGCTCAGGTACACAGGTATGATTATGAGTCCATACTAGGAAGAAAGTCTCAGAGCAAATTGTGACTATTGTGAATATTGTATAAAGACCTCAGGTGGTACAGAGCGTTTTATAACGAAGCTCAGCACACAGCTGACATTGTGACACTTATATGCACGCCCAGCCAACAGTAAAGACTGTCATCTTTCCACATGAACACAGCTCACTGTTGAAGTTCTGTTTCTCACACCAGGAGGTAGCCAAAAGATGGAAAATTGACTCTCATACATGGATTTGGTCTATATGTGGGTTAATGACTCTGAGACCAAGATTCAACATACTGGTGAGGCTGTGACTCCACTAGGAGGACACAGTCTACAGCAAAGACTGAGGCTCTTACGCATATATTCAGTCCACCATTGAGATTGTGACTGATATACTCAGACTCAACATACAAAAGGTGTTGACTCCAATACCTAGAAATGGGACACGTGCAAGATTGTTAATTTTATTCCTACATTTTCCTGCAACTGTGATTGTGACATACACCTCCACCCAGCACCTGAGTAATTTGATTCTCCTGCCTGGTGCCCACTCACAGGTTGAATCATGACACACCGCTGGACCCAACACCTAGGTGGTATGATTGTACATTTTTTTGCCTTGGCACTGTCCACAGGGAGACATTGTGTCATATGGCTGGGCCCCACTCCCTGGTTATGTGTCTCTCCTGCCTGTGCCCTGCCATTATGGGTCACTGTGAAATATTGCTATGTCCAACATCCAGGTGATGTAACTGTCTTTGATGAAACCTGCCTACAGGAAGCATTATGATCTGTCTCTGTACCAATTGATGAGGTAATGTGACTCTATTTTTCTACCAGGTCCCTGCACACATAAATGATTTTTTCCTATTACTGGGCCCAGCATCTAGCTGAAGTGACTCTTGTCTTCTAAACAGGTTCTGCTCACAATGTAGATTGTGACATACTGCTGGGCTGAACAAGGTGATGTGAGCCTTCTGTCCAAACCCTGCTCACAGCAGGCATAGTGACATATCTGTGAACCCATCATCTTTGTGCTGTGACTCTCTTACTTGCGTTTCTTCTATAGGAGAGATCGTGACATATCTCTGGGGCCAGCACTTAGATGATGTGACTCTGCCTTCCTCCCATGGCCATGCTCCCATAAAAGAGAGTGACTTATCCCTTGGATCAGCACACAGGCTATGTCAATCTTCTAACTAGTCCCTGTCCACAGGGGTTATTGTGACATGACTCTGGGACCATCACCTAAATGATATGATTCTACCCTTTTTCCTGGGGTCTGTCCACAGTGGGAATTGTGATGTATCACCTGGTCCAGCACTTACATAATGTGACTCTTCTTATGCTATGGCCCTGTCCACTGGGGTGATTGTGATATGTAGCTGGGTCCAGCTTTTAGGTTATGTAATCTATCTTTTCTTTCTGAGACCTACTCCCAGTGGGCATTGTGACATATCCCTGGGCTTCTCAACGAGATGTTGTGACTTTTTTTTGCCAGGGCTCTTTTCTCAGAGGCTATTGTGGCATTTCTGGACCCAGAACCGAGATGATGTGACTCTCATTTACTGCCTTGGCTCTGCCCAAGATATGACTCTTTTTTTTTTTTTTTTTTTTTTTTTTTTTTTGCGCCTGGTCTCTGCACACATTGTGTATTGTGATGTATGACTGGAACCAGCACCAACATAATATGAGTCTTCTTCATGGACTGTTTTCAGAAGGGTATTATGAAATATCATTTTGTTTATCACTTAAGTGTTGTGACTCTCTTCGTATGAATGGAACCTGCCACAAATGGTCATTGTGACATATCACCTGACCCAGTGCCTAGGTGATGTGATTCTCTTTTTTTGGGGGGGTGTCTCACAAATTTGGGGTATTGTGATATATTGGTGGGGCCAACACCTAGGGGATAGAAAGCTCCTTTCTTGACCCTGCCCATGGGGGCTTTGTGACATATGTCTGCATCCATTACATAAACAGGTGACTCCTCTATTCTGCCTGCACCCTGCTTAGAGGGAAGATTGTGACATATTGCTAAGTGCAATGTGTCTTGTGCTGACTTCCTATCTTATTCTGTGACTATGAATGCCTAACCTGGGGATGCAGCCCAGTAGGTCTCAGCCTCATTTCACCCCCACACTTTTCAAGATGGAATCACTCCGGTTTGAATGCCTCTGGCATAGAGATCCAGTATAACATTATGAAAAATTTTTATTTGAATTATAGTGAATAAGAAACAGAAGACCAAGATGGGCTATTCTGAAAAATTTAGCAATGGTTATATTTGTCTTTATAAGTTTTCTGTTAACCTCTATTTGTTACTTCTGAATATATACATTGTTTTATTCTGTCAAGTTTAAACAGATATACTTGATAATAACAGGGTCCCCACTGTGAAAGAAAAATAAATCTCATGATGTCAAAATTACTAATATAATAGAAAAGTCAAGCTGAACTATGTCAGGCAAACCTGTCTCCTATTTTATTCTTAAATAAGCTAGCTACAAACATAAAAAAGCTACAAACCTACTTCACAATTTGCCCACAAGAAAATTCCTACGGAATACATGACAGAGAGAACTCAAAGTCATCCCTCTGAAGCTCACCTGAGACAAATGCATATCTGCTTACTTCCTCTGGCCTATTGTTAATTTAAGAGTGCAAATTCACGCTGGGCTTGGTGGCTCATATCTGTAATCCCAGCACTTCGGGAAGCCGAGGCAGGTGGATCACAAGATTAGGGGTTTTAAACCAGCCTGGCCAACATGGTGAAACCCTGTCTCTACTAAAAATACAAAAATTAGCAGGGCATGGTGGCAGGCACCTGTACTCCCAGCTATTCAGAGGCTGAGGCAGGAGAATCATTTGAACCCAGGTGGTGGAGGTTGCAGTGAACTGAGATCACACCATTGTACTCCAGCCTGGGTGACAGGGCAAGACTCCATCTCAAAAAAAAAAAAGCAAATTTACTGAGCCAGGCTGAATCACGTATTCAGTGGAAGACTTATCAAGTGCTCAAATAATATTTTTCTTTCTTCTCTTACCTACTTATGACGTGGAAGCCCCAACCTCAAGTTTCCCCACCTTACCTGACCAAACCAATGTGCACCTTAAACATATTTACTGATGTCTCATGAGTTCTGAAAATGTATAACAGAAAACTATATCCCAACCACCTTGGGCACGTGACATTAGGACCTCCTGAGGCTGTGTCACAGGCTCCTACTTAACCTTGGCAAAATAAACTTTCCAAATTGATTGACATTTGTCTCAGACACCTTTTGGTTTACACAGCCAAGGCCCTGCTAACTGGTCACTAATGCACCCCAGACTGATCCACTACCACTGCATGGACTCTGGTTTCTTGATAACAATTGTTTCATTTGAATGGCCGATGGGCAGGTGTGTACCTGAGACTGCAGTACTGAGCTCCTGAGGGATACGGAATGTTCCAAGCACCAACTTTCAGCCAGTCTATCTTGTGACCGTTGAAAGTTAGTGTAGTGTGAAGGTGGGAATATACAGCTCCTGAATGCTCATAATGGCTGTTCATTCTAGGGTGGTTCAAGGGGGCCACTCAGTGGTTCTGGGTTCTTCTGTGGCTTCTCTCTCAGTGGCTGATGTAGTTGTTTTGTTGGTCTTGTGATCCAAGGTGTGTGTGTGTAAGGGGAACAGAGGGCAGGATGGGGAAAGGAGGCGACAGCCAGGTTCCTAAAGGACACCTCCTGGCATTATTCGTGTGGCTTGCCAAGTTTCATACTTGAATTTTTTTCTTGTCAATAGTTTATGTGTCCTGAGCAAGGAGGAGGAAAAAAAAAAAAAATGGCTCAAAGTAGTCTCAGCTCTGTGAGGTCTGCACAATTTATCAGGCTCAGAGAGATGAGGGTGTGGAACTTTATCCAGGGACAATTGTTTTTTGTTTTTTGTTTGTTTGTGATGAAGTCTCATTCTGTCATCCAGGCTGTAGTGCAATGGGATGATCTTGGCTCATTGCGACCTCTGCCTCCTGAGTTCAAGTGATTCTCCTGCATCAGGCTCCCAAGTAGCTGGGATTACAGGCACTTGCCATCACACCCAGATAATTTTTGCATTTATAGTACAGATGGGGTTTCACCATGTTGGCCAGGCTGGACTCAAACTGCTGACCTCAGGGGATTTGCCCACTTTGACCTCCCAAATTTCTAAGATAAGGGGCAATTGTTTATAGACATTTCATTTCTGACTAGCAGTCTCACCCATTATTTCTTTTTTCTGGAATTTGTAAAACAAAAGAATATGTATATAGCCAATGAATAGCTTATGTTTTTAAATATGAATTCTTGGTAAACAACTTAGAAACCACCTTCTCACTTTTTTAAATGACTCACTTTCAATGGCTGCTAATTGAAAGATATATTCAGGGCAACTAAAATCTGTCCTCCTGGTGCCCATCCTCAATATCCAACCTTGATTAAATGTATTTCAGATTATATTTAACCTTTTTCATTTTTTTTCTTTTTTCTTTTATTTTGTTTGTTTGTCTGTTTGAGATGGAGTCTTGCTCTGTCGCCCAGGCTAGAGTGAGGTGGCATGATCTCGGCTCACTGCAAGCTCCGCCTCCTGGGTTCACGCCATTCTCCTGCCTCAGCCTCCCAGTAGCTGGGACTGCAGGTGCCCGCCACCACAACCGGCTGATTTTTTTGTATTTTTAGTAGAGACAGGGTTTCACCATATTAGCCAGGATGGTCTCGATCTTCTGACCTTGGGATCCACCCGCCTCGGCCTCCCAAAGTGCTGGGATTACAGGCACGAGCCACTGCACCCGGCCCCTTTTTCATTATTTTACATTGACTGAGAGCTGGCCTGGAACATTCTCCTGGGTATAAATACTCCAACTATAAGCTACCTGCTCAATAGAGGAAACTAATCAACAGCAGGGCCCAGCATAGTTCAAAGACACATATAGTGAGAAGTTCATTGGGGCCTGGCTCCTAATTGCAAGGACAGTTGCACAAGTGTCTCTGAATGCTTGGAGAGCCTGGCCTTTCCTCACCCAATGCCCAATGCCCCTCACCAGCATTTTCAAGCACATCTTGGCCTTTTGTCATTCTGTTCTCTGGGGTGAAAACTCATCTTCAGGGCTGTCTACAGCAAAAAAGAAACGTCATGTTACTGAAACCTCAGGAACAGAGATTACAGATTGGGTTAAGAGTGTGCCCTTTCTTAAGAATAGTATGCATAGAAAAGCAGCAAACAATTTCCAAATGATACAAGAAAAAATGCCTCTAATGGGTACTTATTCTATAGTTCAACTCGACTTGTTCTGTAAGTGGTAGGGAAAATGGGATAAAATACCATATATTCATGCATTTTTGCTGCTCATTCAGAATGAAACTGTGCAGCAAGTATGTGCACGTTTCATGAGAGACACAGAAGAAAAAGAGTTACACATACAAAATGATCCTTCACCATAAGCCCCTCTGCCACTTGGTTCATTGGGCATGTTTGGGTGAAGCAGAACCTCCTTCTGTCAGCTCTGACAGTTCAGATGTGTTGGTCCTTTCTCCTCCTAGTCCACCCAAAAGTTCTATTGAGAACCCTTTGTCCCTCCTCCTTACCTACCTAGTCCCACTCTACACCCACCACTCCCTGAAGAAGAGCCCAGGGAGTACTACTCGTAGTGGAGCTGCCTATCAACCTCCAAAAAGAAATCTTTCTCCATTTAGGCCAGGTACAAGTGGCTCACACCTGTAATCCCATCACTTTGGGAGTCTGAGGCAGGTGGATCACCTGAGGTCAGGAGTTCGAGACCAGCCTGACCAACAAGCCTGACCAACCCATCTCTACTAAAAATACAAAAATTAGCCAGGTGTGGTGGTGTGCACCTCTAATCCCAGCTACTTGGGAGGCTGAAGCAGGAGAATTGCTTGAAACCAGGAGGTGGAGGCTGCAGCGAGCCAAGATGGTATCATCGCATTCCAACCCGGGTAACAGAGTGAGACTCCATCCCAATCCGCTTAAAAAAAAAAAAAGGAAAGAAATCTGTGTCCACTTAGGTTGCAAATGGGGAAGAAGGCACAGTGAGAGGGCATGTCCCCTTTTCTATGTCTGGTTTGGCTCTATAATAAGACAAATTTGATCATTTCTCAGAAGATCCAGGAAAATTCATAGATGAGTTCAAGAAGTTAACTCTGACATATAGTTTAACTGGGCAGGATCTGTATGTTTTGTTGTCTCTGTGTTGTGTGGTGGAAGAGAAACAATGCATTTGGGGTACAGCTAGGACCCATGGAGATGAGGTATAGCTCACAACCCAAACCATAATATATATCAGAAAGGAGGTATAGCAGTTCCAGATCAAGATCTAGAGTGGAACTATCAAAGGGGCAGTGAGGACTTGGGAGAAGAGATCATATGGTCACTTGTTTGTTACAGGAGATGAAAAAATGAATGAAAAAGTAAGTTTCTCAGCGCAAAGATGAGAATCCAGCTTTGTTTCAATAGCGTTTAGTTGAGGCAGTCAGGAAACATACTAACACTAATCCTGCCTCAAGGAAAGATAAACCCTTCTGGGAATACATTTTATAACCTAGTCTGCCCTTGATATACATAGAAACTTGTAAAAGCAGCTATTGGTCACAAAACTTCTATGAAACAGCTTTAGATATGACATTTTTAATTTTTAATAACAGGGACAAAGAAGAGGAAGCAGAAAGAGCAAAAAGAACCTCCCACAAGGTGCTGCTCTTGGTTGCAACCTTAAGCTAACCTCCCACGTAGGGTTGCCTCCTGGGATTGACCTCAACAAGGGAAGCTGAAAGGTGGGAAGCCCAAAGCTGGGAACCCAAATCACAGTGCCTTGGGCATAAATCAGGGTGCACACTGTAAGAAAACTGGCCATTGGAAGAGGGTTTGTCCAGTTTTCTGAAGAGAGCCATTGGCACCCGAAATAATGACGGGTGAAACAGCCAGGCAAGTGCCCAAGAGTGATGGGGCCTGAGACCTTTCACCACAGCTTCCATAAGACAACTAGCCATATAACAGAAGAAGCCTTGGTAACCTTTGCCATGGCAGGTAAGAATATTAACTTTTGCTGGGCATGGTGGCTCACGCCTGTAATCATAGCACTTTGGGAGGCTGAGGTGGGTAAATCACTTGAGGTCAGGAGTTTGAGACTAGCCTGGCCAACATGGTGAAACCCCGTCTGTACTAAAAATACAAAAAAAAAAAAAGAAAAATCTTGAAATTGCTTGAACCCAAGAGGCGGAGGTTGCAGTGAAATGAGATCATGCCACTGCACTCCAGCCTGGGCAACAGAGCGAGACTCCGTCTCAAAAAAAAAAAAAAGAATATTAATTTTCTTCCAATTGGTTACTCTGTTTTGACCCATTATAATGGGTCTCTGTCGTCCCAAAACTGTATGGTCACGGGGGTAGATTGACAAGCCCATAGATGCCATTTTATCTAATCTCTAAGCTGTTTTTCAGAGACTTTGGTTTTCCTACAAAATTTTCTTATGCCTGGATGACTCAGGGCAGTCACAGCAACTTCTGCTTTGGTAGATGAAGCCAACAAACTGACTTTAGAACAACACCTGGAAGTTAAAACCCACACCAAGTACAAGAAGTCCTAGAAGCTAAAGGACACCAGTGGGTGACAGAGGGACGCTTATTGAAATCTCAGGCATTTTGCTAGACACTCCTGATAAACTGTTAACACGAGGTGCTAATCAGTGAAAAATAGTGAAACATTTGCATGACTCTACTCACTTGGGAAGAGATTCCCTGTTTCAATTAATGTCTTGGCTTTTTATAGAAAAAGGGTTACTTAAAACAGTAAACCACATAACTCAAGCTTGTGAACTATGTGCCTGGAATAACCCAAATGACCAGTGTTTACCTCCTCTTTTAGTAAGGCTTGTTCAGCATAGAGGAATGTACCGCGGTGAAGACTGGCAAATAGACTATACTCAGATGCCCCTGTGGCAAAAATTTAAGTATTTATTAGTACTCATTGACACCTTCACCGTTTGGATCAAGGTTTTTCCTACCCGGTCTGAAAAGGCAATGGAGGTTCCTAAACTCCCACTAAAAGAATTAATTCTGCCGGGCATGGTGGCTCATGCCTGTAATTCCTGCACATTTTGGGGCTAAGGCAGGTGGATCACCTGAGTTCAGGAATTTGAGACCAGCCTGGCCAACATGATAAAACCCCTGTCTCTACTAAAAATATTAAAAAATTAGCTAGCCATGGTGACGGGTACCTCTAATCCCAGCTACCTGGGAGGCTGAGAAAGGAGAATTGTTTGAACCTGGGAGGTGGAGGTTGCAGTGAGCTAAGATTGGGTCACTGCACTCTAGCCTGGGCAAAAAAAGTGAAACTCCCTCTAAAAAACGAAATGAAATAAAATAAAATAAAGAATTCCAGTTTGGGGCTGTCTAAGAGCTTACAGAGATAATGGCCTATCTTTCTTTTCTTTTTTTTTCTTAGACAGAGTCTCACTCTGTCACCCAGGCTGGAGAACAGTGGTGTGATCTCGGCTCACTGCAACCTCCGCATCCCAGGTTCAAGCAATTCTTCTGCCTCAGCTTCCCAAGTAGCTGGGATCACAGGCACGTGCCACCATGCCTGGCTAATATTTGTATTTTTAGTAGAGATGGGGTTTCACCATGTTGGTCAGGCTGTTCTTGAACTCCTGACCTCATGATCCGCCTACCTCAGCCTCCCAAAGTGCTGGGATTACAGGCATGAACCACCGTGCCCAGCCCAATAATGGCCTATCATTCACAGTGACAATTACACAAAATATATCTTCAGCCCTAGAAATTTAGTATCGCCTTCACTTAGCATGGAGGACACAGTCTTCAGAGAAAGTAAAAAGAGCTAATCAAATTCAAAACAGGACTCTTGCTAAGCTATGCCAAGAAACATTGAAGACCTGGCTGTCTTTGTTATCTGCAGCCTTATTACAAGTTCCAGTGGCCTCTAAGGGAAATCTGCAGTTCAACTCTTTTGAAATATTGTATGGAAGGCCTTTGTTAGCTACATACCTTCTAATAAACACAGATAATTTCAAGCTACAGATTTATGTGACAAGTGCAAAATGCACTCTTTGAATATAGAAATCAAAGATTCCCTTCCCCAACTAAGAAAGATAATCCTGTTACAACCCAGCTGGGAAATTTGGTCCCATTAACAATTTGGAAAGAAGTATCCCCAGTAGATCAACTTTCCCCAAAGTGGAAGGGACCCTATCAAGTTCTCTTTAGTAACCCAACAGCAGTTTTAAATTCTGGGAATAAACGGCTGGGTCCACTTATTTCGAATTAAACCTGTCTCTTACGAAGTCCTACAGGCCAGCAGGACTCAAGAGACTGATCTGTTTATTCCCATGAGCCAGTGACCTCCAACTCCTGTTCAGAAGATGAGACAGGGATGGGTAACATAAAGATATGGATTGACATTCTACTTTTGGGTATAAGTTGGAATCATGCAGAGAGTAACTTAATCACTGAGTGGACACAGACTTCATCCTCTCTACATAATCAAACAAACTGTTGGTTATGTAGACGTTTTAACAGAGACTGAAAAGGGATCTTGTGCTTTGCTCACAACCGAATGTTATGTGTATGCTCCAGACTATTCACATAATATTACCCAGACTATACAAGTTTTAGACACTCTTACCATTTATGCATTATCATTCAATCCTATATCAGCTTGGTTCCAACAACCGTCCACTTCTTGAAAAGCCTTCCTGTTTAGTTTACTTGGAATAATTTTACGAGCTTTGCTTTGCTGTTGTGAAACATATTGTGGTTGTACTCTTTGTGTAGTCCCAACTACTCTGGAGGCTGAGGCAGGAGAATCGCTTGATCCCGGGAGGCAAAGGTTGCAGTGAGCTGAGATCGCATATTACATACAAGTTTTTAATTTCTCTTCAAAAATCAGTATGTCAGTATGTTCAATTCTTTGCCTTCTACTTTTAAAATTCACTAAATGAATTTTTTTTAAAGCTCACTAAATGCTTTCTTAAATCGGACACTTATTAATCTTCCAGATTTCACCCTTTTTTGAAACTCGAAGTTATGAACGACCTTCACCATACCAACACTGTCTGACTTTCTCTACCCTGAATGGAAGAGACCCCAATAGTTAGGCAGGAATGTCATCGCCCCTATTCAGCCTGAAAAAGTTACAGAAGACTAATCTTTGTCTGTCTGCAACTCTTAGGATTTAGGGTCCTCTTGTAAAAGAAGGGGGAAAATATGTCAGAAGCGTTTGAACCAGAGTGACTTCATTTTGAGAGAGGGCCAGGAAAATGATGCTGTGACTTGCTGGGCTGCATTCTCAGCAAGTTAGGCATGCCTAGCCTCTAGATGTTTATGGTTAAGGGAATGAATTAATAATGTTTACTAAGCAGAACCAGACTTAGGAGTGTCCAGATATCCCAACATCTGGAGAATAAAGGCATCCCTAATTTTGCTTTAAAGATAACATTGAGTTGGCTGGACATGGTGGGTCACACCTGTAATCCCAGCACTTTGGGAGCCAAGGCAGGTGGATCTCCTGAGGTCAGATGTTCGAAATCAGCGTAGCTAATGTGGCGAAACCTAGTCTCTACTAAAAATACAAAAATTAGCCGGATGTGGTGGTGTGCACCTGTAGTCGCAACTACTCTGGAGGCTGAGGCAGGAGAATCACTTGATCCCGGGAGGCAAAGGTTGCAGTGAGCTGAGATCGTGTATTACATATAAATTTTTAATTTCTCTTCAAAAATCAATATGTCAGTATGTTCAATTCTTTGCCTTCTACTTTTAAAATTAACTTCCTCGTAAAGCAACCTTTTTCCATCACCTGCTCCACTGCGCCTCATTCCAATCACCTGCTCCACACTAACTCATTCTGATTACCTGCTCTGCCCCGACCTGCTCCACCCTGACTCCCGCCAAACCACTCACCCCATCACTCTATTTAAATTAGCCAATCTGAATTAGTTTACTGTGCGGCCTAATCCTAGCCAACAGGGGAAGGACACAGCAGCAATAGGAATAAGAAGCCCTTCCCCGCTCTTAAGTGTGTGCTCATTGTTGCTCCATCTATAACGGCACACACGTCTATAAAATTAAATTGCCTTGCTAAGTAGAAAAAAAACCAAATTTTATATTCAAGTGCTATTTATTTTGTGGCACTAAAAGTTTACTTACAACATTGCACCTTTGCACTCCAACCTGGGCAACAAGAGAGAAACTCTGTCTCAGAAAAAAAAAAAAGTTCACATTTTGGATACATTGAAAAAGACAGCAAAGAAGAGATAGTTTTCCAGTGCTCTGGGATGGGCCTGGTTCAGCTCAGGGAGGAAGACCTGCCTGAAAAGGCTGCAGCTGAGGCTGTGAATCTTTCTTCATTCAGCCCAACCTCTGATCACATCTGCTGTCACTCGGGGCCTGAGAAGGCGGGGTCTTAAACGTTATCCAATCAGGGACGCTGTCCTGGGAACTGTCCAATCAGGCACATAGCTGGAACGAACAGGGAGGCTTCCGGGATTTGGCGGGGGCCTTTGTCTCTCACTGCAGCGGGAGGTCCAGGTCTAGTGCTCACTGCTCTGTGTCTTCTGCTTCTGGAGGCCCAGCCTCTGTGGCCTTGTGACCTGCAGTTATTGGAGATCCACAACTAGGAAGTCAGGACCCCCTGGAAGCCTAGAAATGGTGAGAGGGCCGGTCCGACATCCCGAGAGAGGGAACGGGGCTGGTTGGAACTGGTGGGAAGCGGCTGTGGCGGGACCCAGGCCTCCCTGCAGTCAGCTCCACAATGTTCGCCCCGAATTCTCCTTGTCCAGCTCGGCCTCAGTCCCCTTCAGCCATGAGATGGCGGCTGCGCTGGCAGCTGGGCCTCCGGGCGTCGTGTCTCTTCCCTGTGTAGTGATTGTGCCCTGGCCTGGAGCCCTCTCTGGGCAGCTCTGCACCAGTAGCCCCACATCTCTCCCAGATTGTGCAGAGACCATGGGAGGAACGTCACGGCAGAATCCTGACTCGGGGTGCGGTTCATGAATGGGAAGCGTTTTTGTCCATAGGCTTCCCAGGTTTTCTTTTTTCCTGTTAAAAATTTATGGTGTCACTGCGAAAATTTTAAATAATTTAGAGCACCCGGCTGTGGTTTGTAATTTGTAATCCATGGAAGGGGCTTGAAGGAAAGACTTTTATAAGGTTCGTGATAAAAAGCAAATTGAGTAATTGGCTAGGTACTGTGATGTACTTTTTGTTGTTGTTTTGTTTTGTTTTTATTTTTATTTTTTTTGAGACAGTCTCACTCTGTTGCCTACGCTGGAGTCCAGTGGCGTGATCTCGGCTCACTGCAACCTCTGCCTCCGTAGTAGCTGGGACTACAGGCGCCCGCCACCACACTTGGCCATTTTTTTTTTTTTTTTTAATTTTTAGTAAAGACGGAGGGTGAGGCGGTTTACCATGTTGGCCAGGCTGGTCCTGAACTCCTGATCTCAGGTGATCCACCCACCTCAGCCTTTCAAAGTGTTGGGATTACAGGTGTGAGCCCCGCGCCTGTCCTAGTTTCTTAATTTTTACAATCAGGGTGGAAATATCCTGGTTATGTAATCAGAGCTTAATTGGCAGTTTATGGTAGGTTAAACCCGAGGCTTGTTTCCGCCAGTGTAGTAATTTACCAAAAAATGCTCTTGAGTTTAGACTTTTTTTAGAAGTAGAAATCCGGGGACTAGAGCCACCTCAATCTAATTTCCTGCCACTTAATGATTTTCACACTCCACAGAGGACTGATTTTTCCCTGAAATTTTCACTAGTGTCCCAAGAAGGGCCTCAGGTCCACCCCTTATCCCCTATTTCTCCAGTCTAACTCTGGCTTGCAGAAAAATACTAAATTTCCAGTTTGGTCTGACATTCCCTAATGCCAATTTTCCCACCCTAATGCACTTTATCAACTATTTATCCTTTAGTATACATTTTGATACCTATTTTAAATAATTCTTTTTATTTTTAATTTTTGAGATGGAGCCTTACTCTGTTACCCAGGCTGGAGTACAGTGGCACAACCTCGGCTCACTGCAGGCTTTGTCTCCCAGGCTCAAACGATTCTCTTGTCTCCTCCCAAGTAGCTGGAATTACAGTTGCCCAGCACCACGCCTGGCTAATTTTTGTATTTAGAGATGGGGTTTCACTATGTTGACCAGGCTGGTCTCGAACTCCTGGCTTTAAGCAATCTGCCTGCCTCAGCCTCCCAAAGAGCTGGAATTACAGACATGAGCCACCACACCTGGCCTATTAATCATTTTTTGACAAAGCATTTGATGGCACATTTAAAAAGATTTTTTAAAAAAATATTTCCTATGAGAAGAAAGCAAAGAATAATCTCCTGACACTGTATGGTAAAATATCTCTATGCATTTTTTTCTTCTATTTTCACTAGACACAGATATCAGAATGTTTTTGGGTCAGGTTTTCCTTTTGAAACTTTATAAGGTGATGTGTCTTCAGTCACCCTTCAGTATTTTATTTTTATTTTTTTATTTTTTGTGAGACAGAGTCTTGCTCTATCACCCAGGCTGGAGTGCAGTGGCCCGTGATCTCGGCTCATTGCAAGCTCCACCTCCAGGTTCAGGCCATTCTCCTGCCTCAGCCTCCTAAGTAGCTGGGACTACAGGTGCCTGCCACCACGCCTGGCTAATTTTTTTTTTTTTTTTGTATTAGAGACGGGGTTTCACTGTGTTAGCCATGATGGTCTTGATCTCCTGACCTTGTGATCCGCCCGCCTTGGCCTCCCAAAGTGCTGGAATTACAGGCGTGAGCCACCGCGTCCGGCCCACCTTTCAGTTTTTCTTGGACCTGGGTTTCAGTACTGTATGGGGATAAACCTCGACACCCACCATGGCTATGTCTGCTAGAGTATCTTGTGAATATCAGCTACTGGGTCATTTTCCCTCATAGGACAACCTGAGGTATTGAGTGTAGCTTCTCAACTGTGCAGGTGGATGCCCTGAGGGTAAGAGGCATTTCCTGCTGCCTTTTTTTTTTTTTTTAAGTTAACCCCTTGAGACATTAATATTGTCTTCACCCAACTTTCGTTTCTTGGGGACACATTGCTGGTCAGCCAATCAGATACTAGTATTGAGGAGAAAAATAATTTCTGCATTCTGAATTCCTTTAGGGGACAGAAAAATAGTGCAAGAAAAATAGTAAAAAATCTCCAGGAAAAAAAAAAAAAACTACCAAACCCCAAAAATCTGACTCCATTGAGATGGTGTAAGAACTTGCAGAGTAAAATGTGCCCAAGGCACTCACTGGGGCATAGTTCAGAGTCTCCTGAGAGGGGTTATTGAGTACTTAAGTGAGCAGGATGGGGTGGGACACTCAAGTAATTGAATGGCCTGACTTGACACTTGAGTAAGACATATCTGTATCTTGAAAAGATTTGTTCACTTATTTTGACCTGAGGTTTATTATTATTATTATTTTAAAGACAGACTTTCCCTCTCTCACCCAGGCTGGGGTGAAGTGGTGCCATCTTAGCTCACTGCAACCTCCAAATCCCAATTTCAAGTGATTCTCTTGCTTCAGCCTCCCAAGTAGCTAGGACTACAAGTGTGCACCACCACTCCCAGCTATTTTTTGCATTTTTAGTAGAGACGGAGTTTCACCATGTTAGCCAGGATAGTCTCAAGCTTCTGACCTCAAGTGACACATGCCTGGGCCTTCCAAAGTGCTGAGATTACAGGCCTGAGCCACTGTGCTCAGCTGACCTGTTTTTTAACTATATATTGCATTTTATTAGTAGAGCTTGAAAGGTAAGAAAATAAAAGGGCATAAAAGAGGTGAGTTTCAAAAACATTATCACACACCGGGGCCTATCATGGGGAGGGGGGAGGGGGGAGGGGGGAGGGATTGCATTGGGAGTTATACCTGATGTAAATGACGAGTTGATGGGTGCAGCACACCAACATGGCACAAGTATACATATGTAGCAAACCTGCACGTTGTGCACATGTACCCTACAACTTGAAGTTTAATAATAATAAATAAACTTAAAAAAAAAAAAAATCTAAGATTTAAAACACCTGAAAAAAAAAAATATGTAATATATTTTATTTGTTGAAAAATTTCACTTCCTTTTTTTTCCTCAGAGTGGGTTTGGAAATATTCTCAGGTGTGTTTTTTTATGGCTGAGTGATTTCAAACAGAATTCCATCTAGCTTTTAGAATGGTAGCTACCAAGAAAAAAAATAAAGAAAAATCCTTCTTCAATTTCAGCTGTAGACAGTGAATACATTTCCACAAAAAAATATGGTAGATAATTGGTGAGTTACATAGATTCCTGAAAACTTCAGTTCCTTTTTGCAGCAGTGTAAATTTTTGACAGTGAATATCTTTGTTCTATATCCTGTTTTATTGTGTGTTTGTGTTTAAGATAGAGTCTCACAGCAACACCCAGGCTGGAGTACAATGGTGCAGTCTTAGCTCACTGCAACCTCCGCTTCCCAAGTTCAAGAGATTCTCCTGCCTCAGCCTCCTGAGTAACTGAGACTACAGGCACATGCCATCACACTCAGCTAATTTTTGTATTTTTAGTATGGATGAGGTTTCACCATGTTGGCCAGGCTGGGCTCAAACTCCTGACCTCAAGTGATCCGCCTACCTCAGCCTCCCTAAGTGCTGAGATTACAGGTGTGAGCCACCTGGCCTGGCCCGGCCCTATATCGTGTTACTTTGATTTTTGAGATTAAGGCTAAATTTTATGTGATGAAATTTGGTGCCTCCCAGAAGTGTTCCCGTGTGACTAATTTTTTTGTTTGTTTATTTGAGACACAGTTTTGCTCTTGTTGCCCAGGGTGGAGTGCAATGGTGCAATCTTAGCTCACTGCAACCTACACCTCCTAGGTTCAAGCGATTCTCCTGCCTCAGTCTTCTGAGTAGTTGAAATTACAGGAGCCTGGCTAATTTTTGTATTTTTAGTAGAGATGGGGTTTGACCACGTTGGCCAGACTGGTCTCAAACTCCTGACCTCAGGTAATCCACCCACCTCGGCCTCCCAAAGTCCTGAAATTATAGGCGTGAGCCATTGTGCCTTGATTACTACGTGATTTTTAATATAAATAATAAAATTATACATTTATTGTCTGAAAGAAATAATTTTGCTTTTCTTACTAAGGCAAAATATAAGTACCTTAAAATGTTCTTCCCTTACATGAACACTGTGAGTAATTTTGCTGAATTTTTCTAAGTTTTAATTTCAAAAACCAAGAAATTCTGACTGTAGTAACTCTGAAATGGAAATTAAAGCTTAAGGTGCAGGAGTGTGTCCCTCTTAGTTCTGGTTGCCATGAGAGTACACACAAACAAGGAAAGCAGGGAGAGTTTACTACCTCTAATGCAGCTTGTCCTTCTTACTGTGTCCTACCTCGGTTGGATGGAGTTGGATGGCACAATCTAAGCTAAACCTGGTTGGCTAACTTGAAAAGTACAGGAATGCGGTTATACTGGTGGGAAGGCAGGAAGATCAGTTTCATGGGAAGTAGCTGTTGCCATAGGAGAGGTAATTCACAGAGTGGGTAGCAGATGTGGAATGTGGGCTCCATAGATAAGAACTGGCTAGAAGGTTGTTTACCAGGGCAGGGGAAACAGGGAGAGTAAGGAAGTCTGGCCTTGAAAGGAAGGGAAAAAAGGGCAAAGAAACTTAAACAAACTAAACTTTTGAAGAAGAATTTCTTACTGTATTCAACATCTATGCATTACACGATTAAGAAAATGCTAGTTTAAACAGGATGGTATTTATTACCCAGAAAGTTCTGAAAAAACTATCAGGAGATACCTGCTTATTAGGGTACTAAAGAAAGACTACTTAAAATCATTATTAAAAATTGTAGAACATGGAAGATAGCCGTATCTTGAACTTTCCACAAAAATGGTATTTTCTTACGGTTAAATTCAGACTGTAACTGACTTTAGTGGGGGCAATATTTCAGTAGTGATGCTGTGTCCTTCTGGGTGCATCTGCACACTATAAAAACTTGTCCTGGTGCAGTTGATGTTAATAACTCAATAAGCTCTCAGATTTTTTCTCTATAGATTTTTCTCTTCATCAGTAGGTATCTTTATGCAGCTGACGTGCATAAACCATCACATTTAATTGGCAGCTACCCTTTTAAGTTTTCTTTTGCATTTATCTTTGGTAAAGGAAAGCTCTCATCGTTGTTTATAGGCTAGAAAAACAAAACAAAACAAAAAAACAAAAACACAGGCTCTTCCACTTACTGGATGTTTGACAAAATAGTCTTTTGGGGCCAAAACATTGGCATTACTGGTGAGCTTCGTAGAGATTCAGTAACTCAGACTTTATTTCAGATCTCCTGAAAAGATAATCTGCATTAAGATGTCCAGTTTATTGTACACATTAAAATTTGAGTGGTACCTTCTAACTCAACATATCTGTTTTGTCTGAAAAATAAAAACAACTGTCTTTTTCATCTGAAAAATATACACAACTCATTCTGTATTATGTAAATATAGCACTCAAAAATGTACATTTTTGTGTTTATGCCCTCAATTTTACACTTTATCATTCAGACAAGTATCATATATACACTGATATTATGGATATTATGCCACTCTCTTCTCTCAGAATTAGAGAATACATTAGAAAACATTTGTGTGTTGACAATTATTTTATGGAATAATTTCAGTCACTCTTATAAGTCAGAACAAGTTCTATTCACTTTCTGATTTTACCTTGAGTCAAATAAAAAATTCTGCCCATAGCCACTTTGTAAATAGGTGTGTTTGTGTGTGTCTTCCAGGGACTGTTGACATTTAGGGATGTGGCCATAGAATTCTCTCTGGAGGAGTGGCAATGCCTGGACACTGCGCAGAAAAATTTATATAGGAATGTGATGTTAGAAAACTACAGAAACTTGGCTTTCGTAGTTAAGGATAACTGTATGTCTGTATGTATTGAGATGGAGTCTTGCTCTATCGCCAGGCTGGAGTGCCGTGGCATGATCTCGGATCACTACAACCTCTCCTCCCAGGTTCCGGCAATTCTCCTGCCTCAGCCTCCTGAGTAGCTGGGACTACAGGAAAACACCACCATGCCCAGCTAATTTTTGTACTTTTAGTAGAGACGGGGTTTCAACATGTTGGCCAGGATGGTCTGGACCTTGTGATCTGCCTGACTCAGCTACCCAAAGTATTGGGATTACAGGTATAAGCCTCCACACCTGGCCATGCAAGATCCGCCTCCCAGGTTCAACCAATTCTCCTGCCTCAGCCTCCTGAGTAGCTGGGATTACAGGCATGTGCCACCACACCTGGCTAATTTTGTATTACTTTTTTTTTTAGTAGACACAGGGTTTCCTTTTATTACCTCAAAATTTGGGAAGTCCTCACCCTTTTTTTTATCTTCGACTAACCTCTGTATTATTTTTTTTCCATATTCTTTTTCTAAGATTTCTTTAATGAATATATTGATCTAATTGTATCTAGTAAGTTTTACATTCCATGTTTTAATTTTGTTTTGCAATTTTACTTTTTTTGTTATATATTTGAGGGTATGCCATCACACATCTGTTAATTTTGATTTTTTAGTGTATATTATAATTGTGCGTGCCAATATTTAACTTTGTACAATTTACAACATTGTGGAGCAAAATCATATATGAATTAGCCATGTCTTTTTCCAATAGAATTATCTCTGTTTGCCTGTATAAATGTTATCCTTGAGTTTTTTTGTACCTTGTATATTTGTTGTTTAGGATTGTTTTGAATGGTTTTCTAATCCTGTGTAGATGAGAAGTCAAAATTCTTGTAATTTCAACATCCTATTTGTGAATCTTTATGAATTTTGTGTGGGAGAAACACTTGGATTTGAATATAATTTAAAACTATCATAACTCTGTATCTCTTTTAGGTATTATTATTTTTACTTGTCAAAAAACATAACAAAATTCACCAGAAAATATTTTTAAATATTCAGTTTAGTCATGTTAATTATCTTGACAATGTCATGTAACATATTGCTAAAATGTTTTTATCTTGCAAAGCTAAATCTTAATACATATTAAACCACTACCAAGTTTTCCTTTTTTTTTTTTTTTTTTTTTTTTTTTGGAGATGGAGTCTTGCTCTGTCACCCTAACTGCAGTGCAGTGGTGTGATCTCAGCTCACTGCAACCTCCACTTCCCAGGTTCAAGCAATTTTAGTGCCTCAGGGTCCTGAGTAGCTGGGACTACAGGTGCCCACCACCATACTTTTCTAAATTTTGCATTTTTAGTAGACATGGGGTTTTGCCATGTTGGCCAGGCTGGTTTCAAACTCCTGACTTTAGGTGATTCACTCGCCTCAGCCTCCCAAAGTGCTGGGATTACAGGTGTGATCTACCATGCCTGGACCCAGTTTCTTCTGTTTTATGGCACTTTGCAAATACCACTCTCTTCTTTGTTTCTAAGAGTGTAACTTCTTCATATATCTCATACAATCTCTGTCTTCTTGTGGCTGGCTCATTTCATTTAGCATAATGCCATCAAGATTTATATTTACGGTTGGTAGAATATTTCCTGCTTTTTGAATACTGAGTGATAGTCCAGAATTCTTTTTTTGGATGGAATTTCACCTTTGTTGTCCAGGTTGGAGGGCAATGGTGCAATCTTGGCTCACCGCAACCTCTGCCTCCCAGGTTCAAGCGATTCTCCTGCGTCAGTCCCCCAAATACCTGGGATTACTGGCATGTGGCTCCAGGCCCAGCTAATTTTGTATTTTTAGTAGAGACGGTATTTTGCCATGTTGGTCAAGCTGGTCTTGAACTCCCAACCCCAGGTCATCTGCTAGCCTTAGCCTTTCAAAGTGCTGGGATTACAGGCTTGAGTCACTGCGTCCAGCCTCAGAATTTTTATATTTCAAATTATGTCTACTAAATGACTTGGTGAAAGAAATTTGCATTGCTTTCACCTGTTGTCTTAGAGTAACAATGCTGCAATTATTATGGGTATGTAAATGACTCCTTATATGACCATATATATGAAAGTTTATGTATGTGCTGCATTCTATTTTATTAGTCCATTTTTTTACCTTTATACTCATACCAAATTGTTTTAATTTTGTAGCTTTGTAATGTGTTTTGAATTAAGAACTTTAATGCCTCCAGCATTTTCTTTTTTCTTTTCTTTCTTTCTTTTTTTTTTTTTTTTAAAGATTATTGTGTACTTCATTGTCTCTTGGGATTCTATATACTTTTGGGGTTGCTGTTTCTTCAAGAATGCAATGAGTAATTTGGAAAACATGGCATTAAATATGTAGATTGCACTGAGAAGGATGGACCTCTTCACAATTTAACTATTTCAACCTTTGTATAAGAGCACACTCAAGAGCGTTAATTTCTATATATTTGTAAATTTTTCAGTTTTTTTCTCATATGGTTGTGTGCTCTCATTCCATTTTGGTCATAGAAAGTAGTTCATAGAAGTTTACTTTTAACAATTTTGGTATGACTTCCTTTTTGGCTAAAGATGTGGTTTATCAAGGGAAATGTTGTATGAGCTATTGAGAAGGGTGTGTATTCTGATGTTGTTGAGTGTTCTCCATAACTCTGTTTGGAATAATTGTTTTATACTGCCTTTACGTAGTCTGTTCCCTTATTTACATTATTTTCTTGTTTTATTTTTATTGCAGAAAGTGTAGTATTTGTTTCTATAATTATATTGCTTTCTGTGTGTTTCTTCCACTCTGTCAATATTTGCTTCATATATTTGGAACCCTAATGTGAGACACACACACACAAATTTGTCATAGGTTCCCAGTGAATGAATCTTATTTTTTGATGTCCCTCTTTGTTTCTTTGGAGTTTCAATTTCAAGTATATTTTATAAAATATTATACTTTTTGACTGAAGATGTAGCTTGTGTATGATTATTTTGACTGTATCTGCCCTCATTTGATTAATGTTGCATGGAATGTCTACTTTCATACTGCCACTTCCAGTCTTTTTTAATCATTAGATTTCTTTTTTTTTTTTTTCTTTTTTCTTGAGATGGAGTTTTGCTCTTTCACCCAGGTAGAAGTGCAGTGGCACAATCTCGGCTTACTGCAACCTCTGCCTTCCAGTTTCTAGTGATTCTCCTGCCCTAGCCTTTTGAGTAGCTAAGATAACAGGTACCTGCCACCACGCCCAACTAATTTTTGTATTTTTAATAGAGATGGAATTTCAGCAGGTTGGCCAGGCTGGTCTCAAACCCCTGACCTCATGATCCATCTTCCTCGGCCTCCCAAAGTGCTAGGATTACAGACAAGAGCCCCCATGCCTGGCCCTAATCATTAGATTTCAACTGACTCCTGTAGAAAGGCAAGATGTATCTTGGTTTTTAAAATGCTTAATAAAACTATTTGTTGAAAGTATGTCTGAATTTAAAAGTTAACTTTATATATATATGTATATATATATAATTTTCTGAAAGAGAAAGACTATTATTTTGTTAAGTATTTCATTTGATTCTTGCATCTGTGTCTCTTATTCTCTTTCCATTTTTGTCTTTTTGATGTTTGTATTTATATGATTTCATTTATTTTCTTTTTCTTATCTTTTGTTTTCTTTTCTTTTTTTCTATCCTTCTTTTTTCTTTTTTTTTTTTTGAGATGGAGTTTTGCTCTTGTTGTCCAGGCCGGTGCAATGGTGTGATGTCAGCTCACTGCAACCTCTGCCTCCCACCACACCCAGCCTCTTTTCTGTATTTATACAAATATTTTCATGGTACTTTGGGGATTACATATAACCTTAAAATATACAACAACATGTTTTAATCTGTTAAAAAAATAAACTTAAGTTGCATACAAATTTTTTTTTTTTTTTTTGGACAGAGTCTCGCTTTCAGGCCCAGGCTGTAGTGAAGTGGCAGGATCTCGGCTCACTGCAACCTTTGCCTCCTGGGTTCAAGTGATTCTCCTGCCTCAGCCTCCTGAGTAGCTGGGACTACAGGCGTGTGCCACTATGCCTGGCTGATTTTTGCATTTTTAGTAGAGACGGGGTTTCACCATGTTGGCCAGGGTGCTCTCAAACTCTTTTTTTTTTTTTTTTTTTTTTTGAGACGGAGTCTCTCTCTGTCGCCCAGGCTGGAGTGCAGTGGCATGATCTCGGCTCACTGCAAGCTCCGCCACTGGGTTTAAGCCATTCTCCTGCCTCAGCCTCCCGAGTAGCTGGGACTACAGGCGCCTGCCACCTCGCCCGGCTAGTTTTTTGTATTTTTTTAGTAGAGACGGGGTTTCACCATGTTAGCCAGGATGGTCTCGAGCTCCTGACCTCGTGATCCGCCTGTCTCGGCCTTCCAAAGTGCTGGGATTACAGGCTTGAGCCACCGCGCTCAGCCATTCTTCAAACTCTTGACCTCGTGATCCACCTGCCTTGGCCCCCGCAAAGTGCTAGGATTATAGGCATGAACCACAGCGCCCAGCCTCTTTTCTATATTTATACAGAAACTTTTGTAGTACTTTGGGGATTACATATCACTTCTGAAAAATACAACAGTATATTTATTTTGGCAAAATAATAAGTTGCATGTAAAAATTCGTTTTTGTTACATCTTCCCTCAAAGTTGTCATTGATATTGCTAATTATATCTTATTATGTTGTATATTCATTAACAGATGTTTATAATAATTTCTATGCTTTTTTCTTACTAATTTCAGAGAATAATTAAAAATGTTTTCTGCACCACTAGGATACTGTTAAGAAATTCTACTATTGTGTATTTGCATATTTTTTTCTAGAAAATAATGTATTTTTATATGATTATATGGGTTTTTTAAATTAATGTTATTTTCAGTGGAAGAAACTATTTTCAGCACCCTTTATATGTAGGGTATATGCAGTTCCAATACACTTTTTTAGAATTTGCTTACCGTAGAAGGCTTTTTTTTTTTTTTATTTGGCAGGACAGATTCGCTGATCGTATTATTCTCAATAGCTGTTTTTTTCACAACTATTTTTATGACTACATCACACAGTTAGTTCCCTTATGGCCTGCAAAATTTTTGTTAACAGTTCACTGATTATCTCATAAGACTATGTAAATGACATACCTCTTTTTTCTTTTCTTTTTTTAAATATTTTTTTGGAGACAGAGCCTCACTCTATCCCCCAGCCATGCTGGAGTGTAGTGGTGTGACCTCAGCTAACTGAAACCCCCACCTCCTAGGTTCAAGCGGTTCTTCAGCCTCAGCCTCCTGAGTAGCTGGGATTATAGACACGCACTTCCACACCCGGCTAAATTTTGTAGTTTTAGTAGAGATGGGGTTTCTCCATGTTGGCCAGGCTTGTCCTGAACCCCTGACCTCAGGTGATCTGCCATCCTCGGTCTCCCAAAGTGCCTGGATTACAGGTGTGAGCCACTGCACCTGGTTTGGCACATCCCTTTTATCTTGCAGCTTCAAAGATAATCTTTGTGACTTTTGAAATTGTGCTTATATATGTGTTTGTTATAAATATCTTTCTTTGATCCTAGTTTGTTGAGCTTATTTTTACATCATTTTTCTTGCTTTTGGGATCTGTCAGTTTTCATCTGTATTTTTTACCTCCACTTTTTTGTTTTCTTTGAAATGTTAAATATTTTTGTTCTCATCCTCATTTTTCTGATTTTCCATAGTTGTCTCTGTTCTTGTTTTAATCAGTGAGTGTTATTCAATTTATTGCCAATTCTTAATGTATATGTCTAATATTTTTATGTTTTCTTTCAGAATATTTTATGATATTTCTGTTGGGATGATATTGCCCTATTTTGTACATACAATAATCTTTCAGTTTTTTACCTTAAAAAAAGCTACCTGTCAAAATCTTTATAATGTAATTTTGTCCTGACATGGTCTGAAAACAATTGTCTTGGATCATGATTATGGGAGTTTCTCAAACATGTTCTTATAATATATGTTGTCTGACAGTTTCTGTGTATTTTTTAGTTAAGAAAGCTTACTCTTGTTACTTTGTAGGAGTTAGTAATCAAATGCTACACCTGTTCCTTTTCTGTGGTACTGCAGTCTCTGCTGCTGTAACATTCTTCTTTAGTCTCAGCAGACTCAAACTCTCATTTCAAAACATACCACCATTTCTTTCAGAACTTTGTCATGAGTGACAGAAACCAGTTTCAGGAAAAGCCCCTACAAGCCAGAAATGATAAAGAATGTGTCAATATTTTACCTTTCTTTTAAAACAAAAACCAAGAGTTGGCAATTTACTTCTAAAGGCACTATGTTATAGTGGGAAGCAGGAAAAGCTGTGTTGGGTAAATTTAAGAGACTTTCTTTTTTTTCTATGTGGTTTTTTGCATTGTGCTTTTCTGGGACACTGAACACACTTAATTCATTTATAAATTTACCACAGATGTACTTTGATCTCTATGTTTTTGTTACATTCATATGTCTGTGAAAGAATTAGGGCTTGTGGTATTTTGCAAAGCCATCTTGTTTATGTAGTTTGTATAAATTTAAAGGTAAGATTTTAAAACTATATTCATGGGAGTAAGTGGAGTAATTTATTTATTTTTCAGGTATATGTCCTCAGTTTGCTCAAAACCTTTGGCCAGAGCAGGGCATGGAAGATTTTTTTCAAAAAGTAATACTGAGAAGATATGAAAAATATGAACATGAGAATTTACAGTTAAGAAAAGGCTGTAAAAGTGTGGATGAGTGTAAGGTGCACGAAGAAGGTTATAATGAACTTAACCAGTGTTTCATAACTACCCAGAGAAAAGTATTTCAATGTGGTAAATGTTCGAAAGTCTTATATAAATTTTTAAATTCAAACAGACACACTGGAAAGAAAACTTTCAAATGTAAAAAATGTGTCAAATCATTTTGCAGGCTTTCACACATAACCCAGCATAAAAGCATTTATACTACAGAGAAGTTTTACCGATGTAAAGAATGTGGAAAAACATTTAATTGGTCCTCAACCCTCACTAATCAAAAGAAAATTCATACTGAAGAGAAACCCTACAAATGTGAAGAATATGGCAAAGCTTTTAATCAAACCTCAAATCTTACTACACATAAGATAACTCTCACTGAAGAGAAGACTTACAAGTGTGAAGAAGTGGCAAAGCATTTAGCCGATCTTTAGCCCTAACCAGACATAAAAGGATGCACACTGGAGAGAGACCCTACAAATGTGAAGAATGTGGCAAAGCATTTAGCCAATCCTGTGTTCTAACAAAACATAAGAGGATACACACTGGAGAGGAACTTTACAAATGTGAAGAATGTGGCAAAGCATTTGTATTGTCCTCAGCCCTAACTATACATAAGAGGCTGCACACTGGAGAGAAACCCTACAAATGTAAAGAATGTGGCAAAGCGTTTAGCCAATCCTCAACCCTAACCAAACATAAGACGATGCACACAGGAGAGAAACCCTACAAATGTGAAGAATGTGGCAAAGCATTTAGCCAATCCTCAGTTCTAACCAAACATAAGAGGATTCACACTGGAGAGAAACCCTACAAATGTGAAGAACGTGGCAAAACATTTTTATGGCCCTCAACCCTAACTAGACATAAGCGGATTCACACTGGAGAGAAACCCTACAAATGTGAAGAATGTGGCAAAGCATTCATATGGCCCTCAGGCCTTTCTGGACATAAGAGGATTCACACTAGGGGAGAAACCCTACAAATGAGAATAATGTGGCCAAGCATTTAGCCATTCCTCAACCGTTATTACACATAAGGTAATTCATACTGGAGAGAAACCTTACAAGTGTGAAGAATGTGGCAAAGCTTTTAATCATTACTCAAATCTTATTACACATAGGATAATTCATACTGGAAAGAAGCCCTACAAATGTGAAGAATGTGGCAAAGCCTTTAAATGGTCCTCAAATCTTAGTAAACATAAGGTAATTCATACTGAAGAGAAACCCTACAAATGTGAAAAATTTGGCAAAACCTTTTACCAGTCTTCAAACCTTACCATAAGAGAATTCATACTGGAGAGAAACACTAATAATGTGAATGTCTTAAAATCTTATTACTAATAAAAGTCTTCTTACTGTCAAAAGATCTATCAGAAAATATGTCTTTAAAGCGCAGAAGAGTATTTGTTTTGAAAAAGCATTAACAAATATGAAGAGGTTTGTGATCCCTTTACTTGTATCACAGATCTTATTGTACACATTTTGTACTAGAGGAAAATCCTGAGGCAGCTGTTAAAATTTTGTTCAACATCAGTGAGTTTATATTGAGGAAAACCCTGCAGATGTAATGAATTTGGGAAAGTATTTTTCCAAACACTACAAATTATAAAACACCAGAGAGTTTATACTAAAATATATTTTTGCAGATACAGTAAATATGAAAGATATTCAGTCCAAAATTAAGTCTATGTAAATATTGGAATAATTCACAGTAGAAATATCTAGGGCACTCAAACTTTAGACATTAAATCAGAATGCTGAGTATAGGAAATAATATAAACTATAGTTTGTGTAAACATCAGTTATATATAACTTTAAAAGTAGAATATTTTTTGGAGTTACAATATTACATTCAAAGTAAACTTTTTGTCAAAATATGGGATTTTTAAAAAGTGAATAATAATGGAATTAAACTCTTAAATTACTTCATGCTGTTTCATCATTCCTGGTGTATTGACATGTGAAAACATGGGACTAATTGTTGCTGAATAAAAGATTTGAGAGATTCATTTATATTAGGTAGGCGTTATTTATGACCTTTTCTATGGAAAGCTAAGGACATTAAAATGTAAGATACATGATGAAAATTTAAGCAGAGAGGCTCTTTGTGGTTAACTTATAATATTGAGTGATGCATGAGGTAGGTGTTCAGAGTAATATTCTGTATAATTATCAAAGAAAAACATTCTTAAATTTAGTTAAAATTAAGTAGTATGTTATTGTACTTTTATGGAATAATATGCAGTCTATTTTTAAATTATAAATTATGTGTGAACTTTTCAATTCAACATTTTTAACATGTTAAATACTATTGTGCAATTTTACAGCATACATCCTGATCTCACATTCTTAGCAAAAATGACACTGGCTTTGGGCATGCAAAGAAAGCATATTACGGACAACCTTAAGACACATCACATGGCCTGGCTTACCTGATGCAATTTTTAATTTTTCTGAAGTAACCTCAAATTACTTCTCTGAAGTAAAGTCAAATTTCAAACATGTATTTGTTTATTAACGTATTTGTTTTCCTCAGGGACTTCACAGAAAATATATACAACTTTCATTCAGTTAATCTTACCACAGTAGATGGTCTAACATATCCAGAAGACAGCCATATGTAAGACATGCCCATGACCCAAATCATAGAAAAGTTAACACACCAGGTTCTTGACGAAGCAACAGTATAACCGTGCAAATACACAAATGTTTCAGAAAAAATAACATCACCCTACGGACAACATGTAAGGTGACAACTATCCAGGGCTCTCCAAAATCAGTCACTACGAACGGCTTATCTAAAAGTTGGCTTATATATACTTGTCACCACAAATTGGTTCTAAACATAGTATTGATTCCAATTTTGGATTTTCAAAACAAGATAATAGTCTGGTAAGGTATATTTGTAACTAACTTGTAATTAGACTTCTAAATGCACGCATATGCTTGGGTCACAGTGAGGCAAAGAACTCTGAGTTATTTGTAGAGTACCTTAAGATTTAAATTTTCAAAAAATATACTTAAGCTTAGTTTTAGAAGTATTCTTCCCAGCATCTCTTCACCAAGGGATTTCATTTTTAAAAAGTGAGAGGTACGGAGGGCTTTTAAAAGTTTTATTCCTTTGTATTCAGTTTATCTTATCCTATACAGAAATGGAATAAAGTGTGGTGTCTGTCCTAATGTTATTTATGGTTCTGGTGATGCAGAAATATCCGTTCTCCCCAAAATGAAGAAACCAGTGCTACGTGGGCCCCAAAGGGATGTTTAGGTTACATCTGTCAGGATTGATACCATAAGAGAGAAACGTTTTTGGAGCACAGTGGGGTTCAGCTGAGATTTTGGTGAGTCATGTGGATGACATCAGAGACAAGCATTACCCAAAATGAGAGTCTCAATAAGACTTTCATGTGACATGTGAAATGGTCTTAGAAGATGGTACCCCAACTCACACAGAAGAGGATGGCTGTGCAATCAAGAGACATATTTTTTCTCAGGAGCAGAAGTCTGAATGTTATTTTTCTCTTTTTTCTTTTCCTTCTTTTTTTTCTTGAGACAAAGTTTCACTCTTGTTGCCCAGGCTAAAGTACAATGGTATGATCTCGGCTCACCGCAATCTTTGCCTCCTGGTTTCAAGGGATTCTCCTGCCTCAGCCTCCCGAGTAGCTGGGATTACAGGCATGCACCACCACTCCTGGCTATTTTTGAATTTTTAGTAGAGACAGGGTTTCTCCATGTTGGTCAGGCTGGTCTTGAACTCCCGACCTCAGGTGATCCTCCCACCTTGGCCTCCAAAGTGCTGGGATTACAGGTGTGAACCCACCTCGGCCTTCCAAAGTTCTGGGATTATAGGCATGAGCTACAGCTCCCGGCCTCATCACACTACTTTTTGGCCCAACACTTTTTACCACTTTTCAGAGTTTTTACAAGCCTGCTCTAGCCCCTACCTACTTCATCATGACTGTCATTCACCTCATTCAGTATCTTTTCTTCTTCCAAATACACTGTTCTTCCCCCACTTCCCTGGACACATCCACCTTTTCAACCTCAGGGCTTTTGTACCCACTGTTCTCAGAAGCATTCTTTCTCCTGTCACCCATCCTTCAGATACTAGCTCAAGTGTCACTTCCACAGGATACCTTCCTTAACCTGCATCCTGGCTTCCTCCATTCCTCTCCCATACACAAAGGCCAAACTTTACTTCTTAGGTTCTTGTCATACTTAACTTTGAGCAGTTAACACTGATAGAAGTGACCCATGTATGACTGGATGAGTCTCTTTCAATGTGATCTATCCTCTATGAGATTAGCAACTGTCTGCCACACCAGTAGGCTTGGTGATAAAGACAGAACCTTCACAAGCAGATATTTAAATATTTATGGAATAAATAAAAATCTGTAAATGTCAAAACATCATGGGAATGGTAAAGGTAGTGAAAAACTATTTTCTAAAATTACTTCTCTGAAGTAAACTCGAATTTAAGCATGTATGTATTAATTTATTTCATTAATTTCCTCAGAGACTTCACAGGAAATATATTCAACTTTCTTTCACTTAATCTCACCAAAATAGATGGTCTAACATATCCAGAAGACAACCATATGTAAGACATGCCCATTCCCCAAAGCATAGAAAACTTAACACATTAGGGTCTTGAGAAAACAGCAGTATAACAGAGCAAATACACAATATTTAAGGAAAAATATACCCAACACACAACATGTGTGGTCACCATTATCCAGCACTCTCCAAAATAAGTAGCTATGAGTGGCTTATCCAAAAGCTGCCTTAAATATGCTTGTAACCACAAATTGGTTCTGAGCATGCCGTTGATTCCAATTTTGAATATTCACAAGGTAGTTATCTGGTAAGATATATTTATAACTGACTTGTAATAAGACTTCTAAATGCACACGTACGCTTGGGTCACAGTGAGGCAAAGAACTCTGAGTTATTTGTAGAGTACCTTAAGATTGAAGTTTTCAAAAAACATACTTAAACTTAGGTTTAGAAGTATTTTTCCCAATTTCTTTTCATCAAGCTATTTCAATTTTTAAAGGTGAAGAGTAGGGAGGGCTTTTAAAAGTTGTATTCCTTTCTATTCAGTTTATCTTGTCCCATACAGGAATGGAATAGAGTGTGGTGTCTGTCCTAATGATATTTATGGTTGTGGTGATGCAGAAATATTCATGCTCCCAAGCAAGAGATGAAAAATCATGTTCTCCATAAAATGGGGAAACCAGTGTTACCTGGGGCCCAAAGGAATGTTCAGGTTACTTCTGTCAGGATTGATAGCAGAAGAGAGAACCATCTTTGAGCACAGTGGGGTTCACCTGAGATTTTGGTGAGTCATGTGGATGACATCAGAGACAAGCATTACCCAAAATGAGAGTCCCAATAAAACTTTCATGTGAGATTTTCTTAGAAAATGGTGGCTCAACTCACACAGAAGAGGAGGGCCATGCAGCCAAGTGAGACAGATATTTTTTCTCAGGAGCAGAAATCTTAATGTAGGAGATGGTCACTCGCTGAGTAGTTGAAGCATGCTCTGATGGAACTCTCTGGGGGTCAGATTGCACAATGTCTCCCTGATTTGTATAAAGCATGGAACACAGAAAACACATCACTGTCTATTTTGTTTCAAAAGTACTTTGTTTGCCATTTAAAAAAAAAAGTGGATTAATATAATAGAAAACGAAAGAGTGCCTAGGGGTAGGCAGCAGGTCTGTCATCACCAGAAGTATTTAAATGCAGGCTAGACAAATACTGTGGAAATAAGTTTCACTCTTTGCGAAAGGGGTAAAATAAATCTTTTTCTTGGCACCGAAAGATCTAGTGAAGATTCAAGCATACAGTAGATAAGCAGCAACTTCTGTTTACTAAATAAATGTTATTTTCATAGATTACAGGTGAAGCAAAATATTGATATGACTCTAAGACATTAAGGGTATCACAAACCACTTATGTTCTTTATGGGATTTCAGTTAAAAAAATGAATTGAAAAATCAGGCCATAAAAGAAGTTTGGATCCTTCTAAGTGGCATCAGAACTGCTCTGATGTGCATAAGCCATCGTGAGAGTCCTAACTTGGTTCCTACCTAAAGTCTCTTCTCATGAATTCTATGTTTAAAAGTCAAACATATAAAGCATCATTAAATTAAACACAAACTTCAACACTCAACATTTAGGTTTACATCTCATCTGAAAATCATTTAAAAGCCCAGGCCATCTATAAGAAATCTTTCATTTGCATTTTAGTATCAACAAATTAAAATGAAAGAAGAAAAAGGATAGAAGAAAGCCATTTAATTATTTTTTAGATAAGAACATAGCATTAGTTTATCAGTTACATAAGTATTATCCTTCCTTCATCCATGCCATACATAAATTTTAGCCAACTAAAACACTTTACAAATAGAGACATGGCTAAAAACATGGAAAACATAAGCATAGCTCATTAAGGGGTAGGAAACATGCCCTGTTCATGTACATTGCTTAATCCAGCATTCCAGTCTCAGTGAGGCACCACCATCCACCCAGCTATAAAATCCAAGATCAGAAAGTTATCTATCCCTTCCCTACACCATCCCATTCAGCAAGCCTCTCCTAACTCTTAATCCTCTATCAATTCATCTGAGCTCCCATCTCTACTGCCACTATGCTTCAGGCCACCACTGCTTTTCAAAGTTTTCATAAACCAGCCTTCTAACTGATCTTCTTCCAAACAGAGGGCCAATCATTATTTCCTTCTACCAGGTATATTTACTACTATGGGTAAAAATAGTTTTAACGTGCAAATCTCATGACACTACTTTTTGGCCCAACACTTTTCACCACTTTCCAGAGTTCTTACAAGCCTGCTCTAGCCCCTGCCTACTTCATCATTCTTGTCATTCACTTCATTCAGTGTCTTTTCTTCTACCAAACACACTGCACTTCTCGCCTTCCCTGGAAACATCCACCTTTTCACCCTCAGGACTTTTGTACCTGCTGTTCTCAGAAGGATTCTTTTTCCTCTTGTCACCCATCCTTCAGATATTAGTTCAAATGTCACTTCCATAGGATGCCTTCCTTGATCTGAATCCTGGCATCCTCCATTCCTCTGCCATACACAAAGGCCAAACTTCATAGGTTCTTGTCATACTTAACTGCGAGCAGTTGACACTAATAGAAGTGACCTGTTCATGGCTGGATGAGTCTCTTTCAGTGTGACCTATCTTCTATGAGATTAGTGACTGTCTTTCTTTGCCATACCGGTAGGCAAAGACAGAACCTTGGTGGTAAAGACAGAACCTTCACAAGTAGATATTCAAACATTTATGGAATAAATAAAAATCTGTAAATGTCAAAAAACACATCATGGAAATGGCAAATTCAGTAGTGAAAAACTGTCTCTTTTCTAAGAGGAAGTTAAATCTGATACAGAATTGTACTTAGGAAAATTAAGTTGTGAAACCTTTATAAGCTTTTGAACACAAAATGGTTCTTAGAAAACTTATTTTTGTAATTTAAATACAAATCAAATTCTGAGAGACACAAGTTAAGCCTACTTTAAGTTATTCTTGGTTTGTATTTAAATTTTAACCAAATTATAGAAAACCTGTTTGAGATGTTAATTAAATAGTTATGAAACAAACCACTAAACCAACAGTTAAAAGCTCTAAAGATAAAATGTCTTAAAATTTTTATTTTCTGTATCATAGAGGAAAATATACAATTCTCCCCAGAAATAAAACTAAGTTAGAATATTATATGGAAATGTATCTGCCAGATATGAGTCTAAATTCTAGTTAGCATGCAAGTGCTTATTAATAGACATTTAAAGTTAGTCATGTATCTTTAATCAATCAGAATTTCATCTTTTATAAAAGATAGTAAGAATTTTTTAACCAGATTTCAGACATTTTCTTTGTTAAAAATTTACTGTTTGAGGCCAGGCACGGTAGCTCAGGCCTCTAATCCCAGCACTTTGGGAGGCCAAGGCGGGTGGATCACCTGAGTTCAGGAGTTTGAGACCAGGCTGGCCAACATGGTGAAACCCCATCTCTACTAAAACTACAAAAAAAAAAAAAAAAAAAAAAATTAACTGGGCATGGTGGCAGGCACTTTAATCCAAGCTGCTCGGGAGGCTGAGGCAGGAGAATCACTTGAACCCACAAGGGGGAAGATTGCAGTGAGCCGAGATCGCGCCATTGCACTCCAGTCTGAGAGACTTCATCTCAAAAAACAAAACGAAACAAAATTATTGTTTGAAAAGAAATCAATTCAAATGGTTCACCCTGTGTTTCAGAAAACCTACCTTATATTTTGAGTATCTCTCCCATTTCTGAAGACATATGTACTTCTTTTAAAAGAAAGTTGAAATTTTGATTTTGTGTATTTAGAGAAGTGTTTTGTTGTTGTTTTAACAATAAAGTATCAGGGTAAAGCACGTTCACCTAAAACAGTACAAGTGATTGTTTTATAAATATGATATATAACCAATTATTACCAAGTATGTATATTGCACATACACACATCAAGCAAGATTTATACCCTGCAGGTTTCTGGTTTTGCATTCAATTTTAAAACCAAGAAGTCATGGAATAAAGGAAAGTTAAGTTATATACAAACCAAGACTCCTATTAATTCAAACCACTAATGAAACAAAACTCTAAATAAGTAGAGAAAATGGGTTCAAACACTGGAGCCCTGAAATTATCCAGGTCTTTTATCTGTGCTTTTTTTCCCTATTAAATTAAAAGTTCAAACCAAAATCCATGAAAAATGTTTATGGCTATTAAAGGGTACGGTGTGACAGGGTTTTGTGCAACCAGGCATTAACAAGCATTTTGTCTTCTCTTTAAGCTGAGCCAACTTTTATTTTAAAATTTCTATAATTCAACATTCTTTCCCACCCAAACACCTAAATCTTTTCCACCTAGCAGCAACCTACTGCATGACAGATGTTTCAAAGTTGTTCATGTCCACTTCCTTTGCTGAATGTGTAGTAATAGTTAGGCCTTAGCTTCCAATTTACATGTGGCTCTTCAAAAATCTCATTTTTATATTAGAAATCAACAAGCAGATCTGCGCACGGTGGCTTATGTATGCAATCCCAGCACCTTGGGAGGCCGAGGCAGGCAGATCCCCTGAGGTCAGGAGATCGAGACCAGCCTGACCAATGTGGTGAAACCCAGTCTTTACTAAAAGTACAACAATTGGCCAGGCGTGGTGGTGGGTGACTGCTATCCCAGCTAGTCGAGAGGCTGGGCAGGAAAATTACTTGATCTTGGGAGGCGGAGGTTTCAGTGAGCCGAGATTGTACCAAAGCCCTCCAGCAGGGGCAACAGAGCAAGACTCCATCTCAACAACAACAACAACAAAAAAGAAATCAGGCCGGGCGCGGTGGCTCAAGCCTGTAATCCCAGCACTTTGGGAGGCCGAGGCGGGTGGATCATGAGGTCAGGAGATCGAGACCATCCTGGCTAACATGGTGAAACCCCATCTCTACTAAAAATACAAAAAACTAGCCGGGCGTGGTGGCGGGCGCCTGTAGTCCCAGCTACTCGGGAGACTGAGGCGGGAGAATGGCCTGAACCCGGGAGGCGGAGCTTGCAGTGAGCCGAGATGGCGCCACTGCACTCCAGCCTGGGCGACACAGTGAGACTCCATCTCAAAATAAAAATAAAAATAAAAATAAAAATAAAAATAAAAATAAATCAACATGCAGTAGTCAGTGAGCACCAATGATGTAACTGTGCTAGGCATAGGAGATGGAAAAAATATATTTGAGGTGGGAGAAACATGTTAACAGAGAAATTACAGCAGACAGACTTGACAGATGGGGGTAAAAGTTGTTAGAAACAGAAGACCTAATTCTCCCTAAAAATGGTAGTATTTGAGATGGGTCTCAACAGAAGAGTAAATGTTTGCTGGGAGAAGGGGATGCAGATACATCAGAAAGAACAACCCACACAAGAGCAGAAGCAGTAAAGAACTATTCAGTGTGGCAGTGATGTGGAAGACAGAGCCAAGAGCCAAGACTAGAAATTTGGTTTGTCCCAGCACTTTGGAAGGCCAAGGTGGGAAGATCATGAGGTCAGGAGTTTGAGACTATCTTGGCCAACATGGTAAAACCCCGCCTCTACTAAAAATACAAAAAATTAGCCGGGCGTGGTGGCGGGCACCTGTAGTCCCAGCTATTTAGAAGGCTGAAGCAGGAGAATGCTGTGAACCTGGGAGGTGGAGCTTGCAGTGAGCTGAGATCGCGCCTGGACACTCCAGCCTCGGGGACAGAGCAAGATTCCATCTCAAAAAAAAAAAAAAAAAATTAGCTGGGTATGGTGGCATGTGCCTGTAATCCCAGCTACTCCAGAGGCTGAGGCAGGAGGTCGCTTAAACCCAGGAGGTGGAGTTTGCAGTAAGCCAAGATCATGCAACTGCAGTTCAGCCTGGGTGACAGAGCAAGACTCCCTCTGAAAACAAAAAAAAGAACGAAAGAAAAGAAATTGGGTTTGGAAACAGAAAATTAGGTCTTTGTAAACCACATTAAGGAGTTTGGATTTTTCTTTTTGTAGACAACAGGGAGCCAAGAGATGTTATTAGGTAGGCAATCAACGAGAGCAGCTTTAGTGTTTGAGGATGATGACTCTGGCAGCAGGGTGGAAAGACAACAGCAGCAGGGAGAAACTGCTGGCAGAAAATTAACTTCAGAGGTGTTTATGCCTCAATGAGGGCCTTAGGTCAGAAGTGATTAAACAGCCCACGTCAGTGATGGAAGCATGGTTTTGGGGAGAGCCTGGTGACTGACTGGCCACGGGGTGAGATAGACATGCATCAGGACAATCAGCAGTAATGTTCCTGGTTTAGTAGGTTGTGTGCATGGCAATCACCTTCCAGAAGAGATGGAGATTACTTTCATTTTTACAAGTACCTGCAGGATGAGGGACTTGCAGTGTGATCTGGATGACAAAAGATTACAGCTTCAGAGAAGTTGTAAGTGAAAATATACTGTTAGAGTTGCCAGTTTATAGGTTAGAGGAAAGGGCAGAAAAACACCAGAATGCACAGGGCATTCTGTAGGAACAGAACTCACTCCCAGGTACAGGACTGGATGGTTACTGCAGAGAACAGGCATTGGGCACCTGGCCACTGACACCAATGGGATGCTTTCACTCTGTCCACTGATTTAAGAATCTTAAAACAACTATTTTCAAGTGTTGCACATGTCTCTAAGGTAAGTGGGAGCCCACACCACTTTGGAAGCAACTGTCTGCTTACTGCAGGCAGCCCTTTCTTTTCTGGAATTCAGTCTCCTCATCTTCCTGCCTTCTCCCTTGCATACCTCCTGCTTGTGTAATAGGTTGGAACATGGGAGGGCAGGACAAAGTTCAGACCAGTGGCACTGGTTGGCTAAAAGATCACTCCTTTCATTATACTAGAGAGTTGTAGTCTGAGGCCCGGGTCCCAGAATATAAAAATTATTACTGTCTCCTTTATTGCATCCCTGTATTATCCCCATCCCTCTCAGCCAGAGCAGCTGACTGACATCCACCCTCTCAAGAGGACATGTATGGACAGAAGACCTGGCTCACAAACACTGCTCTATGAAAAGGGCAGATAGTTACGTAAGAAATTTGCAAAAACTGAGAAATTAAAATAAGGGAGACTAGGAATCCAAAAACATTAACTGTCAAGCAAACAAGAGCTGGTTCAAAGAATTTTTTTTAAAAGATACACTCCACGTAACTGAAAACATGAGGAAGACTGGCAAACAGCTTTCCAGAGCCAATGCATCTCATTTGTTGTGGAAGCTGATGAGTCTAGAACTCTTATTTACTATGGAGTTTTCAAATACATTCAACAGCACTTAATGTTTTCCTCAATCCCAAGCTTCTTGTAAAACTTTGACCCTGCCAACCATGGCACCTTAGAGGCAGATAAAAGCTTACCTATTTTACGGAATTTCAGATTTCTAAAAATAGCACATGCAGTACAGGGAATGCATCCAGTGTGCTTGTGGATGCAATAAAGGCCACTACTATACCTTCAAGCCGGTTTCATTGACTTCAGCTCTCCTGACATTTGGGGCTGTTATGCATTGTAATATGAGGAGCAGCATTTCTGGTGTCTGTACATTAAATGCCAGTAGCACCCTTTCCCAAAGCAAGACAGTAAAAAATTTACCATTCTGGAAAGGAAATCCACAGTGGACACCCACAAAGCTTCCTGATCTCAAAATATGCCACTTTATTCCATATGTAGGTTTTGGGTTTCTGGAACAGTTATATTGTCCTTACAACAACCCCATGAGGTAGAAAAGCTACTGACAAGATGCCTGTCATCATATTCATCAATGGTAATACCACCAAAGGCTAAAGTTTCATTTTAAATTCCCTTATACCTTCAAAATCAACCGAATTTATTTTGAAAAAAAAATGGTCTTCTTTATTAAAAATAACAACACACATACACAGAGGTAAATAAACAGTATACATTTAAGGCTACATTGTTTTGAGATCAAGCTGACTCTATAAAGCAGCTGTTCCATGGGGCTAAGCGGTAGTTAGGAATTGTGGATTCTGAGCTTCATTTATTGCCAGCCCTTGGGTAGATCATAAAGCAGATATAACAGGAGTCAATATATCCACCCAGCCCTAATAATTTTGCTCTGAGTAGAAATGTGAAATCTTTGCTGAATTCTTTTGAAAAAGCAGAGTGAAAATAACTTAGTCCAAGAAGGTACACCAAAATGAATAAGGAATATTTTGAGTAATTAAACCACCAGAAATATAAGACATTTTATATAATCCTACCCCATGGTCTCTGAGAAAAGAGAATAAAGAGAAGAATACAAAGCAAGCTATGGAAAGACAAATACAGCTTTTAAAAGTTCTATCTAATAAACCCCACTAAGAAATTTTTGGCTACCTGGTGTATGCCAGGTACTGTACAATGTAGAACAGTGATTTCCAATCTTTTTGGCACCAGGGTCTGGTTTTGCGGAAGACAATTTTTCCACACATGTGGTGAGATGGTTTTCATTTGGGATGATTCAAGCGCATTACACTTACTGTGCACTTTGTTGCTATTATGACTGCATTGTAATATATAATGAAATAATTAAACAACTCACCATAATGTAGAATCAGTGAGAGCCCTGGGATTATTATCCCACAACTAAATGTTCCCATCTGGGGGTGATGAGGGGCGGTGACAGACCCTAAAGCATTAGATTCTCAGAAATAGTGTGCGATCTACATCCCTCACATGCGCAGGTCACAATAGTGTTTGCGCTCCTGTGATAATCTAATGCTGCTGCTCATCTGTAATGCAAGTGATGGGGAGTGGATGTGAATAACGTTGAAGCCTCACTCACCCACCATTCACCTCCTGCTGTGCAGCCTGGTTTGTAACAAGCCACAGACTAGTATCAGTCAGTGCCTCGGTGTTGAGGACCCCTGATATAGGGTAACTACATTGATTGAGTGAGTGAGTGAGTGAGTGGGTGAGTGCAATGGCACAATCTCAGCTCACTGCAACCTCCGCCTCCTGGGTTCAAGTAATTCTCCTGCCTCAGTCTCCGAAAATAGGTGTGATTACAGGCATGTGACACCACGCCTGGTTTTGTATTTTTAGTAGAGATGGGATTTTGCCATGCTGGTAACGCTGGTCTCAAACTGGTGATCTCAGTTTATTCACCTGCCTCAGCCTCCCAAAGTGCCAGGACTATAGGCCTGAGCCACGGTGTTCTTCTGACTACATTTATTACCAGCCATTTATTACCAGGGTACCCATGTTGTACAGTGCCTGGCATACACCAGGTTGTTAGTTAACACCTATTGATCTAATGCAGGGCTAATAAGGTAAGGTTTATTTTTTTTCCTTCAACATGCTGTGCCTGTTTCAGATGCAAATAAGACCTCAGGAGTCTGCCTGAAGTGACTTAAAATAAAAAATGTTCCCCCAGATGGGAACATTTAGTTGCAAGAAAATCAGTCACTTGGATGGTGTAACAAGTTAGGTATGAATGTATCACTTGTACCAGCTTAGTGAGATGCATGTTTACATCACATAACAAACACGTGTCTGCCATGCTCAGGGCTTACAGTCTGAATTGCTGATGAGAAATAAAGTGGTATCTAGACAACCCCAGAGAATGATGTTCCATATATCCATAAGCATTAGTAGCATTTCTAAAAATTATCAAACATCCAACAAGTCCTTTAAAAACAAGATATCCTAACACGCAAGCAGTTTAGCAGTGTTTTAAAAAATGATAAACAGTGCAACTTCATTCACCTGAAATGGAGCACAAGACTCTTTTGAAGGAACTCCTATCCATTCCTGCAAAAGTTCTGTCGACTCTTGAAGGTACCACAGAACTAAGCGTTTCTTTTGTGTGTGTGTCCAAAGAGGTTTTAGCCAAGACTTTGGCCTCTAGCAGACTCCCTGATTAAAATATGGCTTAGAAACTCTACCTGCCTACCTGAAAAAGCATCAAAACTAGAGAGTACTTTTCACGGGCATGAAAAAATGAAAATAAAATCACATTCTTCTCTTTGCAATTCCCTTTCCCTCACCTTTCACTTCATTAAATATACTTCAGCATCATCGTGCACCGGTGCAGGGACCACTACATATCTAAAAAAGGAAAAAACCCTCAAGTATATGGGGATGGTCTGGCAACTCTGCCTTTGCAGAAATCATTTTTTTCCTCCGGATGGAAGTGTCTCACTGTTTTCAGCATTCTCATCTAACAGGCAAACTTAGTTTCCATTGACTTTGAAAGGGATAAGCTTGAGTCTAAACTCTTAAGCAAGAACGAGGGTTCAATTTTCTAATAATGAAAATCCCAGACAGGTTTTTCAGCCTACCAAATCGTTACAATTTTATTCACCCTTCTCTCTCTCTCCACAACCACTAACATCACCACCCACAAAAGAAGAAGAAAACCCCTCCCATGTTCCCCAAATGTGTGCTGCTGCTAGCTCCGAAGCTCTATAGAGTTTTGTAATGGAGTGTGAACTGCTGGCCCGGATCTAGGCTCGTGTTCTATCTCCTAACCAGTAAGGAGAGAGGGAGGACAAATCCGCTGAGCAGAAAAATAAATAAATAAATAAATAAATAAATAAATAAATAAATAAATAAAAACTTTCCTCCTCATTTATTACCTCTCATGGATGCAGCGCCGATGAGGGTCGCCAGGTGCCCAGGGCGCCTGACAAGCGACCCACTGGCCAGCGCGTTCTTCGCCGGGCCGGGTCCCAGCACCCTGCAGATCTCCGCCCTGCCAGGAAAGGAAGCGGCCCCGCCAGGCAGTGGGATCGGGCACCGCGTCCCGTCCTCACCCTTGGCCAGGGAATGAGTGACATCCTTGATGTACCCTCGGCCCAGAAAACGCGCCACTTCCGAGGGAGGGCGTCGGCGACGGGAAGGACCTCCCGTGCTCCTTAGCAAACATTACGGTCGCAGTTTCCTAAGAGACGCGACTGGGATCGGGGAGGGGCAGGCAGAGGCTGGTGCTGGGGGCAGAGAAAGCGACACTAGGTTGCAGGCTGGTGTGGAAGGGGCATAGGTGCCCCGGAAACAGCCACAGATTTTTCCAGCGGGAGAAGCCCCGCCGCCACCCGTCTTTTTCCTGGACTCACGATGGAACCCGGCACCGAGCCCCCGACTCGTGCGAGGAAGGTGCACTCCACACTGACGGATCCCTGTAAAACACACACCCCGCCAACAGAAGGACCAGGAATGATAGGCGCCCCCATGGCAAGGCCCTGGGCCCCTTCTTTCCTGGGCGCCTTAGGTGGTAGTCGGCCACACCACAACCGCCAGCCAGGAAAGGGCCAGGGCACAGGGCTGCCTGCTGCCCCCTCGACGCCAGTGTCCTCTGCCCAGGAATTTCAAATCCGCAGAGCAGGATGCGGTAGGCACTTCCACCAAACACCCTGGCGAGGGCACCCCGGGAGGCCACCTCCTGGCCAGCACCCCTGATACTTTGCGGCTGCAGGGGAAAGCAGGAGCCCTAGTTTCCAGGCTTCCCTGCCACAGGGGAAGGATGCCAGAGGAGAGAGGGCAGAAGGTGGGGAGCAGTGTCAGGAAGATGTTTCTGGCCTAGGAGGCTTGCACCATCCGAGTCCCCGCGGCTCTATAACAAATAAATTCACCCCAGTGTTCCGGGAGGCCGAGGCAGGAGAAGCACTTGTGTCTAGAAGTTTCAGAGCAGCCTGGGCAACGTGGTGAGACCCCGTCACTACGGAAGACATTTAGTCAGGTGTGGTGGGCCACGCCTGCAATCCCAGCTACCCGGGAGGCTGAGGTGAGAGGCTCTCTTGACACTACAGTGAGTCATAAGCTTGTGCCACTGCACTGCAGCCTGGGTGACAGAGCAAGACCCTTTCTCATAGAATAAATAAATATATGAATAAACTCAGCGTCTGGGTTGGGCCAGATTCCTACCCTCCAAAAGCTAATATAGATGCACATCAGATCTTTCTAGGGCAGTGCTGCAGAGACCGTCACTACATGTGCTGGGTGCTGCTGGACATGGCCAGTAGCTCGGTAAGAAGAGGAGTAGGAGTGAAGGAGTGGAGAAAGAGGAGGAGGAAGAGAGAAGGAAGAGAGGAAAAAGTAAAGAGAAAAAGGAAGCAGGAAACAAGAAGAACAGGAGAGGAGGCGAAAGTGAGAAAATAGTAAGAATAGAGGAAGAGGAGAAGATAAACAGGAGAGCAGGACAAGGGGACCAGGAGAGATGAGGAGATAAACAAAGCTGGGAGGAGGAGAGAAGGAAGAGGAGGAGGAGAGGAGGAGGAAGAGAAAAGAAAGATGAGGAGAGGAGAAGGAGAGGAGGAGAAAAAAGGGAGGAAGGGGAGGAAAAAAGGGAAGAGGAGGAGAAAAAAGGGAGGAGGAGGAGAGAAGGAGGAGAAGCAAGAGAGACAAAGGATGACAGGAGGAGGAGGAGGAAAAGGAGGATCAGAGGAAAATGAGAAGGAGGAGAGGAGACAGAGAGGAGGAGGAGGAGAGGAAGAGTGGGAAAAAAGGAGGAGACAAAAAGGAGGAGAGAAGAAGTAGGAGGAGAGGAGAGGAGAAAAACGAGGAGGAGGAAAGGGGAGAAGGAGCAGAGGAGGAGGAGAAAAAGAAAAGGAAAAGGAAGAGGAAGAAGAGAGGAGGAGGAGAAAGGAGAAGGAGAGAAGGAGGAGGAAGAGAGGAAAAGAAGGATGAGGAGAGGAGAAGAGATAAAGGAGGAGGAGAGGAGGAGAATGAGGAGGAGGAAAATAGGATAAGGAGAGGAAAAGAATATGGAGGAACAGAGAAGGAGGAGGAGGAGCAGGAAAAGATGAGGAGGAGAAGGGGAGAAGGAGAGGAGGACAAGGAGAAGGAGGAGGAGAGGAGAAGGACACAGAGGAGAGGGGAAAAGAAGGAGAAGAGGAGAAAAAGCAGAAGAAGAAGAATAGAGGAGGGGGAGAAAGAGAGGAGAAGGAGGAGGAGAAAGAGTAGGAGAGGAAGAGGAAGAGAGAGGAGAAGGAAGAAGATAAAAAATAGGAGGAGGAGGGGAAGAGGAAAGGAGGAGGAGAAGGAGAGAATGAGGAGGAGAGAAGGAGGAGGAGAAGAAGGGAAATCGGAGAAAGAGGAGGAGGAGATGAGGAGAAAAAAGGGGGGAGAGGGAGGAGAGAAAGAGCAGAAGAAGAAGCAGAGAAGGAGGAGGGAGAGGAAAAGAAGGGGGAGAGGAGGAAAGGAAAAAGGAGGAGCAGGTGGAGAGGGGGAGGAGGAGAGGAGAAGAAGAAGGAGAGGAAGAGTAAATGAGAAGGAAAAGGAGGAGAGGAGAAAGAGAGGAGGAGAAAAAGGAAAAAGGTGAAGAACAAAGTAAGGAGGCGTAGAAGAAGAGAAAAAGGAGGTGGAGGAGGAGAGGAAGGAAGAGAAAAAGAGGAGGAGAGGAGGAGCAGAGGAGGAGAAGGACAGGAAGAGGAGGAAGGCAAAAGAAGGAGGAGGAGCAGAAGAGAAGACAAAAAGGAGGAAGAGAAGAAAAGGAGGAGGTGCAGGAGGAAAAAAGGGACAAGTAGGAGAGAAGGAGGAGGTGGAGGAGAAAAGAAGAAGCAGGAAGAGAAAAAGAAGGCAGAGGAGGAGAGGATAAGGAGTGGAGAATAAAGAGAGAAGAAGGAGGAGGAGAGGAGAAGGAGGAGAAAGAGGAAGAATGTAGAAGAAGAGTAAGAGGAGGAGAGAAAAAGGAGGAGAGGAGGAGGAGGAAAAATAGAGGAGCAGAGGAGAAGAGGAGAAAGAGGAGTGGAGGAGGAAGAGGAGATGAGAAAAGAAGGGGAAGGAGGAGGAGAGGAAGAGAGGAGAGGAAGGAGAAGGAGAAAGATAGGAGAAGGAGGAGGAAGAGAGAAGAAAAATAAGGAGGAAAAAAGAGAAGAGGAGAAGAGTAGAAAGAGGAGGAGGAGGAAGAAAAGGAAAGAAGAAGAGGAGAAGAAGGAGGAGAATAGGAGGAGTAAAAGATGAGTAGGAGGGGGAGGAGATGGGGAGACGGAGAGGTTTAGGGCGAGGAAGATGAGAAAAGAGGAGGAGAACAAGAGAAGGAGGAAAAGGAGGAGAGAAAAAGAAGGAGGAGGAGAGGAGAAGGAGGAGAAGGGGAGGAAGAGGAAAAGGAGGGGAGGGGGAGGAGGAAGTAGAGAGGATAAGAGGGGGAAGAGAGGAGAAATAGGAGGAGCAGGAAGGAGAAGGAGGAGAAAAAGAGAAGGAGAAGAGGAGAAGGGAGGAGGAGGAAAAGGAGAGGAACAGACGAGGAGGACAGGAGAAGGAGGAGGGGGAGGAGGAGTAGAGAAGAAGAATGAGAGGAGAGGAGAAGAAGAAGAACAGGAGGAGGAGATGATAAGAGAAGGAGGAGAGAAGGAGGAGAAGAAGAGGAGAGTAGGAGGAGAGGAAGAGATGAGGATGAGAGGAGGAGGGAGAGGAGAAGGGGAAGGAGGAAAAAGAGAAGAGAGGAGGAGAGGAGAAGGAGAAGGTGAGGAGGTGGAGGAGAGGAAGAGGAGGAGGAGAGAAGCAGTAGAAGGAAAGGAGGAGGAGGAGGAAAAAGAGAGAAGAAGAGAAGAAGAAGGAGGAGGAGAGGAGGAGGAAACAATGGGAGGTGGAGGAGAGTAGGAGATGGAGGAGGAGAAGAGGAGAGGAGGAGGAGAGAAAGATGAGAGGAAGAAAAGGAGAGGAGAAAGAGAGAGGAGAAAAGGAGGAGGAGAGGAGGAAGTGAAGGGGAGAAAGAGGAGATAATGAGGAGGAGAGGAGTGGGAGGAGGAAGAGGAAAGGAGGAGATGGAAAAGAGAAAGAGAAAAGGAGGAGAAGGAGAAAAAAGTTATCATTGTGGCATTCAGGAATTATGACTATTGTCATGGCTTTTGGATTAAAGTTTAAACTCAATAGGAGAGATGGGAACAAAGATCAAAGATCCAGATTATTTCAGAGCTCAATTTCAGACTGAAAAAAAAAGATACATGGTAATACACAAGTGGACGTTGCCAATGCAAAAGAGTTGCATTATTTTGGTTTTGGATCCAGCCATATGTCAACATACACAATGTAGGCAGTGCCTAGGAGAGGGCAGAGAGCCACAACACTTAGGTCCTGGGCCTAGTGATACATCACAATCTCTTTTTGGTCAGAGCCCAAACAGTAGAGGAGAGCCACATCACCTAGGTTCTAGGTTCAGCAATACATCACAATACTTTCTGAGAGGAGGACCAAAGCAGGAGAGCTACATCACCTAGGTGAGAGCCCCAGAGATATGGCACAATGCCTTCTGTGGGTAGGGATCAGGAAGAAGAGGAAAGTGACATAACCTAGGGACTACAGCCAGCTATATGTTACAATCATCCCAAGGGGCAGGGACGATGCATGAGAGGAGAGTCACATCAAGTAAGTGCTGAGTAAAGCAATATGTAACAATCAGAGAAGAGTGTCATCTCCTACATGCTGGCCCATGAGATATGTTACAACATCCCCTATGGGCAAAGCCCAGGTAAGAGAAGAGATTAACATCAAATCATTGATGGGCTAAGAGATACTTTGCAATGCCCCCTGTAGAAAGAGACTAGGAGAAATAAATCAGATTGCCTGTGTGCTTGGCCCAGGGATAAGTCCCTTTTTCATCTGTGGAAATGGCCCAGGTGGGTGAGGAGAGTTACATCACTTAGATGCTGGGAACAGAGATATGTAACAATCTCTTCTATAAGCAAGACCCTGGTAAGAAAAGAAAGATACATCAAATATTTATGGACCCACAGATGCCCCCTTTTTTGACAGTGTCAAGGCAAGAAAGTCACATCACCTTGGTCCCGGGCCCAGCAATAGGTCACATTACCTTCTGAAGACAGGGCCAAAGCAAATGAGTAACATCTTGGAGCTGGGCCCAGGATATATGTAACAGTCTCCCCTGTGGGCAGAACCTAGGAAAAAGAGAAGTGTCACATTAGCTAGGTGCTGAGCCCAGATATATGTCACCATCCCTCCAGGCAAGAGATGAGAGTACATTACCTGGGTGAGGAGTGCAGGGAGATATCACAATCCCCTTTTTAGGCTGTGCCCAGGCAGAAGAGTCACATCGCCTAAGTGTTAGAATGAGCAACGTGTCACAATGCCCCTTGTGTGCAGCGCCAAGGTAGGAGAGAAAACTTATATCACCTGAGTGCAAGTCCCAGCGATATGTAATAATGCCGCCTGCAAGAGGCACCAAGGCTTGAGAATAGAGTCATCTCACCTAGGTGCTGGGTCCAGCAATATATCACCATTCTATTTGTGAACCAAGCCCAGGCAGGAGAGTCAACTCCAGTGTTTGGCAGAGGCGTATGTCAAAATCACACCTTCAAAAACGCCAGGCATGAGATTAGCAATCCCTCACATGTCCTGGTTCTAGGTCTGAGAGTCAATATGTCTTGTATGTTGTGTGAAGCACGTGAGTCACAACCTCAACTGTGAACTGGATCTGTGCAGCAACTTCTCAATGTTTTCTGGGCATTGTGTCCCCTTAGATAAGTCACAGCCTGACACGTGTGCTAAATGATGGTTTGAGGGTCACCCAATCCATGCATAACAAATCCATGTATGAGAGTCAACATTGCAACTCTTGACTGCCTTTAGATATAAGATTCAAAACCTCAAGAGTGGGCCATGCTCATGTGAGAGTACAACAATCTTTACTCTTGACTATGTCTCTTACTACTGTCACAATCTCACCTTTGAGCTGGCTCTGTTAGTGTACTCTCTGTACCACTCAAAGAAGTTACGAGATACATGGTTTGGCTCTATATCCTCACCCAAATCTCATTTACAATTGTAATCTCGACGTGTCAAGGGAGGAAGGTAATTGGATCATGGGACAGTTTCCCCCATGCTGTTTTTGTGAAAGTGAGTGAATTCTCTCAGATCTGATGGTTTTAAGTGTAGGAGGTTCCTCCTTCATTCACTTTCTCCCTCCTGCTACCTTGTGAAGAAGGTCCCTGCTTCCCCTTCTGCTATGATTATATATTTCCTGAGGCCTCCCCAGCCATGTGGAACTGTGAGTCAATTAAACCTCTTTTCTATCTAAATTTCCTGGTCTTTGGCAGTTCTTTACAGCAGTGTGAAAATGAACTAATACTAATACAATGTGATATGCATGAGAGTTGCAATCTGCATTAAGACCTTCATGCTGGCATGGACCCATGATTGTACGTGTCACTCTAAGCTCAGGTATGAGAGTCAACACCTCCCCGGTTGACTGGGTCTAAATAGAAGAGTACTCATCTGCCTATGAGCTGGGTTTAGAAATGGGTCACTATCCCATCTGTGGCCAGATGTTCACATATGACTAACACAATTCCGTCTGTAGACTGTGTCTACGTGTGAGATTCAGCATCTCACCAGTGGGTGGTGTCCATTGTGAGGACGACTATTTTAAGGATTAGCAGGGTGTGCATACCAGAAACACAGCATCTCTTGTGTCCTTGGACCTGTGATGACACTCTCTGTACCACATGAGGACTTTACACAATATGCAAGAGAGTGGTAAACTTCTGTGATCTTTATACAAAGAGGACACCCAGGATCTTACCTTTTCCCTAAGCCTAGCTATAAGAGACAGTATCGCTCTTATTGGCTAGTTCAAGGTATGAGAGTCATCATCACACCAGTGAGCTGGGCCAGGATATATGTCACAGTCACTCCTCTGGATTAGGAGTAAGCAGGAGAGTAACATTACCTGGGTTTGGGGCCAGATATATGTCACAATCTTCTCTGAGGGGTGAGCAATATGTCACAATGATCTGTGTATTCAAGTCTCAGTCAAAAGGGCCTCATCACCTTGTTGCGGGGTCCAGTGATGTATCATAATCTTTTCTGTTAGGAGGGTGCAGGCAGAAAAGAAGAGTCACATTTCCTAGGTAGTGTATGCAGATATATGTCACAAGGCCCCCTGTGGGCAGGGCCCAGGCAGGAGCCTTTTATTTTCTAGGTGTTGGACCCAGCGTTATTTCACAATACACCAAATATGTGGGGCCTGGGAGAAAAGAGAGTCGCATCACATAAGTGCTGGGCCAAGTGATATGTTATAGTAACCCTCTTTCGCAGGGCCCCGGCAGAAAAATAAATGTGTCACATCACCCAGGTGATAAACAAAAAGATATGGCATAACACCCCTGAGGGCAGGGCTCATGCAGAAGAGGTGCATCACACAGTTGTTAAGATCGGCCATATGTCACAATACACAATCTAGGTTGAGCTCAGGCAGGAGAAAAGAGTAACATTACCTATGTGCTGGGCTCAGCGATACATCACAATACCTCCTTGGTCAGAGCCCAAGAAGTAGAAGAGAGTTACCTCACCTAGGTGCTGAGTCCATCAGTATGTCACAATACTCACTGAGGGAAGGGCCCAAGAATGAGGATTACATCATTTTGATGAGGGGCCCAGAGCTATGTACAAATGCTCCCTGTGGGTAGGGCTTAGGAAAAAAGAAGAGAGTCACATAACCTGTCACATAACCTAGACAGATGAGCCCAGCCCTATGTCAAAACTACAACAGTGGTCAGAGTCCAGGCATGAGAGGAGAATCACATCACATAAATGTTGGTTGAAGGGATATGCCACAATCCCCACTGGGACAGAAGCAGAAAAATAAGGAGAATTACACCATCTAGGCAATGGACCCAGAGATACGTTGCCGTGACCCCTGTGGGCAATGGCCAGGCAGTAGAATCACATCACCTGTGTGTAGGGCCTAGGGATAATTCACTCTACCTTCTGTGGGCATAAGACATGTCACAATCTCTTCTAATGGCAAAGCCCAAGTAAGCGAGAAGAGTCACATCAAATAGTTCATGAACTTAGAGATATGTCACAGGGCCCCCTGTGGGCAGGGTCCAGGGAAGAGACTCACATCATCTTGGTGCTGAGCCCAGCAATATGTCACAAAGTTTTCTGGAGTCAGGACCAAGGCAAAAGGGTAACATCACCTTACCATTGGGTCCAGAGACACTTCACAGCTCTCCTGCAGGCAGAACCTAAAAAGAATAGAAGATTCACATCAACTCAATGCTGGGCCAGTGATGGGTCACAATGTTCCCTGTGAGCAGAGATCAGGCAGAAGTGAGTCACATCACCTGGCTAATGGGTGCAGAGATGTCACAATGCCTCCTGAAGGCAGGGCCCAGGCAGGAGAGTTACATCACCTGGGTTCTGGACCCAGCAATATATCACAATGGGCCGTGTGGGCAGGGTACAGGCAGGAGAATCACATAACTTGAGTGTTGGGCCCAGTGATATGTCACAACGCCTTCTGTGCACAGTGACAAAAGAGAAGGGTAGACTCACATTAACTGGATATAAGGCCTAGTGACAGTGATATGTCACAGTGCTGTCTGTGGGAAGTGCCAAGGCAGTGGACTAGAGTCCCATCATGAAGGTTCTGGGTTTAGCAAGATGTCAAAATTCCATCTGCGGGTTGGGCCAAGGCAGAAGGGTCAAATCACTTAGTTCCTGGACAGAGGCATATGTCACCCAATCTCACACGCAGAATGATCCAGGGATAAAGTTAAAATTCTTGCACGTGACCCAATTCTAAGTATGGGAGTCAACATCTCCTCTACGTTGGGTCTAAATACATGAGTCACAATCTCAATGCTGTACTGGGTCTGTGCGTGAGAAGCTCGCTTTCTTCTGTGCACTACGCCTCCTTAGTAGAGTTGCAGCCTCACAGGTGGGCTGAATCTTGGTCTGAGTCACCAGCCCACCTGTGGACTGGATCCACCTATAACAGTCACTCTTTCAAGTTTCCACTGCCTCCAAATGTGACATTCAGAACCTGAAAAGTTGGCCATGTTCACATGGCAGTATGACCGCCTTTACTGTCAAGTGGATGTGCATACAAGTGTCAAACTCTCACCTGTGCTGTGCCTTGTCAGAAAACACTTTGTAGCACCAGAGGGCTTTCTGCATGAGAGTCTCGATATGCTCTGAGATCTCCCTGCTGGTATGGAGCCATGGTTATAATTTTTACCCTAAGCCCTTGTCAGAGGGTCAACTTCTCTCCAATTGGCTGGGTCCAAATAGGACTGTCCTCACCTAACTATGAACTAGGTTTAGAAATGAGTCACCTGGCCAGGCGTGGTGGCTCATGCCTATAATCCCAGCACTTTGGGAGGCCAAGGCGGGCAGATTACGAGGTCAGGAGATAGAGACCATCCTGCCTAACACGGTGAAACCCCGTCTCTACTAAAAATACAAAAAAAAAAAAAAAAAAAAAAAAAATTAGCCGGGCATGGTGGCAGGTGCCTCTAGTCCCAGCTATGCAGGAGGCTGAGGCAGGAGAATGGCATGAACCCGGGAGGCAGAGCTTGCAGTGAGCCAAGATTGTGTCACTGCACTCCAACCTGGGCAACAGAGCGAGACTCTGCCTAAGAAAGAAAGAAAGAAAGAAAGAAAGAAAGAAAGAAAGAAGGAAGGAAGGAAGGAAGGAAGGAAGGAAGGAAGGAAGGAAAGATAGAAAGAAAGAAAGAAAGAAAGAAAGAAAGAAAGAAAGAAAGAAAGAAAGAAAGAAAGAAAGAAAGAAAGAAAGAAAGAAAGAAAGAAAGAAAGAGAGAGAGAAAGGACTCAGCATCCCAACTGTAGCATATGACAGAAACAATTCCAGCTGTGGTCTGTGTCAACTTGTGAGAGTCAGGACCTCACCTGTGGGCTCTGTCCACGTGTAAGGGTGAAAATCCTAATGTATGGTAGGGTGAGAATATGAGAAACACAATCTCATTTGGATGCCGGTCTCTGTGATGGCATTCTGTTCCACACTAGGGATTTGCACAATGTGTGAGAAAGTAATAATTTTCTATAACCTTCATACAAAGAGGAGACATGGGATCTTACCCGTTTCTCTAATCCCAGCTAAAACAGACAGTATCGTTTCTGTTGGCTGATGTGTGGCATGAGAATCATTATTGCAACTGTTAGTTGGACCAAGATATATGTCACAGTCTTACCTGTGGGTAGGGAGCAAACAGGAGAGTCACATCACCTGTGATGTGAATATTGTGAAATATTCACCTGTGTTCTGGGCCAGGAATATATCACAATCTTCCCTGACACAAGGGACCAGGCAGAAGAGTCACATCACCTGGGTACTCAGCCAGGAATATGTTACAATCCCCTCCTGAAAGCAGGGTGCAGGCTGCAGAGTCACATGACCTTGGTAATGGGCCTAGCGATATGTCAAAATGCTTTCTGTGGGCAAGGCCCAATTACGAGAGACTCATCATCTGTTTGCTAAGGCCAGCAATATGTCACAATCTTCCCTGTAAGCAGGGTGCAGGAGAAGAAGACAGCGACATCTCTTAGTTGATGAATACAGAGATATGTCACCAGGTCCACTGTGGACAGGCCCCAGGCAGGACCTTCCATTTTCTAGGTATTGGGCCCAGCGATATGTCACAAAACCCAAAACATGTGAGGACCAGGCAAAAAAAAAAAAGACTCACCTCACCTCCATGCCGGGTCAAGTGATATGTCACAATCTTCTTATTTGGCAGGTCCCAGGCAACAAAAATGTGTCACATCTCCTAGGTGATGAGTAAATTGTATCATCTAATACCCTTGTCTTCAGGGCTCATGGAGAAGAGTCACATCACCTACTTATTGGGTTCAACCATATATTACTATACCCAATGTATGCCGGGCCCAGGCAGGAGAGGAGAGTAACATCCCCTAGGTCCTGTGTCCAGGGATACATCACAGTGCCTCCTTGAGCAGAGTCCAAGAAGTAGAGAAGAGTCACACTACTTAGGTGCCAGGTACAAAAAATTCCTACAATACTTCCTGAGAGAAAGGCCTAGCCAGAAGTGTCACATCACCTTGGTGAGGGCACAGGAAATATGTAGCAATGTCCCTGGTAGCGCTAGAAAAAAAGAGAAGCATCACATAACATAGAGTCAGCGCTCATTTATCTGTCACAATCACACCAGTGGGCAGGGCTCAGGCAAGAGTGAGTAGTATCATGTAGGTGCTGCAGCAAGCAATATGTCACAATTACCACTGTGGGCAGGTCCAGCGAAGAAAACAAGAATCACATCACCTAGGTCATGAGCCCAGAAATATGTCACCGTGGCCCTTGTGGACAATAACCAGGCAGAAGAATGACATTGCTTGTGTGCTGGGTCTAGTGATAATTCATTATCCCTTCTGTGGGCCTGGCACAGGCAAAAGAGAAGAGTCACAACACCTAGCTGCTTGGCCCAGAGATACGTCACTATCTGTTCTATGGGCAAAGTCCACATAAAACAGCAGAGTCACATCAAATAATCGATGTAGCCAGAGATATGTCATAATGCCTTCTGTTGGCAGGGCCCATGCAAGAGAGTCACATCACCTAGGTGTTGGACCCAGCCATATGTCACAATACACAATGTATTCAGGGCTCAGGCAAGAGATAATAGTCACATCATTCAGGTCTTGAATCCATTGAAACATTACAATTTTTTATTGAGCCAAGGCTAGGCAGCAGAGGAGAGTCACACCATCTGCTTTAGGTCCAGCAATACCTGACCCCTGAGAGGAAGGCCCAGGTAAAAGGGTAACATCATGTAGGTGACAGGCCTAGAAATATGTCACAATTCTCTGTGTGGGTAAAGATCAGAATGAAAATGGAAGTTACATAACCTAATAGGTGGGCTGATCTATATGTCACAATCACTCTAGTGGGAAGAGCTCAAACACGAGAGGAGAGTCACACCACATAGGTGCTGCATATTTTGCAATACAGAATGTATGCAGAGCCCGGAAAGGAGAGGACAGTCACATCACTTAGGTGCTGTGCCCAGCAATACATTACAATCTCTTCTAGGGCACAGCCCAAGCAGTACAGGAGTTATATTACCTTGCTGCTGGACCCAAAAATATGGCAAAATATACCCTGAAAAAAGAGCCCAGGCAGAAGACTCACCTCATCTGGGGAGAGTTCCAGAAATATGTCAAAATGCCTCCTGTGGGTAAGGCTCAGGATGAAGAGAAGAGAAAAATAACCTAGGGGCTGGGGCCAGCCATATGTTACAACAACCTCAGTGAGCAGGGTCCAGGTATGAGGGGAGGGTCATATAACATAGACGCTGTGCCAAGTGATACGTCACAAGTCACACTGTGGACAGGTCTCTGGAAATAAAGGAGAGTCACATAATCTAGTTTATGGTTGCAGAGATACATCACAATGTGTGCATCTATTATCCTTATGGACAGGAGCCAGGCAGAAGAATCATATCTCCTGTGGGCTGTGTCCAGGGATAAGTTACTCTCCCTTCTGTGATCAGAGCCCAGGAAGAAAAGAAGAGTCACATTACTTAGGTGGGCCCAGAGATATGTCACAATGTCACCTGCTGGCAAATACCAAGTAAGAGAGGAGAATAACATCAAATAGATAATGGGTCCAGAAATAGGTCACAATTCCCCCTATAGGCAGAATCTAGGCAGGAGACTTACCTCACCTGGGTTTTAACCTAGCCATATGTCACAAGATGCAATTTGGGCAATGCCAAGAGAGAAGAATAAAAAACATATACCCTAGGTGCTAAGGGCAGGAATATGTCACAACTCCATGTGACATTCCTGGACCTAACACCTAGGGTGTATGTCTTTATTGTGACATCCTCACTCAGGTGCCTGAAAGAAGCGTATGTCACAATGAGAGCTGCAGGTAGGTTCAAGGATAAGATGAAAAATCCTACACATGTCCCTATTCTGGGTATGAGAGCAAACACCTCTTGTATGCTGGGTCTGAGTACAAAATTTACAGTATCAGCAATGGACTGAATCTGTGCATGAGAACTTCAGTTCCTTATGTGCAATGTGTCTTATTCATGGAGTCATAGTCTGAGATTCAGCAACCCACCTGTGAATTACATCCATGTATGAGAGTCAATTATCCAACTTTTAACGTCCTCCTAATGTGAGATTCAGAACCTCAGCAGTAAGCCGAGTTCATGTGCAAGAATGAAAATCTTTACTATGAGTTTTGTGTGCATAAGAGTATTGCAATCTCACCTGGGCCAGAGATAGGTTACAATCCCCTCCTGAAAGCAGGACACGGGCAGCAAAGTCACCTCACCTGGATGCCGTTCCCAGCAGTAAATCACAGTGTTCTCTGTTAGCAAGGAACATGAAGGAGAGACACATCACCTGGGCTTCTGGGCCCAGTAATACATCACAATCTCCCCTGAGGCAAGAACATAAAAAGAAGAAGAGGAGTCACATCAGCTCGGTGCTGGGTCAGTCATAGGTCACAATCCCCTCTGTGAGCAGGAACCACGCAGGAGAAGTGAGTCCCAACAGTGTCCCCTGTGGGCAGCGCCAAGGCAGGATAATAGGGTCACATCAAGAAGGTGATGTGTCCAACAAGAAGTCACAATCCTGTATGTGGACTGGGTCCAGACTACAGATCAGATCACTCAGGTGCTGGCCAGAGGCATATATCACATTTACACCTGTAGGAAGGTCATAGAATGATATTTACAATCCAGCACATGTCCTGTTTCTAAGTATGTGAGTTAACACCTCATATACGTTGGGTCTAACAACATGGGTTCATCTCAACAATAAACTGGATCTGTGCACTAGAGGCACAATCTTCCCTGTGTGCTGTTTTATCTGAGTGAGTTACAGCTGTACAGGTGTGCTGAATATTGGTCTTAGAGTCATCAACCTACCTGTGGACCAGATTCAGAGATGAGAATCAATTTTCCAACATTTGACTGCTTTTGGTTGTGAAATCCAGAGCCTTCACAATGGGCTGTGTTCATGTGGGAAGATGACAATTTTTTCTGTCAACTTGGTGAGTGTCAAAATCTCACTTATGTGTCACCCTAGGACTTTATACGTTATGCATGAGATCCTCAATCTGCTCGGAGGCATTTGTGCTGGTATGAATCTTGATCATTCCTGTGCTCTTAAGCCCAAGTATGAGAATCAACATCTCTCCAATTAGCTGAGTCCAGAATGAAGAATCTTCACCTTCCTATGAGCTGAGCTTAAAATGAGTCACCATCCCAACTGTGCTCACATGTTTACATATGAGAGCCACAATCTCAACTGTAGACTGTGTCCACATGTAAGATTCAAGACCTCAATAATGGGCTTTGTTCAAGTGAGAAAATGATGAGAAACAACCTCACCTGTGTCTTGGGCTCTGTGTTGACACTCTCTGTACCACCCAAGGGCTTTCTATGAAATGTGAGACAGGGTAGTTCTCTATGACTTTCATGCAAAAATGAGACCTAGGATTTGACCCATTTTCCTAAACCCAACTAAGAGACACAGTATCTTTCATATTGGCTGGATGAAGTTATGAGAGTCATTGTGACACCTGTAAACTGAACTAAGACATATGTGACAGTCCCACAATCGGGTAAGGAGGGAGTGAGCAGGAGAGTCACACCACCTGGGTGCTGTGCCAGAGATATTTACAACCTTCTCTGAGGGCAGTGACCAGGCAGGAGAGTCACATCATGTTGTTGCTGGGCTAGGGTTATGTCATAATTTTTCCTGATAGTAGGGACCAGCAAGAGAGTCACAGTACCTGTGTTTTTAGCCAGCGATATGTTACAATCCCCTCCTGAAAGCAGGACTAAGGCAGCAGAGTCTCTTCACCTGGTTGCTGGGCCTAACAATATGTCACAATGTCTTCTGTGGCTAGGCCCAATCAGCAAAGGCACATTACCTAGTGCTGGCTCCAGTGATGTGTCGCAATACTTTTTTTTTATTTTTTGGCATGGCCCAGGCAGAAGACAAAATTTGAAATACCTAGTGATGAACAAAAGACACACCATAATAAACTTGTGGGCTGGACCCGTGCAGGAGAGTCACATCACCTAGGTGTTGGACCCAGCCATATTTCACAGTACACAATATATGTGGGGCCCAGGCAGGAGAGGAGAGTTTCATCACCTGCTTACCGGGCTCAGTGATATGTCACCATCTCCCCTGCGCACGGGGTGCAGACAGCAGAGGAGTGTCACATTTCCTAAGTGATAGACGTAGTGATATGTCACAGGTCTCCTGTGGACAGGGCCCAGGCAGGAGCCTTTTATTTTCTAGATGTTTAGTGTAAAATTATGTCACAATATCCTAAATATCCAGGACCCAGACAAAAGAGGAGCGTCATGTTAACTAGAATCTGTGTCCAGTAATATGTCACAATCCCCGCGTTTGGCAAGGCCCAGGCAGAAGAGGAGAGACACATCACATAGGAAACAGACATAAAAAATGTCATAATGCCTCTGTGAGCAGGGCTTATGTGAGAGAGTAGCATCACCTAGGCGTGATAACATGCAATGTGTCACAACACACAATATGTGCAGGGCCCAGGCAGGAGAGGAGAGTCCCATCGCCTACATGCAGAGCACACATCAACACATAAAAATTCCTTATCGGTCAGAGTCCAAGATGTTGAGCAGGGTCACATCACCTAAATGCTTGGTCCAGCAATATGTCACAATACCCTCTGAGCGAAGGGCCCAGGCAGGAGAGTGAGTCACATCACCTAGGTAAGAGACCCACAGAGACGTCACAATATTTTCTATGACCCAGGTCCTGGCAAAAGAAACACATCATCTGGTTTCTGGATCCAGTGATATGTCACAATTTTTTCTGTGGTCAGGGTGTAGGCAGAGGTGAAGAGTCACGTTTCCTAGGTGATATGTCACAATGCCTACTGTGGGAACGGTCCAAGCAAGAAACTCAAATTACCTTGGTAATAGTCCATGCAATTTGTAATAATGCCTTTTGAAGGCAGCGCTAAGGCAAAAAAGTGACATCACCTTGGTGTTGGGTCCAGCCATATGCCACAATGCTTCCTGTAGACATCACCAAGGCAGAACAGAAGACTCACATCACCTAGGGACAAGGTCTACCAGTATGTCACAATGCCCCTGTGGACATTGTCAAGGAAAGAGTAGAGTCACATCACCTAGCTTCTGAGTTCAGTGATACGTCACAATCCCTTCTGTGGGCTGGCCCACACAAGGAGAGTCAAATCACTTGGGTTCTGGGAAGAGGCACATGTCACACCTACAAGAAGGTCCAAGGATGAGATTAAAAATTCCACACATGTCCAAATTCTAGGTAGGAGAGTCAATACCTCCTGTATGTTGCTTGGAAATACATGAGCCACAATCTCTACAATGGACTGAATCAACTCACGAGAGCCTCAGTGTTTTCTGTGTACTGTGTTCCCTTATTAGAATCACAGTCTCACGGGTGTGCTAGATTTTGGTCTGAGAGACAGCAGTCAACCTGCGGACCAGATCCACTCATGAGAGTCAACTTTCCAACTTTTGACTGTCTCCAGGTATGAGATTCAGAACTTCAACAGTGGGCTGTGAAAGGATGATCATCTTTACTGTTTGCTGTGTGTATGCAAGAGTGTCACAATCTTACCTTTATTCAGGGCCATGTTAAGACATGTTCTGTATCACCCAAGGGCTTTATATGGTATGCATGGGAGTCACAATTTCCTCTAAATCCTTTGTGCTGGTATGAACCCATGATAGTGTCTGTAGCTTTAAGCCCAGGTATGACAGTCGACATCTTTCTAATTGGCTGGGTCCAGATAGGAGAGTCCTCACCTGCCAGAGCTGGGTTTAGAAATGAGTCACCATCACAACTCCGAACAGAAATTCACAAATGAATGTCACAACTTTAACTGTGGACTGCATCCATGTGTGAGATTAAGTTCCTCACTGGTGGGCTTTGTCCATCTGTAAGGGTGACAATCCTAATGGTTGTCAGGGTGAGCACACAAGCCACACAATCTCATCTGCATGCTGGGCCTTGTGATGACACTCCACTCTCTCTACCACCCAAGGGCTTTATACAATATGTGAGAGAGTGGTAACCTTTTTAACCTTCGTACAGAAAGGAAACCTAGGATCTTACCCATTTTTCTACACTTAGCTATGACAGACAATATTTGTCCTCTTAGCCAGTTCAAAATATTAGAGTCATTGTCGCACCTGTGCACTGAGCCAATATATATGTCAGAATCCTACCTGTGTGTAGGGAGCAAACAGAAGAGTCACATCACATAAGTGCTGGGCAAGAGATATGTGACAATCTTTTCTAAAAGAAGGAACCAGAAAAAAGAGACACATCACTTGGGTTCTCAGCCAGGGACATGTTACAATTCCCCACTGAAAGCAGGGCACGGCCAACAGCAACACATCACCAGGATTCAGGGCTCAGTGTTATGTCACCCTGTGACCTTTGGGTAATACCCAGGCATGAAAGACACATCACCTCATTTCTGGGTTCCACAATATGTAGCAATCTTTCCTATAAGCAGCATCAATGCGGAGAAGGAGAGTCACATCTCTTAGGTGATAGATGCAAAGATATGCCACAAGGTTTCTGGTGGACATCGCCCAGGTGGGAGTCTCTCATACATTATAAGTTGGGACCAGTATTAGGTCACAATACGCAACATATGCAGGGCCCAGGCAAAAGAGAAGAAAATCTCCTGACCCAGGGTCTGGGAAATAAACTGATAGTAAAGCCATGTAACACTTTCTGTGCAGGTTAACATTTGTGAACCTTGCTTTCCTTCTCATTGTATGCATGAGCTATTCTCATCCACCAATGGGGGCCCGTCTTGATTAATCTATAGTTGCAATTTAGAGAACTGGCTGATTGAATCCACCTGGGCTGATCTAACTGACTGAAATCACCTGAGCTGAGCTTATTGGCCAGTTAAAACTATGTGGGCTCAAATATTGGCTGACTGGAGTCACCTGGGCTAAACTAGTTGGCTGATTTTAATCTCCTGGGATCAACTAATTGACTGCAATAACCTGGTTTGAGTTAACTGACTGATTGAAATCAAAAGTGCTGACCTAATTGGCTGATTGAAATCACCTGGAATGAGGTAATTGACTGATTGGATTTACCTGATCTGAGCTAATTGGCTGATCAGAATTACCTAGACCAAGTTAATTGGCTAATTGGAATAAACTGGGTTGAGCTAATCGGCTGATTGACATAATCAAGGCTGAGTAAATGGGTTGATTTTATTCACCTCCCCTGAGAAGAATAAGCAGGGAAATGACCTCTGACTTACTTTTTTTTTTTTTTTTAACAAGACTTACTCATAAATGGACATTACATATATCTATTCCAGCCACTCCCCAGGAACAGCATTGCACTTACCTGGGATGGGACAGAGTTCCTGGAGGCAGGCGCAGGCTGCCATATTCGCTGTTTGGATGACTCAGCCATTCCAGCCTGTGGGTTTAGGAAAGTCCAAACAAAACTGACAGCCTATGGAAAGAAGCCCCCAGCGCAGCACAGTGGCTCCACCAAAATGTGGCCAGACTGTTTCTTTAAGTGGAACCCTGACACTTTTTTTTTGTCTCAGGGTGGGGCCTCCTATCAGGGCCTCCAGCTAGCCCCTCCCATATTCTCTGGTAGACAGGGTTTTGATTTCTCTCTGGGATGCAGTGCCCAATGGGAGGAGTGGGACACCATATTTGGTGTTTGGACAACTCAGCCATTCTAGCCTGTGAGCTTAGGAGAGACCAAATCATCAAAGGTCAGAAGGAATCTCCCAGCATAGCACAGTGGCTCTACCATAATGTGACCAGACTGCTTCTTTAAGTGGGGCTCTGATATGCTCCTCATCTCTGAGAGAAATTCCCAACCAGGACCTCCAGCTCCTGCCACTGATGTTTTCTGGGCAACAGAGGTTTGAAAACGTTTTGGGGCAGAGTTCCTAGAGAGTGGGGTGGGCCAACATCTTTGCTGTTTTGCAACATAGCTGTTTCAGCCTCCAGGCTTGGGAGTGCCCAACCTGATGAGGGGCAGAAATGGCACCCCAGCACAGCATGGCTGCTCTATGAAAGTGGAGCTGGATGGCTTCTTTAAGTGGGTCCCCAGTTCTGTTCCTCCTGGCTGGGTGAGACCTTCTAACCGGGATCTCCAGTCACCTCCTCCAAATGTGTTTGGGCCAGCAACATGTCTGCACCTCCCCTGGGGATGGAGCTCCCAGGGGAAAGAGTGGGCTGCTATATTTGTTGTTTTACAGCCTTCACTGGTGATACCTCCAGATACTGAAAAATCCAAGAACTAGGAACTGGGGCAGATGCCCAACTAACTGCAGCAGCTCTACAAAAAATGGCCAAATACAGACTGGTCTCGAACACCTGATCTCAGGCAATCTGCTCACCTCGGCCTCCCAAAGTGCTGGGACTATAGATGTGTGCCACCATGCCCAGCCTGGAGAGTGTTATTCTAAGTGAAGTAACTCAGGAATGGAAAACCAAACATCGTATGTTCTCACTCATAAGTGGGAGCTAAGCTATAAGGATGCCAAGGTATAAGAATGACACAATGGAATTTGGGGACTCAGGGGGAAAGGGTGGGATGGGAGTGAGGAATGAAAGACTACACACTGGGTACAGTGTATACTGTTAGGGTGACGGGTGCACCAAAATTTCACAAGTCACCACTCAAGAACTTACTCATGTAATGAAACACCACGTATTCCCCCAATAGCCTATGGAAATAAACAATTTTTTAAAAGTAACTTCATTTTTTAACAGAACATAAAGAAATGGCCAAATAGTTAAAAAGAAAGAAACAAACAAAAACCTCCATTCATAGGTCAGCAACCTCAAAGATTAAAGGTAGATAGGCACACAAAGGTGAGAAAGAATCAGCACAAGAATACTAAAAACTCAAGAAGCCAGAGTGCCCTCCCTTCTCCAAATAACCATATTACTTCTCCAGCAAGGGTTCAGAATGGGGCTGAGGCTGACATGGCTGAAATAACAGAAGTAGACTCCAGAATGTGGATATAAATGAACTTCACTGAGCTAAAGGAGGATGTTCTAACTCAATGCAAGAAAGCTAAAAATTATATAAAACATTGCAGGAGCTGACAAACAACATAGCCAGGATAGAGAAGAACTTAATCAACCTGGTAGAGCTGAAAAACATAATACAATAATTTCATAATGCAATCACAAGTATTAGTAGCAGAATAGACCAAGCAGAGGAAAGAATCTTGGAGCTTGAAGACTATCTTTCTGAAGTAAGAAAGGCAGACAAGAAGAGAGAAAAAAGAATAAAAAAGAATTTTTAAAACTTCTGAGAAAAATGGGATTATGTAAAGAGACCAAATCTATAACTGATTGGTGTACCTGAAAGAGCTGGTGAGACTAGAACTAATTTGGAAAACATATTTCAGAATATGATCCATGAGGATGTCCCCAACCTTCCTATACAGGCCAACATTCAAATTCAGAAAATGCAGAGAACCCCAGTAAGATACTCCATAAAAAGATCATACCCAAGACATACAAAAATCAGATTCTACAAAGTTGAAATGAAAAAAAAAATGTTAAGGGCAGCCAGAGAGAAAGGCCAGGTCATCTACAAAAGGAAGCCCATCAGACTAACAGTAGACCTCTCAGTTAAAACCCTGCAAGCCAAAAGAGACTGTAGGCCAATATTTAATATTCTTTTTTTTTTTTTTTTTTTTTTTTTTTGAGACGGAGTCTGGCTCTGTCACCCAGGCTGGAGTGCAGTGGCCGGATCTCAGCTCACTGCAAGCTCCGCCTCCCGGGTTTATGCCATTCTCCTGCCTCAGCCTCCCGAGTAGCTGGGACTACAGGCGCCCGCCACCTTGCCCGGCTAGCTTTTTGTATTTTTTTAGTAGAGACGGGGTTTCACCGTGTTAGCCAGGATGGTCTCGATCTCCTGACCTCGTGATCCACCCGTCTCGGCCTCCCAAAGTGCTGGGATTACAGGCTTGAGCCACCGCACCCGGCCAATATTTAATATTCTTAAAGAAAAGAAATTTTAACCCAGAATTTTATATCTTGCAAAACTAAGCCTAATCTAGGGTGAAATAACATTCCCTTTAGACAAGCAAATGCTGAGGTAATTTGCTACCACCAGATCTGCCTTTCAAGAGCTCCTGAAGGAAGCACTGATTTGGAAAGAAAAAATTATTCCCAGCCACCACAAAAACACACTGAAGTACACAGACCAGTGACTCTATAAATCAACTACATAAATAAGTCTGCAAAATAACCACCTAGCATCAAGATGACAGGATCAAATTTACATATAACAATACTAACTTTAAATGTAAATGGACTAAATGTCCCAATTAAAAGACACAGAGTGGCAAGTGGATAAAGGACCAAGACCCATTGGTATGCTATCTTCAAGACACCTATCTCACTTGCAATGACACACATAGGCTCAAAATAAAGAAATGGAGGAAATTTTACCAAGCAAATGGAAAACAGAAAAAAGCAGGGGTCGCAATCCTAGTTTCCAACAAAACAGACTTTAAACCAACAAAGATCAAAAAAGACAAATAGAAGCATTACATAATGGCAAAGCATTCAATTAAACAAGAAGAATGAACTATCCTAAATATATATGCACCAAACACAGGAGCAACCAGACTTCTATAACAAGTTCCTAGAGATCTTCAAAGAGACTTATACCCCCACACAATAATAGTGGGAGACTTTAATGCCCCACTGATAATATTAGACAGATTACTGAGACAGAAAAGTAACAAAGATATTCAGGACCTGAACTTAGCTCTGGATCAAATGGATGTGAAAGATATTTACAGAACTCTCCACCCCAAACAGCAGAATACACATTCTTCTCTTCACCACATGGCACTTTGTCTAAAATCAGTCACATAGTGACAAAGAAAACACTCCTCAGCAAATGCAAAAGAACTGAAATCATAATAAACCATGTCTCAGACCACAGCACAATCAAATTAGAACTCAAGACTAAGAAACTTACTAAAAACCATACCCATGGAAATTGAATAGCCTGTTCCTGAATGACTTTTGGGTAAATAATGAAAGTAAGGCAGACATCAAGAAGTTCTTTGAAATTAATAAGAACAAAGACAAAATATACCAGAATCTCTGGGACACAGCTAAGGCAATGTTAAGAAGAAAATTTATAGCACTAAATGCCCATATCAAAAAGCTAGAAAGATCTCAAATTGACAACCTAACATCACAACTAAAGTAATTAGAGAAACTAAAGCAAATAAATCCTAGAGCTAGGAGAAAACAAGAAATAGCCAAAATCAGAGCTGAACTGAAGGAGATAGAGACATGAGAAACCATTCAAAAGATCAGCAAATTCAGGAGCTGTTTGTTTGTTTTGAAAAATCTGATAATATAGATATATCACTAGATAGACTAATAAGGAAGAAAAGATCAAAAATTCAAATAAACACAATCAGAAATAATAAGGAATATATTACCACTGACTCCACAGAAATAAAAATAACCATCAGAGAATATTATAAGCACCTCTATGCACATAAGATAGAAAATCTAGTAGAAATGGATAAATTCCTGGACACATACACCCTCCCAAGACTAAACTAGGAAGAAATTGAATCCCTGTGAAGATAAATAACAGGCTCTGAAATTGAGGAAATAATAAAGAGCCAGCCAACTAAAAACACCGCAGGACCAGAAAGATTAACAGCTGAATGCTACAAGATTTACAAAGAAGAGCTAGTAAAATTCCTACTGAAACTATTTCAAAGAATTGAAACAGAGGGACTCCTTCCTAACTCCTTCTATGAGGCCAGCATCATCGTGGTACCAAAACCTGGCAGAGACATACACACAAAAAGATAACTTCAGGCCAATATTCTTGACGAACATTGATGCAAAAATTCTCAACAAAATACTGGCAAACCAAATCCAGCAGCACATAAAAAAAGCTTATCCACCATAATCAAGTAGGCTTCATCCATGGGATGCAAAGTTGGTTCAACATACACAAATCAATATGTGATTGATCATACAAACAGAATTAAAGACAAAAACCACATGATTATCTCAATAGATGCAGAAAAAGCTTTCAATAAAATTCAACATCCATTCATGTTAAAAACTCTCAATACGCTAGGTATTGAAAAAACGTACCTCAAAATAATAAAAGCCACATATAACAAACCCACAGACATCATCATACTGAAAGGGCAAAAGCTGAAAGCATTCTCCATTAAAACTGGCACAAGACAAGGATGCCCTCTCTCACCACTTCTATTTAAGATAGTATTGGAAGTCTTGGCCAGAGCAATCAGGCAAGAGAAAGAAATAAAAGGCATTCAAATAGAAAGAGAGGAAGTTAAACTATGCCTGATGGCAGACAATATGATCCTATACGTATAAAACCCTATCGTCTCAACCCCAAAGCTTCTTAAGCTGATAAACATCTTTAGCAAAGTCTCAAGATGCAAAATTAATGTGCAAAAATTACTAGCATTCTTATACACCAACAGCAGTCAAGCTGAGAGCAAAATCCTGAATAAACTCCCATTCACAATCACCATATTGAATAAAACACCTAGGAATGCATCTAACAAAGGAAGTGAAAGGCCTCTACAAGGAGAACTATAAACCACTACTCAAAGAAATCAGAGCAGGGCATGGTGGCTCATGCCTGTAATCCCAGCACTTTGGAAGGCCGAGGCTGGCAGATCATGAGGTCAGGAGTTCGAGACCAGCTTGAGCAACGTGGTGAAAACATCTCTACTAGAAATACAAAAATTAGCCAGGCATGGTGGCACATGCCTGTAATCTCAGCTACTCAGGAGGCTGAGGAAGGAGAATCAGTTGAACCTGGGAGGCAAAGGTTGCTGTGAGCCAAGATCACACCACTACACTTCAGCCTAGGTGACAGAGCAAGACTCCAACTCAAAAAAAAAAAAAAAGAGATGATATAAACAAATAAAAAAAATTCAATGCTTATGCATAGGAAAAGTTAATATTGCTAAAATGGCCATACTGCCCAAGTAAATGTGTAGGGTTAACACTATTCCCATTAAACTATCACTGGCGTTTTTCACAAAACAAGAAAAATGTATTTTAAAATTGGTATGGAACAAAACAAGAGCCTGAATAGTCAACAGAATCCTAAGCAAAAAGAACAAAGCAGAAGACATCACGCTACCCAACTTCAAACTATGCTACGGTGCTACAGTAAACAAAAAAGCATGGTACTAGTACAAGAACAGACACATAGACCAATGAAACACAATAGAGAACCCAGAAATAAGACCGCATATCTACAACTATCTGATTTTTGATAAACCTGACAAAGACAAGCAACGGGAAAAGGACTCCCTATTCAATAAATGGTGCTGGGATAACTGACTAGCCATACGTGGAAAATTGAAACTGACCCCCTTCCTCCATCATCCTCAGCAAACTAACTCAGGAATGGAAAACCAGATACCACATGTTCTCACTCATAAGTGGAAGTTGAACAATGATAACACATGGACACAGGGAGGGGAACAACATACACCAGAGCTAGTCAGGGGATGGGGGGCGAGAAGAGGAAGAGCATAAGGACAGATAGCTAATGCATGCAGGGCTTAAAACCTAGATGATGGATTGATTGGTGCGGTAAACCACATGGCACATGTATAGCTATGTAACAAACCTGCGCGTTCTGCACTTGCATCCTGAAACTTAAAATTTAAAAAAAGAAACGGAACTCCTTCCTTACACCATATACAATAATTAAGTCAAGATGGTTTAACACTTAAATGTAAAACCCAAAACTATAAAAACTTTGGAAGACAACCTAGGCAATATGATTCAGGACATAAGCATGGGCTAATATTTTATGAGGAAGATGCCAAAAGCAATTGGAACAAAGGAAATAGTGATAAATGTGATCTAATTAAACTAAAGAGCTTCTGCACAGCAAAAAAAAAAAAAAAAAAAAAAAAGTCAACAGAGTAAGTGGACAACATACACAATGGGAGAAAATTTTTGAAAACTGCATCTGACAAAGATTTAATTTCCAGCATCTATAAGGAACTTAAACTTACAAGAAAAAAGCAAACAATCCCATTAAAAAGTGGGCAAAGGACAGGAAGAGACACTTCTCAAAAGAAGACATGCACACAGCTAATAAACCACGTGAAAAAACCTCAACATCACCAATAATTAGAGAAATGCAAATCTAAACCACAATGAGATACTGTTTTATACCAGTCAAAATGGCTATTGCTAAAAACTCAGAAAATAACAGATGCTGGCAAAGTTGTGGAGAAAAAGGAACGTTTTTACCCTGTTGGTGGGAGTGCAAATGAGTTCAACCATTGTGGAAGACAGTGCGATGATTCCTCAAAGACCTAAAGACAGAAATATTATTCATCCCAGCAATCTCATCACTGAGTATATACCCAAAGGAATACAAGTCTTTCTATTATAAAGACACATGCATGCACACGTTCATTGCAGATCTAGTCAGAATAGCAAATACATTAAATCAACCCATGTGTTCATCAATGATAGACTGGATAAAGAAAATATAGTACATATACACCATGGAATACTATGCAGTCGTAAAAAAGAAGAAGATCATGTCCTTTGTAGAGACATGGATGAAGCTGGAGGTCATTGCCTTTAGCAAACTAACAAAGATATAGAGAACCAAATACTACATGCTCTCGCTTATAAGTGGGAGCTAGATGATGAGAACACACAGACACAGAGGGGAACAACATGCACTGAGGCATATTGTGAGGTGGAGAGTTGGGAGGAGGGAGAGAAGCAGAAAAAATAACTGATAGATAGGAAGCTTAATACCTGGGTGATAAAACAATCTGTACAACCAATCTTTATGACACATCTTTACCTATGTAACAAACCTGCACATCCTTCACATGTACCCCTGAACTTTAAAGTTAGAAAAAGAAAAAAAAAAAATGTAGTAAAAAGATAGATTATTTTTTACTGCCTTGGTGAACAGTCCAGAGTCAGCATGGACTGTTCAGCTCTAAGATTCTTACTTATGAGAAAGAAAGCATTCTGTATCTTGTCTGCACTACTGTTATATTGGGTATTCTTCTACTTGTAGGCAAATCTAATCCTAACCAAAGGGCCAGCTTTGTCATGGAATCCCTGGTAATCTTCGGTAAGACATATCTCTTTCCAAGGACATTTTTTTTTTATCTGCATAGTGGTGGAGGCAGGAGTGGGGAAGATTCTCAAGTTCTAGTGCCTTCATATGGCCTACATCCATAGTTCCTTGTACAGTTAACAGCATCTCAGATTCTCTTTGTGGCACTACTCCACCATGAAGTGTCCATCAGTCCATGTGTTAAGTGAGGATGTCACCACTTTCTAGATGCAGAGGAGAAGGGACATATTGGGTATGCTCCACAGGGAGCTGCTGGGGGATAAAGGTGGGGCTCACATGCACACATTGTCTGTGGGCCTTGAAGGATCCTGTGTGCATGACCTTTTTTGGACAGGTCCAGCTGCCCAGTGCAGAACCCATCTATTTCTGCCCAAGTGAGGAAGATCTGGGCACACCCTGATCACAGCCCTGCTACACTCATCCTACTTGGTAGGGAGATTGCAGCATGTGCATGCTGAGCTGTGGCTTAAGCACTTTGACATCTGATATCTCACTGGATAACTGGGAAACTGAGGTCTGGAGAGAAGCAGAGAATGGCCCAGAGAACATAAAGTTGGCAGAGTCCAGAGGAGAAAAGCACATTCTGATCTCACAGGCCAGGGCTCAACCCTATGATAGGGTTTGCTTTGGGAATGAGAGTCCCTGAAATCTTGAGAATTTCTACCAATTTTCTCATATGGAGCAAACTCATATCTGCACCATTAAACTTGCACAGGTTTGTGTGCATAATGAGCGTATACACACACACACACACACACACACAAAGACTTCTCAGGTTAAAGGTCAGAAGAGCAGTTAACACTGATGGAGTAACAAGAAAGAAGACAGAGGATGAGGGCAGCTCTGCCATGGGGTAGGGGCACGCAGTCTCCTGGTAACATGTCCAGGACCTATAACATGGAGAGGAAAAAAGACTTGGGAACCTCCAGGTTCCCATGGATCTGCCTGGGCTGTGGCCATCCACAGGAAAGATTTCAGAGGACAAAACCTTAGTGTCTGCATTCACTGCTCTGTGTAATTAAAATTGGCAGTAATCCCCCTACACTCAGTATGAAGGGGAATACAGTAGTGAAAGAGCTCAAATTTTTCTCTATAAATTGAGGTAATTGACCTAGGTGGCCTCTATATTTCAAAGGTTTAAGAAAGTGAGTTGACCTTGCTGTCTATCAATTACCCACTGTACTCTCAGATCCTTGGAAATTTCTCTACACCCTTTGGAGGTCTTTCAGAGCAGAAATTGGCTTGGGGGTTTGTGGGACTGAGCACTCAGGTTAGTGTAGAATGTGGCAGAGCATCCCTGTCATAGCTTTGGGCTTCTTTTTTGGAAGTGGAACCAGAGTCATTTTCCAGGCTGGGATAATGAAGGCTTGTGAATTAACTGGATACCTCAGAACAGTGGAGGGAAACAAGGAAGCACAGGAGGCTTCTGAGGTCTCTTACATTGCCCTGGAACCTGTAGGCCTCATTTATTTGCCCTCCTGTATCATAGTGTATTTTTTTGTTTGTTAAATTGTTTTAAATGTGGATTTAAAATTTTTGTTAGTCTGTTAAAGGTTTGTCAATTTTTAACTTTTCAAAAAAGCCAATTTTTTTCATTGATCTTTTGTATTTTTGTTCAACTTTTTTTCTGCTCTAATCTTTATGATTTTTTTACTCTAATAACTGGGTTTGGTTTGCTCTTGCTTTTCTAGTTCTCTAAGATACAGTATTAGGTTGTGTATTTGAGAGATTTTCTTTTTGGGGGATGTGGGCACTTATACCTATAAACGTTCCTGTTAGTACTGCTTTTGTGTTCCCATAGATATTGATATGTAGTGTTTTTATTATCATTTATTTCGAGAAAATTTTTAATTTTCTTAATATCTTCATTGACCCACTGATCATTTAGGAGCATATTGTTTATTTTTCATGTATTTGTATGGTTTGTATAACTCCTCTTTCTGTTAATTTCTAATTTTATTCCATTGTGGACAAATAAGATGTTTGATATTATTTCAAGTTTTTGAATGTTTTAGGACTTGTTTTGTGGCCTCACATATAGTCTATCCTTGAAAATAATCCATGTGCTAAAGAAAAGAATGTGTATTCTGCAACCATTAGATAAAATGTTACCTAAATATCTATTAGATACATTTGGTCTATAGTACAAGTTAAGTCCAACGTTTCTTTGTTGATATTCTATCTGGAATACCAATTCAATGCTGAAAATGGAGTGTTGGAGTCTCCAGCTCTTATTGTATCTCTCTATCTCTCTCTTTGGTTCTAATAATATTTGCTTTATATATTTCAGTGCTCAAGAGTTGGGTGCATTTATATTTAAAATTGTTATATTCTCTTGTTAAATTTATCCCTTTATCATAATATAGTAACCTCTTTGTCTTTTCTTATAATTTTTGTCTTAATATCTATTTTTCTAATGTAAGTATAGCTACTACTGCATTTTTTTTTTGTTTTCATTGACATTGAATATCTTTTTCCACTTCTAAAACTTTTAGTCTATGTGTGTCTTTATAGATAAGGTGAATTTCTTACCGGCAAAGGATCAATATATCTTGTTTTTATATACATTTATCCCCTCTGTCTTGACTGAAGAGTTTAGTCTATTTACATTCAATGTTATTATTGATAAGCAACAACTTACTTTTGCCATTTTATTTGATCTATGGTTGCTTTGTGATCTTCTCTTTTATCTTTCTTTGCTTTTTGTCTTCCTTTTAGTGAAGGTAGTTTTCTCTGGTGACATGATTTAGTTTTGTGCTTTTTATCTTTTGTGTATTCCTTGTATGTTTTTTGGTTTGAGGTTACCATGAGGCTTGCAAATGCTATCTTATAACCTATTATTTTAATCTAATAACACCTTAACACTGTTTGAATAAACACAGAAGCAAAAAGAATATACAAACTCTATGCTTTAACTCTTTTTCCCTCACTTTTTGTTGTTTCTATTTATGTGTAATTTTACTGTGTATGTCTTGAAAAGTTGTTGTAGTTGTTATTTTTGATTGGTTTATTGTTTAGTCTTTTCTACCTTGCATAAGAGTAGTTCATATACCACAGTTACAGTGTTATAATATTATTTGATTTTCTGTGTACTTACTATCACCAGCAACTGTATTTAACTATATGGTTTAAATGATTCCTCCATCAGCAGGTGTAAGCTGAGTTTGGTTTGGTTTTTCTTTCTGTTATAACACGAAAGCACTGAGTTGAATGCCTCGCAATTGCTGAACTCTCCCTTTCTGCACCATGCCACCATTGTTGGGGGATGTGGGAGAAATGGTGATTCAAGACTCTTTTTCCTACCCGTTCAGTGCCTCTTTCAGCAATATGAAGTTAAAACCAGGTACCATGAGTGCTCACCTGATTTTTGGTTCTCATGAAGGTGCTTTTTAAATATAGGTCGTTGTTAAATTGGTTTGTGAAGCCTTCTATTCTGCCACCTTGATGTACCTATGAACCAGTTATAGCTTTTTTTTTTTTTTTTCTTTTTGAGGCAGAGCCTTGCTTTGTTACCCAGGCTGGAGTGCAGTGGCGCTATCTTGGCTCACTGCAACCTCCACCCCCCGGGTTCAAACGATTCTTCTGCCTCAGCCTCCAGAGTAGCTGAGATTACAAGCACACACCACCACACCTAATTTTTATATTTTTAGTAGAGACAGGGTTTCGCCATGTTGGCCAGGCTGGTCTCGAACTCTTGACCTCAGGGGATCCGCCTGCCTCACCCTCCCAAAGTGCTGGGATTACAGGCATGAGCCACCGTGCCCTGCCAAAAGGAAATTTTAAGGTGCTTATATTTCAGACCTCAACAAGGAAAGCAAAAGCATCTATTCCCTTCAGACAATAAATGTATTATTGCACTATCGTCATGAAAAAATTATGTAGTAAACAATCAGTCATATGTGAACATTTCTGGGAGGTACCAAGTTTTTTGTTTTTTGTGGTTTTTTTTTTTTTTTTTTTTTGAGATGGAGTCGCGCTCTGTTATCCAGGCTAGAGTGCAGTGGTGTAATCTCAGCTCACTGCAACCTCCGCCTCCCAGGTTCAAGCAATTCTCCTGACTCAGCCTCCCAAGTAGATGGGACTACAGGCACACACCGCCATGCCCGGCTAATTCTTTTGTATTTTAGTAGAGACGGGGTTTCATCGTGTTGCCCAGGCTGATCTCGAACTCCTGAGCTCAGGCAATTCGCCAGCCTCGGACTCCCAAAGTGCTAGGATTTCAGGCATAAGCCACCATGCCTGGCCTCAAGTTTTATCTCATAAAATTTAGCATGAAACTCAGAAATAAAAATCACAGGATATACAACAAAAATATTCACTGTCATGAATTTAACCTGGAAAAAGAGAAACTGATGTTTTAATGAATCTATATGACTCACTAAAATTAAACAGGAAAGGGGGCAGCTTTAGGATATAATTAATTTAACAATTTCTCCCTATTAGTCATCTTCTCAATTTTGAGAGATAGAGCAAAACTTTTTTTTTCTTTTTGAGACACAGTTTTGCTCTGTCACCCAGGCTGGAACCCAGTGGCACAATCTCGGCTCACTGCAACCTCTGCCTCCCGGGTTCAAGCAATTGTCCTGCCTCAGCCACTCAAGTAGCTGGGACAATAGGTATGTGCCACCATGCCCAGCTAATTTTTGTATTTTTAGTAGAGATAGGGTTTCACCGGGTTGCCCAGGCTAGTCTTGAACTCCTGACCTCAGGTGATCTGCCTGCCTCAGCCTCCCAAAGTGCTGGGATTACAGGCATGAGCCACTGAGCCCAGCCCACTCCTGTATCTTTAACTTTTCCCAAGGATTTATGATTCCACTCTGGTTTCTCCTCAGGTCCTTCATCCCGCCCATACTCACTCCCTCACTGTGTTAGGCAGGTACAGTTAAAATGGGGAGAATAATACATTCAGATTGTAGCCTCCAAGGTATTCCCATCTAGGGTGCAGGGAGTAGGGAGGCAAGTCAGAGTCTGTGGTGGTACTTTTTGCTGGGTCTGAGGGCAGGAAGGCCACGGCTGGTTACATGGATATCTGGGGAACCACCACTGCCGATTCCTTCCCCCACTGAGAGCTAAACCAGGTCAGGCTAATCACGATTCATAAAACCACTGCAGCTCTCATTCTGCACACAACTAAAGTGTACCCCAACTCCCAGCCCTACCACAGATCTCCAACTTCCCATCCCAGAGCACAGGAAGCCCTCCATTGTTTTGACCTAAAGCCTGGACTTTAAGCCAGGTTGGTCTTGGGGATGGTGGCAGCAAAAGCAGCAGCCACAATGTCAAACTTACTTATGACGAGAAATCTCATCTGCACGTCATTCACTCAGAACTGACCTAGAGTCGTGTACAAGTTAAGAAGGACAGATCTATACACTCATGGGCATGGACACATTCCACACTTACTGGGGAGAATGAGAGGCACCTGTTTCCCAGCTGCAAACTGATGTCCAAATTCACCATTCACATGTCTTCATTTAGGCCTCTGCATTGTATATTCATTGAACCAATGCATATACATCTTCCAGTGGGGCATCATTTAGTGCAGCACCACCCCCAACTTGTTCTGCGGGGCATTCAGGAGGTATCTGGTCAGCTCCTAATTCCCTAGGACAAAGGTGCCTCCCCCTTTCCAGCACTCACATCCAGCAGCACCATCTCAGGATGGTTTTGTTTTGTTTTGTTTTGTTTTGTTTGAGACGCAGTCTCGCTCTATTGCCAGGCTGGAGTGCAGTGGCACGATCTCGGCTCACTGCAACCTCTGACTCAGACTCCCTGGTTCAAGCGATTCTCCTGCCTCAGCCTCTCGAGTAGCTGGAATTACAGGTGTACACCACCACACCCAGCTAATTTTTGTGTTTTTAGTAGAGACAGGGTTTCACCATGTTGGCCAGGATGGTCTTGATCTCCTGACCTTGTGATCCCCCCGCTTCAGCCTCCCAAAGTGCTGGGATTATGGGTGTGAGTCGCTGTGCCTGGCTAGGATTTTTTTTTTTTTTTAAACATGAACAGCATGAGGAAGCAGGCATGGTAAGACAGGCTTAGGGCCATGGACAGCTGGCTACTGGTGAAGCAGCACAGGGCAGGCACATCTGTGGGTGGGGCAATGACAAGCCAAGGCAGTCATAGTCCCTACCCCCAACAGCCCCAGCCCAGATGGCATTCAAATCTTCCTGGATGGGCTTGATGCCTGTCACTCACCCTCTCTCTAGCACTGCCTTGTGTTGGTTACTCAGAGCCTGGGAGAGGAGGTGGGGATTGTAGATCCAGGGTGGGAACCACCTTACACCCAGAGTTCACCTGGTCACAGGCCAGCAAGCAAGTCCAAGCGTCACAGCTCTAGACCCTGAGCCTTGGCATCTCCAGCTGCACTTTGTGTTTATATATTAGGTTTTTAAAAAACATAAATAAGCAGACACAAAAACAGCCACTTTGAGGAGAAAGTGGAAGCTAAAGCAGTTGACCCTCAAACAGCTTCGCCAAGCCCCAGGCCAGGCCAGGCCATCTGAACACTCCAAGGCCACATAGTAGTTACAGAGGATGACAGTTCCCACAGGTACTTGTCAAGCACTGTGCTAGCTTCCCACAGAGTCTCAGAATGCCTCCTCGCCAATACCCTGTGAGGGGAAGCCCTGCCTCACTAGGGCACAAGAGGTTCCTAAGCTCTTCCCAGGAAATGGTTAACAAAGTGTGGAGCGGGGGGAAAGCCCAGTCAGAACAAGTGACTAGCCAGGGTCTTCCTAGACTCCATCCCCTCCTCCACATGGGGCCTGGAGGTGGCGTGGACAGCCTCCTAACCCCCTCCATCCCACAGTCTCCTCAAAGTGACTGTTTTTGTGTTTGCTTGTTTATTTATGGGATTTTAAAAACCTGATATTTTATTTTATTTATAGTAGTTTCAGGCTTATATGTGTTTTTTTTTTTTTTTTTTTTTTTTGAGACGGAGACTCGCTCTGTCGCCCCGGCTGGAGTGCAGTGGCCGGATCTCAGCTCACTGCAAGCTCCGCCTCCCGGGTTTACGCTGCCTCAGCCTCCGGAGTAGCTGGGACTACAGGTGCCCGCCTAATTTTTTGTATTTTTTTAGTAGACACGGGGTTTCACCGTGTTAGCCAGGATGGTCTCGATCTCCTGACCTCGTGATCCGCCCATCTCGGCCTCCCAATATGTGTGTATTTTTATAGACTTTATTAGAAGGAAGAGGGCTTAAGACAATAACTTTTTTTTTTGAGGCGGAGTTTTGCTCTTGTTGCCCAGACTGTAGTACAATGGTGTGATCTCACTGCAACTTCCGCCTCCCAGGTTCAAGCGATTCTCCCGCCTCAGCCTCCCGAGTAGCTGGGATTACAGGCACGTGCCACCACTCCGACTAATTTTTGGTATTTTTAGTAGAGATGGGTTTTCACCTTGTTAGCCAGGATGGTCTTGATCTCCTGACCTCAGGTGATCTGCCTGCTTTGGCCTCCCAAAGTGCTGGGATTATAGGCGTCAGCCACCACACCCAGGAAGATAGTAACTTTTTTTTGAGATGGAGTTTCGCTCTCGTTACCCAGGCTGGAGCGCAATGGCACAATCTCGGCTCACTGCAGCCTCCACCTCCCAGGTTCAAGCGATTCTCCTGCCTCAGCCTTCCCAAGTAGCTGGGATTATAGGCATGTGCCCTCAAGCCTGGCTAATTTTGTATTTTTAGTAGAGATGGGGTTTCTCTGTTTGGGTCAGGCTGGTCTCAAACTCCTGACCTCAGGTGATCCACCCACCTCGGCCTCCCAAAGTGCTGGGATTACAGGCATGAGCCACTGCGCCCGGCTGACAATAACATGTTTAAAAGGTCTCAGTGGAGAATAGACTTCCATCTCACAAACGAGGATGTTGGCCTCCTTCGGCTGTGTTTGGGCAAAGTATAAACATTGTGAGAATTGGCATGTTCTGGGTTGTAATTTCAGTGTGGGAGGGCAGTTCCTCAAGATGGAAAAACAAATCTCACTGTGTAGGAGCCACACTCACCTTTTATCACATTCCCCACAATGGTCTTTCACTTTTCTTCTGTGCTTAAATTTCTTTAAACATATATATTATTTTGATTATATATATAGGGTGTATATATATATATGTGTGTGTATATATATGTATGTGTGTATGTGTGTGTGTACACATACAGGTCTCACTCTGTCACCCAGGCTGGAGTGTAGTGGCCAAATGATAGGTCACTGCAGCCTCAACCTCCAGTGATCCTTCCACCTCAGCCCCTCGAGTAGCTTGGACTATAGGCATGCAACACCATAGAAGGCCAATTTTTAAAATTTTTCTAGAGACTGAATCTCACTACATTGCCCAGACTAGTCTTGAACTCCTGGGCTTAAACAATCATTCCACCATGGTCTTCCAAAGTGTTTGGATTACAGGTGTTGGCCATCAAACCCAGCCAAAAATATTTTTTAAAGAACTGTTACAACCAACTTATGAGCTATGGTTGTGCCACTGCACTCCAGCCTGGGCACTAAAGTGAGACCTTGTCTCCAAAAACAAAGCAAAACAAAAAATTGTATGACCTAATTAACTTCTAAGGTTGTGTCCTCTGTGTCCCCTTCCTGCCCTGTAAGCTATCACTGTTAAATATAATGGGTATTGAGAAAACTGTTAGATGTTAAGAAATTCCTATATATTCTCTAACTGAGAATAAGATATTCTGATGTGTCTCAATATTTCCTCACCCCTACCACCAGGGTCTAAACTAGCAAATCAAATCAGGACACCCACAAAGGACAGCTGGCCATTTTCAAATAGAAAATGAAATACCCCCGTTAGTGAGAGTAATCCAGTGATTTTAAAAAAGAGAAGTCAGACTGACATGCAGCGCAGTCAGGGCAAAATTACCCTGGAATAGCCACTTCACACGGAATAATTGAGGAGCCTTTCTAAGATGAACAAATTGGGGTAACATAATTCTTTCTTGACCATTCTCAGCCTTGGCTGTCCCCAACCCCCACCCCATTCCTAATTGTCATCCCACGATGTGGTCAGCAGTGTGGTACAGCATGGTGAGAAAGGGGCTCAGGGATGGGATGAAGGTCTTTCCTGCATTATCAAATTGATTAAAAAGTTGTTAAAGAAATGTCCAAATGGACCGGGCACGGTGGCTCACGTCTGTAATCTCAGCACTTTGGGAGGCTGAGGCGGACAAATCACCTGAGGTCAGGCGTTCGAGATCAATCTGGCCAACACGGCAAAACCCGATCTCTATTAAAAATACAAAAAGTAGCAGGGCGTGGTAGCATGCGCCTGCAATCCCAGTTGCTCGGGAGGCTAAGGCAGGAGAATCGCTTGAACCCGGGAGTTGGAGATTGCAGTGAGCCAAGATCGCACCATTGCACTCCAGCCTGGGCAATAAAAGTGAAACTACGTACCAAACAAAACAAAACAAAACCACAGTCCAAATGTTCTTTTCTTACCCTTACGTAGTAACTAAGATGCATTATACAAGCAGACCCAGGTAAGGGAAAGAGTAAGCGCATCTCAAGTCTCAGCTCATTTCTTAATTAGCTGTAATTCCCTGTGCACGTTACCGTACCTACTTCAGCCTGTTTTCCTATCCGTAAAATGCGCTAATGCTGAGAGGAGGGGGGGTAGTATGGAGAGAGTGCTGGTGCTTCATCCAATCAGTGGCGCTGGCGCGGGAACCGCCCAGTTGGAGAGGAGGGCGTGGCTTCCGGCATTCGGTGGGGCTTTTGTAACTCGCTGGCGCCAAAGCTTGGGATCGGTCTCTGCTGTTCTTCATCCTCCACCTCGGGAGCCCCCGGTGACTGTCACAATCTCTGTTGCCCTGTTATCTGCAGGTTCTGGGAGACGCACAGTTAAGATGCCAGGACATCCTGGAAGATGGGAAAAGGTGAGTGTGCGGGATTGGGCATCCCGAGAGGGGAGAGCGGTGGTACCGGCCTCCCCACAGTCCGCTCCCGGGTCGCACACCTGAGTCCCCGCTGGCGCAGCTCCGCCCTAGGTCCCTCTCGCTGTAAGATGGCGGCTGGGCCCGTAGCCGGAACCCCGGCGTCTCGCCCCGACCCGACTGTGCGGCGCCCTGTCTGGAGCTCCCTGGGCAGCTCTGCGCGCAGCCCCAAGTATTTCCCGGATTGTTCAGGGATGCCAGGCGGGTCATCAGGGCAGAATCCTGACTCGGTGTGTGCGTGGGAGGAGCTGCGGCAGGTGAGACTCCCAGTCTCTTTTTTAAAACATTTTGTTTGAGACGGAGTCTTGCTCTGTCAGCCAGGCTGGAAGTGCAATGGGGTGATCGCTGCGACCTCCGCCTCCCAGGCTCAAGCGATTCCCGTACCTCAGCACACGCGAGAAGCAGGGATTCAGACCTGCGCCACCACGCCTGGCAAATTTTTGGGCTTCTAGTAGAGAAGTGGTTTCACCATGGTGGAAACTGGTCTGGAACTCCTAGCCTCAAGTGATCCGCCCACCATGGCCTCCCAAAGTGCTAAGATTACAAGCATGAGTCACCGCGCCCAGCCTCTTCTATTAAATATTAAAGGGAGTCAATGTTAAAACGTTAACGAGTTTATTTGAGCAGTGATTGGTGAAATGGAAATCACCCAGCCATAATATGTGGCCCACCTGAGCGGCATAAAGGAAAGGGTTTTATGAAGGGTGTGTGAGAAGGCAAACCAAATTCAAAAAGTGGTTACAGTTATGTAGTCATCTTATTTGTATGATTCAGGTGGAAATTTCCTGGTTATGTAATCAGAGGTTAATTGCAGGTTTATGATTGGTTAAGCCTGAATTTTGTTTCTGCCTAAAATAGTAATTTATAAGAAATCGAGTTAGGTTTTTTGTTTTTTACTTATGAACACAGGTTACTAGAGCCACTTCAGTCTAATCTCCTGTTTTTTAATTATCTTAACACTCCACAGGAGGACTGGTTTCCTCTGTGACTTCCTAATGTATGGCAAACAGGACTTCAAATCTACCTTTTCTCCTAGCTTAACTCAGGAAATTATGAATTTCCACTTTCGTTCCTACATTCTCAAATGTAGGAAATGAGGACAACTTCCTCTCTCCAATTTACAACACTATCGACTATTTGTCCTTTATTGTACATTTCAAACACAGTGTTTTAATTGTTAATCATGTTTTTAACACAGCAGTGAATGGCAGGTTTTCAAATATTTGTTTTCTGTCTGTAAACAGTTTTTTTTTTTTTTTTTTTTTTTTTGAGATGGAGTTGCACTCTTGTTGCCCAGGTGGGAGTTCTCTGGAACTCCACTGTTAAAAAAAAAAATATCTGCGCCTCTCCGCCTTTTATCTTCCTTAGGCACACACACCTTATTAGTACATATTTGGGTTGAAGGTTTGCTTTGGAGAAATTACAGGGCCCTTTACAGCAGCCCTCTAGTCTTTTCTTGGTCATGAGTTTCAGAATGGTCTGGGATAACCCAAGATACCCACAGTGGCCATATCTCTTGGAGTGTCTAATGAATATCATCCCCTGGATCATCTCTTAGAGGACAGCCTGAAGAGTAAGAGTGTAGCCTCTGAGAAGAGCAGCTGGATGGCCTAGGCCTGTGGAAAATTTCCTTGTATACCATTTGTCTAAAAAGCTAACCACTTAGAAAATTAAAATTATTTTTTCATAAAGGAACTCTTATGCACTGTTGGTGGGAGTGTAAATTAGTTCAACCATTATGGAAGACAGTGTGGCAACTCCTTGAAGACCTAAAGACAGAAATACCATTTGACCCAGCAATTCATTATTGGATATTTACCCAAAGCAATGTGAATCATTCTGTTATAAAGACACACGCATGCGTATGTGCATTGCAGCACAATTCACAATAGCAGAGACATGGAATCAACCTAAATGCCTATCAGTGATAGACTGGATAAAGAAAATGTTGTACATATACTCCATGCCACTGTGCACCCATAAAAAAAAATGAGATCGTATCCTTTGCAGGAACGTGGATGGAGCCGTAAGCCATGATTCTTAGCAAACTAACACAGGAATAGAAAACTAAATACCACTTGAACTTAAAAGAATTTAGTAGCTTTTCCAATAATTCCCTGACAGCATTTTGATTTTGTTTGTATATGACATCTATTATGTATAAGACATTTGGATTACACAGATGAACAGGGTTCGACATACCTGCCCTACAGGAGTTTATAGTTCATTGGCATGGATAGGTGTAAATGATTAATTTATTCTGGAGAATAATACTTGTAAATAAAAAGACGTATTGAGGAGCTGAATGGTAATAGTGATCAATTGTGCCACTGACATAGAGGGAAAAATCAAAGAGGGCTTTATAGAGGAGGTGACATTTGAGTGGGTGTCAGGGTTTAATACAACCTTTTTTTGTGTTAATGCTGCTGGTGCAGAGTATACTCTTTTTTTTTTTTGAGACAATCTCACTCTGTCACCCAGGCTAGAGTGCAGTGGTGCGGTCTCAGCTCACTGCAACCTCTGCCTCCCAGGTTCAAGAGTAGCTGGGATTACAGGCGTGAGCCATTGCACCCAGCCCCAGAGTAAAAAATTATTTGCAGCCTGGCCAACATGGTGAAACCCTGTCTCTACTAAAAATACAAAAAATTAGCCAGGCATGGTGGCCGGCACCTGTTGTAATCCTGTATCTGGGATTATAGGCATGTGCCTGTAATCCCAGATACTCAGGAGGCTGAGGCGAGAGAATTGCTTGAACCCAGGAGGCGGAGGTTGCAGTGAGCCAAGATCACGCCACTGCACTCCAGCCTGGGTGACAGAGCAAGACTCAGTCTCAAAAAAAATTATTAAAAAAAAAATGTTACCCATTGACTCTGAAATATATTGAGGGGTCCTCCCCCAATGACATAAAAATGAACAAGTGTGTAAACAGTTAAAAAGTTTCTTCTCAACCTTTTTTTTTTTTTTGAGAGACAGGTCTCTGTCTCCCAGGCTGGAGTGCAGTGGTGTGACCTCAGCTCACTGCAAGCTCCGCCTCCAGGTTCACGCCATTCTCCTGCCTTAGCATTTCAAGTAGCTGGGACTACAGGTGCCCACCATCACACGCGGCTAATTTTTTTTGTATTTTTAGTGGAGACAGGGTTTCACTATGCTAGCCAGGATGGTCTCGATCTCCTGACCTCATGATCTGCCCGCCTCTGCCTCCCAAAGTGCTGGGATTATACAGGTGTTAGCCACCGCGCCTGGTGGAGATGGAGTTTCACTCTTGTTGCCCAGGCTGGAGTGCAGTATCCCGATCTCGGCTCACTGCACCTCTGCATCCCAGGTTCAAGTGATTCTCCTACCTTAGCCTCCTGAGTAGCCGGGATTGCAAGCACCTGCCACCATGCCTGGCTAATTTTTATATTTTTAGTAGAGATGGGGTTTCATCATGTTGGCCAGGCTGGTCTCGAACTCCTGACCTCGGGTGATCCATCCACTTTGGCCTCCCAAAGTGCAGGGATTACAGGTGTGAGCCACTGTGCCCAATCTTACTTAAGCTTTTTATATTGTAGTAGAAAATTTAAGTCTTAAAATTTTCTTAAAATATTCCATAAACAATGTGTAGGAGTGATTTCACTCTTCTTGAAACGTTGGTCATTTTTGTTTTTTGACTTTTTTTTTTTTGAGACTGAGTCTTGCTCTGTCGCCCAGGCTGGAGTGCAGTGATGTGATCTTGGCTCATGGCAACCTGTGCCTCCCGGGTTCAAGGGATTCTCGTGCCTCAGCCTTATGGATAGCTGGGATTACAAGTGCATGCCACCATGCCCAGCTACTTTTTGTATTTCTAGTAGAGAGAGGGTTTTACCATATTGGCCAGGATGGTCTTGAACTCCTGACCTCAAGTGATCCTCCTGCCTTGGCCTCCCAATGTGGTGGGATTACAGGTGTTGAGCCACTGCGCCTGGCCATACATTGTTCATTTTCTTATTTAAAACTAAGTGAGTAACCCTGACTGGTAAATAGAAGCCTGAACTCAGTGACTCCAAGCTAAGTATAGTTTTGCCTGTAAAGGGAGATCATTGAAGGAGTGGCCGGTTCTGCCCGAAAGCTTCCTCTACTGATGTCCCAGCCTGCTCACAATAGCCGTAGACAGAGCATTTATACTTAGAGAAGCCGCGGAGCCCTGAAAACCTTGAAATCCACAGGCAGATACAGTTGGGATTGGCACAGAAGTGGGGTTGGGAAGCTCTTTCTGGGAATAGAGTTGTTGTTCTGAGGTTGTTTCTAGACTTAATATGACAAATTTAGATTTAGGTAAGAAGTCTCTTAATTTTTTTGAGTCTCATTCTCTCACCCAGGATGTAGTACAGTGGTGCAATCTCGACTCACTGCAACCTCTGTCTCCCATATTCAAGCGATCTTCCCGCCACAGTCTCCCCTCCCTAGTAGCTGGGACTACAAACGGGCACCCCGATGCCCGGCTAATTTTGGTATTTTTAGTAGAGATGGGGTTTCACCGTGTTGGCCAGGCTGTTCTCAAACTCTGGACCTCAGGTAATCCACCCATCTCAGCCTCCCAAAGTGCTAAAATTGCAGGTGTGAGCCACTGTGCTTGGCAAGAAGTTGCTTAATTTTTTTTTTTTTTTTTTTTGAAATGGCATTTCGCTGAGTTCCCCAGGCTGGAGTCCAATGGCACGATCTCGGCTCATTGCAACCTCTGCCTCCTGGGTTCAAGCAATTCTCCTGCCTCAACCTCCCAAGTAGCTGGGATTACAGGCACCTGCCATCATGCCCAGCTAATGAATTTACTTAATTTTAAAGTAGTATTGCAACAAGGGGAAAGCACCAACTATAAGATGTTGGAGAATTTTAAAGGTTAGAGAGAAAAGGACTTTCTTTCATAAAGAAGAAGAAACAAGGTCAGAAAAAAACTGGGAAGGGGAGGGATAGAACATGGTGAAAGTAGATGCTAGGTCAGGGAATATTTTACACAGAAGTCAGCCTGGTGTTTTTTTTGTTTGGTTTTTTGAGGCGAGGTCTTGCCCTGTTGCCTAGGCTGGAGTGCAGTGGCACAGTCTCAGCTCACTGCAGCCTCCGCCTCCCAGGTTCAGGCAATTCTCTCACCTCAGCCTCCTGAGTATCTGGGATTACGTGTGTACCACCACGCCCAGCTAATTTTTTATATTTTTTTATTTATTGTATTTATGTATTTTTTTGTTTGTTTGTTTGAGACAAAGTCTAGTTTTGTTGCCAGGTGGAATGCAGTGGTGTGATCTTGGCTCACTGCAACATCTGCCTCCTGGGTTCAAGCCATTCTTCTGTCTCAGCCTCCCTAGTAGCTGGGACTACAGGCGCAGGCCAGCACACCTAGCTAATTTTTGTATTTTTAGTAGAGACAGGGTTTCACCATGTTGGCCAGGATGGTATTGATCTCTTGACCTCGTGATCTGCCCACCACGGCCTCCCAAAGTGCTGGGATTACAGGCGTGAGCCACCACGCCAGCCTGAGTGCTATTTTAAATCATCCAGAATCAGCTGTTTATAATTCTCAGCAAAGTCAGTGATTTAGAAGCATACTTTGCAAATTGTGTCATGTGCAACAATAAACTGGAGATCTTGAAATGCAGATTCTCATTCAAGAGATCCAGGGTTGGTTTTTTGTTTCTGCATTTTTTTTTGTTATTTATTTATTTTTTTAGAAAAAGTCTCGCCTATTCCTCACGCTGGAGTGCGGTGGCAATACTTCTGTCTCAGCTTTTTGAGTAGCTGGGATTACAGGTGTGTGCCTGTAATAATTCGTGGAGAATATGAAATTGAGAGTTTTATAGGATTTGCAGGTTTATAGCATTATAGCAAGAATGGCAAAAATCTTTTTTTTTTTTTTTTTTTTTGAGACTGAGTCATCTGTCACCCAGGATGGGGTACAGTGGTGCGATCTGGGCTCACTGCAACCTCTGTCTCCCAGGTTTTAGCGATCTCTTGTCTCAGCCTTTTGAGTAGCTGGGATTGCAGGTACGCGCCACAAAGTCTGGCTAATTTTGTATTTTTGATAGAGACATTTCACCATGTTGGTGAGGCTGGTCCTGAACTCCTCAATTTAAGTGATCCTCCTCCTCTGGAGTCCCAAATTGCTGAGATTACAAGCATGAGCCACCATGCCTGGCAACAATCTTTCTTGGACTATATTGACTATATACTAAATTTTATCCTAGCAATTTTTTATATATTAATGAACAATACAACAAAATAATTTGTGAGAAGTAATAATATTCGTTCCTGTTTAATATGCGTCCCTGGGCCAGACACAGTGGCTCACGCCTGTAATCCCAGCACTTTGGGAGGCTGAGGCGGGTGGGTCACAAGGTCAGGAGTTCAAGACCAGTCTGGCCAACGTCGTGAAACCCCATCTCTACTAAAAATACAAAAATTAGCTGGGTGTGGCGGCGGGCGCCTGTAGTTTCAGCTACTGGGGAGGCTGAGGCAGGAGAATCGCTTGAACCCTAGAGGCAGAGGTTGCAGTGAGCCGAGATCATACCATTGCATTCCAGCCTGCCAGCCTGGGCAACAAGAGTGAAACTCTGTCTCAAAAAAAAAAAACAGAAAAGAAAAAAATATTTTGTCAAATATTTAGTACATAGTAGAGCTTTTTTTTTTTTTTTTCTTTTTTTTTTTCTTTTTTGAGACAGAGTCTTGCGCCGTTGCCTGGGCTGGAGTGCAGTGGCACAATCTTGGCTCACTGCAACCTCCACCTCCCGGGTTCAAGCAATTCTCCTGCTTCAGCTTCCCAAGTAGCTGGGATTACAGGTGCCCACCACCACACCCAGCTAATTTTTTATATTTTTAGTAGAGAGGGGTTCTTCCATGTTGGTCAGGCTGGTCTCGAACTCCTGACCTTAGGTGATCTGCCCGCTTTGGCCTCCCAAAGTGCTGGAATTACAGGCATGAGCCACTGCCCGGTGACTCTTTTCTTACCTGGGCTTTGCTAATAGTAGAGGTTGTGACCTATCTCTGGCTCCAGCACTTAGATATTATGACTCTCCTCCCCTGCCTGGTCTATGCCCACAGAAAAGAGAGTGACTTATCGCTAGGCTCAACACACAAGTGATTCGATTCTTCTTCATGATCCCAGCCCACACGGCTTATTGTGACATCTTTAGACCAATCACCTAGGTGATGTGACTCTCCTTTTCTTCCTGGGAACTGTCCATAATGAGGATTGTGACACATCACTTGGCCCAGCACTTATGTGATGTGATTCTCTTCTTTTGTCTGGGTCTATCAAATTGGGTAATTGTGTCATACAGCTTTACTCAGCACCTAGATAATGTGACTCTCCTGTTTCTCCTGAGTCCTACCTACAGAGGTCATTGCAACATATCTCTGAGCCCCTCATTTAGGTAATTTGACTCTCCTGTCTGGGCTCTCTGCTCAGTGATTTTTGTGACACATTTTTTGATTCAGCATCTAGGTAATGTGACTCTTCCCCACTGCTTGGACTCTGTCACAGAAGGTATTGTGATGTATCACTGGGCCTGACACTTGGGTGAAGATACTATCTTCTCCTGCCTGGGCCCTGCATGAATTGTATATTTTGACATGTCACTGGGTTCAACACACAGGTGATTCAGCTCTCTCACATGTATCATGAGCATGGGTTATTGGGACATTTATTTTTGTTCATCACCTGAGTGATATGACTCCTCTCCCCCCTGAACCCTGTCAAAAGGAAAGATTGTGACATATCACTGAAACCAGAACTTAGGTCATGTGACTCTTCTATCTAGTAACCACATATTTTGGGTATTGTGACATTTCACTGGGTCAAACACCTAAAAAATGAGAGGCTTCTGCCTCAGCCCTGTCCACAGGGGTTCTTGTGACATATATCTGCATCCATTACATAAAAGATGTGATGCCTTTTCTGCCTGCACTCTGCCCGCAGGAATGATTGTGACATACTTCAGTCCCCAGCCACCAGGTGATGTGTGTCTCCTGCATGTGCATAACTTTCAGGGGAAAGTGGTAACACATCACTGGGTGAAAACCCAGATGACATGACTCTCCTGCCTTATCACAGCCCTCAGGGAAAAAATTTACATATCATTGGCCCAGCATCCAGGTGATGTGACTCTCCTGGGTGCTTTCTGCAAGCAAGTTGGTTGGTAACATGTATCTCATCCCAGCTCACAGGTGTGATGATGACTCTAATACTTCATACCAGCCAATAGAAGAGATACTGTCTCTCACAGCTAGGCTTAGAAAAAGGAGTAAAATCCCGGGTCTCCTCTCTGCATGAAGGTTATAGAGAATCACCACTCTCTCATATATTGTATAAAGCACTCGTATGGTATGGTGTACAGAGCATGTCATCATAGGACCCAGCAAACAGGTTAGATCATGTTTCATGGAAGCACTCCCTGCCAATTTTTAGAATTGTCATCCTCACACATGGTAAAAGCCCACTGATGAGGTCATAATTCTCATGCACAGATGCAGTCCACAGTTAAAATTGTGACTATCATATGTGAACATGTGTGTTCACATATCATATGTGGCCACAGTTGAGATGGTGGCTCATTTCTAAACCCAGCTCATAGGTGGCTGAGGACTCTTCTCCCTGGAGCCAGCCAATTGGAGAGATGTTGACTGTCATACCTAGACTTAGGACCATGTTAGATCATGGGTCCAAAGCAGCGCAGAGTTCTCAGAGCAGGTTTCAACTCTCATGCACACCATGTACAGTCCACAAGAGAGTGCCCTGACAGGGCCAAGCACACAGGTGAGATTGTGAAACATATTCACACCCAGTCAATACCAAAGATTGTCATTTACTTAAATAAACACACACTACTTTTGAGGTTCTGAACCTCACTTTTGGAGGCAGTTGAATGTTGGAAAATTGACTCTCATTTGTGGATTTTGTCCATAGTTGGATTAGTGACTCTTTAATCAAAATTCAGCACACCTTTGTGACTGTAACTTCACTATGGAGCTTTATTTATTTATTTAGAGATGAAGTTTCACTCTTGTAACCCAGGCTGGAGTGCAGTGGCCTGATCTCGACTCACTGCAACCTCTGCCTCCTGGGTTCAAGCGATTCTCCTGCCTGATTCTCCCTAGTAGTTGGGATTATAGGTGCCCACCACCCCACTGGCTAATTTTTTTGTATTTTTAGTAGAGCTGGGGTTTCACCATGTTGGTCAGGCTGGTCTTGAACTCGTGACCTCTGGTGATCCGCCTACCTTGGCCTCCCAAAATGCTGGGATTACAGGTGTAAGCCACCATGCCCAGCCTAAGGCACATAATTTGCAAAGGAAATTGAGGTTCTTGCACAAATCCAGTCCACCATTGAGACTGTGACCCCTGTACTTAGACCCAACATGCAGGAGGTGTTGATTCTCATCCCTTGGCTGAGGACAAGTGTGTAATTGTTAATGTCATCACAAGACCTTTCGACAAGTGTAATTGTGACATACACCTTGGCCCAGCATCTGAGTTATTTGTCTCTTTCCTGGGCCCAGCTCATAGTGACATATCACTGGACCTAGACCTTTGGTAATGTGATTCTATTCTGCCTTGATACAGCCCATAGGGGTCATTGTGACATCACTGGGCATTGCACCCAGGTGATATGAGTCTCCTCCTCTGCCTTGGTGCTGCCCACAGGTGTATTGTGACATATTGCTGGGCATATGTTATGTGACTCTTTTGCTTGTGCCCTAAACACATAGGCCATTGTAACATTGCTGAGTCCAACACCCAGATGATGTAACGCTTCATCCTGGACCTGTCTACAGAGGGGATTGTAATATATGTCTTCACCAATCACCCAGGAAATGTGACTTTTTATTCCTGCCTGTTCTCCACTCACAGGGGATATTGGGACATATTGTTGGGTACAGCACCTAGCTGATATGACTTTTCTTTTTTCTAGGTTCTGCCGACAAAGGAGATTATGACATATTGCTGGGCCTAACAGTAAGGTGGTGTTACTTACTTGCTTTGGCTGTGCTCTTGGAAGGCATTGAGACATACTGCTGTGCCCAGCACCAAGATGATGTGAGTTCTCTGCCTGAACCCTGACCACAGGAAGCACTGTGACCTACCTATTGACCCACTGCAATCTCTCCTATGGGAAAAGCACAGATAAATGTCCTCTTTTACCTACATGATTTGACATTCCTCTACTGCCTGGGCCATGCCCACAGAATAGAGTGATTTATCGCTGGACCAAGCAGTGATGTAATTATTCTGCTTGGTCCTTGCACACACAAGTCACTGTGATATATGTTTGGACCCATAACCTAGATGATGTGCCTCCTCTTCTGGGGTTTGTCCACAGCGGCAATTGTGATATATCACTTGACGTAGCTCCTATGTGATGTGACTCTTCTTTCATGTTTGGGCCCTTCCCACTGGGATGATTGGAACATAAAGCTGAGCCCAGCACCTAGGTTATGCGACTCTCTTCTTGTTTATGGACCCTACCCGCAGGAGGCATTGTGACATATCTCTAGGCCACTCACTTAGGTAATGTAACTTTTTTGCCTAGGCCCTCCCCTCCAGAAATATTGTGAAATATTTCTGGACCAAGAACCTAGGTGATATGACTCTCCTCTTCTGCTTGGGACCTGCATACATTGCATGTTGCAACATGTCTCTGAGTCCAACACCAAGGTGATGTGACTGCCCTGCATGGATGCTCCCACGGAAATATTATAACATCTCTTTATTCATTATCTAGGTAATGTGACTCTTCTCTTCTGCTTAAGGCCTGCCAAAAGAAAAGATTGTGACAGATCACCGGACCCAGCACCTAGGTGATGTGACTCCCCTCATTTGCCTGAGACCTGCTATATTTTGGATATTGTGACATACAACTGGGACAAACACCTAGGGGCCGGAAGGCTTCTGCCTGAGTCCCTCCCACAGGAGACCTTGTGATGTTTTTTCGTTTGTTTTTTGTTTTTTTGAGATGGAGTTTTGTTCTTGTTGCCCAGACTGGCATGCGGTGGCACGACCTCGGCTCACCGCAACCTCTGCCTCCCAGGTTCAAGCGGTTCTCCTGCCTCAACCTCCCAAATAGCTGGGATTACAGGCATCTGCCACCATGCCCGGCTAATTTTCTATTTTTAGTAGAGACAGAGTTTCTCTATGTTGGTCAGCCTGGTCTCGAACTCCTGAAATCAGGTGGTCCACCTGCCTCGGCCTCCCAAAATGCTAGGATTACAGTTGTGAGCCACCGTGCCCAGCTTTGTGATGTATTTCTGCATCCATCATGCAGGAGATAAAACCCTGTATTTTTGCCTGCATTCTGCCCACAGGGAAGATTCTGACATATCGTTGGGCCCAGCAACCAGTTGTTGTGGTGTCTGTCATGTCTGGGCCCAGCACCCGGGGGATCTCTCTCTTCTACCTGTGCCCTGCTTTCAGGAGGGGATTGTAACATCCCTGGTGAAGCCCCCAGTGATGTGATTCTCCTGCTTGATGCCTGCCCTCAGGGAGGATTGTGACATAGCCCTGGCCCAACACGCAATTGATGTCACTCTTGCATTTGCTCTTTACATACAGGTAGGATTGTGACATATATCTGGCCAAGCATGCAGATGTAATGATAACTGTCATACCTTGCAGAAGCCAATGGGAGAGAGAATGTTGCCCTCAGCTAGGCTGAGGAAAATTAGAAAGTCTTTCTGTACAAAAGTCATAAAGAATTAGTACTCTCTCACATATATAAAGCCCTAGTGTGTTACAGAGAATGTCATAACAGGGTGCAGCACACAAGTGAGATTGTATTTGTCCTATGCACACCACACCAACCTTTACAGTTATCACCCTGACCCATTGACAGAGTCCACTAGTGAGGTCCTGAATCACATGTGAACACAGTCCACAGTTGGAATCGTGGCTGTTATATGTGAACATCTGGCTACAGTTGGGATGGTGACTGATTTCTAAATCCAGCTCATAGGAAGGTGAAGACTCTCCTATCTGGACTCAGTCAATTAGAGAGACGTTGACTTTCACATCTGGGCTTAGAACCACAGGAAAGATTCTGGAGCTCCTTCTTGTGCAAAGGTCACAGAGGATTACCAATCTTGTGTATTGTATAAAGTCCTCAGGTGACACAGAGAGTGTCTGTCCAATGCACACCCAGGCAACAGTAAGGATTGTTATTCTCCCATGTAAACACATCCCACTATTGAAGTTCTGAATTTCACAGAGGCTGTCAAAAGTTGGATAATTGCCTCTCATGTGGATCTGGTCCACAGGTGGGTTAGTGACTTCTAGACCAAGAGTCACCACACGTGTAAGTCTGTGACCGCACTAAGAAGATACAGTCTGCAGAAGAAACTGTGGCTCTTTTGCACACATTCTGTCGATCATTGAGATTGCGACTCATGTACTTAGACCCAACATACAGGAGGTGTTGACTTTCATACCTTTAGAACCTGGACATGTTTGGAATTTCTAATCTAATCCCTGGACTTTCCTGCAGGTGTGATTGTATGCATCTGCAGGGCACCTTAGTGATCAGACTCTCCTGCCTTGGCCAAGCCCACAAATGAGATTGTGACATATGGTTTGACTCTGGACCTCCAAGATGTGACTCTTTTTTCCAGCCTTGGAGCTGCCCACAGGGTGCATTGTGACATATTCCTAAGCCCTGCACTCAGGTTATGTGACTCTCGTTTTTTGCTTAGGCCTGAATATTTTCATGTTAAGACATATTACTAGGTCCAACACCTATAAAATGGGAGACTGCCACCTGGGCCCTTTCTACAGAGGGCCTTGTGACAGACCACTGCATCAGTCACCTGGGAGATGTGACTCTCCATTTTTACCTGTACTCGCCCCACAGAAAAAACTGGCTGGCCCAGGTACCAGGTGATATGTCTCCTGCCTGGGCCTGGACCACAGAGGGCATTGTTATCCATTGCTGGGCTCAGCACCCAGGTGATGTGACTCTGCTGCCTGTGTGCTGCTTTCAGGAGAAGGTTGTAACTTATTCCTGGCTGAGTATTCAGGTGATGTCACACTCCTGACTGGTCTCTGCCCTCAGAAAAGGTTGTGTCAAGCCAGGCCTGGTGGCTCATGCCAGTAATACCCAGCACTTTGGGAGACCGAGGTGGGTGGATCGCCTGAGGAGTTTGAGACCAGCTGGCCGACGTGGTGAAACCCCGTCTCTACTAAAAATACAAAAATTAGCCGGGTGTGGTGGCAGCCGCCTGTAATCTCAGCTACTCGGGAGCCTGAGGCAGGAGAATTGCTTGAACCCAGGAGGGGGAGGTTGCAGTGAGCCAAGATCATGTCACTGCACTCCAGCCTGGGCAGCAGAGCAAGACTCTGTCTCGGGGAGAAAAAAAAAAAATTGCAAAAATTAGCTGGGCATGGTGGCATGTTCCTGTAGTCCCAGCTACTTGGGAGGCTGAGGCACAAGAATCATGTACTTGAACCTAGGAGGCGGAGGTTGCAGTCGGCTGAGACTGTGCCATTGCACTCCAGCCTGGGCAACAAGAGTGAAACTCCATCTCAAAAAAAAAAAAAAAAAAGATTGTGTCATATTCCTGGCTAAAAACCCAGATGATGTGACTCTCCTGTCTCCCTATTCACAGGCAGGATTGTAAAATACATTTTTTTTTTTGAGACAGTTTCATTCTGTCCCCCAGGCTGGAGTGCAAGGGCATGATCTTGGCTCACTGAAACCTCCACCTCGCGGGTTCAAGCAATTCTTCTGCTCAGCCTCCTCAGTAGCTAGGAATACAGGCATGAGCCACCACACCTGGCTAATTTTTGTATTTCTAGTAGAGACAGGGTTTCCCAATGTTGGTGAGGCTGGTCTCAAACTCTTGAGCTCAGGTGATGCACCTGCCTCGACCTCCCAAAATGCTGGGGTTACAGGTGTGAGCGACTGCGCCTGGCCTGTAAAATATATCTTGACCTAGATCACAGATGCAATGATTACTCTCATACCTCACACTATCTAATAGGAGAGATGTTCTTTTTCTCTCTCTCTTTTTTTTTTTTTTTTTTTTTTTTGAGACAGTTTCGTTCTTGTTGCCCAGGCTAGAGTGCAATGGCATGATCTCCGCCCACTGCAACCTCTGCCTCCCAGGTCTAAGCGATTCTCTTGCCTCAGCCTCCCAAGTAGCTGAGATTACAGGCATGTGCCACCATACCCAGCTAATTTTGTATTTTTAGTAGAGATGGGGTTTCTCCATGTTGGTCACACTGGTCTCAAACTCCCGACCTCAGGTGATCTGCCCACCTCGGCTTCCCAAAGTGCTGGGATTACAGGCATGAGCCACTGCACCCAGCCCAACCAAGATGCTGTCTCTTACAGCTAGGCCTAGAGTCATGAATATGATTCTGGGTCTCCTTGTACAAAGGTCATAACGAATTACCACGTTCTTGCATACTATATAAATCTCTTGTGGTGCAGAGAGTGTCATTACAGGGTTCAGCATACAGGTGAGATTGTGTTTCTCATATACATTCCCGGCCAACTGTTAGAATTGTCACCCTCACACGTGGACAGGGCCCACTGGTGAGGCCCTGAATCTCACACACATACACAGTCTACAGTTAAAATTGTGACTGTCATATGTGAACATCTGGCTAGAGTTGAAATAGTGATTTATTTCTAAATCCAGTTCATAGGCAGGTGAGAATTCTACCTGTCTAAGCCCAGGTAGGAGAGTCAACATGTCCCTAATTGGCTGGGGGACATGTTGACTCTCCTACCTGGGCTTAGGGCCAAACAGTTCTTGGACGGGATGAAGGCTCTCAGCTCTCATGCACAGATTCAGTTGGTGAGATTGTCACTAGCATACTTAGACCCAACATACAGAATGTGGTGACTCCCATGTCTAGAACTGGGACATGTGCAGGATTTTTAATTACTGGACCTTCCTGCAGGTGTGATTGTGATATATGTCTTTGTTATGCACCGGAGTGCTTTGATGCTTCTGTCTTGGTTCAGCCCAAAGTGAAGATTGTGATGTATCACTGGACCCAGCATCTCGGTGATGTGACTCTTGTTTTTGGACACCACAAATTTTGGGTATTGTCAAATATTGCTGGATCCTGTACCTATGTTATGTGAGTCTCCAACCTGTGTCCTGCATGTTGTGCCATATTGCAGCACAATGTTTCACATTAGACATCATTACATATTGCTGGGCTCAACACCCAGGTGATGGAACATTATTTTCCTGGGCCCTGACTACAGGGGGCTTTGTGACATAACTGAATGCCCATAACCATGGTGATGTTACTCTTCTCCTGCCTGGTCTCTGCTCACAGGGAAATTGTGACATACCATTGGCCTAGCATCTTGGTGATGTGACTCTCCTCTTTTTTCTCAGGCCCCACATATTTGGGTATTGTGACATACTCAGATGTGACACTGGGCTCAACACCTAAGGGATGGGGAGTCCCCTACCTGGCTCCTTCCTCCAGGGGGCATTGTGATATACCTCTGCACAGGTGTGTCACAGTTATTACCTAGGAGATGTGACTCTCCTCTTCTGCCTGCACCCTGTCTACAGTGAAAATTGTGGCACATTTCTGTGGCCAGCAACCAGGTGATGTGTTTCTCCTGCCTGGATCTTTATTACAGAAAAGATGGTTGACATATCACTAGGCCCAGCATCTAGGTGATGTGACTCTATTCTTCTGCCTAGTCCCTGCTTACAGGAACATTGTAGCATATTGCTATGCCCAGCACTTTTCTTTTAGGTTTTGCCTGCAGGAGACTTTGTGACATTGCTGGGCCCTGCACTGACATTATGTGACTTCTGTCTCTGTTTTGCCTACTTGGGCCACTGTGACGTATTGCTGGGTCCAACATCCAGGTGATGTAACTTTTATGCCTGGGTCCTGGCATCTGAGGACATTGTCTTGCACCAATCACACAGGTGATGTGATTTTCTTCTGTTACCTGGTCTGTGCACACAGGAAAAATTGTGACCTTGGCCAGGCGCAGTGACTCACGCCTGTAATCACAGCACTTTGGGAGGCCGAGGTGAGTGGATACCTGAGGTCAGGAGTTCAAGACCAGCCTGGCCAACATGGTGAAACCCCATCTTACTTAAAACACAAAACTTAGCTGGGCATGGCGGCAGGCACCTGTAGTTCTAGCTACACAGGAGGCTGAGGCAGGAGAATCGCTTGAACCGGGGAGGTGGAGATTGCAGTGAGCCGAGATGGCGCCACGGCACTCCAGCCTGGGTGACAGAGCGAGACTCCATCTCAAAAAAAAAAGACTGTGACCTTTTGCAGCACATAGCTGATTTGACTGTGCTTTGTGGAGTACACCAAGCAGGTTGTCAAACTGATAGTCCCTTTACTGAAATTTTATTTCCACGATGGCGTTGGAGGGGCAGCAGCAGAATCCATGCCTTTTCTCCTGGAGTGTGCGAGAGTCTGTGGTCCTGAGTATCTCACACAGATGTGGCAATTTATGTGATGTTCTAATTCAGACCATTGGTACAGAAACAGATTCAGACGTCTTCTCGGAAATATTGCATTGTTTAGCAAAGTGCATTGAAGTAAGGGGAGATGGATGCCTTAGTAATGAACACTTTGAAGAACACCTTTGCCACATGTCCTCAGGACCTTCTGAGGGCTGTGTCATGGGGCATGGTCACTCATATTTGACTCTGAATAAATTTCTTCAAATATTTTAAAGAGTTTAACTCTTCGTTGACATAGCTGATGTATGGAGCACGCTTGCTGTGCCAACCAGTGTTTCAAAGCTGTTTAGATATTTTTGCTCATTAAATCTTCATCAGCAAAAGCTCTGTAGGTAAGTTTAATGATTCCTTGTGTCACAGACAAGGTAACTGAAAGAAGAAAAAATTTGGGAACTTGCCCAAAGTCAGCCAGGTAGGAAGTGGCTGAGCTAAAGTGTGCTCTGACCTAATCCTGTCTGCTTCCCTTTTACAGACAGTGCTGTTGTGCATTGATTAAACAACTATTCATTGATCACCTGCCATGGGCTGAGCACTGTGATTGGCACTGGGAATATAGTGGTAAACAAGACATAGCTCCCCGGAACAAAAGTATAAGGAAGTAAACAACAGACACCAAGATTATATCAAAGATATGAAATGCCAGAACGTGATGCTGCTATAAAGAATTCCACAGGGTTATTGGGGGTAGATTGTAATTAAAAGGAGGTGGGTAAAGCAAAGCTTTCCAGAGAGGGCTAGAGCTGAGCCAGGTCTGGATGCTTTTATCAATGTGAGTACTTAGGGTTTGTCTCAGTTTATTTGCAGCCCCTAAAATCTAGAATTTGTCTCAGTTTCTTCGTATGCAGCCCCTAAAATCTTTGGAATGTCTGAAAAGAGAAGTGTCTTTTGTATGTTAATGAGATGACTTCTGGCTGGAGGCTTCTGGACAGCCTCAGGACCAGGGTTGATTGCCAGAGAAACTAATTGTGTAACAGAGCATTAAAACTCTAAGCCAGCCGGGCATGGTGGCTCCTGCCTGTAATCCCAGCACTTTGGGAGGCGGATCACCTAAGGTCAAGAGTTCAAGACCAGCCCAGCCAAAACGGTGAAACCCCATCCCTACTAAAAATACACAAATTAGCTGGGTGTGGAGGTGAGCGCATGTAATCCCAGCTACTTAGGAAGCTGAGGCTGCAGTAAGGCGAGATCAAGCCACTGCACTCCAACCTGGGTGACAGTAAGACTGCATCTCAAAACAAAAAAACACTTCTTACCTCCTTGGATGGTAGAGAAGCAATCTGGGCTTTGTAAAAGTAAAAAGAGTACCTTATTTGATTCAACTATTGTTAAAGGGGAATATCAATGAAAAGCTCGTCCACCCCAGCCTCACTAGTTAAGTACCAGTTAGGGGAAGTTTTTCTGGTATCCTTCTGAAATTGCTTTCTGCCTTTCCATGCATATCATTAAGAAAGGGCACACTCTTAAACCAATCTGTAACCTCATACCATTCTCAAAAAAAAAAAAAAAGATTAATTTTAAGTTTATACCAAAAGTGCACAATTTAGCAATTTAGCTGTTTTCATCAAGCCAACAATATTTTACAAGCTTACGCAAGCCAAGATTATTCTGTCTTGTGCTGGGTTTTATCATTTATAACCCTTAGGGCAAATCTTAGAGTATTCTTGCAGGAATAATCATAAAACCACTTTTTTTTTTTTGAGATGGACTCTCACTCTGTCACCCAGGATAGAGTACAGTGGTGCAATCTCAGCTCACTGCAACCTCTGCTTCCTGGGTTAAAGCCGTTCTCCTCCCTCAGCTTCCTGAGTAGCTAGGATTACAGGCATGCACAACCAAACCTGGCCAACTTTTGGTATTTTTAGTAGAGACAGGGTTTCACCATGTTGTCAAGGCTGGTTTCGAACTGCTGACCTCAAGTGATCCACCCGCCTTGACCTCCCACAGTGCTGAGATTATAGGCATGAGCCACTGCACCGGGCCAAAACCCCCTTGATTAAAAAATTGTTGCTGGGCCCGGTGGCTCACAACTGTAATCTCAGCACTTTGAGGGGCTGGGGCAGGTGGATCACAAGGTCAGGAGTTCAAGACCAGGCTGGCCAAGATGGTGAAACCCCATCTCTACTAAAAATACAAAAATTAGCCAGGCGTGGTGGCAGGTGCGTGTAATCCCAGCTACTCGGGAGGCTGAGGCAGAGGTTGCAATGAGCCCAGATCATGCCACTGCACTCCAGCCTGAGCAACAGAGACTCCATCTCAAAAAAAGTTAACAAAATGCTAACAATATTTAAGATATTGCTGATACTATTTTACCAATAATTTTAAAGTTGCCTTATTTGTTAAAGATTATACATAAGTCATATAAACTTTTTTTTGTTTGTTTTTGAGATGGAATCTCGCACTCTCGCCCAGGCTGGAGTGCAGTGGCGCCATCTCGGCTCACTGCAAGCTCCTCCTCCTGGGTTCACGCCATTCTCCTGCCTCAGCCTCCCGAGTAGCTAGGACTACAGGCACCCACCACCACGCCCGCCTAATTTTTTGTATTTTTAGTAGAGAGGGGGTTTCACCGTGTTAGCCAGGATGGTCTCGCTCTCCTGACCTCGTGATCCACCCGCCTCGGCCTCCCAAAGTGCTGAGATTACAGGCATGAACCACCGTGCCCAGCCTCTAATTTTTTATTTCTGATTTAAAGTTGGATGTCTTGGCCCAGCGCCGTGGTTCACTTTGGGAGGCCGAGGTGGGCGGATCACGAGGTCAGGAGAAGGGGACCATCCTGGTTAACACGGTGAAGCACCATCTCTACTAAAAATACAAAAAAATTAGCTGGACGTGGTGGCACTAGCCTGTAATCCCAGCTACTGGGGAGACAGAAGCAGGAGAATAGCTTGAACCCGGGAGGTGGAGGTCGCAGTGAGCCAAGATCACATTACGCTGCTGCACTCCGGCCTGGGCGACAGAGTGAGACTCTGTCTCAAAAATAAAAATAAAGTTGGATGTCTTGTAAGATAATGCTGAGTAATGCAGAAATACATATAGACATTTATGCATGTGATTTGTCCTTATACTCACACAGACCCCCCACATCACAAAAGAAAACAGGTAACTACAGCCTGACCATTAGGGCCAAGATCAAATAGCAAAATAAGTTTGCCTTTGATCTGTTTTCTTCATATATAAACATAGGAGGTCAAGACTGTGGACAGGGCTGGGCTCATGCCTGTAATCCCAGCACTTTCGGAGGCCGAGATGGGTGGATCACGAGGTCAGGAGTTCAAGACTAGCCTGGCCAAGATGGTGAAACTCTTGTCTCTACTAAAAATACAAAAATTAGCTGGGCGTGGTGGTGGGTGCCTATAATCTTAGCTACTCAGGAGACTGAGGCAAGGAATTGCTTGAACCCAGGAGGTGGAAGTTGCAGTGAGCCCAGATCGTGCCACTGCACTCCATCCTGGACGAGCATGGTGGCTCACGTCTGTTAATTCCAGCACTTTGGGAGGTGGGGGTGGGCAGATCACCTGAGGTCGGGAGTTCGAGACCAGCCTGACCAACATGGAGAAACCCCATCTCTACTAAAAATACAAAAGATTAGCTGGGTGTGGTGGTGCATGCCTGTAATCCCAGCTACTTAGGAGGCTGAGGTAGGAGAATCACTTGAACCCTGGGGGTGGAGGTTGTGGTGAGCCGAGATCCCGCCATTGCACTCCATTGCACTCCAGCCTGGGCAAAAAGAGCGAAACTCTGTCTCAAGACTGTGGACAGATATGAAGACATATAGTTTTTTCTCCTGTCGCCCCATCAGTTTTTGTTCACTGTCTAATCTCTGGAAGGAAGGTGGGCAACAGGTGGCCAGCAGTGGTCTGTGTGTGGTTATCTTATTCTTGCTGCTTTCTGCTTTTTTTATGACCACTATCTGTTCCAACCTGGGAACTGAGGAGAGATGTTGGTAGGAAGAGGCTTTCCCCCACCTCTGATGTGCAGGCCCTTCATTCAGCTGACATCTCAGCCGCACTCCAATATGGCAGCTATTGGCCACGTGTGGCTACTGGGTGCATGGAATGTCGCTGGTCTAAACTGCGATGTGCTAGAAAGGTAAAATACAGAGTTAGTTTCAAAGATTTAGTGTGTGTGTGTGTGTGTATGTGTGTGTGTGTGTATATGTATATATAACATATATATAAACTTTATATATATATTTCATTATTGCTCACAAACTGATAATATTTTGGATATATTGGGTAAATTAAATTGTTACATCAACTCCACCTTTTTCTTGTTTCTTTTTAAAGTTGGCTACTAGAAAGTTTAAAATTCACATGTGGCTTATATTTTATTTCAGAGGGGTTGCCTTTTTAAAAAAATCTCAGGCTGCTTGCTCAAATGCCAGAAGCCAGGAAGATCATCAAAACTGAAATTTTAAAATTATTGTTATATATTTTTCCTTTGTGAATAGCCATATAGTATATTATTTATAAATACATGAAACCTTATACACGAGGTTAAATGCAAATACCCTCCGCGGTGGGCCTGGCTCAGCTCAGGGAGGAAGGCCTGCCTGAAAAGGCTGCAGCTTAGGCTGTCACTCTTACTTCATTCAGTCCAGCGTTTGGTCACGTCTTCTGTCACTCAAGGCCTGAAGGGGTCGGGCCTTAGACGTTTTCCAATCAGGGATGCTGAGCTGGGGACCGTCCAATCAGTTACGCGGCTGGAGCGGACAGGGCGGCTTCCGGGATTTGGCGGGGCCTTTGTCTCTCGCTGCAGCTGGAGCTCTTGGTCTCGTCTTCCCTGCTCTGAGTGCCCTACTCCTAGAGGCCCAGCCTCTGTGGCCCTGTGACCTGCAAGTATTGGGAGATCCACAGCTAAGACGCCAGGGTCCCCCTGGAAGCCTAGAAATGGTGAGAGTGGCGGCTCCGACATCCGGAGAGAGAGGGAGGGGTCGGTTGGAACCGGTGGGAAGTGGCTGTGGCGGACTCGGGCCTCCCCTCAGTCATCTCCGCAGACTGCGCCCCGAGTTCTCCTTGCCCAGCTCGGCCTCAGTCCCCTTCAGCAATAAGATGGCGGCAGCGCTGATAGCCGGGTCCCCGGGCGTCTGGTCTGTTCCCTGCGCAGTGACTGTGCCCTGACCTGGAGCCCTCTGGGTAGCTCTGCACCCGCAGCGCCGCGTCTCTCCCGGATTGTGCAGGGACCACGGGAGGGTAGTCGGGAGAATCCTGACTCGGGGTGCGGGTTCGTGAATGGGAAGAGCTTTAGTCCGCTGCGTTTCCAGTTCTTCTTTTTCCCCTATTAAAAATTTATGGCAGGCGGGGCGCGTTGGTTCACGACTGTAATCCCAGCACTTCGAGAGTACGAGGCGGGCGGATCGCCAGAGGCCAGGAGTTCGAGACCAGCCTGGCCAACATGGCGAAACCCCGTCTTTATTAAAAATATGAAAATTAGTCTGGCGCGGTGGCCCACACCTATAATCCTAGCACTTTGGGATACTGAGGCACGCGGATCACGAGGTCAGGAGTTCAAGATCAGCCTGACCAAAATGGTAAAACCCCGTTTCTACTAGAAATACAAAAACTTAGCCTGGCGTGGTGGCGCGGTCCTGTAATCCCAGCTACTCAGGAGGCTGACGCAGGAAAATCGCTTGAACCCGGGAGTCGGAGGTTGTAGTGAGCCGAGATCGTGCCATTTGCCCTCCAGCCTGGGTGACAGAGCGAGACTCCATCTCAAAAAAAAAAAAAAAAAGCCGAGCATAGTGGCGCATGCCTATAATCCCAGCTAGTCGGGAGGTTGAGGTGAGAGAATCGCTTGGACCCGGGAGGAGGTTGCAGTGAGCCAAGATCGCGCCACTGCACTCCAGCCTGGGCGACAGAGTAAGACTCTGTCTCAAAAAAACATAAACAAAACAAAAGGCAGTTTCTGCAAAAATATTAAATAATTTCATCAAAGAGTGGTTCAAAAATTTTAGATCACCCCTGTGGGTTGTAGTTTTTGGTTCATAAGAGGGCCTTGAAAGACTTTTATAAGGTGCATGATGCAAAAATCCCAAATTCAGTAATTGGTTAGGTACAGTTATGTTTTTTCTGTCTTCCTGTCTTTGTTTCTCTCTTCTTTTTTTTTTTTTTTTTTTTTACGGAGTCCTGCACTGACGCCCAAGCTGGAGTGCAGTGGTAGGATCTGCAACCTTCGCCTCCCAGGTTCAAGCAATTCTCCTGCCTCAGCTTCCCCAGTAGCTGGGATTACAGGCTCCTGCCACCACGCTCAGCTAATTTTTATATTTTTAGTAGAGACGGAATTTCTCTATGTTGGACAGGCTGGTCTCAGCCTCCTGACCTCAGGCGATCCACCGGCCTTGGCCTCCTTAAGTGTTAGGATTACAGGCGTGAGCCAGCGCTCCCCGCCTTAGTTTCTTAGTTTCTTAATTTCTTAATTTTCACCTTGAGGGTACCAATTTCCTGGTTATGTAATTGGAGCTTAATTGACAGTTTGTAGTTAGTTAAGCCTGAATTTTGTTTCCTCTAATGTAGTAATTTACAAAAAAAAAAAAAAAAATGCATTTGAGTTATATTTTTTCAAAGCAGGAATCCGGGGCCTAGGTTTCCACCTCAGACTAAATTGCCTGCCACTTAACTATTTTCATACTCCACAGAGGACTGATTTTCCCCTACATTTTTTACAAGTGTTCCAAGCAGAGTCTCCCGTGTATCCCCCAGTTCTCCTTACCTCCAGCCTAACTCTGGCTTGAAGTAAAAATGCATAGTAAATTTCCAGTTCTGACAATCTCAAGAACTGAAAATTTAGTATTTTACTTCAAGGAACTGTCAACTTTCTCTCGCTAATTCATATTATGAACTATTTTTCCTTTAGTGTACGTTTTTCATACTGTATTTTAATTATTTACCGACAACACATTGAAAACATTTTAAAAATTTATTTTCTGTTTTTAAATATTTTCCATGAGAAGAAAGCAAAGAGTAATCTCCTGACACTGTATTGTAAAAAATCTGTGCCTCTTTTCCTTTTATCTTCCTGAGCACAGAGATCATGTTTTAGGGGTCAATGGTTTTTGGAAACTTTATGGGGTGATGTGTCCTCAGCCACCCTTTAGTTTTTTCCTGGTCCTGTACTGTCTGAGTAAACCAAAATACCCACCGTGTCTGTCTGCTAGAGTTAATATTAGCTCTTGGGTCATTTTCTCTTACAGAACAAGCTGAGGTATGGAGTGTAGCCTCTCAAGGAAGCCGGTGAATGCCCTGGGGCTTAGAGGAATCTCCTGGTGTATTCTTCTTTGAAAAGCTAACCCTTTGAGACATTAAGATTATTTTTATCCAAGCCAGCTTTCATTTCTTGGAGACACATTGTTGGTCAGCGATCAGATGCTGGTATTGAGGGGAAAACAGAAATAATTTCTGCCACCCGGATTCTCTAAGATTTGTGAAAAAAAAATCATATTCCCAAAGACAGAAAAAAACCTGACCTCAGTGAGATAGTACAAGAACTTGCCAAGTAAAATGCATTTGGGGCACTCATTGGGGAGTAATGCAGTGTCTCCTGAGAGGGTGATCACTGGGCACTTAAGTGAGCAGGATGGAGTGGGAGAATCTCTCCAGGAATTGGATGGCCTGATTTGACACGTGAGTCAGACACATTGGTTTTCTAATCAGCACTGCCACTCCTTTGTTTTGTCACCTTGAAAAGATCTATTCACTTATATTGACTCTTTTAAACTGTAAATTGTATTTTATTAGTAGAGCTTGAAAGGTTTGAAAATATTTACAAAAACATAAAATAGGCGGGTTTCAAAAAATATCTAATCATATATTCCATTGTTAAAAATTCTCTTTTTTTTCCCCCCAGTGAGTTTAGAAATTTTCTCAGGTGTGTTTTTTATTTTTTGAAACGGAGTCTCGTTTTGTTGCCCATGCTGGAGTACGGTAGCATGATCTTAGCTCACTGCAGCCTCTGACTCCTGGGTTCAAGCGATTATCCTGCCTCAGCCTCCTGAGTAGCTGGGATTACAGGTGCACGCCACCATGCCCAGCTAATTTTTGTATTTTTAGTAGAGATGGTGTTTCGCCATGTTGGCCAGGCTGATCTTGAACTCCTGACCTCAGGTAATCCGCCCACTTCGGCCTCCGAAAGTGCTGGGATTATAGGGGTGAGTCACCGTGCCCAGCCTTCTCAGGTGTGTTTTTATGCCTGGGTGTTTTCAAACAGAATTTCAAGGGTTAGCTTTTAGAGAGCTATCAAGGGAAAGAATAAGGAAAATCTCTCTTCCATTTTGGCTGTAGAAAATGAATACACAAGAAAATGTGTATTCATTCACATTTCACAAGAAATGTGGTGGATAATTGCTGAGTTACATAGATACATAAAAACATCAGTTCCTCTTATTGCAGGGTAAGTTTCTGTGAGTGAATATCTCTGTTCTATATCTTGTAATCTTGATGTATGAGTTTAATGCTAATTTTTTTTTCCCCCGAGACAGAGTCTTGCTCTGTTGCCCAGGCTGGAGTGCAATGGCGCGATCTTGGCTCACAGCAACCTCCGACTCCCGGGTTTAAGCAATTCTCCCTCAGCCTCCAGCATACCTGGGAATACACGTGCACGCCACCATTCTCAGCTAATTTTTGTATTTTCAGTAGAGACGGGCTTCAGCAGGTTGGCCAGGCTGTTTGTTATTGAACTCCTGACCTTGTGATCTGCCCACTTCGGCCTCCCAAAGTGCTGGGATTACAGGTGTGATCTACCGCGCCTGGCCAATGCTAAATTTTATAAGATGAAACTTGGTAGGTACCTCCTAGAAGTGTCCCCATATGACTAATTGTTTACTACATGATTCATAATGGAGATAATAAAGTAGTACATTTATTGTCTGAAAGAAATAGATTCTTTTGCTTTTCTTGTTTAGGTATAAAATGTAAGCACCTTAAATTTTTTTTCTTTTGTATGAGCACTGTGTTTGAGTAATTTTACTGGATTTTTCAAACACTTGGTTTCAAAACCTGAGTGAATAACTCTTTACTTGAAAATTAAAACTTGAGCCCAGTGACTCCAAGCTAAAGGCTCATATTGAGCCTGCAAAAGGAGGTTATTAAAGGCCCAGTTAGTTCTTCCTGGGGAGCCTCCCCTGCAGATTTCCCAGCCTGTTCACTCCAGCCATGGAAGAAGCCTTTTATCTGGAGAGAAGCTACAGAGCCCTGGAAAGCTGGGGACCCACAGACAGGTGCAGTTAAGATTAAGATGGAACGGGACCGAAAGGATCTTACTGAAGATAAAGTTGTTCTTGCTTTGAGGCAGTTTCTAGACTTATAAAAATAAAACAAAGTTAGATTTGTATTAAAAAATTAAGTTCCAAAGGAGTATTGCAACAGGAGAAAGTACCAACTATAAGATCTTTAAAGATCTCAAAGGTTAGGCAGACAAGCGTGGCTTTTCTTCATAGAAAGGAGCAACCAAGATTAGAAACAAAGTGGGAGGGGAATGGCAAATGGAGGGTGAAAAAATCAGATTCTAAGTTGGAGAATGTTTAGCATGTTCTTAGGAGGAGCATATAATGGGGTTGTATGTTGGCTCAGACTGAGGGTAGCTCAAAGCTCAGGAGCTGTGGGAAGGAGATAAACTTAAGTTTGATTAAGTAGTATTTTATTTTGATCACTGAAGACAAATTCAGCTGATTTTTCTAAGAGAAGAAAATGGGCAGAGTCTATGTCTGGCTATATGATAGGTAAGAAAAGAGTATACCATCTAAGTCATAATGGGATGTGTGTTTCTTTACATAAACTGTTTCTGGAGCACACAAAAGATGGAGAATTTTATTAATTATAGCCATTTACCAGGATTACTTATGTGCTTCATCTTTCCCCACCTCTTTTCTTTGTCTTACACATTTCTTTCATTTGACTTTTCTTGAGTTGTATCTTTTACAATAATCCGGTCAACATAACTACAGTGTTTTTCTGAGTTCTGTGTATAGCACCGTTAAGTTATTGAACTTGAGCAAGTTTATGGGAGTCCTGAATTTTTAAACAGTAGCTCATAATGGGCTCATAATTTGGAAGCATAAATAGGCCCATGGGGTTTGTTACTGGCATCTGTAGTAAGAACAGTATTTTGAGACCAAGCCCTGAATCTCAGGGTCTGTGCTGACTCTGGGTGGTGTCAGAATTTGAATGTTTGACAAAGAATTGGTGTTGGAGAGTTGCTTGGTATTCAGCAAACTCTATAGCTTTTGTGCCAGAATAAAAATACCATAAAGGCCTGGCCTGGAATAAAACTCAGAGTGTCTGGGAATGGGAGGCTCTACTCGCCTGTGTACTGGCTGTCACACTGCCCGTTGTTTGCTGATTCCAGGTCTCTTAGAGTGAGAGAAGACTGAAAATTTAGAGGAAAGAGAAGCTCTGATGACAGACCTTCTCTTTCCACAGCTGCCACCACAGGATTCCCACCGACTCACGATCATGCCCACTAGACACCGATGCATCCACACCCCTCTCAGGACAAGGCACCACCCTCAGGAACTTCACCACAGCGTTTTTGATTCTAGCATTTCTTGCAAAAATCCTACAAAAGTGTCTACAAGTCTCCTGGCATATTCCCATTCCCCAGACACTGAATCTGCAGCAGCAACCTGTTTTCCCCACCAATTTAGGGTTCTGGGCCACTTGTTCATCATCTCACGTGCCTGCATGGACCCAGAAATAAATAGCACAAACCGACCTTTCAGCTTACATATTGCACTTACCCCCACCCATAGAGTGTTTTCCTTTCAACTTTTAATTTTAGTTCAGAGGTACACATGTAGGTTTATTACATAGGTAAAATTGTGTCATGAAAGTTTGATGTAGATTATTTTTTCACTGAGTCACTAAGCATAACACCAAGTGGATATTTTTTATTACTATTATTTAATTTTTTTAATTTTTTTTTGAGATGGAGTTTTGCTGTTATCCAGGCTGGGGTGCAATGGTGTGATCTCCGTTCATTGCAGCCTCTGCCTCCTGGGTTCAAGTGATTCTCCTGCGTCAGCCTCCCAAGTAGTTGGGATTACAGATGCCTGCCATCACGCCCAGCTAATTTTTATATTTTTAGGAGAGATGGGGTTTCACCATGTTGGCCAGGCTGATCTTGAATTCCTGACCTCAGGTGATCTTCCCAACTCGGCCTCCCAAAGTGCTGGTATTACAGGCATGAGCCACTGCACCCAGCCCAAACGGGTCTTTGTCCTGCCAACCTCAACTAGGCCTGTGTCTATTTTTCCCCTCTTTGCATCCATGTGTTCTTATTATTTAGCTCTTTTAAAAATGAGATAGTGCATTTGGTTTTCTCTTTCTGCATTAATTTACTTTTTTTTTTTTTTTTTTTTTGAGGTGGACTCTCACTCTGTCACTCAGGCTGGAGTGCAGTGGCACAATCTCGCCTCACTGCAACCTCTGCCTCCCAGGTTCAAGCGATTCTTCTGCCTCAGCCTCCCGAGTAACTGAGATTACAGGCATGTGCCAGCACGCCTGGCTAATTTTGTATTTTTAGTAGAGCTGAGGTTTCATCATTTTGGTCAGGCTTGTCTCGAACCCCTGACCTCAGGTGATCCACCCGCTTCAGCCTCCCAAAGTGCTGGGATTACAGGTGTGAGCCACTGCGCCCAGCCTGTATTATTACTAATATTATTATTTTTGAGATGAGTCTCGCTCTGTCTTCCAGGCTGTAATGCAATGGCATGATCTTGGCTCACTGCAGCATCTGCCTCCTGGGTTCAAGCAGTTTTCCTGCTTCAGCCTCCCAAGTAGCTGGGATTATAGACGCATGCCACCAAGCCCAGCTAATTTTTGTATTTTTAGTAGCAGGGGGTTTCACCATGTTGGCCAGGCTCGTCTTGAACTCCTAACCTCGTGATCCACCAACTCGGCCTCCCAAAGTGCTGGGATTACAGATGTGAGCCACCGCGCCCAGTCCTATATTTTCATTAGAAAAAAATTTTTTTTTCTATTTTATTTCATGAAGAGACAGTGTCTCATTCTGTCACCCAGGCTGGAGTACAGTGGCATGATCTTGACTCACTACAGCCTTAACATTCTGGGATCAAACAGTCCTCCTACCTCAGGCTCCCAGGTATGGGACTACAGGAACACACCACCATGCCCAGCTAATTTTTCTTTTAGTATTTTTTGTAGAAATTGGGTTTCTTTATGTTGTCTTGACTGGTCTCAAACTCCTAATCTCAGGCAATCTGTCTGCCTCAGCCTCCCAAGGTTCTGGAATTACAGGCATGAGCCATCATCCCTGGTCAGTATGGCCATTTTAATGATACTGATTTCTCTGTCCATGACCATGAAATAGTTTTGTATTTGTGTCATCTTTGACTTCTTTGAGCAGTGTTTTGTAATTGTTGTCCTAGAGGTCTTTCACCTCCCTGGTTAGCTGTATTTCTAGATACCTTCTTTTTGTGGCATTTTTGAATGGGATTGTGTTTTTGATTTGGCTTTTGGCTTGGATGTTGATGTGTAGAGGTGCTACTTATTTCTGCACCTTTGTTTTGTATTTTGAAACTTCGCAGAAATTGTCAGTTTATAGAGCATTTCTGCCAAGACTATAGGGTTTTCTAGATACTGAATCATGTCATCTGAAAACAGGGATAGTTTGATTTCGTCCCTTCCTGTTTGGGTGAATTTTATTTCTTTCTCTTGCCTGATTTCTCTAGCCAGGACTTCCAATTCTCTGTTGAATAGAAGCAGTGAAAAAGGCATCCTTATCTTGTGCCAGTTTTCAGAAGGAATGCTTCCAGCTTGTGTTCATTTAGTATGTTGGCTTTGGATTTGTCATAGATAACTCATTTCTATTTTATTTTATTTTATTTTATTTTATTTTATTTTATTTTATTTTACTTTAGTTTATTTTACTTTATTTTACTTTAGTTTATTTTACTTTAGTTTGGTGTGGTGTGGTGTGGTGTGGTTTGGTTTAGTTTGACGGAGTCTCACTCTGTCACCCAGGCTGGAGTGCAGTGGTGCGATCTTGGCTCACTGCAAGCTCCACCTGCCAGGTTCACGACATTCTCCTGCCTCAGCCTCCCAAGGAGCTGGGACTACAGGCGCCCACCACCACGCCCAGCTATTTTTTTTTTTTTTTTTTTTTTTGTATTTTTAGTAGAGACGGGGTTTCACCGTGTTAGCCAGGATGGTGTCAATCTCCTGACCTCGTGATTCAACCACCTTGGCCTGCCAAAGTGCTGGGAATACAGGTGTGAGCCCCCACGCCCAGCCAAATTTGTCATAGATAACTCATTATTTTGAAGTATGTATCTTCAGTGCCTAGTTTGTTAAGAGTTTTATACATGGACAATGTTACATCTTATTGAAAGTTTTTTCTGCATCTATTGAGATAATTTTGTGGTTCTTTAGTTCTGTTTATGTGATGAATCAGATTTATTGATTTTTTTTTTTGTATGTTGAACCAACCTTGTATTCCACCAATAAAGCCTACTTGATTGTAGTGGATTAGCTTTTCGATGTGCTGCTGGATTTGGTTTGCCTATATTTTGTTGAGCATTTTGCAGCAATGTTAATCAAGGACATTAGCCTGAAGTTTTCTTCTTTGTTTTGTCTCTGCCAGGTTTTGGTATCAGAATGATGCTGCTGTTATATAAAAAGCTGGGGAGAAGTCCCTTAATTTTTTGTAATAGTTTTAGAAGGCATTGTATCAGCTTTTCTTTTTACACTTGGTAGAATTCAGCTGTGAATTTTCTGGTGTTGGGTTTTTTTAGTTGGTAGCCTATTAACTACTAACTTAATTTTGGAGCTTGTTATTGATCTATTTAGGGCTTCAACTTGTTTAGTCTTGAGAGAATTTATTTGTCTAGAAATTTATCCATTTCCTGTAGATTTTCTATTTTTGTGTATAGAGGTGTCTATAGTAAACTTCAATAGCTATTTGTGTTTTTGTGGGGTCAGTGGTAATGTCCCTGGCGTCTTCTTTTTTTTTTTTTTTTTTAAATGAGATGGAGTCTCACTCTGTTGCCCAGGCTGGAGTGCAGTGGCGTGATCTTGTCTCTGCAACCTCTGCCTCCGGGGTTTAAGCAATTCTCCTACCTCAGCCTTTCAAGTAGCTGGGATTACAGGTGTATGCCACCACACCTGGCCTAATTTTTGTATTTTTAGTAGAGATGGGGTTTCACCATGTTGGTCAGGCTGGTCTTGAACTCCTGACCTCAGGTGATACACCTGCCTTGGCCTCCCAAAGTGCTGGGATTACAGGCATGAGCCACTGTGCCTGGCCCCTGTTGTCCTTTTTTTTTTTAGGCGGAATCTCACTCTGTCACCTAGGCTTGAGTGCAGTGGAAAGATCTCAGATTACTGCAACTGTCACCTTCCTGGTTTAAGCAATTATGTGCTTAAATCTGCTGTTTACAAAATGAAGGGGGCCAGCCCCTCCACAATCTGTGGGTTCTCGTCAGGTGGGACGAGAGACTGAGAAAAGAAGTAAAATACAGAGACAAAGTATAGAGAAAGAAAAGTGTGCCTAGGTGACTGGTGCTGCTCAGTATAAGGAGGACCCGCATCCTCCCTCCGGCACTGGTCTCTGCATTTATTGATCATGATCTCTACCAGATAATGATATGGCAGGACAATAGGGTAATAGTGTAATAGGGTAATAGTGTGGCATCTGTCTTCTGCCATTCTCAGTTTTCTTCCTTTTTGGATTTGTCCTTCTCTTTTTTTTTTTTTTTTTTTGAGACAGTCTCTCTCTGTCGCCCAGGCAACCTCTGCCTCCCGGGTTCAAGTGATTCTCCTGCCTCAGCCTCCAAAGCAGCTGGGACTACAGGCGTGTGCCACCTCGCCTGGGTAATCTTTGTATTTTTAGTAGAGATGGGGTTTCAACATGTTGGCCAGGCTGGTTGGTCTCAAACTCCTGACCTCAGGTGATCCACCTGCCTTGGCCTTCCAAAGTGCTAGGATTACAGGTGTGAGCCACGGCACCTGACCCCCTGTTGTCATTTTTAATTGTGCTTATTTGGATCTTCTATTCTTCATTAATCTTGCTAGTGGTTTATCTTCTTAATTTTTTTCAAAGATTTAACTCCTGGATTACTTGATATTTTCTATGACTTTTCATGTCTACATCTCCTTCAGTTCAGATCTAATTTTGGTTATTTCTTATCTGCTGCTAGCTTGAGAGTTGGTTTTCTCTTGCTCGCTTGCTTGATTGATTGATTGAAACAGTCTTGCTGTGTTGCCTAGCCTGGAGTGCAATGGCACAATCTCGGCTCGCAGCAACCTCTGCCTCCCGGGTTCAAGGGATTCTCCTGCCTCAGCCTCCCGAGGAGCTGAGATGACAGGCAAGTGCCACCATGCCCATCTAATTTTTGTATTTTTGGTAGAGACAAGGTTTTACCTCCCAGGCTGGTCGTGAACTCAAGTGATTCGCCTTCCTTGGCCTCCCAAAGTGTTGGGATTACAGGAGTGAGCCACCATACCCAGCCTCATTCATTTATTTATGATGTTAGGTATTTAAATTGATTTCTAAGTTTTTGATGTGAGTAGTTACTGCTATAAATTTCCTTCTTAACACTGCCTTGGCTGTGTTGTAGCGATTCTGGTTTGTGTATCTTTGTTCTTATTTGTTTCAAAGAACTTACTGATTTCTGCTTAATTTTATTATTTATCCAAAAGTCATTGAGGTGAACGTTTTTAAATTTCCATGTAATTGTATAATTTGAAGTGGTTTTCTTTGTATTCAATGATATTTTTGCCAAGCTGTGGCCTAAGTGTGTGTTTGGTATGACTTTGGGAAAATTCAATTTGCTGAGGACTGTTTTATTTCTGATTGTGTGGTCAATTTTGTATGTGAGTATGTGATATGTGGTGATGTGAATGTATACTGTGTTGATTTCAGTTGAACAGTTCTATAGGTGCCAGTTAGGACTATTTGGTCAAATGTTGAGTTTAGGTGCTGATATCTTTGTTAATTTTTTGCTCCAGTGATCTGACTAATAGTGTCTGTGGGGTGCTGTAGTCTCCCACTATTATTGTGTCAGAATCCAGCTCTCTTCATAGGTCTCTAATTATTCATATGCAGTCGTGGATTTTTTTAGAACACCTTTCTGTCTTCTGCTTTTTTCTTTAGTGTGCCCAAGGCTGCTCCTTAGATGCCTAAACCTAGAGTCTACTGAAATTCAGATGTCCAAGAGATCAAGAACCTGTCCAGAGATTTAGCTGTTTTTGTTTTTGGTTTGAGATGGAGTCTTACTCTGACGCCCAGGCTGGAGTGCAGTGGCATGATCTCGGCTCACTACAACCTCTGCCTCCTGGGTTCAAGTGATTCTCCTGCCTCAGCCTCCCGAGTGGCTGGGATTACAGGCGCACGCCACCACACCTGGCTAATTTTGTATTTTTAGTAGAGACAGGGCTTCACCGTGATGGCCAGGCTGGTCTCCTGACCTCAAGTGATCTAACCACCTCGGCCTTGTAAAGTGCAGGGATTACAGGCATGAGCTACCACGCCTGGTCGAGATTTGGCTGTTATGGGAGAAAATATAAATTAGAAATTTATATTTCTATATTTTATTAATTTATTATTAATCATTAATAATGATTACTAACTACTATTTTATATTAGTCTTTATTTTCTTACCTCATAATAAGGGAGGATAGTTTGTTCATCTCTCTTTATTGAAGCATTTTGATTATATGTAGATATTCTCTGCTTTTTTGAAATATACGTAAATCATATTTACAGCTAAAGAAACCTTTTATCATTCTTTCTGTCTCAGGATTGTCTATCTAGGTATCTAGGACCACAGAACCATTGCAGTGTTTTTGCTTTGGCAAAGTTTTTTTTTTTTTTTTTAAGGCAGAGTCTTGCTCTTGTCGCCCAGGCTGGAGTGCAACGGCGTGATCTTAGCTCACTGCAACCTCTGCTTCCCACGTTCATACCATTCTCCTGCCTCAGCCTCCGGAGTAACTGGGACTACAGGCGCCCGCCACCATGCCTGGCTAATTTTTTATTTTTAGTAGAGACGGGACTTCACCGTGTTAGCCAGGATGGTCTCAATCTCCTGACTTTGTGATCTGCCCACCTCGACCTCCCAAAGTGCTGGGATTACAGGCGTGAGCCACCGCGCCTGACCCCAAAGGTGTGGTTTTTTTTTTTTTTTTAGTCTCTTAAAGTAGATACAGATTTGTTTAGATTAAAACTTAATTTAAGAGCACACAAAAAGTGGAGCACTAAGATAGGATTAAACTTAGCAATACAGAATGATAAAGACTAAAAGATGCTGAGGAAGTTTCTTTGACAAAAAAACTGATTATCCAAGGTAATTATCCAATATTTGCAGGCTGAAGTACTTACACTGCAAAAGAAAGAACAGTTCTGTGTATAAACTCAACAGTGGAGTCAGTGGTTATGCTTTGGTTCCTATTTACTACTTCAAAACAATTAGCATAGTTATGTGTAGTGTTTGTAGACAACTTGCCTTCATATGAATTATACAGTATTTTCTTTTCTTTTCTTCTTCTTTTTTTTTGTTTTTAGACAGAGTCTTGCTCTGTTGCCCATGCTGGAGTGCAGTGGCATGATCTCAGCTCACTGCAACGTCCAGCTCCTGGGTTCAAGCGATTCTCCCACCTCAGCCTCCTGAGTAGCTGGGGTTACGGGCATGAGCCACTGTGCCTGGCCTAAATTGTATGGTATTTTCTACAATAGTATGAATATAAGACCACAATATTTAGGATGAATGTCTTAGTCATTTTAATATTAGTCATACTTTTGAAATATAAAGTATTTTAACTAAATTATGGTAACAGAAAATTTTTAAAAATTCTGCATTATTACTGGTACATTAAAATTATTTATGCTTAGATGTTTATATCTAGTATCCCAAAAGTTCACTACAAAATTGTTGTGATAGATATTAGCCTGACATGCATATTAATTTACCCAATAGATGTAGGTAAGCATGATTTCAGTGTCTTTTATTTTACTAAACTTGAATACTGCTATTACAGGACAAATAAACGTGATGGGTAATGTGACCATGCAAGAAATGTAATAGGTTTTCACTTAGCTATGTTGTAAGCTCAAATATATTTTACTACATAAACAAAGTCAGATTCTGATTCTTCATCCAAAAGTGTTGGTGAAGCCTGGGTGAGGTGGCTCACCTCTTTAATCCCAGCACTTTGGGAGGCCAAGGCAGACAGATCACTTGAGGTCAGGAGTTTGAGACCAGCCTGGCTAACATGGTGAAACCCTGTCTCTACTAAAAATACAAAAATTAGCGGAGGGTGGTGGTGGGCGCCTATAATTCTAGCTACTCAGGAGACTGAGAAAGGAGAATTGCTTAAACTTGGAACGTGGAGGTTGCAGTGAGCTAAGGTCACGCCACTACACTCCAGCATATGTGAGAGAGCAAAACTGTGTCTCAAAAAAAATAAAAATAAAAAGTGCTGTTAGAAATTGTCAGATGTATTCCAATATAAATCCCCCATTTAATGGCTAGGAGACAAGAGAGCAGCAGAGATAAAAGAAATTTTATAAAATTTTGCTGGGGATATGTCCCCTTTCTTCATAATGCTCATGCTTATCATGCTGAGAGTAGCTGTGCAGTTTGGGTGTTTAGAGAGTTGTTTATTTTAGGGGAACATTTTCTGGCCAACATGATTAATCTTATATCTAATCTGAGTTGGGGGTTTTTTTGGTTTTTTTTTGTTTTTTTTTTTTTTGAGATGGAGTCTCGCTCTGTCACCCAGGCTGGAGTGCAGTGGCACGATCTGGGCTCACTGCAAGCTCCGCCTCCCAGGTTCACGCCATTCTCCTGCCTCAGCCTCCCGAGTAGCTGGGACTACAGGCGCCCGCCACCTCGCCTGGCTAGTTTTTTGTATTCTTTTGAGTAGAGACGGGGTTTCACGGTGTTAGCCAGGATGGTCTCGATCTCCTGACCTCGTGATCCACCCGTCTCGGCCTCCCAAAGTGCTGGGATTACAGGCTTGAGCCACCATGCCTGGCCCTGAGTTTTTTTTTTTAAAGATGCTCTTCTTTTGTACTCTCAATATAATTTTGCGAAGATGAAGAGCGATTTTTCTCTCCAGTGCTTTGGGTGTCTGTTTCAGAAGCCCTATTACTATCCCATGGTGTCTGTGAATGAGGTGGGCTGTCACAGGGAGAACTCTCTATGCGGACTTACGCTGAAAATCCAGCAGTATTTTTTTCATGTCACCATTATAAATAGAAACTGAAGCTGAAACACTGTTCCCATTCCCATTATCGTGAAGGTGCAATTTTACCTAGGAGGACTGAAGGCTGTCCTCCTGCAGCTCAGGCTTCATTACCTGATGTGGGACTAGAGTGCTGCTCTGGCAGTTGGGGTTCATGTAAGATGTGAGCTGCCAGCTGTGAGCCCTGTGGTAGGAGTCAAGAGAGGACACTGGCTGTCAGGAAAGGGCAAGCAGAGTCTAGTAAGTTGCAAAATTACCTCCTGTCATGAGGATGTGAAAAGTTAATTTTGTCATTGAATATAACCAATTAGCATACACGGATCGCCTCCCCCATTACCAGATGAATTTAGGATGAACCATGTATTACATGGTGCTGTGAATTCTTTTACTTGTGGACTAATTATGGAAGTGTCTTTTTGTCTTTGCAGTGTCTTAAGAAGATTGACTGTGATGCATGTCACATTCTGGTTTAATTGTGTAATGAAATAGTTTACTTTCTGTTCTATCATTTTGGAGTTTCTCTAGGGCTGGAGAAATTTTTTCTTTTAATTATATTTTCCAAACGTTGTCTAGAATTACTAGACATGATATAAACACATACGGTTCCAGCCAAACTTTACTCTAGAGGGGGCTTTTCCTTTCAGGCTTCCAGTCACTTCAGATTTCTACCAGCTTCACAGGGTAGCAATCAGCCATTATACCTCTTATTTTGTCTGGCCCCACCTTGAAGTCTGGCCTCACAGAACTGACTGATTGGAAGTTTTGACTGGTGAATCTGTTACATTTTTTAGAACTGGAGCTCACAATTTTCTGAAACCCGAAAGCAGATAAAATTGGAAAAATAAAGTATGTATTTTAGCATCTTAATTTTTAAATTTTCTGTTAAACCAATACTTGCAGAGACATTTTATTTAGTAACTTGTTTTCTATTCCTGCAGATCCAGTAGTTGCTCCACAAGTCACAAACAAGTAAATATGAACACAATAAAAATTTCTTTAAACTACATTAAATTCTATCTGTATCCCTCTCATCTGTCAATATTTAGTAGTCTATACATTTTTTAAAAACCAAGGACAGAGAAGCGGAAGATGAAATAAAAATGCTGAGTCCTTAATCTAAATCCTGGGAATTATTAAACATCTGTGCTAACTCCCAGTTTGTTATGAGCATTAAATCACATAATGTGTTATTCCAAGCATAGTGCTCTGTAGCATACTCTTGAGCACAGGCGTTGCTACTTTCTGTTGCCTCTGTAAACTTTACAGAACCAGCAAAGAATATGATACTTAAAGATGGAGATTAGTTGTCTTCATTTGTGCCAGAAGTATATGTGTTGTGACAAGAGTGCTGAGTGTAAGGGACTCTGTACTGTGCCTGCTTCTCTAACTAATTCTAATGATGAGCCTAGAAGAAGCAACATCAGCATTGACAGGGGACTTATTTAAAACACACATTCATGAACCCTTTGAAAACCTGCAGAATCACATTACATAGGGAAAGTCCAAAGTTACCAAGTGATTTATACGCTTATTAAATATTACAAGACAACTGGGCGTGGTGGCTCATGCCTGTATCCCAGCATTTTGGGAGACCGAGGTGGGTGGATCACCTGAAGTCAGGAGTTTGAGAGCAGCCTGTCTAACATGGTAAAACCCCATCTCTACTAAAAGTACAAAAATTAGCCGGGCATGGTGGCAGGTGCCTGTAATCTTAGCTACTTGGGAGGCTGAGGCTGGAGAATCTCTTGAACCCAGGAGGTGGAGGTTGCCGTGAGCAGAGATTGCGCCATTGCACTCCAGCCTGGGTGACAAGAACAAAACACTGTCTTAAAAAAAAAAATTGCAAGGCAATGCTTAGCTAAATGGTTATCAGCCGGACTTCTATTAGGTTGGTGCAAAAGTTAATTGACATTTTTGCCATTCTAAGTAATGTGGATTACTTAGGTGTAGACACTCAGATTACATGGCTAATTATTAGAAATCCCTTTACTTGTGCCCTCTTCACAGGTTCTGTTTATTGTTTTGTGTGGACAAGTTTATGTTGTTTTAATTAAGTGCCTCGTGTGACTCTAAGGTAAGGCTAGAATCAATTATGAGGGGTTCAAGATACATTCATGAGAGTTATGTTTTACTTTTCTGCTGAAGGATGGTCACAGGGCCTGTTCTGTTTGGGTTTAGTAAAGATGGGGCAGCGTGGCCCATATTACCATTATTGTAGCAGAAATTGCTGGTGTCTGTGGTGGGGAGGGTACCTAAGGACGGGAAAGGAGAAACTTCTATTTTTCACTTCATTGTTTCTGAATCTTTTCTGAAGATTCACCCAGAAATGGGTGGACTTTTTCTGAGGATCTTGGTCCTTCTGCCTGTGGGTGTGGTCATAGCATGTAAACAGGTGGAATGTTCTCAAGATGCAGGTGTAATTGGTCTACAAAATCTCATCTGAAAATAAATCCCAGAGAAGGAGGAGATAGAGGAAAAAGTGGCACTTTTTTTTTTCAGCTAAACATGTCTCAGATCAAGAGCTGTGTCCGCTCTGCCTCCTGGAATGCTATGTGTTTAGTACTTGCAAACCTTGCCTTCTATAGTTGTGGTTTTTTCTCTCTAAAGAGTTTGTTTTAACTACTTTTAAAAATTCTTATGATAATCAAGGGTCTCTGAAAAATATTTCTTCCCTATATACCAGAGTCTTTTATGAATTTTTTAAATTATGGCTTTTTATATGCCTTGCAGAATTCTCACCATTAGTTTATGATCTGCAGTATTAAAAGTGTTCTTTTTGTGGCTGTTGAACATGGAAAAGTGTGGATACTCAAAGATTACTACTGGGGAAAAGCTGGGATCCTTAGTAAAGGTAGAGAACATGTAATGTTGAAGTTCCATTTGTGTTTGCTATTAGCCCTATGCAGAACAGAATTTAGAAAATGCTTATTTAAACAGGATGGCATTTATTACCCAGAAAGTTCTGAAAAAATAGGAGGTACCTGTTCTCTAGGGTGCTAAAGAAAGACTACTTAAAATCACTATTAAACATTACAGAACATAGAAGATCTTGAATAGAAGATTCGTGTATTTTGAGATATCCTGGATCAAGATAGAAGATACCTGTATCTTGAAGTTTGCATAAAACTGTTCTTTCAATATGGTTGAATTTAGACTATAATTTACTTATTGGGAACAGTATTTCAGCAGTGATGCTGTGTCCTTTTGAGTGTTTTAGCACATTATGAAAATTTGTCCTAGTGCAGTTGATGCTAATGATTCACTCGGTTAAAGAGCTCTCTGACAAATTTTTTCACTATAGTGTTATTTTTTTCTTCGTTATTAAGTATCTTTATGCAGCTGATTTGTATAAATTATCAAATGTAATCTGGCAGCTCCTCTTCTTTCTTAAGGTTTCTTTCCATATATTTGTCTTTGGAAAATGAAGACTGTCATCTCTCTCTTACAGGCCATGAAAACTGGGGGGAAAAAAACAGGTTATTTCACTTATTGGATGTTTGATAAAATATTTTTCTTGGGGCAAAATCATTGGCATTTCTTGTGAACTTATTAAAAATTCAGCAACTCAGACTATTCCAGATCTTCTGCCAAAAAAAAAAAAAAAAGCATAACAAGATTTCCAGTTTATTCTACACATTAAAATTTGAAATATACCTTGTAACTCAACATGTCTTTCATCTCAACAGAACTCATTCTGTATAGTGTGAATATAGCACTCCAGAATGTACATGCTTGTGTTCATGCCCTTAATTTTATATTTTATTATCCAGAAAAGTATCATATATAAATTGATGTTGTGGATCTTATTCTAGTCTTTTCTCAGAGTTAGAGAATACATCAGATAATATTTCTGTCTTTAAAATTACCTCATTTGGGTAATTTCTTCACTTTTATAAGGCAGAACCAGTACTCTTTAGTCATTCATTTCAACTTGAGTCAAATTAAAAATTTTGCCCATGGCCACTTGGTAAATATGTGTGTGTGTACTTTTCAGGGACCGTTAACATTTATGGATGTGGCCATAGAATTCTCTGTGGAGGAGTGGCAATGCCTGGACACTGCACAGCAGAATTTATATAGGAACGTGATGTTAGAGAACTACAGAAACCTGGTCTTCCTGGGTGAGAATAACTTCAATATACAATTCCTAATATACTCTAAATATTTCTTTTTTTTTTTTTTGTAGAATGTTTTTTGGTAATTGATCTTTGTATAAATGAGTATCAGATCTCTATTTTTAAGAAAATCTTGGGGGCCATCTGCAGTGGCTCATGCCTGTAATCCTAGCACTTTGGGAGGCCAAGGCAGGTGGATCACCTGAGGTCAGGAGTTCAAGACCAGCCTGGCCAACATGATGAAACCCCGTCTCTACTAAAAAAAAAAATACAAAAATTAGCCAGGTGTGGTGGCACACGCCTGTAGTCCCAGCTACTTGGGAGGCTGAAGCAGGAGAATCACTTGAACCCAGGAGGCAGAGGTTGCAGTGAGCTGAGATTACACCACTGCACTCGAGCCTAGGTGGCAGAGTGAGACTCCAAATCAAAAAAAAAAAAAAAAGAGAAAGAAAATCTTGGGGATTTGTCAGTGTAGGAAAAAAAAATGCAAGATGTTTCATCTTGATCTGGACTTTTTACATTCCTGAGCAGATCTGTATCCTTCCCTCTAAATTAGTGGTAATTCCAGAAATTTAGTAGCATAAAATACTGTTTTCTATACCTTAAAATCTAATTGTCATCTCCAGTTTTTGATTCAGTAATACTAAGTAGTAAAATTAAGAACCTACAAATTTTAAAAAAAGTCTAAATATTTAGAAATTTCTGTTTTAAATTAGTATTTTGTAATTAATTTACTATTCTATTAATTACACTCTCTTTACTGAGCACATTATTTGAAGAATATGAGCAACATTCATGTTATTTATTTTTAATAAAACAGGTATTGCTGTCTCTAAGCCAGACCTGATCACCTGTCTGGAGCAAGGCAAAGAACCTTGGAATATGGAGAGACATGAGATGGTGGCCAAACCCCCAGGTAGGTGATAGTGAATATAATAGATGACACAGATGAGAGGTCCATATGTCAAGGAGAAAGTCAGTTTTTGAAATACAATTTGGGGCCGGGTGCGGTGGCTCATGTCTGTAATCCCAGCATTTGGAGAGGCCAAGGTGGGCGGATTACCTAAGGTCGGGTGTTTGAGACCAGCCCGACCAACATGGAGAAACCCCATCTTTACTAAAAATACAAAATTAGCTGGGTGTGGTGGCGCATGCCTGTAGTCCCAGCTACTGGGGAGGCTGAAGCAGGAGAATCGCTTGAACCCGGGAGGCAGATGTTGTGGTGAGCTGAGATCGCGCCATTGCACTCCAGCCTGGGCAACAAGAGTGAAACTCCATCTCAAATAAATAAATAAACGAATAAAAATAAGAAATACAATTTGGGAGTTGTGCTCCAAGGAAAATAGTTTCTGGGACGCCTGAAGTTTATTTTTTATTTTATTTTTTCTCTTACATAGGGGTATCTTTTGTCTTATCCTTCTAACTTTTCTAAGAAATATACTTTCCCTTCAGTTATCTTTCTGGTTTTCAGTGAGAGCCAAAGTCCCCTTTTTGGCATATACAAGACTACAAAATCTGCTTTTTTAATGTTTTGGCGGACACATAAATATCTGTGAAATTTTAAGAAACTCTATGTTAAACTATTTTTTTAAGTTTCCTTTCTACATCATGTCTGAAATATGTGAGGGTAGTGGTTTCTTTTCATTTTTTTGTTCATTTTTTTCTGCACATTCCATCCTGTTTTTATTACTATAGTCTTGAAATATAGTTTGAAATTATAAAGTATGTTGTCCTCCTGCTTTGTTCTTTTTCCTCAAGATTGCTTTCATTATTCAGAGCTTATTGAAGTTTCAAGTAAATTTTATGATTGTATTTTTCATTATTGTGAAAACAAATACCACTGGAATTTTGATAGGGAGTTTATTAAATCTGTAGATCACTTTGGATAATATGGCACTTTAACAATATTTATTCTTTCAATCCATACACACAAAATATTTTAAAATTTGTGTCTTTTCTAATTTCCTCCATTGATATATCATTTATTGTAAAGGTTTTTAGATCGTTGGTTAAATTTGTTCTAAGAAATTTATTATTTTAATGCTATTGTCCATGAGATTGTTTTCCTCCTTTATTTTATCAGATAGTTTAAGTTTATGGAAGTTTAAGTTTATGGAAGTGTAAGTTTATCTTATAAATGTATGTTAATTTTATATTTTGCTAATTTACTGAGTATATTAATTAATTTAGACATGTTTAAATGTACTGTGTATGATTTTTTATATATGAGATTATATGATCTACAAACAGCAACTTTTTACCTATTTGTCTTGCATTTTAATGGCTTTTTAAAAATTGTTTTGACTATTCTGCTGCATTCTTCCAGTGCTATTTTAAAATAGAAGCATTGACACTGGGCACAATATAGTTTTGCACTGGTGTCTGAATTTCAGGAAACAAACACCTCTTCGAGTTTTTATCAACTGGTTTCAGGAGGTAAAGATCTTTTGTTGGGCTCCCAGGATAATGGGATGCCCTCTGGGTTTGTAATGATGAGGGGGGTTGTAGGTTGCTCACAAGGCTGCTATGTCTGCACAAGGGTTTGCTTTAGTTGGCTTGTTACAAGGGGATTGTGGTGCAATTTGCATTTTATTTTTGGACAGGCTGAATATCCTTCAGGACTTTGATCTGTAGGGCAGTCACTAGGCAGGTTTCTGTAGTCATGTCTGCAAATGGTAAGCATTACATCAGGATGTGAATGAGTATGGCTTTCACTGAGCATCAAAGAGGATTTTGCCAGGTCACTGTGTGGGTTTCTGTGTAGGCAGAACTGGCCTTGAACTGAGTCAGGGAACAGCTTCAGGGACCACAGTAAAGGCTACGGTCTTGCAAACCTGCCTGCATGACTATAAATGGGTATCTTCCTCCAGCCCTGTGGAAGGGCAGGACCTCTCCCAAACTGTGACTGGGAGGAGTATGAGATGCTTACAGGGTAAGTTTAATATTCTCAGTGGGACCAAGTTGGGTGGGCTATTTTTTGGTCTGTAGCCAAGAATAGAGGTGCTATAGTTTGCCACCTGAATATATGCCTGCCTTCTGAAAAGGATGTGCCTCAGTCTTGGGCATTATCAGTTTCATAACTCCCTCCCTGGATCTCAAAGCTCTTTCTCTCTCTCTCTCTCTTTTTTTTTTCTTTTGAGACGGAGTCTCACTCTGTTGCTCAGGCTGGAGTGCAGTGGCACCATCTCAGCTCGCTGCAACCTCTGCCTCCCAGGTTCAGGTGATCCTACTCCCTCAGCCCTCAAGTAGCTGGGATTACAAGCATGTGCCATGATGCCTGGATAATTTTTTTTTTGGAAGACAGGCATGGAGTCTCGCTGTGTTGCCCAGACTGGAGTGCAGTGGCACAATCTCGGCTCACTGCAACCTCCTCCCAGGTTCAAGCGATTCTCCTGCCTCTGCCTCCCAAGCAGCTGGTACTACACGCACATGCCACCACACCCGGCTAATTTTTGTATTTTTAGTAGAGACGGGGTTTCACGATGTTAGCCAGGCTGGTCTCGAACTCCTGACCTCAGGTGATTTGCCCGCTTCTACCTCCCAAAGTGCTGGGATTAGAGGCGTGAACCATCCCGCCTGGCTGTGCCGGTATTTTTGTATTTTTAGTAGAGATAGGGATTCGCCATGTTGGCCAGGCTGGTCTCGAACTCCTGACCTCAGGTGATCCACCCACCTCAGCCTCCGAAAGTGCTGAGATGACAGGCGTGAGCCACTGCGCCCAGCCTTTTTTGTTTTGTTTGTTTTTTGGTTTTTTTTGAGACGGAGTCTCATCTCTGTCACCCAGACTGGAGTGCAGTGGCCCGATCTCGGCTCACTGCAACCTCTGCCTCCCGGCCGGGTTCAGTCAATTCTGCTGTCTGTCTCCCGAGTAGCTGGGATTACAAGCATGTGCCACCATGCCTGGCTAATTTTTGTATTTTTAGTAGAGACGGGGTTTCACAATGTTGGCCAGGCTGTTTCGAACTCCTGACCTCAGGTGATCCACCCGCCTCAGCCTCCCAAAGTGTTGAGATTACAGGCGCGAGCCATCGTGCCCAGCCATGCCCAGATAATTTTTGTATTTTAGTAGAGATAGGGTTTCGCCATGTTGGCCAGACTGGTCTTGAACGCCTGAGCTCAGATGATCCACTCACCTCAACCTCCCAAAGTGCTGAGATTACAGACATAAGCCACTACACCTGGCCTTTTTTCTTTTTTCTTTTTTCTTTTTTTTTTTTTTGAGACGGAGTCTCATCTCTGTCACCCAGGATGGAGTGCAGTGGCCTGATCTCAGCTCACTGCAACCTCTGCCTCCTGGTCGGGTTCACTCAGTTCAGCCTCCCAAGTAGCTGGGATTACAGGCGTGCACCACCATGCCTGGCTGATTTTTGTATTTTTAGTAGAGAGAATGTTTCAGCATGTTGGCCAGGCTGGTCTCGAACTCTTGACCTCAGGTGACCCACCTGCCTCAGCCTTCTGAAGTGCTGGAATTACAGGCGTGAACCACCGCGCCCGGCCTTTAAAGCTCCCTTAAAGGCACTTATTTTGGAGATGAGGACTTGCTGCATACCCCAAGCTGGTCTTGAAATTTTGACCTGAAGAAATTCTCCAACCTCAATGTACCATGTAGTTGTCATTACAGGTGTGAATGATGCTTGGCTCTCTCATAAAGGCATTTTTCTTAGGAATGGCTGACAAATTTTCTTGCTCTCAGGGTGTAAGAAAATATGTCACCTTTTATTTTTCCATCAAACTAATGTCACTCTATTTATTTTTCTTTCTATTTTGTATTTCAAATTTGTCCGTAATTTTGGATTCACACATTTCGGACAATATGTCACAATTTAAGTGTTATGCCTGAAGTAAATTAGATACTTAGTAGGCACTCCATATTTACTAAAATATAGTTACTTATACATTTGTTTGCTGCAGGCAAAGAGGAATTACAGGATTTACACTCACTTTCTTCAGCCTATAAATAAAAACATAATTTATTTCCAAATATTTGTTTTATATATATATCAGAGGCTTTAATTATATTCTTCAAAAATATATATTTCTTTTTAATTTAGCATTATAAGGCTATTATTTTCTTCTAAATTTGATTTTTTTTTTTTTTTTTTTTTTTTTTTGAGATGGAGTCTCACTCTGTTGTCCAGGCTGAAGTGCAGTGGTGTGATCTCGGCTCGCCGCAACCTCCACCTCCTGGATTCAAATGATTCTCCTGCCTCAGCCTCCCAAGTAGCTGGGATTACAGACGTGCACCACCAGGCCTGGCTAGTTTTTTGTATTTTTAGTAGAGATGGAGCTTCATCATGTTGGCCAGGCTGGTCTTGAACTCCTGACCTCAAGTGATCCACCCGCCTCGGCCTCCCAAAGTGCTGTGATTACAGACGTGAGCCACCATGCCCGGCCACAATTTTTTTTAAGGCTGAATAAAATTGCATTGTGTATATATGTTACCTTTTTTATGTTTAGTTTGCAGTGAGCCGAGATAACATCACTGCACTCTAGCCTGGGCAACGGAGTGAGATTTCTATAAAAATCTCAATAGCACATTTTTACAGAAATATTGTTAAAAACTTTTGAATTTGATTTTTTATGTTTATGAATCAAGAGACATCTGGGTTACTTCAGCCTTTTGCCTTTTGTGAATGCTGGTACAATAAATGTAGATGTTTACGTATCTCTTCTAGGTCATGTGTTGCATCCTTTGGATATAGATTCATAAATGGGATTGCTGTATTTATAATTCCACTTTTAATTCTGTGTGAAACATAACATTTTAAAATAATGGTTGCATCCTTGTTTTCCATCAACAATCAACATAAGTTTCATTTTCATAGCATCGTCAACAGATTTGGTGGTGGGTTTCTTTTTTTGGGGGGGGGGGTTTGGTTTGAGTCAGAGTCTCGCTCTGTTGCCCAGGCTGGAGTGCAGTGGTGCAATCTCGGCTCACTGCAATATCCACCTCTTGGGTTCAAGCGATTCTCCTGCCTTAGCCTCCCAAGTAACTGGGACTACAGGCGCATGCCACCATGCCTGGCTAACTTTTCATATTTTTAGTAGAGACGGGGTTTCACCGTGTTAGCCAGGGTGGTCTTTATCCAGCCTCCCAAGGTGCTGGGATTATAAGCATGAGCCACCGTGCCTGGCCAGATGTGTTTTTTTTTAGAAAAATGATAGTGGTCATTCTAATGGGTGTGGGGTGATTTTGCTTTTCATTGTGATTTCGCTTTTCATTGTGATTTCTATGTATGTCTTCACAAATTAGTAAATTTATGTGTCCTTTCAAATGCTCTTTCCCATTTTTGTATCTGTTTGTGTGTGTGTTTTTGTTTGTTTTTGAGACACAGTCTCCCTCTGTCACCGAGTTTGGAGTACAGTGGCGCATCTTGGTTCACTGTGTTTTTTTAAGATGGAGTCTTACTCTGTCACTCTGGTTGGAGTGCAGTCGTGTGATCTTGGCTCACTGCAACCTCCGCCTCCTGGGTTCAAGTGATTCTCCTGCCTCAGCCTCCCAAGTAGCTGGGACTAAAGGCATGTGCCACCACACCTGGCTAATTTTTGTATTTTTAGTAGAGATGGGGTTTCACTGTGTTACCCAGGATGGTCTCGATCTCCTGACTTCATGAACTGCCTGCCTCAGCCCCTCAAAAAGCTGGGATTACAGGTGTAAGCCATCGCACCTGGCCCGGCTGTATCTCTTTTAAATGAAAATTTTGTTCAATTATTCATCCTTTTCTAAATCAAGTTATTCAACTTTATTGCTCAGTATTAAGAGTTGCTTATATGTTCTGAGTATTAACTCCTATTATATGATTTGCAAATATTCTTACCAGTTTCCTAGGAGGCATTGGCACTTGAATATTTTTTTTAATCTGCAGAAATTTTGAAGTATATTGTGGTTAAATTATTTTTTAATGTCTAAGTATTTTATTTAAAATATTTTTGCATATGGTCAATTTTTATAATGTAGCTTTGTCTTGGCATAGTCTGAAAAAAATTTTCTCAGCTAGAAATTCTGAGAGTGTCTTAAACATGTTCCTAGGATGTGTCTTGTCTGAAATTTGTTTTTTAATTTAAAAAGTTTATTCATGTTTCTTCTTAATAATCAGTCACCACTTGCTAAACCTGTTCACCGTCTGTGGTACTGCAGTCTCTCTGCTGCTGTAACATTTGGCTTTGGTTTCAGCAGGTTCAAACCGTCATTCAAAACCAACACTTTTTTCAGCACTTTATGTCGTGCGAGACAGAAACCAGTGTCTGGAAGGGCGCCTAGAAATGAAAAAAAGATGTATGTGCCAGTATTCTACTTGTCTTTAAAAAAAAAGAAAGAAAGAAAAACGGGGTTGGCTATTCACTTTTTTTTTTTGAGAGGGAGTCTCGCTCTGTTGCCCAGGCTGGAATGCAATAGCGCAATCTTGGCTCACTGCAACCTCTGTCTCCCGGATTCAAGCAATTCTGCCTCACCCTCCCGAGTAGCTGGGATTACAGGCGCCCACCACCACGCCTGGTTAATTTTTATGTTTTTAGTAGAGAGGGAGTTTCGCCATGTTGGCCAGGCTGGTTCCAAACTCCTAACCTCAGGTGATCCACTCACCTCGGCACCCCAAAGTGCTGGGATTACAGGCGTGAGCCACCCTGCCTGGCTGGTTATTCGCTTCTAAAGGCACTATATTATATTGGGGAGAGGGATGAGCTGTGTTGGGTAAACATAACAGACTTTTCTCTTTATTCTTTATGGCTCTTTGCATTGTCCTCACCTCCTGGGGCACTGTACACACTTAACTCATGTATAAATTTTTCACAAATGTATTTTGGTCTGTGTATTTTTCTTACATTTATATGTCTATAAGGAAATTAGGGCCTTTGGTATTTTGTTGTGCAGTTTTGTTTTGGTTGTTTTTGAGTCAAAGTATTGCTCTGTTGTCCAGAGTGGAGTGCATTGGTGTGATATCAGCTCACTGCAACTTGTGCCTCTCAGGTTCAAGCGATTCTCCTGCCTCAGCCTCCTGAGTAGCTGGGATTACAGGTGCATGCTATCATTCCCGGCTAATTTTTTTGTATTTTTTAGAAAAGATGGGTTTCACCATATTGGCCAGACTGGTCTCAAACTCCTGACTTCAGGTGATCTGCCCATCTCAGCATCTCAACGTGCTGGGAGTACAGGCATTAGCCACCATGCCCGGCCTTCTTATGCAATCTTGTTTATGTCATTTGTATAATTTTGTAGGTTAGATTTGTAAAGAATATGTATCTGAGTCTAGTATGTGGAGTAAGTTGTTATTTTTATTTCTTTCAGGTATGTGTTGTTATTTCGCCCAAGACCTTTGGCCAGAGCAGAGCATAAAAGCTTCTTTCCAAAGAATAATACCAAGAAAATATGAAAAATGTGGACATCACAATTTACAGTTAAAAAAAGGCTATAAAAGTGTGGATGAGTATAAGGTGCACAAAGGAAGTTATAATGGATTTAACCAGTGTTTGTCAACTACCCAGAGCAAAATATTTCAATGTGATAAATATGTGAAAGACTTTCATAAATTTTCAAATTCAAATAGACATAAGACTGAAAAGAATCCTTTCAAATGTAAAGAATGTGGCAAATCATTTTGCGTTCTTTCACACCTAACTCAACATAAAAGAATTCACACTACTCTCAATTCCTACAAACTTGAAGAATGTAGCAAGGCTTTTAATGTGTCCTCAACCCTTTCTCAACGTAAAAGAATTCATACAGGACAGAAACACTACAAATGTGAGGAATGTGGCATAGCCTTTAACAAGTCCTCACACCTTAACACACATAAGATAATTCATACTAGAGAGAAATCCTACAAACGTGAAGAATGTGGCAAAGCTTTTAACATATCCTCACACCTTACTACACATAAGATAGTTCATACTGGAGAGAATGCCTACAAATGTAAAGAATGTGGCAAAGCTTTTAACCAGTCGTCAACCCTTACTAGACATAAGATAATTCATGCTGGAGAGAAGCCCTACAAATGTGAACATTGTGGCAGAGCTTTTAACCAATCCTCGAACCTTACTAAGCATAAGAGAATTCATACTGGTGATAAACCTTATAAATGTGAAGAATGTGGCAAAGCCTTTAATGTATCCTCTACCCTTACTCAACATAAGAGAATTCATACTGGGGAGAAACCTTACAAATGCGAAGAGTGTGGCAAAGCCTTTAACGTGTCCTCAACTCTTACTCAACATAAGAGAATTCATACTGGAGAAAAACCATACAAATGTGAAGAATGTGGCAAAGCCTTTAACACATCCTCACACCTTACCACACATAAGAGAATTCATACCGGAGAGAAACCCTACAAATGTGAAGAATGTGGCAAAGCCTTTAACCAGTTCTCACAACTTACTACGCATAAGATAATTCATACTGGAGAGAAACCCTACAAATGTAAAGAATGTGGCAAAGCTTTTAAGCGGTCCTCAAACCTTACTGAACATAGGATAATTCATACTGGAGAGAAACCCTACAAATGTGAAGAATGTGGCAAAGCTTTTAACCTATCCTCACACCTTACTACACATAAGAAAATTCATACTGGAGAGAAACCCTACAAATGTAAAGAATGTGGCAAAGCTTTTAACCAATCCTCAACCCTTGCTAGACATAAGATAATTCATGCTGGAGAGAAACCCTACAAATGTGAAGAATGTGGCAAAGCTTTTTACCAATACTCAAACCTTACTCAACATAAGATAATTCATACTGGAGAGAAACCCTACAAATGTGAAGAATGTGGCAAAGCCTTTAACTGGTCCTCAACTCTCACTAAGCATAAAGTAATTCATACTGGAGAGAAACCCTACAAATGTAAAGAATGTGGCAAAGCTTTTAATCAATGCTCAAACCTTACTACACACAAGAAAATTCATGCCGTAGAAAAAACTGACAGATATGAAGAAGGGACCGGGCGCAGTGGCTCACACATGTAATCCCAGCACTTTGGGAGGTCAAGGCTGGTGGATCATGAGATCAAGAGATTGAGACCATCCTGGCCTACATGGTATTTAGTAGTCTCTATTTAGTAGTCTCTACTAAAAAATACAAAAATTAGCTGGGTGTGGTGGTGCATGCCTGCAGTCCTAGCTACTAAGGAGACTGAGGCAGGAGAATCCCTTGAACCCGGGAGGTGGAGGTTGCAGTGTGCCGAGATCGTGCCACTGCACTCCAGCCTAGTGACAGAGTGAGACTCCGTCTCAAAAAAAAAAAAAAAAGGCGAAGCTTTTAACCAATTAACAACTCACTATACATAAGATAATTTATACTGGAGAGAAACCCTAGAAGTGTGAATAATGTGGCAAAGCCTTTAACAAGTCCTTAATTCTTAGCAGACATAAGAGAATTACTGGAGAGAAATTGTACAAACCTGAATGATATAACAATGCAGTTGACAACACCTGAACATTTCTAAACGCCTTTAAATGGTTGTCACACTTGATTGTAGGTAAAATACTTCATACTAGAGCTAGAAACCTCTACAAGTGTGAAGAATGTGGCAAAACATTTAACCAATGCTGACACTTTATTGGACAGGAAATGATTTATACTTGAGAAAAATTATGCAAATGTAAAGAATGTGAAGAAGCCATTAATATCTGCTCACATCTTATTCAATATCAGAGAGTTCATACTTAATAGAAACATTAAAAATGAAATTACTGTCAATAGATTTTTCAGAAAATATAAGCCTTTAAAGTGAAGAAGAGTATTTATTTTGAAGACAAGCATTAAAATATCAAGAGTGAGCTGGGCACAGTGGCTCACGCCTGTAATTTCAGCAGTTTGGAGGCTGAGGTGGGTGGTTCACTTGAGGTCAGAATTTCAAGACCAGCCTGGCCAACATGGTGAAACTCCGTCTCTACCCAAAATACAAAAATTAGGTGGGTGTGGTGGTGCATGACTAATCCCAGCTACTAGGAGGTTGAGACAGGAGAATCACTTGAACCTAGGAGGCAGAGGTTGCAGTTAGCTGAGTTTGTGCCACCACACTGCAGCCTGGGCACTCCAACTGCACTCCATCTCAAAAAAAAAAACTAACATGAAGAGTATTGTGGTACCATTACTTGTATTACAGATCTTATTTTACACATTTTGTACTAGAGGAAAACCCTGAAGTTGTTGCTGAAACTTTCTTCAACATCAGAGAATATATCTTGAAGAAAATCGCTGCAAAGGTAATAAATTTGGAAAAACATTTTTTTACAAACTACAGCCTAGGAAACACCAGAGAGTTCATACTAAAATATATTTTTGCAGATGCAGTAATATAAAAAAATTAGTTATTTGAAAATTAAGTCTGTAAATATCAATTCAGAGTAAATGTATCTAAGGAACTGACACTTCAGACAGTACACTAAATCAGAGTGCTGAGTTTAGAAAATAGCTCAAAACTGAAATTTACATAAATATTTTGTATATAACTTTAAAAAGTGTGTAAGATATTTTGGAGAGTTATTACATTCAAAGTATGCTTTTCTTTGTTTGTTTTTTTTTGAGATGGAGTCTTGCTCCCATCGTGCAGGATGGAGTGCAGTGGTGCTATCTCGGCTCACTGCAACCTCCACCTCCCAGGTTCAGGTGCTTCTCCTGCCTCAGCCTCCTGAGTAGCTGGGATTACAGGTGTACACCACCATGCCTGGCTAATTTTTGTATTTTTAGTAGAGACAGGGTTTTGCCATATTGGCCGGGCTTTACTTTTCTTTTTTCAGACGAAGTCTTGCTCTGTCACCCAGGTGCAGCCTCCACCTCCCACTTCAAGTGATTCTCATGCTTCAGCCTTCCGAGTAGCTGGGATTACAGGCATGAGTTACCACGCCTGGCTAATTTTTGTATTTTTAGTAGAGATGAGGTCTTGCCATTGGGCAGGTTGTCTTGAACCCTGCCTCAGCCTCCCAAAATGCTGGTATTACAGGCATGAGCCACTGTGCCCACCAAAATACACTTTTTTCTTGAAAAAAATTTATAGATTTTTAAATATGTGAATAATGATGGAATTCAACTCTCAAATTCATGCTGTTTCTTTATTCCTATTGTATTCACATGTGAAAGTATGTGATGAATGGTTCCTGCGTGAAAGATATGAGAGATTGTTTTTTATTAGGTGAGCATTATTATCTCTGAAAGAGTAAAGACATTAAAATGTAAGATGTATGATGAAAATCGAAGTAGGGATGCTTTTTGTGGTTAACTTATAATATTGAGTGATGAATGAAGTAGGTGTTCAGTTTAATATTCTGCTTTATGAGAGAAAAATATTTTTAATTTTAGTTAAAATTTAATAGTGTTATTTTACTAATTGTACTTTTATGTGATACAATCTAGTACATTTTAAAAACTTTGAAATTATGTGTAGACTTAACTTTTTAATTTAACATTTTTAACATGTTAAATACTATTGTGCATTCAATAAAGCATTATTTTGCCAGTAACCTTAACCCGTTCCACCTTACTCAAGAGTGTAGGTAAAAGATAGTATTATTTGTTAACGTAATAAAGTAGTATCTGTAGTAATCTTTTTTGCTAGTAGCTTTAAACTGCAAAGAAGTTAAAGAATGTTGTTCCTGTATGTTAAATTTTTTTTTTCTTATTTAAATTTACTTAATATTTTTGGGTACATAGTATGTGTATATATTTAAACCATATATGGCATATTTTGATACATACAATATATAATAATCACCTCATGGTAAATTAGGTATCTGTCACCTCTAGCATTTATCCTTTGTATTATAGAAAATTTAATTTTATGCTTTTTGTTAGTTTAAAATGTACAACTAAACTGTTACCAATGGCCTCACCTCTGGCATTTATCCTTTGTATTACAGAAAATTTAATTTCTCACTTTTTGTTAGTTTAAAATGTACAACTAAACTGTTACCAATGGCCAGACACCATGGCTCATGCCTGTAATCCTAGCACTTTGGGAGGCTGAGGCAGGTGGATCACCTGAGGTCAGGAGTTCAAGACCAGCGCTGCCAACATGTTGAAACCCTGTCTGTACTATAAACACAAAAGTTAGCCAGATATGGTGATGAGCACCTGTAATCCCAGTTACTCAGGAGTCTGAGGCAGGAGAATCACTTGAACTTGGGAGGTGGAGGTTGCAGTGAGCTGAGATCGTGCCACTGCACTCCAGCCTGGGTGACAGAGTAAGACTCTGTCTCAAAATGAATAAATAAATAGATATTGACTACAGGGTAATTTCTATTATTGTGTTATTTAGAAGTATGAATAAAATGCATACTTTTGTGAGTCTTGTATACATATTTTTATAAATTTCTTATATATTTTTATTTGAACATGTAGCCTCTCTGCCTGCAAACACATAAAGACTTTTAATTTTGATTTACATGAAGTTAAAAATACACACGTATTACTCTAAAGATAAACCTTAGGAAAGAAATTATGGAGTGAGTGTGTTTGTATGAGTATGAGTTTGTACCTATTTTCAGAAGAATAGAGCAATATCGGAACAAAACAAATTGTTTTAATGAGGTGATTAATTTACTAGATAATAAAAACCTCAAAAATGCTGAAAGCAAATTTTTGCTCTTAGCTTTGTATTAAATTCATTACTGTAAAACCGTATGGTTCGTGGTTCAGAATCTCTCCATACAAACTCTTTGCCTGGTACTCATGCCAGACCTATAATTTTGTTATGATTTTTTGTTTTATAGTTTATGAAGTATCCACTACGTGAGCTGGTCATGATTGTAAGAATTTTTATAAAATTCAGTAGTGTACACAATTGTTAGATATAATTCCATAAGTAATGTTATATTTTATTTAGAACATTCCATTTTGTTCTTTTAGTGCCTATATAAGCCTACTTTTCTTTAGTTATTGTCCTTTTACTTGTGATAGATGACATAAGTGAATTTACTTATTTATTGAGTCTTTTTTTTTTTAGGTAAGTACTAGGGAAGTTTCATAAGTCATGAGAATGTTTTTATATATAAATGTATCAAAGAAACATGACAGTGAGGCCGGGTAAGGTGGCTGATGCTTGTAATCCCAGCATTTCGGGAGGCCAAGGTGGGCAGATCACCTGAGGCCAGGAGTTCAAGACCAGCCTGGCAAACATGGCAGAACCCCACTCTCTACTAAAAATACAAAAATTAGCTGGGTGTGGTGACATGCGCCTGAAATCTCAGCTACTCGGAAGGCTGCAGCAGGAGAATCACTTAATCCCAGGAGGCAGAGGTTGCAGTGAGTTGAGATCAGACCACCACATTCCAGCCTGGGTGACAAAGTGAGATTCCGTCTCAAAAAGAAAAAAAAAAAAAGGAAACATGACAGTGCTTGCTGTGTAACTGATGCTCCATAATAAGCCATAAATATTTCTGCTGGAGTTAGTTTGTAACTTCAAGTCAGCGGTTTCTGGTCCTTTTTTTTTTTTTTTTTTCCTGCTCCATTGGAGTATGTGTCTGTTTTTCTTCAATTGCCATACTGTTTTGCCTAATAAAGCTTTTTTAGTATATTTCAAAGTCAGGTAGGGTGATACCTTCACACTTTTTTTTTTTTCTTTTTTCTTTTTTCTCGCACTTTCTCCCAGACTGGAGTACAGTGGCACAGTCTCTGCTCACTGCAAGCTCCGCTTCCCGGGTTCATGCCATTCTCCTGCCTCAGCCTCCAGAGTAGCTGGGACTACAGGCATCCGACACCATGTCCAGATAAATTTTTGTATTTTTTAGTAGAGGGGGGTTTCACTGTGTTAGGCAGGATGTTCTCGATCTCCTGACCTCGTAATCCGCCCGCCTAAGCCTCCCAAAGCACCCCCCTTTTTTTTTTTCCTTCATTGCTTTGGCTACTTTGGGTCTTCTGTGGTACAATATAAGTTTTAGATGTATGTTTTAAAATTTATACCAGTGTGTCGCTGTTGTTTTCCTAGAGATTGCATTATGTCTGTAGATTATTTTGTGTAATACAGATATTTAACGATAATAACGCCAATTCATTTATAGGTAATATTTTTCCATTTGTGTATTATTTAATTTTGTATTTCAGTATTGTTTAGATTATAATGCACAGGGTTTTCCACTTTTTGGTTAAATTTATTTCAAAGTATAATTACTACAGTTATCGTAGATTAGATTTTCTTTTTTTTTTTTGAGATGGAGTCTCTGCTGCTCAGGCTGGAGTGCAGTGGCACAATCTCGGCTCACTGCAACCTCTGCCTCCCAGGTTCAAGCTATTCTGCCTCAGCCTCCTAAGTAGCTGGGACTACAGGCACGTGCCACCACATGTGGCTAATTTTTGTATTTTTAGTAGAGACTGAGTTTCACCATGTTGGTCAGGCTGGTCTCGAACTCCTGACCTCATGATCAGCCTGTGAAATTTTGCTAAAATTTCTGAATTAGAAAAAGAAAACATTTTTTCTAATAAATTCATAAACGTCTTATGGCCATATCCCAAAAATGGTGAAGCAGAGAGTGTAGGTTATTTAAGATCATGCTGCGGACCAGGCACCTTGGCTCACGCCTGTAATCCCAGCACTTTGGGAGGCCGAGGCAGGCAGATCACGAGGTCAGGCGTTTGAGACCAGCCTGACCAACATGGTGAAACCCCGTCTCTACTAAAAATACAAAAATTAGCAAGGTGAGCTACTCAGGAGGCTGAGGCAGAAAAATCACTTGAACCCGGGAGGCAGAGGTTGCAGTGAGCTGAGATCACACCATTGCGCTCCAACCTGGGCGACAGAGCAAGACTCTGTCTCAAAAGTAAAAAAAAGCTGCTGCAAATGCTCATTCCGTCACAACCATGCTAGTGAAAAAAGAAATAATGGGTTAGAAGGTAGTTTTAGAGTATGTTTCTTACTCTTTTGCCCTGTAAAATTTTTGTCTTTATTACTTGCCATGTAGAAGCCTGTACTTCAACAAAAGATGTCATTAATTTCAAGTAAATATGCTCCCACATATATTCTCCCTAGAAAGGTACTGGTGTATTTCCAGTCATGTTGTAGCATTTCTGGCCGTTTTTGTGCTGCTGTGTTTGTGTGAAATAAGGCAGGAAGTAAAGCAGAGTCAACCATGACATTTCTTGTTTCTAAAGCCACAGCCTCTAAACTTTAATGTTATGTCAACTAGAAATAATGACAGTATTTAAGAACTAAAAAAAATTCTTTATATTTTTTATAGTTCATAAAAATTTATTTTTGAATTATAAGTTAAACAACTTGAACATGCAGATACCTAAAAATGTCAGCTAGGTGATAGTATTAATATTTTAATAGCTTGTAATTGTGAGTCACAATTGCCCCATGAGGTTTACTGAAAAGCAGTTATTTATCTTCTGTGTGTGAATGGAGAACAGGCTTTTTATAATCCTAAGCATACAGATCTTTTAAGATTAGCGCTATGTTTAGATCTGAATAAAATTTATAGGCTTGTAATAACAGAAATTTTAATACTTTTTTCTAATAGAAGTGAAAAACAGTAGAAGTCATTTGTTAAAATGAGTTTAAGAGAAACTTCACATGTATTAATTAAATAACATTTAAACCACATTGTAAGTTACTGATCAGTAATTCCAATCTATTTTATTTTAATCACTGAGAAAGCATAACGTTCTTTATTCAATCAGAAAGAGTATTCTTATTAATGTTTCTGAAACTTCTAGCAACTGTAGACTGCTCAATGGATGACAAGGTTCATGCAGACAACAAATTTTCTATATAATAGGCTCATTTTAAGTTTAAATATAAACTTATTATTTCAAAAGTAAAATTAATGGTTCTTTTAAGTCATAAGAGGAATAATGTTATAATTCATTTACTGAAGTGTTTGTCTCAGACTTTATAATGAATAAACCAAAAATTAAGTTCTACATACTGTCTATGGATAAAAAGAAGTGGTTTCTAAATTTATCTTTATTTTTACTAAATTAAAAAATTTAAAGCCAAAATGTTAGGTCAGGATTTAAAACAAGCATTGGGTGACAGGTTGTTGGGCATAATGGTTAAGACTGAAACTTGGTATCAACTGGTTGCTGATTGCATCCCTAACTTTAGGGTTTGGGTAAAATTAAAGCAATTAATGCAAATAAAGTTGCCCAAAGAGCACCCAGCATATAACTCTGATTTGTTGATTCTGTTAGATCATGATCAATGTTAAGCCTAAAAACAAAGTGGCCACATCAGTGGTTTGTAACCCATGTTTATTCTAATCAGTCAGTGTGGAGCTATATATAACAGTAGTTGAATGTTTATAATACTACCCTTGGAAAATTCCCATATATTCACACCCAGCATGGATACAAATATGGAAAGATTTCTCATTGAGTACTTCTCTTTGGCACTCCAGTAACACCAGACAAATAAGCACCTAAATGCCGAGTGTGTCAGTTTTAAAATTAGAAAAGAAGGCATGTTGTTTTCTTGTCTACTTGTTTAATAAATTTTTTATTGCCAAGTACATATGTTCATTTGATTTAATATGTTGAAATGTGGTTTAAAATATATATTCAAATAACTTTTCTCTAACAAGTGAAGAAATAACTTATTTACAAATGTAGAAATAATGTTACTCTAAGCAGTTGCTTTAGAGTCTGTCTTTTATAGTATTGTATTCTTTTGAACATTAAAAATAAACATTTTATTCCTGAGTGTTGGGTCTAGACTATTCATTATATTAAAAGTTCACTTATGGCTGGGTGTGGTGGCTCATGCCTATAGGGAGACCAAGGTGGGCGGATCACCTGAGGTCAGGAGCTCAAGAACAGCCTGGCCAACATGGTGAAACCCAGTCTACTAAAATTACAAAAATTAGCCGGGCATGATGGCAGGCGCCTCTAATTGCAGCTACTCGGGAGGCTGAGGCAGGAGAATCGCTTGAACCTGGGAGGCGGAGGTTGCAGTGAGAGACCATGCCACTGAACTCCAGCCTGGGTGACAGACTCCGTCTTAATAAAAACAGAAAAAAGAGTTTACTTACATCACTAAAGGAGCAAGCCATTTGAAATATATATATATGAAAAATATATGTATGTTTTCTAAGATTTTAAAATGAACACTTTTTTCTCGTCAAATTTCTTAAAGTTTATTTCTCTAAAGTATGAGTAGTATTTTTGATTAGCAAATCCAAGTTGAATGAATTTATGGGGTAAAATGTGATGTTTGAATATATGTATGTAATATGGAATGATTGAGTTGAGTTAAATAACATCTATCAACTCGCTTACCTATCATAAGCGAGTTGATAGTTAAGATATTTGAAATTTACTCTTAGTCATTTTAAAATACAATTATGTTATGGTTTACTATAGTCAAGCTACTGTGAAGTAGATCTCAAAACCTACTTACCTTGTCTATTTGAAACTTTGTACCCTTCAATCAAAAAACTGTAATTTCTTCCCACCACATCAAGCCTCTGGTAACCATTATATCACTTTCCTTTTTTTTTTTTTTTAGTTAAACTTTATTAGATTCTACATATAAATGAGATTATGAAGTATTTGTCTTTCTGTGTCAGGCTTATTCTATCTAGCATAATGTCTTCAAATGTATATTGTTTCAAATGACAAGATTTAGCCCTTTCTAAGGCTGAATAGTACTCCATTGTGTATCTATACCACATTTTAAGAAATAATTTAAATATATATTTATTGGTCAAAAAGACTTGTGTGTTATAAAAATAGTTCTGTGTTGCTGGGCACGGTGGCTCACGCCTGTTGTAATCCCAACACTTTGGGAGGCCAAGGTGGATCACCTGAGATCAGGAGGTCGAGACCAGCCTGGCCAACATGGTGTAACCCTGTCTCTACTAAAAACCCAAAAATTAGCCGGACTTGGTGGCATGCGCCTGTGATCCCAGCTACCCAGGGGGCTGAGGCAGGAGAATCGCTTGAACCCAGGAGGCGGAGGTTGCAGTGAGCCAAGATCCTGCCACTGCTGTCCAACCTGGGCAACAGGGCGAGATTGTCTCAAAAAAACAAAAAGCCCAAAAAACAAAGGACAACAAACAAACCCTTCAAACAGAAAATAACGTAACACTCATTTATAATACAAATTAACAAAAATGGAATAATTGGATACATTTTCATTGTTATATATGTGTGTGTGAATCTATAAAATGGTATATAAAGAAGAAATAAGGCCAGAAAAAAGATATTTGTAACAAATCAAGTTGGAAAGTAGTTAATTATTATTTGCAGATATCTTTGTTTACTTAGATAACAAAAGTAACTGAAAGAATCTGAAAAGTCTATTCAGGTCCAGGCGCAGTGGCTCACACTGTAATCCCAGCAGTTTGGGAGGCCGAGGCGGGTGCATCACCTGAGGTCAGGAGTTCAAGACCAACCTGGCCAACGTGGCAAAACCCTGTCTCTACTAAAAATACAAAAATTAGCCGGGCGTGGTGGTGGGCGCCTGTAGTCCTAGCTACTCAGGAGGCTGAAGCAGGAGAATCGCTTGAACCTGAGAGGTGGAGGTTGCAGTGAACTGAGATCACACCATTGCACTCCAGCATGGGTGACAAGAATGAAACTCTATCTCAAAAAAAAAAGAAAAGTCTATTCAGGTAGATAGGCACAATTCTAAAATGATTCCCAGCTGTTGCACACCTGCAGTGTTACCTTTTTAGTGTAAAAAAAAGTGCGACTGGCCGGATGCGGTGGTTCACACCTGTAATCCCAACATTTTGGGAGTCTGAGGTGGATCACCTGAGGTCAGGAGTTCAGGACCAGCCTGGCCAACATGATGAAACCCCATCTCTACTGAAAATACAAAATTAGCCAAGCATGGTGGAGGGCGCCTGCAATCCCAGCTACTCGGGAGGCTGAGGCAGGAGAATGCCTTTCATCTGTGAGGTGTAGGTTGCAGTGAGCTGAGATCATGCCACTGCACTGCAACCTGGGCCACAGAGTGAGACTCCATCTCAAAAACAAAAAGTGTGATTTACTGTGGTAGGAAATTAATTACTCATGAAATTAGGTTATTAATGTGTTGACTTTGTGTTTATCAAAAGGGAGATTATCTTGATTGGGCTAAACTTAATTAGAGATGCTTTTAAGAGAAAAAGGCACATCATAGAAAAACACTCCTGCTGGCCTGGAAGTAAGTGACTTCCAGATGGGTCATTTTGTAAGCTGCTTATGGTGGTCCCCTGGCAGGAAATATATTTGTATGTTGTCATAATTCCTGCCTCCCACATGTTGCTTCCAGTAGGGAGGACAGGAGGATCCCAAGGAAGAGGAAAAAAAGGGGGTCTCATTCATGCAATAAATAATCACCTCTCATCTGAGATGGCTTAAGATAAACAGAGGAGACCACATCAATGAGAGAAAAAAGGAAATGTGGTCGAAAGAATTCACTGGGATTATGGAACAACATTTACTAAGTTGTAGTGAATGATCAGCTCCTGAGATACCAATATTCCACCACAAAGGCTGAACTCATTCTGATTAAATGAGCATGTCTGCATAAGTCTGGTGACCCAGTTTTACACTATCCATTACAGAAATACCATGGAGACCAGTGGGTACCCTCCTAAAATTGAACTTATCGTGAAAAGCATACCTGATTCTTTAACGATTGAAAACCCTTGAAAAAAAATTTTACTGATTGATTTATTTTACGTTTTTTGAGACAGAGCCTCACTTTGTTGCCCAGGCTGGCGTGCAGTGGTGCAATCTCGGCTCACTGCAGCCTCCACCTCCCAGGCTCAAGTGTTTCTCCTGCCTCACCCTCATGAGTAGCTGAGATTACACGTGCACCACCACACCTAGCTAATTTTTGTATTTTTAGTAGAGACGGGATTTCACCATCTTGGCCAGGCCGGTCTTGAACTCCTGACCTCATGATCCACCTGCCTCGGCCTCCCAAAGTGCTGGGATTACAGGCGTGAGCCACTGCGCCTGGCCTAATTTATTAATAATAAACTTCTGCTCATTTTTGAGGATTCCACTCTACTGTCATATAATATTGAACATTAAATACCTTAATATGAAAATTTATTTGAGACAGTCTTGCTCTGTTGCTCAGGCTAGAGTGCAGAGGTGCAATCTTGGCTCACTGCAGCCTCTGCCTCTCAGATTCAAGAGAATCTCGTGCCTCAGCCTCCTGAGTAGCTGGGATTAAAGACATGCTTCATTATGCCCAGATAATTTTTGTAGTTTTAGTAGATACAGAACTTTTTCCATGTCAGCCAGGCTGGTCTCGAACTCCGGACTTTATATGATCCTGCCTCCTTGGCCCTCAAAGTCTGGGATTACAGGTGTGAGCTACTGCATCCAGCTAAGATAAGTATTTCTGGAATGCATGTAAAGTTATGTAGATAGATCTCTTAAATTAACATAAAAGTAACAATTTTTGAAATGGGATAAAGTTAACTACATGTTTTCAATGGCTTGGCATAATTGCTGTGTTTTTTGAAATGGTTAGATTGCTAACAAGAAGCAAAGATAGTATTTTGGCTTCACTCAATTATTCTTGACCTTTTGAAATCTAAAATTCTGGCTAAATCGTTTGAATGGAATATATTCTATGTAAAGAAGAATTATGGTGGGCAGGAAAATGCATTCTATCACGCCTGTAATCCCAGCACTTTGGGAGGCCGAGGCAGGCGGATCACGGGGTCAGGAGTCCAAGACCAGCCTGGCCAACATAGTGAAAGCCTGTCTCTACTAAAAATAAAAAAATGAGCTGGGCGTGGTGACTAATGGGTAACAGATATCATTAGCTGCTAAAAAATAGTATGATTAGGTTGAGTAGGTATCTAGCCATAGAAATGACAGTCCAATTAAATTAAGAGCCTAATAGGTGCATGTGGAAAGCATTGATGTGCAGTGTGGTACACCTCCACTCAGCAGCACCTTCCTCTGCCTGTTTACAAATACAGATTTCCCCTGAGTGACTCAGGGGTGAATACTGGAAACTGAGAATGCTGTGGTCAGAGTGATTACTGGAAGCATGGTTAACATATTCCTTTTATATTATAAAGAAATGTTATGAATCTTACTCAGCAAAGGCTTTTAGTAAAAGATTATAGTTTTGAACTCAATTTGAATTCATAAAGTCAATATTCAAGATAAGTCAGAGACTCTTAAATGTCAGCCATATTTCATAAAACATACTTGAATGAGATCAAGTCTTCTTAGCTAAGAATTTTATTACTAAATGTAGAGAAAAATAGAAAACCAGTACTTTGGGGCAAATAACGGTGTTTGGCACAGGAGTATCACCCAAACAAGTGCTCTTTATCATTCCCGGGACCAGCTGGCCTGTTTTCCACTAATACAGAATGGAGAAGACGTTGAAATGGTTAAAAAAAGGTGATATAAGTTGCATATTTATATGAAATACTATTTTTAATAAAAAGAATTTGATGTACAAATATAGATGAGACTATTAGGATAAGGTTATAATTTTTTTGCTTCTATTGACAGAATAACTTCATTTCCAATATTCTTATTTCAAATGGTATCATTTTCTGCTGTATATTTGCTAGCTTTTGGTTTATAACCTGAGCTCTATAGAAATCAGCAAAATGATTATTTTACCACAAGCGTTTTATTCATGCATATACCTATTTTGCTTACCCACTTTGCCTAATAGTGAGTAAAAGTGATGTGTGGGTAAGATGCCAATGTGTCTTCTCTGCATCGTTTTTTTCATCCATTCGCTGAAGGAAGGAGAATACAGATTGAAGATGAAAGAAAATATGAACCCTGAAAGATCATGAAGACGTCCTCTTAACTAGAAAAAGAAAACCGACAGGGCATGGTGATCTAAGCAGAGAATATATTTTGCTAAGCCTCTGAAATTTCGGTATACAACCATCATTGCTATAACAAATGTGTTATTTCTTCAGTATTGATTCTTCAGTGTATGATTCAATTCCCTGGTTAATCCAATTTGAGAGGAGAATAACTTATTTGTTAACTTAAGAGATGTAGACAAGACCTATTATGTTTTATCAACATCTCCTCCAGCCCCAGGCAATTATCATTCTACTTTCTGCTTCTGTGTATTTAAACTTTTTTACACTCTACATAGAAATGAGATCATGTGATATACTTTTATTCTGTGCTGGCTTATTTTCCTTGGCATAATGTTCTCTAGGTTTATCAATGTTGTTGCAAATAACAAGACTTTCTAATTTAAAGAAATGGGTATCATTCCATTCTGTAAATATACTACAATTTCTTTATTCATTCACCTGTTGATGGACACTTAGGTTGATTCTATACCTTAGCTATTGTGAGTAATCCACTTTCTTCCTTCTATTTCATTTGTTTTTATACCTCTTTTTTCCTACCATTTTTATTTCTAGGAATAAAATGATGGACACATTTAAACATTTTTAGAAAATTAAAAATGCTTAAAGAACATAGACACTGAAACTAAAAGTAATTTTAGATTCTTAGAGAACATCTCTCAAATACTTCAAGTTACCTCACTCTGACAGTAGATACATACTTTTCTACATTGCTATGTACAGATTTGGCTGTCCTTTGTGGCCAACTCCATCATTTCTATTTTGTTGTGCAGTATTTATTTTATGCATTTTACATTTTAAAAGTTGTAGACAATGCAATGTAATTTTCAAACAATTGACAAGTTTTTTAATGTAAAACTTTCTACATAATCAGCAGTCAGTATATTTTCACTCTTCAAAGGCATTTTAACTGCCTGGAAAGCAAGACAGTTCAAGTGAATGTGCTGAGCTGGTCCTCTCCAGGGTCAATCTATTCAAATTCACACAGGTAATTTTCTGATGAAAGAGAGTGTATTTCAACAACATCATTACAGCAGTGTGAAACATATAATAAAAGATGAAACACTGCCTTCCAGGAAAAAAAGTTAATTGTTCTGTGTATGTGAGTATGTGATATTTCTAAGATTGAGAATAAAGACTAAAGTTAGAGAGAAAACACTACATTAATCATGCAGTACAGCTCCTATGTAACCTTGTTTGTCAAGCACACCCTGAATAGTTTTGTCAAGTATTATATTGCTGTATCCATCACTTATTAGACTCCGATGATCACTTTCTATTTTATCCATTTAAATATTCCCTCAACATCATCCAGAGTCCTGTTCTTGATGCGTTAAGTGCTCAGACATAAAACTTAAAATATTGATAAAAAGAGGAGACTTTATTTTACTACAGAGCATTTGTGCTTCTAAGCTTAAGAACCTTGAACCTTTAAAAACATGCTTTAGCAGGGTGCGGTGGCTTACACTTGTAATCCCAGCACCTTAGGAGGCCGAGGCGGGTGAAACATGAGGTCAGGAGTTTGAGACGAGCCTGGTCAACATGGTGAAACCCCGTCTCTACTAAAAATACAAAAATCAGCCGGGCATGGTGACATGTGCCTGTAATTCCAGCTACTCAGGAGGCTGAAGCAGGAGAATTGCTTGAACCTGGGAGGCGGATGTTGCAGTGAGCCAAGATTATCCCACTGCACTCCAGTCTGAGCAACAGAGCAAGACTCCGTCTCAAAAAAACAAAACAAAAACAAGAACATGCTTTAGCTTTTTCTTAGTTTTCAAATCCAATTTTGTCAAAAGTACATATAACAATAAATGAATTTAAATGATTTTGGAATTGAATCCTAATCATTAAATATTAAATTTGATTATTTGTGTTAGAAATTGTTTTAAGAAACTGAATAGTATGATAAAGTCGAAATTTGTAATAACATACATGCTTTTATCACAGATCATTTTGTGATCATTTAAATTTTCTTTTTTTTTTTTTTTTTTTTTTTTGAGGTGGAGTCTTGCTCTGTCGCCCAGGCTGGAGTGCAGTGGTGCGATCTCGGCTCACTGCAAGCTCCGCCTCCCGGGTTCACGCTATTCTCCTGCCTCAGCGTCCTGAGTAGCTGGGAGTACAGGCGCCCGCCACTATGCCCGGCTAATTTTTTGTATTTTTAGTAGAGATAGAGTTTCATCGTGTTAGCCAGGATGGTCTCGATTTCCTGATCTCGTGATCCGCCCACCTCGGCCTTCCAAAGTGCTGGGATTACAGGCGTGAGCCACCGCACCCGGCCTGATCATTTAAATTTTCAATTTAGTATTGTTATATAGTAGACTTCAATATAAGTTGGCTGTTTGAAATGTGAATATTGACGTATCAGAGAATAAAATGTTTATAATAAAAAATACAAAACAGTGCAATAGTGTTAGTGGCTGTTGTGAGACCTCAGTTTTTCTTTTCTAAGTTAAAAAAAAAAACAAACATGAGACATACAACAAAGGAGATGCAGCATAGGGCAATTTATTGCAAAAGGGAAAGACTTTTAAAAGGTAGGTGCAGGCTCGGTGTGGTGGCTCACACCTGTAATCCCAGCACTTTGGGAGGGCGAGGCGGGCAGATTGCTTGAGGTCAGGAGTTTGGGACCAGCCTGGCTAACATGGTGAAACCCTATATTTACTGAAAATAAAAAAAATTAGCCTGACGTGGTGGCACACGCCTGTAGTCCCAAGTACCCAGGAAGCTGAGGCAGGAGAATCGCTTGAACCCGGGAGGCGGAGGTTGCAGTGAGCCGAGTTCACACCACTGCACTCCAGCCTAGGACAGAGTGTGACGCTGCCTCAAAAAAAAAAAAAAAAAAAAAAAATGCAGAATAGCCAATACACCCTGAGAGAAAGGGATTGAAGACAGGCTGTAAGAAAGACAGGAAAGAAAGGAACTAGGGAGACTCCACTTACCGGAGCCTTACACAATTATAAGGAGGTAGGGAGAAGTGTTACTACTAGTAAGCATGTTCTGGGTCTTCCTGTTGGTGCACATACACAGTGGCTGTACATGCTTCTTCATATGTCACATGTCTCAATGACATTTTAAATCTCTACCCATGGGTGTGGTTTTTTACTATTGATAATGAGTAAGAGGTCAGGTCAGTCTGAGGACAGGTAAAATAAAAATGTGCATGCTCTTTACAGGAAAATTTTCCTATTGGAGAGAGCTTTGCTTGAATGAGCTGGAACACAAAGCAAACGTTGGGTTTATTGTGTTGATAGTATGCAGTCACCATGCAATCGCCATGGTTGCTGCATCCCAAGGACATGGTCACTTTCTTGACTACCCATCCTCCCTCAGTAGTACTTGTTGTGATTTATTCCCAAGCACCAACACTGAAACTATGATTGAACAGTTTTGTCAACATTGTCAACAGTGAGATAATTAAACATTTTAATATCAAACATATATGAGCCTGGTTTGGGTCATTAGCTGTGTGCCTAGTAGAAATTATTTTACATCCTTGGAGCTTCAATCTTCATCATTAATAAAAAATATTATTTCCCCCAGGGCTGTTTTAATTCATACGTGGTAGCTGTAAGTACTTTTTACTGAAAGTCTTGTCTAAATATAGTAAATATTTAAGAATAACAATGCAATAACAGACTAAGGGTTTCTACATTGTGATTTGCTAATTTTTCTGTACGGCTGTGATTGCTATTGTTGAATTTAGGTTGAATTTTAAATCCACTGTTGTTTACCTTGTGTGGGTTTTTGGTTCGTGTGGGAAACCAAATGTATTAGACGTGGACTGTTTGCGGTAACTTGACTTCATTTCTGCTGTTTTTCTATTCTTACATCTGAGGCTTTAGAAATGACTGGGATTCAAATAAGGTTAACTTGGAATCAAGCAACAGAAAAATTCCAGAAAAACTGAGAGAAATAGCTACTAGATAGTGCCTTTTAGTGAAATTTATATGTATAAATTTAGTGATATTTATACAGTGTTCAATTGAATTCATAAAATCATTGTAAGTTTGTTAAATTTTGAAACTAACTGCCTATAACATATTAGGCACTTGCCTTAGTTTCTCTATGGCATCTTTAGCTTGGGGAAACTGTCATTACAGAAAATAATATTACTACTGTAATAAGATTTGGAACAAATTTTTGTGTGCTTGTAAACATTCCCCTTAATAATCCTTATATACATGTCATTCTTGCTGAATTATTTTGGCACAACTGGTACAATTCCAGCAACTGTTTTTGTTACCAAATTCAAGCCATGGTGTTTTCAACTTTTTATATTTATTTCTACCCAGTAAGCTTTATAGCTGCAAGCATTATATTGGCATCCCCCAGGCAATCCCTGAGCCCTACATCTGACCATCCTACCTCATCCTTTTTGTTTTGCATGCTCTGTTGTTGAGTCCTTCTCACTCCATATTTGAGCCTTCATGAGGCTTCAGTTTGGAGGAAGCAGAGAAATGAGTTGCCATATATGTTGGGTTGAGAGTCAGAATCCTCTTGAGGATAAATACTTCACCTTTATTATTCATAATATAAAGCAGTGTTTTTAAGATGTGAAAATGTTTCACTCACATTAAATATGAATGATTTAATCAGCATGCCAATATGACAAAAATAACTCTATCAAGTTCACCAAATATTCTGCTTTAGACTCTCCCAACACAAAGAACAATATGTATGCACTGGTGGATGTTAGTTTTGTTTGTTTGTTTGTTTTTGTTTTTGTTTTTTTTGAGTAGGTTTTCTTTTGGGGGAGGTGGAGTGGAGTCTCGCTCTGTCGCCAAGGCTGGAGTGCAATGGCGGATCTTGTCTCACTGCAACCCCCGTCTCCCGGTTTCAAGTGATTCTCTAGCCTCAGCCTCCCGAGTAGCTGGGATTACAGGCGTGCACCACCGTGTCCTGCTAATTTTTGTATTTTTAGTAGAGATGGGGTTTCACCATGTTGGCCAGGCTGACCTCGAGCTCCTGACCTCAGGTGATCTGCCCGCCTCGGCCTCCCAAAGTGCTAGGATTACAGGCGCGAGCCACTGCGCCCAGCCCGTTTTCATTTTTAAAGATTTTATTTATTTATTTATTTATTTATTTATTTATTCATTTACTTACTTACTTACTTACTTACTTACTTTTGAGGCGGGGTTTTGCTCTTGTTGCCCAGGCTGGAGTGCAATGGCGCGATCTCGGCTCACCGCAACCTCTGCCTCCCAGATTCAAGCGATTCTCCTGCCTCAGCCTCCCTAGTAGGTGGGATTACAGGCATGTGCCACCACGCCTGGCTAATTTTGTATTTTTAGTAGGGACAGGGTTTCTCCATGTTGCTCAGACTGGTCTCGAACTCCCGACCTCAGGTGATTGGCCCGCCTCGGTCTCCCAAAGTGCTGAGATTACAGGCATGAGCCACCGCGCCACGCCAAAGATTTTTATTTTATTTTATATTTTATTTTATTTTATTTTATTTCATTTCATTTATTTTTTCTTCCCCGAGACGGAGTCTCGATGTGTCTGTCACCCAGGCTGTAGTGCAGTGGCATGATCTCGGCTCACTGCAACTTTCGACTCCTGGATTCAAGCATTCAAGCAATTCTCCCTGCTCCAGCCTCCCGAGTAGCTGGGATTACAGGTGCCCGCCACAATGCCCAACTAATTTTTGGATTTTTTAATAGAGGTGGAGTTTCGCCATGTTGGCCAGGCTGATCTTGAACTCCTGACCTCAGGTGATCCCCCTGCCTCGGCCTCCCAAAGTGTTGGGATTACAGGTGTGAGCCACTGCACCCGGCTTAAAGATTTATTTTCTACTATATGCTATACAAAGCTTACCAAATGCTTCATTTTACAACATTTTTAAAACAAAAGTTCAAATACTTAAATATTGAAAGGATTACCATTTTCTAGGTGATTTTGCTTGCATTTATTGTACTACATACTAGTTTTTTCTTATGTGGTGCAAGGTTATAAAATGCTTTTCAGTTGATTTCAGTTGATTTCTGTTTTCTCAGACAAAAGCATAAAAATTCTTGATATACAACCTTTAGAGGCACTAAAAGCAACTGGATAAATGTGCTGAAATCTGGATTTATTTATAAACTCATTAGAGGCTGTCATAGAAACACATGTTAGTTCCATTCAATTTTTTTTGTCTAAAATCTTGTTGAGCCACATCCATCTGTGTATGTAACTTGGTAACAGCTTCTTTATATCAAGTCAGACCTCATTTTACCTGGTGATTTTACTTTGAATATATAAACTTTATTATATATCATTCAAATAAGTAATAGAGCCCGGGCGCTGTGGCTAATGCAGGTAATCCCAGCACTTTGGGATGCCTAGGTATGGGGATCACCTGAGGTCAGGAGTTCAAGACCAGCCAGGCTAACATGGTGAAAACCCGTCTCTACTAAAAATATAAAAATTAGCTGGGTGTGGTGGCGCATGCCTGTAATCCCAGCTACTCCGGAGGCTGAGGCAGGAGAGTCACTTGAATCCGGGAGGCAGAGGTTGCAGTAAGCTGAGACCATGCCACTGCACTCCAGCCTGGGTGAAAGAGCGATACTCTGTCTCAACAACAACAACAACAACAACAACAACAAAACAAATAAGTAATATAAATGTAATTTAAAGAATATGGAAAAAGACATACAGGCACACTAAAAATGAATTGGGATCTGGCACCTGGCACTGATTAACATGTTTAGCAGTTTAGACCAGACCTAAATTTCTGCAAACAATATTGAAAGACCAAATTTTTAAATTAAAAACATCTTGGCTGGGCGTGGTGGCTCACGCCTGTAATCTCAGCACTTTGGGAGGCCGAGGTGGGCGAATCACCTGAGGTCAGGAGTTGAAGACCAGCCTGGCCAACATGGTGAAACCCCATCTCTACTAAAAATACAAAAATTAGCCAGGTGTGGTGGCAGGCACCTGTAATCCCAGCTGCTTGGGAGCCTGCGGCAGGAGAATTGCTTGAACCTGGGAGGCGGAGGTTGCAGTGAGCTGAGATCGTGCCATTGCACTCTAGCCTGGGGGACAAGAGTGAGACTAATCTCAGAAAAAGAAAAAAAAAAACTTCAACAATTTAATAGGCCTAAGATTTTCGAAAACTTTGCTTACCCGTCATCAATCAATATTAGGTCACACTAGAACATTTTTAACACACCATACACAAAATAATATAAAGTTAGTCAACTATTTTCCAAAAAATTTGATTAAAGCAAGACTTCTTGCTACTTGAAAACATCAAACTGGGCCAGGCGCAGTGGCTCACACCTATAATTCCAGCACTTTGGGAGACTGAGCTGGGGGATCACCTGAGGTGGGGAGTTGGAGACCAGCCTGACCAACATGGAGAAACCCTGTCTCTAGTAAAAATACAAAAAAAAAAAAAGAAAAAAAGAAAAAATAAAATTAGCCGGGCCTGGTGGCGCATGCCTGTAATCTCGTCTACTCAGGAGGTTGAGGGAGGAGAATTGCTTGAACCTGGGAGGTGGAGGTTGTGGTGAGCCGAGATCGCGCTATTGCACTCCAGACTGGGCAACAAGAGCGAAACTCGGTCTCAAAAACAAACAAAAAAACACACCAAATTATTGATGAAAAATGTTCATTTTGAACAGATATTTGATCTCATATGTACATTACTACTAAGTAAAACCTAATACCAATAGGTTTGATTTATAAAATATTAGTGAATGTGTATCACTGTAGTTTTAAATCAATAAATTATTTAAATCTGCTGTCTAAATAATTTTGATTAAAACATTTGGTATTGTATTTAAGTGCCAGTATTCATATAGCATGAAAAACCACCCATTTCTTTACTATTTTACCATTTTATAAAATAAGACTGAATTTGTGGAGGCATTTCTTTAAAAAACTAATCTTTTCTTAAAAAAATTAGAAATCAAAATATAGGTATTGTCATATTACACACATCGTTTGCTAAACCCTACAGAAATTTGTAAAGTTTGTTTGCGTACGCCAATCTTCTATTACCTAAAACATGAAGAAGTGTCTTTTTAATGTTATATTTAACATACAAAAGTCCAAAATACATTCAGACAAACAGAAACTGGCTGCCACTTAAAAAACAAAAAACAAAAAAAACCCGTCAGCACGATACACTGTTCTGTGTATGCACAGATGGAAAACCAAACTTTGAAGTTTTCAAATAAAAAGCAGGAGCATTATTTGTGAGTAAGCCCCACATATATAAAACAAAGACATACAGTTTACTCTTTTTAATTAAAAGTATACTGCACTTTGAATAATTCAAGTAATGTAAGACTATCAAAAACTTTATAAGCCATACAAGTGTCAACTGCCCTTTTAACATTATAAGAACTTAAGAAAATGTAAACTAAACCGTGACAATTTAGTATAAAAAGATGATAAATGACTTTTTATTTCCACTTATGATGATCACCTTTATTCATTTTGAAAAACAAAACAGAAAATGATGCGGTTGTATCTTGCTGGGTGGTGACTGTGATGGTATTTACTGTCCTAGGAATGGTGGGATGCAGTGGGCCAGAGTCGTCAGCACCTTGCCGTGGTCACTGCTGTCCTTTCTGTGACTAAGATTTGTAGGCCGGGCCCGGATGCTCATGCCTGATATCCCAGCACTTTGGGAGGCGGAGGCGGGTGGATCACGAAGTCAAGAGTTGGAGACCAGCCTGGCCAACATGGTGAATCCCCGTCTCTACTAAAAATACAAAAATTAGCCGGGTGTGGTGGCACGCGCCTGTAGTCCCAGCTACTTGGGATGCTGAGGCGGAAGAATCGCTTGAACCCGGGAGGCGGAGGTTGCAGTGAGCTGAGAGCACCGCCATTGCACTCCAGCCTGGGTGACAGGTGAGACTCCGTCTCAAAAAAAATAGATTCGTTTCTCAGACTCCTTCATCAACTCCGTTTCCATAGTGGTGTGAACAGTTTTGCACGGCTTTGAGCATCTACCTTTGATTTCTGCTAATTTTCTTTGACTTTTCGTTTTTCTTGTCCATCTCTGGTGGTTGCTTTGCTGCTCCACTTTGAGGAGTTTGGGCAGCTTCGCCCTCAGCAGCCCCAACAGTCCGTCCATTTGGCTCAAGCTCTAGGCGGTTCTTCTGTTCCTGGCGTCTGAAATTTGTTTACAGCGCCCAGTTTTCAGAGATCATGGCTACCGCCTCCTCCCTCCTGCGAGGCGGCTTCTGCACTTCTGGCCTCCGGCTTCGATCCAGCCTTCCTCCAGCCTTGATCCAGCCGAGTACGCAGCAGCAGCCGGAGCGCCAACGCCCAGGGTCGCCCAGCCCGAGGGACGCCTTGGCTCCAACCCTGGGTCTGGGCCCAGTTGCGTGCGCAGAAATCCGAGGCCAACAGAGCATTTCCTGGGCGAGACCTCCCTGCGTGTGGAGCCAGTTCCTTCCACCAGCTTCCTGGTGCCGCCTCGGCTTCCATCAGAGGGACGCTCAGGATTGTGCAGTGGCTCGGAGACACCGTGAAGAGTTCAAGGGAGTGAGGAGGGGCCGGGCCGGGCAGCCTCCGGCCTAGCGCAGGGCGGCGCCTCTCACGCCTGAGCAGAGATCAGCCACTGCCACCGCGGGAAGGACAGAGGGACCCAGGCTCCCCAGCCAGCCTCTCTCTGGATCAGGAGAGAAGGAATTTTTTTTTTTTTCCTCTAAGTATAAAGTAGAACTTGCAGATTTGACTCAATCAAGTTTTTATTCTTTTTTTTTTTTCTTTTTGCCTTTTCATCTCAAATTATGCTAGCCTGAAGTAAGATTTTATGTTCCATCTACATGTGGCAAATTAAATGTAATTATAATGGTCACAAATTTAGCAACTAAAAATTTTAATTTATTTCACCTAAGAATGCTGGGGTAACATTGAACTTTCAGTAGTGCTTTTTGAATCCCACAGTTTATTACCTTTCATTTGATTCTATTAACTAATCTATAGTAACTAATAATAATAAAGTCTTGGTTTGCATAGCTTGACAGTTTACAAAGGGGATGTATTCATTCATTTAACCTGGAAATGTTTGTGTAGCACACACTTTGTGCCATACTTTTTGCTAGCCTTAGGAAATAAAATGAAAAAATAAAAGTATTGCTCTTTACTCTTTTAAAACTTTCAGTCTTGCTACATAAAATCCTCACACAGGCCGGGCGCGGTGGCTCATGCCTGTAATCCCAGCACTTTGGGAGGCCGAGGCGGGCGGATCACGAGGTCAGGAGATCAACACCATCCTGGCTGACACGGTGAAACCCTATCTCTAGTAAAAATACAAAAAATTAGCCGGGTGTGGTAGCGGGCGTCTGTAGTCCCAGCTACTCCGGAGGCTGAGGCAGGAGAATGGCGTGAAGCCGGGAGGCGGAGCTTGCAGTGAGCCGAGATCGTGCCACTGCACTCCAGCCTGGGTGACTAAGCGAGACTCTGTCTCAAAAAAAAAAAAAAAAAAAAAAAAAATCCTCACACACTCTTGTAAAGTCAATACCTCTAAAGTCTTCTAGTACCCTCCTACCCCAATTTGACCACTACCTGTATTTTGTGTTATCATTTTCTTTCTTTCTTTTTTTTTTTTTTTGAGACAAACTCTCGCTTTGAAATCGCCCAGGCTGGAGTGCAGTGGCGCTATCTCGGCTCACTGCAACCTCTGCCTCCTGGGTTCAAGTCATTCTCCTTCCTCAGCCTCCTGAGTAGCTGGGATTACAGGCGCGTGCCACCAGGCCCGGCTAATGTTTTTTGTATTTTTAGTAGAGATGGGGTTTTACCATATTAGCCAGGGTAATCTTGATCTCCTGACCTGGTGATCTGCCCACCTCGGGCTCTCAAGGTGCTGGGATTACAGGCGTGAACCACTGTGCCCAGCCTCTGTTATCATTTACTTTATGCAATTTTATTTATAAACATATACATTTCAGCGTTGCCTATTTTTTGCCTGTATATATTCTGCATAAGTTTTCATCTGCGACTTGCTTATGTTGTTTTTCTATTTTTTCATGTTGCTTTGCATAGCTATAGTTCTCTCTGTTTTTTTTTTTTTCTTTTTGAGATGGAGTGTCACTCTGTTGCCCAGACTGGAGTGCAGTGGTGATCTTCGCTGACTGCAGCCTTCACCTCCCGGGTTTAAGAGATTCTCCTGCCTCAGACTCCCAAGTTGCTGGGCCTACAGGTGCATGCCACCACTCTCGGCTAAGTTTTGTATTTTTAGCAGAGACGAGGTTTCATCATGTTGGCCAGGATGGTCTCGATCTCTTGATCCCGAGATCTGCCTGCCTTCGTCTCCCAAAGTGCTGGGATTACAGGCGTGAGCCACCGCGCCCGGCCTTTAGTTCTCTATTTTTACTGCTGCATAGTGCAAACATACATCAATTTATAAACCAAGTCTATTGCCAGTGGATATTTGAATTACTTCATATTTTTATCATCTCTTGAAACTACTAGACATAATTATTTGACAAAATGGTGAATTAGAAAGGTGTATCATTTGTAGTTTGAATTAGCATATACTTGCTTACTAATAGAGTTAGCAATTTTTATAAGTTCTTGTTTTAAGATTTGCCATCTGTCCTATTTTAAATGTTTGTCATTTCCTTGTTTATGCATACATTTTCTGTAACATATTTTCTAAATGCTGATATTTTGCAACTTTTTTTTAGAAGGAGTCTTGCTCTGTCGCTCAGGCTGGAGTGCAGTGGCATGATCTTAGCTCACTGCAACCTCCGCTTCCGAGGTTCAAGTGATTCTCCTGCCTCAACCTCCCAAGTAGCTGTGACTACAGGCTCCCACTACCACGCCTGCTAAGTTTTTGTATTTTTAGTAGAGACGGGGTTTCACCATATTGGCCAGGCTGGTCTTGCCCTCCTGACCTTGTGATCCGCCTGCCTCGGCCTCCCCAAGTGCTGGGATTACAGGTGTGAGCCACCGCACCCGGCCTGTAATATGTGTTTTTAAAACATTTTCTCCCAGTTATGGTTTGCCTTTCCACCATCTTTACTAAAACATGTTTTAATAAGATTTTGATAATTAAACAATCTTAAAATTGATATAGTCTAATTTATAAATATTTTCATGCCTTTTTTTTTTTTTTTTTTTTTTGCGATGAAGTCTCACTCTGTCACCCAGGGTGGAGCGCAATGGCACCATCTCAGCTCACTGCAACCTCTGCTTTCCTGGTTCAAGTGATGCTCATGTCTCAGCCTTCTGAGTAGTAGCTGAGACTACAGGCATGTGCCACCACACTTTGCTAATTTTTGTGTTTTTAGTAGAGATGGGGTTTCACCATTTTGGCCTGGCTGGTCTCGAACTTCTGACCAGAAGTAATCCACCCACCTGGAGCTCAAGGTGCTGATATTAGGGGCATGAGCAACTGCGCCCAGGCTATGCACCATTTCTATATGTTTAATAAGTCTTTTAAACCCACAGTTATAATGGTAGCAGGACAAGTTGCAGACAGTAGACAAAACCCCTCAGACACCGAGTTAAAGAAGGAAGGGCTTTATTTAGCCAGGAGCTTCAGCAAGACTCATGTCTCCAAAAACCGAGCTCCCCGAGTGAGCAATTCCTGTCCCTTTTAAGAGCTTACAACTCTAAGGGGGTCTGCGTGAGGGGGTTGTGATTGATTTGAGCAAGCAGGGGATACATGACTGGGGGCTGCATGCACTGGTAATCAGAACGGAACAGAACAGGACAGGGATTTTCACAAAGCCTTTCCATAGAATGTCTGGAATCTATAGATAACATAACCTGTTAGGCCAGGGGTCGATCTTTAACTACCAGTCCCAGGGTGTGGCACCGGGCTGTCTGCCTGTGGATTTCATTTTTGCCTTTTAGTTTTTACTTCTTCTTTCTTTGGAGGCAAAAATTGGGCATAAGATGATATGAGGGGTGGTCTCTTAGCTTAATAAAAACAATGTTATCCTCTATTTTCTCCTAAGTTTTAAATCCTCGATCTATGTGAACAATTTTTGTGTGAGTTGCTTTGCAGAGATTCAATCTACCTAGCTAGAACCAGTTGTTCAGGTACTAGTTTATTGATTAGTTCTGCTTTGCCAATGTAATTGTAATACTAATTTCTCATTTTAATCTGTTGGCTGGAGCCATAAATGCAATTTTTAATAAAAATGTTGACAGCAGCATCATTATCATGTTTATGACATCAAAAGACAAGCTTTCAATAGTTGTACCTTTACTTTTGCTGTAGTTTATTTTAGATATCTTATACGTTTAGAAAATAAAATGAAATTTTCTTTTATTTCTAGTTTGCTAAAAAGTTTTTTACCAAGCTCTTTTTCTGTGCCTATGATATATACACGTAGATTTTACAATTTCAACTTATCCTGTACTTCTGAGATTAACTTACTTACGGTTTTATTTATTTTTTACAGAGCAAAATTTAGTTTGTTAGCAATTGCTTTAACATTTTTCTATTTGTCTTAATGAGATTGTCTATAGTTGCTCTTGTTTTGTTTCTGTCAAGCTTTGGTATTAACTCAGGAATTCAGTTGCGCAGGTTTTTTACTTTATTTTTTGGAAAAGGCTAAATAATATCAATATTATGCTTTTCAGTTTTAAATTTTGAATTCCTGGAAAACTTACCAGAAAAGTTTTCTGAGACTGACATTTGTTGCCTATGTGTTAATTTCTTCTGATCTAGCATCTAGTTTACTGGTTCTGTCTTGTGCACATAAGTTCAAATATGACTAGTGAGTTTTTCATTTTAGTTATTGCATTATTCATTCTGCAACTTAGTCATTTTATTTTATTTGAGATGGAGTTTCGCTCTTGTTCCCCAGACTGGAGTGCAGTGGCACAGTCTCTGTTCACTGCAACCTCTGCCTCCCAGGTTCAAGCAATTCTCTTGCCTCAGCTTCCCGAGTAGCTGGGACTACAGGCACCCGCCACCACACCCGGCTAATTTTATTTTTTGTATTTTTAGTAGAGAATGGGGTTTCACCGTGTTAGCCAGGATGGTCTCAATCTCCTGACCTCGTGATCCACCTGCCTCGGCCTTCCAAAGTGCTGGGATTACAGGTGTGAGCCACCGTGCCCAGTCTGGGATGGGTTTTAACATGTTGGCCAGGCTGGTTTTGAACCCTGACCTCAGGTGATCCACTTGCCTCAGCCTACTACAGTGCTGCAATTACAGGCCTGAGCCACCACACCCAGCCACAATTTAGTTATTTTTAAAACTTTTAATATTTTTTCCTGCCAGTACTTTATCTTCTTTTAATATGGTAGGCATAGTTGTTTTTAATATTTTCGTATGTGATAATTCTAATATTAGATGTCTTTGCAAATTTGCTTCAGTTTTTTTTTTTTTTCTGGTGTATTTCACACTTTCTTATTTATTGTGAGTTTTGTCATCTTTGATTGCTTGCTAGTCACTGCACATGAAAAATTATTTTTAGGGTTCATTAAGGTCTGGAAGACATGTGACCTCTTGGAGACAGCCTTGTATGCCATTCCTCAGTGTTGGGAAGAAAAGAACTGTTTGGACCATACGTGTCTTTTGGAGTTCCAGGTTAATTTTGAGAAGGTTTTTATAATATTTTCCAAGTGCTAAACATCTGAAAGTACTTAATAAATGTTTTTTAAAAATCATTATACTAATAATTCTCAATACAAATTTTAATTCAGGTGTACTACTTGGTTCCATGAACAGAATGCATTTGTTTTGAATATTTTCCAATAGATTGATTATGTATGATAAATTGTGAATAAGTTTATAATATGTATAAGGCAAAAAATGAGATGTTTGGATTCAAAGATGCATAAGATCGAACACAGGATATTTTCTATGTAATTGGAGAGAAAAAATATGTTATAAAAGCTGATGCACCATGGATTGCAAGTTTCTGCCTTCCGCCCTCACCTTACTTGGCTGTGCCTGGTTGCCAGCAGCCAAGATTTTGTTTGTTTGTTTGTTTTTGAGACAGAGTCTCACTCTTGTCACTCAGGCTGGAGTGCAATGATGCGATCTGGGCTCACTGTAACCTCCGCCTCCCGGGTTCCACCAATTCTCCTGCCTAGTAGGGGTTTCACCATGTTGGCAAGGCTGGTCTCTACCTCCTGATCTCAGGTGATCCACTCACCTTGGCCTCCCAAAATACCGAGACTACAGGTGTGAGCTACTGCGCCTGGCCCAGGATTTGTTTTTAATCATTGGAAAAGAGGTAGTAAGGAAGCAAACCTTATAATCTCTTTACTCACATAAATATAAAGCAAAATTCTTCTCTAATATGAGAGATATGTTCAGAAAAGCTAATATGGTATCAGAGTAAGAATATAAACAGCAGCATGGCAACATCTAGCCCTGTAGGCTGGGTTGCTTTGGGAGTGAAGAGCTAAGATGAAAGGCAAAAGAAAGACTACAAAGGGATGATTTAGCCTTTGACTATATTGTATTTTTTATTTATGAGTTAATCCAATACAGTGAATAACAAAATTATATAAATGCATTATAAGTATTATTTTTGAGGTAGAGTCTCACTCTGTTGCCCAGGCTGGAGTGCAGTGGTGCGATTAGAGCTCGCTGCAACCTCGATCTCCAGGGCTCAAGTGGTCTTTCCACATAAGCCTCTCAAGTAGCTAGTACTGTAGGTATGTGTCACCATGTCCACCTATTACTTTTTTATTTCTAGTCGAGATGAGGTTTCACGATGTTGCCAAGACTCGTCTTAACCTCCTGAACTCAGTTTTTTCCCCTCAGCCTCCAAAAGTGTTGAGATTACAGGCATGAGCCAGCACACTTGACTCAAGTATTATTAAATATTACAGAGAGCATTTTGGGAGGCTGAGGCAGTAGTTTCATTATTTGAGCCACTGACTTTGAGAACAGCCTAGGCAATGTAGCAAACCCTCATCTATAAAAAGGAAAACCGTTGGCCGGGCGTGGTGGCTCACGCCTGTAATCCCAGCACTTTGGGAGGCTGAGACGGGTGGATCACAAGGTCAGAAGTTCAAGACCAGCCTGGCCAACATGGTGAAACCCCCGTCTCTACTAAAAATACAAAAATTAGCTGGGCGTGGTGGCACATGGCTGTAATCCCAGCTACTCGGGAGGCTGAGGCAGGAGAATTGCTTGAACCTGGGAGGTGGAGGTTGCAGTGAGCTGAGATTGTGCCACTGCACTCCAGCCCGAGTAACAGAGAGAGATTCCATCTCAAAACAAACAAACAAACAAAAAATGAGCCAAAGAAGAAAAAAGCAGAGAATGCTAATTTTATTTTTTTGAGATGGTGTTTCACTCGCTATTTATTTATTTATTTATTTATTATTTTTTGAGACGGAGTGTCTCTCTGTTGCCCAGGTTGGAGTGCAATGGTGCGATCTTGGGCAACCTCCACCTCCTGGGTTCGAGCAACTCTGCTGCCTCAGTCTTCTGAGTAGCTGCAATTACAAGCGCACGCTACAGCGCCCGGCTAATTTTTGTATTTTTAGTAGAGACAGGGCTTCACCATGTTGGCCAGGCCGGTCTTGAACTCCCGACCTCAGGTGATCACCCCATCTCGGCCTCTAAACTTGCTGGGATTAGAGGTGTGAGGCACCACGCCCAGCCCAAACTTTTTAAAATCATATATTATTTTTGAAAAAATCATGTTTATGGCCATTTGAATAGTTGGGCTTTTGCTAATCACTCGTGCAAAAAAAAGTATATATTTTGCAAAATCTAATGCAGAACACTTAATATTCATATCAGACAACCATCAATATAATGTATATATCTGATATAAAAAGTTGTTTTAGCATATTGAATTCTGCATTTTTCTTTTTCTGTCTTTTTTTTAGTTTGAGATGCAGCTTCACTCTTGCTGCCCAGGCTGGAGTGCAATGGCACCATCTCAGCTCACTGCAACCTCCACTGCCCAGGTTCAAGCGATTCTCCTTCCTCAGCCTGCTGAGTAGCTGGGACTACCAATGCAAGCTGTAATGTTTATAATATTTTATTTTTGAAGTTTTTTAAATAAATAAAAAGCTATTTGTGGGACAAGTTTAAGTAAAATGGCAGTATTTCAGCAAAACAGCAACAGACACAAAGAAAATACAACTAAAATAGAATGAAATAATTATTTAATTCAAGAAATAAATTTGTATTAAAGGGTAATAAAACCATAGTAGACTGCTTGCGTCTGTAGTAAATAATATTTAGTTATTCACCTTACAGCATTTGCTAAATTACAGCTTTAGATAAAAATGATGCTGTTGGGCTGGGCACGGTGGCTCACCTGTAATCGCAGTACTTTGGGAGGCCAAGGTGGGCGGATCATGAGGTCATGTGATCGAGACCATCCTGGCCATCATGGTGAAACCTCATCTCTACTAAAAATACAAAAAAAAAAAAAATTATTTGGGCATGGTGTTGCGCACCTGTAATCCCAGCCACTCGGGAGGCTGAGGCAGGAGAATCGCTTGAAAGCAGGAGGCGCAGGTTGCAGTGAGCCGAGATCACGCCACTGCACTTCAGCCTGCTGGGCGCCGTGGCTCACGCCAGCCGAGGTGGGCAGATCATGAGGTCAGGAGATCAAGACCATCCTGGCCAACATGGTGAAACCCCGTCTCTACTAAAAATATAGAAAATTAGCCGGGCACCTGTAGTCCCAGCTACTCAGGAGGCTGAGGCAGGAGAATCGCTTGAACCCAGGAAGTGGAGGTTGCAGTGAGCCAAGATCACACTAGTGCACTCCAGCTGGGGCTAGAGAGTGAGGCTCCATCTCGAAAAAAAAAAAAGAAAAAAAAATTAACCTTGAGTGGTGGCTCATGCCTCTAATCCCAGCTACTCAGGAAGCCGAGGCAGGAGAATTGCTTGAACCTGGGATATCTGTGGTTTGTTTAGTAGTAGCCAATAGACTTCTGATAGACCAAATCAAATTATTTATTACTTCAGAAGACTATTAAGACATGTAATTCCCCTCTGTTGCATCTACTTATTCATCCCCAAATTCAAATAAAGAAAATAAAAATGTTAGCAGTAATCATATTTGTTCTTTTCAGTTTTAAAAAGTCATACCTTAAATGTCATAGGTGGTTCTCCATTATTAGAAGCCACAGTTTTAGTTGTCCTGGAGCCCTGGATGGTTTAGAAGTATGGTCAATAGAGTTTGAACCCATGGTTCTGCCAAGCTCACTAAAAGTGGCTGCTTCATTGTTTTCATGTTTATTCTCAGGTGTGCTGCTCTTTTGTGGGCTCTAGATGGATATTTTATTCATGGCAGCTCCAAGGATAATCCAAATTAGTAAAGAAATAAATTATCAGTAGCTTTGGGTACAACTTCATGTGCATTTATAAACTGACACATTGTCACTATTAGTGTGCATATGGCAATTTACTAAGGATTTGAGGCAGCTTTACTTCATTACTTATGTTATTTATGCAACTCAAAACATCACTAAATTTTACTAGCTTCATCTTTAAAATAGGGATAATTCTATGCCAGCCTCTTACATTTAAATGAAATAGCACATGTAAAATACTTATCATGGGCCAGGTGTAGTGGCTCATGCCTGTAATCCCAGCACATTGGGAGGCCAAGGCGGGCAGACCACTGGAGGACAGGAGTTCGACATCAGCCTGGCCAATATAGTGAAACCTGGTCTCTACTGAAAATACAAAACTTAGCCAGGTATGGTGGCAGGTGCCGTAGTCCCAGCTACTCGGGAGGCTGAGGGAGAAGAATTGCTTGAACCTGGGAGGCAGAGGTTGCAGTGAGCCAAGATCATGCCACTGAACTCCAGCCTGGGCCACAGAGTGACACTCCATCACAAAACAAAACAAAACAAAAAACAAACAAACTAAAAAACATTTATCATTGGCTGGACACGGCAGCTTATGCCAGCACTATGATAGGCCAAGATGGGTAGACTGCTGGGGCAAAGGAGTTGGATAGCATCCTGGGCAACATAGCTACACCCCATCTGTACAAAACAGAAAACACATTAGCCAGGCACAGTGGCGCATGCCTGTAGTCTTAGCTACCCAGGAGGCTGAGGTGGGAGGATCATTTCAGCAAGAGATTGAGACTGCCATGAGCTGTGATTACACCATTGCCCTCCAGCCTGGATAAAGGAGTGAGACCCTATCTAAAAAAAGTAAAACATAAAATGCATATCATTGATTCTAGCAGATAATAAGCAAACAATAGATATTAAATAGTATTACTAATAAATAGTATTAAATTCAAAGTTCATTTGTTATGAATGAATATATTATAATTTAATATTTAGTTGAGTAGGAAGGTTTTGTGGTAAGTTGTATTATTGTTTCCTGATATTTGATGACCCTCCCAAGAGAATTATATTTTCCTACCCCCTAGACATCAGACTTGGCCTTTTAACTTTGTTTGGCCAGTGAAAATAGACTAAAGTAACGTGTATCACTTCTGAGTATAAATTTTAAGAGTCAATGTGTGGTTGACTGCTTTTTTTTTTTTGAGATGGAGTCTCACCCTGTCACCCAGGCTCAAGTGCAATGGTGCCATCTCACCTCACTGCAACCTCCACCTCCCGGGTTCAAGCGATTCTCATGCCTCAGCCTTCCAAGTAGCTGGGACTACAGGCACCCACTACCATGCCTGACTAATTTTTTGTGTCTTTACTAGAGACGGGGTTTCACCATGTTGGCCAGGCTGCTCTCGACCTCCTGACCTCACAATCTGCCCACCTCAGCCTCCCAAAGTGCTGGGATTACAGGCGTGAGCCTCCGTGCCCTGCCAACCTCTTCTTTTCTCTAAGCCATGAAAATCAGAAAGATGTAGACAGAGGCTGCTTCACCAGCCTGGATTTTGGAATAAAGATAAAAACTAGTAAAAATGCAGTTAATCTGTATAACCATTCTATGAACAAGAAACAAATCTTAGCCGGGTGCGGTGGCTAAGGAGAGAGGGAGGGAGGGAAGGGAGAGAGGGAGGGAAAGAGGGAGGGAGGGAGGAAGGAAGGAAGGAAGGAAGAAAGAAAGAAAGGAATTATTGTACTTAGGGCACAATGACTAAACCGGTTCCCAAATAAGTACAGACAAGCCTGCTCAGTGTGGTATCTGTGTTTTCGAGTGAAAGGAACAGTTCTTTGCAGAAAATGAATTTTAGATTTGGCACTAGACTGAAAGCATTATAGGGGCTCCTAGAGCTTTACTTTGAAGAAGAATTGTAATTTTGGGTACTGATTTTACACAGCCTTGCATAGCAGGCAATTACTATTAGTATTTCTCAAATGATCTCTTTTCAAAAACAACTTGTAGGTATAAAAATCAAAGGTAGGCCTGTAGAGTAGCAATTATTTTGTTTGTTTACTTTCCTAATAAACTTGCTTTCACCTAAAAAAAAAAAAAAGTAAAAGTAAAAATTTCGTTGTTAACAATAAATCTCAGAGAAATGCATTGAATTTATTCATTATACAAGAATAGAAACGAGTTAAGAAAATCTCAGTAGGATTAGAAAGAGAAGGTAGAATGGCCGGGAGCGGTGGCTCACACCTATAATCCTAGCACTTTGGGAGGCCAAGGAGGGTAGATCACAAGGTCAGGAGTTCGAGACCAGCCTGGCCAATATTGTGAAACCCCATCTTTACTAACAATAGAAAATTAGCCGGGCATGGTGGCATGCGCCTGTAGTCCCAACTACTTGGAAGTTGAGGCAGAAGAATTGCTTGAACCTGGGAGGCAAAGGTTCCAGTGAGCCGAGATTACACCACCTGCACTTCAGCCTGGGGGACAGAGTGAGACTCCATCAAGAAAAGAAAGAAAGAAAAGAAAGAAAGAAAGAAAGAAAGAAAGAAAGAAAGAAAGAAAGAAAGAAAGAGAGAGAGAGAGAGAGAGAGAGAGAGAGAGAGAGAGAGGAAGGAAGGAAGGAAGGAAGGAAGGAAGGAAGGAAGGAAGGAAGGAAGGAAGGAAAGAAAGAAAGAAGGAAAGAAAGGGAAAGAAAGAAAGAAAGAGGCATGATAATGGAAATAAAACTTTACATAATCATAAAGCAAAGAAGATGCAAGGTCAATCCTATTAAAAATTGTATACCTTTAATAATTATGCTTTTAAAAGTGTTATTACATATATTTGACCATGAAGTTTATAGTTTAGTAGTATACTACTACTAAAAAGTGTGTTAAAATTGTTATGAAATACAAAAATTAGCCGGGCATGATGGCAGGTGCCTGCAATCCCAGCTACTCAAGAGGCTGAGGCAGGAGAATCTCATCTCTTGAACCCGGGAGGTGGAGGTTGCAGTGAGCCCATATCACGCTACTGCACTCCAGCCTGGGTGACACAGCAAGAGTCGGTATGAAAAAAAAAATTATACAACAGACCTTTAGAATTTTTACATTTTGCAAAAGTAGAACTCAAAACTCAAACCCATTAACCAAGAACTTCCCCTTTTACCCACTATCCCAGTTGTTGACAAACACCATTCTACTTTCAATTTTTATCAGTTTGACTGTTGTAACTGAGTTATAGAGAAACGCCACACTTTGAGACAAGTTAAAGAGTCTTTCATTAGCCAGCAACTGAGAGGCAGCTAATGCCCAAAATTCTCTTGGACCGGAGGAAGGGGCTAGTTTTGTTTTTATACCGTGGTCTAAATAGGGGAGGGGGATTTTAGCTGAAGCAACTTTTGTAGAAGCAGAACTGGCAAAAAGTTAAAAAATTAATTGGTTACAAATGCAGTTCCAAAAAAAAAACAGTTCCAGGTGCAGGGGCTTAAACTATCACAAAGAGATAAGCGTAGGGGTTTTGGGTGCTGTCCACCTAGTGCGTCCCCAGGAGCTGCTGGTGCAGCTCGCCTCAGTATCTTATCAGCAGGTGTGTTCCTGGACGTGCTTTGAGTCAGTTTTACACTAGCTATGCCTGGAGGGAGGTGAAAGGGGTTACAAGTGAAGAAACTAAAATGGAGTCTGTCCGGCTCTCTCTCTGCTAGGAGACAGCCACTCAGGTTAAAACAAGGTAAGGTATCACATTCCTTACTTATGTTTTGGGGAATGAAATCATTGATTCTTCAGTTATAGCAAGGGGGTTATAGTAGGTTCTGAGATACATAAGTTTGACAGAAGCTATGCGCTCTTTTACAAAGTTAAGGCGCAATTTAATATACAAGGCCTGAAGATTAAACTTAAGAGGAGGAGAAGGGGTCTTGCCAATCGAATAATTAGTTAGCTATGGATTCTAGTTGAACATGCTTTGACACTAGGGGGTTACTTTCTCATTCTTGTTGGTGTCTATTTAGATTTTCTTGAACTCTTTGGAAGGTATCTTTTATGACTCCAGACTGGTTGGTAGAGAAACAGCAACTCTCTCCTAGGGCTGCACATAATCTTCCTTGGGAGAGAAATAGTAGCTCTAAGCCTCGGCGGTTTTGAAGAACTACTTCAGCTAGAGACTTTACCTGGGTATGTAGCGTATTTATGGCTGACTGGAGGTTGCTTAAATCAGCATCTACCTGCTAAGACAGGGACATTAGTCTAGTCTTTCCTTTAACTAGGGCAGCCGTGCCAATGGCTGCTGACCAAGCTATGCTAAGGTCAGCATAGCTAGGACCTACCCCCCCATGCCGGCTAGGAGGGGTACCAGGAGTAGGGCAGCTTGGCGAAACCTGGAATGCAATTCAGGGAGAGCAGTAAGCAGTTGCCTTTCTGGCCTGCTGTACACATAGGCTTGGGGGAGTACATGAATTAACATACACAGGAGAGCTCCGGGTTCCGTCCTATTGATGCAGTGAGTGAGGCCTGAAGTATAAGCCAACCAGGTATTGTTAGGTGCCTGGTAGGAAACTGATGCGTTTAAGGAAGTAAGGAGAGATTGATTACAGGTGGCCTGAAAGGGAGATGCAGATAAGTTATACCTGTTGCTAATTAGACAGGAGGGGTTCCTCGACACATCTCCTAGTGTAAGGGCATGGGGTGGTGTATGACAAGAGAGAGAGTTAACCTTGAACATGGCCTCTACTCTTAAACTAACATAATATGGGGGTTTTGCTTTTAGGCACAACTAACAATCTCGGACTAGTTTAGGCTGGGCGAGATTAAGAAGGTGATGCACTTTGTCCAGATTGGACATCAGGTTGGGTTGGAGATGTTGTCATTGCAATTGGGATTTAGGAACTAGGAGTGGTGGGACAGTTAAATTGACCTTGTCTGGGTGCGTTTAGAACATAGGGTCGCCTCAATCAGTTAGAGGTCAGATTGACTTAGGAGGGCTTCATGGGACTAGGACTTTTTTCCTGAATGGGGCACATAGTTCTAACATTAAATCCTGAGATGGAAAGTCTTAATCCTTATGACATGCCGTAATACTATTGAGCTGAATTACGGTTACGGACAGTTACAGTAAGAGGGCTGCAGTTCCTTAGAGTACATGGTCGAGGATGGGAACTGCGAGTTATGGAGAGGATTGAGCACCAGGTTGATCCTCCAGAGTAAGTGCCCAGGGTTACGCACGACTAGTGAGGGCAGAAAAACTGATAGGAATCTCGACAACTAGAGTCAGGGTGATTTCTAGGACAAAGGTAAAAATCAGTGCTCTGGAGCCTTTTTTCCTGCACCTTTAGAGCTCCTGCATCCAGTCCGGCTTCCTGTGTGTCCGAATCCTGTAGCCAGGTCAATGTTCCCTGCTCCTGTGGCCGGCAGATTGCGTTGCTTTCCATGGGTATGGGCAGGCTCTGGGAATAAAGCACATAAATCAACTGCAAAAGAGACTTCTTTGGAGGTTCCTGCCTTCCAAGTAGTGTTTGCAAATACACGTCCTGTCGTGAAAGAAGTAAGGAGAAAAGAGTAGGATGGAGCAGAGGACATGATAGGTGGAAACAAACAAAAGAAGTAAATAAAAAGAATTAATTTAATGGCTTCGCCAACTTAGGTGCAATTTTAAGAGGTTGGCCTAGGCTTGGGGATCTATGTTTCTTGCTGGGCTTTGCTGGCCTTTTTGATGCGAGGGTGATGAGTCTAAGCAGGAATGCCATCTACCTTTAGAGCTGTCGGCATGGTGAGGATAACAGTATGAGGTCCTTTCTAGGCAGGAATGAGTCCTTCTTTCTGGAAGTTTTTAACATACACCAGGTCACTTGGCTGGAAAGAGTGGCAGGGTCCTGTCTGGTCAGGAACTGGATTTGGGTGTGCTCCCTGGACAAGCGGCTGGATGATGTCTTGTCCTTGTTGGAGAGACTGCAAGTACTGTAATAAATTCACTTGAGAGATTTCTGCTAAATGAGTGTCTTTTAACCTAGGCAGGATAGGTGGAGCCCTTCTCTACATAATTTCAAAAGGTGTAAACCTAGCTCGGTAAGGGGTGCATCTTACTTTAAGAAGGAAGTAGTCTCACCTAATTCTAACTGGTTTCTAGAATTAATTTTGTAAGAGTGTTTTTTAGGGTGCAGTTCATGTGTTCTACTTGTCCAGAGCTCTGGGGTCGGTAGGCCCAGTGGAGCTTCTATTTGATGTTTAATGCGTTACTGACTGACTGAACTACGATGAGGTGAAGGCTGGCTTATTATCAGACCTTATGACAACAGGCAGCCTGTGCCTTGGGATGATTTCATTTAGTAAAAATTTAGCTACTCTAGTGGCAGTTTCGTTTCTGGTGGCAAATGCTTCAGTCTACCTGGAAAAGTTGTCTACTGCCGGGCGCGGTGGCTCACGCTTGTAATCCCCGCACTTTGGGAGGCCGAGGTGGGCGGATCACGAGGTCAGGAGATCGAGACCATCCTGGCTAACACAGTGAAACCCCATCTCTTCTAAAAATACAAAAAATTAGCCAGTCGTGGTGACAGGGGCCTGTAGTCCCAGCTACTCAGGAGGCTGAGGCAGGAGAATGGCGTGAACCCGGGAGGCGGAGCTTGCAGTGAGCCAAGATCGAGCCACTGCACTCCAGCCTGGGCGACAGAGCGAGACTCCGCCTGAAAAAAAAAAAGGAAAAAAAAGAAAAAAAAAAAGAAAAGAAAAGGTGTCTACTACACCAGGAGGTACTTATACTTTGCCCGGTGTGGTTTTATCTCTGTAAAGTCAATTTTCTACCTTTCTCCTGGTGAGTCTCCACAGAGACAGTGGCCTGGGTTGGGTTTGGGATCTTGCTTGGAGTTTAGTTGAGCACAAGCTGTACACTGGAGAGCTGCTTGGTTAGCTAAGTCCTGAGGGTGGGGGATCTTGAAACAGTTCCTTAGTAGCTGGGTGAGTTTTACTCCTCCTAAATGGGTGGTAGAATGTAGAGGATTGATTAGAGTTTTTCCGAGGGCTTGAGGTATGAAGACTCTGGAAACAGTAAGAATCTATCAATCTTCTTGATTTTTATTAGATCTGAAGCCTGTTTGTCTTCTTCTGTGGAGTATTTTGGGTGATTTGGCAAGTTGGGTTGTGGAAAAGACATGGCAGGCCATAGGACTAAGGGCACGACTGGGAGCTGAGTGGCTTCTCGGGGTGCAGAGTCTGCTCTTTGCTTACCACGGGCAACGGCCCTGTCTTCTCTTTGATGTCCTTTGCAGTGAATTACAGCTACCTGATGAGGAAGCCAGACAGTTTCACGCAGGGATAAAATTTCTTCTTTGTTTTTAATAGTCTTTCTTGCTGAGATGAGTAGCCTACACTGTTGATAAATGACTCTATGTACATGTACAGTAGCAAAGGCATACCTGCTGTCAGTGTAAATGTTAATATGTTTGTCTTTACTTTATTGGAGAACTTAAGTGAGGGTGAGCAATCAATTCAGCCTTCTGGGCCGAAGTATTGGTTGGCAATGCCTGGGCTTATAGCACATCAGACTCTATGGTAACAGCCGCACCAGCCTTCCATACTCCTTGTTCGAGGAAGCTGCTACTGTCTGTAAATAAGGTGGCATCCACCTTCTTTAGGGGCAAATCTTGGAGATCAGGTCAGCCAGTTTCCATAGTTTCTAACAGTTCTTGGCACTCATGGACAGGTGTAGCGAAGTCTGGATCAGGAAGTAAAGTAGTTGGATTTAAACACCTTGTGGGAGGGAAAGTCAAACGAGGCTGATCTAACAGTAAACTCTGATACTGCAGGATGCGAGAATTAGACATCTATTTACCAGAAGCACTTTGTAGCAAGGTCTGTATGGCCCGTGGAGCTGTAAAGGTTAAATTTTGGCCTAGAGTCAATTTATCAGCCTCTTGGACCAGGCTTGCAGTTGCTGCTATGGCTTGCAGACAGCTTGGCCATCCAGAGGCCACAGGGTCCAGTCTCTTAGACAAATAGGCTACTGGGCATCTCCAGGGTCTTAAAGTCTGAGTGAGCAACTCTTTAGCAACTCCTTGGCTTTTATGAATAAAAAGGTGAAATGATTTTGAGATATTAGGGAGGGCTAGAGTGGGGGCCTCAGTTAGTGCCTTTTTCAGGTTTTGGAAAGCCTGTTCTACAGTGTCAGTCTAAACTAGTGGGCCATTCCTTCTGGTAGCGGTGTACAGGGGTTTGGCAATTTCTGTGAACCTTAATATCTACAGGCGACAGTATCCTATGGCCCCCAGGAATTCACGTACCTGTCTTTTGGTGGTGGGAGTGGGGATTCATAGGATGGCTTCCTTATGAGCACTGGTGAGTGCCTGTTTTCCTCTGTTTATTTTATACCTTAGGTAGGAGGCTCTGGGAAGACAAAGCTGGGCTTTTTTGGCTGAGACTCCATACCTGAGTTCCTGAAGGAGGTAAAGTAGGTCTTTGGTATGTTGCAGGCAGCTGTCAGTAGTTTCAGTAGCTAATAAAAGGTCATCTACATATTGAAGAAGAGGACAATTAGGGTGTTTGTCTCAAAATGGTACAAGAGCTTGTTGGAGGGCTTCCTTAAAAAGGGTGGAGGAATTTTTAACACCTTGAGGTAACCGAGTCCAGGTCAATTAGGTGGTGTCTTCTGAGCCAGGATCTGTCCATTCAACGGCAAATATAGGTTGACTTTTGGGGGCTAGAGAAATAGCAAAGAAAGCATCTTTTAAGTTAAGGACAGTGTACACTGTGTGTTCTGGTGGGAGCAGGCCGATTAAAGTATAAGGGTTAGGGACTGTTGGGTAGACAGTGACTGTCCATGGACTTCCTTTAAGGCCAGTAGTCATTTGTTCTGGGTTTTTGTACTGGCAAAAATGGAGTATTCCAGGCGGACTGACATGGTTTAAGTATGCCAGCCTGTAACAGTCACAGTATATGGAGATTGATTCCTTTCTTAGCCTGCTGACTCATAGGATATTGTTTTACCTGGACTGGCAAGGCATTGGCCAGGAGTTCTACTACTACTGGCAGATGGTGCATAGCCAGTCCCGGGGGGTTTGACTTAGCCTAGACTTGAGGAAAGAGAGTCTGTAAGTCCAGTAGGAGAGGATTAGTTTTATTTTCTGGCAGTTGTAAAGGTGAAACTAAGATATTCTTCTGACAGAGGGGTGGTTAGCAGGATCTGGGCAGTGGGAGGTGTTGTGTCTCCTAGCATGAGGTGAGCTTGTTGGGCTGAGAAGGAAATAGATGCCTGCAGCTTGTGGAGCAGGTCTCATCTTAGCAGGAGAAAGGGACACTCTGGGACCACGAAGAATGAGTGGGTTACTCTTTTCTGTCTTAAACTCATCTCTCATGAGTGGGTGACAGAATATTCTTGAATAACTCAACTAGCATTCTGTACAGCCACTTTCTTACTAGAGACACTGCCTAGGGGCATCTGCAGTATTAAGTGTTCTACCCTGGTGTCAATTAGGAAGCATACGGGCTGGCCCCTTACTATGGCAGTCACCATGGGCTCCTGGGGGCTAAGTGGAAAGGAGCCCTAGCCCTGTCACTTATCAGATTCCTCTGCAGTGGGGAGGGTGAGGACTTTTTTCTCTTCTGATTTTTCCTCTGGTCTAAATGGGCATTACTTTTTCCAGTGTCTTATCTGCTTGCAATAAGTACATTGGTTTTTCTCCAGGGTTGCCCGCCCCTCTTTCTGGCCTTTTTGGCGGGGACCCAGGGTTCCTTGACCATTTTTCTGTGACAGGGGTCTTTCCTTCTTGACTTCCTGAATGGCAACCACTCTGATTTTTGCCTGTATTTTCGATGCTTTGTCAGCGGCCTTTTCAGCTGCCTGAGCTGCTTGTTTCTGCTTTTCAAACTCTTGGTTGTCAAAAACCTTTTGGGCGATCTTTAAATAGCTGACCGATGTTCATCTTGGCAAATCCCTCTAGCTTTTGTAATTTTCTTTTAACGTTGGGGGCTGCCTGAGCCAGGTTTTCGAGCGACTCCTTTGATATCTACAAGGAGATATCACTGAAAATCATCTAAAGCTCTCCTTCCACCTGAGGAATTTGGGTCCTAATTAGGCCGGGTAGAGGGAAAAACCTCTTCAATTTGGTCTTGGGTTTCCTCTTCTGGCCTACTAGCTGTTACAAGGTAATACTTTCTGGCCTCCCTTTGGATAGCTCCCTCTGTTCAGAGGTGAAGGGGTAAAAGGAGTTGCTGACAGTCATCCCAGGTGGGGCGGTGAGTCCGGAGCATGGACTCCCTTAGTGAGGTCAAAACCTGGGGATTTTCAGAAAAGGGATTATGAGCCTTCCAGTTGTACAGGTCAAAGGTAGAGAAAGGGACATAAACTAAGAAGGGAGCTGAGCGCTCATCACCTGGAGGGATTTGAGCCTCTCTCAGTGGGAGGAGGTGGTGGCTACCTCCTCCTGCCTCTACAGCAATCAGGAGGCTATCAGCAGAGAGCCCACAGGAGATGTAGTCAAGCAAACAAGGGAAGAAGCCAGGGGAGGGTTATAGGGCGGTGGAACTGGGAGAGGAAAACTTTCCCCTTCTTCAGAAAGAGGCAGTACAGGAGGAGCCGAGGGGACTGAGTGTCAGGGTAAAAATACAGAGCGGCTCAAGGGACCTTGGAAGTGGGATCATGAATGGCACATGAACGGAGCGAGGGAGGAGGGCTCCCGAGAAAATCTAGCTATTGATCAAGGTAGGGAAACTGATCGGGGTGACCGGGGCTTCCAGTAATGACCCGCCACACAGCCTGAACAGCTGTGGGGTTAAATGACCTTTCTGGGGGCCACCTGGTTCCATACTGCGGCCATTCTACTTCACAGAGCGTCCAGAGTTTGCCTTGTTTCAGGCAGACTCCGTAATCCTCTGAGAAGCCTAGAGAGAAATTCTGCAACATACACTGGAGAGGACTCCACTCTTTACAGGGTCAGGAAGAGAAGTTTCCTATTTTGGAGGCAGTTTAACAAGGGTGAACAGAGATATTAAATATGGCACAGACAGAAAGATTCACAACCTGGGGTGCTGGTGTTTCAGAAGAACAGAAATACAACCAGAAAGAGCAGGAAAACCACTACAGCTAATACTTCTTGCCACATGAAACTTGTTTTCTTAAGCTTCAAGATTTAGGGAGGAGGACTAGCGGCCAACCCGAGGCTTCCTTGGCCGACTGGAGCTAGATGACCTCCCTCCTTCCCTTGAGCTATATCCGAAGTATTTTTGGTGTCTGCATGATTCAAAGGCAAAAAGTTCAAACTCAGCCTTTTCTTTCAAGGGTTTTAGGAGGGAGAGCAGGGCTCAATCTTGGAGGCTCTGGACTTGCTGTGACACAGGAAAACGAGATGTGCTGGGTAAGGGATAAGGATGAGGAGGAAAGGGACCACTCAGATCTCTCCTAAGGTAGGAGAGTAGTCACAGGGAAAACAGAATAGGAGTCCAGAGGGAGAAAAGCAGTAGGAGCGTAGGCTTCTCTGTACAGTCTTCTATTCAAAGGCAGGGGAAATGTTACAGGATGACAGAAAAGGTGGACAAGGAGGTCTGCGGCATGGCTATTTTGGACCTACCACTGATCTAATGTGGAGGCCTTCCAGTTACTAGGGCGTGGGATGTGGCAATCTAAATTCCAGCAGCCTTTATGGTGCCAGAAATTCTAAATGGGCGAGTATTTCCCACTCCTTCCCATAACAGCACTTGATTTCTTTCTGACAGAAAAGACAGGATGGGGACGGCCAGCCCAAGTGACTGATGAGGAATTTGACCTCCTGTGAAAATCAGTACTGAGGACCTTGAAGAAGTTCTTTCCCAGTCGCCTTGGGCAGTATCGGTGACCTGACATATGAAACTTAGACACTAAACAAGATGATGGACACGGAACAGGACAATAAACATAAAACAAACAATAGACCTTAGGGTATATAAACAATTATGGCAGTTTTTATTAGACAGACAAGGGGGGGTCCCATGATGGGATCAGTCAGATGCCCACCTGGCTGCTCCCCCTGAGGGGACTCAGGCTCCTCTAAGCACTGGCAGGCTGGTATAAACACCTGGCTCAGATCGAGCTATGCCTGATGCTGCCTTAAGCCTTATGAGGTCACCACGGAACAGCAGGCGAGGGCCCACTCCAACTCTGTAGCTTTCACTATGGAGCTACAAACTGGAAGTCCAAGCACAAGCCCTTGACTTCATCATCCACTCACCATTCACACAGAGTCTATAACAGTTTTTTTCTTATTCTGAAACAGAGGTCTCCAGGAAACTGGAACGTGAGGGGGAGGAGAGATAAGGAGAGAGGGAGAGACAGAGAGAGAGAGACAGAGACAGAGACAGACAGACTAGTCTTTAATGGAGAGACCAGCCTGCCAGAAATCAGGACTCTGTCCTCCAGCGTCCTGGAATATGGACTGAGTCAAGGGAGGGCCACTTCCCTCCCAGGGAGACACAAAGGTGCCTCACAGAAAACCAGGACTGTGTCCTCCAGTGTCCTGGAATGCCGGCAGAGTCAAAGAGGGAGGGTCCCCATCAGAGCCACTTCCCTCCTAGAGAAACAGAGTCAGATCTGACTTACCTTCCCGGGACCAGAGAACTCAGGAGTTGAATTTTTGTGGGCACACACCGGTGGTCGATCCCTTCCCCTCTGGAAGACAGGGTCTTATGGGGCCTTGGAACATCTTCCGGGCGCCTCCCCTATAAGTCTGCTGTCTGTCCGGGGGAGCCTGGAAGGAGTCCAGCTCTCACATGGTGGTGAACATCTCGCTGGGGCCTCCAAACGTTGTAACCAAGTGAGTCATAGAGAACCGCCACATTTTGAAACAAATTAAAGAGTCTTTTATTAGCTGGCGACTGAGAGGCAACTAGCGCCTAAAATTCTCTTGGCCCTGAGGAAGGGGCTAGTTTTGTTTTTATACCATGGTCTAAATAGGGGAGGGGGATTTTAGCTGAAGCAATTTTTACAGAAGCAGAACTGGCAATAAGTTAAAAAATTAATTGGTTACAAATGCAGTTATGAAAAAAACAATTCCAGGTGCAGGGGCTTAAACTGTCACCAAGAGATAAGTGTAGGGGTTTTGGGTGCTGTCCATCGAGTGCGTCCCCAGGAGCTGCTGGTGCAGCTCGCCTCAGTATCTTATCAGCAGGTGCATTCCTGGATGTGCTTTGAGTCAGTTTTACACTACCTATGCCTGGAAGGAGGTGAAAGGGGTTACAAGTGAGAATCGGAGTCTGTCCGATTCTGTCTCTGCTAGGAGACAGTCACTCAGGTTAAAACAAGGTAAGGTATCACATGACTACTGAAGATATCTCATATAACTCAAATTATGTGCTCTTCGTTATTTTGTTCCTGGCATAATTCACTTAACATAATGTCCTAAAGGTTTATAGTGTGTGTGTGTGTGTGTGTGTGTGTTGCCCGGCTAGTCATAAACTCCTGGGTTCAAAGCATTTTTTTTGCCTCACCCTCCCGAACTGTTTGAATTACAGGAGTGAGCCACCACACTGGCCCCAAAAGTCTATCTTTATTGTAGCATGTGACATAATTTCCTTTTATAAGGTATAATTATATTTCATCGCATGTATATTGCCATTTTAAAAATCCATTTATATGGCTGGGTGTGGGGGCTTGAGCCTGTAATCCCAGCACTTTGAAAGGCAGAGGTGGGCAGATCACCTGAGGTCAGGAGTTCCAGACCAGCCTGGCCAACATGGTGAAATCCTGTCACTACTAAAAATACAAAAATTATCCGGGTGTGGTGGCACATGCTTGTAATTCCAGCTACTCTGGAGGCTGAGACAGGAGGATCACTTGAATCCCGGGGGCGGAGGTTGCAGTGAGCCGAGATGGTGCCACTGCACTTCAACCTGGATGACAGAGTGAGACCCTGTCTCAATTAAAAACAAAAAAATCCATTTACACATCAAAAATCATTTAAGTAGCTTCCAAGTTTTCATTTCATGAATAATAAAATTATCAACATGAGTATGCAAATGTTACTTCCAGCTTCTGCTTTGCATACATAGACATTTTTTGTAATATGCCAAAAAAAAGTGTCCAAGCTTTTTGTTTTTTTGTTTTGAGACAGAGTCTTGCTCTGTCACCCAGGCTGCAGTGCAGTGGCATGATCTTGGCTCACTGCAACTTCTGCCTCCTGGGTTCAAGTGATTCTCCTGACTCAGCCTCCCGAGTAGCCAGGATTACAGCTACATGCCACCACGACCAACTAATGTTGTATTTTTAGTAGAGATGGGGTTTTCATCATGTTAGTCAGGCTGGTCTCGAACTTGTGATCTCCAGTAATCTGCCCACCTCAGCCTCCCAAAGTGCTAGGATTAGAGGCGTGAGCCACTGGGCCCAGCCCCAAGTTTTTTTGTTTTTTTTCTTTTTAATTTAGACATTAAGTTATCTGGTGCCATTTGCCACCTCGTGCTACCTGACCCAGGCAGCTGCCAGGCCTGACCACCTCCCTGCCCGAAGCATCCTGCGCCTGGTGGTCCTGTCACCTCTCTTTCTGTAACTGGCTTCCTCTTCTGGCTCCTTCAGCTTTGTTTCTCCTGGTTCTCATGGTTAAGCACCTGGTTTCTTAGAGACGCAAGAGCAGAGCAGTTTCTTGGGTCCTGCACAGGTGAAGCGACCAGGACAAAACCTGTCAGTAAGTAATATTTTGTAATATGTTAGTTGATTTTTTAAATATTAAGTCAACACCAAATTTGTGAACAAATATTACCTGGTCATGGTATGTATTCATTTTCATATGTTGCTGGATTTAATTTGCTAGTGTTTCTGAAAATTTCTGCATCTTCATTTATATGGGACGTTGTTCCATAGTCTTCATTATTTCTGATTCTTTTGTCTGGTTTTGGGATCATGGTAATCTCGGCTAATAGATGAATTGGGAAATGTTACCTCTTCTATTGCTGACAGTTTTTGGGGGAAATTGGTATCAACTTTTCATTAAGTGTTAGTAAAATTTAAAATTTAAACAACTTGACACTGAGCTTTTTATGTAAAAAACATTTTAAGTAACCTTTTTACTTGTTATATGGCTATTTATATACTCCGTTTTATTGTAGATATAATAAAAAGTGTGTGTATATATAAATGTACACTTCTTAATAGAATCTATTTCTTCAGCGTACTTCTGTAATCTGTATCACATTTTCTAATTTCATAGTATATTATTAAAATTCATATTCTAGTTACTTGACATGAAAGAATCTGTAAGAAAAATATAAAATAAGACTTTAGCACTATTAAAAAATAACTCAAATGTTTCTCCATTGTTAGCATGAGAATATAACTATAGTTGTGTTACTTAATTCTCATGTTTACTGTGTGAAACAAATGAGTTACTGAATACAAAGCAAAAAAGCAAAACTACTATTTGACTTTGGAATTAATAAATCAGTCAAACCAATCCTCTGTATTTTTATCAATATTTAGGCATGACAGAAAAATAAAATTTAATAAGAAGCACAAAATATTATATTTCAAAAACGGTATGAACGAAAGAGAATCTGACAGTCACAGTGATTATCATGTAGGAGATGCAGTGTAAGACATTATCTAAGCCATTGAACATTTATAGGCTTAACACCTAAGAATTTAAAGTGACTATATCAAAGATTCATTGAATAAAAAATAATTACTCATTTTAAAAGATTATTTTTTTAATCAAAATATAATCATTGCATCTATTCGTTGGCTACAATGTCTCTCTTTTTGTTTGTTTGTTTTTTGATTGAATTTCTCTCTGTCGCCCAGACTGGAGTGCAGTGGTATGATCTCGGCTCGCTGCAAGCTCTGCCTCCTAAGTTCACACCATTGTCCTGCCTCAGCCTCCCAAGTAGCTGGTACTACAGGCGCCTGCCACCAAGCCAGGCTAATTTTTTTTTTTTTTTTGTATTTTTAGTAGAGACGGGTTTCACTGTGTTAGTCAGGATGGTCTTGATCTCCTGACCTCATGATCTGCCCACCTTGGCCTCCCAAAGTGCTGGGATAACAGGCGCGAGCCACCATGCCCAGCCAAGAATAAAAAAGAGCAATTGAAATTGAAGATGAGGCCAGGCACGGTGGCTCACGCCTGTAATCCCAGCACTTTGGGAGGCTGAGGCAGACGGATCACCTGAAGTCAGAAGTTCGGCTAAACATGGTGAAACCCCATTTCTACTAAAAATACAAAAAAGTTAGCCAGGCGTGGTGGCAGTCACCTGCAATCCATCTACTCGGGAGACTGAGGCAATAGAATCACTTGAACTTGGGAGGCGGAGGTTGCAATGACCGGAGATCATGCCAGTGCACTCCAGCCCGGGGACAAGAGCGAGACTTTGTCTCAGAAAAAAAAGAAGAAAAAAAAAAAGATATCAAAGATGAATAAGTTAAAAGTTGAAGGTTGTAGATCATATCATCTTTTTTTTTCTTTTCAAAAGTTTATTTTATGTACAAAGAACTATCATGGTTTTTCATTGAGTAGATGCTTTGGATAATCCTTTAAAGGAAGATCATTTAGTCCAACTTAATGAAACTAATATCCTTCACGTACTGACGGAAACACTGGTGGCACATATGGAGCCCATATTTCCGCATCAGACCATGCCGGTTTGAACAGATGTGACAAGAGTGAGAACTGTGGCCTATTTTTCATGGGTGGCTCTGGTACAGCTGCTGGTGACCCATCTTGCTCTCAGGAGTTCAGTGAGGTAAAGAAAAGGATCATATAATCTTATATAAAAAGGCATAAACCATGTGGTAAACCTGTCTAGGCTTGTTGTGGTGGCTCACGCCTATAATTCCAGCATTTTGAGAGGCCATGGCGGGTGGATCACCTGAGGTCAGGATTTCAAGACCAGCCTGGCCAACATGGAGAAACTCTGTCTCTACTAAAAATACAAAAATTGACTGGGCATGGTGGTGCATGCCTGTAATCCCAGCTACTCGAGAGGCTGAGGCAGGAGAATAGCTTGAATCCAGGAGGTGGAGGCTGCTGTGAGCTGAAATTGAACCATTGCACTCAAGCCTGGGCAACAAGAGAGAAACTCCGTCTCAGAAACAACAACAAAACTGTCCAAACTAATAAATAAACTCAGTAAATTAGCGAAATATTAAATTAACAAACAAGTATAAGTTATGGTTCCATACACTGAAAACAAACTGACAAAGTAGAGGAAGAAAATTATTTTATTTACAATAGCATTAAAATAATAAATTTTCAAAAATGAATTTAACTAATGAGATAAACAATCTTTACCATAAAATATATAAAAAATAAATTATACGGGAGACAAATTTCAAAATATTTTATGCCAACAGATTGAAATTATAAATATTAAAGTGCCGTGTTATCCAAAGTGATCTATAGATTCGATAAACTGCCTATCAAAATTCCAGTGACATTTTCTTCATGATAATGGAAAATACAATTCTAAAATGTATATGAAACTACAACAAACTTTGAACAGACAAAACAATCTTGAGGAAAAAAAAACAGAGGAACATCATACTTTATAATTTCAGACTATATTTAAAGACTATAGTAATATAAACAGGATGGAATGTGTAGAAACATATGTAAGAAAACCCTAATGGAACAGAAAGCATTACTCTCACACATTTCAGACATGACACAAGAAGATAACTTAAAAATAGTTTAACGTAGAGTTTCTCAAAAATATGCAAATATTTGTGTGTCCCCAGAAGGAAAGGAAAATCAGCTAGATTGTGCTGTCTGTTACAGATCATAAAGAAGACTTTGGCTCTCACTGTGAACTTGAAGGAAAATCACTGAAGGGAAAGTAGAATCTTGACATAATTTAAAAGTATAAGACAGAAGATACCCTTATTTGAGAGAAAACAAAAATAAACAAAAAAACAAATGAAAAAGAAACCCCTCAGGCTTCCCAGCAACTATTTCCTTTGCAACACAGCTTCCCAAGTAACAGTTTAAGACCTGGCTTTCTTCTTGAACTTTGGACCTCTCATCTGTGTCATCTGTTGTATTCACTCTCACCTACCTGGGGGTTCATCCACCATCTCATGCCTTTTCATATTCCAGGGCTCTTTTCCTTTCTGCAGACAGGTGATCAAGTCTGGCTTAGAGACAGCAATACCTGTTTAATTAAAAGTAAATAACATGTATCTTGCTCATATTCTCCAATTACCAACCTACTAATGTGCCCAGTAAAAAGGGTGCAATAGAATATTTTAATAATTAATCCCAAAATACTGATTTTTAACAGAAATTTGTAAATATTTTGAAAATATTTTATAGGTCCTTAATCTTACTAGCTTGTAATACTGAATCTAAAATTGGTGTTGGCAATTAGATTTTAATTTGTAAGCAACAATATTTTATGCCACTTGATTTCTGGAATTATCACTACTTTAGAGAGAAGAGTACAGGTCAGCTCAGGAATGTGGAAAGTTCAGGTCAAGAACTTTTCTAAACTAATTTGGAAAAAATAGCTTGCATAGAATAATTTGGAAAAAAATAACTTAAGAATATCGAAGTCCATTTATCATAGAAAAAATTTGAAAACTTTTAGAAGAAAAAATCTTTAGAGAATTTACATTTAACAGAGTTTAATTGAGCAAAAAATGATTTTCAAATCAGGCGTCCTCTAAATTCAGAACAGGCTTAGCGACACTCCAGCACAGACATGTGGTACAAAAAGACTTATGGACAGAAAAACCAAAATGACATACAGAACATGGAAGTAAGGTACAGAAACACCCAGATTAATTACACCTTGAAACTCACTTTATTTGAATATGGTTTGAATAGTTGAAATCCTCATATTGGCAAAAACACAGTGGTTGGTACTGTCATGTGAGTCCGTGTGAAGAGAGTCCACCAACAGGCTTTGTGATAGCAACAAGGCTGTTTATTTCACATGTGTGCAAGTGGGCTGAGTCTGAAAAGAGAGTCACCAAAGGGAGACTGGGGTGGGGCAGTTTTATAGGATTTGGATAGGTAGTGGAAAATTACAGTTAAAGGTTGTTATCCCTTGCAGGCAGGGGCGGGGTCACAAGGTGCAGGGTTGGGATATCATGAGACTCATTCTCCAGGGGAGGAATGTCACAAGGTTGATTGATTAGTTGGGGTGGAGCAGGAACAAATCACAATGGTGGAATGTCATCTTTTATGGTTCTTCAGTTGCTCCAGCCACCTAGATATATACATGTAGGTCACAGAGGTTATGATGGCTTAGCTTGGACTCAGGGGCCTGACATTCCTGTCTTCTTATATTAATAAGAAAAACAGAACAAAATAGTGGTGAAGGGTTGGGGCAGTGAAAATTTTGGGGATTGGTATGGAGTGATAATTGGTGATGTTTCTCATGGTTACTTCAAGTGGGATTAGGGGCAGCCTGGGAACCTAGAGTGGGAGAGATTAAACTGAAGAAAGATTTTTGGGGTAAGAGGTGATATTTTGGGGTTGTTAGAAGGAGCAATTGTCATATAGAATGATCAATGATGGCCTGGATGTCATTTTGTATGAATTGAGAAACTAAATGGAAGACACAAGGTATGAATAAGAGAAGGAGAAGAACAGGTATTAAAGGACTAAGAATTGGAAGGACCCAGAACATCCGATTAGAGAGTGCCCAAGGGGGTTCAGCATAATTATTTGCTTGGTTGGTGAGTTTTGGGTCTCTATCCTTGAGTTTTTTTATGTTGTTATATACCAGGCCAGATTAATTTAGGTAAAAATAACACTCTTCATTTAAAAGTATACAAAGTCCCCTTTTTTAGCAGTGAGTAAGTCAAGGCCTAGGCAGTTTGGGAGGAAACAGAAATGCTAAGCCAGCAATTGTTTGTTAAAGAAGGATTAGAGAGGGCTCGGAGAGAGTGAGAGAGATTGATGGTGTGGTGGAGATAGCTAGAGAGAGGTAGAGGGTGGCATAAGAACGGAAACAAGAATAAGAGTGAGTATAAAAGTAAAGAATAGGACTTTATCAGGGCTAAAGTATTGGAGGGTGCCCTGTTAGCAAAGATTATCCACTCCAAGAGGGAGTCAGATATCACGTGGAGAGAGTACCACGTGATATCTGCTACAATGGTTTGGAGGAAAAGTGTAAACCGGCAGTGTAAACAGGGGCAGGGCATTTAAGACTAGTTGAGATTGGTGAATAGGAGTATGACTAGACAAAAGATAGTAAGGAAGACAAGTTTTTGGGGTACAGTCCAAGTTGGGGAGGGGACTGTGTAAACCCCATTGTAAACAGCTAAGGTAAGGAAGAAGAAACCTAATAAAAATGAAAGCATGTATTAGGTTTATAAGGGTTATCCTTTAGGATTGCGGGTGAGTTTAAGGGAAGTAGGGGTGAGTACTTGCAACTTCCAGGAGGAAGAGGAGAGATCAGGCTGTCTAATGGTCACAGCTTTATTCTGGAATGGTGAACCTAATGGGGGAGGGTCCTGCAGAAGGATGGCAGTTGGGGTACTATAGATGATTAAGTAGGGTCTGGTCCATTGAGGTTGTAGAGTTTGAGGGATCAGATTCTTAACAAGAACTGATCATCCAGCTAGGGTGTCTTCACGTGGCTGCATATCTGGAGTAGGCAAGAGAAGACTAGCAGCCTGGCAAATTTCCTGTCTAGCCTGCTGGAGGACTGGAAGATAGTAGCTTAGAGGGTTGGTGTCTGGGATGCGGTTGGGGCTGAGCAAGAAAGTGTGTCCATATGAGAGTTCAAATGGACTGTACCTTTAGCATCTCAAGGACAGGATTTAATTCTGAGAAGGGCAAGAGGTAAAAGTACTGTCCAGTCCTTTTTAAGTTGGTGGCTGAGCTTGGTGAGGTGTGTCTTTAAAAGCCCATTAGTCCTTTCTTCCTTTCCTGAGATTGAGGATGGTAAGAGGTATGAAGGTTCCACTGAATACCAAGAGCCTGAGAAACTGCTTGGGTGATTTGACTAATAAAGGCTGGTCCCTTATCAGACTGTTTAGAGGTGACAAGGCCAAACCAAGGAATTATGTCTGACAGAAGGGTAGAAAGGACCGCAGTGGCCTTCTCAGACCCTGTGAGAAAAGTCTCTACCCATCCAGTGAAAGTGTCTACCCAGACCAAGAGGTATTTTAGTTTCCTGACTTAGGACATATGAGTAAAGTTAATTTGCCAGTCCTGGGCAGGGGCAAATCCCTGAGCTTGATGTGTAGGGAAGGGAGGGGGTCTGAAAAATCCCTGAGGAGTAGTAGAATAGCAGATGGAACACTGAGAAGTGATTTCCTTGAAGATAGATTTCCTCAATGGAAAGGAAATGAGAGGATCTAAGAGATGTTCTAGTGGCTTGTAACCTACATGGAAGAGGTTATGAAATGGTGACAGAAGGCCAGGTGCAGTGGTTCACGTCTACAATCGCAGTACTTTGGGAAGCTGAGGTGGGTGGATCACAAGGTCAGGAGATCGAGACCATCCTGGCTAACACGGTGAAACCCCGTATCTACTAAAAATACAAAAAAGTAGTCAGGCGCAATGGTGGGCACTTGTAGTCCCAGCTACTCTGGAGGCTAAGACAGGAGAATGGCATGAACCTGGGAGGCAGAGCTTGCAGTGAGTTGAAATGTCACCACTGCACTCCAGCTTGGGTGACAGAGCAAGACTCCATCTCAAAAAAAAAAAGAAAAAAAGAAAGAAAAGAAAAGAAATGATGACAGAATAGAATGGACGGACTTAAGAGGCTAGAAGGAGATATTTTCCTTAGTCCAAGAACCATTTGCTTTGAGTGAGGAGGGATTGATAGGTGGAAACTTCAGTGGGAGAGTAAGTAGGAGTGACTGATGAGAAGGAGAAAAACTGGCCATGAGGGACAGAACTGGGAATATTGGCTGCTTCTTTAGATGTCTTATCAGCATAATTGTTGCATCTTTGAGAAAGATGCTTTCTTTGAGACCCAGAACACAATAATGGGTTGTGGTGGGAGGTATTGAGGATAGGAGAATATATGGGTTTGGCACCACGAGGTGGATAGGCTAGACAATTTAGTTGATAAGGCCAAGATTCTGGACAGGCTTTAGTCCCTTCAAAGTCTGTTGAGGGATGGGATACTGGCGTTGAGCAGGATAAGGGTGATTAGCCTTTAATGGGATAGTAATGGGTATGTGATTTGTTGCCAGGGAGGGGTTAGAGGTGTCCTATACTTGTGGGTTAAGGTGGGGGGTTTACTGTATTCAGGAGACCCATCTCACACACAGAGACACGCAGGTTCAAAATAAAGTGATGGAGGAAAATCTACCAAGCAAAGGGACAACAAAAAAAAGCAGGGGTTGCAATCCTAGTCTCTGATAAAACAGACTTTAAACCATCAAAGATCAAAAGAGACAAAGAAGGCCATTACATAATGGTAAAGGGATCAATTCATCAGGAAGAGCTAACTATCCTAAATATATATGCACCCAATACAGGAGCACCCATAGATTCATAGAGCAAGTCCTTAGAGACTTACAAAGAGACTTAGACTCCCATGCAATAATAATGGGAGACTTAAACACCCCACTGTCAACGTTAAACAGATCAACAAGACAGAAAGTTAAAAAGGATATTCAGGAATTGAACTCAACTCTGCACCAAGCGGACTTAATAGACATCTACAGAACTCTCCACCCCAAATCAACAGAATATACATTCTTCTCAGCACTACATCGCACTTATTCCAAAATTGACCACATAGTTGGAAGTAAAGCACTCTTCAGCAAATGTAAAAGAACAGAAATTGTAACAAACTGTCTCTCAGACCACAGTGCAATCAAACTAGAACTCAGGATTAAGAAATTCAATCAAAACCGCTCAACTACATGGAAACTGAACAACCTGCTCCTGGATGACTACTGGGTACATAACGAAATGAAGGCAGAAATAAACGTGTTCTTTGAAACCAATGAGAACAAAGATACAACACATCAGAATCTCTGGGACACATTGAAAGCAGTGTGTAGAGGCAAATTTATAGCACTAAACACCCACAAGAGAAGGCAGGAAAGATCTAAAATTGACACCCTAACATCACAATTAAAAGAACTAGAGAAGCAAGGGTAAACACATTCAAAAGCTAGCAGATGGCAAGAAATAACTAAGATCAGAGCAGAACTGAGGGAGATAGAGACACAAAAACCCTCCAAAAAATCAATGAATCCAGGAGCTGGTTTTTTGAAAAGATCAACAAAATTGATAGACCACTAGCAAGACTAATAAAGAAGACAAGAGAGAAGAATCAAATAGATGCAATAAAAAATGATAAAGGGGATATCACCATCGACCCCACAGAAATACAAACTACCGTCAGAGAATACTATAAACACCCCTATGCAAATAAACTAGAAAACCTAGAAGAAAAGGATAATTTCCTGGACACTTACACTCTCCCAAAACTAAACCAGAAAGAAGTTGAATCCCTGAATAGACCAATAGCGGGCTCTGAAATTGAGGCAATGATTAATTGCCTACCAACCAAAAAAAGTCCAGGGCCAGACGGATTCACAGTCGAAATCTACTGGAGGTACAAGGAGGAGCTGGTACTATTCCTTCTGAAACTATTCCAATCAATAGAAAAAGAGGGAATCCTCCCTAACTCATTTTACGAGGCCAACATCATCCTGATACCAAAGTCTGGCAGAGATACAACAAAAAAGGAGAATTTTAGAACAATATCCCTGATGAATCGATGCAGAAATCCTCAATAAAATACTGGCGAACTGAATCCAGCAGCATATCAAAAAGCTTATCCACCATGATCAAGTGGGCTTCATCCCTGGGATGCAAGGCTGGTTCAACATACTCAAATCAGTAAACGTAATCCAGCATATAAACAGAACCAAAGACAAAAACCACATGATTATCTCAATAGATGCAGAAAAGGACTTTGACAAAATTCAACAGCTCTTCATGATAAAAACTCTCAATAAATTCGATATTGATGGAACGTATCTCAAAATAATAAGAGCTATTTATGACAAACACACAGCCAGTATCATACTGAATGGGCAAAAACTGGAAGCATTCCCTATGAAAACTGGCACAAGACAGGGATGCCCTCTCTCACCACTCCTATTCAACATAGTGTTGGAAGTTCTGGCTAAGGAAATCAGGCAAGACAAAGACATAAATGGTATTCAGTTAGGAAAAGAAGTCGTCAAATGGTCCCTGTTTGCAGATGACACGATTGTATATTTAGAAAACCCCATTGTCTCAGCCCAAAATCTCCTTAAGCTGATAAGCAACTTCAGCAAAGTCTCAGGATACAAAATCAATATGCAAAAATCACAAGCATTCTTATACACCAGTAACAGACAAACAGAGAGCCAAATCATGAATGAACTCCCATTCAGAATAGCTTCAAAGAGAATAAAATACCTAGGAATCCAACTTACAAAGGATGTAAAGGACCTCTTCAAGGAGAACTACAAGCCACTGCTCAGTGAAATAAAAGAGGACACAAATGGAAGAACATACCATGCTCATGGATAGGAAGAATCAATATTGTGAAAATGGCCATACTGCCCAAGGTAATTTATAGAGTCCATGCCATCCCCACTAAGTTACCAATGACTTTCTTCACAGAACTGGAAAAAACTGCTTTAAAGTTCATATGGAAACAGAAAAGACCCAAAATTGCCAAGACAATCCTAGGCCAAAAGAACAAAGCTGGAGGCATCACACTACCTGACTTCAAACTATACTACAAGGCTACAGTAACCAAAACAGCATGGTACTGGTACCAAAACAGAAATATAGACCAACGGAACAGAACAGAGCCCTCAGAAATAATAGCACACATCTACAGCCATCTGATCTTTGACAAACCTGACAAAAAGAAGAAATGGGGAAAGATTCCCTATTTAATAAATGGTGCTGGGAAAATTGGCTAGCCATAAGTAGAAAACTGAAACTGGATCCTTTCCTTACTCCTTTTACGAAAATTAATTCAAGATGGATTGGAGACTTAAATGTTAGACCTAAAACCATAAAAACCCTGGAAGAAAACCTAGGTAATATCATTAACGCCATTCTCAGTTTTCCTTATTTTGAGGTTTGTTTTTTTTTTTGGTATCATGTCATTCATAAGTTATGGTGTCCTCATGGTCGTATAAGTCTTTGAGTTTTTTTCATTCATGTTAAACAGAGACCATTTGACATTCTACAGATGAATGCATTCAAACATTTGTAACTTTTGAGAGAATAGAGTTCGGCAAGAAACTACTGTTTTTACTATAAAGAGGATAACACCAAGAGTTTGAAGTATGCTTTTCAACCAGGGTCCCCATGAACAAACCAACTAAAACTAAATAGATCAAATAATTAGTTAGATAAATATTCTACTTATTTCAACAAAGCAGCCTGTTTATTAATCCCCTGCAATTTAATCTATGTAGTACCTGATGTATTTCTCCATGTGCAACTACAAGTATTAGCAACTGCCATAGTCTTTACAGTAAAATCTGCTATAGAGCCCATTATGGAAAATACATTTCTAATCATTGCCTCATTTGTTCTACTCCATGCAGGGTAGAGGGGGGGAACCTAACACATAATGCCCATTCAGAAGTCGAATGGTCTCTTGGCAATGTTCTTTAACCTATTCTGAAGAAGTTCTCTTTAAGTTATGAAGTAGGTTAAGAGCAGTAGACCAATATTCTGTTTCTGATATTATGAGGCAGCAAATGTCCCATTAAACTTTCTTTCTTAATTAAATTTTCTTTCTTAATGTGGGCAGGAAACCTCATATATAAGGTTGGCTTCAAAATTCTCTACATATAAAAGAATACCCCCATGAGTGCACAGGAGACATTTCTTTTTGATTTCTGTTGTTTGTGGAGCCATAAGAAAAAAAACTTGTCAACTAAGAGTACCATAATAGTGGAGATGTCTTCATTTTTGATCTTGTAAAAAAAAGCTATCTAAATCAAAGTTGCCATTTGTTTTTGAGGAGAAACTCAGGAACGGGGGCTCATGCCTGTAATCCCAACATTTTGGGAGGCCAAGGCGGGTGGATCAGCTGAGGTCAGGAGTTCAAGACCAGCCTGGCCAAGATGGTGAAATCCTGTCTCTACTAAAAATACAAAAATTAGCTGGGAATGGTGGCATGCACTAGTAATCTCAGCTACTCAGGAAGCTGAGACAGGAGAATCGCTTGAACTTGGGATGCAGAGGTTGCAGTGAGCTGAGATTGCACCACTGCACTCTAGCCTGGGTGACAGACAAGACTCTATCTCAAAAGAAAAAACAAAACAAAACAAAACAAAAAACAAACAAAAAAAGTGACAATTAAATAAATGTTTCTGTATAAACATTTAGATGACCCTTCAGGTAGTAGAAATGTACATAAATTTTGATTGTCTTCTCAGGATTATATGTTATACAAAAAAAAGGTCTTAATATTTTAGTAATTTATATTAGTCACTGTAAAAGTTAAAGAAAGAGGAAAGAAGCATGAAAAGCATCTCAACAGTCAAAGACAGGTCTATTTTGAAGAAATAAACCTGAGAGGGGTTTCTGACTGATTTTGGTCAGGAGCACTTTCTCTTGCAGACTAAGATTATTTAAGGGTTCAAGGTGAGACAGCTTATCACAGGTTTGCAATGTTCTGTGTGGGGGAGAAGTTTATGGCAAGGTTAGAATGTCTTTGGTCAGAGGGGATGTTATTTTGGGGCTGACATCTCTCCAGTCAGAGAGGAGGTTGTCTCAAGGCTGGCCTGTTTCTGGTTAGAGAGGGGTTTGAAGTGTATCTGGTCAGAGATGTTATTTGTGGTTCATGGTCACGCTGACCTTAGCCATAAGGCTGATGCCCTTTGGATTTAGGCAGTTTTTGATCGAGGTGAAAAATGGCAGTACTTGTCCAAGATGGTGATGCTCCTGCTCTGTCAATCTAGACCCCGTAGTTATAAAAAAAAAGGTGAGGGGCAGTATGTTCTTTCTGGCTACTTCTTGCTGACAAGGGGACGAAAAGTTTTCAAGTCTCAGATAGACTGCAGGAGTAACGCTGTCTGTAGATGTTTTTGAGTAGTTGTCTGTCAAATGGCCGTGATCCTGTCAGTTAAAAATCTTTGAAAAAGGTTAATTAGGCAGGGTAAGAACATGAGTCCTGGGCATATTATTAGGAGAGGGCCCAGGAAGTGGATGACCCATGCTGTGATTTTGTTCCCAAACCAAGACTCTATTTGGTTGTTTCAGTATTCCCTTAGCTTTTTGGTCCTTTAAGTTTTCAGCAGCATCTCTTACTAGGCAAGATTGGTTGAGATAGAAACAACATTCTATACCTAATGTGAGGCAGAGGTGCATGTTTGGTAAGGCCCTTGTGTTGTTTTTTGTTGGTAACCATTATTCCTGCTATGAGGATAATAATTAAGCAAAATGCAACGGTAATTTATATTTTTTGTCCAATATTCCACCCGGAGGGTGCTACAGCGTATAGTCCTACCGCAAATAGTAGAGTGAGTAAAACAATTCCCACAAGGTGGCGTAGTAAATAATTTTCATGGCCAGGCACAATGACTCCTGTCTGTAATCCCAGCACTTTGGGAGGCTGAGGTGGGTGGATCACCTGGGGTCGGGAGTTCGAGACGAGACTGACCAACATAGAGAAACCCCCTTGAACCTGGGAGGCAGAGGTTGTGGTAAGCTGAGATCATGACATTGCACTCCACCTGGGCAGCAAGAATGAAATTCCATCTCAAAAAGAATAATAATAATAATTTTCATGAATGTTTTAAGGTTGTGGTAAACTGAGGAACAGAGAGACCAATATGGAATACAGGATGATTGCTGTTTATTTTAGGTATGCACTGGCTCAGTGGACTCAAATCCAAAAAGCTGAGCATTGAACAAACACAGAGTGGGGTTTTTATAAGCAGCCTTACAGAAGCAACACAAAAGCAGTTAATTATACAGTGACAGGTCACGTAGTCTACAGCATAACATAACTTGTGACCTTGCATAGCCAGTGGCCTTGTAGCTGCATTGAAAGAAAAACAAGAACTGGGTAAAGACAGACATTTGTAAAATATAATAATGCTTAAGAAGCCTGGGAAAAGAGTAACAGTAAAAGAACGTGTCTTTCTTTTTTTTCCTTCAACCTTGCTCTGGAAGGGCGTGAGGGGTGTCTGGAGCCCATTCCTTTGACCCTGACTATTCAGACAGCGTTATCTTCTAACTGTCCTTGAAGCGGGCTTGCTAGGCAGAGGCAAATTTGTTCTTTTTCTTTTTAACCCTTGCCGTGCCACATTCTGAGACAGTTTTTACTTTTCTTGGAGTGAATACATGCAGTAGTTATTGTTATTTTTTAAAATTCCTGCTTCATTAATATTTGAGGTAGGAATGACAAAAAGTATTCGGTGAAGTAGGGGTGAGACTAAGATGAGTAGTTCTCACTCAGTTACTTATTTTTTTTATGATTTTCAGCTTAAGATTTCCTATTTCTTTATGTTGATATTTAGGACATTCCTTTGGACTATCAGGGGTTACTTCCTCATCTTTCTAGGCTTTGACTCACATGTGATGTATACAGGAGTTGATTCCTTTAACAGATACTCTGAATTACCCCGCGCTCTCTGGACTCATTAGATGCGGGGGAGAAGGATTCTGGGCATACTCAGTTATTAGTAGTCAGTGCTAGCAGTGAAGAGATTTCCTCCTGTGATGATCCGGGGGCTTAGAGGCAGCACCTGCTGAAACATTTAGTTTTCAGTTCATAGGGCTTTAAGAAAACACAGCTTATTTTGGAAACTTATAGCCAGAAAAATTAGAATTTAATTCAAACTGTAGAAAATAATAAAAATTGAAAAACATTAAGCAAGACTAGAATTTAACAACAGGCATGTTATAGTTTTTGAAACAATTTCTCTCTCCAGTTTCCCATTTTTATTAGAAGACAAATCATGGTAGGCCTGGTTTGCTTTATTATACTTGGCTTAGTTATTTGCATACAGTGCAGCAAGTATAATTATTTGTTACACAGGCCTTTTAAATTGGCTTTGATGGAACTTTGTTTTGTAGAAGGAATCTGAGATAAGACCTTTTTACAGCTAAGCCAAGCCATGGATTCATACCATCAAATACCTATGAGTTGATGAATTTCTCTCTTCTAGAGGTTCCAAGATAACTTGGGCTTCCTGGCCTGCTAGAAAGTGACATTCTTTACTTACAACAGATCAGAAACACTGTACTGGGACTGTGTACACAAAATATGAGGCCAGTTTCCAAGAGATGTATTGGTTTCATAAGTCAAGTTTGATTCCTTAAAAGAAAGTACAACATTCCAGTCAAAGCCTTGGTAAAATAACCAGGTTTTCCAATTATGTAACGTCACAAAAGAAAACAGATTCTTAGACTGGGCACGGTGGTTCATGCCTGTGATCCCAGCACTTTGGGAGGCTGAGGCTGGTGGATCACAAGGTCAGGAGTTCGAGACCAGCCTGGCCAAGATGGTGAAACCCCATCTCTACTAAAAATAAAGAAAAATTAGCCAGGTGTGATGGTGGGCACCTGTAATCCCAGCTACTCAGGAGGCTGAGCCAGGAGAATCACTTGAACCCAGGAGGCAGAGGTTGCAGTGAGCCGAGATCATGCCACTGCACTACAGCCTGGGTGACAGAGTGAGTCTCCATCTAAAAAAAAGAAAAGAAAAGAAAAAGAAAACAGATTCTTATTGCTCTTATGCAAATAATTATACTGACATAACTTAAGAATACTCACAGATAGTTTCCAAATTCTGGAGAAAATCAAGTAGAGAGAAACAAGTGTGCTTCAAATTTTGTTCATGGATGTAAATTGTTACAAGCTGTCAATCACTCAAAAGAAAAGTTTCTTTGACTTTGAAAACCAAAACAAAGGATTAACAATATTTTAAGGAAAATGTCAGAAAGATCACTCCAGTATCCTATTAGTTCAGTTCATGAAGTTAATTCCTGTCCTGCTGAATATTAATTAACATTTTAGCTTTTCAAGAGTCCTGAACATTTTTCCTCTATTCTGATGTCATAATCTCCAAAGTTATCAGAAACCTGCATTCAAAAGCAGCTGTTAGAACTTTATAGCTGATTATAAAACTACCTTCTAAAGAGGACCAAGGCAAAACAAAACAATTGTTTATGGATGACAACAAGTTTTAGGGTAGCCACAGTTAAAGTTACAGTTAGCAAGGATATCTGCTACCTTTGTGGCACACAATAATTTTAACAATTACAATTATCATTGATAATGTGCACTAAGATATATCAGAATTATACGAGTCTCCCATATTTTTGGAACACACACCAATAACATATTTATACAAATATAGCTCAAAGAAAACCAAACACCATTTTATATTTGACAATGCTTTCTGTATGATTTTATACCATTTAAGCCCAATTTTACCTTTATATTTGTGAGCTATTAATGTTAAACTCAATTTTAAATAAAATCTTGTAGACACATTTAGCCAATTTTAATGTTTGACCATAGGTACCTTTTTTTTCGTTTGTTTTTGTTTTAAGGCAGAGTCTGGCTCTGTCACCCAGGCTGGAGTGCAGTGGTGCGATCTCAGCTCACTGCACACTCACGCTGTTCTGCTGCCTCAGCCTCCCGAGGAGCTGGGACTAAAGGCACCTGCCACAATGCCCGGCTAACTTTTTGTGTTTTTATTAGAGATGGGGTTTCACCGTGTTAGCCAGGGTGGTCTCGATCTCCTGACCTTGTGATCTGCCTGCCTCGGCCTCCCAAAGTGCTGGGATTACAGGTGAGAGCCACCACGCCTGGCTGACCATAGGTAACATTTTTATAGACCCTTTTTAACCCTTTATAATTTCTGTTAAAAAGCAGGTTAGTGCTTTAAGAGAAACTCAGCCAGGCACGGTGGTTTGTGCCTGTAATCCCAGTACTTTGGGAGGCTGAGGCACATGGATCACCTGAGGTCAAGAGTTGGAGACCAGCCTGACCAACTTGGGGAAACCCCCGTCTCTACTGAAAATACAAAATTAGTCTAGTGTGGGGGCATATGCCTGTAATCCCTGCTACTTGGGAGGCTGAGAATCACTTGAACCCTGGAGGCAGAGGTTGCTGTGAGCTGAGCTGAGATTGTGCCATTGCACTCCAACCTGGGCAACAAGAGTGGAACTTCACCTCAAAAAAAAAAAAAAAAAAAAAAAAGGAGAAATTCATTGTGCTTTTATTTTAATGCTCAAGTTACCGAAAAACTGGATATCCCTACAACTTTTCCTTTACAATTAACCTTCCAAAACTTGCCTAAACCTTCATTTTTATTTTATCCAATTTAAAACAATTCTTTAATCTTTTATTCTAGGTAAAAATCCACATTCTCATGCTGCCTTATAATCTTTTTACCAAAAGTATATGTAAACTGTTTTTTCAATAGTTTTAAATACATGTTACACTGTGAACTTTTAGCAATCTTTACTTTTGTTGGTAAGTTTGAGATTTTAATTATGTGCTAGGTGTAGAACCTAGGATCTAGACAGAAGTGCAGATAAGGTCTGGCTTATTCCAGTATTCAACACCATGTGTCCTAGGTCTTACCTTCCGGCAAAGCAGGCGAGTTGTACAGCTGAGTTATAGTGGCATTTTATAAAACATTCAGGAGGCCTAATCACTTTTAAATTGTACACTTCTTGCATAAATTCCCTTTTATAAAATTTTTCATAATCTTTGCAATCTCTGACATACCTCGACTTTCTGACTTATTGCAAACATCACTTTCTTCAAACGACTGGTTAATTTACTTTAGGACAGAAATTTACCATATAAGATATTTTTTATAAATTCTCTTTTCTTCAATATTAAAGATGATGGCAGTCCTTTCTCAAAATAAATTTCTTTCAAGTCTGTGGACTAGACTGCCTAAGGCCACAAGATTAGAAGTTAGGAAGTTAGGGTATTTCACTAAATAGTTCAAGATGTAGCTATCTTTATTAAACCAATATTATTGTTTTGTTTATTTAAAAATTATACAAGCAAGGATTATTCTGTTTGGTCTGAGTTATTATTTTGTAGCCTCTATGCCAAATTTTGACAGCTTTTAGTATTTGAAAGTTCTAAGTATGGAATTGCTTAATTAATAAATGTGAACAAAATTGTATCCTGGCAACTCTGAAGACATTTCTAATCTTACTGTACCTGTGAGCTTTAAAGATTAAAGTTTTGTGAACTAAAAGATCTCACAGATTTTACTTTTTCCTTAAAAAATATTTGATTTAAGTGCTTATTTTTCTTAGGCCAATTAATTAGAGCTCTTTTAATAGACATAGCACACATAACACATATATAGTCACACAGACAACCAGAAGATTCAGTAATGATAAGATTTTTTTTTTTTTTTTTTTTTTTTTTGCGAATTTCTCAATTGTATTATTGGATGAGACCCTTCAAGAACAGGGCTAGGTGCCAGGCATGGTGGCTCATGCATGTAATCCCAGCACTTTGGGAGGCTGAGGAGGGTGGATCATGAGGTCAGGAGTTCAAGAACAGCCTGACTACCATAGTGAAACCCCATCTCTACTACAAATACAAAAAATTAGCTGGGAGTGGTGATGGGCACCTGTAATCCCAGCTACCTGGGAGACTGAGGTAGGAGGATCACTTGAACCCACAAGGTGGAGGTTGCAGGGAGCTGAGATTATGCCACTGCACACTGGCCCAGGTGACAGTGTGAGAGACTCCATCTCAAAAAAAAAAAAGAAAAAGAAAAGAGAGAAAGAAAAGAAAAGAAGGAAGGAAGGAAGGAAGGAAGGAAGGAAGGAAGGAAGGAGAAAAAAACCAGGACTAGGAAAACAGTTTCCAGGGCCCAATAAACAAGTATGGCTGGAAGACAAAGACTCATTTCGAGAGGTACTTATTCATCTCTAATTCCCAGGGTATCATGAGGAAACATATGTTTTCCCCAAAACAGGGTTTGTGGTGCCTTTTCTGTTTTCCCAAGGAGTCTCAAGCATTTTAGGGCTTTTCATACCTCTACCAAGAGTGGCAAGACAGAGTGGAGAAAAGTAATTCAGTTGACTGGGAAAAAACCTTTTCCAGGAAAACAACATTTATAAAGAGAAAAACATAAAGGTCTTTTGAATATTGGAGGAAGGGGTTTTGAAGGAAGGAGTTTCAGAGGAAGGAGAGACCTGGGGAGGGTTTTCATTAAGATGAAGGATTTCATGAGAGGGTGGAAGCTTGACACAGGAAGGGACAGAATCTAAGGTAGAGGAAAGCCTGAATATAGAAAACCTCCTGCCATTTGCTGTTCCTGGTTATAAAGTTGTCAAGGCCCCTGAGAACTTGAAAGTGTCATTTTTGGGCCATCGGCTGTCATTGTCTAATTTGTATTGGGGCCAAGCCATGTTGCAATAAAAAACTAAACGTGTAAGCCAAGTTTGGTGAGACTGTGAAGGAGACAGCCCAGTGGAGAGGATGTAGAAATGTGGAATTGTTTGGCACCCATGTGGACTGTAGAGAAGAAGCTGAGGATGTCTGTTTTTATTCTAGCCATCCCCAAACAAAAGACAGAGACCCAGAATCCTCTTTCTAAAGAGGATGGTCAAGCTGAGAAGAAACTGGGCATCCCCAAGATTTCCTCTAGCTTAGTCTCACTGGTCCTCTGAGGACTGGGAGAGTCAACCCGACTTCCCAGGTACTGTGAGAGAGTCAGTGGAAGAGAGAGAGAAAGAAAGAAAAGGGAGGATGAGGGAAAAGTGAAGTGAGAGAGAAGATGGGGTGGGTGGCCAGAGACTCTCAGAATCCAGTAGGATGAGCAGCTGCCCAATGCTTTTTGGGTTACAAAAGAGCCTCTACCCCCAACACCCATCCTGGATTTTGGCATCAAATGTAAGAGTTAAAGAAACAGGAAAGAAATATGAAAAGCAACTCAACAAAGACAGATTTTTTGGAGAATAAACCTGAGAGGGGCTTCTGGTCAATTTTGGTCAGGAGCAATCTCTCTTAAAGACTAAGGGTATTTATTGGTCTTATCACAGGCTTGGAATGTTTCTCTGTTGGGGAGAAGTCTATTGCAGGGTTGGAATATCTCTGGTCAGAGGGAAGGTTATCTTGGGGCTAACATCTATAGCCAGAGCAGAGGTTATCTTGGGGCTGGCATGTCTCTGGTCAATGAGGGGTTTATCTTATGGTTGGAATGTTTCTGGTCAGAGATGTTATTTGTGGTTTATGGTCATGCTGATCTTAGCCATCAGGCTGATGCCCTTTGGATTTAGGCAGGTTTTGATCAAGGTGAACTTTAAAATGATGGTGCTTGTCCAAGATGGTGATGCTCCTGCTCTGTCAAAATTCTTAGCTAAGAGGACTTTATTTCATCGAAATATGTTTTATGGAATTTGGTTGACATTTAAGTTTCTCTGATTTACCTGGAATATTGAAATTTTTATGAATCCAAATTGAGTACTATAAATAAACAATCTTTTCCTAAAAACCTTTGTGAGGCACAGTAAAGTTCATAAAATTTGTTATAATATGAAAGAAATGTGTTAAGCATGTTCACAATAATAACTCTGAACACAGCATTCTCAGTTCCCAGTATTCAACCTGAGTCACTCAGGGGAAATTGATCTCTCTGTAAAGGGGAGGGGGGGAAAGGTGCTAAGCCTTTTGGCACTACCCACAGGGGGGTCCATATGACGTTATTCTGGATTCCTGTCATAACTTAAAGGGAAACTCTCACAATGTCTGGAGCCCTTGATGTCCTGCAAATAAAGGAGGAGGATGTCCTTAAGTTCCTTGCAGCAGGAATCCACTTAGGTGGCACTAATCTTAACTTCCAAATGGAGCTGTACATCCATAAAAGGAAAAGTGATGGCATCTACATCATAAATCTGAAGAGGACCTGGGAGAAACTTCTGCTGGAAACTCGTGCCATTGTTGCCATTGAAAACCCCACTGAAGTCTGTGTCATATCCTCCAGGAATACAGGCCAGTGGGCTGTGCTGAAGTTTGCTGCTGCCACTGGAGCCAATCCAAGTGCTGGCCACTTCACTCCTGGAACCTTCACTAAGCAGAGCTAGGCAGGCTTCTGAGAACCATGGCTTCTTGTGGTTACTGAACTCAGGGCTGACCACCAGTCTGTCATGAAGGCCTCTTATGTTAACCTACCTACCATTGCTCTGTGTAACACAGATCCTCCTCTGCACTATGTGAACATTGCCATTTCATGCAACAACAAGGGAGCTCACTCAGTGGGTTTGATGTGGTGGATGCTGGCCTGGGAAATTCTACAAATATGTGGCACCACTTCCCATGAACAGCCATGGGAAGTCATGCCTGATCTCTACATCTACAGAGATACTGAAGAGATTAAAAAAGAAGAGCAGGGCCAGGCACGGTGGTGCATGCCTGTAATCCCAGCACTTTGGGAGGTCGAAGCAGGTGAATCATGAGGTCAGGAGATCAAGACCATCCTGGCTAGGATGGTGAAACCTAAAATCTGAAGGAGGAGTTTTTACTCTGCTAAAAATACAAAAAATTAGCTGGGTGTGGTGGCAGGTGCCTATAGTCCCAGCTACTCAGGAAGCTGAGACAGGATAATGGTGAGCCAAGATTGCGCCACTGCACTCCAGCCTGGGCGACAGTGCAAGACTCCGACTCCAAAAACCAAAAAGAGTAGGCTGCTGCTGGAAAGGCTGTGACCAAGGAGAAATTTCAGTGTGAATGGACTTCTCCAGTTGCTGAGTTCACTGCTACTCAGCCTGAGGTTGCAGACTGGTCTGAAGGCATGCAGAGGCCCTCTGTGCCTATCCAGCAGTTCCCTACTGAAGACGGGAGCACTCAGCCTGCAATGGAAGACTGGTCTGCAGCTCCCACTGCTCAGACAACTGAATGGGTAGGAGCAGCCACTGGATGGTCCTAAACTGCTCTTGCACAGGCTCTTAAGCAGCATGGAAATCAAGTTGATCTAAAATAACATCAGCTTCTAAAAGTTGTACTCATTCATTTTGGTTTTGTATTCCAGATGAAAAATACCTAGGGTTGTATACCAAAGGATAATAATAAATACATGTCTTGACATGAGTTGTACTTCTAAAGCCCACTGTAGATAAAGAATATTGCTTTTCAAAAAAGAAAAAAAAATAACAAGGCGCTGAGCAGAAGTTCACTACATTGCACATAAATGCTTTCCACGTGCACCTATTAGAATGTTGATTTAATTGAGTTGTCATTTGCATGGCTAGATACTTATCAAATCTAGTCATACTATTTTTTTTGTCAGTTAATGACATCATTTTGTTACCTGTTAGTATTATACAATTATTTGCTTGACTAAAATACAAAATTTTTATTAATTTACTCTAAATTGAGAGAGTAGATTTGCAATCTTCAATCTCTTAAGGTTAAAGCAAATCAGAGAAGAGCAATGTGTGTATGTAGAATGCATTTTCCTGCCTATCAAAATTCTTGTATTGCCTTGTAACCCTAAGAAGCCACCTAAATCCATTAGCCAGAATTTTAGATTTTAAGTGGTCAAGAATGTAATCATTTGGCAAAGCCACAATTTTGTCTTTGCTTCTTGTTAGTAATCTAGCCATTTAAAAAAGCAGGACAATTATGCCAAGCCATTGAAAAAATGTGGTTTTGATAAATTTTATTCCATTCTAAATGTTTTCTCTAATTATTACTTTTATCATGTTAATCTAAGAGAAACTGTCTGCCTGACTGTTCATGAATTCAAGACATATTCATATTAAGGTGTTTAAAGTTCAGTATTGTATGACAATATAGTAGAATCTTCTAAAATTAACATTTATTATTATAAACATCCATATTAATAAACTTATTATATAAATTCATTATGTTTTCAAGGTTTTTCAGTTGTGAAAACAAATAATAAGATATGCTTTTTCACAATAAATTTAATTCTAGGAGGTTACCCACTGGTCTCCATGTTATTTCTGTAATGTGTAGGGTAAAACTGGGCCTCCAGAATGGTGCAGATACGCTCACTTAATCAGTATAAGAATGAGTGTAGACTTCTTGGCAGGCTATTGTTATCCCAGAGGCTAATGATTCACTATGACTTAGCAAATGTTGCTCCATCACGTCAGTGAGCTCTTTCAACCAGGCTGTCTTTTTCCTCTCAGTGATGTGCTCATGTTGTGGTCTCCCCCGTTTATATTAAGCTTTCCCAGATAAGAGGTGATTATTTCTTGCGTAAAAGGGACCCCAGCCCCCCCCCCCTTTTTTTTTTTTAACCTGTCATGGTATCCTTTTTCTCTTCCTACTGGAAGCATCATGTGAAAGGCAGGAATTCTGGCAATATACAAATAGATTTCTTGCCATGTGGTCACCATAAGCAGTTTATAAATTGCTCAACCTAGAAGTCACTTACTTCCAGGTCAGCAGGGGTGTTTTTCTATCACGTGTCTTTTTCTCTTAAAGGCACGTCTGATTAAGTTTAGTCCAATGAGGATTATCTCCCTATTGATGAACACAGAGTCAACACATTAGTAACCTAATTTCATAAGTAATTTTCCACCGCAGTGAGACACTTGTTTTTTACACTTCAGAGATGAAGATTACACAGCAGGTGTGCAACAGACTGAAAATCCAGGTGATCATCTTAGAATTTTGCCTACCCACCTGAATAGACATTTAAAGTAGTCTTGTAGTTTCATTTGTTATCTAAGTGAAGAAAGATATCATCTACAAATAATTGACTATCTTTCCATTTTATTCATAAAAATTATTAACATCTTTTATCTAGCTTAAATTATTTCTATTTTATGTACCATTTTATACGTTTACACACACGTAACAATGACAATTTATCCAATTATTCAATTTGTATTAGTTTTTATGAAAAGTAAGTGTTAAAAGTAATTTTGTCTTATCTGTTTGAAAGATTTTTATGGTTGTACTCAAAAGAGTTATCTCTGGAGACAAAGTTGCCTGTATTTTAATATGGGCTTTGCTATTGTGAGTGAGTCGTTTCTCTCAGTGGCTCTGTTTCTTCCACTGTGAAATAAAGATAATTAATATACTTATGTTATTAAATTACTGTCATAATTAAATTTATTAACACATACAATGTTATGGTTAGTGCTTGGTACAAATGAGCTATAATTAACAAAACATTTATATGCTAAATTACAATGATACATGGTTTAACAAAGAAATATTTCCTCATAACACACTAGTTTTTCAACCAAGGGATAAATATATATTTATAAAAATATATTAATATTATTAGTTATATTTAATTTTTAATTTAGTTATATTTAATATTTAATTTTAAAAAAGTTTTTGTATAAGTTTTGGTATAGTTACACCATGGAACACTAGTCAACCATAACAATGGATAAATCCCATCATTTAAAACAATATAGATAAATTTTGAAGACATTATACTAGATGAAATAAGCCTGATTCAAAAAGACAAATACTGCATGATCTTATTTATATGTAGAATCAAATAAAGCTTAACTCCAAAAAGTAGAAAATGAACTACTGGTTACGAGAGGTTAGGTGTGGTGGGAAGTAAACAGGAAGTTGTTGATCAAATAGTACAAAGTTTCAAAAAGACAGGATAAGTAGGTTTTGAGATCTACTGCACAGCAACATGATGATAGTAAATTATAAAGTACTATATATTTTAAAAAACAGTAAATTTCCAATGTATCTTAAGAAATGATTGATAAGTGAGTTGATAGATATGCTATAAAACTTGACTTAATCATATTATATAATATGCATATGTTAAAACCACATTTTACCTCATCCATTTATACAACTCTTATTTGCCAATCAAGACTACTATTAATGGCTCACGTTTGTAATCCCAGCACTTTGGGAGCCCAAGGCAGGTGGATGACCCAGGAGTTGGAGACCAGACTGGCCAACATGGCAAAACCCCATCTCTTCTAAAAATGCAAAAATTAGCCTGGTGTGGTGGCAGGCACTTAAAATCCGTTGCTTGGGAGGCTGAGTCAGGACAATCACTTGAATCCAGTAGACAGAGGTTGCAGTGAACTGAGATTGTGCTATTGCAGTCCAGCCTGGGAGACAGAGCGAGATTCCATCTCAAAAAAAAAAAAAAAAAAGAAAAGAGAGAGAGAGAGGCTGGGTGTGGTGGCTCATGCCTGTAATCCCAGCACTTTGGGAGGCTGAAGTGGGCAGATCACCTGAGGTCAGGAGTTCAACACCAGCCTGGCCAACATGGTGAAACCCTGTTTCTACTAAAAATACAAAAATTGACTGGGTATGGTAGCGGGAGCCTGTAATCCCAGCTACTCAGGAGGCTGAGGCAGGGAGAATTGCTTGAATATGGGAGGTGAAGGTTGCAGTGAACTGAGATCATGCCACTGCACTCCAGCCTGGGTGACAGAGCAAGACTCTATCAAAAAAAAAAATCTTTTTTAATAACTTGGGCCAGAGAATAAATCATTTGTTCATTTTTAAATTTCAGGAAACGTTTACATGTTTCTTTTCCTGTGACTTGCTCATGTAAGTAAACTTTTAATATCATGAATGATCTGAACCCAACACTCAGAAATAAAGCATGCTGATCTTTTTTTTTTAATACTTTAAGTTCTAGGGTACGTGTGCGTAACGTGCAGGTTTGTTACATATGTATACTTGTGACATGTTGGTGTGCTGCACCCATCAACTCATCAGCACCCATCAACTCATCATTTACATCAGGTATAACTCCCAATGCAATCCCTCCCCCTTCCCCCCTCCCCGCGATAGGCCCCGGTGTGTGATGTTCCCCTTCCCAAGTCCAGGTGATCTCATTGTTCAGTTCCCACCTATGAGTGAGAACATGTGGTGTTTGGTTTTCTGTTCTTGCAATAGTTTGCTGAGAATGATGGTTTCCAGCTGCATCCATGTCCCTACAAAGGACACAAACTCATCCTTTTTTATGGCTGCATAGTATTCCATGGTGTATATGTGCCACATTTTCTTAATCCAGTCTGTCACTGATGGACCTTTGGGTTGATTCCAAGTCTTTGCTAGTGTGAATAGTGCCGCAATAAACATACGTGTGCATGTGTCTTTATAGCAGCATGATTTATAAACCTTTGGGTATATACCCAGTAATGGGATGGCTGGGTCATATGGTACTTCTAGTTCTAGATCCTTGAGGAATCGCCATACTGTTTTCCATAATGGTTGAACTAGTTTACAATCCCACCAACAGTGTAAAAATGTTCCTATTTCTCCACATCCTCTCCAGCACCTGTTGTTTCCTGACTTTTTAATGATTGCCATTCTAACTGGTGTGAGATGGTATCTCACTGTGGTTTTGATTTGCATTTCTCTGATGGCCAGTGATGATGAACATTTTTTCATGTGTCTGTTGGCTGTATGAATGTCCTTTTTTGAGAAATGTCTATTCATGTCCTTTGCCCACTTTTTGATGGGGTTGTTTTTTTCTTGTAAATTTGGTTGAGTTCTTTGTAGGTTCTGGATATTAGCCCTTTGTCTGATGAGTAGATTGCAAAAATTTTCTCCCATTCTGTAGGTTGCCTATTCACTGTGATGGTAGTTTCTTTTGCTGTGCAGAAGCTCTTTAGTTTAATTCGATCCCATTTGTCAATTTTGGCTTTTGTTGCCATTGCTTTTGGTGTTTTAGACATGAAGTCCTTGCCCATGCCTATGTCCTGAATGGTATTACCTAGGTTTTCCTCTAGGGTTTTTATGGTATTAGGTCTAACATTTAAGTCTCTAATCCGTCTTGAATTAATTTTCATATAAGGAGTAAGGAAAGGATCCAGTTTCAGCTTTCTACTTATGGCTAGCCAATTTTCCCAGCACCATTTATTAGATAGGGAATCCTTTCCCCATTTCTTGTTTATCTCAGGCTTATCAAAGATAAGATGGCTGTAGATGTGTGGTATTATTTCTGAGGACTCTGTTCTGTTCCATTGGTCTATATCTCTGTTTTGGTACCAGTACCATGCTGTTTTGGTTACTGTAGCCTTGTAGTATAGTTTGAAGTCAGGTAGCGTGATGCCTCCAGCTTTGTTCTTTGACTTAGGATTGTCTTGGAGATGCAGGCTCTTTTTTGATTCCATATGAACTTTAAAGCAGTTTTTTCCAGTTCTGTGAAGAAACTCATTGGTAGCTTGATGGGGATGGCATTGAATCTATAAATAACCTTGGGCAGTATGGCCATTTTCATGATATTGATTCTTCCTATCCATGAGCATGGTATGTTCTTCCATTTGTTTATGTCCTCTTTTATTTCACTGAGCAGTGGTTTGTAGTTCTCCTTGAAGAGGTCCTTTACATCCCTTGTAAGGTGGATTCCTAGGTATTTTATTCTCTTTGAAGCAATTGTGAATGGAAGTTCATTCATGATTTGGCTGTTTGTCTGTTACTGGTGTATAAGAATGCTTGTGATTTTTGCACATTAATTTTGTATCCTGAGACTTTGCTGAAGTTGCTTATCAGCTTAAGGAGATTTTGGGCTGAGACAATGGGGTTTTCTAAATATACAATCATGTCATCTGCAAACAGGGACCATTTGACTTCTTCTTTTCCTAACTGAATACCCTTTATTTCTTTCTCTTGCCTGACTGCCCTAGCCAGAACTTCCAACACTATGTTGAATAGGAGTGGTGACAGAGGGCATCCCTGTCTTGTGCCAGTTTTCAAAGGGAATTTTTCCAGTTTTTGCCCATTCAGTATGATATTGGCTGTGGCTTTGTCATAAATAGCTCTTATGATTTTGAGATACATTCCATCAATACCGAATTTATTGAGAGTTTTTAGCATGAAGGGCTGTTGAATTTTGTCAAAGGCCTTTTTTGCATCTATTGAGATAATCATGTGATTTTTGTCTTTGGTTCTGTTTATATGCTGGATTACGTTTATTGATTTGTGTATGTTGAACCAGCCTTGCATCCCAGGGATGAAGCCAACTTGATCATGGTGGATAAGCTTTTTGATGTGCTACTGGATCCGGTTTGCCAGTATTTTATTGAGGATTTTTGCATCGATGTTCATCAGGGATATTGGTCTAAAACTGTCTTTTTTTGTTATGTCTCTGCCAGGCTTTGGTATCAGGATGATGTTGGCCTCATAAAATGAGTTAGGGAGGATTCCCTCTTTTTCTATTGATTGGAATAGTTTCAGAAGGAATGGTACCATCTCCTCCTTGTACCTCTGGTAGAATTCAGCTGTGAATCCATCTGGTCCTAGACTTTTTTTGGTTGGTAGGCTATTAATTATTGCCTCAATTTCAGAGCCTGCTATTGGTCTATTCAGGGATTCAACTTCTTCCTGGTTTAGTCTTGGGAGAGTGTAAGTGTCCAGGAAATTATCCATTTCTTCTAGATTTTCTAGTTTATTTGTGTAGAGGTGTTTATAGTATTCTCTGATGGTAGTTTGTATTTCTGTGGGGTCGGTGGTGATATTCCCTTTATCATTTTTTATTGCATCTATTTGATTCTTCTCTCTTTCTTCTTTATTAGTCTTGCTAGCGGTCTATCAATTTTGTTGATCTTTTCAAAAAACCAACTCCTGGATTCATTGATTTTTTGGAGGGTTTTTTGTGTCTCTATCTCCCTCAGTTCTGCTCTGATCTTAGTTATTTCTTGCCTTCTGCTAGCTTTTGAATGTGTTTACTCTTGCTTCTCTAGTTCTTTTAATTGTGATCTTAGGGTGTCAATTTTAGATCTTTCTAGCTTTCTCTTGTGGGCATTTAGTGCTGTAAATTTCCCTCTACACACTGCTTTAAATGTGTCCCAGAGATTCTGGTATGTTGTATCTTTGTTCTCATTGGTTTCAAAGACCATCTTTATTTCTGTCTTCATTTTGTTGTGTACCGAGTAGTCATTCAGGAGCAGGTTATTCAGTTTCCATGTAGTTGAGTGGTTTTGATTGAGTTTCTTAGTCCTGAGTTCTAGTTTGATTGCACTGTGGTCTGAGAGACTGCTTGTTATAATTTCTGTTCTTGTACATTTGCTGAGGAGTGCTTTACTTCCAATTATATGGTCAATTTTGGAATAAGTGTGATGTGGTGCTGAGAAGAATGTATATTCTGTTGATTTGGGGTGGAGAGTTCTGTAGATGTCTATTAGGTCTGCTTGCTGCAGAGATGAGTTCAATTCCTGGATATCCTTGTTAACTTTCTGTCTCGTTGATCTGTCTAATGTTGACAGTGGGGTGTTAAAGTCTCCCATGATTATTGTATGGGAGTCTAAGTCTCTTTGTAAGTCTCTAAGGACTTGCTTTATGAATCTAGGTGCTCCTGTATTGGGTGCATATATATTTAGGATAGTTAGCTCTTCCTGTTGAATTGATCCCTTTACCATTATGTAATGGCCTTCTTTGTCTCTTTTGATCTTTGATGGTTTAAAGTCTGTTTTATCAGAGACTAGTATTGCAATCCCTGCTTTTTTGTGTTCTCCATTTGCTTGGTAGATCTTCCTCCATCCCTTTATTTTGAGCCTATATGTGTCTCTGCATGTGAGATGGGTCTCCTGAATACAGCAGACTGATGGGTCTTGACTCTTTATCCAGTTTGCCAGTCTGTGTCTTTTAATTGGAGCATTTAGTCCATTTACACTTAAGGTTAATATTGTTATGTGTGAACTTGATCCTGCCATTATGATATTAACTGGTTATTTTGCTCGTTAGTTGATGCAGTTTCTTCCTAGCCTTGATGGTCTTTACATTTTGGCATGTTTTTGCAATGGCTGGTACCGGTTGTTCGTTTCCATGTTTAGTGCTTCCTTCAGGGTCTCTTGTAAGGCAGACCCAGTGGTGATAAAATCTCTAAGCATTTGCTTGTCTGTAAAGGATTTTATTTCTCCTTCACTTATGAAACTTAGTTTGGCTGGATATAAAATTCTGGGTTTAAAATTCTTTTCTTTAAGAATGTTGAATATTGGCCCCCACTCTCTTCTGGCTTGTAGAGTTTCTGCCGAGAGATCCACTGTTAGTGTGATGGGCTTCCCTTTGTGGGTAACCCGACCTTTCTCTCTGGCTGCCCTTAACATTTTTTCCTTCATTTCAACTTTGGTGAGTCTGGCAATTATGTGTCTTGGAGTTGCTCTTCTCGAGGAGTATCTTTGTGGCATTCTCTGTATTTCCTGAATTTGAATGTTGGCCTGTCCTACTAGGTTGGGGGAGTTCTCCTGGGTGATATCCTGCAGAGTGTTTTCCAACTTGGTTCCATTTTCCCCCTCACTTTCAGGCACCCCAATCAGACGTAGATTTGGTCTTTTTACATAATCCCATACTTCTTGCAGGCTTTGTTCATTTCTTTTTGTTCTTTTTTCTTTAGATTTCTCTTCTCACTTCATTTCATTCATTTGATCCTCAATCGCTGATACTCTTTCTTCCAATTGATCGAGTCGGTTACTGAAGCTTGTGCATTTGTCCCTTATTTCTCGTGTCATGGTTTTCATCTCTGTCCATTCGTTTGTGGCCTTCTCTGCATTAATTATTCTGGTTATCAATTCTTCCACTCTTTTTTCAAGCTTTTTAGTTTCTTTGCACTGGGTACGTAATTCCTCCTTTAGCTCTGAGAAGTTTGATGGACTGAAGCCTTCTTCTCTCATCTTGTCAAAGTCATTCTTCGTCCAGTTTTGATCCGTTGCTGGCGATGAGGTGCGTTCCTTTGGAGGGGGAGATGCACTCTTATTTTTTGAATTTCCAGCTTTTCTGCCCTGCTTTTTCCCCATCTTTGTGGTTTTATAGCATGCTGATTTTTAATGATCCAAATAATACCTTAAAAAACAGAATCTAAAGCAACAGTTTAGAGTAAAATTCTCTCTAAATTTCTAAATAAATGATTTTCTTCATTTGTTACAGGAAAAATTTATTTCAATATTTATTTTCAAACTACATTTTAATGTATCAAATGAAAATGAACAAGAACTATATTAAACAAGTAGATAAACAATTTGCCTCATTCTCTAATGAATAAAACTGACACTCACCTTTTAAGTGCTTCTTTATCCATTTTCTGGAGTGCTAAAGAGCAGTACTCAATGATAAATCTTTTAAAAATATTTATATCCATTCTCTATGTGAATATATGGGAATATGCCAAGGATAGTATTAAAAAACATTCAACCACTATTATAGCCCCAGACGGACAAATTAGAAGGAACATGGGTTAAAAACCAGTGCTATGGCCATCCTGTTTTCAGGCTTAACATTTGTCATGATCTAACAGAATCAACAAATAAAAGCTACTAAATATCCTGTACACTTGTTATGTGCTGGGCACTTTTTCTGACACCTTTATTTGCATTAATTGCTTTAATTTAACCAAAACCTTATGATTTAGGCACTATTATTCTCATAGTACTGCTTTAGGGCCAAGCACAGAGAGGCAAGAAACTATATTTAGGTCATACAGCCCGTAAGTGGGAGAGCTGGCACCAAGGGAGGAGACCATCCCTCATATTGTCTTATGCCCAATTTCTGCCTCCAAAGAAAGAAGTAGAAACTAAAAGGCAGAAATGAAATCCACAGGCAGACACCCCATTGCCGTGCCCTGGGCCTGGTTGAAGATCAATCCGTGACCTAACCAGTGATGATAGCTATAGATTCCAGACATTGTATGTAAAAGCACTGTGAAAATCCCTGTCCTGTTCTGTTCCATTCTTCTGATTACCAGTGCATGCAGCCCCCAGTTGTGTACCATCTGCTTGCTCAATGGATCATGACCCTCTCACATGGACCCCCTTAGAGTTGTAAGCCCTTAAAAGGGACAGAAATGGCTCACTTGTGGAGCTTGATTGTTGGAGATATGAGTCTTGCTAAAGCTTCTGGCCAAAAAAAAGCCCTTCCTTCTTTAACTTGGTGTCTGAGGGGTTTCTCTGCAGCTTGTCCTGCTACATTTCTTGGTTCACTGACCAGGAAGTGAAGTGATTAATGGACGGTTGAGGCAGCCCCTTAGGCAGCTTAGGCCTGCCCTGTGGAGCATCCCTGCAGGGGACTCCGGCCAGATTAAGTGACACGGATCCTGAGAGCGCTCCCAAGTAGGCAATTGCCCCGGTGGAATGCCTCACCAGAACAGTGTGTGGCAGGCCTCCATGGAGGATCAATGCAGTGGCTGAACACTGGGAAGGAACTGGCACTTGGAGTCCAGACATCTGAAACTTGGTAAGACTAGTCTGTGGAACTTGTCCACTCCATTTGAGTGGAAGCGTGGCCTGATTGTCCATGGTGTGCCTGTACCAGCACTTTGGTTTTTGTTTTTGCCTTGACTTGGATTGCTTGATGCTTTGTTTTTGGTTTTGCCTGGCTTGGATTTCTGGATGCTCTGATTTTGGTTTTGATTCTGGTTTGGTGTAAACTTTAAAAGTGTGTGTGTGCCCTTTTAACTCTTCTTTGTTTTGTGGTGTGCATGTGGTGTGAGTGTGGTGTTTTGTCTCAAAGAAGCATGGGTCAGGCACAAAGTAAGCCCACTCCACTAGGAACTATGTTGAAAAATTTCAAGAAGGCATGTAAGGGAGATTACCCTGTTACTATGACACCAGGAAATCTTAGAACATTGTGTGAAATAGACTGGTTAGCATTACAGGTGGGTTGACCATCAGAATGAAGCCTGTACAGGTCCCTTGTTTCAAAGGTATGGCACAAGGTATCCTGTAAGCCAGACCACCCAGACCAGTTCCCGTACATAGACATTTGCTCACAGATGGTTTTAGACCTCCCCACTCCCCAAAGTGGTTGAGAGAACGGCAGCATAAGCAGCTGGCAGAGGCAAGGAAAGACCAGCAAAGAGAGAAAGAGGAAGAGAGAGAGACAAAGAGGGAGCTAAGGAAAGAGAGAGAGAGAAAGAGAGAGAGAGGCAGAGAGAGACAGAGACAGAGACAAAAGGAAAGTCAAAGAGAAAAAGAGATGGAAAATCAAAGAAACAAAGAAAGAGACATATACAAGTAGTTAAGAAAAAAAAAACAGTGTACCATATTCCTTTAAAAGCCAAGGTAAATTTAAAAGCTATAATTGGTAATTAAAGATATTCTCTATAACCCTATAACACTCCAATATCACTTTGTTGTCAGTGTAAACAAGGGAGTATCCTGAAAGCACTGAGGCCACTGAAAACCTGTGTAGCCTTCCTATCAAAAAATGTTAACCTACTAATCTGTGGATGACCCAAGTGCATTCAATATGTGGTGGCAACTGCTTTGCTAACAGAAGAAAGTAGAAATATAACTTTTAGAGGAAACCTCATTGTGAGCACACCTCACCAGTTCAGAACTATCTTAAAACAAACAAACAAACAAAAAAAGTTGATTTAACGTTAACCACTGAAAACTCCCTTACCTCAGCAGATTTCCTAACAGGCGATCTAAATCTTAATTACCATACAAAGGTCTGACCAGACCTAGGAGGAACTCCCTTCAGGACAGAACGATATATGGTTCCTTCCAGGTAATTAAAGAAAAAAAAAAGCCATCTATACCAATTCTAAGTTAATTTGGACTTAACAAGATCTTATTAATAGGAAAGGATAATTGAAATCCCAAACTTACAAGGTTTTCCACAAAAGCAAAGTTTGCTAAAAGTTAACAGTGTAACATGTATTATAGTAACTTCTAATCTTGTGGCCTTAGACAGTCTAGTCCACAGACATAAAAGAAGTTCATTTTGGAAAACAATGGTTATCATCTTTGAAAAAAAGGCGGGGGGCAGAATTTATGTAAAAATAATGTTTTATGGTAAATTCTTGTCCTGAAACAAATTAACTTTTTGTTTAAAGAAAGAAATGTTTGTAATAAGTCAGAAAGTTGAGGTATGCCAAAGAATTGTCTGCAAAAGTCGTGAAAGAGAAAAATGTTTTAAAAAATTTTATGCAAGAAATGTATAATTTAAAAGTAGTAAGGCCTCCTAAGTACTATTGAAGAAACAGTTTATGTGCAAGGTGTATAGAGAAAGTAAAATATACTTTTGGTGAAAGGATATAAAGAGACATAAGATTATGGATTTTTACGTATATTAAAAGACTAAAAATTGTTTTGAAAGTTTAAGCAACTTTTGAAACGTTAATTGTAAAGAAAATTCTGTGTAAACATATTAGCTAAAGTTAAATGGGTGTTTTTCTGTGAACTGGACATTAAAGTATAAACACAATGAGTTTTTCTTAAAGCACTAACCTACTCTTTAACAAAAATTATAAAAGGTTAAAAAGAGTCTATAAAAATCATACTTTATGATCTGACATTAAAAATTGAATAAATATGTCAACAAAGTTTTATTAAAACTAAGTTTAACATTAATAGCACACTAATATAAAGGTGAAATTTAGCTTATCTGGTATAAAAATCATACAGGAAGCATTGTCAAATATAAAATGGTGTTTGGCTTCTTCGGTCTAAAATCTAATAAAAAAAAGGGGTGCTAAAGGAAATTTCTCAGTAGAAAGGCACCAAGGACCATAAAGTCCACTGCTGATGTCCCCACATTTAAAACAAAAGGTCAGTTTCTTAAAAATTATATACCAGGTTTATCTTCCACTTTCCTTTCCCTCAAAATTAAAAGTCTTTTAGCACATGTACCACCTCTAGAATTTCTGATAAACTAGCACTAGCCTGAAGATCACATTCTTATCGAAAGGTGAAAAAAAAGGAAACTCAAGCCAACCTAGGAAGGACCCTACCTTGTGCTGCTAACCACCGAGACTGCTGTTCATACAGTGAAAAAAGGATGGGTTCATCATACCCAAATCAAGAAAGCACCACCCCCTCCAGAGTCATTGGCCATAGTCCCAGGGAAAAACCCTACCAAACTAAAGCTAAGAAACATTTAACTCTTTCATCTATTCTATTACTCTTTCTTCTTTCCTCACTCTATTGCTGACCATCTAGTTGTTAACATAACCAAGTCAATTTTGCCTCAAACTATTGCATTTAATGCTTGCCTTGTTATACTCTGTGGGGACTTTCCAAGTCAAAGACAGCTCTCTACTTCAGAAAAGTACCTCTGTCAATCCTGACTCTCCTCAGACTGGGCATTAGTAAATTAGGATCATTAAATCTGGGGAAATTTCAATAAAGACTCCAGTGTCATCCAGGATTCTTGCCCCCCAATGTAGGGATTTTATACTGTAGTTGGTCCACCATTCTGTGGACCACTAAAGAGCAAGGATGGAATTCCCTAACTGGTTTTTATAATTTCCTAAAATCATACATTCATTTTACTAGAGGATCATAGAAGTTAAAGACTTAAACTTTGGCAGCAATTAAGACAGGATACCAAGATGCAAATGACTGGTTGGAATGGATCAAGTACTCCATCTGTATGTTAAACTAAAGCAATTGTTATGCCTGTGTCCATGGCAGGCCAGAGGCCCAGATTGTCCCCTTTCCACTAGGGTGGTCCTCCAGTCGACCAGGCATGGGCTGCATGGTAGCTCTTCTCCAGGATTCTACAGCCTGGAGTAATAAGTCGTGCCAAGCTCTCTCTCTGCTATATCCCGAAGTCCAGTACCCTGCAGGTCAACCCCCAAGGGCCATTTAGCTTCCATCTCCCAACACTAAGTTCACTTCATGTCTCTCATGACAGGGAGGAAACTTATCATTCCTTGGAGACCTGAAGGGATGCAGTGAGCTTAAGAATTTTCAAGAGCTTATCAATCAGTCAGCCGTTGTTCATCTCTGAGTGGCTGTGTGGTGGTATTGTGGTGGATCTTTACTGGGCACTCTGCCAAATAACTGGAGTGGCACTTATACTTTAGTCCAACTGGCTGTTCCTTTCACCCTGGCATTTCATCAACCAGAAGGAGGAAAAACAAGACATCATAAAGCAAGAAAAGTCCCTTATAGGTCTTTTGACTCTCATATCCATTTAGATGCAATTGGAGTCCCACGGGGAATACCAGATCAATTTAAAGCTTAAAATCAAATAACTGCAGGATTTGCATCAACATTTTGGTGGGTGACAGTTAATAAAAATGTAGATTGAGTAAACTACATGTATTACAGCCAACAGCAACAAGCTTTTCATGAGTTAAAAGAAAATCTCATGTCAACCCCAGCCCTGGGGCGACCTGATCTGACAAAACTGTTTATACCCTATGTGTCAGAAAGAGAAAAAAATGACAGTTGGAGTTTTAACCCAGACTGTGTGGCCCTGGTGAAGGCCAGTGGCCTATCTCTCAAAACAACTAGACGGGGTTTCCAAAGGCTGGCCCCCATGTCTGAGGGCTCTGGCAGAAACACCCCTGTTAGCACAAGAAGCAGATAAACTAACCCTTGGGCAAAACCTGAATATAAAGGCCCCCCATGCTGTGGTAACTTTAATAACTACCACAGGACATCATTGGTTAACAAATGCTAGATTAACTGAGTACCAAAGCTTGCTATATGAAAATTCCCACATAACCATTGAAGTTTGCAAGTATGAGAAAACACATCACAGGACTGATTTTCCTTAAAATTTGCACTTTTACAGTAAGGACTTCAACTGACCTTCCTCATACTGAGGACTCTTCCCAGTGTATACATCAAGTCACTTAGGTAGGACAAAAGGTTGCTAAGATCCTATTATTTTATGGTTATTATAAGTGTACTGGAACTCTAAAAAGAACTTGTTTGTATAATGTTATTCTATACAAGGTATGTAGCCCAGGAAATGACCTACCTGATATGTATTATGACCCATCTGAGCCTCCCATGACCACAGTTTTTAAAATAAGATTAAGGACTGAGGACTGGTGGGGGCTCATGAATAATACGAGTAAAGTGTTAGCCAAAACAGAAGGAAAAGGGGTGCCCAAACAAGTCACCTTGAAATTTGATGTCTGTACTGTCATTAATAGTAATGTTAGGAATAGGATATGAAATACATGTGGATACTGTTCTTGTGTCATTTAGGCTACTTGGATAAAAAATGGAAAGAATCCTGTCCACCTTCAGAAAGGGAAAAGTGGACCTTCCTGTACCAGTGGTAAGTGTAACCCCTTAGAACTAGTAATAACCAACCCCCTTAATCCTCGCTGGTAAAAAGAGGAACGTGTAACCCTAGAACCTGATGGAGCTGAACTGGATCCTCAAGTAAATATCTTGGTTTGAGGAGTTTATAAACGCTCTCCTGAGCCAGTATTTCAAACCTTCTATGATAAACTGAATGTGCCAGCACCAGAAATTCCAGGAAAAACAAGAATTTTGTTTTTGCAATTAGCCGAGCATGTAGCCCAGTCTCTCAATGTCACTTTATGTTATGTATGTGGAGGAACTGTAATGGGAGATCAATGGCCATGGGAAGCCTGAGAATTAGTACCTAGAGACCCAGTTCCTGATAAATTCCCAGCTCAAAAGAATCACCCTGATAATTTCTGGGTCCTAAAAGCCTCAATCATTAGACAATACTGTATAGCAAGAGTGGGGAAGGACTTCACCCTTCCTGTGCGAAGACTCAGCTGCCTTGGGCAAAAACTGTATAATAGTGCTACAAAAACAGCTACCTAGTGTAGTTCAAATCATATTAAGAAAAATCCATTTAATAATTTCCCAAAGTTGCAAACGGTGTGGACCCACCCGGAGTCCCACCGGGACTGGACAGCCCCCACTGGATTATACTGAATATGTGGGCATAGATCTTATGCCAAATTACCCAACCAGTGGGCAGGTAGTTGTGTTATTGGCACTATTAAACCATCTTTATTTCTATTGCCCATACAGAGAGGTGAACTCCTGGGCTTCCCTGTCTATGCTTCCCACAAAAAGAGAAGCATAGTTATAGAAAATAGGAAAGATAATGGATGGTCCCCTGACAGAATCATACAATATTATGGGCCTGGTACTTGGGCACAAGATAGCTTGTGGGGATACCTGACACCTATTTACATGCTCAACCAAATCATACAGTTATAAGCTGTCTTAAAAATAATCACTAATAAGACCAGCAGAGCCTTGACTATTCCGGCCTGGCAAGAAACTTGATGAGAAATGCTATCTATCAAAATAGATTGGCTCTCAACTACTTGCTAGCAGCTGAAGGAGGGGTCTGTGGAAAATTTAACCTTGCTAATTGCTGTCTACACATAGATGATCAAGGGCAAGTAGTCGAAGACATAGTTAGAAATACGACAAAACTGGCACATGTGCCCGTGCAAGTACAGCATGGATGTAGTCCTGGGGCCATGTTTGGAAAGTGATTCCCAGCACTAAAAAGATTTACAACTCTTATAATAGGAGTTATAACAGTAATGGAAACCTGTGTACTGCTCCCTTGTTTTCTACCTGTACTTCTTCAAATGATAGAAAGCTTCTTTGCTACCTTAGTTCACCAAAATGCTTTAGCACAAGTGTACTATATGAATCACTATCAATCTGTCTTGCAAGAAGACATGGGTGGTCAGAATAAAAGTGAGAACCCCCACTATTGAGTGAGATTCTCAAAGGGGAGAAATAAAGGAGGAGACCACCTCTTATATTGCCTTATGCCCAATTTCTGCCTCTGAAGAAAGAAGTAAAAACCAAAAAGCAGAAATGAAATCCACAGGCAGACAGCCCAGCACCATGCCCTGGGCCTGGTTGAAGATCAACCCCTGACCTAACTGGTTATGTTAGCTATAGATTCCAGACATTGTATAGAAAAGCACTGTGAAAATGCCTGTCCTGTTCTGTTCTGATTACGGGTGCATGCAGCACCCAGTCATGTACCCGCTGCTTGCTCAATGGATCACGACCCTCTCATGCGGATCCCCTTAGAGTTGTAAGCCCTTAAAAGAGACAGGAATTGCTCACTCAGGGAGCTCCGTTTTTGGAGACGTGAGTCTTGCCAAAGCTCCTGGCTGAATACAGCCCTTCCTTCTTTAACTCGGTGTCTGAGGGGTTTTGTCTGCAGGTTGTCCTGCTACAGTACCACCTAATATTGAGTTTCAATTTTAATCATTATGTTTAACACCATTTCACGCAATGCTTGTTTTTATTCCTAGCCTAACATTTTGGCTTTTAATTTTTTAATGTCGTAGAAATACATAGGAATTTTAAAACTACTTCTTTTTACCCTTAGATAGTAGGTAGAACTTGATTTTTGGTTTAAAGTACTTATCACTAAGCCTAACGCACTTTCGTAAATGGATTCTAACAATGGTATTCTTCTCATGACTTAAAAGAGCCAGACACCAATTTTACTTTTGAAATATGTTACATTTTTTATATTAAAATCTAGAATGGGTCAGGCGTGGTGGCTAACACCTGTAATCCCAATACTTTGCAAGGCCGATGGGGGTGGATCATGAAGTCAGGAGTTTGAGACCAGCCTGACCAACATGGTGAAACCCCGTCTCTACTAAAAATACAAAGAAACTAGCTGGGTGTGGTGGCATGCACCTGTAGTTTCAGCTACTTGGGAGGCTGAGGCAGGAGAATCACCTGAACCCAGGAGGTGGAGGTTGCCGTGAGCTGAGATTGTGCCACTGCACAACAGCCTGGGCAAAAAAAGAGAGCAAGAATGAGCCTATTATATCGAATATTTGTGGTCTTCATGTACATTATCATCCACTGAGTTGTCTAGTTTCTGAAAGTTTCAGGAAGAGTAATATAAGAATACTTATTTTGATTAAATAATTTGTCTTCTCAGTTAATAAAATGAAATAGATTGAAATTACCGATCAGTCACTTAAAATGTTGGTTTCAGAAAAAAACCTATTAACATTTATCTTACTTACAAACCTATGAATTTTATTCAAATCTACACATAGTGCTAATCTTAAAAGATCTGTATGATTAGGATTATAGAAAGCCTTTTCTCCATTTACATGTAGAAGCTAAATAACTGCTTCCCAGGAAGCCCAAAGTGGCAAATGTGATACACAATTATAGGCTATTAAATAGTAGTACTATCATCTAAATGAATCTTTTAGGTATCTGCATGTTCAAGTTGTTTAACATATAATTTAGAAACTATAAATGTTTATCAACTAAATGATAAGCTAAAAATATAAAGTTATCAATGCCTTTTTCTCAGTTTTGAAACGCTATCATTATTCATAGTTCACAGTATACTAAATTTCAGATGCTGTGGCTGTTGAAACTAGAAAAGTCATGGTTGACTCTGCTTTACTTGCAGAGTCAGACTTAAATAAGTCTTCTTATTTTATACAAACATAGCAGCACAAGGAAGATAATCAATGTTCCACATTTATTGTAAACACAGAAGAACCTTTCTAGGGAGAATATATGTGTGAGCATATTAGCTAGAAATTCATGGCATCTTTTGCTGAAGTACAGACTTCTATATAGCAAATAAAGACAAATAAAAATTTAACACTGCGACAGAATCAAAAAAGTATCCTAAAAATTCCTTCTGACCCATTATTATTATTTTGTTTTTACCAGAATGACTGTGATGAAATGGTTGCAGCAGTGTGGTCTTAATCCACACTCTCTGTTTCATCATTCTTGGGGTTTGGCCGTAAGACTTTTATGCTTAAGAAAAATGTTTTATTTTCCTTATTCAGTAATTTAACATGATTTTCATAGCCTCACATTTTAAAAAAATGATTCATTCTAAAAATAAGTGACTAAACCACATACCACTTTTCCCCAAAAAGAGTAACGATATATTCTTGTCTACACTTAATACACACAAAAATAGAGATAGTCATTTATTTCAGCTGCACACTTGGGAATAAAACACTTCTTGGGCTATAGGCAAAGAGCTTTCAGAGAGGATAGCTAACAAAATGTGGGAGACCTGGTATAAAAACATTTACCCCATGCCTTAAGAAGTAAATACTTCTGTCTTACACTGCTAATTCCAACCATTAACTTGGAACTAAAGAAACATATTATATTACAAAACATCTTATTTCTGTTTTAGATTCAGGGAGTACACGTGCAGATTTGTAGCACAGGTATACTGCATGGTGTTGAGGTTTGGATACTTAATAATCCCATTGCCCAAGTAGTGTACATCACACCAGAAGGTAGTTTTTTGATGCTTGTCTCCCTTTCTTCTTCCATCTTTTTAGAATGTTTATTGATTTTATCTGTGTTTCCATGTGCATCCAATATTCACCTTCCACATCTAAGTGAGAACATGTGGTATTTGTTTTACTGATCTGTGTTAATTTGCTTAATGGCCATCTGCTGCATTCATGTTGCTGCAAAGGACATTACTTCATTCATTTCTGTGGCTGCATGGTATTGCAGCATGTATAAGTACCTCATTTTTTGTATCCAATCTAAGGTTTATAGGTACCTGGTTTAATTCTGTCTTTGCTATTGTGAATCATGCTAGAATAAACATGTGGGTGCAGGTGTCTTTTTGGCAAAGAAAATTTATTCTTTTTGGGAATAATGGCACTGATGGGTCAAATGGCAATTCTATTTATAGTTCTTTGAGAAATCTCCAAACTACTTTCCACAGTGCTTAAATTTTATTGCATTCCCACCAACAATCTATAAAGATAGGCATTTCTCCACAACTTCAAATCTGTTATTTTCTGGTTTTTAATAACAGCTATTCTAACTGGTGTGAAATGGTATCACATTTTCATTTTGATTTACATCTCTAAGATGATAAGGAGTGTTGAACATTTTGGGCATGTTTACTGGAAACACTTATGTCTTCCTTTGAGAAGCATCTATTCATCTCATTTGTTTTTAAATTAATTTTTCAATAAATTCTATATATTATTTGTTGTATGCAGTTTGCAAGTATTTTACTTCATATTGTATGGTGTCTGTTTACTTTGTTGAGTTACTTCTGCTGTGCTGAAGGTCTTTAGTTTAATTAGATGCCATTTTTTATTTTTTATTTTAGTTTTTTGAGATGGAGTCTTGCTCTGTTGCCCAGCCTGGAAGGCAGTGGTGCAATCTCAGCTCACCACAATCTCTGTCTCCCCGGTTCAAGTGATTCTCCTGCATCAGCCTCCCAACTAGGTGGGATTACAGGTACAAGACACCATGCCTGGCTAATTTTTTATATTTTCAGTAGAGAGAGGATTTCACCATGTGAGCCAGGCTGGTCTCGAACACCTGACCTCAGGTGATCCACCCACCTTGGCCTCCCAAAGTGCTAGGATTACAAGTATGAGCCACCGTGCACGGCCTTTTGATTTTTATTTGCACTCACTTTTAAGGCTTTATTCATAAATTTTCACCAGAGGCCAGTGTCTAAAAAGAGTATTTTCTACGTGTTCTTCTAGAATTTTTGTAGCTCCAAGCCTCACATGTAAGTCTTTATCCATCTTGAGTTATAATTTGTATATGGGAAGAAACAGGGGTCCACTTTTTTTCTGCATGACTAACTAGTTTTCCCAGTAGTACAGTTTATTGAATAGGAGTTATTTCTCCTTTATTTCTGTTGACTTTGTCAAAAATAAGTTGATTGTAAAAGTGTAGCTGTTTTTCAGGGTCTCTCTTCTTTTCCATTGGTCTATATGTATATTTTTGTACCAGAAACATGTTATACTGTTACAGTAGCTTTTAGTACAGTTTAAAGTCCGGTAGTGGGAGGCCTTCAGGCTTTCTTTTTTTTTTTTTTTTTTAATGTCTAAAGTTGCCTTGGCTATTTGAGTTTTCCTATTCTTCCCTATGAATTTTACTTGCTTTGTCACCCAGGCTGGAGTGCAGTAGCACGATCTCAGCTCACTGTAACCTACTCCTCCCAGGCTCAAGCATTTCCCCTTCTCAGTGTCCCAAATACCTGGGACTACAGGCATGCACCACCACACCCGGTTAATTTTTGTATTTTTGGTAGAGACAGGGTTTCACCATCTTGGCCAGCCTGGTATTGAACTCTTGACCTCAGGTGATCTGCCCACTTTGGCCTCCCAAAGTGTTGGGAATACAGGCAAGAGCCATCACACCCAGCCTAGAACTTTCAGAACTATGTTTAATAGAACTATTTAGAGTGGAAATTCTTGTCTTATGTTTATTTTCATGGAGAATACATCCAGATTTTGCTTGTTCAGTATGATGTGGCTTGAAGATTTGTGATGGATGGCTTTTATTATTTTGAGGTATGTTTCATCAGTGTCTAGTTTGTTGAGAATATTTTCATGAATCAATATTAAATTTTCTTGAATGTTTTTTCTGCATCTATTGTGTCAATCATTTAATTTTTGGCTTATCTTTACGTGGTGAAGAAAACTTAATGACTTGCATGTGAAAAAACATCCTTACATGGAATGAAGCTCACATGCTTGTGGCAAAATAACTTTTGGATTTACTTATAAACTCAGTTTACTATTATTTCACGAATAATATTTTTCAACATTTATAAAAATACTGGCTTGTAGTTTTCTTTTTTGTTGTGTCTTCACTATATTTTGCTATCAAGACGATACTGATTTTATATAACATTAGGGTGGAATCCCATCTCGATATTTTGGAATACATTTAGTAGGTTTAGTACCAACTCATCATTATATATATGGTAAAATTTGGCTATAATTTTATATCACACAGGGCTTTTTATGACTGATAGTTTTTTTTATTATTCAATGTTATTATATATTTTATACATTTTTGCTCTGGTCAAGGCTTCTTTTTTTTTACTGGTTCAATGTTAGAAAGTTGTGCATAGTTAAAACTTTATCAGTTTTCTCTAAATTTTTCAGTTTGCATACGTAGAGATGTTCATAGTAGTTTTTGAAAATTTTTGAATTTATGTAGAATTCATTGTGATTTTACATTTTTAAAATTAAATAGATGCAGAATAAATGCTTGACAAAATTCAACATTTCCTCATGATAAATCTCTGAAAAATTTAGGTATAGGAAAAAGGCACCTCAAGTCAATAAATGTCACATATAACAAAATATGCAGAGCTAATAACATACTAAACAGGAAAATGTAAGATTTTACTCTAAGATCTAAAACAAGTCAACAATGTGCCATTTCTTCAGTCTTACTAAACATGTCCAAGAATATGTTTGAAGAATATATTTCTTCTCACCCAGTTGAGAAGAAAAAGTTAAATTATTCCTGTATAATATTTTATCTCTATACATAATCATAAGAAAAGCTTAAGAGTTTACTAAAACCTATTAGAATGAATAAACAAATTTATTAAACTTGCAGAATACAAAAGCAAGATCCAAAAGTCAGAATTTCTATGTACTGTCTCAAAATGAATTTAAAAACAATTCCATCTACAATAACTATAACTATACTTTGGAATAAATTTAACCAAAAATTTGAAACACCTTACATCATACTCTAAAGAACATTAAAGAAATTAATACATGAATAAAAAAATTACTTATTCATGAATTGGCAGTAATACTGTTAAATATTTGTATTAGAGAAAATCATCTACAGATATAATGCAATCTCAATAAAAATACCAGTGACATAATATTTTTAAAAATACATCTACAATTTATGTAGTACCACAAAGGACCCTGAATAGCCAAATAAACAAACAAACAAACAAAAAAAAAAAAAAGGAAAGATACCACACTACCTGACTTTGACTTTAAAATATACTATAGTATGTTTTAAAGCTATAGTAACAAAAACCGTATTGTACTTGAACAAAAACAGACACACAGGGCAATGGAGTAGGAAAAAAATAAGACCAGAAATATATCCATTTACTTACGGCTAAGTGATTTTAAATAACGGTGACTATTTCTTAGAGACAGGACAGTATCTTCAATAAATGGCATGGAGAAAATGTTATAGCCACAGGTAGAGTAATAAAATGAGACTATCGTCTCACACCATATATGAAAACCAACTCATAAAACTCATAATAAATTATTATTATTAATACTTGAGACAGAGTCTCACTCTGTCATCCAGGCTGGAGTGCAGTGGCACGATCTCAGCTCACGCCAAACTCTGCCTCCCAGGTTCATGTGATTCTCCTGCCTCAGCCTCCTGAGTAGCTGGGATTACAAGTGGGTGCCACCATGCCTGGTTAATTTTTGTATTTTTGGTAGAGATGGGGTTTCATCATGTTGGCAAGGCTGGTCTCGAGCTCCTGACCTAAGGTAATCTGCCTGCCTTGGCCTCCCAGAGTGCTGGGATTACAGTCATGAGCCACCGTGCCTGGCCACTCAAAGTAAATTACTTAAATGTAAGGCCTGAAAACTGGAAACTAGTACAAAAAATAGAGTAAAAGCTCCACAACATTGGTTGGGCAGTGACTTTTTAAATTTAACCTTAAAATCCCAGGGAAGAAAAGGAAAAACAAATGAGTCAGATTACTAAAAATTAAAAAGCTGTTGCACAGAATCTGACACAATCAACAAGGTAAGTCCACTAAAAATTGGAACAAAATATTTGTAAATCGTACGTGTCAAGGGGTTAATATCAAAAATACATAAGAAACTTAAATGACTGTAAAACAAACAACAAATAACTATTACAAATGAGCAAGAGGCATAAATATTTTTCAAGACAGTACATACATATGACCAGCAGATACATTAAGAAATTATCAATGTCAATTATTATTATGGAAATGAAAACCTCAGCCTCCCAAAGTGCTGGAATTACAGGTGTGAGCCACTGTGCCTGGCCTTACATAGACTTAATTTTGGATTAAATTTTTTTCTGTTTATTGCATCTGCAAAAATACATTTTAGTATAAACTCTCTGGAGTTTTCTAAGCTGTAGTTTTTGGAAAAAAATGTTTTTTCCAAATCTATTTCATTTGGAGAGTTTTTCATTAATACAAATTCTCTAATGTTGAATAAAGTTTGAGCAATGGCTTCAGGGTTTGCCTCTAGTATAAAATGAGTACAATAAGATTGTGATACAAGTTACTATAACTCTCTATACTTTAATGTTTGTCTTCAAAATAAATCATCTTCTGAAGTGTAAAGGCTTATGTTTTCTGAAAAATCTTTGAACAGTAATTGCACTTTTAATGATTTTATTAAGTATGAACTCTGATGTTGAGTCGATGTGAGCAGATATTAATAGTGTTTTCACTTTCTTTATATGTTTGTTCTCAAGTATATTTGTTGTCCTGTACAATAAAATGTGAGCATTGGTTAAAAATTTTGCCACTTTGTTCACACTTGTAGAAGTTTTCTCCAGTATGAATCACCTTACCTACAATTAAATGTGACAACAATATACTGGTTTTGTCACATTCTTCATATTTCTAGAATTTCTCACCAGCATTTCTTCGATGTTTGGAGAAGTTTTAGGTGTTGTAAAAAGCATTGTTACAACTTTCAGGTTTTTAGAGTTTCTCTCTGGTATGAATCATCTTATGTCTGTTAAGAATACAGGATTTGTTAAACGCTTTGCCACCTTCTTAACACTTGTAGGGTTTCTCTCCAGTATGAATTATCTTATGCGTAGTAAGGTGTGAAGACTGGATAAAGGCTGTGCCACATTCTTTACATTTGTAGGTTTTTCTCCAGTATGAATTACCTTATGTTTAGTAAGATCTGAGGACTGGTTAAAAGCTTTGCCATATTCTTCACATTTGTAGGGTTTCTCTTCAGCATGAATTATCTTATGTGTAGTAAGGTATAAAGATCGTTTAAAAGCTTTGCCACAGTCTTTACAATTTTATGTATGAATTGTCTTATGCCTAGTAAGGTGTGAGAACCGCCTAAAGGCTTTACCACCATCTTTACATTTGTAGATTTTTTTCCCGAGAATGAATTCTCTTATGTGTAGTGAGGGTTGAGGATTGGTTAAAAGTTTTGCCACATTCTTCACATTCGTAGGGTTTCTCTCCAGTATGAATTCTTTTATGTGTAGTAAGGTTTGAGGACTGGTTGAAAGCTTTGCCACATTCTTCACATTTGTAGGGTTTCTCTCCAGTATGAATTCTTTCATGTTTAGTAAGGGTTGAGGACCACTTAAAAGCTTTGCCACATTCTTCGCATTTGTACGGTTGTTCTTTAGTATGAATTTTCTTATGTTCAGTAAGGTTTGAGGACTGGTTAAATGATTTGCCACATTCTTCACATTTATAGGGTTTCTCTCCAGTATGAATTCTTTTATGTGTAGTAAGGTTTGCAGATTGGTTAAAAGATTTGCCACATTTCTCACATTGGTAGGGTTTTTCTCCAGTATGAATTCTCTTATGTGTGGTAAAATGTGAAAACCAGTTAAAGGCTTTGCCACATTCTTTACATTTGTAGGGTTTTCTCTCAATAATTCTCTTATGTGTAGTACAGTTTGAGGACTCATTAAAGGCGTTGCCACATTCTTCACATTTGTAGGGTTTCTCTCCAGTATGAATTTTCTTATGTTGAGCTAAGTGTGAAAGAATGCAAAATAATTTTCCACATTCTTTACATTTGAAAGGTTTCTTTGAAGTATGTCTTATCTTACGTCTGTTTGAATTTGAAAATTTATGAAAGACTTTCACATATTTGTCACATTGACATATTTTGCTATGGGTAGTTGTCAAACACTGGTTACGTCTATTATAACCCTTTTTGTGCATCTTAAACTCATCCACACTTTTACAGCCTTTTCTTAACAGTAAATTCTCATGTCCACATTTTTTATATTGTCTCAGTATGACTTCTTGGAAATAATCTTTTATGCCTTGCTCTGGCCAAAGGTCTTGGGCAATATGGGAACATATAACTGAAAGAAATGAAAATCACAAATCACTCCATGTACTAGACTGAGTATAGTTTATAAACCTAACCTATAAAGTTACACAAACTACATAACAAGATGGCATAGTAAAATACCACAGGCCCTAATTTCTTCATAAACATATAAATGTAACAAAAATCCAACGTACATTTGTAAAAAAGTAAGTTGGGTGTGTATGGTGCCCCAGGTGAGCACAATTGCAAAGAGCTATATAGAGGAAAAATAAAGTCTATTACATTTTACCCAACAGAGCTCTTCCTCCCCTCCATTGTAACATAGTGACTTTAGAAGTAAACTGCCAACTCCTGGTTTTCTTTTTAAAAGACAAGTAAAATACTGGCACATACATCTTTATTTCTGGTTTATAGGGGCTTTTCCAGACACTGGTTTCTGTACCTTATGACAAAAGGTTCTGAAAGAAATGGTGGTATACTTTAAAATGACACTATGAGCCTGCTGAGACAAAAACTAAGTTTTATAGCATCAGAGAGACTGTGGTATCACAGAAAACAAATGTAGCAAGTGATTACCAATTTTTTTTTTTTTTTTGAGACAGAGTCTTGCTGTGTCACCCAGGCTGGAGTACAGTGGTGCAATCTCAGCTCACTGAAACCTTTGCTTCCTGGGTTCAGGCGATTCTCCTGCCTCAGCCTCCTAAGTAGGTGGGACTACAGGCACATGCCACCATGCCCAGCTAATTTATTGTATTGTTAGTAGAGATGGGATTTCACCATGTTGATCAGGATGGTCTCAATCTCTTGACTTTGTGATCTGCCCACCTCAGCCTCCCAAAGTGCTGAGATTACAGACACGAGCCACCACACCTGGCCTACTGATTTTTAAGAAGAAACACAAATAAACTCCTTTAACTAAAAGCAAACACAAAATTTTAGACAAGACACATTATAAGAACATGTTTGAGAGACTCCCAGAATGTGTAGCCAAAATGATTGCTTTTAGACTATATCAGGACAGAACTACATTATGAAGACTGTGATGGGTAGCTTTTATAAATGTCCAAATCTCAATTAAAGATTACAATGTACACAAAACAGGGCAATGTAATCCCATCAAAAATATAAAATTTTCAGAAGCAAACCACAGAAAAGATGTACACATTAATTTTAAAAATTGATTAAAAATTGAATATTCAATGAATGAAACAGGAACACAGACAACTACAGAAAATCAAAAATTAAGATAAGAACAAAAATATTGAAAAAATTTGAAAAATAGAAATTATGGGGGTAAAAAATACAAGAAGAAATAATAACTGAAAAATCCCTCAGTAAGAAAAATAATGTAAACATGAAGAAGCTTAACAAACAAACTAGGATACATACAAAGATATTGATAACAATACATATATAAGCACAATTTCAAAACTCAGAGCATTTTGGGAGCTGCAATATAAAACTGATGTGTCATATACAAACATAGTCTTATGATATAACCAGTGAATTGTCAACAAAAATTTTGCAGGCCAGAAAGAAACTGTGTGATGTAGTCAAAGTACTGGAAAAAAAAAAAAAGTTTTCAAGTGAGAGTAATACCATCAGCAAATCTGTCCTGAAAAATGAAAAAACGATGTTCCAAAATAGCCAAATTCTGAAAAGGTATATTGGTACTGCATATACTTATAAAACTGCATAAACATATAAAAGATGCTGAAAGCAGCAGTTCCTTAAATGGAAAATAAAAGGATTAAAGAAAATACCACATAATCAAATAAAAATAAATTACTTTTTGAGAAAAATATGCACGTACATAAAAAAAGGATTTTGTAGCATTATCATAATGGTGCAGAAAACATTTTAAATTATTCTCTAAAATTTGAAAGATAAAAGCACAGCAATTATTATAAACATCTGTTAATGAATATACCATATAAAAAGACATATATATATATATATATTTTGGAGACGGATTCTCGCTCTGTCACCCAGGCTGGAGTGCAGTGGCACTATTTCGACTTACAGCAAGCTCCACCTCCCGGGGTTCACACCATTCTCCCGCTTCAGACAAGATGGAAGTATGCAAATATTAATCAAATGAGAGCATAAGAGGCCAAAATAATATTATGTAAGCTACATCTTAAGTCAAAAACTGTCATATTTTATAAAATGTACTTGAAGTCAAAACTCTAGAGACAAAATAAGACCTTAAAAAATTATAGATTTATTCACGTATGTTTCTGTGTATGTGTGTTTGTTTCTGTGTGTGTGTATGTATACATATATCTCACATTAGGGCTCCAAACATATAAAGCAAATATTGACAGAAACACATAGAGAGCAATATAATTATAGTATATTTTAATATTGCGCTTTCTGTAATAAAAATAAAACAAGACAGAATATTAGTAAGAAAACAGACAATTTGAAGGGAGTATAAAACAATTATTCCTAACAAAGGTATAGAGGGCACCCCTCAAGAACCTTAGGATACACACTTTTATCAATAGCTCATAGAACACTTTCCTTGATATACAACTTCCTAGGCCAAAAAAAAATTTACATTTTTTAAAACTAAAATTTTATAAATTACTTTATATGACCAAAATGGAATGAGACTATAAATAATAAGAGAAAAAAATGAAAAAATTCACAAATATATATAAAAATTAAACAACACACTCTTGAGCGTGCTCTTGTGGAAAGGCTGAAATAGTTAATATTGTAAATATGTCCATCCTGCTCAATGTAATCTACAGATTTAATACAATGTTTTTCAAATTTCTCATTGCATTTTTGAACAGAAACCCCTCGATTATGTGGAATCTCAACAGACAATAAAGTACTTAGCAATCTTCAAAAAAAAAAAAAAGGGAACAATGTTGGAGGCTTTATAGTTTCTGATTTAAACACACATCACAAAGTTACAGAATTAAACCAATTGCCGGGCACGGTGGCTCACACTTGTAATCCCAGCACTTTGCAAGGCTGAGGCGGGTGGATTGCTTGAGCCCTGGAGTTCAAGACCAGCGTGGGCCACATGGTGAAACCCTGTCTCTACTAAAAACACAAGCTGGGCATGGTGGCAGGTGCCTGTAATCCCAGCTACTCAGGAAACCATCCAAAACTCTTCCCAACCAAGGTCTGGAAGAGGTCCTGCCTTTTCAGAGGCCTGGAGAAAGACACTCATTTATAGCCACACAGACAAGACTGCAGACCTTGGTCCTTACTGTCTTCCCTGAAGCACTTCCATGACTCAGTTCCAGTTCTTTGAGTCACAGTTCGTGGTCAGTTCTACCTACATGGAAACCCATACAGAGAGCTGGGGAAATCCTTTCTGGTACCCAGTGAAAACCATTTCCACCTACATTTTGATATAAAGCCCACCATATATGTATAACCAACTGCAGAAACCTGCCCTAGTGTTTACCCTATAGAGCAAAGTCCTAAAGGATATTCACTCTGCCAAAAATATAATGGGAATTACAACTACCCAAGCCCCTTGTAACAAGTCAACTAAAGTTGGACCCTAGTGAAGACCCAGCAGCCTTGTGACCAAGCTACAACCCCTCTCGACTGCAAGCCCAGAGGCCATTCTATCACCCTGGGCACCCAACAAAATAGTATCTTTATATCTTAAAGCCAGTTTATAAAAACTTGAAGAGGTGTTTGCTTCTTAAAATTCAGAGACCAATGCAAAACTGTATTGTGCCCATTCTCAATGCTTCTACTTAAACATAGCACTGAAGGTATGTGGCAGAAAAATTAGTCAAAATAAAGTTTTAAAGTCACTGAAATTGAAGACAAGTAAGAAGTTGCTGTTTATAGAGCATTTGACTTTATATATAAAAAACCATAAACAGTACATTAAAACCTGATTAAAGTTATAATTACACTCAATAAATTAGCAAATAGAAAATTAACATACAAGTATACATTATGGTTCCAAACACTTAAAACAAACTATCTGATAAAATATAGAAAGAAAGCAATCTTATTTACAACAGCACTAAAATAAATTTCTGAGAACAAATTTAATCAAGGAACTAAAAAATATTTTAAATGAAAGATATATCAATTTAAAAAAATTAGAGAAGACACAAATAAATTTAAAAATATTTTGTCTATTAATTGAAAGAATAAATACTGCTAAAGTGGTTTATTTTTTATTTTTACTTTTTGACAAGAGTCTTGCTCACTTGCCCAGGATCAAGTGCAGTGGCACAGTCTTGGCTCACTGCCATCTACATTTCCTGGATTCAAGCAAATCTCCTGTCTCAGCATCCCAAGTAGCTTGGATTACAGGCGCCTGTCACAACGTCTGGCTAATTTTTTGTAGTTTTAGTAGAGACAGGGTTTTACTATGTTGGCCAGGCTGGTCTCGAACTCCTGACCTCATGATCCACCCGCCTTGGCCTCCCAAAGTGTTGGGATTACAGGTGTGAGTGACCATGCCCAGGCTAAAGTGCCTTGTCATCTAAGGTGTCTCTAGATTCAATAAACTCCCATCAGAATTCCAGTTATTTAAGGTAATAGAAAATACGATTTTAAAATTTACATAAAACTACAATAAACTTTGAATAGCTAAAGCAATCTTGAAAGAAAAAAAATAGCAAGAGGACATCATACTGCATAATTTCAAACTATATTTCAAAACTATAGTAATAAAACAGCATGGAATGTGCAGAAAATTAGCAATAAATAAATAACAAATGAAACAAAAACCACTACTCTCACACATTTCAGCCATAATGCAAAAAGAGAACTTAAAAAATAGTTTAATTAGCTGGGTGTCATGGTGCATGCCTGTAATCCCAGCTACTCAGGAGCCTGAGGCAGGAGAATCACATGAATCCGGGAGGCAGAGGTTGCAGTGAGCCGAGATCGCACCATTGCGCTTCGGCCCTGGCAATAGTGTGAGACTCCATCTCAAAAATAAATAAATAAATAAAATAAAAATAGTTCGACATAAAGTTTCTCAAAATTATGCAAATATCTGTGTGTTTCCAGAAACAATGGAAAAGCAGTCAGATTGTGTAGTCTATTATATGCCATGAAATGGACTTTGGCTCTCACTGTAAACTTAAAGTAAGATTACCAAAGGGGAAGAAGAATTTTTAGAGATTTAATAAAGATAAAGCAAAAGATGCTTCTATGTGAGAGGAAAAAAAATGTTTTAAAAAGTAAAATAAAAAGAAACAGAAACAATTTCCTTAGTAAAACAGCTTCCCAAATTATTTTTAAAACTGTTTTTTTTTTTAACTATAGATCTCTTATCAGTCTTGTCTATTGTATTTACTCTCACCTACCTGGGGGTTTGGCTACCATATCATGTGTCTTCACATTCCAAGGCTCTTTTTCTTGCTCCAGACAGGTGATCAGCTTTGGCTTTGAGACAGCAATACCTGTTTTATGAAAAATAACATGAATTTTGCTCATATTCTCCAATTACCAACTTAGTAATGCTCTCAGTAAAGAGAATGTAATGGAATATTCTAGTAAATTAACCCCAAAATAATAATTTATAACAAATTTCTAAATATATTGGGCACGGTGGCTCATGCCTATAATCCCAGCACTTCGGGAGGCTGAGGCAGGTGGATCAGAGCGAGGTCAGGAGTTTGAGACCAGCCTGTCCAACACAGTGAAACTCTGTCTCTACTAAAAATACAAAAAAATGAGCCAAGTGTAGTGACACATGCCTGTAGTCCCAGCTACTCAAGAGGCCGAGGCAGGAGAATCACTTGAACCCAGGGGGCAGAGGTTGCAGTGAGCTGAGACTGTGCCATTGTGCTCCAGCCTGGATGACAGAGACTCTGTCTCCAAAAAAATTAAAAAATTTAAAAAATAAAGAAAAATTGCTAAATATTTAAAAATATTTTAATTTTATAGGTTGTTAATTTAACTACCTTGTACTAATTCAAAAATTGGTGGTGGTAATGAAATTTTAAGATGTGGGCAATAATAAGTTGCAACTAAATTTCTAAAATTAACCCTAATCTAGAGTGAAGGAAACAAATCAGCTCAGGAAAGTGGAAAGTAAAGGTCAAAATAAAACATTTTAAAATTCTATTCTACATAGACAAATCCTGAAGATAAAAAGAAAAACAAAAACAAACAAAAAAAACCCCTGGGATCTGAAAGCATAACATTTTTACAAAAATAAATGAAACTTATAAGGTATATTAGCAATTGTGTATTAAGGTTAACCTCACCCAGGAAGACCAGGTTTCTGTAGTTATCTAACATCACATGTCTATATAAATTCTGCTGTTCAGTGTCTAGACATTGCCACTCCTCCAGAGAAAATTCTATGGCCACATCTCTAAATGTCAACGCTCCCTGAAACACATAAACACACACACATATTTACCAAGTGGCCATGGGCAGAATTTTAAATTTGACTCAAGGTGAAATAAGAGTAAAGATAACTAGGTCTTACTTATAGGGGTGACTGAAATTATCTAATAACTTTCAACACAGAAATATTCTCTCATGTATACTCTAACTCCGAGAAAAGAGAGTGGCATAAGATCCAAAATATCAGTGTATATATGATACTTTTCCAGATGATGAAGTAGGACATGAACAGTAACATGTACATTTTTGAGTGCTATATTTACATCATACAGAAAGAGTTGTGTAAACTTTTCAGATGGAAAATTTCATACTGAGTTAGAAGGTATTGCATAAATTTTAATGTGTACAATAAACTGAAGATCTTGTTAATGCAGTCTGTGACAGAAGGTCTGGAATAAAGCCTGAGTTTCTGGATCTTGGTGTGGTAGCTCATGCCTGTAATCCCAGCACTTTGGGAGGCTGAGGCAGGCGGATCACCTGAGGTTGGGAGTTCGGGACCAGCCTGACTAACATGGAGAAACCCCGTCTCTACTAAAAACACAAAATTAGCCAGGCATGGTGGCACATGCCTGTAATTCCAGGTACTTGGGAAGGCTGAGGCAGGCAAATCACTTGAATCGGGAAGCAGAGGTTGTGGTGAGCCAAGATTGTGCCCTTGTACTACGGCCTGGGCAACAAGAGCGAAACTCTGTCTGAAAAACAAACAAACAAACAAAAAAAACCAAGATCACCGGTGATGCCAATATTTATGGCCTAAGAAGGTTATTTTGTCAAATTGGAGTAATTGGAAGAGTCTGTGGTCTTTTTTTCCAGTTTTTCTGGCCTGTAACAAAGATTAGAGCTTTCATTTTCCAAAGGCAGATAAAGACAAAGAAAACATGAGAAAGAAGGGCAGCTGCCAGATTAAATGTGATGCTTCCTGCACATCAGCTGCATAAAGAAACTTACTAATGAAGAGAGAAATAATTAACTCCATATTGAAGAAATCTGTCAGAGAGCTTCATTAATCAACTGAGTTATTAATATCAACTGGACTAAGACAATTTTTATGATGTGCTGATGCACACAGGACACAGCATCACTGTTGTAATATTGGCCCTCCAAAAGTAAACGATAGCCTGAATTTAACTATAAAGAAACATCAGTTTTTTGTTTTTTTTTTTCTTTTTTTTTATTATTATTATACTTTAAGTTCTAGGGTACATGTGCATAACGTGCAGGTTTGTTACATATGTATACTTGTGCCATGTTGGTGTGCTGCACCCATCAACTCGTCAGCACCCATCAACTCGTCATTTACATCAGGTATAACTCCCAATGCAATCCCTCCCCCCTCCCCCTTAAGAAATATCAGTTTTATGCAAAGTTCAAAATACAGATGTCTCCCATGTTCTATAATTGTTAATAGTTAATAGTTATTTTAAATAGTCTTTCTTTAGAACCCTGGAGAAAAGTATCTCCTAATAATTTTTTTCAGAACTTACTGGGTAACAAATGCCATCCTGTTTAAATAAGCATTTTGTTAATCCTTTTCTACACAGAGCTGACGGAGAACAGAGACAGAAGCTCAACATTACCTGGTCTTTATTTTTATGAAGAACCCCAGCTTTTCCCCAATAGGAATCTTGAGCATCCACACCGTCCCATGTTCAACAGCCACAAGGGGAACATTTTTAATGATGCAGATTATAAATTCAAGGTGAGAATACTGCATGGCATATAAGAAGCCATGAAGTACAGAATGTAGAGAAGGCTCTGGTACATAGGAAAGAAATATTTTTCAGAGATCCTTGACAATTATAAGAATTTTAAAATGTAGTTACAACAAACTCATTTAAGAGGAAAAGTACAAGTAGAGAATTAAAGTTTTGCAAGTACTAAAGGCATGGCATTCTAGCAGGCAGAATGGACACAACTCTTACTCCAAGGCATGTTTAGCTGAAAAAAAAAAATCCATTTTTTATCTTTTCCTCTTTCTCTGGAATGTCTTCTCAGATGAGACTTTTGAAAAAAATTACATCTGCATCTGGAGAATATGCCTTGAAAGATGTAAGCACCACATCTTTACCTGCTACCACCACACTCATAGGCAGGACCAATACAGAAAAATTCTACCCATTTCTGTCCTTTATAACAGAAGAGATTCAGGAACAAGCTGCTCCACAGATGTAAAAATATAAGTTTCTCCTTTCCTGTCCTCAGGTGTCCTCCCCCGCCACAGACACCAGCAATTTCTGCTACAGTAATAAAAATGTGGGCCACACTGCCCAGTTCCTAAGAAACCCAAACGGAACAGGTTCTGGGATCACCTGTTAATGCAAAGGTGAGAATTAATTATCATAAATGTATCTTGAACCCTCATATTTGATTCTGGCCTCAACTTAGAGTCACATGATTCTAATTAGAAGCCTGGGCTTATAACCATTGGCCCTATTCTATGAAATTGATTCTGCAGGTTTTGAAAGGGTACATGAATGGGTGTTATAAACAAGTTTCCTATCAATGCTGATATTTCTCCACCTGGGGTCACTATTAGCATTAGTTAGAGCAAGCAGGTACAGCACCGAGTTCCTTACACTCAGCACTCTTGTGACAACACAAATACTTTTGGTATAAATAAGGACAACCAATCTCCACCTTACAGTATTATAATCTTTGCTGGCTTTTTTTAAGTTTACAGAAGAAACAAAGCAACAATGTTTTTTGTTTGTTTTTTTGTTTTTGAATTTAGAAAGCAACAATGTTTAAGTCTGCGTTTAGAAAACAACATGTACACATATAGTAATGCAATGTTTATTATTCAAGTACTACATGCTCAATAAGATGCTGCAGGGCACTGTGATAGCACATTACAGAATTTAATCTTAATAACACCCTGTGTGTTGATACTAAGTGTTCAATAATTCCCAGTATTTAGAAAAATGACCCAGATTTTTTTTCTGTTTCTCTGTCATTGACCTTTTTTAAAAATGTGTAGAATAAAAGCTAAACATAAACAGATGAGAGGAATAGAGAAATGAAGAGTTTAATATAACTTACAGGAAATTTTATTGTGTTTATATTTACTTCTTGTGGCTTGGGGAGCAACTACTAGCTCTGCAGGAATGGAAAACAAGTTGCTAAATAAAATGTCTCTGCAAGCACTGGTTTTAATAATTTTAAAAAGACTCTAAAATTCATGCTTTATATTTCTCATGTATTGCTTTTCTGTTTCAGAAAATTGTGAGCACCAGCTCTAAAAGTGGAACAGGATACATCACCCAAAACTGATCTTTTCTAATCAGTTCTGTGAGGGGAGACTCCAGGGTAGGGCCAGACCTAAATAAGGCCTTCAGAAGGGGTGAATCTGAACAGGACTGGGACAGGGAGTGGACCCCAGCTAGAATTTGGTTCTCTATGCCAATGCGGGTATTTCCAGTTTTGTTTTTCCTAAACTTACCTAAGATAAATTTGTATCTCAGAGTTTGTGTAATTTAAACCTTTTATAGCCACTTTCCTGTCAATTTCATACCATATACTAATAAGCCATTTAAACAAATATTTAAGGTTTCCTAGGATAATTTTATTAAAAGATGAATATGTGTTTTTAGTAAGGTAAAAGAAATACAAATAATAATAACAACTCTTCTGTTCAGAAATAGTCTTTCAGGTAAAAACACCAAAAGTCACAACAGTATAAAGAACATGGCCGAAATAAAGCCCAAGTTTTTTGGCACACATTTATTTACCTACTATATGATGCATAATTCAACCTTTTATTCAGTTGCTAGTTTTATTAGCCTGTTCTCATACTGTTGATAAAGACATACTGGAGACTGGGAAGAGAAAGAGATTTAATGAACTTACAGTTCTATGTGGCTGGGGAGGCCTCACAATCATGGCAAAAGGCAAGGAGAAGCAAGTCACATTTTACACGGACAGCGGGAGGCAAAGAGAGAGCTTCTGCAGGAAAACTCCCATTTTTACAACCATCATATATTCTGAAATTCATTCACTATCACGAGAACAGTGCAGGGAAGACCCACTCCCATAACTGAATCATCTCCCACCATGTTTTCACCATGACTTGTGAGAATGACAATTCAAGATGAGATTTGGGTGGGACACAGCCAAACCATGTCATTCCACCCCAGCCCCTCCCAAATCTAATGTCTTTGCATTGCAAAACCAATCATACCTTCCCAACAGTACCCCAAAGTCTTAACTCATTTCAGCATCGACTCAAAAGTCCACAGTTCAATATCTTATCTGAAACAAGGTACATCCCTTCTGCCTATGAGCCTGTAAAATTAAAAGCAAGTTAGTTACTTCCCTGATATAATGAGGGTACAAGCATTGGGTAAATACAGTCATTCCATAGGGGAGAAATTGGCCAAAACAAAGGGGCTACTGGCCCCATGCAATCCAAAATCAAGCAAGACCGTCAAATCTTAAAGCTCCAAAATGATCTCCTCTGACTCGATGTTCTGCATTGAGTCATGCTGATGCAAAAGGTGGGTTCCCATCGTCTTGAGCAGCTTCACCCCTGTGGCTCTGCAGGGTACAGACTCTCTCCTGGCTGCCTTCATGAGCTTGTCTATGGCTTCTCCAGGCACATGGTGCAAGATGTCAGTGGATCTACCATTCTGGAATCTGGAGGACAATGGCCCTCTTCTCAAAGCTCCACGAGGCAGTGCCCCAGTAAGGACTCTGTGTGGGGGCTCCAACCCCACATTTTTTCTGTACTGTCCAAGCAGATGTTCATTCATGAGGGCTTCACCCCTGCAGCAACCTTCTGCCTGGACATCCATTCCATATATCTCTGAAATCTAGGTGGAGGATGCCAAACCTCAATTCTTGACTTCCATGAACCCGCAGTCTCAACACCATATAGAAGATGCCAAGGCTTGGGGCTTCCACTCTCTGAAGCAACAGCCTGAGCTTTACCTTGGCCCCTTTTAGCCATGACTGAAGTGGCTGGAATACAGGGTACCAAGTCCCTAGGTTTCACAGAGCAGGGAAGCCCTGGACCTGACCCATAAAGCCATCTTTTTCTTTTAGGCCTCTGGGCCTGTGATGGAGGGGCCTGTGGAGAAGATCTCTGTCATGACCTGGAGACATTTTTCCCACAGCTGGCTAATATTTCTCCTCCAAAAAATGAGCTTTTCTATTCTACTGCATTGTCAGGCTGCAAATTTTCCAAACTTTAATGCTCTGACTCCATTTTGAAACTGAATGTCTTTAAGAGAACCCAAGTAATCTCTTGAATGTTTTGCTGCTTATAAATTTTTCTTTTTAAATGTTGCTGTCAATAAGTTTATTTTCTTCATCTGAAAAAGTCTCATTAAAAATTGTTTGGTTTAGTTCTCAGAAGCCCACTCATAAGCTCTGAGGAAGCTTGCCTTCTTTTGAGTTACTTGACCTTTCTTCCGAGCAACGGACATTTTGGGACGGTTCCACTTCTTTTTCACTTTTTTCCTGGGCTTCTTCTCATAGACTAGATTCTCTCACATAGCAGCAAGAGCTTTCTTATATATCTCCTTCATGTCTGGAGTTATGCTTTTGTTTATGTATTGCGAGAACAGCTTCCTGTAAGCATCTTCATCTTCCTTCACTAAGTAGTGCATGTAATCTGCAACATTCTGGCCTATGATGTGCTTCTGGTGTACTACCGCATTAAATCCCTTGCTTTCAGAATCATAACTAGGGAATTGTTTGGTACTGTGAGGGATAAACAAGCCTCCATCTACTGCTCTCTTCAGGAACAAAAACTTTATTGCCAGTGGTAGTTCTGGGAAGGCCTACATCCAAATAGTAGGTAAAGGCACTTGGCTGACCATCAGTGCTTTCCACATTGTATTCATTGCCAGTCATCTCCACTTGGCCTTCACAGATCTTGTCCATGTCATAGGTCACAGATCTTGACCTATTGAGGAGTCTGTAGGCCAGCAGCAGGCCAGTACAATACGCTGCAGTGTAATTGGTTAGGCCAACCTTCATATCACATTTTGGGAGTTTACGTGCATATGCTGTGCATACTATCATGTCCTATTCTATATGGATGTACGTAATCTGACAATATCTCTGTTTGTTACACAAACTATCATCCTGGGGAGTAGCCATGATGGAAGACCTGGATGATGGCCCTGACTTCCTCTCGGGGACTTAGAGCAATAAATGTAGATCTTCAAAGTGATCCTCCTCTGCAGGTGGACATCTCTGATGTTCTTTGAGTGGATAAAGTAAAATTCACTGTTCACACAAAAAGTTTATTGCCAAATTTTAAACAAAATGAGTTTTCTGTTGTTCAGCAACACAAGCAATTTATCTGGCATCACGATTGCTTTGTTAAAAATGAAGACTATGCAGGTTACATCATTTCACCAGCACCACCAAGACCTGATTTTGATGCTTCAAGGGAAAAAGTACAGAAGCTTGGAGAAGAAGGGTCAATGACAAAAGAAGAATTCACAAAGATGAAACAGGAACTGGAAGCTGAATATTTGGGAATATTCAAGAAGACAGTTGCGATGCATGAAGTGTTCCTATGTCATGTGACAGCACATCCTATTTTGAGAAAATATTTAAATTTCCACGTCTTCTTGGAATATAATCAAAATTTGAGTGTGCGAGGACAAATAAAAAGAGAAACTTGAAGATTTCTTTAAAAACATGGTTAAATCAGCAGATGGAGTAATTGTTTCAGGAGTAAAGGATGTAGATAATTTCTTTGAACATGAACGAACATTTCTTTTAGAATATCATAACTGAGTTAAGGATGCATCTGTTAACTCTGGTAGAATGACAAGATCCCACCAAAGTGCTGCAGATGATTACAATAGAATTCGTTCTTCATTATATGTTTTAGGAACTTAGGATTCTACAGATATATGAAAGTTTTTTCTCAAAGTTTCAGAAATGTTTGATGAAACAAGAAAAATAGAAGCGTGAGTGTCTGCTGATGAGGCCCTCGAACTTTCTGACTCTTAAAAATATTACTTAAGAGACCTCAAGCTGCTAAGGATCTCCTGTACTGAAGGTCTAGGTCACTAGTGGATTATGAAAATGCTAACAGCACTGGATAAAGCAAGAGCAAAAAATAAAGATGTTCTGCTGGCTAAAACTTTCCAATAATTATGTAGTCAGAAATTTGAAAAAAAAATCTCAGTCTGCAAAACAAGAACTTATAGATTTTCAGACAAGAAGTGTGGCTGCATTCAGAAAAAATTACTGGAACTGGCAGAGTTAGAACTGAATCATGCAAAAGGTAACTAGAGTTGCTGCCAAACTGCCTGGCAGTGCTAAACAAAGACATGTAAGCCACACTCTGCCTTCCTGTTGAAAAGGGCTGCCTTCCTTCAGATTTTATTTTTGTCTTCTTAATGATGTTAAGCATTTATGCTCCCTGGGAACAAATAAAAAACAGCTGACAAAATGGACCTACTCTTTTTCTGAGAAAAATGGAGCAACGCCATGTACAGACGACGCCAGTGTGTGTGCTGTAATGCTGAACTGTGTTCCCCAAGACAGTGGTTCATTATTGTGTACTCATCATAATCAGAAGTCCAAATTTTATTCTTCTTTAAAGTAGCCTCTATAACTGCATTTATTTTATAAATAGTATTCCTTATGGATGCCAATCTTATTTACCTTTAAATAATTTCTGAAGTTTAACCTTTTCAGAATGCATTGTTCAAACAAGATAAAGATTGCCTTTATTGAATTTTTTAAAATTTTGTTTTAAAAAAGCATTATATACCACCTTAGTTCATTCATGTATACTAAAAAAGCACCTTAATCAGACTTAACTACTGAATATTTCTTAGAAGTTTTGGGACAGATTTTATGTAATCTTTGTGAATTCTGAAGAAAAGCAAATGCATTAATATGTTTGCCTTAAACTTGTAGACTAAACCAATTATTGTCAAATAAACAGCTATAACAGCGAGAGTTTTTAACTCTGTGGTCATTGTATCACTCTTTAACATTTGGAGTAGCTATAATAAATCTACTCCTGTATTATGCTTTAAAAAACCCAACTAACAAAAAAACTATCATCCTGTATTTGGGTGTGGTGTATTTATTTTTATCCTGTATCACCAAGCATTTCCAAGAATAATAATTAGTTTTACCCTCTTGTCCTCTAAATTTCATTTGGTATCTCTTAAAATAGGCATTATTCTTAACAACTTTAACAAAACCTATCCTGCAGAACACAGACTGGCATCCACGGCTCAATAGAGACCTGCCTTGCTTAGAAATTTCTTCTGCCAGATAATCTAAATCATCTCTCTCAAGTTCGAAGTGTCACAAATCTCTAGGGAAGGGGCAAAATAACACCAATCTCTTTGCTAAAAGATAAGAAAAGTCACCTTTGCTCCAATTCTCAGTGAGTTCCTCATGTCCATCTGAGACCATTTCAGCCTGGATTTTATTTTCCATATCATTATCAGCATTTTGGTCAAAGCCATTCAACAAGTCTCTAGGGAGTTCCACACTTTCCCACATTTTCCTGTCCTCTGAGACCTCCAAACTGCTCCAATCTCTGCCCGTTACCCAGTTCCAAAGTCACATGCGCATTTTCAGGTATCTTTTCATCAATGTCCCACTCTACTGGTAAAAATTTTTTGCATCAATCTGTTCTCACACTGCTGATATAAACACACCAGAGACTGGGAAGAAAAAGAGATTTAATGGACTTAAACAATACCATATGGCTGGGGAGGCCTCACAATCATGGCAGAAGGCAAGGAGAAGCAAGTCATATCTTACATGGATGGTGGCAAGCAAAATCAGAGCTTATACAGGGAAACTCCCATTTTCAAAATCATCAGATCTTGTGAAACTCATTCACTGTCATGAGAACAGTGCAGGAAAGACCTGCCTTCATAATTTAATCACCTCCCTCTGGGTTCCTACCACAACATGTAGAAACTGTGGGAGTTACAATTTAAGATGAGATTTGGGTGGTGACACAGCCAAGCCATATCACTAGTCCAGAGTAAAAGTTTCTGTATGGTAAGAACCCCATAACTGCTCTACCTATTTTTCTAATGATAATATGAAATGAAAGCAATCAGTTTATCTGTTTTAGTTTCCAGACCTCTTTGTTTTTCACCCAAGTACAAGAAAACTGGGGAAACTGTCATCTGAGTACCAACAAAAATTATCTCTTGTATGAGGGAGAAACAAACACAGAATGACTCATTTCTTTTACACTGAGAAAGAAGTAGAATTAACCCCTCTTGTCAGCCTGATAAAATTCTCCTCTGGATATTCTCAAATGTTTCAAAGATGGCTAGGTAATTGTGAGAGGGTTCCCAGTTACCCCAGGTTGACTGCCCAATGATAAGCCAGGCAGAAGAGACAGGCTGATTCTAAATAAAAAATGGAACTGCTCTGGTGGAACTCCAGAACCTGGATCACCTGTCCTGATTCTAGCTCTTGAGTAACAGGAAGGACGAGAATACTCTACTCAAGTCTTGCATTTTACTGGTAGGTATAGCTGTGGTTATGGCTCTGGATACTTTCTGGCCTTGATCTTTCACTCCTAAGATGCTTGTTTACATTTACAGATTTGGCCATCAGATTCTATTTACTCTCAGAACCTCTCACAGAATGTAGAACATGTAGCAGGTCACCGAACTAGATATGAAGAGCTCAAAAAGCCACACTCTCAAAGGAAGGCTTCAAGATGTCTGTGTTGACATTTCACAATGCAGAAAATGCCTCCAGTTAGTTTTCTGTACATTTTCAATCCAAAGTCTTGGCCTGTCTTGTAAATCCCAGGCAGAGGACAGAACTTATGTGCAGATTCTGGGTGGGATTAACCTCACTCTGCATTTTGGGTGTTACAGCAAGTAAAGTACAATTGAAAGAGAGGTCCCCTCACAGAAGCTGCTCTTCTAGATAACAGTTTACAGAAATGGAAAAACAGATGACACAACATGAATATAAGTAGACAGTTTATTCGGACCAAGCTTGAGGATTTTAACCTGGGAACAAAGATTCTAGTTGTCTGAAATCTATACAGGTACAAGTGAATTTGTGGCTGGGGTGATGGCTTACACCTGTAATCCCAGCACTTTGGGAGGCTGAGGCAGATAGATCACTTGAGGTCACAAGTTCATAACCAGCCTGGTCAATGTGGTGAAATTCTGGTAATTCTAGACAGTGTTTGTGAAATAATAAAATAAAAACTTTCTCCAGCCCCAGAGAAACTCCACAATGATAGAACAGAAAGTATACTGTTTTATTACAAAATTAAACCAGAATAGGACATGCATCGCAGTGAATCTGCTTAAGAGATTGGAAAGACAGAGAAAGAATCACCATAACTAGTCCAAAAGTAGAAGAATTTACAGCACGATGTCATGTATAGTTCAGCCTAAATTCACTGGTAATTAGGGAGGCCATCCATGTATGCTAATTGGTTATGCAATAACAAAATAAACTTTTTACATTTTCACGACAGGAGGTAATTTTGAAACTTGAAGCCAGGACCCTGCTGATAAGATAGGCTCTCACTCTCCTACTGAAATTGTTGAATAGGGTGTTATGGTTTTGGCTATATGCATTTTAGAGCAATGGCTCTTTACTCCCCGAGGACTGGGTTCGAGCACACTGCTTGTGTTCTCCTGATGGCCAGGGTCCTCTCTTTACGTCTACCAACTTCCACTGAGACACAGTCCATAACACACAGCTCAAAGCTGCTAGCTCACATCTTACATGAACCCCAATGCCACAGCAGCATTCTAGTGTCACATCAGAGAGTGAAGCTTGGGCTGCAGGGAGAAGAGCCTGCAAGGCTCCTTCACAATTTACTCTCAGAAGAACTGCACCTTCACAGTAATGGGAATGGGAGCAGTATTTCAGCCTCAGTTTCTATTTATAATGGTGACATTAAAAAAAAAAAATACTGCTAGATTTCCAGCATGAATCCAGATAGAGATAGCTCCAAGAATTCTCCGTGTGACAACCCATCTCATTCATAGAGACCATGGGATACTAACAGGGCTTCTGAAACAGACACCCAAAGCACTGGAGAGAAAAACAGCTCTCAATCTGAGCAAGATTATATTGAAAGAAAAAATAAGTTAAAAGCATCTTCAAGAAACAACTCAGATTAGATGTAAGACTAATAAACTTGGTCAGCAGATAGTCCCCCAAAAGGAATTTTTCTCGAAACACTCAGAATGCACAGCTACTCTCAGCATGTCAGCATGAGAAACATGAGCATTATGAAAAAAAGGCATGCTCTCAGCAGAATTTTACAAGGGTTCTTTTTCATGTCTTCTGCCCTCCATCTCCTAACCAGTGAATTGGGGATCCATACTGGAATACATCTGACGATTTTCACCAGCACTTTTTCATGAAAAACTGGAATCTGACTTTGTTATACAGTGGAATATATTTGAGCTTGCAACATAGCTAACTGAAGAGTTATTATGGTTTTGGGTCATCACATCACCCATCAGGTTTATTTGTCCTGTAATAGCAGCATTTGAATTTAGTGAAATGAAAGACACAAACCATGTTTACCTATAATTATCTCTATTGGATAAATTAATAAGCATGTCAAACTAATATCTACTATAACAATTTTGTAGTGAATTTTCCTTGGATATTAGCTATAAATATCTAAGTATAATAATTTTAAAGTACTTGTCATAATGTATGTAGAACTTTAAAAATATCTATAACCACAATTCAGTTAAAACACTTTATAGTTCAAGAGTATAAATAACAATATTAAAATGACTAATTAAGGGATTTATTCAAATATTGTGGCCTTCTATTCATACTATTGTACAAAATGTTATCTAATTTATGTGAATGCAAGTTGTCTACAAACACTACACCTAACTATACTAATTGTACTGAAGTAACAGAAACCAAGGTACACCTACAGACTCCACTATTTAGTGAATAAACTGAACTGTTCTTGCCTTTGCAGTGTAAGTATTTCAGTCTGCAAATATGAGATAATTACCTTGGATAATCAGTTTTCTGTCAAAAAAATTTACTGAGTATCCTTTTAATTCTTTACCATTCTGTGTTGCAAAATTTAATCTTATCTTTGTGCTCAACTTTTGTGTGCTCTTAAAGTAAGCTTTAAACAGCAAGGTGTGGTGGCTCATGCTTGTAATCCCAGCACTTTGGGAGGCCAAGGCGGGTGGATCACCTAAAGTCAGGAGTTCGGGACTAGCCTGGCCAGCATGGCAAAACCCCATCTCCACTAAAAATACAAAAAAGTAGTCGGGGGTGGTGGCAGGAGCCTCTAATCCCAGCTACTTGAATGGCTGAGGCAGGAAAATCACTTGAACTGAGAGGTGGAGGTTGCAGGGAGCTCAGATCGTGTCATTTTATTTCAGCCTGGGTGACAAAAGTGAAACTCTGTCTAAAAAAAAAAGCTTTAAACAAATTTGTGTCTATTTTAAAAGACTAAAAAACAAACAAAAAAGCAAACAAACAAACAAAAAAACCTTTGCCAAAGCAAAAACAAAGCAATGGTTCTGAGGTCCTAGATGAAGACAATTCTGAGTCAGAAAGAATAACAAAAGGTTTATATAGCTGTTACTATGATTTACATATATTTCCAAAAAGCAGAGAAAACTATCTACGTGTAATCTAAAGGTTTAAAAAAAAAAAAAAAAAAAAAGAGAGACATGAATGAAATATCCTCCTTTACTTTCAGGTAAGAGAATAAAGCCTCTTATCTTTAATTTATAATTTTTTCTACAACAGCCAAGTCTCTGGACATGTTCTTGAACACTTGACATCTGAATTTCAGTAGACACTGGATGCAGACATCTAAGATGTAGCCTTGGGCATACTGTGTGCACTTGAAAGAATGTTTATGGAAAAAAAGCTATTAAAAATCCATGCATGCAAATGAAAAAAATGAGTTCTGCTGGGCATGGCAGCTCATGCCTGTAATCCTAGCACTTTGAGTGGCTGAGGCAGGTGGATCACGAGGTCAGGAGTTCAAGACCAGTCTGACCAACATGGTGAAACCTGGTCTCTATTAAAAATACAAAAATTAGCCGGGCGTGGTGGCACGCTCCTGTCATCCCAGCTGCCCAGGAGGCTGAAGCAGCAGGAGAATCTCTTGAACTCAGGAGGCAGAGGTTGCAGTGAGCTGAGATCGCGCCACGACACTCTAGCCTGGGTGACAGAGTGAGATTCCGTCACAAACACACACACAAAAGTTCTTAGAGAACTATGAAGAGACTTAGATTCTGACTCCTACGACACCCCACATACACTATTAGACAGATCATCGAGGCAGAAAATTAACAGAGATATCAGAACTAAACCCTTGACCAAATAGTCCTAATAGACATCTACAACATTCTCCATCTGAAATCAACACAGTATACATTCTTCTCACCACCACGTGTCAAATACTGTAAAACTGACCACACAATCAGAAATAAAACAATTATCAGCAAATTTAATAATCCCCATATCATACCAAACATATTCTTAGGCCACAGCTTGATAAATATATAATTCAACACCAAGAAAATGACTTGAAATTATACAATTACATGGAAATTAAAGAATCTGCATGTGAATGACCTTTGAATAAATAATGAAATTAAGGTAGAAATTAAGAAGTTTTTTGAAACAAATGGGAACGAAGATACAACATACTAGAATCTGCAACACAGCTAAGACAGTGGTAAGAGGGAAATCTATAGCACTTTTTGATGCTCACATCAGAAAGTTAGAAAGACGTCAATATAACGACCTAACATCATAAATAAAAGAATGAAAGAAACAAGAGAAAACCAACTCCTAAGCTAGCAGAAGACAAGAATATCTGAACTGAAGGAGATTTAGACATGAAAAGTCATACAAATAAGAAATCTATTGAGTTAAATCTTTTGAAAAAGTTAATAAGATAAACCACTAATAAGATTAGTGAAAAAATAAGATCCAAATAAACACAATTAGAAATGACAAAAGGGACATTACCACTGACCCCACAAAAATATGAATAAGTATTGAAGTCTACTATAAACATCTCTATGCAAACTAGAAAATCTCAAAAAAAAAAAATGGATAAATTTCTGGAAAAATCCATCTTCCCATAACTAAACAAAAACAACAAAATGAATCAGCAAATAGACCAATAACAAGCTCCAAAATTGAAATAGTAGTAAACAGACTACCAACCAAAAGAAAGCCCAGGACTGGCCGAGTATGCTGGCTCATGCCTGTAATCCCAGCACTTTGGGAAGCAGAGGTGGTAGGATCACCTGAGGTTAGGAGTTCGAGACCAGCCTGGCCAATGTTGTGAAATACTGTCTCTACTACAAATACAAAAATTAGCCGGGCATGGTGGCACTAGCCTGTAGTCCTGGCTACTCCGGAGGTTGAGGCAGGAGAACTGCTTGAACCTGGGAGGCAGAGGCTGCAGTGAGCCGAAATCCCACCACTGCATTTCAGCCTGGGCAACAGAGCGAGACTCCATCTGGGAAAAAAAGAAAGAAAATCCAGGACCAGATAGATTCGCAGCTGAATTCTTACTAATGTACAAAGAAAAACCAGTATTATATCTTATAAAACTATTTTTAAAAATTGAGAAGGGACTCCTCCCCAACTCATTGTATAAAAACGGCATCATTCTATTTATTTATTTATTTATTTATATTTTGAGATGGAGTCTCATTCTGTTGCCAGGCTGGAGTGCAGTGGCGCGATCTGGGCTCACTGCAACCTCCACCTCCAAGGTTCAAGCGATTCTACCGCCTCAGCCTCCCAAAGTGCTGGGATTACAGGCGTGCGCCACCACACCCAGTTATTTTTTGTTTTTTAGTAGAGAGGATTTCACCATGTTGGTCAAGATAGTCTCCATCTCTTGACCTCGTGATCCACCCACCTCAGCCTCCCAAAGTGCTGGAATTACATGCGTGAGTCACTGCTCCCAGCAACAGCATCATTCTAATACCAAAATCTGGCAGAGATAAAACAAAAAAAGAAAACTTCAGGCTAATATCCTTGATGAACATTGATGTAAAAATCTTCAACAAAATACTAGCAAACCAAATCCAGCAGCACATTAAAAAGCTAATTCACTATGATCAAGTAGATTGTATCCCTGGGATGCAAGGTTTGTTCAACAGACACAAATCAGTATGTGTGATTAATCAGATAAACAAACTACAGATAAAAACCACAAAATTATTTCAATAGATACAGAAAAAGTTTTCAATAAAAGTTAATATCCTTCACGTTTAAAACCCTCAACAAACTTGGCATTGAAGGTAAATAGTTCAAAATAATGAGTTATCTATGACAAACCCACAGCCAACATACTGAATGGACACAAGCTGGAAGCATTCCTTCTTGAAAACTGGCACAAGAGAAGAATGCGTCCTCTCACCCCTACTATTCAACATAAAATTGGAAGTCCTGGCCAGAGCATTCAGGCAAGAGAAAGAAATAAAATACATCCAAACAGGAAGAGAGGAAATCAAACAATCTCTGTTTGCAGATGATTCTTTTTCTTTTTATAAAATTTAGCATTAAACTCAGAAATTAAGAAAACAGGATATAGAACAGAGATATTCACTGTCACAAATTTGCCCTGCAAAAATAACAACCGACGTTTTCATAAATCTTGTAACTCATCCATTATCTACAATATTTTCTTATAAAAGTTATGCATTTTCTTTTTTTTTTTTTTTTTTTTTTGAGACAGAGTCTCCCTCTGTCGCCCAGGCTGGAGTGCAGTGGCGCGATCCTGGCTCACTGCAAGCTCCGCCTCCCGAGTTCAGGCCATTCTCCTGCCTCAGCCTCTGGAGTAGCTGGGACTGCAGGCGCCCGCCACTAAGTCCGGCTAATTTTTTTGTATTCTTAGTAGAGACGGGGTTTCACTGTGTTAGCCAGGATGCTCTCGATCTCCTGACCTCGTGATCTGCCCGCCTGGGCCTCCCAAAGTGCTGGGATTACAGGAGTGAGCCACTGCTCCCAGCAAAATGCATGCAGTTTCTACAGCCAAAATGGCATAGAGATTTTACCTATTCTTTTATTTGATAGCATTCTAAAAGCTAAGTCTTGAAATCCTATTCAAAACCACCCAGCCCACCCCTCCCACAAGAAAAAAAAACCTTACAGAAAAAGAGAAACATAAACGAGAATTTCAAACAACTGAAATGTATGATTAATTATTTTCGAAACTCACCTCTTTTGTGCCCTCGCAGGAGACACTGCAGTATGTCCCCGCTAAGTGCCCCAAGTGCATTTTACTTTGCAAGTTTTTTTTGCACCATCTCACTGGGGTCAGGTTGCTTTTGTTTTTTATTTTTTGTCTTTTAGGATACTATTTTTTTCAGGAATCTCAGAGAATCCAAGGGGCAGAAATCATTTCTGTTTTTCCCTCAATACCAGCATAAGATTGGCTGACCTGAAACGTGTCTCTAAGAAAGGGAAGCTAGGTTGGGTGAAGACAATCTTAATGTCTCAAGTGGTTAGCTTTTCAAAGCAAGAGTACACCAGGAGATTCCTCTTAGCCCCAGGGCATCCATCTGCTCTCCTGAGAGACTGCACTTTATACCTCTTGTCCTGTGAGAAAAAATGACCCAGAAGCTAATAATCATCAAACACTCTAGCGACATATCCATGGTGTGTACCCTGGTTTATTCACAGCCAGTACTGAAAACCAGGATCAGGAAAAAGCTGAAGGGTGGCTGACGATACATCAGCCCATCAAGATTAAAAAACAAAAACAAACAAAAAAATTGACTGCAAAACATTTTCATAAGATCTCTGTGCAGGAAGACAAAAGAAAAAGGCACAAAGATTTTTTTTACAATACAGTGTCAGGGAAATATTTTTTGGTTTATTTTCTAGGGCAATATTTACAAACAGAAAGCAAATCTTTTTAAATGTCCCACCCAATGGTTTGTCAAAAAATAAAATATAGTATCAAAAGTCTACACTAAAGGATAAATAGTGAATAATGTGAATTAGAGAAGGAAAGTTGGCATTTGGGATAATCAGAAGAAACTGGAAATTTAGTATTTTACTGCAAGTCAGAATTAAGCTGGAGGGGTTGAGGGGTAGACGTGAGACTCCGTTTGAGAAACAAGGAAAAAAAAATGCAGATCTGTCCCCTGTCGAGTGTGAATATAGTTAAGTAACAGGCAATTCGAGGTATGTGGCTGCGATGCCTGGATTCCTACTTAAAAAAAAAAAAAATGTAACTCAAATGTATTTTTTTGTAAATTACTACATTGGGGAAAACAAAATTTAGGCGTAACAAACTATAAACTGCCTATTAAGCTCTGATTATATAATCAGAAAATGTGTACCCTATAGATGCTAATTTAGAAACTATGTAACTGTACCTAACCGATTTCTGAATTTGGGTTTCTGCATCATGCATCTTCTAAAAGTCTTTCCTTCAAGCTCGTCCCATGGATAACAACTACACCCCAAAGCTGGGTGCTCTACAATTTTAGAATCACTCTTTAATTAAATTCGTTAATATTTTGGCGGTGACTCCCATAACTTTTTAACAGAAGGAAAAAGGAATTGGGAACGCCATGGACCAAGGCTCTTCCCATTCATGAACCCGCATCCCTAGTCAGGATTCTCCCCCGACGATCCTCCCTGGTACCTGCACAATCTCCCCTGACGATCCTCCCTGGTCCCTGCACAATCTGGGAGAGACGCGGCGCTGCGGGTGCAGAGCTGCCCAGAGAGGGCTCCAGGCCAGGGCGCACATTGCAGGGAAGAGAGGACGCCCGGGCCCAGCTGTCAGCGCAGCCGCCATCTTATGGCTGAAGGGGACTGAGGCCGAGCTGGGCAAGAACTCGGGCGCAGTTTGTGAAGCTGACTGCGGTGAGGCCTGAGTCCCGCCACAGCCACTTCCCACTGGTTCCAACCAGCCCCGTTCCCTCTCTCGGGATGTCAGACCGGCACTCTCACCATTTCTAGGCTTCTAGGGGGCACTGGCGTCTTAGCTGTGGATCTCCCAATACCCGCAGTTCGCAGGGCTACAGAGGCTGGGCCTCTAGCAGCAGAGTACACAAAACAGACGACAGACGAGGCCTGCAGCTTCTGCTGCAGGAAGACAAAGACCGCGCCAAATCCCGGAAGCCGCCAAGTCTGCTCCAGCTGCGTGCCTGATTGGACGGTCCCTATCCCTGATTGGATAACGTTTAAGGCCCCGCCCCTTCCGGCCCTGAGTGACAGAAGATGTGATGAGATGCTGGGCCGAATGAAGAGCAAGAGGGTAGGCTGCAGCCTTTCCGGGCAGAGCTTCCTCCCTGAACTGAGCCAGGCCCACCCCAGAGGGTATTGCCTTTAACCTTCTGTGTAAGATCATATGCATTTATAAATAGTATGATATATGAATGTTCACAAATCAAAAGAATATAGACCGCGCGCGGTGGCTCATGCCTGTAACCCCAGCACTTTGGGGGGCCGAGGCGGGTGGATCATCTGAGGTCAGGAATTTGAGACCAGTCTGGTCATCAAGTGAAACCCCATCTCTACTAAAAATAAAAATAAAAAACAGTAGCTGGGCGTGGTGGACTGCGCCTGTAATCCCAGCTACTTGGAGGCTGAGGCAGGAGAATCATTTGAACCCGGGAGGTGGAGGTTGCAATGAGCCGAGATCATGCCACTGCACTCCAGTCTGGTGACAGAGTGAGATGAAGGAAGGAAGGGAGGGAGGGAGGGAGGAAGGGGGGTAGGGGGGGGAGGGAGGGAGGGAGGGAGGAGAGAGGAAGGAGGGAGATGAAAGAAAGAAAGAAAGAAAAGAAAGAGAGAAAGAAAAGAAAGAAGGAAAAGAAGGGAGGGAGGAAGAGAGAAAGAGAAAGAAAGAAAAGAAAGAGGGAAGGAAGGAAGGAAGGAAGGAAGGAAGGAAGGAAGGAAGGAAGGAAGGAAGGAGCAGAATTAAAGAACCACAGGTAGATCACTACCTGTTGACGACCTTTCTTCCAGAGATCACTGAACAAAAGATGATGGGGCCACAGGGGAAGAAAACTCTGTGTCTTCAGATCTGTCCACAGTCTTGACCTCCAATGTTAGATATGAAGAAAACAGATTAGCAAAATTATTTTGCTATTTCAACTTGGCCCTAAGTGTCAGGCTGTGGTTTTATGTTTTCTCCTGTGTGTGGGGAACTATGTAAGGACCAATCACATGCATACATGTCTATATGTGTTGCAGCATTACTCAACATTATCTTCAACACATCTAACTTTAAATCAGGGGAAAATATTAGTATCTTTATGGAGCCCACTGTTAGAAGGTAACTAGTAACCAACCTGTCATTAAACCATGGCACGTATCTGCATTGGGTGCATGTATTAGTTAGCTATTGCAGCATAACCAGCCATCCAAAACTTATTAGGTCATAATTGAGATGGTCAGTCATTTAGGCTGGGCTCACTGGGGCCGTTCTTCTGGTCCCAGCTGAGTTCCTTCAGACATGTATCATCAGCTGCTTGTTGACTAGGCAGCTGTGCTTCTGGGGGTGATCTTCTGCTTCTGGGGATGAGCTTCTGCTTCTGGGGCTGTCAACAGAGGCACTTTGCTTCTCTCCCCTACTCCCCCATGTTATGTTATCCTCCAGCTGGCTAACATGTGCTTTGTTCGTGGAGATGGCAGCATTCTGAAAGAAAAACAGAAGTATTCAAGACCATTTGAGCCTAGCCCCCAAACTAGCACACGGTCATGTTCACAGGTTTCTACTGTCCTGAGGAAATAAGGTCAGCCGTATCTAGGGTTTGGAAAACAGATTCCATATCTCAATGGGAATAGCTGTAAAAGCACCTGGCAAAGGATATAGGAGGGATGAAAAATTACTACAATTTCTGCAATTAGTATCATTCTGCCTTTTTTGCATATGTGGTTTATACAACTCTTTCACATCAAGGAACTTGTCCAAAGACCCAAAAATACTAATTGGCTGGGCTGAACCTCAGGATAAATTCTGACTCCAAAGCTCACCCACCTCCACAGATCAAACTATATTACTAGAGTAACTGCTACAGACCCTTGAAATTCTGGAAAGTGACACTTCTGCAATAGAAGACAGATTTTTTTTTTTTTTTTTAAGATTTGTGCCCACATAGTACTGTTTATTATTGGAAATAATCCTGTCAAGAAATTGCAGAAGCACATGGTGGCTCACACCTGTAATTTTAGCACTTTGGGATGCTGAGATGGGAGAATAACTTGAGCTCAGCAGTTCAACTGCAGCCTGGGCGACATAGTAAGATCCTGTCTTCATGAAAAAAAATCAGCCAAGCATGATGTTGCGTGCCTGTAGTCCGAGGTACTCAGTGACTAGGGCAGGAGGATGGCTTGAGTATGGAAGGCAAAAGCTGCAGTAAGCCATAACTGATTACACCACTACACTCCAGCCTGGGTGACAGAGTGAGACCCCATCTCAAAAACATTGTAGAAACATTTTGAAAGGACATAGAATAATTTGGAAAAATAGCTGAGGGATGAGTTTCGAAAATCAAAGCCCAACAATAGATTATTCATTTTTGATTAGAGAATAAATCTGAAAACTTCTAAAAGAAAAACAACTTTAGATAAACTAAATTTAACAGAGTTTTATTGGGCAAAGAGGGATTTGCAAATTGAGTAGCCTGTGGATCCAAAGTAGCCTCTGAAAGACTCCAGCATGGTCACATGATGGTGAAAGATTTATGGACAGAAGCAGCCACGTGACATCAGAAAATGGAAATGAAATACAGGAACAGCTAGATTGATTACAGCTTGGGATTTTCCTTATTTAAACATGGTTTGAACATTTGACATCCTTTTGTTGGTCAAAACACAGTGGTTGGTACAAAAATGAGTACAGTCTATTTACACATTCAGTTAAGTTTCAGTTTACTATGTAAACAAAACAAAACAACAAAACATATTGACCAAACTTAAATGTGAAAGGGGGTAGCTAATTTAGAGTATAATTAAACAACTTCTCCTTTTTTGATCATCTTCTCAATTTTGATAGACCAAAACTTTAGACATTGATAACACTGTGTCAAAATCAAAAATGCACCTGGTCTCAGATGCCACTGTGAAACAGCAGAACTGTGGGTTTTGTAAAGTGGAATCAAGAAATTCAGGTTATTATTTTATTATTATTTTTAAAGGTTTGAGCAGAAGGAAACTCCTTGTGTTGAAATCTGCTGTTTACAGAAGAAAAACAAAAACTGGCCTGTATTAGAATCTACCTATTTCCTTAAATTTTCAGTTTGATTATGTCACAGTTAGCATGAGTGACTCATTTTGGTTTGTTTTTTTCTGTTTGGACCTAGTGCACAAGCTCAGTCCAGAATGATGTCCTCTAATAATTTTGTTCAAAAAATTGTCAACAGTGCACAGTGTATCCAAAACTCAGGGCCTTAGTATCACTCTGTTTCCATTATTTAGGGTCTTTGTTCTTATATCATTCACAGGTTATGGTTTCATCATAGTCACATATGTCTTTGAGTTTCTGTCATTCCAGTTAAGGAGCGAAAATTTGATATTCTACAGATGACTGCATGCAAACATTTACAAATTTTGAGAGAATGCAGTGCAGCAGACAGACTACTATTTTGACTATCAGGAGGATAATACCAAGTTTGAAACATGGTTTTTAGGAAGGGTTCTCATGAACCATCAACATTAAATAGATCAAATAATTAGTTATAGTCTACTTATTTTAATCAAACAGCCTGTTCATTAATCCCCTGCAGCTGCGTCTCTGTAATACCCAATACATTTCTCCATGTGCAACTACAAGTATTGGCAAATGCAGACACTTCTCTGTTTATACAGTAAGTAATCCAAAGAAATTCTATTATTCAGCCAACTTTAGTAAAAACTGTAAAGTCTACTGTGTAACTATAGCCTTTACAGTGTAATCTGCTATAAAGCCCTATGATAGGGGATAAATTTCTAACCATTGCCTCATTTACTCTAAATCAGGGGGAAAAAAAGACCTATCAAAGGATGCCCATTTAGAAAAGTAACGGCATCCTGACAATGCTCTTTAACCTATTTTGAATAAGTTCTCTTTAACTTGTGAAACAGGTTAAGAGCAGTGGACATACATTCTGGTTCTGATATTACGAGACAACAAATGTCCCACAAAAATTTCTCATCCACACTGGCCTTCCATTTTTTTTTTTTTCTTTTCTATTTTTTGAGACAAAGTCTCACTCTGTAACCCAGGCTGGAGTGTGGTGGTGTGATTTCAGCTCACTGCAACTTCTGCCTCCCGGGTTAAAGCGATTCTCATGTCTCAGCCTCCTGAATAGCTGGGATTACCGGAGTGCACCACCACACTACCTAATTTTTGTATTTTTAGCAAAGACGGGGTTTCACTAGTTGGTCAGGCTGGTCTCGAACTTCTGACCTCATGATCTGCCTGCCTCAGCCTCCCAAAGTGCTGGGGATTACAGGCGTGAGCCACCGTGCCTGGCCTGCCTTTCATTTTTTTACGTATAAAAGATGTTATGTTTTTGCATATATGTTGGCTGCAAAATTTTCTACATATATGTATAGCCAAAGAGTGTACACAAAAGATGCTTTTCAAATTTCTATTGCTTGCAGAGCCATAAACAGACTTAACTAAGAGTATCACGATAGCAAATGTGTCTTGATTTTTGATCTTATAAAAAAAGCTATCTACATAAAGGTGTCCATCTGCTTTTTAGGAGAAACCTTTCTGGTTAGCTTTACTTTAAGATCTCCTATGGGTTTACAATTAAAGAGTTTAGAGGGGCCCTTCTAAGTTGTGAGATTGTCAACCCAGTGCTCAAAGTCTTGAAGTATTGCTTCAGTGTAGATGGCAGGCAGACTCAATCTCTGGGTTCTAGATAAAAAAGGGTTTTAGTGCGCTCAGTCAGTAGACTATTAAGGCTTTCATATGCTTTGTCATAATGCATTAAAGCTTTGTTGAATTTAGTAATATTAGACTTCAGTAGCAGAAGATACATGAGGTTCTCTTAGGTGCATAGGCCTTTCAATTACTATTTTTAAATGACCAACATATTTTTTCCACTCTAAATGGATCTGATATGTCATCAATCTGCAATTACAAAAGCAATCCAGTCAATTTAGTTGGCTTTGCTCAATACTACTGTATCTATAATATCTTCTCTCTCTCTCTTTTTTTTTTTTTTTTTTTTTGAGATAGTCTTGTTCTGTCACCAAGCTGGCGTGCAGTGGCGCGATGTCGGCTCACTGAAACCTCTGCCTCCTGGGTTCCAGCAATTCTCCTGCCTCAGCCTCCCAAGTAACTGGAACTAGAGGCATGCACCACCATGCCCGGCTAATTTTTTGTATTTTTTAGTAGAGACGGGGTTTCACCATGCTGGTGAGGCTGGTCTCAAACTCCCGACCTCAAGTGTTCCACCTACCTCGGCCTCCCAAAGTGCTGGGATTACAGCTGTGAGCCACCACACCCAGACTATCTTGTTTAACAGTTTTAGAACTTATCTAGAGAAATAAGTATCTTTATCATTGAAGATATTTTCAGAAATGTTCCATGAGAAAACAGATATCCTAATATCCTTTAAGTTACTGTTATAACATCAACCCTCTCGAATGAGAAAACTTTTATACAAGAAAGCATGCATTAAAAATGGCAAAAAAAAAAAAAAAATTCTGCATAAATGTTTAAATGGCTCATCAGGTAACAGAAATGTGGGATTATATGTCTGACAAAAAAAAATTGGTATTAATCTGTTTTAGTAATTTAGAAGGGTCACCACATACAAACAGACACACACTTAATTTATACTTAATTTAGATTATTTTATCTCTTCTGTGGTGAGTAATGGAATGCAGAGCTGTTAATAATGGAAGCTTTAAGAAGTCAGGAATGAACAAGTGGCTGTTGGCTATCTGGATTCTCCAAGAGTCCACATTTAACATTAAATCTGTCCTCTTAAATACCAGATTTGTTTCTCCAATTTAGGTGCATAGCACTGATGACTAAGGGGTTTTCATAGGTGATTTGACTTAGGCCACAGAGTTAATTCAAACGGCATGTCTAAAAAATTTCAGTACTGGCTGATTTAACATAATATGTGGCAGAATATTTTTCTAATATTTAATTATCTTTGTTTTGCTTGGGTTAGCAGTTTTATGAGACTCAATCTCTTCATTAGGATTCTCACAATCCTTACCCAGTCCAAACAATAAAATCCCAAACTGATCAGAAACCTATACTTGACTTTACTCATATTTTCATAAACCTCCTTAAAGACACAATACTTTACAATTTCGCAAGCTTTTGGAGTTTTGAGAAACTACATTAGAATTAGACCATTAACTATGGAAATGACTTAAAATGGTTATAAAGAGGCTGGGCACAGTGGCTCATGCCTGTAATCCCAGTACTTTGGGAGGCCAAGGTGGGTAGATCACCCTAGGTCAGAAGTTCGAGACCATCCAGCCTGATCAACATGGTGAAACCTCTTCTCTATTAAAAATACAAAAATTAGCCAGGCATGGTGGTGCATGCCTGTAATGTCAGTTACTTTGGAGGCTGAGGCAGAAGAATCACTTGAACCTGGGAGGCGGAGGTTGCAATGAGACAAGATCACACCATTGCACTCTAGACTGGGCAACAACAGTGAAACTCCATCTTAAAAAAAAAAAAAAAAAAAAAAGGTTATAAAGAAACAAATAAAAATAAATGGATTGTATCTTCAGCCTACAATTATTTATCCTAATAACCATAATTATGACAATTAGCATATAATCAGATATATTAGATTTTTAGAAATTTCATACATTGGCCAGGCGCGGTGGCTCGCGTCTATAATCCTAGCAGTTTGGGAGGTCAAGGCGGGTGGATCACAAGGTCAAAATATCAAGACCATCCTGGCCAACATGGTGAAACCCCATCTCTACTAAAAATACAAAAATTAGGCTGGGTGCAGTGGCTCACACCTGTAATCACAGGACTTGGGGAGCCCGAGGCAGGCTCAAGAGTTCAAAACCAGGTCAGGACAGGAGTTCATCAGCCTGACCAACATGGTGAAACCCCATCTCTACTACAAATACAAAAATTATCTGGGTGTGGTACCATGGGCCTGTAATCCCAGCTACTCGGGAGGCTGAGGCAGGAGAATCACTTGAACCCTGGAAGCAGAGGTTGCAGTGAGCCAAGATCTCACAACTGTACTCCAGCCTGGGTGACAGATGGAGACTCCGTCTCAAAAAGAAAGAAAAAAAAATTAGCTAGGTGTGGTGGCGTGTGCCTGTAGTCCCAGCTACTTGGGAGACTGAGGCAGGAGAATCGCTTGAACTGAGGCGGAGGTTGCAGTGAGCAAAGATTGTACCACTGCACTCCAGCCTGGCGACAGAGCAAGACTCTGTCTCAAAAGAAAAAGAAATTTCATACATTATGAAATGAACTTTAATAACATGTATTAAAATATTAAGTTGAAGACCAAACATTTTTGACAATGCTTTCCATGTAATTCAACACAAAAAATAATTCTATTTATTATTCTTTTATGTGCTGCATTGGCATTGGTGCTCTATAGCATCCAAAAGTTAGGGGTCAAAAAAGACACAATTTTTCAGCTGGGTGCTGTGGCTCATGCCTATAATCCCAGCACTTAATGGGAGGTAGAGACAGGTAGATCACCTGAAGTCAGGAGTTCGAGACCAGCCTGGCCAACATGGCAAAACCCCGTCTCTACTAAAAATACAAAAATTAGCCAGGCATGGTGGTGCACACCTGTAATCCCAGCTACTTGGGAGGCTGAGACAGGAGAATTGCTTGAACCTGGGAGGCAGAGGTTGCAGTAAGATTGGACCACCGTGCTCCAGCCAGGGCAATAGAAAAAAAAAAAAAGAGAGACAATTTGTAAGCTAAAATTTGATTTAGAAAAGCCTGTCAAATACGTCAAAGGATTAAAATAGTTTGTTGATATGTGTAGGCTATTTATGATTTTCAACACTTACTAAAACTACTGTGCCTAAAACAATCTCTTACTTTGAATTCAAGTGACTATAGATGGATCTGCTAAGAAGACATTTTATTCTGTTGTAATTTAGCAAAGTATTTGAGTACATCTTGAAGTTGTCTTTTGATTTTTACAATGGCGGTGTTGGTTTTCAAGATCCCAAAGTCAGAAGCAGCCATGGGGCAAATCTCAGCAGCACATATGGAAATCACACACAGTGAATCCATCCCTCACCCTGAACAAATTGTTCTCATCCCAGACTGCATGTAAAAAATCACTTGGGGCAGGGCGGAGAGGGGTGGGGTGGTGTTAAAAAAATCCCCTAGGCACAAGTTGCCACACCCTAATTAAATCAGAATTGCTTGAGTTGAACCTGAGTAACAGTGTGATTTTAATCTGTATAGGTGATGACAGAGTGCAGCCAAGCTTAAATGCCACCACTGTAAATTAACATTTTTTAGTGACCTAATTGTAAATTATTTCTCAAATGAATGTAAAAATGTTTGCTGCTAAGTCATGGCCTTTTAGTCTAACCAGTATTACTAAACTATTCTTCTTCACTGAACCAATCTTGCTGTTGGTTTTGTGCCTTAATCAACCCAGTTCCATATACACTGAGTACCCACTGAGTAAGGCACTGTGCTAGGTGCCTCAGCATTGGCAATCATTGCTGTGAGGGAAATTTTTCTGGAAAAAACAAACAACAACAACAAAAAATTGCATTCTCTTAAAATGAAAAACATACCATGAACCAGACTGAGGTAAAAATAAAAAGACCTACAGTTTCACCCAAGGGGTAGGGCTGTAATACTCCCCTTGGAATATTACAATCTGCATGATCATGTCCTGTGTTCCACCATAAACAAACCAAAAAATGCTGCCATTATTCTGAGGTAGAGTTAGCATTTTGGGCAAATATGTACTATGTACTTTTTGTTGATATAAAACATGCATAGAGAAATATATGTGGAAAGCATTCATTCATGCAAAGCTTAATGAATTCTTACCAAGTAATACACTGCCTGTAATCCCAGCACTTTGGAAGGCCAAAAAGGGCAAATTGCTTGAGTTCAAGAATTCGAGACCAGCCTGGGCAACATGGCAAGACCCTGTCTCTACTTTAAAAAAATAACAAAAAACAGAGCTATGGTGGTTTTTGTTTTGTTGTTGTTGTTGTTGTTGTTGTTTGGTATTTTTTAAAAGTAGAGAGAGGATCTCACCAGAGGGTCCAGGATACTTGGAAGTCTGAGGTGGGAGTCATAAGTCTTATTAAAAAAACAGGCCGGGTGTGGTGGCTCACACCTGTAATCTCAGCACTTTGTAAAGTCAAGGCCGGCAGATTAAAAGGTCAGAGGTTTGAGACCAGCCTGGCCAACATGGTGAAACCCCATCTCTACTAAAAGTACAAAAATTAGCTGGGCATGGTGGCACACACCTGTGGTCCCAGCTACTCAGGAGGCTGAGATAGGAGAATCACTCGAACCCAGGATGTGGAGGTTGTAGTGAGCCTAAGCCATATCATTGCACTCCAGCCTGGGTGACAGAGCAAGATTCCATCTCAAAAAATATATATATAGAGAGAGAGAGAGAAAATGGTATTTATAAATATTTGGATGCAGATACTTTGAGGCTGTGTAAATACACTGTTTCTCCTTTAACTGTAACCCATAATTTCTGCATTCCCCAACAAATCTTGTCAACAGTAATTACTGTGGTGTCCTACTGATTTCCTATATTGCATTATCCATCTACAATGATTAGTACTTGGAATTCTGTAGATTTTTTTCTTTCTATGTTTTCCTGTCCAATATTTAAAAAATCAATATTTTTAATGGACTCATAGACATTTCTTTTATTCAAAGTGTTATAATCGAAGGCTATGATTATTTATTTTGTTTCTCACATTGTTCCAGCTTGGGCTGCCAGAAAGTCTTTCAGAATGGCTTCATTTGACATGTCTTCTTCTGTTGTTCATAAAGTACTTTTAACTTTCTGGCTTCACAAGATACTCTACCTTAACTTGGATTTTCCATTCCAGTGCTAGACTTACCTATTTTTACAATAGTGTTATTCCCCTTATTGAGGAATAGTACTTAGAAACCATAATATGAAAGCTGGGTATGCTCGTTAATACTGGGGTGTCACAGCTTCTGAAACCTTTCAGCAGACAGAATTTGGCAATGTACTTACCAATATACACTCATGTATGAATAAATCTCTTTTTCTCTGTCTCTCTCTAGATGAAGATATTATGAAACATGCATTTATCCAAATATTCCTAGTGGGGATGGTTGCTCATGCTTGTAATCCCAGCACTATGGGAGGCCAAAGCAGGTGGATTGTTTGAAGCCAGGATTTTGAAACTAGCCTGGCCAACATGGTGAAACCCCATCATTACTAAAATTCAAAAATTAGGTAAGTTGGTACACACCTGTAATTCTAGCTACTCAGGAGGCTCAAACATGAAAATCCCTTGAATCTGGGAGGTGGAGGCTTCAGAGAGCCAGGAATGCACCACTGCACTACGGGGTGACAATGACTCTGTCTCAAAAACAAAAACAAGTGCAACTCCAGTCCAGCATCATGTCACTTATTCTAAAATTCTCCCTTTATTGCTAACATTTTTCAAGTTCAAAAAACAGGCAATAATTACTACATGTGTGTGAGTATATGACAACATATAGTTTTAAAAATTGCTAATTCATATGCTTATGAAGAAACAACACCAACAAGAATACAGTTTGTGTATTGTTTTTGACTCTTGCAGTATTCAATCAAAACATTGTTTTTCAAAGTGATATAAATTAAGACCTTTCATTCCAACCTTTTTTTTTTTTTTGAGACGGAGTTCTCGCTCTTGTGGCCCAGGCTGCAGTGCAATGGCACGATCTTGGCTCTTCATAACGTATGTCTCCAGGTTCAAGTGATTCTCCTGCCTCAGCCTCCCGAGGAGCTGGGAATACAGGCATGCGCCACCACACCTGGCTAATTTTGTATTTTTTGTAGAGTCAGGGTTTCTCCATGTTGGTCAGGCTGATCTCAAATCCTCAACCTCAGGTGATCCACCCACCTCGGCCTTCCAAAGTGCTGAGATTACAGGCATGAGCAACTGTGCCGGCCTCATTCCAACCTTCTTTAATAGGGTTAGGTAATACATTTCTATTAGGTTAAGCTCTTTTTAAAATTTTCTACATTGTATCTAAATATACTCCAAATCATGTTTTCTTGTTTTGTTTTGTGTTGTTTTGCAGAGAGGAAAATTTATTCTCTGTGATGTTCAGTTTCATAAGATTTGACAGCTGTCTAGAGTCACATACCCATCTTCAGAGTACCACACAGAACTGTTTCATTGTCCTAACTACTACTACTTTTTGTTCGCCTTTCTCCTCCTTCTCTTCCTCCTGCTTCTCCCTCGTCCTCCTCCTCTTTTTTTCTTCTGCTTCCTTTTCTCCTTCTCCTCCTTCTATTTCTCCTTCTCCCCTTCTCCTTCTCCTTCTGCTTTCTTCTTCTTTTTTAGGAAGGTCTTGTAATATTGCTCAGGCTGCTCTTAAAATCCCTGGCTCAAACAACTCTCTCACCTCAGCCTCCCAACATCCTGAGATTATAGGTTTGAGCCATCAAGGCTAGCTTGATTATAATCAATCTCTATAACTTTCTTTATCTACAATGCCATATAATTGGATCATATGATATGTAGCCTTTTGGATCTTACTTCCTTCACTGGAAGAAATGCATTTCTGACTCATGCATACTGTGATGTGGATCAATAATTTGTTTTATGTTGTTGATACTGACAACTAGGATTCTGTTTTATGGATGCACCACAGTTTATTTATTCAACTGCTGAAAAGCATCTGGTTTATATTTAGCTTTTTGCAATTAAAAATAAAGTTAGCAATACACAGCCACAAAAAGTTTTCATTTCAACATTAGTTTTCACTTTGCTTTAGTAATGACCTAGGAGTGGACATCCTGGTAACATGTAAATATATATATATAACATTACAATAAACTACTAAATTGTTTTCCAAAGTTACTGTATCATTTTACGTTTCTAGTTTTAATTGCTCTAAATCCTCACCAGCACTAAGTCCTTGCAATTTTTCTTTGCATGGTTGCCATTCTCATAATTGTGTGCTCTCACTGAGACATATGCTTTTTTTCCCCCCTTTTTCTGCTGGAAAGCCCAATTTATATAATCCATGTAGAAAGAAATGTATAAAATATTGTTGTAGAATATATTGGGTTCTGGCCAGATACTGTGGCTCCCACCTGTAATCCCAGCACTTTGGAGGCTGACCGTGGGTGGATCCCAAGGTCAGGTGTTCATGAGCAGCCTGGCCAAGATGGCTAAATCCTGTCTCTACTGAAAATACAAAAATTAGCAGGGCATGGTGGCAGGCGCCTGTAATCCCAGCTACTCAAGAGGCTGAGGCAGAGAATTGCTTGAACCTGGAAGGTGGAGGATGCAGTGAGCCGAGATTGTGCCACTGCACTCCAGCCTGGGTGACAGAGCGAGACTCCATCTAAAAAAAAAAAAAAAAAAAAAAAAAAAAAAAAAAAAAAAATCATAACAGGACTGAGTTGTTTGCAACATAGACTTTACTCCTGTACTTGCCCTGATTATCTGCATAAGGTAGAGCAAAAATGACTATCTCTACATAGGTCTCTTAGATTGGCTTTGATGGAAATCTAGTCCACAAGGAATAAGACCTTCTAAAGCTGAGGCACAGCCATGTGTTTGTATCCTCAAATACCTGTGAGCTGGGTAATCCTTTCCTCTTAAGGTCCCAAGATAAACTTGGAGCTCTTAAGCCTGTTAAAAAGTGATATTTTTCACTGGCCACAGGTCAGGAAGGCTGTACAGAGACTGTGTAGACAAGAATATGAGGGTAGTTTTTTTCAAGGGATTTTTATCATCTCTGCAAGTCAAGCTTGACTCTTTAAAGGGAAGCGTACCCTTTCAGTCAAAGTCTTAGTTAAAATAAACAAACAAACAAAAAACAGTTTCTCCAATTGCATCCTGTTGCTAAAGAAAATGGATTCTTATTGCACTCATACAAACAACTATATTGCCATAAGAATACTCACAGATAGTTTCCAAATTCTAGAGGAAACAGGCAGAGAAAAACAAACATATTACAAATTTTGTTCATAGGAGTATACTTTACTCAATTATTGAAGCCCAAAAATAGTTAAAAACAAGTGTCTTTGACTCTAAAAAATGAAACAAGAATCAGCAATATACCAAGTAAAAGTCAAAAAGGTTGCTTTAGTTTTCTGAGTTCAGTTCACTTAGTTAACTCATGTTTTGCTTGATATTCCTGAACATTTTAGCTCCTCATGAGTCCTGTGCTTTTTTTTGTTTGTTTGTTTTTGTTTTTGTTTTTGTTTTTGAGACAGAGTCTCTCTGTTGCCCAGGCTGGAGTGCAGTGGCGCGATCTCAGCTCACTGCAACCTCTGCCTCCCAGGTTTGCCTCAGCCTCCGGAGCAGCTGAGACTAGAGGTGCCAGCCACCATGCCCAGCTAATTTCTTGTATTTTTAGTACAGACTGGGTTTCACCGTGTTAGCCAGGATGGTCTTGATCTCCTGAACTCGTGATCCACCTGCCTTAGCCTCCCAAAGTGCTGGGATTACAGGCCTGAACCACCAAACCCGGCCCTGAATCCTGTCCTTTTTTCCTTTATTCCAATGTCACAATCTCCAAGGCTATCAGAAACTTGTATTTGAGAGCACCTGTGAATATTCTATACCTTAATATAAACCATCTTTTAAAAAGGATTAAAACAAGACAACACTTGTCAGCAAATAACAAAATGTCTAGGTTAGTTATAGTTAGAAACACAATTGACAAAGAAGTTTGGCTATCTCTGTGGTTTACAATAACTTACAACCTTTATTATCATTGATACCATATATTAGAATTTTAGAAATCCCAAATAATTTTGGAACATATATTAGTATTATTCACCAAAATACAAACCAAAGATTGAATAAACACCATTTTGCCAATCTCATGTACCTAAATATGTCAAATAATTCTGTTTACCTCTCTTTTGGATACTCCAGGGGCCCTCTGAAGCATTAAAAAGCCAGGAATCAGGAAAGGCAATTTTGAAACTAAAGTTTGATTTTGGGAAGCATGTTAAGTGTTAGACATTTGAAACACTTGATGTTATAAAATAGAATTTCAGATTATCGTAAATTACTTATTTTGTTACAATGACTCAGAAATTTTAAAGAAGCAACAATCTTTTATAACTTTTAACAAATTTTGCTAAAAAGCAGATGAGTGCATTACGAGCACCTTGTTGTGCTTTGATTTCAATTTTTTATTTACAGAAAAACCATGTAGTACCTTTTTGAATTTAGTCAATATATCCAGACATGGAATTCTTTGCAAGATTTTTACAATCCTTCCACCACTTGTTTGAATTTTTGCTCTATTTTGTCTAATTTAAAACAATCTTTTATTCTCTCGGGTTCAGATAGAAAAATTCTCACTTGCCTATAAGCTGGATTTAGAAATGACTCATCATTTCAACTCTGGATGCATGTTCATATATGACAGTCACAATTTCAACTGTGGATTTTTTCCATGTGTGAGATTCAGGACTTACCAGTGGGCTCTGTCCATGTGTAAAGATGACAATTTTAATGGTTGCTGGGGTATGCATATGAGAAACACAATCTCACCTGTGTTCTGAACCCTGGAATGGCAATCTCTGTATAATAAGAGATTTATATAGCATAAAAGAAAGTGGTATTTCTCTAGGACCTTCGTACAAGAAGACCCATGATCATACTCATGATTTTAAGCCTAGCTATAAGAAACAGGATCTCTTCTACTGGCTGGTTTGAGGTATAAGAGTCATCATCACACTTGTGGCCGGGCACAGTGGCTCATGCTGTAATCCCAGAACTTTGAGAGGCTGAGGCGGGGAGATGACTTGAGGTAAGAGCTCGAGACCAGGGTGGCCAACATGGTGAAACCAATTATCTACTGAAAGTACAAAAATTAGCTGGGATTGGTGGTGTACACCTGTAATCCCAGCTACTCAGGAGGCTGAGGCAGGAGAATCCCTAGAACCCAGGAAGCAGAGGTTGGAGTGAGTTGAGATCACACTGCTGCATTCCAGCCTGGGTGACAGAATGACTCCGTCTCAAAAAAAAAAAAAAAAAAAAAAAAAAAAAAAGATCAACATTATCACACCTGTGAGCTAGACCAAGGCATTTCACAATCTTACCTGTGAATAGAGAGAGATAAGAGTCACGTCACCTGGGTTTTTGGCCAGGAATACATCACAATCTTTTCTGAAGGCAGGGACCACACTAGAGTGTCATATCACCTGAATACTCAACCAGGAATATGTTACAGCCTTCTCCTGAAAGCAAGACACAGACAGTATAGTCACACCACATAGGGGCTGAGACCAGCAATAGGTAACAATCCTCTCTGTAGTCCAAGCCCAGTTACCAGAGACACAACAACTGGTACCTAGGCCTAGTGATAAGTCACAATTTTTCCTGTGGACAGAATGCAGGCAAAAACGGAGTCACATTTCCGAGGTAATTGATGCAGAGATATGTCACAAGGCCCTCTGTAGACAGGGCCCAGGGAGGAGCCTCTCATTTTTTTTTTTTTTTTTAATTATACTTTAAGTTCTAGAGTACATGTGCACACCATGCAGGTTTGTTACATATGTATACATGTGCCATGTTGGTGTGCTGCACCCATTAACTCATCATTTACATTGGGTATATCTCCTAATGCTATCCCTCCCCACCTCCCCACAACAGGACCTGGTGTGTGATGTTCCCCTTCCTGTGTCCAAGTGATCTCACTGTTCAATTCCCACCTATGAGTGGGAATGGGACCAGAAACCAGAAATCAGGAAGACTCAAAAGTCTCCAAAGATCCTCAGATTAATGTGAAAGATGCTGTGCTTACCCACAGTCATGGAAGGCTTTGGATGAACACCCAAAGGGTCAATACTTACAGGATTTGGAATTTCTGCTATTCCAAATACGTTTTGCATAATAAATTTGTTATATCAAAGAATCATTATACTTCACTTTTTTTTTCCTTTTTTTTAAAATTATACTTTAAGTTCTAGGGTACATGTGCACAACATGCAGGTTTCTTACATTTGTATACATGTGCCTTGTTGGTGTGCTGAACCCATTAACTCGTCATTTACATTAGGTATATCTCCTAATGCTATCTCACCCCCCTCCCCGCTCCCCACAATAGGACCCCTTGTGTGATGTTCCCCTTCCTGTGTCCATGTGATCTCATTGTTCAATTCCCACCTAGGAGTAAGAACATGTGGTATTTGGTTTTCTGCTCTTGTGATAGTTTGCTGAGAATGATGGTTTCCAGCTGCATCCATGTCCCTACAAAGGACATGAACTCATCCTTTTTTATGGCTGCATAGTATTCCATGGTGTATATGTGCCACATTTTCTTAATCCAGTCTGTCACTGATGGACATTTGGGTTGATTCCAAGTCTTTGCTATTGTGAATAGTGTCACAATAAACATACATGTGCATGTGTCTTTATAGCAGCATGATTTATAATCCTTTGGGTATATACCCAGTAATGGGATGGCTGGGTCAAATGGTATTTCTAGTTCTAGATGCTTGAGGAATCGCCACACTGTTTTCCACAATGGTTGAACTAGTTTACAGTCCCACCAACAGTGTAAAAGTGTTCCTATTTCTCCACATCCTCTCCAGCACCTGTTGTTTCCTGATTTCATAATGATCGCCATTCTAACTGGTGTGAGATGGTATCTCATTGTGGTTTTGATTTGCATTTCTCTGATGGCGAGAGATGATGAGCAATATTTCATGTGTCTGTTGGCTGTATGAATGTCTTCTTTTCAGAAACGTCTGTTCATATCCTTTGCCCACTTTTTGATGGGGTTGTTTGTTTTTTTCTTGTAAATTTGGTTGAGTTCTTTGCAGGTTCTGGATATTAGCCCTTTGTCAGATGAGTAGATTGCAAAAATTTTCTCCCATTTTGTAGGTTGCCTGTTCACTCTGATGGTAGTTTCTTTTGCTGTGCAGAAGCTCTTTAGTTTAATTAGATTCCATTTGTCAATTTTGGCTTTTGTTGCCATTGCTTTTGGTGTTTTAGACATGAAGTCCTTGCCCATGCCTATGTCCTGAATAGTATTATCTAGGTTTTCTTCTAGGCTTTTTATGGTTTTAGGTTTAACATTTAAGTCTCTAATCCATCTTGAATTAATTTTCGTAAAAGTAGTAAGGGAAGGATCCAGTTTCAGCTTTCTACTTATGGCTACCCAATTTTCCCAGCACCATTTATTAAATAGGGAATCTTTCCCCATTTCTTGTTTTTGTCAGGCTTGTCAAAGATCAGATGGCTGTAGATGTGTGGTATCATTTCTGAGGGCTCTGTTCTGTTCCATTGGTCTATATTTCTGTTTTGGTACCAGTACCATGCTGTTTTGGTTACTGTAGCCTTGTAGTATAGTTTGAAGTCAGGTAGTGTGATGCCTCCAGCTTTGTTCTTTGGCTTAGGATTGTTTTGGTAATTAGGGGTCTTTTTTGTTTTCATATGAACTTTAAAGCAGTTTTTTCCAATTCTGTGAAGAAAGTCATTGGTAACTTAATGGAGATGGCATGGAATCTATAAATTACCTTGGGCAGTATGGCCATTTTCACAATATTGATTCTTCCTATCCATGAGCATGGTATGTTCTTCCATTTGTTTGTGTCCTCTTTTATTTCACTGAGCGGTGGCTTGTAGTTCTCCTTGAAGAGCTCCTTTACATCCCTTGTAAGTTGGATTGCTAGGTATTTTATTCTCTTTGAAGCTATTCTGAATGGGAGTTCATTCATGATTTGGCTCTCTGTCTGTTACTGGTGTATAAGAATGCTTGTGATTTTTGCACATTGATTTTGTATCCTGAGACTTTGCTGAAGTTGCTTATCAGCTTAAGGAGATTCTGGGCTGAGATGATGGGGTTTTCTAAATATACAATCGTGTCATCTGCAAACACGGACAATTTGACTTCTTCTTTTCCTAATTGAATACCATTTATGTCTTTCTCTTGCCTGATTTCCTTAGCCAGAACTTCCAACACTATGTTGAATAGGAGTGGTGAGAGAGGGCATCCCTGTCTTGTGCCAGTTTTCAAAGGGAATGCTTCCAATTTTGCCCATTCAGTATGACACTGGCTGTGTGTTTGTCATAAATAGCTCTTATTATTTTGAGATACATTCCATCAATACCAAATTTATTGACAGTTTTTATCATGAAGGGCTTTTGAATTTTGTCGAAGTCCTTTTCTGCATCTATTGAGATAATCATGTGGTTTTTGTCTTTGGTTCTGTTTATTTGCTGGATTACGTTTATTGATTTGTGTATGTTGAACCAGCTTTGCATCCCAGGGATGAAGCCCACTTGATCATGGTGGATAAGCTTTTTGATATGCTGCTGGATTCAGTTCACCAGTATTTTATTGAGGATTTTTGCATCGATGTTCATCACGAATATCAGTCTAAAATTCTCTTTTTTTGTTGTATCTCTGTCAGGCTTTGGTATCAGGATGATGTTGGCCTCGTAAAATGAGTTAGGGAGGATTCCCTCTTTTTCTATTGATTGGAATAGTTTCAGAAGGAATGATACCAACTCCTTCTTGTACCTCTGGTAAAATTCGGCTGTGAATTCGTCTGGTCTTGGACAACTTTTTTTGGTTGGTAGGCTATTAATTATTGCCTCAATTTCAGAGCCTGCTATTGGTCTATTCAGGGATTCAACTTCTTCCTAGTTTAGTCTTGGGAGAGTGTAAGTGTCCAGGAAATTATCCATTTCTTCTAGGTTTTCTAGTTTATTTGCATAGAGGTGCTTATAGTATTCTCTGATGGTAGTTTGTATTTCTGTGGGGTCGGTGGTGATATCCCCTTTATCATTTTTTATTACATCTATTTGATTCTTCTCTCTTTTCTTCTTTATTAGTCTTGCTAGCAGTCTATCAATTTTGTTGATCTTTTCAAAAAACCAGCTCCCGGATTCATTGATTTTTTGGAGGGTTTTTTGTGTCTCTATCTCCTTCAGTTCTGCTCTTAGTTATTTTTTGCCTTCTGCTAGCTTTTGAATGTGTTTGCTCTTGCTTCTCTAGTTCTTTTAATTGTGATGTTAGAGTGTCAATTTTAGATCTTTCCTGCTTTCCCTTGTGGGCATTTAGTGCTATAAATTTCCCTCTACACACTGCTTTAAATGTGTCCCAGAGATTCTGGTATGCTGTATCTTTGTTCTCATTGGTTTCAAAGAGCATCTTTATTTCTGCCTTCATTTCGTTATGTACCCAGTAGTCATTCAGGAGCAGGTTGTTCAGTTTTCATGTAGTTGAGAGGTTTTGATTGAGTTTCTTAGTTCTGAGTTCTAGTTTGATTGCACTGTGGTCTGAGAGACAGTTTGTTACAATTTCTGTTCTTTTACATTTGCTGAAGAGTGCTTTACTTCCAACTATGTGGTCAATTTTGGCATAAGTGCGATGTGGTCCTGGGAAGAATGTATATTCTGTTGATTTGGGGTGGAGAGTTCTGTAGATGTCTATTAGGTCCGCTTTGTGCAGAGTTGAGTTCAATTACTGGATATCCTTGTTAACTTTCTGTCTCGTTGATCTGTCTAATGTTGACAGTGGGGTGTTAAAGTCTCCCATTATTATTGCGTGGGAATCTAAGTCTCTTTGTAAGTCTCTAAGGACTTGCTTTATGAATCTGGGTGCTCCTGTATTGGGTGCATATATATTTAGGACAGTTAGCTCTTCCTAATGAATTGATCCCTTTACCATTATGTAATGGCTTTCTTTGTCTCTTTTGATCTTTGATGGTTTAAAGTCTGTTTTATCAGAGACTAGGATTGCAATCCCTGCTTTTTTTGTATTCTCCATTTGCTTGGTAGACCTTCCTCCATCCCTTTATTTTGAGCCTATGTGTGTCTCCACATGTGACATGGGTCTTCTGAATACAGCAAACTGATGGGTCTTGACTCTTTACCCAATTTGCCAGTCTGTGTCTTTTAATTGGATCATTTAGTCCATTTATATTTAAGGTTAATATTGTTGTGTGTGAACTTGATCCTGTCATTATGATATTAGCTGGTTATTTTGCCCCTAGTTGATGCAGTTTCTTCCTAGCATCGATGGACTTTACATTTTGACATGGTTTTGCAATGGCTGGTACCTGATGTTCCTTTCCATGTTTAGAGCTTCCTTCAGGATCTCTTGTAGGGCAGGCCTGGTGGTGACAAAATCTCTAAGCATTTGCTTGTCTCTAAAGGATTTTATTTCTCCTTCACTTATGAAACTTAGTTTGGCTGGATATGAAATTCTGGGTTGAAAATTCTTTCCTTTAAGAATGTTGAATATTGGCACCCACTCTCTTCTGGCTTGGAGAGTTTCTGTTGAGAGATCTGCTGTTAGTCTGATGGGCTTCTCTTTGTGTGTAACCTGACCTTTCTCTCTGGCTGCCCTTAACATTTTTTCCTTCATTTCGAATTTGGAGAATCTGACAATTATGTATCTTGCAGCTGCTCTTCTCAAGGAGTATCTTTGTGGCATTTTCTATATTTCCTGAATTTGAATGTTGGCCTGCCTTACTAGGTTGGGGAAGTTCTCCTGGATGATATCCTGCAGAGCATTTTCCAACTTGGTTCCATTTCCCCCGTCACTTTCAGGCACACCAATCAGACATAGATTTGGTCTTTTCACAAAATCCCATATTTCTTGGAGGCTTTGCTCATTTCTGTTTACTCTTTTTTCTCTACACTTCTCTTCTCACTTCATTTCATTCATTTGATCTTCAATTGCTGATACTCTTTCTTCCAGTTGATTGAGTCAGTTACTTTACTGAGGCTTGTGAATTTGTCACGTAGTTCTTGTGTTATGGTTTTCATCTCTATCAGTTCTTTTAAGGTCTTCTCTGCATTGATTATTCTAGTTACCCATTCATCCATTCTTTTTTCAAGGTTTTTAGTTTCTTTGTGCTGGGTACGTAGTTCCTCCTTTAACTCTGAGAAGTTTGATTGACTGAAGCCTTCTTCTCTCAACTCGTTAAAGTCATTCTCCGTCCAGCTTTGTTCCGTTGCTGGCAATGAGCTGCGTTCCTTTGGAGGGAGAGATGCGCTCTGATTTTTTGAATTTCCAGCTTTTCTGCACTGCTTTTTCCCCATCTTTGTGGTATTATCTGCCTTTGGTCTTTGATGATGGTGACATACTGATGGGGTTTTGGTGTGGGTGTCCTTTCTGTTTGTTAGTTTTCCTTCTAACAGTCAGGACCCTCAGCTACAGGTCTGTTGGAGTTGCTTGAGGTCCACTCCAGACCCTGTTTGCCTGGGTATCAGCAGCGAAGGCTACAGAAGATAGAATATTGCTGAACAGCGAGTGTTGCTGTCTGATTCTTGCTCTGGAAGCTTCATCTCGGGGTGTACCCCGCCATGTGAGGTGTGAGGTGTCAGTCCGCACCTAGTGGGGGATGTCTCCCAGTTAGGGTACTCAGGGGTCAGGGATCCACTTGAGCAGGCAGTCTGCCTGTTCCCAGCTCTCAATCGCCGTGCTGGCAGATCCACTGCTCTCTTCAAAGCTGTCAGACAGGGGCATTTACCTCTACTGAGGTTTCTGCTGCTTTTGGTTTAGCTATGCCCTGTCCCCAAAGGAGGAGTCTACACAGGCAGGCCGGCCTGCTTGAGCTGTGGTGGACGCCACCCAATTCGAGCTTCCCGGTGGCTTTGTTTACCTACTTAAGCCTCAGCAATGGTGGACGCTGCTCCCCAAGCCTCACTGCCGCCTTGCCATTAGATCTCAGACTGCTGTGCTAACAATGAGGTAGGCTCCGTGGGCATGGGACCCTCTGGGCCAGGTGTGGGATATAATCTCGTGGTGTGCCATTTGCTAAGACCTTTGGTAAAGCACAGTATTAGGGTGGGAGTTACCCGATTTTCCAGGTGTTGTGTGTCTCAATTTCCTTTGGCTACGAAAAGGAATTCCCTTCCCCCTTGTACTTCCCAGGTGAGGTGATGCTTCGCCCTTCTTCAGCTCTCGCTGGTCCGGCTGCACCCATGGACCAGCGCCAAGTGTCCAACACACCCCAGTGAGATGAACCCAGTATCTCAGTTGAAAATGCAGAAATCACCCATCTTCTGTGTTGCTCACACTGGGAGCTGGAGGCTGGAGCTGTTTCTATTCTGCCATCTTGGGCACGCCCCCCAGAGCCTCTCATTTTATAGGTGTTGGGCCTTGTATATGTCCTAACATGCAAAATAGGGCACAGGCAAAAATGTAGAGTCACATAACATGAGTGCTTAGAAATATGTCACAATGCACCCTGTGGGCAGTACCAAGGCAAGAAAAATAACTCACATCACCTTGGTGAAAGGCCCAGCCAGGCCAGGCATGGTGGCTCATACCTGTAATCCCAGCACTTTGGGAGACTTAGGTGGGCGGATCACGAGGTCAGGAGTTCGAGACCAGCCTGACCAACATGGTGAAACCCCGCCTCTACTAAAAATACAAAAACTAGTTGGGTGTGGTGGGCCATGCCTGTAATCCCAGTTCCTCAGGAGGTTGGGGCAGAAGAATCACTTGAACCCAGGAGGCAGAGGCTGGAGTGAGTGGAGATTTCACCATCAAGGTGCAGAGTCAAGCAATATGTCACACTCTCATCTGTAGGCTGGGCCAAGTAGGAAAGTGAAATCACTAAGGTGGTTAGCAGATGCATACAATCACACCTGCAGAAAAGTCCAGGAATTAGAGTAGAAATTCCACATATGTCTAGGTTCTAGGTATGAGTCAACACTTTCTGTATGTTGGGTCTAAGTATATGAGTCATATATAAATGGTTGACAGAATGTGAGCAGGAGAGCCACAATTTCTTCTGCAGGCTTGTCCTTTCAGTGAAGTCACAGACTCATATGTGTGCTGTACCTTGCTCTGAGAGTCACCAGTTCACCTGTAGTCCAGATCCACATGAGAGTCAATTATTCAACTTTTGACAGTCTCTCTGACATTCAGAATCTCAACAGTGAGATGTGTTTACGGGAGAATGACAATCTTTACTGTTGCCTGGGTGTGCATTCAAAACACAAAATCTTACCCATGTGCTATGTTCTCTTATGATACAGTTTCAGTTGATGGATTTATACAATATGCAAGAGTGGCAATCCTCTGTGACCTTTGTCCAAGAAGATCCAGAATCTTTCCTGTGGTTCCAAGCCCAGATATGAGCATCAACACCTATCCAATTGGTTTAGTCCAGATAGAAGAGTCCTCACCTTTTAACAAGGTGGGTTTAGAAATGAATCACTGTCCGGCATGGTGGTTCACACGTGTAATCCCAGCCGAGGTGGGCGGATCATGAGGTCAGGATTTTGAGACCAGCCTGGCCAACATGGTGAAACCCTGCCTCTACTCAAAATACAAAAATTAGCTGGGTGTGGTGGCAGGTGCCTGAAATCACAGCTACTCAGAGGGTTGTGGCAGGAGAACTGCTTGAACCCAGGAGGCAGAGGTTGCAGTGAGCCAAGATTGCATCACTGCACTCTAGCCTGGGTGACACAGCAAGACTCTGTCTCAAAAAAAAAATCACCATCCAAATTGTGGCCAGATGTTCACTGAGGACAGTCACAATTCCAATTGTGAACTACATTCATGTGTGATTCAGGACCTCACCAGTGGGCTCTGTCCATGTGTGAGGGTGACGATTTTAAAGATTGGTGGGCTGTGTATAGAACACAATCTCACCTGTGTGATGGGGCACTGTTATGACATTCTCTGTAACATACTAGGTCTTTATATATGTCAGAGAGTGACATTTGTACAGAAAGAAGACTTCTTCATTTTCCTAAGCCTATCTAGGAGAAACATTATCTCTCCTATTGCATGCTTCGAGGTATGACAGTCATCATTACATCTTTGTGCTTGGCCACGATATATGTCACAATCCTACCCGTGTGTAGTGAGCAAGCACAAGAGTAACATTAACTCTGTGCTGGGCCAGGGTTATGTCACAATCTTCCCTGAGAGCATGGACCAGAAAGGAGAGTCACATCCCTGGAAGTTCGACCTCAGTGATTGGTGAAGACATATATTGCAATGACTTCTGTAGACAGGGTCCAGGATGAAGACTTACATCATCTGGGTGTTGGCCTCAGGCATATGTCACAATAGCCTAAGTGGGAAGAACACAAGCAAGAGAGTCACATAACTTAGGCCCAACAATATATCACAATACACCTATGGGCATCACCAAGAAGAGGAAACTCACATCACCTGAGGGCAAGGCCCAGTGATATGTCACAATGCCTCCTGTGGGCTGTATCAAGGCAGAATAGAGTGACATTACCAAAGGTCTGTGTCCCCTAATATGTCACTGGGTACTGGGCCCAGGTGAGAGTCAAATAACTCAGATGCTGGGTAGAGGCACATGTCGCAATCACACCTATAAGAAGGTCCTTTGGTGACATTAAAAATGACAAGGTCTTGAGTCAAGGAATAAGAGTCAATATCTCCTGCAAGTTGGGTCTAAGTACAAGAAGTCACAATCTCAATGGTGGAATGGATTTGTGCATGAGAGCCTCAATTTCTCTTGTAAACCCTGTGCCTTGGTGAAGTTACAGCCACAAAGGTGTGCTGAATTTTGGTTAAAGACTCACCAACCCAACTGTGGACAGAATCCACACACGAGAGTCCATTTTCCAACTGCCTCCCAATGTGAGATTCAGAACCTCAGAAGAGGGTTGTGTTTATTTAAGCAAATGACAATCTTTGCTGTTGACTGGGTGTGAATATGAGTGTCACAATCGCACCTGTGTGCTTGGCCCTGTCAAGACACTCTCTGTATCACTTGAGGGCTTTATATGGTCTGCATGAGTCACAATCTGCTCTGAGATTTTTTGTGGTGTTATGGACCTATGATCTTATGTGGCTCTAAGTCTAAGTATGAGAGTCAACATTCTCCAACTGGCTGGGTCCAAAGAGGAGAGTCCTCACTTGCCTATGAGCTGGGTTTAGAAATGAGTCACCATCTCAACTGTGGTCAGATGTTCACATATGATATCACAATCTTAACTGTGGACTGCATCTGCACATGAGAATCATGAACTCCTCAGTGGGTTCTGTCTCTGTGTCATAGTGGTAATTCTAAAAATTGACAGAGTGTGCTTATAAGAAACATGATCTAATCTGTTTGCTTTGTCATATGATGACACTCTCTGTACCATCTGAGGGCTTTATACAATATGAGACAGCATAGTAATTCTCTATAACCTTCATACAGAGAGGAGACCCAGGATTTTACTCCTTTTTCTAAGCCTAGCTGTGAGAAACAGTATCTCTTCCATTGGCTGGTACAAGGTATTAGAGTCATCATCACACCTGTGAGCTGGACTAAGATATACGTTACCAACCTACTTGTTGACACAAAGTACCCAGAACTGTCACATCACCTGGATGCTGGGCCAATGATATGTAAAATTTTCCCTGAGGGCACTGACCAGGCAGGAGAGTCACATCACCAGACTTCTCAACCAATGATATGCTACCATTTCTTCCTAAAAATAATGCACACACAGGAGACACATCGCCTGGTGGCTGGACCCTGGATTATGTCATAATCTTTCCTGCGAGCAGGGGACAGGTAGAAACAGAGTCACATTTTTTATGTAACGGATGCAGATACATATCACAAGAACCCCCGTGGACAGGGCTGAGGCAGGGCCTCCCATTGTTTAGGTGTTTGGCACAGTGAAATGTCACAATACCAAAAAATGTGGTTCTCAGGCAGAGCAGAAAAGTCACATTGCCTAAGTGCTAGTTCCAGTGATATGTCACAATCTTTCCTTTTGGCAGGATCTAGGTGATGAAGAAAAATGTATGTGCTAATATACCCATGAGTAGGGCCTATGTGGTAGAGTTGCATCAGCCATATCCTGAATGCAGTGATATGTCAAAATATACAATTTATGCAGGGCTCAGGCAGGAGTATCATAACCTAGGTGTCACTCTCAGTGATACATTGCAATACCTTCCTTTTATTTTTTTTTCTTGAGATAGAGTCTCACTCTGACACCCAGGCTGAAGTGCAATGGCATGACCTTGGCTCACCACAACCTCCACTTCTTGGGTTCTCACTTATAAGTAGGAGGTAAATAATGAGAACACATGGACACACAGAGGGGAACAGCACACACTGGGGCTTTTCAGAGGGTGGAAGGTTGGAGGAGGAAAAGGATCAGGGAAAATAACTAATGGGTACTAGACTTAATCTTTGCAACAAACCCCCATGACACATGTTTACCAATGCAACAAACGTACACTTATACCCCTGAACTTAAGTTTTTTTAAAAGACCTATTTGTATGTTTTAAAGAAGAATCAGCCAGTATTTTCAAAGATGGTTTTGTTTATAAAATGTAACCTGCCACTTGTCTAGAAAATACTTTTTATATATTTTTTTAAAAGCACAAATCTGAAGGCATCACAATATCTGACTTCAAAATTTGCTACATGGCTATTGTAACCAAAACAGCATTGTACTCACATAAAAACACACACATAGGTCAATGTGCCCAATAAGCTCAGAAACAAATTTATACACCTAAAGCCAACTAGTTTTTAACAATGGTAGTGAGAACACACTTTGGGGAAAAGACAGTCTCTTCAACAAATGGCAGGGAAAATCAAATATCCATACACAGAAGAATATAACTAAATCCCTACCCCTCATTATATACAAAAATAAACTCAAGATGAATTAAAGACTCAAATGTAATACCACAAAATGTGAAACTATTAAACAGAAACATAGAAAAAATGTTTTAAAACATTAGACTGGGAAATAATTTTTAAAATAAGACTTCAAAAGCATAAGAAACAAAAGCAAAAATAAGTGAATGAGATTACATCAAGCTAAAATGCTTTTGTATATAAAAGGAAACAACTATGAGGGTGAAGAGACAATCTAAAAAATGAAGGAAAATATGTACAAACTATACATATGACAAGGAGTTAATATTCAAAATTATCTTAGAAACTTTGAAATTCTAAAATAAAACATAATCTATTAAAAATATGTAGATCTTAACAGGCATTTATCAAAAAGACATATGAATGGCTAACAGGTACATAAAAAGATGCTCAACATAAACTAATCACCAGGTAAATGCAAACCCAAACTACAAGATACAACCTAAATCTATTAGAATGGCTGTAATTTAAAAAAATAAAACAAGTACTAATGAGGATGTAATAAAGAGGAAACACATATACACTGTTGGCGGGAGCGTAAATATTTATGACCATTGTAGAAAACAGTATGGAGGTTCCTCAAATAATTAAAAATAGAGTTACTATATGACCCACTAATGTTACTACTGGGTATATATCTTTTTTCTTTCTTTGAGACGGAGTCTCATTGTGTCCCTCAGGCTGGAGTGAAGTGGCACAATGTCAGCTCACTGCAACTTCCACCTCCCAGGTTCAAGGGGTTCTCCTGCCTCAGCCTCCCAAGTAGCTGGGACTACAGGCATGTGTCACCATGCCTGGCTAATTTTTGTATTTTCAGTAGAGGCAGGTTGTCACCATATTGGCTGGGCTGGTCTCGAACTCCTGACCTCGCGATCAGCCAGCCTCAGCCTCCCAAAGTGCTGGAATTACAGGTGTGAGCCACTGTGCTCGGCCACTAGTGCGTGTATATCTAAAAAAAAGAAAATCCATGTTTCAAAAAGATATCTGCATTCCCACGTTTATTGCAGCACTATCTATAAAAGCTAAGATATAGAATCAATTCAAACGTATAGCGACAGATAAATGAATGAAGAAAACAGGCCAGGTCTGGTGGCTCACACCTGTAATCCCAGCACTTTCGAAGGCCGAGGTGGGCAGATGACCTGAAGTCAGGAGTTCGAGACCAGCCTGACCAACATGCAGAAACCCCGTCTCCACTAAAAATACAAAATTAGTCAGGCGTGGTGGCACATGCCTGTAATCCCAGCTACTTGGGAGGCTGATGCAGGAGAATCGCCTAAACCCGGGAGGCGGAGGTTGCAGTGAGCCGAGATCACACCGTTGCACTCCAGCCTGGGTAACAGAAAAAAAAAAAAAAAAAAAAAAAAAGGAAAAAAGAAAATGTGGTATACATACACAATACTACTTAGCTATTAAAAAAAAAAATTATGCCAGGCGCCGTGGCTCACATCTGTAAACCCAACACTTTGGGAGGCTGAGGCGGGTGGACTGCCTGAGCTCAGGAGTTTGCAAACAGCCTGGGCAACACAGTGAAACCCTGTCTCTACTAAAATACAAAAAATTATCCGGGCATGGAGGTGGGTGCCTATAATCCCAGCTACTCGGGAGGCTGAGGCAGGAGAATTGCTTGAACCTGGGAGGCAGAGGTTGCAGTGAGCCAAGATTGTACCACTGCACTCAGGCCTGGGTGACAGAGTAAGACTCCATCTCAAAAAAAAAAAAAAAAAAAAAAAAAAAAAAAAAATCTGCTATTTGCAACAACATGGGTGGACCTTGAGGATATCATGTTAAGTGAAATGTCATATACAGAAAGACAAATACTTCATGATCTCATAATTTTATTCATACAAGGACTCTGAAAAAAAGGGTTTGTAGAAGCAAAGAATACAACAGGTGTCACCAGAGACTAAAGTGGGAGGATGGGAAGAGGTTACTTAACAAATATTAAGTTACAATTAGATAAGAAGAGTAAGTTCTGGTTTTCTATTACACAGTAGGATGACAACGATGAATAAAAAAGTGTGGCATATTACAAAATAGTTAGCAAAGGCCAGGTGTGGTGACGCATGACTGTAATTCCTACAGTGTGAAAGACTGAGACAAGAGAATTACTTGAAGTCAGAAGTTCAAGACCAGCCTGAACAACATGAGACCTTGTCTCTACAAAAAAATAAATAGACATGGCATGGTGGCACGTTTTTGTAGCCCCAGCTACTAGGGAAGCTGAGGTGGGAAGATAGATTGCGAGTCTGAGGTTACAGTGAGCTATGATTGCACCACTACACTCCAGTCTGGGTGATAGAATAAGAGTCTGTCTATAAACAAATAAATAAAAGATAAGGCTGGGCGTGTTGGCTCCAGACTGAAATCCCAGCACTTTCCGAGGCCAAGGTAGGTGAATCACTTGAACCCAGAAATTCAAATACAGTCTGGCCAATGTGGCAAAATCCCATCTCCAATAAAAAGACAAAAATTAGCCAGGGACGGTGGCTCACGCCTGTAGTGTCAGCACTTTGGGAGGCTGAGGAGGGCAGATCACCTGGGGTCAGGAGTTCGAGACCAGCCTGGCCAACATGGTGAAACCCCATCTCTACTAAAACTACAAAGATTCGGTGGGTGTGGTGGCTCACCCCTGTAATCCCAGCTACTTGGGAGGCTGAGGCAGGAGAATTGCTTGAACCTGGGAGGCAGAGGTTGCAGTGAGCCAAGATAGTGCCATTGCACTCCAGCCTGGGTGACTGAGCAAGAGACTACGTCCCAGGAAAAAAAAAAAAAAAAATTAGCTGGAAGTGGTGGCAAATGCCTGTAATCCAAGCTACTCAGGAGGTTGAGGCACAAGAATCACTTGAACCCAGGAGGTAGAGTTTGCAGTGAGCCGAGATTGCACCACTGCCCTCCAGCCTCGGGAACAAAGTGAGACTCTCAAAAAAAAAAAGAAAAAGAAAAAGAGGTCTGGCACAGTGGCTCATGCCTGTAATCCCAGCGTGGAGGGATTTTGGGAGGTGGAGGCAACTGGATCACCTGAGGTCAGGAGTTCCAGAGCAGTCTGGCCAACATGGTGAAACACCGTATCTACTAAAAATTCAAAACTTAGCCAGGAGTGGTGGCGTGCACCTGTAATCCCAGCTACTCAGGAGGCAGAGGGAGGAGAATTGCTGGAACCCAGGAGGCAGAGGTTGCAGTAAGCCAAGATTGTGCCATGGCACTCCAGCCTGTGTGACAGAGCAAGATTCCACCTCAAAAAAAAAGAAAAGAAAAAGAATTGAACTAAGGCTTTAACATAAAATCTATAACTGTAAAACTCCTAGAACAATACAAAAGGGGGAAGCTTCACGATAATGGGTTTTGGCAATGATTTGGGGAATACAACATCAAAAGATCAGGCAATAAAAGTAAGAGCATAGCCAGGCACCGTGGTTCACGTCTGTAATCCCAGCACTTTGGGAGGCCGAGGCATGTGGATCACTTGAGGCCAGGAATTCGAGACCTGGCTGGGCAACATGGTGAAACCCCGTCTCTACTAAAAATAAAACCATGTTTTATTTTTAAAACATGGCCACGCATGGTGGTGCACACCTATAATCCCAGCTACTCAGGAGGTTGAGGTAGGAGAATCACTTGAAGTCGGGAGGCAGAGGTTGCAGTGAGCCAAGATCACCCCACTGCATTCCAGCCTGGGTGGCAGAGTGAGACTCTGTCTCAAAACAACAACAACAAAAAGTAAGAGCATGTACATGACACTAAATCAGTGTATTCAAAATATCCCATAGTCAAGGCAAAACATGGAATAGATATTTGTACATTCTTGTACATTGCAGTATTACTCACAAAAGATAATAACTGGAAGCAAATGTCCCTTTACAAATGAGTAGATTAAACAAATGCAGCACGTACATACAGTAGGATATTATTCAGTCTTTTGAAATAGGGTCATCTCAGCCTGACCAACATGGTGAAACCCCATATCTACTAAAAATACAAAAATTAGCTGGGCGTGGTGATGCGCGCCTGCAATCCCAGCTACTCAGGAGGCTGAGGTAGGAGAATTGCTTGAACCCGGGAAGCAAATGTTGCAGTTAGCCGAGATGGCACCACTGCACTTCAGCCTGGGGGATACAGTGAGACTTCGACTCTACATAAATTAATTAATTAAATAGGGACATCTTGACAAATACTACAATAATGATAAATCTTTACGATATTATGTCAAGTAAAATGAAATAGTCAAAAAAGAGATATTTCATAATCACACTTACATGAAATACTTAGTCAAAGTCATGAAAAAAGAAAGTAAAATGGGGTTCTTCAGGAGCTAGAGAGAGGTGGAAAGGACAATTTGTTGTTTAATGAGTATTTGCTTTTACTTTTGCAAGACAAAAATCATCTCTAACCTCTTGCAAAACAACAGGACTGCACTTAACACTTCTAAACTGTACATCTAATGTTTGAAATGACTATTGTATGTTTTTAACCACAATTTAAAATTTAAGACTACTTAAAAAAAGTTACAAAATTTTTAAAAAATTAACATCAAATAACAAGTGTTCTTCTCACAAAATTATATATATTCAATCTATAAGTAGATTGTGAATTTAAGATTATTTTCCTGACTACTCACCTAGATGAAATAAAGTAATAGGCCTGGTACGGTGGCTATGCCTGTAATCCCAGCACTCTGGGAGGCCAAGGCAGATGGATCACCTAAGGTCGGGAGTTGGAGACCAGCCTGACCAACGTGGAGAAACCCCCATCTCGCTAAAAATACAAAATTAGCTGGGCGTGGTGGCGCATGCCTGTAATCCCAGCTACTGAGGGGGCTGAGGCAGGAGAATCACTTAAACCTGGGAGTGGGAGGTTGTGGTGAGCCAAGGTCGCACCGCTGAGCACTGCCCTGGGCAACAAGAGCGAAACTCTGCCTTAAAAAAGTATGAAAAATAATTGAAAACCCAGAAAAAAATGTGTCATAAACGAAGCAGGGACAACATTGATTAAAAATACAGAGATAGGGCCAGGAGCAGTGGCTCACACCTGTAATCCCAGCACTTTGGGAGGCCGAGGAGGGTGGATCACCTGAGGGTCAGGAGTTCGAGATTAGCCCGGCCAACGTGGTGAAATCCCCGTCTCTACTAAAAATACAAAAATTAGCCAGGCATGATGGCACATGCCTATAATCCCAGCTACTCAGGAGGCTGAGGCAGAATTGCTTTAACCCAGCAGGCGGAGATTGCAGTGAGCCAAGATTGTGTCATTGCACTCCAGCCTGGGCACAAGAGCAAAACTCTGTCTCAAAAAAAAAAAAAAAAAAAAAAAAAAAAAATTAATTGTCTTAAATTGCACAGAGTTGAAAATTATTCTTTGTACCCGGCGTGGTGGCTCATGCCTGTAATCCTAGCACTTTGGGAGGCCGAGGCAGTCAGATCACTTGACATCAGGAGTTCAAGACCAGCCTGGCCAACATGGTGAAGCACTATCTCTACTAAAAATACAAAAATTAGCCAGGTGTGTTGGCTGTTACATGCCTGTAATCCCAGCTACTCGGGAGGCTAAGGCAGGAGGATTGCTTTAACCCAGGAGTTGGAGATTGCAGTGAGTCAAGACACTGCTACTGCACTCCAGCCTGGGTGACAGAGTGAGACTCCATCTCAAAAAAAAAAAAAAAAAAAAAAAAAAAACTTAGGGAATTATGGGAAAAGCTACCAAAAGTTTTAAAAAACTTCCGCCTGTAATCCCAGCACTTTGGGAGGCCAAGGCGGGTGGATCACCTGAGGTCAGGAGTTCCAGACACATTTTTACCTATGCACATTTTTTACATATGTGTGTTACGGGGGTTTGTTGTGAAGATTATTTCATCACCCAGGTATGAAACCTAGTACCCATTAGTTACTTTTTCTGATCCTCTCCCTCCTCCTTCTAATAGACCCCAGTATGGATTATTCCCCTCTGTGTCCCTGTGTTCCCATCATTCAACTTTCACTTTTAAGTGAAAATATGTGGTATTTAGTTTTCTGTTCCTGTGTTACTTTGCTAACAGCCTACAGTTCCATCCACATTCCTGCGAAAGATATGATCTCATTTTCTTTATGGCTGCACAATATCCCATGGTGTATATGTACTACATTTTCCTTATTCAGTCTATCATTGACAGGCATTTAGGTTGACTCCATGTCTTTGCTATTGTGAATTGTGCTACAATGAACATACACATGCATGTGTCTTTATAATAGAATGATTTATATTATTTCAGGTATATATCCAATAACTGGATTGCTAGGTTGAATGGTATTGCTTTATCTAGATCTCTGAGGAATGGCCACACTGTCGAGGATAGGTGAACTAATTTAAACTCCCACCAATGGTGCATAAGCATTCCTTTGACAAAAACAAACAAAACAAAACAAAACAAAAAAACCTTAATGTTCTAAGTGGTTAGCTTTTTAGACAATGGTATACCAGGAGACTGTCCTCAGGCCCAGGTCACCTAGTTGCTCCTCTGAGAGGGTACACTCACATTCCTCAGGCTGTCCTCTAAGAAATGACCCAGGGGATGACATTCATTAGACACTCCAAGACATATGGTCACTACAGGCACGTTGGGTTATCCCAGACAGTTCTGAAACTCATGACCAAGAAAAGACCGGACGGCTGCTGTAAAGGGCCCTGTAATTTCTCCAAAGCAAAACTTCAACCCAAAGACGTACTAATAAGGTGTGTGTGCCTTGGGAAGATAAAAGTGGGAGAGGCAGAGAGAATTTTTATTTTTATTTTTTACAGTGAAGTGTTAGAGGACTATTTTCTACTTTTTTCTCATGTGAAATGTTTAGACAGAAAACAAAACTTTAAAAACCTGGCACCATCCACTGCTGTGTAAAATCATGATTAACAATTAAAATACCGTGTCTCTAATGTACAATAAAGGATAAATAGTTGGTAGTGTGGTAAACTGGAGAGGGGAAGTTGGCCTCATATCCCATATTTGAGAATGTAGGAACAAAAGTGGAAATTATAATTTTACTGCAAGCCTGAGTTAGGCTAAGGGAAAAAAGTGGTGGATTAGAGCCCTGCTTGCCATACATTAGGGAGGCACAGAGGAAAACTCCTCCGTGGAGTGTTAAAATAATTAAAGAGCAGGAAATTAGACTAAAGAGGCTCTAGTCTCCTGTGTTCATAAATTTAAAAAATCTAAAACCCAACTGGAATGCATTTCTTATAAATATATTAGGCCAGACGCGGTGGTTCAACCCTGTAATCGCGGCACTTTGGGAGGCGTGAGCCTGGAAGACGCAGCTTACAGTAAACCGAGGTCACACCACTGTACTTTACCCTAGCGACAGAGCGAGACTGTCTAAAAATAAAAGAAAAAAAAATTAACAGCAAAGCTTGGGAACCTCACGGGTCGCAGCTCCTCCCACGCACACACCGAGTCGGGATTCTGCCCTGATGACCCTCCTGGCATCCTTAAACGCTCCAGGAAATACTTGGGGCTGCGGGCGCAGAGCTGCCCAGGGAGGTCCAGACAGGGCGCCCCGCAGGGACGAGGCGAGACGCTGGGAGTCCCGGTTGCGGGCCCAGCCGCCATCTTGCGGCCAGAGAGGCCTGGGGCGGAGCTGCGCCACAGAGGACTGAGGTCGGCGGACCCGGGAGTCGACTGTGCGGAGGCCGGTCCTGCCGGTTTCACAGTCCGCTCTCCCCTCTTGGGATGCCCAACCTCGCATACGCACCACTTCCCAGCTTCCAGGATGCCCTGGCATCTTAGCTGTGCATCTCCCAGGACCTGCAGATTACAGGGCAACAGAGGCTGTGACAAAGTCGCCGGGCTGGGGGAGGTCCCAAGGTAGCGGACGCGAAACAGTGGAGACCGAGGCGAAGCTTTGGCGGGAGCGAGAGACAAAGACCCCGCCAAATGCCGGAAGCCACGCCCTCCTCTCCAACTGCGCGCCTGATTGGGCGATTTCTACGCCAGTGCCACTGATTGGATAGAGCTCCAGGACCCACCTCCCAATCCCACCCTCCCCAGTATTAGTGCATTTTATGGAGAGGGAAACAGGCTCAAGTAGGAGGTGTCACTTGCCCGGGGAATACTGCTAATGAACAAGTGAGCTGAGGCGTCGGGGAGCGGTGGCTCACGCATGTGATCCCAGCACTTTGAGAGGCAGAGGCAGGCGGATCACCTGAGGTCAGAAGTTTGACACAAGCCTGACCAACATGGCGAAACCCCATCTCTACTAAAAGTACAAAAACTAGCCGGGCGTGGTGGTGGGCGCCTGTAATCCCAACTGCTCGGGAGGCTGAGGCAGGAGAATCCCTTGAACCCGGGAGGCGGGAGCCAAGATCGCACCGTTGCACTCTAGCCGGGGTGACAGAGTGAGACTCTGTCTCAAAGATAAAGAAATAAAATTAAAAGGCTTCCTTAGCCAAGACACTGGTGGCTATCCTTGGGTGTCATTTAAAACTTCAAGGTGGCCAGGCCCGGTGGTTCAGGCCTGTAATCCCAGCACTTTGGGAGGCCAAAGCGGGCGGATCTTGAGGTCAAGAGATAGAGACCATCCTGGCCAACATGGTGAAACCCTGTCTCTATTAAAAATACAAAAATTAGTGGGGTGTGGTGGCGTGTGCCTGTCGTCCCAGCTACTAGGGAGGCTGATGCTGATGCAGGAGAATTGCTTGAAGGAGGAGGAGGTTGCAGTGAGCCGAGATTGGGCCACTGCACTCCAATATGTTAACAGAGTGAGACTCTGTCTCAAACAAAACAAAAAAACTTCAAGGTGAAGGACATCTATTTTCCAGTTGGCTCAGAGGAACTGACAGATAGTAGAATTGAAATGTGTTTTTCTTTTTTTTTGTTTTGTTTTTGAGACAGAGTGAGACTCTGTTGCTCAGGCTGGAGTGCAGAGGCACCATCACAGCTCACTGCAACCTCCATCTCCTAGGTTCAAGCAATTCTCCTGCCTCAGCCCCCTGAGTAGCTGGGAGCATAGGTGTGTGCCACAGCGCCCAGCTAATATTTGTATTTTTAGTAGAGCTGAGGTTTCTCAGTCATGGCCAGGCTGGTCTCCAGCTCCTGACCTCAAGTGATCCACCCGTCTCAGCCTCCCTAAGTGCTGGGATTATAGGCGTGAGCTACTGCACCCAGACTGTAATAGCTTTAAACTCCCCCTCTCATAGGGACAGGCCACGTCCACACACCCCCTCTTACTTCACAGGCTCTGTCCCTAAGGTTTACCTGGGATACTGCCTTCCTCCTATCTCATTAGCTCTCCAACAGAGTCCAGCTCCCTCTGAAACCTACCCTAAGATGGCAATTTGTAAGCACTCCTCCATTCTCACAGCACAGTGGGACTTCTGGAGAGTGCGGCCCAATCCCCTTTCCTCAACTGATGTGAGGGGGCAGGTGGCCAGCCAGACAGATGTTCAGTGACCTAACGGGTCCAGCATGACCAGGGCCTAGCCCCACAGCCTAGCACCTCTCTCGCACCTGGTCTTTCCTCCAGCCTTTTTCCTTCTGTCACCAATGACAGGTGATGTTTACCTGGGCCCCACTCTCATGAACCTAGAAACTGGCGTTGGTTGACTGGGTGCAGTGGCTCATACCTGTAATGCCAGCACTTTGGGAGGCCAAGGCAGTCGGATCACTTGAAGTCAAGAGTTCAAGGCAAGGCTGGTCAGTATGGTAAAACCCTGTCTCTACTAAAAATACAAATATTAACCGGGCATGGTAGCACATGCCTTTAATTCCAACTACTCGGGAGGCTGAGGCACGAGAATTGCTCTAACCCAGTAGACAGAGGTTGCAATAAGCCAAAATCATGCCTCTGCATTCCAGCCTGAGTGGCAGACCGAGACGCTATCTCAAAAAAAAAAAAAAAAAAAAAAAAAAAAGAAAAAAGAAAGAAAAGAAAAGAAAAAAAGAAAAAGAACAAAGAAAGAAACAACCTGGTATGGGTAAACCCCAGCTGGGTGCCTGTAACTCCACTCTTACTTCCCACTCAAGTGGCATTATAAGTATCACCTCAAATGTGGTTTAATTTATGTATATTCCTCTCAGTAACATTTCTGACAACAGCCCTCATAATCAAATGAGCCTGGATTACAGAACACATGTGCATGTTTAAAACCTGAGGCAGCAGGTTTTGTATATGTGTATGATTCTCCTGCCTCAGCCTCCCAAGTAGCTGGGACTACAAGTGCGTGCCACCACGCCCAGCTAACTTTTGTATTTCTAGTAGAGATGGGACTTCACCATGTTGGCCAGGATGGTCTTGATCTCTTGACTTCGTGATCCACCCTCCTGGGCCTCCCAAAGTGCTGGGATAACAGGCGTGAGCCACCATGCCCGGCCTATTATTCTTTTAGAGATATATTTTCATCTTTCTACTTTTTTTTTCCTTTTCTTTCTATTTTCCTAATTTCTCCTTTTCTGTCTCTTCCTTACTGTCATTCCCTTTTTCTTCCTGTGTTTCTCTCTTCCTTTCTTTTTCTCTCTTTTTAACATTTCTTCCTTGTAGAACTTGGTTCCTAACTTCTTTTGTTCCTTCCTTTCTTCCTTCCTGCCTTTCTATGTTCCTACTTTCTTCCCTTTTTTTCCTCCTTCTGTCCTGCCTTCCTTCCTTCTTACTATAGGAATGTGGCATCATGCCTGGCTAACTTTTAGTAGAGGCAGAGCCTCACTATGTTGTCAGGGCTGGTCTCAAACTCCTGGGCTCAAGTGATTCTCCCACCTCAGCCTCCCAAAGTGTTGGAACTACAGGTATGAGCCCCCATGCCCTACCCTCTTTTATTTTCTTCTCCTTTTTTGGTCCTCTCTTTCTTCTTTCCTTTATTCCTTCATTTCTTCTTTTACTTTCTTTTTGTGTCTCTCCATCTTTTTCCTTCCTTTTTCATCTTCCCTTTTTCTTTTCATTATTTCCTCTCTGTTTCTTTTGATATTTCTTTCTCCTTCTTCATTTTTTTTCTGTCTCCTCTTTCTTTTTCTTTCTCTCTGTTTTATTTCTTTCCTTCCTTTCCACCCTCGTCTTTCCGTCTTTGTGTGGATTCTGGGAGAGTCTCCTCATTCTGTATCTCCCTGTGTCCTAAACCACTCACTACCGTGTTCTGGTCATTGTTTCTCCCTCCCAGATGCATCTCCAAACACCCACACCCACGGGTTGTCTTTGACTGGACTCTGTACTGGTCTATGCAGAGCCACGTTTTGGGGATCATTTCTGGCGTCGGGTGGATCCATTTCGTCCACGAGCTGCCCTTGCCATCTCAATCTGTCTTGCTGACATTCGCACCGGTTGTCTCTGGTTGTCGCCGGTTGTCGGGCTCCATCTGAGGCCACCTTTCTAAGTTCTCTTGTCCTCTGGAGCTCCAGCGGCAGCTGCCGAGGGAGGGACCGTCCCAGCTGTGAGCCAGGCGGAGTTCGGGAAGGCCCGCAGCCTTCAGCTGAACTGTCTCTTTGGGGCCAGAGCTCTGGCGCGTGCCTTGTGAGTCGTGGGTCCGGCGTGCAGGGCTGTGGCTTGGGAGGCTGTCCCCGCGCTCCCAGCCCAAGCCGAGTGTGGGGCTGCCCCGGCTGATCCCAAGCGCACCGCAACTTTAGAGGCCTGACCAGCGGGACCCACCAGGCCTGACGCAGGGGGCCGGGGACGCCCACGTGGGTCCTGCTGTCTGAGGTTCCTGCCGAGTTTATTTCCAAGTCCCATGGAGAGTCGGGGCCGTTCTGTGCCATTTTCTGAAGGCCCGAGATGGATGGGCCCGGGAGGGGTTCGCCCGTGGGCTTTCCGAGCGCCCAAAGGGACTGCGTGCTTCGCGGTGGGTGCCTCGGGTTGGAGGGCTCCCCTGCTTGGCCTCCTGCCCCTCTGGTTCCTGGCTCCTCCCCTCATTCCTGGGAGTAGGGGTGGCGGCAGCTAGATGCCCGGGCTGGGACAGGACTGGGGAAGCATGGTGTGGATGACTGAGGCGCAGGTGTCCGGGGGTGTGGCCCGGCAGGCCCCATCCCAGGTATGACTGTGAGGGCCCGGGGGTGGCCGTCTGGGTCCCGGCCGTCTCCCACCCCATGGGTGGGGTGGTCACCGGGGGTGCAGTTCCTGCCCTTGAACCCTTCCTCCTCTTTACACTGCCCACATTAATCAGCAGACGCGGGTTGGGGGTGCGGTGGGAAGGAAGGTTGGCGATTTAGATGCCAGAAACACAGCTTCAGGCCGCGAGCGCCACCCTTGGCCTGTAGGGTGGATCCGCTGGGCCTCTGACTCTGGCTTCTCAGTCCGGCCGCGAGGTCCACCAGATGTCGGCCAATAGTGTAGGACTTGGCCACCAGCTTGAAATGTTTAAGGTGGACCAGATGGCTCTCATCGGCTGCAGAACCGCTAAAATCCAGTAGAGGGTGCGATTACTGCTCACTGCGGCCTCCACCTTCCCGGGCTCACCCTGGGGATCCTTTCATTTCGGCCTCCCGAGTAGCTGAGGCTCCAGGGATCTTTCTGTTTTTGTTTTGTTTTGTTTTGCTTTTTGTTTTCCTAGCCTCACATCAAGTTTGTTTCCACAGTACATTGAGTTGCTGTTTTTTGTTTGTTTGTTTGTTTGTTTGTTTGTTGAAACGGAATTTTGCTCTTGTTGCCCAGACTGGAGTGCAATGGCACGATCTCGGCTCACCACAACCTCCACTTTTGGATTCAAGCGATTCTCCTGCCTCAGCCTCCCAAGCAGCTGGGATTACAGGCGTGCGCCACCACACCTGGCTAATTTTGTATTTTTAGTAGAGATGGGGTTTCTCCATGTTGGTCAGGCTGGTGTGAAACTCCCAACCTCAGGTACTCAGTCCACCTCGGCCTCCCAAAGATCTGGGATTACAGGCCTGAGCCACCCGCCCAGCCGCTGTTTTATTTTTATTTATTTATTTTTTCTGTTTCTTTTATCTCTTGCATGCTCCTTCCTGCACACTGAAATTGCTGTTTAGATTTCTTTTTTCCTCTTTATTTATTTTTTTTATTTTTGAGTGAAGCCTTGGCCCCCAGAGTGCTGGAATTACAGGCGTGAGCCACTGTGCCTGACTCTGTCTATCTACCTATTTTTTTTTAGTAGAGACATGGTCTCAGTATGTTGTCCAGGCTCTGGTTATATATGTTACTTTTTAAACTTTAATTATCATTTTTTAATAACGATGTCTCACCATGTAGCCCCGAGGGTAGTCTTGAACTCCTGAGCTCCAGGTATCCTCCCACCTTGGCCTCCCAGTGTGCTGGGATTACAGGCATGAGCCACCGTGGATGGTCTGGTCATATTTTTGATGTGTTGATTCTTCTCAGTCCAGATGTATAATCTCACCCCTGAACATTCCTGACAGTGTAGTTATGACATATGACTTTACCCGGCACCAGAGAGAGTTGGTGCTCCAGCCCTGGCCCAGCCCACAGAAGAGATTGTGACATATCACTGGATCCAACACTGAGGTGATGCGATTATTTTACTGCCTTGGCACTGCACACAGGGGACATTGTGACATCACTGGGTCTTGTACCCAGGTGGTGTGAATCTTCTCTCCAGCTTTGGCTCTTCCACCGAGGGCAATGTGTCATATAGCTGGGCCCCACATGATTACATGACTCTCCTGCCTGTGCCCTGTGCATGTGGGTCATTGTGACATATTGCTGGTGATGTAACTCTACTGTGTAGGCCCTGCCTACAGAGGACGTTGTGACATATACCTGCACCCATCACACAGGTAATACAGCTCTCATCTACTGCCTGGGCCTGCTCACAGAAGGGACTGTGACATATCGCTGGGCTCACACTTAGCTGACATGTCTCTCCTCCTTGTCTTAGGTTCTGCTCGCAGGGGATATTGTGACATGTCAGTGAGCCTAATACTAAGATGACATTCTGTTTGTTTGTTTGCTTTTGTATTTTTAGTAGAGACGGCGTTTCTCCATGTTGGTCAGGCTGGCCTCGAACACCCGACCTTAGGTGATCTGTGATGTGTATCTCCTCCATGTGTTACTTTCAGGAAGAAATGGTCACCTATCACTGGTTGAGAACCTAGGTGATGTGACTCTCCTGCCTGGTCACTGCCCTCGGGGAAGAATTTTTTATACCGTTGGTCCAGCATCCAGGAAATGTGATTCTCCTGAGTGCTTTCTACCAACAAGTTGATTGGTTACATATATCTTGGCCCCGATCACAGGTGTGATGATGACTGTAATACTTTGTACCAGCCAATTGAAGAGATACTGTCTCTCACAGCTATGCTTAGAAAAAGGAGTAAAATCCTGGGTCTCCTTTCTGTATGAAGGTTATAGAGAATTACTACTCTCTTGTATGTTGTATAAAGCCCTTGGATGGTACAGAGAGAGATGAAGACATAGCAAACAGGTTAGATCATGTTTCTTGTAAGCACACCCTGCCAATTTTAGAATTATCACTCTCACACACGGACAGAACCCACTGATGAGTTCATGATTCTCATGTGCAGATGCAGTCCACAGTTGAAATTGTGACTATCATGTGAACATCCGGCCACAGTTGAGATGGTGACTCGTTTCTAAACCCAGCTCATAGGCAGGTGAGGACTCTCCTCTCTGGACCCAGCCAATTGGAGATATGTTGACTCTCATACCTAGACTTAGGGCCACATAAGATCATGGGTCCATAGGACCACAAAAGTCTCAGAGCAGATTGCGACTCATGCATACCATACAAAGCCCTCAAGTGGTACAGCATGTGTCCTGACAGAGACAAGCACACAGGTGAGATTGTGACACTCATATTCACACCCAGTCAACAGCAAATCATTCACTTAAATGAATGCAACCCACTTCTGAGGTTCTGAATCTCACATTTGGAGACAACTGAATGTTGGAAAATGGGCTCTCACTCATAGATTCTGTCCACAGTTGGGTTGGTGACTCTTTAACCAAGATTCAGCACACCTTTGTGACTGTAACTTCACTAAGGCACAGAGTTTGCAAGAGAATTTGAGGCTCATTCACAAATCCAGTCCACCATTGAGATTGTGACTCATTGTACTTAAACCCAACATGTAGGAGGTGTTGACTCTCATTCCTTGATTCAAAACAATGTCATTTTTTTTTTGTTTCGCCATGTTGGCAAGGCTGGTCTCGAACTCTTGACCTCACGTGATCCAACTGCCTTGGCCTCCCAAAGTGCTGGGATTGCAAGCATGAGCCACCGCACCCAGCTGACAATCTCATTTTTAATGTCACCACAGGACCTTCTTACAGGTGTGATTGTGACATGTGAGTCTGCCCAGCATCTGAGTTATTTGACTCTCTCATCTGGGCCCAGTTTGTAGTGACATATCTTGGGACCCAGACCCTTGGTAATGTCACTCTATTTTGCCTTGATACAGTCCACAGGGGACATTGTGACATATCACTGGGCCATGCACCCAGGTGATGTGAGTCTCCTCTTCTTGACGCTGCCCACAGGTGTACTGTAATATATTGTTAGGCCTAGGTTATGTGACTCTCTTGCTTGTATCCTTCCCACATGGGCTATTGTGACATATGGCTGAGTCCAACACCCAGGTGATGTAACTGCATTCTGGACCCTGTCTACAGAAGTCATTGTAATATATATATATATATTCACCAGTCACTGAGGGAATGTGCCTTTTTTTTATTTCCTGCCTTCTCTCTACTCACGGGGGTACTTTCTGCCTACAAATGAGATTGTGACATATCATGGCATCTAACCCTAAGATGATGTTACTTCCTTGCTCTGGCTGTGCCCTTAGAAGACACTGAAACATACTGCTGGGTCCAGCACCAAGATTATGTGGGTTTTCTGCCTGAACCCTGACCACAGGAAGCATTGTAACATGTCTCTTGACCCATTGCAATTTCTCCTATGGGCAAATCCCAGGCAAATGTCCTCTTTTTTCTACATGATGTGACTCTCCTTTTCTGGGGTTTGTCTACGGTGAGAATTGTGATATGTCACTTGAGGTAGCTCCTATGTGATGTGACTCTTCTTTCCTGCTTGGGCCCTTTTCAGTGGGGTGATTGGAACATAAAGCTGAGCCCTGCATCTAGGTTATGTCTTTCCTCTTGTTTATGAGCCCTACCCACAGAAGGCATTGTGACGTATCCCTAGCCTCTTACCTAGGTAATATGACATTTTTGCCCAGGCCTTCCCCTCAGGGGGTATTGTGAAATATTGCTGAACTGAGAACCTAGGTGATGTAACTCTCCTCTACTGCCTGGGCCGTGTATACGTTGTGTACTGCAACGTGTCTCTGGGTCCAACACTGAGTTCATGTGACTGTCTTGCATGGACCCTCCCACAGATATATTATAGCACATCTTTGCATGTATTATCTGGGTGGTGTGATTCTTCTCTTCTGCTTGAGGCCTGCCAAAAGAAAAGATTGTGACAGGTCAGTGGGTCCAGCACCTAGGCGATATGACTCTCCTCATTTGCCTGAGATCTTCATATTTTGGATGTTGTGACATATCATTAGAACAAATACCTAGGGGTTGCAAGGTTCCTGACTGAGCCCTTCCCACAGGCGGCCTTGTGACATATTTCTCTATCCATCACCCAGAAGATGAAACTGTCTACTTATGCGTCCTGCCCACTGGGAAGATCATGACAATCGCTGGGCCCAGCAACCAGGTATTGTGTCTGTCCTCTCTGGGCCTCACCCACAGTGAGTCTTGTGACTATCTCCTGGCCCAGCATCCAGGTGATCTTACTCTTCTGCCCATGTCCTGATTTTAGGAGGAAATTGTAACATCCTCGGTTGAGTGCCCAGTGATGTGACTCTCCTTCCTGGTCCATGCCCTCAGGGAAGAACTGGCCCAGCCCACAGTTAATGTCACTCTTGTCCTTGCTGTCTACCCACGGGTAGGATAGTGGCATATATCGTGGCCAAGCACAAAGATGTCATGATGACTGTCATACCTTGAAGAAGGCAATAGGAGAGATAATGTTGCTCCTAGGTAGGCTTAGGAAAATGAGGAAGTTTTTCTGTACAAAATTCATAGAGAATTACACTTTCTCACATCTATAAAGACCTTGTGTGTAGCAGAGAATGTCGTAACAAGACCCAGCACACAGGCGAGACTGTGTTTGTCCTATGCAGACCCCACTAACCTTCAGAATTGTCATCCTCACACGTGGACAGAGCCCACTGGTGAGGTCCTGAATCACACATGAATGCAGTCCACAGTTGGAATCGTCACTGTCATAAGTGAACTTCTGGCCACAGTTGGGATGGTGACTCATTTCTAAACCCAGCTCGTAGGAAGGTGAGGACTGTCCTCTCTGGATCCAGCCAGTTGGCGAATGTTGACTCTCATATCTAGACTTAGAACCACAGGAAAGACTCTGGATCTCTTTCTTGTATGAAGGTCACAGAGGATCATCATTCTTGCATATTGTATAAAGCCCTCAGGTGATACAGAGAGTGTCATAAGAGAACACAGCACACAGGTGAGACAGTGTTTCTCGAATGCACACCCAGGCAGCAGTAAAGATTGTCCTTCTCCCACATAAATACATCCCACTGTCGAGGTTCTGAATATCACACAAAGAGGCTGTCAAAAGTTAGAGAATTGACTCTCATATGTGGATCTGGTCCACAGGTGGGTTGGTGACTCCCAGACCAAGATTCAGCACACATGTGAGGCTGTGACTGCACTGAAAGGACAAGTCTGCAGAATAAATTGTGACTCGCTTGCAAAAATTCTGTCAACCATTGAGACTGTGACTCACACACTTAGATCCAACATCCAAGGCTGGCCATGGCGGCTCACGCCTGTAATTCCAGCACTTTGAAAGGGTGAGGTGGGTGGATCATGGGAGGTCAGGAGTTCAAGACCATCCTGGCCAATGTGGTGAAACCCCGTCTCTACTAAAGATACAAAAATTAGCCAGGTGTGGTGGCAGGCGCCTGTAATCCCAGCTACTCTGGAGGCTGAGGCAGGAGAATCTCTTGAACCGGGGAAGTGGAGGTTGTAGTGAGCTGAGATCATGCCATTGCACCCCAGCCTGGGGACAAGAGTAAGACCTCATCTCAAACAAACAAAAACAAACAAATAAATAAATAGATCCAACATCCAGGAGGTGTTGACTCTCATACCTAGAACCTGGGCACATATGGAATTTCTAACCTCATCGCTGGACTTTCCTGCAGGTGTGATTGTGTACATCTGCTAAGCACCTTAGTGATTTGAGTCTCCTGCCTTGACCCAGTCCACAGATAAGATTGTGACATATCGCTTGACTCTGCACCTTGAAGATATGACTTTCTCTTCCAGCCTTGGTGCTGCCCACAGGATGGATTATGACATACAGCTAAGCCCTGCACTCAGGTTATGTGACTCTTCTCTTTTGCCTGTGCCCTGAATATTTCACAAATTAGGACATGTTACTAGGCTGAACACCTATAAAATGAGAGGCTCCTGCCTGGGCCCTGTCTACAGAGGGCCTTGTGACATATCTCTTCATCAATCCCACCTAGAAGATGTGACTCTCCATTTTTGCCTGCACTCTGACCACAGGAAAAATTGAGAATTGTCACTAGGCCCAGGTAGCAGGTGATGTATCTCTCCCACCTGGGCCTTGACCACAGAGAGCATTGTTACCTATTGCTGGGCTCAGCACCCAGGAGATACAACTCTACTGTCAGTGTCCTGCTTTTAGGAGAAAGTTGTAACATATTCCTGGCTGAGTATTCAGTTGATGTGACCCTCCTGTGTGGTCCCGGCCCTAAGAAAAGATTGTGATGTATTCCTGGCCAAAAACCCAGGTGATGTGACTCTTGTCGCTCCATATTCACAGGTGAGATTTTAAAATAATTTGGCCCAGCTCACAGGTGTGATGATGACGCTCATACCTCATACCTCACGGGTTCAGATAGAAGAATTCTCACCTGGCTATGAACTAGATTTAGAAATGAGCCATCATGCTGGGCGTGGTGGCTCTCATACCTCAAACTAGCCAGTAGGAGAGATGCTGTTTCTTATTGCTAGGCTTAAAATAATGAGTATAATGCTGGCTCTCCTTCTTTTACAAAGGTTATAGGGAATATGCACTTCTTACATACTATATAAATCTCTAACTGTACAAAGAGTGCCATTCTAGGCTTCAGAACACAGGTGACATTGTGTTTGTCATATGCACACCCCAGCAACTATTAAAATGGTCACCGTCACACATGGATAGAGCCCACTGGTGAGGTCCCGAATCTCACATACGAACACAGACCACAGTTGAAACTGTGACTGTCATATGTGAACATCTTGCCAGAGTTGGAAATATGACTTTTTCTTTCTTTTTTTGGGGGGATGGAGTTTTGTTCTTGTTGCCCAGGCTGGAGTGCAATGGCATTATCTTGGCTCACTGCAACCCCTGTCTCCTGTGTTAAGGTGATTCTCCTGCCTCAGCCTCCCAAGTAGCTGGGATTACAGGTGCCCGCCACCATGCCCGACCAATTTTTTGTATTTTTAGTAGACATGGGGTTTCATCATGTTGGCCAGGCTAGTCTCAAGCTCCTGACCTCAGGTGACCCACCCGCCTCAGCCTCCCAAAGTGCTAGGATTACAGGCGTGAGCCACCAGGCCTGGCATGACGACTCATTTCTAAATCCAGTTCATAGGCAGGTGAGAATTCTTGTAACTGAACCCGTGAGTATTCTATCTATCCAACTGGGGACATGCTGACTCTCATCCCTGGGCTTAAGGCCACAGTGAACACAGTTCACAGGAGGTATGCAGAATCTCATACATGGATCCACTTTATTGGTGTGATTGTCGCTATCATACTTAGACCCAACATAGAAAATGTAGTGACTCTCATACCTGGAACCGGGACCTGTGTAGGACTGTTAATTCATCACTGGACCTTCCTGCAGGTGTGATTGTGACATAACGCTTCTAACCAGCACTTGAGTGACTTGACTTTTCTACCTGGTCACAGCCCAAAGGTAAGACTGTGATATATCACTGGAGCCAGCACCTAGGTGCTGTGACTCTCCTCTATTTTGGGGACCCCACAAACTTTGGGTATTGTCAAATATTGCTGGATCTTGCACCCATGTTATGTGACTCTGCCACTGTGCCCTATATTTTGTGCCATACTGTGGCAAAATATGTCACATTAGACGTTGTTACATATTGCTGGGTCCAACACCCAGGTGATGTAACATTATTTTCCTAGGCCCTGCCAGGAGGCATATTTGTGACATAACTGAATGCCTATCACCATGGCGATGTTACTCTCTTCTCCTGCCTGGTCTCTGCTCACAGAGAAATTGTGAAATGTCACTGGCCTAGCATCTAGGTGATGTAAGTCTCCGCTTTTTCTGAGGCTACACATATTTGGGTATTGTGACATATTGCTAGGCTCAACACCTGAGGGATGGGAGTCTTTTACCTGGGCACTTCCTATGGGGGACATTGTGACATATCTCTGCACTCATCACCTAGGAGATGTGACTCTCCTCTTCTGCCTGCACCCTGCCTACAGGAAAAATTGTAGCTTATTGCTGTGGCCAGCAACCAGATGATATGTTTCTCCTGCCTGGGTCTTTATTACAGGAAAGATTGTTGAAATATGACTGGACCCAGCATCCAAGTGATGTGATTTCTTCTGCCCTGTCACAAATATGGGAAAATTATAGCATATTGCTATGACCAGCACTTAGCTGATATTACTCTGATCTTTTTCTTATTTTTTTTTTTCTTTTTTGCCTGCAGAGGATATTGTGACATATTGCCCGACCCTGCACAGACATTATGCGACTCTTCTGTCTGTGGTTTGCTCACTTGGGCCATTTGTGAGATATTACTGGGTCCAACAACCAGGTGATGCAACTTTTATGCCTGCGCCCTGCCTACAGGGGGCATTTTGGAATGACTTTGCATCAATCACACACGTGATGTGACTCTTCTGTCACCTGCTTTCTGCTCACAGGAAGGATTGTGACCTTTCACAGCACATAGCTGATGTGACTCTTCTTTTATTTCTTAGTTTTTCCTAAAAAACAGATTGTGGAATATCGCTGAACCTAGCACCAAAGGGATATTACTCTTTTTTTTTTCTTGGTCCTGCCCATGTAAGACATTGTGACATATTGCTGGGCCCTGCACCTAGATGATGTGAGTTTTCTGCTTGGATCCCACTTACTGAAAATATTTTGACATATCTTTGAGCCCAACAGCTATTTTATGTGACTCTCCTCTTTTCTCTGGGCTTTGCCCAGAGGTTAGATTGTAATATATCTTTGGGCTTGGGTCATGCCCAAGAAGGGGGAGTGATTTATTGACAGAAGGTTCCAGCACACAAGGGATGTAATCCTTTCACTTGGTCCTTGTAATTCTATTGCTTGGGCCCTCCCCAAGTGGTCATCGTGACATATCTCTGGGCCGATTACCTAGATGACAGATCTCTCCTTTTTTTTTTTTTTTTTTTTTTTTTACCTGAATCTGTCCACAGGGGGAAAAGTAACATATCACTTGGCCGAGCACCTTTGTGATGTGACTCTTCTCTCATGCCTAGGCCCTACCGGCTGGAGTGATTGTGCTATATAGGTGGGCCCAGCTCCTATGTTATCTGACTTCTATCTTTTTTCTGGAGCCCTACAAACAGATAACATTATGAAATAACAGGCCGGGCGCGGTGGCTCACGCCTGTAAGCCCAGCACTTTGCGAGGCAGAGGCGGGCGGATCATGACATCAGGGGATCAAGACCATCCTGGCTAACACGGTAAAAACCCATCTCTACTAAAAATACAAAAAAATTAGCTGGGCATGGTGGGGGGCACCTGTAGTACCAGCTACTCAGGAGGATGAGGCAGGAGAATGGCGTGAACCCAGGAGGCAGAGCCTGAAGTGAGATGAGATCATGCCACTGCACCCAGCTTGGGTGACAGCGTAAGACTTCGTCTCAAAAATAATAATAATGATAATAATAATAATGATGATAATAATAATAATAAAAGTCTTCTTCTTTAAAAAAATAAAATAAAATAGCTCAGGGCCTTTAACCTTGGTGATGTGACTTTTCTGCCTGGACTCTCCTCTCAGAGGGTGTTGTATCATGTTGCTGGAGGCAGCATTTAGGTGATGTGACCCTTTCTCTACTACTTGGACTTTGACCAAAAAGGGATTGTGATGTATCACTGGGCCCAGCACCTATGTGATGGGACTCTTTTCTCTTGTCTGGGTTCTGCATAGATTTTGTATTGTGACATATAGCCGGGTCTGTCAGCCCAGTGATGCGAGTCTTCTATATAAGCCTTGACTGCAAGAGTATTATGACCTATCTTTTCATTCATCACGTAGGTGGTGTGACTCTTCTTTAGCCTACAGCCTGCCAAAAAAAATTATGATGTATCACTGGACCCAGCACCCAGATGATGTAGCTTTCATCTTTTGCCTGAATCTTACATATTTTGCATATTGGTCTGCAATTTGCACTTGCACTGCATTTGCACTTGGTCTGACATTAGGAAATGGGAGGCTCCTGCCTGGGCGCTGCCCACAGGAGGTCTTGTGACATATTTCGGCTTTTGTCACTCTCTCTTAGCCAGGCTTAGAAAAGCAAACATAATCCTGAATCTCCTCTATTTGCAAAGGTCATAGAGAATCACCACTCTTTTTTTTTTTTTTAAGATGCAGCCTCACACTGTCACCCAGGTTGCCATGTAGTGGCGTGATCTCAGCTTGCTGCAACCTGAACGCACTCCACAGCAAAAACTGTGACTGTCACATGTAATTATGTGACCACAGTTAAGTTAGTGACACATTTCTAAACCCAGCTCATAGGCAGGTGAGGGCTCTTCTCTCTGGACTCAGCCAATTGGAGAGATGTTGATTCTAATACATGGACTTAGGTCCACAGGCACGATTATGAGTCCATACTAGAACTAAGGTCTCAGAACAAATTGTGACTATCATGCCTATTGCATAAAGCTCTCAGTTGGTACAGAGAGTTCTGTAACAGGGCCCAGTGCACAGGTGACATTGTGACACTCCTATGCACACCCAGCCAACAGTAAAGATTGTCATCTTTCCACAGGAACACAGCTGTTGAAGTACTGAATATCACACCTGGACTTAGCCAAAAGTGGGAAAATTGACTCTCATACATGGATTTGGTTCAAATGTGGATTGGTGACTCTCACACCAAGATTCAGCATATCTGTGCAGCTTTGACTCCACTAAGGGGACACAGTCCCCAGCAACAATTGAGGCTCTCATTAATGTATCCAGTCAACCACTGAGACTGTGACTCGTGTGCTCAGACTGAACATAACAAAAGGTGTTGACCCACCAGGTGTAGTGGCTCACACCTGTAATCTCAACACTTTGGGAGGCCGAGGTAGGCAGATCACAAGGTCAGGAGTTCGAGACCAGCCTGGCTAACATGGTGAAACTCCACCTCCACTAAAAATACAAAAATTAGCCGGGCGTGGTGGTGCATGCCTGTAGTCCCAGCTCTTCAGGAGACTGAAGCAGGAGAATCACTTAAACCCTGGAGGTGGAGGTTGTAGTGAGCCAAGATCCCCCCACTGTACTCCAGCCTGGGTGATAGAGTGAGATCCCATCTCAAAAAAAAAAAAAAAAAAAAAAAAAAGTGTTGACTATAATACCTAGAAATGGGACATGTGTGGGATTGTTAACTTTATCTCTACATTCTTCCGCAACTGTAGTTGTAACATATACCTCTGCCCAGCACCTGATTTGACTTACCTGCCTGGTTTGCAGTCCACAGATCGGATTGTGACACATTGCTGAATCCAACACCTAGGTTGTGTTGTCTGTACTTCTGCCTCGGTATTGTCCATAGAGGGCATTGTGACATATTGCTATGTCCAACATCCAGGTGATGTAACTCTCCTTGCTGGGTCCTGCCTATAGGAAGCATTATGACCTACGTGTATACCCATCACGCAGGCAATGTGACTCTCTCTTTCTATGAGGTCCCTGTTCACAGAAAGGATTGCTACCTATCACTGGACCTGGCACCTAGCTGATGTGCCTTTTCTCTTCTACCTAGGTTCTGCTCACAGTGTAGATTGTGACATACTGCTGGGCCAAACACCAAGGTGATGTTACATTTTGTCTTGGCCCTTTCCTCATCATGCATTGTGACATATTGTCAGGCTCAGAACCGAGGTGATATGAGCCTTCTTCCTGAACCCCGCCCACAGCAGACATAGTGACATATCTTTGAACCCCTCAGCTGTGTGATGTGACTCTCTTACTTAGGGTTTGCCTATAGGAGAGATTGCGACATACCTCTGGGCCCAGCACCTAGATTATGTGACTTTTTTCTTGCCACTGCCATGCTCCCATAAAAGAGAGTGATTTATCCCTGGGAGCAGCACACAGGGAATGTAGTACTTCTGCCCGTTTCCTGTTCAAAGGGGTTATTGTTACACATCTCTGGGCCCATTACCTAGACGATGTGACTCCTCTTCTTCCTGGGACCTGTTCACAGTAGGGATTGTGATGTATCACTTGGCTTAGCACCTATGTGATGCGACTCTTTTCTCATGTTTTGGCCCTGCCCAGTGGGTGGTTGTGATATGTAGCTGAGCCGAGCTGTCAGGTTATGTGATCTTTCTCTTCTTCCTGAGCCCTACCCACAGGGGGCATGGTGGCATGTCTCTGAGCCTCTCACCTAGATGATGTGACTTTTCTGCCAGGGGTCTTCCCTCAAAGGGACTGTGACATTTCTGGATCCAGAACTTAGGTGATATGACTCGCTTCTACTGTTTGGGCTCTGCACAAAATGTGACCCTTTTTTGTTTCTTTCTTTGTTTGTTTTTGTTTTGTTTTTTAGACAGAGTCTCACTCTGTTGCCCAGGGAGAGTGCAATGGCTCACTGAAACCTCCGCCTCCTGGGTTAAAGTGATTCTCCTGCCTCAGTCTCCTGAGTAGCTGGGATTACAGGTGCCTGCCACCATGCTTGGCTAATTTTTGTATTTTTAGTAGAGATGGAGATTCGCCATGTTGGCCAGGGTGGTCTCGAACTCCTGAACTCAGGTGATCTGCCTACCTCAACCTCCCAAAGTCCTGGGATTACAGGGTTGAGCCACTGCACCTGGCCCCAAAATGGGACTTTTTTAATTTTTATTTTTTGAGACAGGGTCTGCCTCTGTCACCAGGCTGGAGTGTAGTGGCACCATCTCGGCTCACTGCAATCTCTGCCTCCTAGGTTCAAGCAATTCTCCTGTCTCAGCCTTCCAAGTAACTGGGATTACAGGTATGTGCCACCACGCTTGGCTAATTTTGTATTTTTACTAGAGATGGGGTTTCACCACGTTGGTCATGCTGGTCTCGAACTCCTGACCTAAGGTGATCCACCCACCTCGGCCTTCCAAAGTGTAGGGATTACAGGCGTGAGCCACCGTGTGCAGCCTAATTTTTGTATTTTTAGTAGAGACGGTATTTCACCATGTTGGCCAGGAAGGTCGCAGTCTCCTGACCTCGTGATCTGCCCGCCTCAGCCTCCCAAAGTGCTGGGATTACAAATGTAAGCCACCGCTCCTGGCATGACTTATTTTTGTTTTTGTTTTTTTTTGTGCCAGGTCTCTGCATACATTGTGTATTGTGACATATGGTTGGGTCCAACACCTAGGTACTATGAGTCTCCGGCATGGGCTCTGTTCAGAAAGGTGTTATGACATATTATTTTTTCATCACTTAAGTGTGGTGACTCTCCTTTTTTGACTAGAACCTGCCACAAAGAACAATTGTGAAATATCACTGGACCCAGCACCAGGAGATGTGACTCTACTTTTTTCCTGTGTATTGGGTATTGTGATGCATTGCTGGGCCCAACACCTAGGGGATGGGAAGCTCCTTTCTTGACCCCACCCACAGGGCCTTTGTGACAAATCTCTGCATCCATGACCTAAATATGTGACTCCTCTATTCTGCTTGTGCCCTGCTCACAGGGAAGATGGTGACATTTTGCTAAGTGCAGTGTATCTTGTGCTGACCTCCTATCTCATCCTGTAACTATGAATGCCTAACCTGGGGATGCAGCCCAGTTTTTACCCAGCCACTTTTTGAGATGGAGTTACTCTGGTTTGAATGCCTCTGATACTAAGATCCACTATAAAATTATGAAAAAAATCTATTTGAATTATAGTGAATAAGAAGAGGAAGAATTAGGATGGGCTATTTTGAAAGATGTAGGAATAGTTATATTTATGTTATTAGTTTTCTATTAACCTCCATTTGTAACTTATGAATAGACATCTTGTTTTAGTCTATCTAGTTTAAACAGACACACTTGATAATAAAAGGGGACCCTTCTGTGAAGGGAAAATAAATCTCGTGATGTGAAAATTACTAAGCCACTGGAAAAGTCAATCTGAGAGCTATGTCAGGCAAACCTGCCTTCCATTTTATTTCTAAACAAGATAGTCACAAAGATTTTAAAAAGCTACATACCTTCTTCACAATTTGCCCATAAAGACATTTCTTATGTGAACAAACGACAGAACTCAAAGTCATCCCTCTGAGACTTGCCTGAGACATATGAATATCTGATTGCCTCCTCTGCCCTATTGCTAATTTATTTCATTTTTTTGAGATGGAGTCTCGCTCTGTCATCCAGACTGGAGTGCAGTGGTGTGATCTCGCCTCACTGCAACCTCCACCTCTCAGGTTCAAGTGATTCTCCTGTCTCAGTCTCCGAGTAGCTGGGATTACAGGTGCCTGCCACCATGCCCAGCTAATTTTTGTGTTTTTAGTGGAGACAAAGTTTCACCATGTTGGCCGGGCTGGTCTTGAACCCCTAACCTCAAATGATCCACCCACCTCAGCCTCCCAAAGTGCTGGGATTACAGACATGAGCCACTATGCCTGGCCCCTATTGTTAATTTAGAAATGCAGATTCACTGAGCCAGACTAAATTGTGTATTCAGTGGAAGGCTGATCAAGGACTCAAAAGAATTTATCCTTTTGTCTTTTATTTACTTATGACCTGGCAGCCCTAATCTCAAATTGACCCCCCTTAACAGGCATAACCAATGTACATTTTATACATTTTGATTGATGTCTTATGTCTTCTTTCTTTCTTTCTTTCTTTTGAGATATTCTCACTCTGTCACCCAGGCTGGAGTGCAGTGGTGTGATCTTGGCTCACTGCAGCCTCTACCTCCCGGGTTCAAGCAATTTTACTGTGTCAGCCTCTGAGTAGCTGGGATGACAGGCATATGCCAAAAAACTCAGCTAATTTGTCTCTTAAAATGTATAAAAGCAAGCTGTACCCCGACCACCTTGGGTACATGTCACCAGGACCTCCTGAGGCTGTGTCACGGGCTCATCCTTAACCTTGCAAAAATAAGCTTTCTACATTGACACTGTCTTGGATAACTTTTGGTTTACACAGCCAAGGCCCTGCTAGCTGGTCACTACTGCACCCCAGACTGAAGCACCACCATTGCAGGAACTCTGGTTCCTTGATAACGGTTGTTTCATTTGAATGGCACATGGGCAGATGTGTACCTGAGACTGCAGCAGTGAGCTCCTAGGGGATATGGGATGTTGCAAGCACCAGTTTCCAGCTAGTCTAGGGAATCTAGACAGCCTGGACAATCTTCCTTGTGACTGTTTAAAGTTTTTGTTGTTGTTGTTGTTGTTTTGAGGTGGCGTCTTGCTCTGTTGCCCAGGCTAGAGTGCAGTGGCAGGATCTTGGGTCACTACAACCTCTGCCTCCCAAGTTCAAGTGATCCTCCTGCCTCAAACCCCTAGTAGCTGGGATTATGGGCACGCACCACCATATCCGGCTAATTTTTGTATTTTTAGTAGAGATGGGATTTTGCAATGTTGGCCAGGCTGGTTTCGAGTGGCTCACACCTGTAATCCCAGCACTTTGGGAGGCCAAGGTGGGCAGATCACCTGAGGTCAGGAGTTCGACACTCCTGACTAAATACCTCTTGCTCTGGGTAGACACTTTCACTGGATGGGTAGAGGTCTTTCCCATAGGGTCTGAAAAAGGCCACTGCCATCATTTCTTCCCTTCTGTAAGACATAATTCCTCAGTTTGGCCTTCCCGCCTCTATATAGTCCAATAATGGACCAGCCTTTATTAGTCAAATCACCCAAGCAGTTTTTCAGGCTCTGGGTATTCTGTGGAACCTTCATACCTCTTACTGTCCTCAATCTTCAGGAAAGGTAGAACAGACTAATGAGCTATTAAAAACACACCTCACCAAACTCAGCCTCCAACTTAAAAAGGTAAGTCTCTGTCAAGGATAGAGCCCAAAACTCACCACCAACCAAGCAAGTAATTACGCTGAACCCCCTTGGGCACTCTCTAATTGGATGTCCTGGGTCCTCCCAATTCTTAGTCCTTTAATACTTGTTTTTCTCCTTCTCTTACTTAGATCTTGTGTCTTCTGTTTAGTTTTTCAATTCATTCAAAACCACATCCAGGCCATCACCAATCATTCTATATAACAAATCCTCCTCTAACAACCCCACAATATCACCCCTTACCATACAATCTTCCTTCAGCTTAATCTCTCCCACTCTAGGTTCCCACTCTGCCCCAATCCCACTCAAAGCAGCCTGAGAAACGTCACCCATTCTCTCTCCATACCACTCCCCAAAATTTTCGCTGCCCCAACACTTCAACACTATTTTGTTTTATTTTTCTTATTAATATAAAAGACAGGAATGTCAGGCTTCTGAGCCCAAGCCTGCATGTATTCATCCAGATGACCTGAAGCAAGTGAAGAATCACAAAAGAAGTGAAAATGGCTGGTTCCTGCCTTAACTGATGACATTACCTTGTGAAATTCCTTTTCCTGGCTCACCCTGGCTCAAAAGCTCCCCCACTGAGCACCTTGTGACCCCCACCCCTGTCAACCAGAGAACAACCCCCTTTGACTGTAATTTTCCACTACCTACCCAAATCCTATAAAATGGCCCCACCCCATCTCCCTTTGCTGACTCTGTTTTTGGATTCAGCCCACCTGCACCCAGGTGATTAAAAAGCTTTATTGCTCACACAAAGCCTGTTTGGTGATCTCTTCACACGGACGCGTGTGACAGTAACACTTCTGCCTAGGGTAATTGTGATATGTTCCCGTGCCCATCACCCAGATAATGTGACTCTTCTCTTTTTCTGAGACCTTCCTATGGTGGGGATTGTGACATATTGCTTGGCCCAGCACCTATGTGATGATTCTCCTTTCATAGCAGAGACCTGCCACCTTGAGTGGTTGTGACTCTGGGCCCAGTCCCTGGGCTATGTGACTCTTTTGATTATCCTCAGCTCTACCTACAAGGAGCACTGGGAAATATCTTTGGACCCCTCGATTAGGTGATGTGACTCCCCTTCCTGGGCTCTTTCCTCAGGAGGTATTGTGACAAATTCCTGGACCAAGTACCCAGGTAATGTAACTCCTTTCTAGTGCTTGGACTCTACCCGAGGAGAGATTGCAATGTATCGCTGAACCCAGCACCTAGGTTATTTATGTGATTTTCCTCTTTTGACTGAGTCTTGCGTACATTGTGTATTGTGACAAATAACTGAGTCTAAAACCTAGGTGATGAGACTCTTCTGAATGGACCCTGCCTACAGGGGTATTATGACATATCTTTTTTTATACTGCCTAGGCGATGTGACTTTGTGTGTGTGTGTCCCGGCCCTGCCAAAAGTGGGGATCATAACATATCACTAAACTTAGCACCAAGGTGTTATGACTCTCCTTGTTTGCGTATATTTGGTAGTGTGACCTATGTCTGAGACAAACACCTAGGGCGTGAGAGCCTCCTGTCTGGGTCCTGCCCACAAGGAGCCTTTTGGCTTATCTCTGCATCCTTCAACTAGGAGATGTGACTCTTCTGTCTGGATTCTATCAAAACAAGTGATCGTGACATATTATCAAACCCAGCAACTGGACAATGTGATTTTTTTCTTCCCTGCTTGAGCCCTGGATATGCTGTGTATTGTGACATATGGCGAGGTCGAATATCAAGATAATGTGACTCTCCTGAATGGTCTCTGCCCACAGGAGTATTATGATATATCTTACATTGAACACCTTGGTTATGTGACTCTTTTGATCTCCCCTCTTGAATTAGGGATTGTGACATATCAGTGAACCTAGCACCTAGGTGATGCGACTCTGTTTTATTGCCTGGGTTCTGCATTTTTTAAGTACTGTGACATGTCCCTGGCCACAACATCTAAAGAATTGGGAGGTACCTGCTTGTACTCTGCCTATGGGGGGCATTGTGACATATCTCTGGGTCCATCAACTGCTTCATTTGACCCTCCTCTCCTACCCTTTCTTTGGCAATAGGAGAGATTGTGACATATCTCTGGAACCAGAACCTTGGTGATGTGACTCTTCTCTCCTGCTGAAGCCATGCCCACACAAGGGGAAGTGACTTATCACTGGGCCCAGCACACAGGTGATATAATTCTTCTGCCTGGTTTTTGTACCCAGGAGCCATTGTAATCTACCTCTGGGCCCGTTATTTAAATGACGTGACTATCCTTTTCTCCCTGAGCCCTATTCACAGGGAAAATAGTGACACATCTGTGGGTTCTCACCTAAATGATGTGAGTCTCTTGCCTGGGCTCACCTCTCAAGGGAAATGTGACATATTACTGGATCAGCCACCTAGGTGATGTGTCTCTGACAGAGGAGAAATTGTGATGTATCACTGTTTCCAGCACCTCAGAGATTTGACTCTCCTATTTTCATGAGCCCTGCATTTACTGTGTGTTGTGACATATGGCTTGGTGATGTGACTCTCTACTACACCTAGGTGATGTGACTCTCTACTTCTTCCTGAGCCATGCCAAAGAAGAGGATTGTAACATATCACTGGATCCAGCACCTAGATGATGTAAATCTTTTGTTTTGCTGAGCCACGCATATCTTTGGCATCGTGACATGTCACTGGACCCAACGCCTACAGGATTGGATCAGAGGCTACTGAATAAGCCCTGCCCATAGGCGGCCTTGTGACATATGTCTGCATCTATCGACAAAGTGATGTGACTCTTTTTCTGCCGGCAGCCTGCTCATAGAGAAGATTGTGACAAATCTCTGCACCCAGTAACCAGGTGCTGTGTCTTTTCTGGCAGGTCTTTTCCCACAGGGAGCATTGTGGAATATCACTGGGCTCAGCCCCCAGGTTATGTGACTCTTCTGCCTGTGCCCTGCTTCCAGGAAATATTGTGACATCCCTCATACAGCACCCAGGTGATGTGACTCTTCTGTTCATTTTCTACCTACAGGTGAGATTGTGACAAATATCCTGGCCCAACTTATAGGTGCTATGATGATACCTGGAATCAGCCAATAGGGGAGATAGTGTCTCTTGTAGCGTAGCTTAGGAAACAAGACCCTGGGCCTCCTCTTTGTATGAATGTCATAATGAATTACCAATCTTTAGTGTGTTCTATAAGCTTTTTCGGTGGCACAAAGAGTGTCTTCCCAGAGCTTAGCACACAGGTGAGATTGTTTCTAAACTGCACAAACTGCCAACTGTTATGATTGTCATCCTCACACATGGCAAAAGCCAACTAGTGAGGTCTTGAATCTTACAGGTGGACATGTTTCAAAGTTGAAATTGTTACTGTCATATATTAGCATTTGGCCACAGTTAAGGTGATGACTCATTAATAAATCCAGTGCATAGGCAGGTGAAGACTCTCCAGTCTAGACCCTGTTGACTAGAGAGTGAGGACTCTAATTTGAACCCTGCCAACTATGCTCACACCTGAACTTAGGGTCACAGGTATGACCATGGGTCTACAAAAGCAGAAAGGTCTCAGAGCAGACTGTGACTTTTATGCACACTCTATAAAGCCCTCGAGTGGTGCAGAAAGTGTTCCAACAGAGCCCAGCACACAGGTGAGATAGTGACACTCATATGCACACTCAGTCAACAGTAAAGATTGCCATTCTCTCTCATGAAACAGCCAATGGTTGAGCTTCTGAATCTCAGACTCAAAGGCAGTCAAAAGTCAGAAAATTGACTCTCATGTCTGGATCCCATTCACAGGCGGGAAGGTGAGTCTGATTCAACACAAGTCTGAGGCTGTGACTTCACTAAGGAGATACAGGTCACATGAGGAATGAAGGGATTTATGGACAGATTATTCTACCACTTAGATTGTGACTCCTTTACTTAGGCCCAACATACATGAGCTATTGAATTTTTTTTTTTTTAAGATGGAGCCTCACTCTTTTTGCCCAGGCTGGAGTGCAGTGGCATGATCTTGGCTCACTGCAACCTCCACCTCCTGGGTTCAAGCAATTCTCCTGCCTCAGCCTCCTGAGTAGAGGAGCTGGGATTACAGACACCTGCCACCACACCTGGCTAATTTTTATATTTTTAGTAGAGATGGGGTTTCACCATGTTGGCCACCTGAGATCAAACCCTTGACCTCAGGTGATCTGTCTGTCTTGGCCTCCCAAAGTGCTGGGATTACAGACGTGAGCCACTATGCCTGGCCAGCTATTGAATCTTATACCTAGAACCTAGACATATATGGGATTGTTAATCACGTACTTGGACATTCCTTCAGGTGTGATTGTGACATAGATTCTTCCCATCACCTGAGTGATTTAACTCTACTCCCTGGGCCCAGCCCACACCTGAAATTATAAAATTTCACTGAAACCAGCAATTAGGTGATGCAGCAGCACGGTCCTGCTTTAGCATTGCCAAAAGGGAGCACTGTGACATATTGCTTGGCCTTGCATCCAGGTGACGTGAGTCTCTTCTGCCTTCATGCTGCCTACAGGGGGCATCGTCACATATCACTTGGCACCACATTCAGGTTATGTGACTCCCCTGCCTGTGCCCTGCCCATATGGGCCATTTTGACCTGTTGCGGAGTCCAATACCCAGGTGATGTAACTGTCTTGCCTGGCCCTGCCTACAAGGTTTTTTGTGACATATCTATGCACCAATCAACTTTGTGTTTTGATAATCCTCTTCTACCAATTTCTGCTCAAAAGGATTTTGACAAATAATTGGGACTAGCACCTAGCTGACATTACTCTAATCTTCTTTCAAGGTTCAGTTTGCAGGGGATATTGTGACATGTCGCTGGGCTGACAGACAGGTGATATTCTTCTGCCTTGGCTCTTCCAAAATAAAGCATTTTTACATAGTGCTGTGCCCAGGACCACAGTGACTGAGTCTCCTGCCCAGACCCTGCCCACAGACCGATTGTAACATATCTCTAGACTCATCAACTGTTTGATGTGAGTCTCTTCTTTTACCTGGTCTTTTCCCACAAAACATATTGCGATATATCTCTGGGCCCAGCACCTAGGCGATATGACTACCTCTGCCTGGATCATGCCCATAGAAGAGAGAGTAACTTAATACCGGGCCTACCACAAACATGCTGAGATACATCTGTCTGTTACTTGCCCACAGGATGCATATGGCATATTTCTGGGCCCATCACCTAGATGATGGGACTCTCCTCTTCTTTCTGGGACCGGTACACAGTGGGAATTGTGATGCATCGTTTAGCTCAGCAGCTGTAAGATGTGACTCTCTTCTCATGAAAAGCCTCCCACTTGGGTAATTGCAACATATAATCTAGCCTAGTTTTAGGTTACCTGACTCTTCTCTTATTCCTGAGCCTTATATAGAATCAGCAACATCTCTGAGCTTCCCACCTAGGTGAGGGAATATTATGACATATAGCTAGACCCAACACCTGGGTAATAAGATTCTTCTGTCTCTTGGGCTCTGTCCAAGGAGAAATTGGGATGTATTTCTAGGGTCAGTACCTAAGCTACGGGACTCTTCTCTCCTGCCTGGGCCCTGCATACATTGTGTATTTTGACATGTCATGGGCTCCAACACCTAGGAAATTGGTGATTTCTACCTGTGGCCTGCCCACAGGAGGCCTTGTGATGTATCTCTGCATCATGACCTAAGAGATATGACCCTTGTTTTTAGCCTCCATTTTTCCATCAGGGAAAATTGTGACATATCACTGGGCCCAGCAAGAAGGCGATGAGTTTGTTTAGCCTGCACCTTGCCCACAGAAAACAGTGGAACATATCCCTTGGCCTAGCACTAAGGTAATGCTTCTTTTATCCCTGGTCCCTGGCCTCAGAAATGATTGTGACATAACCCTTTCCCAGAACTCAGGTGATGTGACCATCCTGCTCACTCTCTACTGACAAATGGGATTGTAACATACATCTTGGCCTGGCTTACAGGTGCAATAGTGACTCTCATACCAGTCACCAGGAGAGACACTGTCTCTTATAACTAAGCTTAGAGAAATGGGTAAAATCATGAGTTTCCTTTTTGTAGGAAGGTCATAGAGAATTTCCACTCCCTCACATACTGTATAAAGCCCTCAAGTGATACAGAGAGTGTCATCACAGGGCCCAGCACACAGGTGAGATTGTTTATCTTGTGTGCACACCCCACCAATTATTAGGATTATTGCATTCATGCAAGGACACGGTTTACTGGTGAGGTCTTGAACTTCATACATGGACACAGTTTACAGTTGGAACTGTGACTGCTGTATGTAAACATCCGACCACAGTTGAGATGGTGACTCATTCCTAAAACTATCTCATAGGCAATTGAGGAATCTTCTCTGTGGACCAAGTCAATTAAAGAGATGTTGACTCTCATATGTGGGCTTTAGGGCCGTGGGTACAATCAAGGGTTCATACCAGCATGGAGGTCTCAGAGCAAATTCTGACTCTCATGCATAGCATATGGTATGCTTGAATGGTAGAGAGACTGTCCTCACAGGGCCCAGCACACAGGTAATATTGTGACATTCTTATGCACAGGTGGCCAATAGTAAATATTGTCATCCTTCCACATGAGCACAGCCCACTGTTGAGGCTCTGAATCTCCCACCCAGAAGCAATGGGAAGTTGAAGAATTAACTCTTATATGTGTATCTGATCCATAGAGGGGTTGGTTACTCTCAGACCAAGATTCTCCAGAGCTGTGAGGCTGTGGCTTCAATAAGGGGACACAGTCTTCAGGAGGGATCTTCAGGAGGGATTGGGTCTTTTTTGTACAAATCCTGTCCATTGTTGATATTGTGACTTAACCAGGTACTTAAACCAAACCTACAGAAGGTGTTGACTCTTACAATACCTGAAACTGGGACATGTGTGGGATTGTTAATTTCATTTCAGGACCTTCCGGTAGGTGTGATTCTGATGTATGCCCAGCATCTGAGTGATTTGACTTCCCAGCCTTGGTCCAGCCTCCAGTAGCGATTATGACATACCACTTGGCCAAATACTTAGCTGATGTGACCTATTCTCCTGTCTTGGCTCTGCCCATAGAGGGCATTGTGATGCACTGTCAGGCCCTGCACCCCAGGTTATGTGATTTCTGCCTGTGCCCTGACCGCATTGGTTATTTTGACATATTGCACTGTCCAACACTCAAGTGATGTTACACTTCTGCCTGTGCCGTTCCTACAGGGGACATTATGAAATATCTCTGTGCCCGTCACCCATGTATGTTGACTCTCTTCTTCTGCATGGATTCTTCTCACAGGGGGATTGTGACATATCTGGGCTCAGCACTCAGCTGATGTGATACTTCTCTTTTTTTTTTTTTTTTTTTGAGATGGAGTCTCGCTCTGTCACCCAGGCTGGAGTGCAGTGGCACGATCTTGGCTCACTGCAACCTCCACCTCCTGGGTTCAAGCAATTCTTCCGTCTCAGCTTGCTGAGCAGTTGGGACTACAGGTGCCTGCTACCACACTTGGTATTTTGTATTTTTAGTACAGATGAGGCTTCACCTTGTTGGTCAGGCTGGCTTTGAACTCCTGATCTCAGGTGATCCACCCGCTTCAGCCTCCCAAAGTGCTGGGATCACGAGCATGAGCCACCGTGACCAGCCAATGCTCCCCTTTTTCCTATGATTTGCTCACACAAAAGATAGTGGCCCAGCACAAAGTTGATATGAGTCTCTTGCCTGGACCCTGTTCACAGGGGGCATTGTGAAATATCTCTGGGCCCATCAACTATTTTATGTAAGTCTTCTCTGTTACCTGAGCTTTACCTATGAAAGACATTGTGACATATTACTGGGCCCAGCACCCAGGTGCTATGGCTCTCCTGCCTGGTCCCTGCCCACAAGTGTCATTGATACATATCTTTGGTCCCAACATGTAGATGGTATGACTCTTTATTCTGGGACCTGTACACAGTGGAGATTGTGACATATCGCTAGGCCCAGCATTTACGTGACTCTCAACTCATGCCTAGGCCCTGCCCACTGGGGTGATTATAACATATATCTTGGTGCAACTCCTAGGTTATGTGATTCTCCCCTTTTCCATGATCCCTACTCATAGCATGCATTGTGACATATGTCAGGTTTTCTCACCTAGGTTATGTGACTTTCTTGTCTTTGCCCGTCCATCAGGGAGCATTGTGATATATTGCTAGGTCCATTATCTGGGTGATGTGACTCTCCTCACCTGCCTGTGCACCACCTAAAGGGGACATAGTGACAAATCTTTGAACCAATTTTCTACATAATGTGCCTCTTCTGTGTTGCAAGAGACATGCCCAAAACAGGGATTGTGGCATATCTCTGAGCCCAGCACCCAAATGTTGTGACTCTCCTGCCTGAGCTGTGCCTAGAGAAAATATTATGATATGTCACTAGGCCCTGCATACAAGTGATCTGATTCTCCAGCCTGGGCCTTGCCCATAGGGGAGATTGAGACATATTCCAGGTAAAGAATTCAGGTGATGTTACTCTCATTTCTTAGCCTTTCCCAGAGGTAACATTGTGAACTATAATGTGGTCCAGGACACAGATGAGATTTGTATTCTTGTATGCAATCCCAGACAACAGTTACTATTGTCACTATAACACATGGACAAAGACCACTGCTCAGGTCCTGAATCTTATATGTGAACACATCAACAGCTGGAATTGTGACTGTCATACGTATTTCTTGTCAGAAGTAGGATGGTGACTCATTTCTGGATTCAGCTCACAGGAATGGTGATGACTCTCATACCTGGACCAAGCCAATAAGAGAGATGTTGGCTCTGGTAGCTAGGCTTAGGGGTCTGGGTCTTTTACTTGTAAGAAAGTAACAGAAGATCATGACACTTACACATATGGTATAAAGCTCTTGGGGAATACAAAGCATCATTACAGGGCCCAGTCCACAGGTGAGATTGTAACTCTCCTATACACACCTAGCCAACAGTTTGAATTGCCACCCTCACACATATACTGAGCACATTGCTGAGGTCCTTAATCCACACATGAACCTATTCCACCATTGAAATTGTACTGTCACATGTGGATTCAGCCACAGGTGGATGGTGACAAATTTCTGAACCCAACTCACTTGCACAATGAACCCAGCCAATAGAAAATGTGCTGACTCTTAGGCTTATGGCAAGAGGCAAGGTTTTGGGTTTCTCACTTGTGTGGTCACAGAAAATTATCAAACTCACTCATATTGTATAATGCCCTCAGGTAGTACAGACAGTGTCATTACATAACTCAGCACAAAGTAGAGATTGTGACTCTCAAATGCATGCCCAGCCAAGAATAAGAACTGTGATCCACACACATAGACAGAACCCACTGGTGAAGTCTTGAATCTCACTCTCAGATGAGTCCACAGTTTGAATTTTTAATGTCATGTGTGGATCCAGCCACAGGTAAGAGGGTGACTCATATGTAAACCCAACTAAGAGGCACAGTCATGATTTTCATACTTGGACCCAGCCAATATGAGACGTGTTGACTCTCATATCTGGACTTAGGAAAAGAGGTAAGATTGTGAGTTTATATAGCACTAGTGTCTCAGAGGGGATTGTGACTCTCACCCAAACAATGTAAAGCCCTATGGAAGTAAAGAGAGTGTCATAAGAGGACCCAGAACACAACTGAAATTGTGATTCTTATGTGCACTTCCAGCCCACAGTAAAAAGTGTCACCCTCCCACATGAATACAGACCACTGATGAACTTCTGAATTTTACATCTGGAGGCAGTTGAAAGGTGGAATTGTGATTCTTACTTGTGGATTTTGTCCACAGGTAGATGATGACTCTAGGATCAGGGTTCATCACACCAGTGAGGCTTTGACTCTGACACCGGGACACAGCCTGCAGGTGGGATTGGGACTCTCATGCATGGATTCAGTCCATCATTGAGATTGTGACTCATGTACTTGCAGGCAACTCACAGGAGGTGTTGACTCTTTTACCTGAAGCTGGGACATGTGTGGAATTGTGCATCTTAGCCCTGGACCTTCCCACAAGTGTTGTTGTGACATATACTTTAGCCTAGCTCCTGAGTAATTTTACTTCCCTGCCTGGGCCCAGACCTCAGAGGGGATTGTGACAGATACCTGGGTCAAACACCTAAGTGATATGACTCTCATGCTTGAGCCCTACCCACAGAGGGTGTTGTAAAATGTCACTGGGCCCAGCACTTAGGTCACGTGACTCTTATTTTCTGCCAGGGCCCTGGCCACAGAGCCATTGTGAGATACCACTGAGCCCAGTACCTCAGTGATGTGACCGTATGGCCTGGGCCCTGCCCACAGTAGGTATTGTGACATACCTCTGAACTCATTACCTAGGTGATGCAACTCTCCTCTTTTGCCTGCATTCTGTCCCCCCAAAATGGACTGTGACATACCACAGGTCTTAGCACTTAGGTGATATGATCCTCCTCTTCTGCCTGGGCCCTGGCCACAGGGGAGATTGAATCATTTTACTGAGTCCAGACTGTAGGTGATGTGACACTCTATCCTAGGCCCTGCCCACAGGAGGTATTGTGATACATCTCTGTGGCTGTAATTTAGATGCTCTGACTCTTCCATTCTCTCTAGGTCATGCCAATTGAGGGGGATTGTGACATATTTTTGGACCAGCACAAAGGTAATTTGTGCAATCACAGGGATGACTCTCATACCTGGACCCAGCCAACAGGAGAAATGTTGACTCTCAGGCTTAGGGCAATGGGTAAGCTCGTGGGCTTCTATCAGCACTAAGGTCTTACAGGAAATTTCAATTCTTATGCATACTGCATAAAGCCCTGCGGTGGTGTGGATTGTGTCACAACAGGGCTCAGCACAAGTGGGATTGAGAGCCCTGTATGCATACGCAGCCAAGAGTAAGAATTGTCACCCTCTCACATGGACACAGCCCACTGTTGAGGCTCTGAATCTCACATTCAGGGGTATTCGGAAGTTGGAATTATGATTCTCATAGGTGGATCGGATTCACAGGTAGGATGGTGACAGGTAGGATACAGTTGGGATTGTATCCTCAGACCAAAATGTATCACACCTATGAGGCAGTGCCTGCGCCACTGAAACACTGTCCAGAGTTGAGGTTGGCTTTCTTAGGCACTGATCCAGTCCATGGCTAAAAATGCGATTCACATTCTTGAACACAACTCACAGGAGTACTTGACTCTCATACCCGAAGCTGGGACAAGTGCGAGATTGTCAATCTTATGTGTGGACCTTCCCGTGGGGTGATTGTTACATATATCTTTGCCAGAGAACTGATGAATTTTGCTCTCCTGCAGAAGCCCATTCTATAGTTGAGATTTTGACATATATCTTGGCCAAGTACCTAGAGTATGTGATGCTCCTGCCTGGGCTCTGTGCTCAGGGGGGATTGTGACATATCTCGGGCCATATATGTAGGTTATGTGCCTCTCCAATCCTGCCTAGGCTGTTCCCACAAAAGGCATTGTGACCTACCTGAACCCATCACTTATGTGATTTGACTCTTTTTTTCCTCTGGGCCTTCCCCTTAGTGGGAATTGTGACATATCACGGGGTCCATCATTTCAGTGATATGTTTTTTGTGCTCTGCTTTGACCCTGCCTACAGGAGATTTGTGACATAAAAACTAGGCCCAGCATGTGGGTGATGTGACTCTCATTAGGAAATGAGAGTCCTAATGTGTTCTGCCAACAGAATAGATTGTGACATATAACTGGGTCAACCACCCGGGTGATGTGACTCCTGCCTACAGTAGCCATTTGTGATACATCTTCTTCCTGGGTCCTGTTTATGAGTAGAATTGTGACATATCTTTGGCCAAGCACCAAAGTGATGTGACTCTCTGATTTCTGTTCACAGAAGGTATTGTGGCATATATCTAGGCCAAGTTTAGAGGTGTGTGTAATGATAGCCCTCATACATGGACCCAGTCAATAGGGGAGATTTGGCTTCTGTTTTCTAGGCTTAGGGCAATGGGTAAGTTCTGGGTGAAGAAGCATGAGGTTCAGGGTGAAGAAATGTCACATAAGATTATGACACTCAAGCATATTCTCTAAAGCCCTTGTGTGGCATTTAGAGTTAGTTACAGGATCCAGTATCCACATGAAATTATTACTCTCATAGGTAAACCCAGCTGACAATAGGATTGTCACCCTCACACATGGACAGAGCCCACTGGTGAGGGCTTAAATCTCACAAGCATAGTCCACAATTGGATTTGTGACTTTCATTTGTGTGCTGGGACAGTTGATATGGTGACTTCTTTTTGATATGGAGGCAGCTTACAAGCACTGTGATGACTGTCATAAATATATCTGACCAATAAGAGAGATGTTGACACATACCTGGCAATAGAACAATGGGTATGATCATTGGTTCACACCAGCATGAAGATCTCAAAGCAGATTGTGACTATTACTCATACTTGGTTGGTACAGAAAGTATCATAACAGAACGTGGGACACAGGTGAAATTGTGACTTTCCTATGCACACTCAGCCAACAGTAAACATTGTCACCCTCCCACATGGAAACCATCCACTGTTGAGGCTGTGAACCTCACATGTGCAGGGAGTCGAAAGTTGGAATTGTGACTCATGAATACATCTGGTCTACAGGTAAGATAGTGACTCAAAGACCAGGATTCAGCATGCCTGTGAGGCTGTGACTCATATACTGAGAAATTTATGTTTAGAATTGTGGCTGTCATGCAGGGATATAGCCCATTATTAAGACTGTGACTCATGTACTTAGATCCAACTCACAGGAGGTCTTGACTTTCATACCTGGAGCCAGAAAACGTGTGAAAGTTTAAATTTTATTTCTGGACCTTTCTGCTGGTGTGATTGTCACATATACCTTTGTCCAGCGCTTGAATTATTTGACCCTCCTGCCAGGGAAAAGCCCACAAATGGAATTGTGACATATACCTGAGTCCACCATGTAAGTTATTTTACTCTCCTGCATAGGTCCTCAGGGGAGATTGTGATATATCACTGGGCCCATCACCAAGGTTAAATGATTCTCTTCTTTTGCCTGGGCCTGCCAACACAGAGAGTTATGGCATATCAGTGGACCCATCACTTAAGTAATGTGACTCTACTTTTCTACATGGGCCCTGCCTCAGTGTGGGTTGTGACATATCACCGAGCCGTGCACTCAAGTGATATGATGCTCCTGCCGTGACCCTTCCAATATGAGGCATTGTGACATATCAATGGGCCCATCAACGAAGTATTATGACTTTCCTTTTCTGCTTGGGCCCTGTACACAGGTGGATTGTGACATATTATTGTCATGATACTGTGCCCTGCACACAGGTAATGTAACTATTCTGCCTGAACCCTGCCCACAGGAGGCATTGTGACATACTGTTAGGCCCAGTTCCCAGGTTATGTGACTTTACTGCCATGACCCTGCCCAGAGAGTGGATATTGACATCTTTTTGGTCCAGCATTCAGGTGATCTGATTATCTTGCCTATTCCCTTCTCACAGGTTAAATTTCAACCTATGTTTTTTTCCCGGCTCACGGGCATCATGACCATGCTCATATAGAAAACCAGCCACTAGGAGTGATTTTGACTCTGTTAGCTAGACTTTGAGTAGTGTGTAAAGTCTTCAGTCTCCTGCATTTAGAAGGATAATAGAAGTTGATAAAGTGTAAGCATATTCTATAAATACTTTGAGTAATACAGACAGTATAATAAGGGCCCAGCATAGAGTGAGATTGTGACTCTCATAGGCATACCAAGCCAACAATTAGGATCATCACTTCCAAACAAGAAAGCAGCACATTGGTGAGGTCCTGAACCTCACATGCAGGTGCAGTCCACAGTTAAAATTCTGATTGTCACATGTAGATCTGAGAACAGGTTGAACAGTGACTGATTTCCAGACTCAGCTCAGAGGCATGGTGATGACTTGCATCCCCGGATCTAGCCATAGGAGATCTGTTGACTCTCGTAGGTAGCCTTAAAGCAATGGGCAACGTTCTGGGCTTTCTACTTGTATGAAGGTCACAGAGGATTACAAAACTCATGCATATTGTACGACTCCTTGGGTGGTACACAGAGTGTCATAACAGACCCCAGCACAAAGTTAAAATTGTGATTCTTACAGGCATACCCAGCCAACAGTGAGGATTGTCCCTCTCACACATGAACAGAGACCACTGGCGAGGTCCTGCATATGGCACATGGATGTGGTCCTCGGTTGAAATTGTGTTGTTCAGACTCATCCATCACTGGGTGCTGGGTTCATGGTATATGCATTTTGTAAACATTTATAAAGGTGTTATTTTATAATATATGTGTTTTTATGTGTGTAAAATTAAAAACATAATTTTTGATTTTTCTATGTATCTCTTCTATTTCTTCCACAATCAATTTTTGTCACATACTTTTCTGGAAAATAGATAATTTCATCTAACTTTTCAAATTTGATGTCAGGACATTTAAAAAATATATTATGTTTTTGAATCTTGAATGTATCTCTAAATATCCTCTTTTGTCTTTTGTAAAATTTTTATTCCCCTTGAAATAGTTTATCTACTTTATTATTACATTCAAAGAACAGCACTACTTTTACTCACATGTTATTATCCCTCAGTAACAAATGAGTCAGAGAAGTTGAGAAACTTGCCCAAGGTTACACAGGTCTTCTGAGCCTGTTCTTCTAACTATTGAACACACGGTGTCATCCAGGAAGCACACATGCAATACTATTTCTACAGGTCCATAGAATCACATATACACATGCACATTTGTGTAAAGATAAAATGAACTTATACAGTGTTTACCTGCAGAAAAGGCACTGGTTGAAGGTCTAGAAGGTCACATACAAGAAGCCTTCTCTGTTTTGATTGTTTTGTTGTTTTTGCAGAGATAAGGTCTTGCTATATTTTCAAGGCTGATCTCAGTCTCTTTGGCTCAAGCAATCCTCCTGCTTCAGACTCCCAAAGTGCTCTCTGTCATATTTTTATAAGACTTATTGGGTCAAGTGTGCTGACTCATGCCTATAATAGCAACATTTTGGGAGGCCAAGGGGAAAAGATTGTTTGAGTTCAGGAGTTTAAGACAAGACTGGGCAACATAATGAGACCTCATCTCAACTAAAAATAGAAAAAAATTGCTGGGCACAGTGACTCACGCCTGTAATCTCATCACTTTGGGAGGCTTTTTCTTCCATGATTAAAAACAAATCTTGGTGTCTGGCAGCCAGGCACAGCCAGGTAAGGTGAGGGCAGGAGGCAGAATCTTGCAATCCATGGGTTGCGTTGGCTTTTTCACTTTTTTCTCCCCAACTACACAGAAAATTTCTTCAGTGTTTGATCTTATGCATCTTTGAATCCAAACATCTCATTCTTTGCCTTATACATATTAAAAATATATTCACAGTTCATAAACTGTAATATATCAAAAAATATTCTAAACAAAAACATTTTCTTTATAGAACCTAGTAATGCACCATAATTCCTTACAATTTGTGTTAAGAATTACTAGTATAATGAAATTTTCTATCATGTAATAAGTACTTTTAGATGTTTAGCGCTTGTGATATATTCTAAAAACCTTTTCAAAATTATCCTGGGACTCTAAAGAGTATGTATGGCCCAAACAGTTGTTTTCTTCCCAACACCAAGGAATGGCATACAAGGCTGTCTTCAAGTTGAGGACAGGTCATAAAGACAAATTTTAAAAAAGAGAAAAAATGTCTGCAAACTTGTTTCTACACATTGGTCTTATATGCATTTCTCCATCAATTATATTAATTCTGAATGAACCACATTACCTGAAGTGATACAAACAATTGCTTCAAATTGTAGAATCCCCAGGAAACAGAAAGAAGCAAAAGCAAACTCTCCCAAAGAAAGTCATGTCTATTCCAGACCTTGATGAACCTTGCACATTTTCCATTATGTGCAATGACTAGCAAGCAATCAAACATGACAAAGTTCACAATAAGAAGATAAAGTGAAAGACACCAGAAAAAACATAACAGAAAAAAATCTGCAAAGACATCCATTATTAGAGTTACTGGACACAAAAAAATCAAAAACAACTATGCTTACTATAGCTAAAAAAGACAAATGAAAGTATCTGCAAGAAAGAAGAAGCTATATAAAGATTCTAAAAATAAGTTGTAAAATGAATAATACGATAACTAAAATAAAAACTAACCACATGTGAACTTATGTGTACAAGACAGAACCAGTAAACTAGATGCTACATCAGTAGAAATTAACACATATGCAACAAATACCAGTCTCAGAAAAATGTCTGGTAAGTATTCCAAGCATTCAAAATTTAAAACTGAAAAGCATAAGGTTGATAGTACTTAACCTTTCTCAAAAATAGAGTAGTTAAAAACACTGCACAACTCAATTCCTGAGTTAATATCAAAGCTTGACAGAGACAAAACAAGGACAACTATAAACAATCTCATTCATAAAGACAACTTTTTTTTGAGACTTTGTCTCGCTCTGTTGCCCAGGCTGGAGTGCAGTGGCCCAGTCTTGGATCACTGCAACCTCCACCTCCTGGGTTCAAGCGACTCTCCTGCCTCACCCTCCTGAGTAGCTGGGATTACAGGCACATGCTACCATGCCCAGCTAATTTTTGCATTTTTAGTAGAGACGGAGTTTTACGATGTTGGTCAGGCTGGTCTTGAACTCCTGACCTCATGAGCCGCCAGTCTTGGCCTCCCACAGTGCTGAGATTACAAGCACGAACCACCACACCCAGCCAAGACAAAAATTTTTTAAACCAATTACAAATAAAGTGACTCTTTCTTTGTATAAAATGAATAAAACCATCAATAAGTTCATCTCAAGAGTACAGGATAAGTTGAACATTGTATAATCTATAGGTCTACATAAAATAGGCACAGAATAAGAGCTTGGTAATGTAATTAGAAATAAAATAATATTTTATTTTCTAAATATACAAGGTATTTGAAATAAAGTACAGCAAATGTACGTAATAAACTACTGAAAACTTGTCTTTTAATGTCATAAACATAATAATTATGCTGGTGTTCAAGATTTTTATTAAACATTGCATCCATGGTTTCAGCCAACAGGTTAAAATGAGAAATCATTATACAATTATACTGGCAAAGCAGAACTAGTCAATAAACTAATAGCTAAACTATTGGTTCTACCTAGGTAGATTGGATCCTTGCAAAGCAACTAACACAAAAATTGTTCACATATATCGAGGATTTGAAACTTCTAGGAGAGGCCTGGCAGGGTGGTTCATGCCTGTAATCCTAGCATTTTGGGAAGCCGAGGCGGTAGATCACGAGGTGGGGAGTTCGAGAACAGCCTGGCCAATATGGTGAGACCCTGTCTCTACTAATAATACAAAAATTAGCCAGGCATGGTGCCTTGGGAGGCTGAAGCAGAAGAATCGCTTGAACCTGGGAGGCAGAGGTTGAAGTAAGCCGAGATCACTCCACTGCATTCCAGCATGAGTGACAGAGCGAGACTCTGTCTCAAAAACAGCAAAACAAAACAAAACAAAACAAAACTTCTAGGAGAACATGAAGAATAATATTGTTATATTGTGGGAAAAAAACTTCTTAGACATCGCACAATATAAAAATTAGGCATGGACTGGGAGTGGTGGCTTGTACCTGTAATCCTAGCATTCTTTGAGGCCCAGGCAGGCAGATTACTTCAAGTCGGGAGTTCCAGACTAGCCTGACCAACATGGTAGAACCCCATCTCAATTAAAAACACAAAAATCAGCAGGGTGTGCTGTGCATGTCTGTTGTCCCAGCTATTCGGGAGGCTGAGGCATGAAGAGCGCTTGAACCCAGGAGGCAAAGATTGCAGTGAGCTGAGGTTGCACCGTTGCACTCCACCCTGGGTGATAGAATGAGACTTTATCTAAAAAAAAAAAAAAAGCATTAAAATATTTATGAATTAGACTATACCAATTTTAAGAATTTTTGATTATCAAAAACATAAAACATGTTTTAATAAAGATGGTGAAAAGACAAACCATAACTGGGGGAAAATAGCTTAAAAACACATAGTACAAAAAATTAGTATTTAGAAAATATATATTACAGAATATGTATGAATAAACAATGAATGGAAAACATTAAAAGTAGGACAGATGGCAAGTCTTAAAGCACAAACTTATGAAAAATGCTAACTTCGTTAGTAACTATGAAATAAAACTATAAATAATATGTCTTTCTAATTAACCATTTTGTCAAAAAATTATGTCTAGCATTTCTAAGAGTTAGTAAAAGATAGGCAGTAGTAATAAGTGTAGACACATCAAATGAAAAATGGCAATCGAGAATGTCACTTTCAATGCTTTAGTATTTGGACTTTTGGTTTAAAAAATGTAGTAAAATAGAGCTTTTGGTAAGCTTTCTGTAGCTTAACATTATCATAATTAGGAAAAAACAACTTTAAAAATGTAAATAAACAAAAAGCCTACACCTCCCCACCCCCCCAAAAAAACTAAGATCCAGCAGTGCATACATATTGATCCTTGTTATGGGAGAGTACGAAACAGACCATTGTGTGAACTTTATACAGTTATTTTGCCACACTGGCATACTAATAAAAACTATCTTTAATTTGAATGAACATGTCCACATCTTATAAATACTGCTTTGTACTATGAATAATAAATGTAAAAGTCCTTATACTCAAGAGGATCCTGATCCTCAAGTAAACATATATGGCAACCCATTCCTCTGTTTCTTCCAAACTGAAGCCTGATTAAGGCTTAAATATGGAGTGAGAGGGACTCAATAACAGAACATGTGAAACAAAAAAAAAATGAGACAGGATGGTCATTTCTAAGAATCAGCAATTGCCTGGGGTACTTCAATATAATGATATCTACTAGGAATCTTGCTGGGTAAAAATGAACATAAAAAGCTGAAAACACCATGACTTTGATTTGGTGGAACAGAGTCTCTGGAATTATACATAGTTGTGCTGAAAGTATTGAGCCAGAATGAAAGGGAATATTTACAAACACATTAGTATTTGTTCCATATCTTGTTACAGTAGCAGTACTCTTGTCTGTAATGTCAGCTTCCCCAAGCTACACATGCCATAGACAAACTAAGCAAGTGTCTAATATGTTGTTTGCAGTTAGTTTCTAAATTTAACAACTTGCAATAATTTTATGAATTTCATTAAACTCTGTTTCATGTATAAATCTCACTAAAAGGCACTATTCAGTAGCTATTTCCCTCAGTCTTTTCTGGGATTTTCTGTTGCTTGTTTCCAAACCAACCTTCTTTGAATCCTAGTCATTTCTAAAGCTCCCTATGTAATAATAGAAAGAGAGCAGAAATGAAGCCAAGTTACCCAAACAGTCCATGCCTAATATATTTGGTTCCCCAAATGAACCAAAAACCACACAAGCTAAACAACAGTGGTTTTAAAATTCAACCTCAATTCAACAGTAGTTGTCAAAACCATGTGCAAAAATTAGCAAAGTCACGATGTAGAAACCCTTAACCTGTTATTCAGAACAAATCATCAAATTCTTATTTTGGCATTTTTAGAAAAAATAAATACATTACATATGACAAAAGATACCCACTCACTTATAATAAAATATTTTGAAATATATATGGTTTTATTCTTATTCTTAAATACATATTATTTAGACAAGACTTTCAGTAAAAAATACTTACAGCTACCGTGTATGAATTAAAACAGCTGTGGGAAAATAGTATTTTTGGTTAATAATGAAGATCGAAGCTCCAATGATGTAAAGAATTTTTTCCTGGGCACACAGGTAATTACCCAAATGAAGCTCAAATATGATTGATTTAAAATTTTTAATTTTCCCACTGTTGACAATGTTGATATAACAGCTAAATCTTAGTCTCAGAGCTGGTAGTATGGAATAAATCAAGACAAGTACTATTGAGGAAGGATGAGTAGTCAAGAAAGTGACTATGTCTTTGGGATGCAGCAAACATGGCCATTGTACAGTGGTTGCATATTGCCAACCCAATAAACCCCAGCATTTGCATTGTATTCCAGCTTATTCAAGCAAAGCTCTCTCCAATAGAGAAACTCCCCTGTAAAGAGCATGAACATTTTGATTTTACCTTTCCTCAAACTGACCTTTTACTCGTTATAATAGTAAAAGCAAACCTGTGAATGGAGATTTAAGATGCTAGTGAGATCTGAAATATGAACAAGCATGTACAGCTACTGTGTCTGTGTATCAAGAGGGCCACCCAAAACATGCTTACTAATAACACTACTTTTCACCTCTTTATAAATAATTACATAAGACTCCCATAAAGTCCCTCATTCCAGTCTTCGTTTTCTCATTCCTGTAAACAACCCGCCCTGAATCCCTTCTCTCTCAAGGTGTACTGGGTATTCTGCACCTAACTTTAAAAATAGTCCTATTCCTTTGCAATAAATTACTCTATGCTGCATCTTCTTTTTTGTTTGTCTCTTGTTTAAATTTTTTTGAAACTAAGACAACTGAGGTTTCACAAAAGCCATTAACAGTATCAGGCTTTGTTTTGTATTTTTTATTGTTAACATTTTTTCTCTGATATGTCAATATTCACATTTTGAACACAGTCAACACTGCTAAATTGAAAATTTAAATGACCACAAAATAATTTATCATAAAAGCATGTATATCTCTCGTGTTTCACCTTCACTACACTTTCTATCTATTCAACTTTTTAAAAAATTTGACAGTCAAATACATATATCAAATTTAACGTTCTGAACATTCAATTCTGAAATGATTTATATGGAAGAATGTTGTTATATTTACTTTTGACCAAATTTGACTTTCCAAACTAAGGTAAAACTAAAACATGTTTTCAAAGTTTTAAGGAACTTAACCTTACTAGCACTGAGAGAAGTTAGCTAGTATGCCTTAGGTAGATAGCAAGGGAAGGGTTTATGGAGAGCCCCCAACCCGCAGGTTAGTGCCTTATCCCCACATAACATAAAAAGCAGCTTGGAAAAAAAATAAGCTCCAGGCACTATTAAGGGAACTAGTACAGGGGGTTGCGCCTGGACTCATGCCCTCGGATGCACAAGTAGGAGAACCTAAAGCCCATTTAGATAAAAATTTGCACACACTTCTGGCTTACTTAGATAAGGGAACAAGGCCTGACATAGAAATGTCTTTGTTCTTTGTATAGTGGGCTCCCAGAAAAAAGTTTTTTTCTTTTTTTGTGGGCATGAACACAGTGGGTTTTGATGGGTTCCAGTGGACATGTTCTTTTCTTTTTTAACTGTGAGGAGTCTGGTCTTTATAAATTATTACTTGAGCCCTTGATTGGTCATGGGCAAAGGTCTTAGGCCAAGCTTTGGCTTCAGCTTCTAATAGGTTCTGGGCCAACCTGAGCAGCCTTTATGAATCGTTACTTCAGCCCCCGATTGGTCCCAGGCCAAGGCCCCAGGCCAAGCTGAGTCACACATTCTCTAAGACAGCCCACAAACTAAGCACAATTTTTTCCCATTCCAGTTTATAAAAACCATGGATCCCAGCCTTATAGTGGGCAACCCATTGAGGCCTCCCTCCCTCTCTGCTGGAGTAGGGCTTTCTTCTCTTTGCATATTAAACTTTTGCTCCAACGTCACCCTTATGTCCACACTCCTTAATCTTCTTGAATGTAGCACAAAGAATTCTGGGTATTATCTCAAACAACAGAGGTTGTTACATCTTGGTGCCTTGGTAAAACTACAACATCTTTTGGTGTGTTGGCCAGGGAGAAAGGAATTCATCAAAAGGGTGATTAGGAGTCAGGCTTCTTGTCCTCAATTACTTTCTGAGGCTTCTTGTCCTAAGTTTTTTTTCTCTCAAAAACAACCTTGGAAACATTGACTCTGTTCTAATTCAGTACCTTTCACGAAGGGCCTACCCATTGTTTGGAATTGAAAGGAGGTCTTAGGGCAACTGAAGGTTGCTGGCTGAGTCTATACCTCAGTGTTATCTAAAAGTCCTTGGACTGACTCCAGTCCCCAATAGCCAATGAGGACGTTGGCACAAGAACTTCTAGTCTTTTTTTTCCATTTCATTTTATTCTTCTTTTTTTTTGTGGATATCATTTCTCCTATCCATGCTTTGTATGCAATGTTGTGAACATTTTTACAGCCTATGGATATAATCAAGCTGACTAAAGTCAGTCAGTGTCTTGGTAATCAGATATGTAACTCAGAGTTTTTTTTTATAATTTCCTAGCAACAGGGAGATTTCAAAATCCCTTTAAATTTTTACTTAATAAGGGCCTTCCTGTCCCCCAGTAATAAACATTCATGGCACTGTATGAAATAATATTTCGCCCTGAGTAAATACCCTTCTTTGCATTTGGTTTGTTTTTTCTCTCCATGTGAAAGCTCAGCACTGTCCAATGAACCTAAACAGTTCCTTTATGAGACAAGTTCATTTTTTTGTTCTGGAGCTTATGCTGTAGGAACAGCCTATCAAACCCCAATCCTCATTCTAACTTTTGCCTAAAAATATAAAGTTGGAGTTTTTACCTAGCATTTCTAACTTTACAGCATCCCTAGTGGAATGGGATTATTCTCCATGGGAAGCCTTGTCAATGCTCTGTCCAAAACTTACAGTTCCTCAATTATTTTCCCTTTTACATCCCTTTATCAGTAATAAGGCCTCATGCCCTATTTGTAAACAGAAAAACTCAACTTTCAACAGATGGAAGAAAGCCATGCTAGCAAAACAAATCTTCAATTTTCACAGATTTTTAAGGCACCTGTTCCTCATCAAACTACATTCGAATTTAAACAGAAAAGGAATTTTATGTTTGAAAGTAAATTGGTCCCACTCTCTGGGATTCTGATGTCTTCCTGGGGCCATACCAAGGGAAGCCAAAAATGGTATTAGGGCATTCCCTGTATAAAAGTATAGTGCCCAAATCCAACAACTGCATAATCTCTCCTCAGCCACTGGAGTACCTTGAGAGCCTTTTGGGCTGAGTGGAAAGCTAGGTGAGAAGGTGAACATAACGTGTCCTGCCAACAAACTCCTCCGGACCCTTGGGTGAAGGTCATGCTTGCATATGTGGGTAACGTCTATGATGGTTGCTGGGACCCAGAGGAAAAAAAGGAAAGTTGAGAAGTGGTACGCCCTTTTTCTATTTCCTTCCACCATAGGCCACACTGAAAAGAGAAAGGGGACTGAGGAATGCCTTGTCTCCCCTATTTCTCTAGATAGGTAACAAACCATCTACAGTCTGCATTCCCCTCTAGTGCATTCTGAAACACTGGAACTTCTTTAACCCTGAAACTCGAAAGAAAAAATGGCTTATATTCTATTGCACAAATCCATGACCATCTTAGAGACAGGAGGCCTGGCTTTCTAAGGGAAACATTAATTTCAACACTATCCAACAAATAGATCTTTCTTTGCTCTGTGAGAAAACCCAGATCTTTGTAAGCATCATAAAATTAAATCTGCCCTCTTGGCAGCCATATCAGACAAGCCTACAAAATATAATTCCCAAAAGTTGAGGTACAAACCCTTGGGGAACCCTCAAATGTAACTTCTGGGTGCCCTACCAGCCTCCCATATTTTGAACCCCCAATACCCATATATCATCAGCTCCTCTGGTAATGCCACTCAAGAAACCCACAACATCACTGTTTCCCCTACAGAAAATGCCCAATAGACATGGTGTTACTAGGATTCAAGTTTCCTTCTCATTGCAGGACCTTAAAAAAATAAAATGAGCCCCAGGCAAGTTCTGTGATAACCCTGATACATATATAGAGTCTTTCCAAAATTTAACCCAAGTGTTTAATGTTATGTGGAGAGATGCTATGCTGCTTTTAAGCCAAACCCTAACTGTTAAGAAACAGGCAGGCTTATGGGCAGCAAAAAAACTGAAAAACAAACAGTAGTTTTCCTATAGACAGTCAGAAAAGAAACTCAGTTGAAAGGGGAAAATAAAGTGACAGAATCCCCATTTGCAATAAGAATAAAAACAAAGCCCCTTAAATATCCTAATAGGAGCCCTTGTGATCCTATAGAGAAGTGGAAAATAAAAGACTGTCTGATGTGCATATTAGAAAGCTTGCAAAGAACCATAATCAAGCATGTTAATTACTCTAACCAGTCCTTGTTAAATCAGAAACCAGATAAAAATCCCAAGGACATTTTGAAAAGACTGAGAAAAACTTTAGGAAAACACACCTCCCTGTGTTCTAATTCAATAAAAAAGGTTTATTACTTAGGCAGACTCTAGTATCAGAAGGAAGTTGCTAAAACAGGCCCTGTTCAAACATCTTTCTAGGTTTTATTATCCTCAAGTTGAAACTTTGCAGTATTTAAATAACACTGTTCTCTGTGCCCCAACTGAGGAGGTCTCAGGAAGGCACTAAGGTTTTCCTCAATTTTTTAGCTGAAAGGGAATATAGGCTCTCAAAATTTAAAGCTCAGCTCTGTCAAAATGCAGTAAAGTAGATAGGTGTAGTCAGAAGGTACCAGAACACCAGGTAAGGAAAGAATTAAACTCACACCAGGTAAGGAAAGAATTAAACCCATTTTCTCCATTTCCTTTCCCAAAACTCTTAAACAGTTGGAGGGGTCTTAGACATTACTGGTTTTTGCAAACTCTGGGCACCTAGGAATGGTGAAATAGCTAATCTTTTATACCATCATATTAAAAAAACCCTGAAGCACCTAAAAACTCACTTGCTAACTTGGGAACCTAATACTAAAAAGCCTTTAACCAACTGAAGCCAGTCTTACTTAAAGCACCAACCCTCAGTTCTTTCATAACAAAGGAATTTAATCTCTATGTATCAAAAACGAAGTGAATGACCATGGGAGTTTTAACTAAGGCTCAAGGTCCAGCTAAACAACCAATGGGTTATCTAAGCAAGAAACTTGACTTGATGGATAGAAGATGGCCAGCCTGCCTCTGAGCAGTTTTAGTGGTGGCTTGTTGGTACCAAAGGCCATGAAGCTAACAATGGGAAATAACTGTTTGCATTCCCACATTGGACTGCTGTCCTCTAAGGGAAGCCTCTGGCTAATAATCACCTCTTCAAGTATCAAGCTTTGTTGCTAAAGTTATCTGCATTCCAGTTGAAAACCTGCCCTTGCCTGAACCCAGACACTTTCTCCCAGAGGAAACTAAGAAGCCTAAACAGGATTGTAAACAGGTAGTGGTGTAAACTGGTAAAGGAAATAATAAGAATCACTGTTTATATACTCTGTAAAGTTTTGATTAATTAAAAAAATCTTTTTTCAAGTGCACTTGCCTAAATGAAAAGTGAATATCCAACCTATAAATATATTTAAAAAGCCTTTCTATTTTTATCTTTATAAAACCTGTTTTCCTGGAAGAGGATTTTTCTCACTTAATTACTTTTCTCCACTTTTATTTGTCACTGTTGATGCAAGCATAGAAGGCCCTAAAATAACATCTGGAGGCCTGGGACTCCTCAAGAAAACAAAAAAGCCACCACAAATTACATTTTAAAAGAAATTTGGCTTTTTTTTTTTTTTTCCATGAAAGCCCTAGAATTAAAAGTAAATAAGTCCTCTCAAAATATGTCTTTTTCTTCTAGGTATGCTTGCTTATTAGGCCCTGGAAACCGTATTCCTAGCCCTGTTCTTTTTTTTTTTTTTTTTAATTGGGGCAGAGTCTCACTCTGTCACCGAGGCTGGAGTGCAATGGTGCAATCTTGGCTAACTGCAACCTCTGCCTCCTGGGTTCAAGCAATTCTTCTGCCTCAGCCTCCCAAGTAGCTGGGATTACAGGCACCTGCCACCATGCCCAGCTAATTTTTTTTTTTTTTGTATTTTTAGTAGAGATGGGGTTTCACCGTGTTAGCCAGGATGGTCTCGATCTCCTGACCTCGTGATCCACCCGCCTTGGCCTCCCAAAGTGCTGGGATTACAGGCATGAGCCACCATACCTGGCCCCTAGCCCTGTTCATAAAGGTCCTCAACCAGAGACCAATAATCCAATTAGAAAATTGGCAAACAAAAAATCTTATAGTTACTGATCTTCTTCTGTCCGTCTAGATGGTTATATACGTGTTTTGTGTGATGTCTATAAAAAAACCCTCTAATTAATTGGTCTACAAATAAGCACTTAGATAAAATATTAAGACAAAATTAAAGGCTCTAATGCCTCTTGGTTCATGTAACTTTGAGAAATAAAAACATTCTTGTAGAATACAAATATCTTACAAATGTAAATAGGTGGTCTAAATTATGCAGGTCAAATAGTAGGTTTACTAAATGTTTTAAGGTTGTAAACTGCTTCTTTGGCCTTTAAAAACTGTCAACCTGCCAGTTTCACAATTAGTAAGGCCTGGTGACATATAAAACTAACCATGCCTCTAACTATACTGGTAGAAGTCAGACTTTATCTGCTCCTAGCACATAATTAAAACAACTTACCAGGTTTTACATTAATGTTAAAATTATGAAAAGCTACCATTATAACATGTAATTGAGACGACTAAAAATGTATTTGCAAGCAATGTGTGTAAAAACAGTAAAATTTTTTAATAAAAAATTTTAAGGTACAAAATTCTACATTTTTTCCTAGGAATAAAAGATTGTCTTAAATTAAATAAAGTGAAATTTTTAAGCAAATTTTTAAAATACCATATTAATTAATTTTGTGAAAGAAAACTCTGTGTAAACATATTAGCTAAATTCAAAGGAATATCATATGATTTTTCTTTAAGGGTTTAAATTAAAGCACAACAAGGTTTTCTTAAGATGCTAATCTGCTCTATATCAAAAATTCTAGAAGATTATAAAAGATTTGTAAAAATCAGAAATCCATTCCAAGATGGCCGAATAGGAAAAACTCTGGTCTGCAGCTCCCAGCGTGATTGAGGCAGAAGACAGGTGATTTCTGCATTTCCAACTGAGGTACCTGGCTGATCTAATTGGGACTTGTTGGACAGTGGGAGCAGCCCATGGAGGGCAAGCCAAAGCAGGGCAGGGTGTCGCTTCACCCAGGAAGCACAAGGGATTGGGGAATTTCCCTTTCCTAGCCAGGGGAAACCGGGACAGACTGTACTTGGAAAAACAGGACACTCCTGCCCAAATACTGTGCTTTTCTCAAGGTCTTAGCAACCAGCAGACAATGAGATTCTCTCCCATGCCTGGCTCGGTGGGTCCCATGCCCACAAAGCCTTGCCCACTGCTAGCACAGGAGTCTGAGATCAAACGGCAAGCTGGCAGCCTGGTTGGGGGAGGTGTGTCCACCATTGCTGAGGCTTGAGTAGCTAAAGAAAGTGGCTGGGAAGCTCGAACCAGGCAGAGCCCACTGTAGCTCAGCAAGACCTACTGCCTCTATAGACTTCACATTTGTGGGCAGGGCATAGATAAACAAAAGGCAGCAGACAGCTTCTGCAGACTTAAACATGCCTGCCTGATAGCTATGAAGAGAGCAGTGCTTCTCAAGGATGGCATCTGAGCTCTGAGAATGGACAGACTGCCTCCTCAAGTTGATCCCTGATACCCTTGTAGCCTAACTGGGAGACACTTCCCAGTAGCGGCTGACAGACATCTCATATAGGTGGGTGCTCCTCTGGGATGAAGCTTCCAGAGGAAGGATTGAGCAGCAATATTTGCTGTTCTGCCATAATTGCCATTCTGCAGCTTCCACTGGTGATACCCAGGCAAATAGGGTCTGGAGTGGATCTCCAGCAAATTCCAACAGACCTGCAACTGAAGGACCTGACTGTTAGAAAGAAAACTAACAAACAGAAAGGAATAGAAGCAACATGAACAAAAAGGACATATACACCAAAACCCCTTCTGTAGGTCACCAACATCAAAGACTAAAGGTAGATAAAACCACAAAGATGGGGAGAAACTAGAGCAGAAAAGCTGAAAATTCTAAAAACCAGGGCGCCTCTTCTCCTCCAAAGGATCACAGCTCCTCACCAGCAATGGAACAAAGCTGAATGGAGAATGACTCTGATGAGTTGATAGAAGTAGGCTTCAGAAGGTTGGTAATAACAAAGTTCTCAGAGCTAAAAGAGCATGCTCAAACCCATCACAAAGAAGCTGAAAACCTTGAAAAAAGACCTCAAGTGACCTGACGGAGCTGAAAACCATGGCATGAGAACTTCGTGATGCATGCACAAGCTTCAATAGCTGATTCGATCAAGTGGAAGAAAGGGTATCACTGATTGAAGATCAAATTAATGAAATAAAGTGAGAAGACAAGGTTAGAGAAAAAAGACTAAAAAGAAACAAATAAAGCCTCCAAGAAATATGGGAGCACACAGATTCATAAAGCAAGTCATCAGAGACCTTCAAAGAGACTTAGACTCCCACACAATAATAATGGGAGACTTTAACACCCCACCGTCAATATCAGACAGATCAATGAGACAGAAAGTTAACAAGGATATCCATGACTTGAACTTAGCTCTGCATCAAGTGGACCTAATAGACATCTACAGAACTCTCCACCCCAAATCAACAGAATATACATTCTTCTCACGTTGCACTTATTCTAAAACTGACCACATAATTGGAAGTAAAGCACTCCTCAGTAAATGTAAAAGAACAGAAATCAAAACAAACTATCTCTCAGACCACAGTGCAATCAAATTAGAATTCAGGATTAAGAAACTCACTCAAAACCACAAGATATGGAAACTGAACAACCTGCTCCTGAATGACTGCTGGGTAAATAACAAAATGAAGGCAGAAATAAAGATTTTATTTGAAACCAATGAGAACAAAGACACAACATACCAGAATCTCTGGGACATATTTAAAGCAGTATGTAGAGAGAAATTTGTAGCACTCTACACCCACGGAGAAAGCAGGAAAGATCTAAAATTGACACCCTACAATCAAAATTAAAAGAACTAGAGAAGCAAGAGCAAGCAAATTCAAAAACTAGCAGAGGTGAGAAATAACTAAGATCAGAGCAGAGCTGAAAGAGATGGAGACACAAAAAAACCTTCAAAAAATCAGTGAATCCAGGATCTGTGTTTTGAAAAGATCAATAAAATTTATAGATCTATAAAGAAAAAAAGAGAGAAGAATCAAACAGATGCAATAAAAAATGATAAAGGGGATATCACCACCAATCCCACAGAAATAAAAACTACCATCAGAGAACACTATAAACACTTCTATGCAAATAAACTAGAAATCTAGAAGAAATGGATAAATTCCTGGACATATACACCCTCCCAAGACTAAACCAGGAAGAAGTTGAATCTCTGAGTAGACCAATAACACATTCTGAAATTGAGGCAATAATAGCCTACCAACCAAAAAAAGTCCAGGACCAGATGGATGCACAGCTGAAATCTACCAGAGATACAAAGAGGAGATGGTACCATTCCTTCTGAAACTATTCCAATCAATAGAAAAAGAGGGAAGCCTCCCTAACTCATTTTATGAGGCCAGTATCATCCTGATACCAAAGCTTGGCAGAGACACACACACACAAAAAGAGAATTTTAAAACAATAACCCTGATAAACATTGATGCAAAAATACTCAATAAAACACTGGCAAACCAAATCCAGCAGCACATCAAAAAGCTTATCCACCACAATCAAGTCGGCTTCATCCGTGGGATGCAAGGCTGGTTCAACATATGCAAATCAATAAACGTAATCCATCACATAAACACATAATCTGCTTCATGCTAAAAACTCTCAGTAAACTAGGTATTGATTGAATGTTTCTCAAAATAGTAAGAGCCATTTATGACAAACCCACAGCCAATATCATACTGAATGGGCAAAAATTGGAAGCATTCCCTTTGAAAACTGGCACAAGACAGGGATGCCCTCTCTCACCACTCCTATTTAACATAATGTTGAACGTTCTGGCCAGGTCAATCAGGAAAGAGAAAGAAATAAAGTGTATTCAATTAAGAAAAGAGGAAGTCAAATTGTCCCTGTTCACAGATGACATGATTGTATAATTAGAAAACCCCATCGTCCCAGCCCAAAATCTCCTTAAGCTGATAAGCAACTTCAGCAAAGTCTCAGGATACAAAATCAATGTGCAAAATCACAAGCATTCCTATACACCAATAACAAACAGGAACCCAAATCATCAGTAAACTCCCATTCACAATTGCTACAAATAGAATAAAATACCCAGGAATACAACTGCCAAGGAATGTGAAGGACCTCTTCAAGGATAACTACAAACCACTGCTCAACAAAACAAAAGAGGACACAAACAAATGGAAGAACATTCCATGCTCATGGATAGGAAGAATCAATATTGTGAAAATGGCCATACTGCTCAAGGTAATTTATAGATTCAATTCCATCCCAATCAAGCTACCATTGACTTTCTTCAGAGAATTGAAAAAAACTACTTTAAAGTTCATATGGAACCAAAAAAAGAGCCCATATTGCCAAGACAATCCTAACTATTGGGGTCCATGCCGGGGGTGGTGGAGAATGAACAGACACAAAAGACAAAGACCAACAGAGAACATGGCGGCCGCACTCAGAGCCTCTGCCTCACTTTATTTATATTCCATAAACCTCACGTCAGCAGAAAGAACACAATGCAAAACAAACTTTCTTTACCCAGATGTAACCTTTTACTCAGTTCCTTGTCTTTATGCTCTTCTTTATCTGCCCGCCTTCTTGGCACCTACGGGAGTTCATTAAAAGTTCAATTGGAGAGACTGTCCTTGAGCCCTATCTATTCTTAGCATAGTGTTTTCAAAGGCCCCTGCACCTAACCAAAAAGAAGAAAGCTGGAGGTATCATGCTACCTGACTTCAAACTATACTACAAGGCTACAATAACCGAAACAGCATGGCATTGGTACCAAACAGATATATAGACCAATGGAGCAGAACGGAGGCCTCAGAAATAACACCACACATCTACAATCATCTGATCTTTGACAAACCTGACAAAAACAAGAAATGGGGAAAGGATTCCTTCTTTAATAAATTGTGTTGGGAAAACTGGCTAGCCACATGTAGAAAGCTGAAAGCAGATCCCTTCCTTACATCTTACATAAAAATTAACTCAAGATGAATTAAGGACTTAAATGTTAGACCTAAAACCATAAAAACCCTAGAAGAAAACCTTGGCAATACCATTCACGACATAGGCATGGTCAAGGACTTCATGACTAAAACACCAAAAGCAATGGCAGCAAAAGCCAAAATGGAAAAATGGGATCTAATAAACTAAAGAGCTTCTGCATGGCAAAAGAAACTATCATCAGAGTGAAAAGGCAACCTACAGAATGGGAGAAAATGTTGGCAATCTACCCATCTGACAAAGGGCTAATATCCAGAATCTTCAAAGAACTCTAACAAATTTACAAGAAAAAAAAACCCCATCAAAAAGTGAGCAGAGGATATGAACAGACATTTCTCAAAAGAAGATATTTATGCAGCCAACAGACACATGAAAAAATGCTCATCATCACTTGTCATCAAAGAAATGCAAATCAAAACCACAATGAGATACCATCTCATGCCAATTAGAATGGTGATCATTAAAAAGTCAGGAAACAACAAATGCTGCAGAGGATGTGGAGAAATAGAAATACTTTTACACTGTTGGTGGGAGTGTAAATTAGTTCAACCATTGTGGAAGACATTGTGGTGATTCCTCAAGGATCTAGAACTAGAAATACCATTTGACCCAGCAATCCCATTACTGGGTGTGTACCCAAAGGATTATAAATCAGGCTAATATAAAGACACACACACACACATGTTTATTGTGGCATTATTCACAATAACAAAGACTGGGAACCAACCTAAATGTCCATCAATGATAGACTGGATTAATAAAATATGGCACATATATACCATGGAATACTATCCAGCCATAAAAAAGGATGAGTTCATGTTCTTTGCAGGGACATGGATGAAGCTGGAAACTATCATTCTCAGCAAACTAGCACAAACACAGAAAACCAAACTCCACATGTTCTCACTCATAGGTGGGACCTGAACAATGAGAACACTTGGACACAGGGTGGGGAACATCACACACTGAGGCCTGTTGTGGGGTGGGGCCCTGGGGATGAGAGAGCATTAGGAGAAATACCTAATGTAAATGACGAGTTGGTAGGTGCAGCAAACCAACATGTCACATGTACACCTATGTATCAAACCTGCATGTTGTGCACATGTACCCTAAAGTATAATAATAATAATAATAATAATAATAATAATAATAAAGATGTGTAAAAGTCTCACTTCGTGGTCAAACTGGTTAAGATTAAATATAATTGCCTATAATTTCATTAAAATTGGGGTTAACATTAATAGTAAACTAATACAAGGGTAAAATTTGGCTTTCTCTTTTTAACAGGATTTTTATGTAATAGTAAGGGCTAATAAAAGGTTTTTGCTTTTTCAAATTTTTAATTCTTCATGTTGGCAAAACAAATAACTTGTGGTAATCTGAAATTCTATTCCATAAGATTAACTGTTTTAGACCTCTAACATCTTTAACAAGCTCCCCAAAGTCAAACTTCAGTCTCAAGGTTATTTTCTGATTACTGACTTTTTGCTGCTACAAAGAGTCCCTAAAGCATTAAAAAGAAAAGCAAACAGAATTATTTAATATGTTTAGGAACATGGGATTGTCAAAATGATGTCTTTTTTTTTTCAGTTTATATTTGAGTGTATAATATTAACATTTGTTCCAAAACCATACGGGGTGTCCAAGGTTCTAATGTCTAAATATGTGCTTCAATCAAAATTAAGGTTGTTATGTTGGGTCATTGTAAACTGCAGATAACCAAATTTTTTTGTCAATCATGTTTCTCACTGTAACCCTGGACATTTTGTCATTGGCAGACAATTTTCTTGTTTTAATCCTCTTAAAAAATGGCTTCTAATCAGCTGTGGAAATTTAACAGGTGCTCTCAAATGCGGGTTTCTGATAAGAGATAAAAGTACAGAACTCATAAAAAGCAAAAATTTTTATGGATATCAAGCAGAACAAAGTTAATAGAATAGATTTAGTTAATAGAAAACTAAAGCAATGTTTTTAACTGTTGCTTAAAATATTGCTAATTCTTATTTTGTTTTTCAGAGTCAGAACTCTCTCAAAAGTTTTAAACAATCGAGCAAGGCGTACTGCTGTAAACATAATTTGGACCCTGTCTGTTTCTCTTTGCCTGGTTCTGCTAAAAATCAAAAACTAGCTCTAAGTATTCTTAACTTACAATATAGTTATTTGCAGCAGTGAAACAAAAATCAATTTTCTTTTCTTTCCTTTTTTTTTTTTTTTTTTTTGAGACATAGTCTTGCTCTGTCTGTGGCTGGCATGCAGTGGCAAAGTCTCAGCTCACTGCAACCTTGTCTCCCGGGTTCAAGTGAGTCTCCTGCTTCAGTCTTCTGAGTAGCTGGGACTACAGGCGTGCAACACCACGGCCAGCTAATTGTTATATTTTTAGTATAGATGGTGTTTCACCATGTTGGCCAGGATGGTCTGAATCTCTTGACTTCCTGATCTTCCCACCTCAGTCTCCGAGAGTGCTGGGATGACAGGCATGAGCCACCACGCCCAGCTAAAAAATCCATTTTCTTACGCAATGAAACACAATAGAAAAATGCTAGTTGTTTTACCAAGGCTTTAACTGGAAGGGTGTGTTTTCCTTTAAGAAATCAAGTTTAAGTTGCAAAGCCAGTAACAGTCTCTTGGGAAAGCTGGTCTCATACCTTGTCTACACAGTCCTCATACAGAGTTCCTGGCCTGTGGTGAGTAAAACATGTCACTTTCTAACAGACTCAGAAACACTATGCTCTTGGAACCTCAAAAAATACAGAAGTTTACCCAACTCAGGTATTTATCCATGGCTTGGCCCAGGTTTAAAAAGTCCTATCTAAGATTTCTTTTGGAACAGAGTTTCACCAAAGCCTATCAAAAAGGCCTATGTAGAGGTAGTTATTCTTGCTGTACTATGATCAAATAGTCAGGCCAAGTATAATGCTAAAGTCTATTTTGCAAACAATTCAGTCTATTCTGAGTTGTTTTTAACAAAACAAAATCTTAAAAAAAAAAATTATCTTTCAAAACTTACCATACATTTCTTATGAACTTCATTCATTGTTTTAAAGTTTTTGATGATATTTTAAACTAACCCTGCTTATTCCTATAAGCCAACCAGTGATCTCTGCCTGCAGCTCAGAAAAAATAGAAAGGGATGGGTAATGTGAAAATCTAAATCAATATTCTAGTTCTAATCAATTATTCTGCAAATCCTGCTGGGTGATGAAAATAAATAAGGTGCCAATAACCCAGAGGCTTCTTTTATCAGAAAGTAAGATACAGGGAGCTAACCAAAGCCAAGCCTTATGCACCCAAATCTGAGCAAACATAAGTATAGCTACCAGTTATTGGGGTGTGTCAGCAGTCTCAACATTTTTAGGCTTTTCCTACCCTCCTTGTTTCATTTCAGTGTATGTCCTCTGGTAAATCAGATTGTTTCTTTTTCCCTAAAAACTACCAAGCTCCAAGTGGTAATGCAAATGGAATGATGCATAAACACATGTTTCTTCTGAGACACTTAAACCAGCCCTAGAAGAAATTCTAACTGTTGTTTTCTACACAGCACCACTCTCCACCGAGGCACAGCCAAAGATATCAATGCCTATTCTCCCTAACAGCAGTTAGGGTCTCCACTCCTGAGAGGGGACTGAGAGGGATTAGCTAGCTAGCCTAAGGTAGACAGCAAGGGAAGGGTCCCTGGAGAACCCCTAACCCATGAGTCAGTGCCTCATAATCACATACCCACCAAGTCAGGCATAATGGCACACACCTGTAATCCAAGTGACTCAGGAGGCTGAGGCATGAGAATTGCTTGACCCTGGGAGGTGGAGGTTGCAGTGAACTGAGATCACACCATTGCCCTCCACCCTGGGTAACAGAGTGAAAGTCAGTCTCAAGAAAAAAAAAATCACCTTTTATCAATATTTTAATTGTTTTATGTCTGAATACTTAAGCATCAAGGACAGGACATTGAATGATGATAAGGGCATATTTAAATTTATAAAGTAAAAAATGATCATCAGAGTCTAATAATTGATAAATACAACAAATAATTCTTCATAGAATTATTCTGGGTATGTTTGACAAACAAGAAGGTGGCATAGGACCTTCTTGTCCTACTTATGTGAAGAGTTCTTCTCACATACAAAGAATAAGAAAAGTTAACTTATTTTCTTAGAAGGTTGTAATTCACATTTTATTCTATTACATCTTTTCTGCATTGCTGTTATAATACTGTTGAAATGCACCCTCTTTCACCAGAATACTTTTCTGAATCTGAATAGATTGACACTGGAGAAGATTAGCTCAGCACACTCACTTGAACGATCCCTTTGCTTTTCAGGCAGTAAAAATACCTTCGAGGAGTGAAAATAAAGTGACTGCGGATTAAGCAGAGAGTCATAAACGGAAAAACATTTGTCAATTGTTTGAAGATTACATTGCATGGTCTACAACTTAAAATATAAAATGGGGTTCCAAGATGGCCAAATAGGAACAGCTCCAGCCTCCAGCTCCTAGCGTGAGTGACACAGAAGACAGGTGATTTCTGCATTTCCAACTGAGGTACTGGGTTCATCTCACTGGGGCGTGTTGGACAGTGGGTGCAGGACAGTGGGTGCAGCCCACCAAGCGAGAGCCAAAGCAGGGTGAGGCATCGTCTCACCCAGGAAGTGCAAGGGGGAAGGGAATTTCCTTCCTGGCCAAAGGAAACTGTGACACACAACACCTGGAAAATCAGGTCACTCCAACCCTAATACTACACTTTACCAAGAATCTTAGCAAATGGCACACCAGGAGATTATATCCTGTGCTTAGTTCGGAGGGTCCCACGCCCACAGAACCTCCCTCATTGCTAGCACAGCAGTCTGAGATCTAACTGCAAAGTGGCAGCAAGGCTGGGAGAGGGGTACCCGCCATTGCTGAGGCTTGCGTAGGTAAACAAAGCAGCCTGGGAGCTCGAACTGGGTGGAGCCCACTGCATCTCAAGGAGGCCTGCCTGCCTCTGTAGACTCTACCTCTGGGGAAAGGTCATAGCCAAACAAAAGGCAGCAGAAACATCTGAAGATTTAAATGTCCCTGTCTGACAGCTTTGAAGAGAGGATTGGTTCTCCCAGCATGGAGTATGAGATCTGAGAACAGACAGACTGCCTCCTCAAGTGGGTCCCTGACCCCCAAGTAGCCTAACTGGGAGACAACCCCCACCACAGGCAGACAGACACCTGACACCTCACATGGCCAGGTACCCCTCTAAGATGAAGCTTCCAGAGGAACAATCAGGCAGCAACATTTGCTGCTCAGCAATATTCACTCTTCTGCAGTCTCCGCTGCTGATACCCAGGCAAACAGGGTCTGGAGTGGAGCTCCAGCAAACTCCAAGAGACCTGCAGCTGAGGGTCCTGAATGTTAGAAGGAAAACTAACAAACAGAAAGGACATCCACACCAAAAACCCATCTGTACATCACCATCATCAAAGACCAAAGGTAGATAAAACCACAAAGATGGGGAAAAAACAGAGCAGAAAAGCTGGAAATTCTGAAAATCATGAGTGCCTCTCCCCCTCCAAAGGAATGCAGCTCCTCGCCAGCAACAGAACAAAGCTGGATGGAGAATGACTTTGACGAGTTGAGAGAAGAAGGCTTCAGACAATCAAACTTCTCCGAGCTACAGGACGAAGTTTGAACCCATCTCAAAGAAGCTAAAAACCTGGAAAAAAGATTTGATGAATGGCTAACTAGAATAACCAATGTAGAGAACTCCTTAAATGATCAGATAGAGCTGAAAGCCATGTCACAAATGCACAAGCTTCAGTATGTGACAAATGCACAAGCTTCAGTAACTGATTCTATTGACTGGAAGAAATGGTATCAGTGATTGAGGATCAAATGAATGAAATGAAACGAGAAGTGTAGAGAAAAAAGAGTAAAAGGAAATGAGCAAAGCCTCCAAGAAATATGAGACTATGTGAAAAGACCAAATCTACGTCTGATTGGTGAAAGTGACGGGGAGAATGGAACCAAGTTGGAAAACACTGCAGGATATTATCCACAAGAACTTCCCCAACCTAGTAAAGCAGGGCAACATTCAAATTCAGGAAATACAGAGAACACCACAAAGATACTCCTCGAGAAGAGCAACTCCAGACACATAATTGTCAGATTCACCAAAGTCTAAATGAAGGAAAAAATGTTAAGAGCATCCAGAGAGAAAGGTCAGGATACCCACAAAGGGAAGCCCATCAGACTAACAGCAGATCTCTCAGCAGAAACTCTCCAAGCCAGAAGAGAGTGGGGGCCAATATTCAACATTCTTAAAGAAAAGAATTTTCAACCCAGAATTTCATAACCAGCCAAACTAAGTTTCACAAGTGAAGGAGAAATAAAATCCTTTACAGACAAGCAAATGCTGAGAGATTTTGTCACCACCAGGCCTGCCCTACAAGAGATCCTGAAGGAAGCACTAAACATGGAAAAGAACAACAGGTACCAACCACTGCAAAAACATGCCAAAATGTAAAGACCATTGATGCTAGGAAGAAACTGCATCACCTAATGAGCAAAATAGCCAGCTAATATCATAATGACAGGATCAAGTTAACACATAACAATATTAACATTAAATGTAAATGGGCTAAATGCTTCAATTAAAATACACAGACTGGCAAATTAGATAAAGAGTCAAGATCCTCAGTTTGCTGTACTCAGGAGACCCATGTCACCTGCAGAGACACACATAGGTTCAAAATAAAGGGATGGAGGAAGATCTACCAAGCAAATGGAAAACAAAAAAAAGGCAGAGGTTGCAATCCTAGTCTCTGATAAAACAGACTTTAAACCAACAAAGATCAAAAGAGACAAAGAAGGCCATTACATAATGGTAAAGGGATCAATTCAACAAGAAGAGCGAATTATCCTAAATATATATGCACCCAATACAGGGGCACCCAGATTCATAAAGCAAGTCCTTAGAGACTTACAAAGAGACTTAGACTCCCACACAATAATAATGGGAGAATTTAACATCCCACTGTCAACATTAGACAGATCAATGAGACAGAAAGTTAACAAGGATATCCAAGAATTGAACTCAGCTCTGCACCAAGTGGACCTAATAGACATCTACAGAACTCTCCACCCCAAATCAACAGAATATACACTCTTCTCAGCACCATATCACACTTATTCCAAAATTGACCACATAGTTGGAAGTAAAGCACTCCTCAGCAAATGTAAAAGAACAGAAATTATAACAAACTGTCTCTCAGACCACAGTGCAATCAAACTAGAACTCAGGATTAAGAAATTCAATAAAAACCACTCAACTACATGGAAACTGAACAACCTGCTCCTGAATGACTACTGGGTACATAACGAAATGAAGGCAGAAATAAAGATGTTCTTTGAAACCAATGAGAACAAAGATACAACATACCAGAATCTCTGGGACACATTTAAAGCAGTGTGTAGAGGGAAATTTATAGCACAAATTCCCACAAGAGAAAGCTGGAAAGATCTAAAATTGACACACTAACATCACAATTAAAAGAACTAGAGAAGCAAGAGCAAACACATTCCAAAGCTAGCAGAAGGCAAGAAATAACTAAGATCAGAGCAGAACTGAAGGAGACAGAGACATAAAAATCCTTCAAAAAAATCAATGGATCCAGGAGCTAGTTTTTTGAAAAGATCAACAAAATTGATAGACCACTAGCAAGACTAATAAGAAAGAAAAGAGACAAGAATCAAATAGATGCAATAAAAAATGATAAAGGGGATATCACCACCAATCCCATGGAAATACAAACTACCATCAGACAATACTATAAACACGCCTAAGCAAACAAACTAGAAAACCTAGAAGAAATGGATAAATTCCTGGACGCATACACTCTCCCAAGACTAAACCAGGAAGAAGTTGAATCCCTGAAAAGACCAATAACAGACTCTGAAATTGAGGCAGTAATTAATAGCCTACCAATCAAAAAAAGTCCAGGACCAGACGGATTCACAGCCAAATTCTACCAGAGGTACAAAATGGTACCATTCCTTCTGAAACTATTCCAATCAATAGAAAAAGAGGGAATCCTCCCTAACTCATTTTATGAAGCCAACATCATCCTGATACCAAAGCCTGGCAGAGGCACAACAAAAGAGAATTTTAGACCAATATCCCTGATGAACATCGATACAAAAATCCTCAATAAAATACTGGCAAACCGAACCCAGCAGCACATCAAAAGTCTTATCCACCATGATCAAGTGGGCTTCATCCATCCCTGAAATGTAAGGCTGGTTCAATATATGCAAATCAGTAAACGTAATCCAGCATATAAACAGAACCAAAGACAAAAACCACATGATTATCTCAATAGATGCAGAAAAGGACTTTGACAAAATTCAACAGCCCTTCATGCTAAAAACTCTCAATAAATTTGACATTGATGTAACGTATTTCAAAATAATAAGAGCTATTTATGACAAACCTACAGCCAATATCATACTCAATGGGCAAAAACTGGAAGCATTCCCTTTGAAAACTGGCACAAGACAGGGATGCCCTCTCAGCACTCCTATTCAACATAGTGTTGGAAGTTCTGGCCAGGGCAATCAGCCAGGAGAAAAAAAAAAGGAGTATTCAATTAGGAAAAGAGGAAGTCAAATTGTCCCTGTTTGCAGATGACATGATTGTATATTTAGAAAACCCCATCGTCTCAGCCCAAAATCTCCTTAAGCTGATAAGCAACTTCAGCAGTGTATCAGGATACAAAATCAATGTGCAAAAATTGCAAGCTTTCTTACAGACTAGTATCAGAGAAACAGAGCCAAGCCATGAGTGAACTCCCATTCACAATTGCTTCAAATAGAATAAAATACCTAGGAATCCAACTTACAAGGGATGTGAAGGACCTCTTCAAGGAGAACTACAAACCACTGCTCAATGAAATAAAAGAAGACACAAACAAATGGAAGAATATTCCATGCTCATGTATCAATATCATGAAAATGGCCATACTGCCCAAGATAATTTATAGATTCAATGCCATCCCCATTAAGCTACAAATTATTTTCTTCACAGAATTGGAAAAAACTACTTTAAAGTTCATATGGAACCAAAAAAGAGCCCATATTGCCAAGACAATCCTAAGCCAAAAGAACAAAGCTGGAAGCATCACAATACCTGACTTCAAACTATACTACAAGGCTACAGTAACCAAAACAGCATGGTGCTGGTACCAAAACAGAGACATAGAACAGTGGAACAGAACAGAACCCTCAGAAATAATACCACACATCTACAACCATCTGATCTTTGACAAACCTGACAAAAACAAGAAATGGGGAAAGGATTCCCTATTTAATAAATGGTGCTGGGAAAACTGGCTAGCCATAAGTAGAAAGCTGATACTGGATCCCTTCCTTATGCCTTATACAAAAATTAATTCAAGATGGACTGGAGACTTAAATGTTAGACCTAAAACCATAAAAAGCCTAGAAGAAAACCTAGGTAATACCATTCAGGACATAGGCATGGGCAAGGACTTCATGTCTAAAACACCAAAAGCAATGGCAACAAAAGCCACAATTGACAAATGGGATCTAATTAAAGAGTTTCTGCACAGCAAAAAAAGAAAAGAAAAAAAAAAAAACTACCATCAGAGTGAACAGGCAACCTACAGAATAGGAGAAAAATTTTGCAATCTACTCATCTGACAAAGGGATAATATCCAGAACCTACAAAGAATTCAAACAAATTTACAAGAAAAAAACAAACAACCCCATAAAAAAGTGGGCAAAGGATATGAGCAGACACTTCTCAAAAGAAGACATTTATGCAGCCAACAGACACATGAAAAAATGCTCATCATCCCTAGCCATCAGAGAAAAGGAAATCAAAATCACAAAGAGATACCATCTCACACCAGTTAGAATGACAATCATTAAAAAGTCAGGAAACAACAGGTGCTGGAGTGGATGTGGAGAAATAGGGACACTTTTACACTGTCGGTGGGACTGTAAACTAGTTCAACCATTGGGGAAGACAGTGTGGTGATTCCTCAAGGATCTAGAACTAGAAATACCATTTGACCCAGCCATCTCATTACTGGGTATACACACAAAGGATTATAAATCATGCTGCTATAAAGACACATGCACACGTATGTTTATTGCAGCACTATTCACAATGGCAAGACTTGGAACCAACACAAATGTCCATCAATGACAGATTGGATTAAGAAAACGTGGCACATATACACTATGGAATACTATGTAGCCATAAAAAAGAATGAGTTCATTCCTTTGTAGAGACATGGATGCAGTTGGAAACCATCATTCTCAGCAAACTATCACAAGAACAGAAAACCAAACACTGCATGTTCTCACTCATAGATGGTAATTGAACAATGAGAACACTTGGACACAGGAAGGGGAACATCACACACCAGGGCCTGTCGTGGGGTGGGGAGAGGGGGGAGGGATAGCATTAGGAGACATACCTAATGTAAATGATGAGTTAATGGGTGCAGCACACCAACATAGCACATGTATACATATGTAACAAATCTGCACGTTGTGCACATGTACCCTAGAACATAAAGTATAATTAAAAAATAAAAGATAATAAAATATAAAATGCATAACATAAATACTACGCAATAGAATAAAAATGATGGAGTTGACCACAAAGGACAGCCAATGCTGTATTATAGCAATACAGAAAAATATATATCTACTGTCAGAAGAAGGTAACTTGAAGTATTTGAGAGATGTTCTCTAAGAATGTAAAAATATTTTCAGTTTTAGATTCTGTAATAAACGCTTCTTAAGCATTTTTAATTTTCAAAAAAATTTGAGTGCATTCCTTGTCAGCTTAGTTTTCCTGAAGAATTTAAATATAATAGAGTAAAATAATACCTATTAAAAATAACTTTTCTGGTAATAGAGAAGTTTAATTTTTAGATTAAAAAAGTAAAATTTTACAAAATTATATGCAGACCAATTTAATCAGAAGCTACCTTGTTACAACTGTGAGAAATGACACGAAGATTCAACTTTTATGTCAGGTGGGAGAGAAAATGATTACTAAGGGCTAGAAAATTGTTTTCACTAATCAATGTTGATTTTTATTGTTATTTTGTCTCAAATTATGTTAATAACAAAGTAATGGCCTTGATCCAAAAAAAATTTTAAAAACTTATATAGTATAAAATTAAAATGTTTCTAGAAATAAAAAAAGAGATATATAAATAAATAAGAAAAGAAAAAAAGTGGATTACTCACAATAGCTAAGGTATGAAATCAACCTAAGTGTCCATCAACAGGTGAATGAATTTTAAAAAGTGATATATTTACACAAGGGAATGCTATTTATTTCTTAAAAAGAAAGAAGTCTTGGAGGTGGGCTCAACAGTCTGTGCCTTAGCAAGCCTTGCAGAAATTCTGATGCACACCAAAGTTTGAGGGACACTGGAAAGGATAGTGTCCATATGATTGCTGGGTCACCCCACCTATCCTGAAAGTGAGGAACATCCCGAGTGAGACCAGTTAGCATATTGTAGCTCTTTCTCCAGCCACAACCAGAAAGTCTTTGCTTCCCCTTTGCCTTCCACCACGATGGTAAGTTTCCTGAAGCCTCTGTAGCTGTGCAAAACTAGAAAAAGACGCACACCCAAAAGCCTCATTTGAAACTTCCAGACAGAAACCAAGCATTTGGAAAGTCTCTTTGGACAGTTTTAAACACAATTGCAGAAAAGAAAACAACCTTACTCAGTGAGATGATGATGAGAATGAAGACTTTTATGATGATCTACTCCCACTTAATAGTGACTTTACAATCCTTAACACTGCACTCAGCTACCAAGCCAATGAATAAGATTGTGCATCACAGTTGAAATCTGTTCTCCACTCCTTTTGTAGTTGTTCTGAATTGGGTACCAGAAGTCAATTGTCTCATTATTAAGATAGCTTCTAAACTGATTCATTTTTGTGACACATAATGACTGTTAGTCGAGTTCTAGTTGTATGTTAAAAAATGCTGATAAAAAATATTTCTACAGAGACGACAGTCAATTAAAATTAACTGTGAGTTATGCTAGGAGCTATACTTAATTCATTTAGACTTTATTTGGTCATTTAAAAAATATATTTCAAAGAAGAAAAATTTTTTTAAAAAGTCTTTTTATTTTCAACAACATTGATGAACCTTGAAGACATTAGGTTAAGTGAAATAAGCCAGCACCACACAAAATAATAAAAAATTATCTCATTTCCATGTAGAGTATTAAAAAATTCAAACTCACTCCAGGTGTGAAGTGGCGGCCTTGTGTGTGATCTTTCTGCCATCCCCAAGTTTGTATTTTCGACACTAAAGTCTACTTCTTAACTAAAAGTTTTAAATTGGAAAATAAAAAAAACTCAAACTCATAAAAGCAAAGAGTAGAATGATGATTGCCTGAAGCTGGAGGTGGAGGAGATGTTGGTCAAAAGTAATGAGTCTTTCCTACATCTCTTAACAAATAAGTTATTCTTCTCTTTTTTAAATCACCAGGGAATTGAATTATTTCCTGAAGAATTACAACTGCAAGAATAACATATTTATTAAAGCAATGAAGGTTGTATACTGAAATTTCAGAGGCTTTGCAAAATATATATATTCTGCTCAAATCACCATTTCCTTTTTTTTTTCCTGATTAAGAGGACTTTTTCATGGTCTTTCAGGGATTATATTTTCGTTCACCTTCTATCTGCATTCTCTTTCTTCAGCCAATTGATTAAAAAAGAGATGCAGAGAAGACACATTTTCTTCTCATCCACACATCACTTTCACTTGCTATTAGTCAAGGTGATTTGAGCTGAGAATAGCAGTTTTCTATCATGAAAGCAACTTCTCAGAAATAAACAACACTCGGAAACAAAACTATAAATCTTTCAACAAAAGCTAACGTATTTTAAGCAAAATAAGCATATGCAGCAATAATAAAATGCTTGTGGTAGAATGGATTTATTTTCTTTCTATTGAGTTCAGATAAGATTTTACCAAAAGCTAGCAAATATAGAGCAGAAAAAAGAATATTTCTGAAACAAGAATATTGTAAATGAAGGTAATTTGTCAATAGAAATAAGAATATGACCTCATGTTAATAGTCTCATCTACGGGTGTACAACACCAAATGCTATTTTTTATTATAAACTGTATTTCATATAAGTATTCAATTTATATCATCCTCTTTCACTATTTCAATGCCTTCTCCACTTTGTATCAGTAGAAAACAGGTCAGCTGCTTCCAAGAAAGCAGGCAATGCTCTTCTTACTTTTATGATGACGAAGAGCACTTGTTTCGGTGATAAATCTCGTTAATTTTTTGTATTTAGTAGACAATGGTTTCACCTTGTTGGCCAGGTTGGTCTCAAACTCCTGACCTCAGGTGATCCATCCTCTTCAGCCTCCCAAAGGACTGAGATGACAGGCGTGAGCCACCACACTTGGCCCAGATTTATTCTTTTAGTCTGAAGTTGTCTTGGCTATTTGAACTCTTTAATTCTTTTGTATATATATTTAGAATAGTTTTTCTAATTCTGTAAAAAAGCGTCATGGATAGTCTTGATAAAAACAGCACTTAATCTGTAGGTTGCTTTAGGCAGAATGACCATTTTAACTATATTATTTGAATCCATGAGCATCCAGTATTTTTCTATTTATTTGCATTCTCTCTCATTTCTTTCAGCATTGCAGTTCTTTGTAGAGATATTTTACCCCCTTGACTTAATGTATTTCTAGGTAATTTTTTTGTGTGTGGCTATTGTAAATAGAGCTCTTTTTTTATTTTGTTCTCAGTTTATTATTGGCGTATAGAAATTCTATGTATTTGTGTTGATTTTGTATTCTGAGATTTTTTTGAAGTCTTTAGGCTTAGGAGTCTTTTGGTGAAATCCTTAAAGTATTCTAGGTAGAGAAATATATCATCAATAAAGATAATTTGACTTCCTTTGCTATTTGGATTCCTTTTATTTTTCTGGCTAGGACTCCATTACTATGTTCAGTAGGACTGTTTAGGATGGATATTCTCATCTTTTTATTCTTATGGAGAATGCATCTACTTTTTGCTTTTTTAGTATGTTTGTTAAGGATTTGTCATAGATGACTCTCATTCTTTTGAGGTATGTCTCATCAATCTCTAGTGTGTTGAGAATATTTTTGAGTCAATATTGGATTTTCTTGAATGCTTTCTCTGCCCCTACTGTGTTAATTAAATATTTTTTCTTTTAATTATCTTTACATGGTGAATCACACTTACTGACTTGCATATGATCAAACATCTTTGTATTTATGGAATAAAGCTCACATGATAGTAGCAAAATAACTTTGATTTGCTTTTGAATTCAGTTTGCTAGTATTTCATGGAGGATTATTGTTCCAATGTTCACCCAGAATATTGACCTGTAGTTTCCTTTGTTATGTTTTCACTAGATTTTAGTTTCACATAATTCACTGATTTCATGCAATTAGGTTGAAATGCCACCTTGATTTTTTGGAATACTCAGTAGGATTAGGACCAGCTTATCTTTGTATACGTAGTAAAATATGGCTGTGGTTTCATATGATCCAGGGCTTTTTATGGTTAGTAGTTTTATTATTACTTATTCAATGTCATTACACATTTTACATTTTTGCTCTGTTAAAGACTTCTGTTATTTTCTGTCAATATTGGGAAGTTCTGTATATCCAGGAGTTTATCTATTTTCTCTAAATTTTCTACTTTGCATGCATGTTCACAGAAGTCTCTGAAGATATTTTTAAATCTATGTATAATCAGATGTGATTTCTCATCTCTAACATTTAAATAAATGCCGAATAAGAGTTTAACAAAATTCGACATTTCTTCATAAATTTCTGAAAAAAGTAGGTATAGGACAAATGAACCTCAAGCCAATAATTGCCACATATAACACACACATACACACAAAAAGCACAGCTAATAACATACTAAACAGGGAAATCTTGTAAGCTTTTACTCTAAGAGCAGACAAAAATGCCCACTTTCTTCAGTCTTGTTAAACATAGTACTAACTATCCAAGAAAGAAAAATTAGAAAATAAAAATCAAAGCACTGAGATTAGAAAAAATGTTAAATTATTCCGGTGTAATTTTTATTTCTATACATAATTTTAAGTTAATGAAAGCCTAAGACATTACTAAAAATTAGTAGGACTAATAAATGTATTAAACTTGCAGAATACAAAAGCAACATACAAGTGTCAGTAGAATTTCTATACATTGACAACTATCATTAAATGAAATTAAAGAAATTAAACACAATTGGAAAAATATTGATCATAAATTGGCGTTACTAATATTGTTAAACATCTGTATTATACAAAATGATGTATGGCTAAAATGCAACCTCTACCGAAATACCAGTGACATAATTAACAAATTTTTAAAAATACATCTAAAATTTATAGGGTACCACAAAAGGCCCTGAATAGCCAAAGTAATCAAGCAATAGAAAAAGTGAAGGTATCTGACTTTGAGATATACTAAAAAGCTATAGTAAAAAAAAAAAAAAGTGTAGTACCTGAATTAAAACACACAAGCGAGTAGAGAAGAAAAAGGAAACCAGAAATATATTGATGTATTTACAGCCATCTGATTTTTAAATAATGGTGGCAATTTCTTAGGGAAAAGGCAGCATCTTAAAGTATAATTAAAAAAAAAAAAAAGAAAAATCTTATTTTTGAGTTTAGATCCTTTTAATGCCTCCTTTGTTTGCCATTTGCCAATCTTAAGGCAAAGAATGAAGGCATCTTTCACCAAATTTTGCTTAAAGTTCTGTAATGCTTGAATTGGATTCAATACAATAAAAAATAAAATAAAATAAAATAAATGGTGTTGAGAAACTTTATATCCACATATACAAGAATATAATAAGACTCTCAACTAATACCATATATAAATAAATTAGATACTTAAATAAAATAAAAACACAAAATGAATTAGATACTTAAAATAAAAACACAAAATAAATTAGATACTTAAATATAAGATCTAAAACTCTGAAACTACTATAAACAACATAGATTGAAAGCCCTGTAACACTGGTTGGGCAGTGACTTTTAAAATTTGACTTCAAATCCCAAGGAGCAAATTGAAAAAATAGATGAATCAGATTATTTTAAATTTAAAAACTGCTGCACGGAATATAATACAATCAACAGGATGAGGACACCAAAAAATGGAAGAAAATATTTGCAAATCATAAATGTGATAAGGGATTAATATCAAAACTATATAACAAAATCAAATCACTATACAACAAAAAACAAATAACTATTAAAAACGAGAAAAAGGCTTAAATATTTTTCAGAAAAAGACATACACACGGCCAACAGATATATTAAAAACATGCTCAACGTCAATTATTATCAGGGAAAGGCAAGCAAAAAAAAGAACTATGAGATACCAACTCACTTCTGTTAGAAGGACTCTAAGAAGAAAAAGTGTTGGTAGAATTCTGAAGAAAAGAAAATGCTTGCACACTATTTGTTTGAATGTAAGTGAGGACAGCCATTATGAAAAACAAAATAGTTTTCTTAAAAAACTTAAAAATCAAACTACCATATAACAATTGCAGCACTGTATATCCAAAACAAATGAAATTAGAATGAAGAAACATTTGCACTTCTAGGTTGTTTGCAGCACTCTTCACATGTAAAATTTATAAAATCAAGAGTTCAACATCTAATGAGTAAATAAAGGCAATGTGGTAGATATACACAATGGAATAATATTCATCTTTAAACAACAAAAATTCTATTATTTTCAATCACATGGATTACCCTAGAGGACATTATATTAGTTGAAATAAGGGAAGCACAGAAAGATTAATGTCTCATGATTACACTTACACATGGATTCTAAAAAAGTTAATCTCACTGATGTAGAGTAAACTGGTGACCACCAAATGCCAAGGTATTTAGAAGAAATGGGGGGATTGAAAGATGTCTGTCAAATAATACGTAATTATACTTGGATAAAACAAATAATTTCAAGAAACTTATTGTACAGCATGATGACTATAGTTCATAATGTATTTGTATTTTTGAAAAATGTTTAAAATTTCATGTTGTCTAACCATAAAAATGTTAATATAAGATAAAGTATTACCTAGTTCTAAGCATTTGACAATGTATATATATACTTCAAAATGTTGTTTAATGAAATACACATTTTATTTGTCAAGTTAAGAATAACAGTGTTTCAAATACTGTCTGTCTCTTTGCTGTTTTCTCATTTGTCAGTCATAACCACAGGAACTTTGATGTTTAACAGTATGTTCTGAACCCAGCACAGTGCATGGGAGAAGTCAAAGACTTCAGGGCTTTTATTTTAAGCTTGGGGCACCTGAAGTTATTGGTGCTTATGGTAATAGTATGAAAGACACGAAAAGGGCAGGCTTGCTTATGCTCACATGATTGGCCACTGTGTGATCACAGTAAACTGGTTTGCATGCAAACTAACAGGAAATGTTTTAATCCAAAAGCTGCCATTATCTCCAAACGTTTTCAGAGAAAATCATCTAGGAGATCACTACAGTTAGGTGACTAAGAATATAAACTGTAGACTAAACTTCAACCACTAAAACATTTCTTTAAAAAATGAGTGATAAATTTCTCCAAATTGTAGTATCAATATAGAAAATAAGTATTATTCCAAATTTACAGCAGTTATTTTATTGTTTTGCAGTCTTTAACATTCACACTTTAAATAGAGGACTTTGCATGGAAATGTAAGTTGTTCTGTAAGTACATCCTAAATAACTAAATTTAAAATTGCTCACTATTAATTCTCTTAAAAATTTAATTTTTATATGTATGTTCTAGCAAATTACATATTTGCCACACTTTGTATAAAAGCCTAACATTTTTCTTTTACAAAGAAACACCATGATGATTTAATCCTCTCTTCGGTAGACAATGTATGTCTTTGATGTTAATTAGCCAATCTTAAAGTTATATTTATAAGCAAACTTTCCAGTCAAAACCAATTTTTCAGTGCATTAAAAAATACCAATGTCCTCCTTAAAACCTACAACATACCGTGTGAAACCACATGGCAGGAAAACAACAGTGAGAAAACTAGTTGTAACACAGAAAAAGTTCTGTGATGCATATATGGTTTGAATGCACATAAAAGGATAAAACTTATTAGGACATGAATGAAGCATTTCTCTTTAAATTCAGCAAGATTCAGCTTTGCAGCCTGGAAAAAATGTTCTCACATGAAGAATAAATGTTATTTCTTTGCAATTGGTATTTTCCATCTCTGACTTGAAGTTACAAACTAACTTTAGCAGGAATATTTATGACTAATTATGGAGCATCTGTTATACACTGAACACCATCATGTTTGTTTGCTACATTTATATATAAAAGCATCCACATGACTTGTGAAGCTTCCCTAGTACTTACTGAAACAAATTGACTCAATAAATAAAATTTACTTATGTCACTTATAAAAAGTTAAGGGAATAATTAAAGAAAAGTAAGCTTATATAGGGTTCTAGAAGCTAATGGAATGTTTTAACTAAATAAAATGTAATAATACACAAATTGTGGAATTACTTCTAAAAATAATTTTGTGTGCATGATGAAATTTTATAAAAATTATTCTTATAACTACAAATGAGCTCAGATAATAAATACTTCATAAACTATTAAAAAAAAAAAAAAACAGGAAACAAAAAGATTATGGGTCTAGGCCGGGCATGGTGGCTCACACCTGTAATCCCAGCACTTTGGGAGGCTGAGATGGCTGGATCACCTGAGGTCAGGAGTTCGAGACAAACCTGGCCAACATGGTGAAACCCCATCTCTACGCAAAATGCAAAAATTAGCCAGGCGTGGTGGTACATGCCTATAATCCAAGTTACTCGGGAGGCTCAGGCAGGAGAATCATTTGAGCCCAGGAGGCGGAGGTTGCAGTGAGCCAAGACCATGCTATTGCACTCGAGCCTGGGCAACAAGAAGGAAACTTGGTCTCAGAAAGAAAAAAAAAAAAAAAGATTATGGGTCTAGAATGAGTATCATGCAAGTAAAAACAGAAAATTTGCATGGAAAGATTCTAAATCATAAGCTATAAGATAGTGTAATAAACTGAATACAAAGCAGAGTCTACATTTGCTTTTAGCATTTTTGAGGATTTTTGTTTTCTAGTAAATTAGACATCTTGTTAAAATGCTTTGCTTTGTTTCAATATTGCCCTTTTCTTCTGAAAACAGTTACAAACTTATACTCAAACACCCTTGCTCCTTAAACCTAAGTTATATCTTTAGACTAATAGATGTGTATATTTAACTGCATGTAAGTCAAAACTAAAACTCCATTATGTGTTCTCAGGCAGAGGCCACGTGTTCAAAAAATACATAATAAAGTTTCGAAAATTATTCAGGACTCAGAAATATATTGATTTTATTTATGTTTATATATAATTTTTATGATACCATAAAAATAACCATGTAGTCAATAACAATTTAACTGTACAATTTAGAGTAACTAAGACTGTAGAATTGAATTGTTTGTAATACAAAACATAAAAGCCAGAGGTTATAGGTACCTTATCACAATGTGATTATTATACATTGTATGACTGTACCAAAATATACCATATATGACATAAATATATACACATATTATGTACACACAAAAACTAAGAAAAATAAATTTAAATATAAAAAAAATTAACCCACAGGAACCATATTCTTTAACTTATTTGCAGTTCAAAGCCACTGAAAAAGAAGAATACTAGAAATGTTAGTCTATTATGTTACCAAATAGTGTATTGTTACCATCTTTTAAATACACCCTTGAGTAAGGTGGAATAGGTTAAAATTAGTGGCATAATAACACTTTGCTGAATGTATAACAGTGTTTAACATGTCATCAATGTTCAATTAAAAAATTAACACACAATTTAAAACTTTAAAACTGTAGTTTTATCACATAAAAGTACAATTAGTAAAATGACATACTAATTATTTTGATTTAATTTTAACTATAAGTAATGGCCAGGCGCGGTGGCTCAAGCCTGTAATCCCAGCACTTTGGGAGGCCGAGACGGGTGGATCACGAGGTCAGGAGATCGAGACCATCCTGGCTAACACGGTGAAACCCCGTCTCTACTAAAAAATACAAAAAACTAGCCGGGTGAGGTGGTGGGCGCCTGTAGTCTCAGCTACTCGGGAGGCTGAGGCAGGAGAATGGCGTTAACCCGGGAGGCGGAGCTTGCAGTGAGCTGAGATCCGGCCACTGCACTCCAGCCTGGGCCACAGAGCGAGACTCCGTCTCAAAAAAAAAAAAAAAAAAAAGAAAACTACAAGAACGATTTTCTCTCATAATAATGTATTAGAATATTACTTAGGGCTGGGTGCAGTGGCTAACACCTATAATCACAGCACTTTGGGAAGCCAAAGCAGGCAGATCACTTGAGGTCAAAAGTTCAAGAACAGCCTGGTCAACATGGTGAAACCTTCCTTTACTAAAACACAAAAATTAGTTGGATGTGGTCATGGGCACCTGTAATCTCAGCTACTTGGGAGGCAGAGACAGAAGCATAGCTTGAACCTGGGAGGAGGAGCTTATAATGAGCCGAGATTATGCCACTGCACTCCAGCCTGGGCAACAGAACGAGATTCCCTCTCAAAAAAAAAAAAAAAAGAAAAAAAAAAAAAAAAAGAATATTACTCTGAACACCTACCTCATACATCACTCAATTCTATAAGATAACCACAAATAGCTTTTCTACTTAGATTTTCATCATGCATCTTACATTTTAATGTCCTCAGTCATCCATAAGGTAATAAATAATGACCACCTAATAAAAGTCTCCCAAATCTCTGATGCAGAAAGAATTGATCACAGGCTTTTACATGTGAAAACAACAGAAACGAAGAAATAGCATGAAGTAATTAAAGAGTTGAATTCCATCAGTATTCAGTTTCCAAATAAGCTGTAGTTTTTTTTTTGTTTTTTTTTTTTTGTTTTTTGTTTTTGTCTTTTGAGACAGAGTCTTGCTCTGTCACCCAGGCAGCAATGCAGTGGCAACATCTCAGCTCACTGCAACCTCTGGCTCCCAGGTTCAAGTGATTCTCATGCCTCAGCCTCCCAAGTAGCTGGGACTACAGGTGTGCACTACCATGCTTCGCGAATATTTGTATTTCTTTTTAGTAGACATGGGATTTCACCATGTTGGCCAGACTGGTCTTCAACTCAGGTGATCTGCCCACCTCAGCATCCCAAAGTGTTGGCCTTACAGGTGTAAGCCACTGTGTCTGGCAAAAAAAAATCTGTATTTTCAGGACAAAAGTATACTTTAAATGAAATTATAACTCTTCAAAGATCTACTTCTTTTAAAGTTACATACAAATAATTTTTCTTTTTACCAACTTTAGTTTTGAATTTTTTCCTATACTCAGCAATCTGATTAAGTGTAATGTCTGAAGTTTGAGAGACAGGTATTTCTACTGTGGATTCTCTTTACTTAATTTTGGATTACATTTTTAAAATATTTACTGTATCTGCAAAAATATATTTTAGTATAAACTTTTGTGTTTTATAATCTATAGTTTTTGAAAAAATGTTTTTCCAAATTCATTAAATTTGCAGGGTTATTCTTCAATATAAATTCCCTGATGTTGAGCAAAGTTGGAACAACTACCTCAGGGTTTTCCTCTAGTACAAAATGTGTACAATAAAACCTGTGATACAAGTAAAGGTACTACAATCCTCTTTATATTTGTAATGTGTTTCCTCAAAATAAATATTCTTTTGTAATTTAAAGGCTTATATTTTCTGAAAGATCTATTGACACCAATTGCACTTCTAATGCTTTTATTTAGTATGAACTCTCTGATATTGACTAAGATGTGAGAAGATATTAATGATTTTTTTTTTTTTCCAGACAGAGTTTCCCTCTGTTGCCCAGGCTAATATAAATGCTTTCCTTTGCAAAAAGGCATGAGCATTGGTTAAATGTTTTGCCACATTGTTCACACTAGTTTTCTCCAGTATGAGTTATCTTACCTACAATCAAGTGTGACAGCCATTTAAAGGCTTTGTCACATTCTTCACATTTCTAGGATTTCTCACCACTATGATTTCTTTTATACTCAGAAAAGTTTCGGGTGTTGCCAAAAGCATTGTCACATCTTTCAGGTTTGTAGTTTCTCTCTATTATGAATTAGCCTGTGTCTGTTAAGAATTGAGGATCTGTTAGAGGCTTTCCCACATTCTTCACATGTGTATGGTTTCTGTCCAGTATGAGTTGTCTTATATGTGGTAAGCCTTAAGGACTGGTTAAAGGCTTTGCCACATTCCACACAATTGTAGGAATTCCCTCCAGTATGAATTACCTTATGTTTAGTAAGGATTGAGGAAGAGTTAAAAAATCTGCCACGTTCTTCACATATGTAGGGTTTCCCTTCTGTATAAATTCCCTTATGTTCAGTAAGGGTTGAGAACTAATTGAAAGCTTTGCCACATTTTTCACATTTGTAGGGTTTTTCCTCCCGTATGAATTCTCTTATGAGTAGGAAGGTGTGAGGATTGGTTGAACTCTTTACCACATTCTTCACATTTGTAGAATTTCTTTCCAGTATGAATTTTCTTATGTTTATTGAAGACTGAGCTAAAGACTTTGCCACATTCTTAACATTTGTAGGGTTTCTCTCCAGCATGAATTCTCTTGTGTTCACTAAGGCTTGAGGGCTAGCTGAAGGCTTTTCCACATTCTTCACATTTGTAGGGTTTCTCTCCAGTATGAATTACCTTATGTTTAGTAAGGGTTGAGAAGTTACCATAGGCTTTGCCACATTCTTCACATTTGTAGGGTTTCTCTCCAGTATGAATTCTCTTATGTTCCATAAGGTTTGAGGACCAGTAGAAAGCTTTGTCACATTCTTCACATTTGTAGGGTTTCTCTCCAGTATGAATTCTCTTATGTTCCGTAAGGGTTGAGGACTGGTTGAAAGCTTTGCCACATTCTTCACATTTGTAGGGTTTCTCTCCAGTATGAATTCTCTTATGTTCCGTAAGGTTTGAGGACTGGTAGAACGCTTTGCCACATTCTTCACATTTGTAGGGTTTCTCTCCAGTATGAATTCTCTTATGTTCCGTAAGGGTTGAGGACCAGTTGAAAGCTTTGCCACATTCTTCACATTTGTAGGGTTTCTCTCCAGCATGACTTCTCTTATGTTCAATAAGGCTTGAGGAACAGCTGAAGGCTTTGCCACATTCTTCACATTTGTAGGGTTTCTCTCCAGTATGAAGTACCTTATGTTTAGTAAAGGTTGAGAAGTTACCATAGGCTTTGCCACATTCTTCACATTTGTAGGGTTTCTCTCCAGTATGAATTCTCTTATGTTCCCTAAGTCTTGAGGACCAGATGAAGGCTTTGCCACATTCTTCACATTTGTAGGGTTTCTCTCCAGCATGACTTCTCTTATGTTCAATAAGGCTTGAGGGACAGCTGAAGGCTTTTCCACATTCTTCACATTTGTAGGGTTTCTCTCCAGTATGAATTCTCTTATGTTCACTAAGTCTTGAGGACCGGTAGAAAGCTTTACCACATTCTTCACATTTGTAGGGTTTCTCTCCAGTATGAATTCTCTTATGTTCCCTAAGTCTTGAGGACCAGATGAAGGCTTTGCCACATTCTTCACATTTGTAGGGTTTCTCTCCAGCATGACTTCTCTTATGTTCAATAAGGCTTGAGGGACAGCTGAAGGCTTTTCCACATTCTTCACATTTGTAGGGTTTCTCTCCAGTATGAATTACCTTATGTTTAGTAAGGGTTGAGAAGTTACTATAGGCTTTGCCACATTCTTCACATTTGTAGGGTTTCTCTCCAGTATGAATTCTCTTATGTTCACTAAGTCTTGAGGACCGGTTGAAAGCTTTGCCACATTCTTCACATTTGTAGGGTTTCTCTCCAGCATGACTTCTCTTATGTTCAATAAGGCTTGAGGAACAGCTGAAGGCTTTTCCACATTCTTCACATTTGTAGGGTTTCTCTCCAGTATGAAGTACCTTATGTTTAGTAAGGGTTGAGAAGTTACCATAGGCTTTGCCACATTCTTCACATTGGTAGGGTTTCTCTCCAGTATGAATTCTCTTATGTTCCCTAAGTCTTGAGGACCAGATGAAGGCTTTGCCACATTCTTCACATTTGTAGGGTTTCTCTCCAGCATGACTTCTCTTATGTTCAATAAGGCTTGAGGAACAGCTGAAGGCTTTTCCACATTCTTCACATTTGTAGGGTTTCTCTCCAGTATGAAGTACCTTATGTTTAGTAAGGGTTGAGAAGTTACCATAGGCTTTGCCACATTCTTCACATTTGTAGGGTTTCTCTCCCATATGAATTCTCTTATGTTCCGTAAGGTTTGAGGACCGGTAGAAAGCTTTGTCACATTCTTCACATTTGTAGGGTTTCTCTCCAGTATGAATTCTCTTATGTTCCCTAAGTCTTGAGGACCGGTTGAAAGCTTTGCCACATTCTTCACATTTGTAGGGTTTCTCTCCAGCATGACTTCTCTTATGTTCAATAAGGCTTGAGGGACAGCTGAAGGCTTTTCCACATTCTTCACATTTGTAGGGTTTCTCTCCAGTATGAATTCTCTTATGTTCCCTAAGTCTTGAGGACCGGTTGAAAGCTTTGCCACATTCTTCACATTTGTAGGGTTTCTCTCCAGCATGACTTCTCTTATGTTCAATAAGGCTTGAGGAACAGCTGAAGGCTTTTCCACATTCTTCACATTTGTAGGGTTTCTCTCCAGTATGAATTACCTTATGTTTAGTAAGGGTTGAGAAGTTACCATAGGCTTTGCCACATTCTTCACATTTGTAGGGTTTCTCTCCAGTATGAATTCTCTTATGTTTCGTAAGGTTTGAGGACCGGTAGAAAGCTTTGCCACATTCTTCACATTTGTAGGGTTTCTCTCCAGTATGAATTCTCTTATGTTCCCTAAGTCTTGAGGACCGGTAGAAAGCTTTGCCACATTCTTCACATTTGTGGGGTTTCTCTCCAGTATGAATTCTCTTATGTTCCGTAAGGGTTGAGGACTGGCTGAAAGCTTTGCCACATTCTTCACATTTGTAGGGTTTCTCTCCAGTATGAATTCTCTTATGTTCCGTAAGGGTTGAGGACTGGTTGAAAGCTTTGCCACATTCTTCACATTTGTAGGGTTTCTCTCCAGCATGAATTGTCTTATGTACAGTAAGGGTTGAGGCCTTACTAAAGGTTTTGCCACATTCTTCACATTTGTGGTGTTTCTCTCCAGTATGAATTCTCTTATAATAAGTAAGGGTTGAGGACCAGTTAAAGGCTTTGCCATCTTCTTCACATTTGTAGGAATTCTCTCTGGTATAAATTCTTTTATGTTGACATAGGTGTGAACGCATGCAAAATGATCTGACATATTCCTTACATTTCAAAAGCTTCTTTCTAGTATGCCTTATCTTATGTCTTTTTGAATTTGAACATTTATGAAAGATGTTTACATATTTGCCACATTGAAATACTTCGCTCTGTGTAGTTGTCAAACTCTGGTTAAGCTTATTATAACCTTTTTTGTGCACCTTACACGCATCCACATTGGTACAACCAATTTTTAACTGTAAATTCTCAGGTCCACATTTTTCACATCTTCTCAATATCACTTTTCGGAGAGAATCTTCTATGCCCTGCTCTGGACAAAGGTGTTGAGCAAAATGAGAACATATAACTGAAAAGAAATAAAAATAACAAATTAGTCCACTTATTAGACTCAGATAAATACAGTTTCCAAATCTAACCTATAAAATTATTCAAACTACATAAGTAAGATTACATTGCAATATGACACAGGCCCACAGGCCCTAATTCTTCACAGACATATAAATGTAATGAAAACATACAGACCAAAATACATATGTGGATAATTTATACATGAGTTAAGTGTGTACAGTGTCTGAATTAAACCCAATGCAAAGAACCACATAGAAAAAAAGAAAAGTTTGTTACATTTACCCATTACAACTCTTTCTGCTCCTCAGTATTACCTAGTCCCTTCAGAAGTAAATTGTAACTTCTGGCTTTTTTTTAAAGGAAAGTAAAATATTGGCATGTACAATTTAATTTCTGTCTTCTACTGGCCTTTCCACACACTGGTTTCTGTCTCCCATGACATAAATTGCTGAAATAAATGATGGTATACTTTCATTTTGAGTCTGCTGGGACCAAAGGTAAATACACTGCAGCAGAGCACTGCAGTGCTGCAGAGAGAGAACAGGTATACCAGGTAATTACTTTTCAGGAGAAACATAATCTCTTTAAACTAAAAGTAAGCACAAAATTTCAGACAACACAAATCTGAAGAACATGTTTGACAGACCCACACAATCTCTAGTCAAGACCATTGCTTTCTGACTATGCCAGGACAAAGCTACATTAATAAATTTTGTGACAGGTAACCTTTTTAAATGTCCAAATCTCAAAGATTACATACAATCTATACAAAATAGGGCAACATAATCCCACCAAAAATATTATTAAAATTTCAGAAAGAAACCACTAAAAATTTATATACTAATTTTAAAAATGGAATAATAATGCATGAAACAGGAACACAAAAGACTATAAAAAGTTAGAAAAATGAGGATAAGAACAAAAATATCTAAATTGTGGTGATAAAAATACAAAAATAAATAATTGAAAGATTCTAAAATTAAGAAAAAATATCTAAAAATAAAAAAGCTCAAAAAGCAAATTACGATACATACAAATACATTTATAACAAAAACATATTTATAATCACAATTTCAATAGTTACAGACAAAAAGAGAATTTTGGGAGCTGCAAGATAAAAGTGATTTGCAAACAGTCTTATGACATGGTTAGACGAATTGCTAACAGGAGGAACCAGTTTAGAGAAGAACATAAATGACCTGATGGAGATGAAAAACACAGCATGAGAACTTCGTGAAGCATGCACAAGTATCAATAGCTGAATCGATAAAGCAGAAGAAAGGAGATCAGACACTGAAGATCAACTTAATGAAATAAAGCAAGACAAGATTAGAGAAAAAAGAATAAAAAGAAATGAACAAAGCCTCCAAGAAATATGGGACTATGTGAAAAGACCAAATCTACGTTTGATTAGGGTACCTGAAAGTGACAGGGAGAATGGAATCAAGTTGGAAAACACTCTTCAAAATATCATCCAGGAGAATGCCCCCAACCTAGCAAGACAGGCCAACATTCAAATTCAGGAAATACAGAGAACACCACAAAGATACTCCTTGAGAAGAGCAACCCCAAGACACATAATTGCCAGATTCACCAAGGTTGAAATGAAAAAAATGTTGAGGGCAGCCAGAGAGAAAGGTCGGGTTATCCACAAATGGAAGCCCATCAGACTAACAGTGGATCTCTCTGTAGAAACCCTACAAGCCAGAAGAGAGTGGGGAGCCAATATTCAGCATTCTTAAAGAAAGGAATTTTCAACCCAGAATTTCATATCCAGTCAAACTAAGTTTCATAAGTGAAGGAGAAATAAAATCCTTTACAGACAAGCAAATGCTGAGAGACTTTGTCACCACCAGGCCTGCCTTACAACAACTCCTGAAGGAAGCACTAAACACACAAAGGAACAACTGGTACCAGCCCCTGCAAAAACATACCAAATTGTAAAGACCATCGACACTATGAAGAAACTGCATCAACTAATGGGCAAAATAACCAGCTAGCATCATAATGATATAACAATATTAACCTTAAATACAAGGGCTAAATGCTCCAATTAAAAGACACAGACTGGCAAATTGAATAAAGAGTCAAGATCCATCTAAGTGCTGTATTTGAGTCTATATGTGCAAAGACACATATAGACTCAAAACAAATGGATGGAGGAATATTTACCAAGCAAATGGAAAGCAAAAAAAAAAAAAAAAAAAAAAAATCCGGGGTTGCAATCCCAGTCTCTGATAAAACAGACGTTAAACCAATAAAGATCAAAAGAGACAAAGATGGGCATTACATAATGGTAAAGGGGTCAATGCAACAAGAAGAGATAACTATCCTAAATATATATGCACCCAATACAGGAGCACCTAGAATCATAAAGCAAGTTCTTAGGGACCTACAAAAAGACATAGATTCCCACACCATAACAGTGGGAGACTTTAACATCCCACTGTCAATATTAGCCTGATCAATGAGACAGAAAACTAACAAGGATATTCAGGATGTGAACTCAACTCTGGACCAAGCAGACCTAATAGACATCTACAGAACTCTTTGCCACAAATCAACAGAATACACGTTCTTCTCAGCACCACATCGCACTTATTCTAAAACTGACCACATAATTGGAAGCAAAACACTCTTCAGCAAATGTAAAAGAATGGAAATCATAACAGTCTCTCAGACCACTGCAATCAAATTAGAACTCAGGATTAAGAAACTCACTAAAAATCGCACAACTGCATGGAAACTGAACAACCTGTTCCTGAATGACTACAGGGTAAATAATTAAATGAAAGTAGAACTTAAAAAGTTCTTTGAAACCAATGAGAACAAAGACACAAAATACCAGAATCTCTGGGACTAAGACAAAGCAATGTCTAGAGGAAAATTTACAGCACTAAATGCCCACAAGAGAAAGCAAGAAAGATCTAAAATAGACATGCTAAAATCACAATTAAAAGAACTAGAGAAGCAAGAACAAACAAATTCAAACCCTAGCAGAAGATAACAAATAACTAACAGCAGAACAGAAGGAGAGAGAGACACAAAAAACCCCTCAAAAAATAAAAATAAAATAAATCCTGAAGAGGCCAATAACAAAAGTTCTGAAACTGAGGCAGTAACTATTAGCCTACCAATAGAAAATGTCCAGAACCTGATGGATTCACAGCTGAACTCTGCCAGAGGTACAAAGACGAGCTGACCTATTCTTTCTGAAACTATTCCAAACAATAGAAAAAGAGGGAAGCCTCCCTAACTCATTTTATGAGGCCAGCATCATCCTGATACAAAAACCTGGCAGAGACACAACAGCAAAAAAATTTCAAGCCAATATCCCTGATGAACATGGATGTAAAAATCCTCAATAAAATACTGGCAAACTGAATACAGCAGCACATCAAAAAGCTTATCTACCATGATCAAGTCGGCTTCATCCCTGGGATGCAAGGGTGGTTCAACATAGGCAAATCAATAAACATAATCCATCACATAAACAGAACCAATGACAAAAACCACACGATTATCTCAATAGATGCAGAAAAGGCCTTCAATAAATTTCAACACCCCATTCGTCCTAAAAACTCAATAAACTAGGTATTGATGGAACGTATCTCAAAATAATAAGGGCTATTTATGACAAACCCACAGACAATATCATACTGAATGGGCAAAAACCAGAAGCATTCCCTTTGAAAACCTGCACAAGACAAGGAGGTGAGGAGGATTAATTTAACTTGGATGTGCTGTGTCTGGTGAACGATTTAATGTACTATGTACTGTAAATGAACAATAGGTTAGTTGATATTCGGGTTGTGATGCTTGAGCTTTGAGTCTTGTTGTTATGTGTTACAGTTGATTGATCTATTAGAGTGCTTGCTTGTAAGCATGTTGTGGGACTGTGTTTAGTAAGTATGTAAGAATATGTGCTATGTACAGTTAAACATATATAGTACTATATAGTATTCATGTTGGCTAACAGTAATGCACGATTTACATAAAAGTTTATTGAAATGTTTAATACTTAAGTTGCATTTAAAGCTTGCATACCATAAAAGACAGAAAGTAGTTCAAGTTAGAATGCCAGTTTTGGGTGTTGGTGGTGAAGTTAAGTACTTTCTTTCTGAGTTGCCCTAGGGAGAAGTTTTCCATTTTCAGTTTACAAGACTGGTGTATTTATCTATACTACGGGGGCAGGTTCATTTGAGCAGGTTGTTTTCAATTAGGGAGGCAAGTGGTATTAAGACTAGAATTGTGAAATATATTACGGATGCTACTTGTCCAATAGTCATAAAGGGTTGGCTTATTGGTTGAATTCCGATTCAGGTAAGAGTTAGTAGAATTGTGATTAGGAGTCAAAATAGGAACTGGCTGAGTGGGCGGAATGCCATACTTTGTTGTTTGGATTTGTGGAGAGTGGGTATGAATAATAAGATAAAGATTGATAGGAGGAGTGCTAACACCCCTCCTAGTTTATTAGGAATGGATCGTAGAATTGCATATGCAAATAAGAAGTATCATTCTGGTTTAATGTGTGGAGGCGTGCTTAGGGGGTTGGCTGGGATGTAGTTGTCTGGATCGCTTAGAAGGTCAGGCGTGAATAATACTAATGTTATTAAGGCTGTGAAAAAGAGGGCTAGGCCTAGGATGTCCTTAATTGTGTAGTAGGGGTGGAAGTCGATTTTATCGGAGTGAGAGGAAATTCCGCAGGGATTATTTGATCCTGTTTCGTGTAGAAATAATAGGTGTAGAGTAGTAAAGGCTGTGATAATGAAAGGTAGGATAAAGTGAAGGGTAAAGAATCGTGTGAGGGTGGGGTTTTCAATAGAATATCCACCTCAAACTCATTGGACGAGATTGGTTCCGATGTATGGGATTGCTGATAGTAGGTTTGTAATTACGGTGGTGCCTCAGAATATTTGGCCTCATGGGAGTACACAGCCCATGAAGGCTGTTGCTATGGTTATGAGTAGAAGTGTGATGCCAGTGTTTCAAGTTTCTGTGAGAAGAAAGGAGCCGTAGTAGAGGCCTCGGCCTACATGTAGAAAAAGGCAGATGAAGAGTATGGAGGCACAGTTGGCGTGGAGGTAGCGAAGGATTCAGCCGTTATTTACATCTCGGACGATGTGTGCGATTGAGGAGAAGGCGGAGGAAGTGTCTGGTGAGTAGTGTACTGCTAGGAATAGTCCTGTAATAATTTGTAGAATTAGGCAGGTTGCAAGAAGTGAGCCGAAGTTTCATCATATAGAAATGTTAGGTGGGGTGGGTAGGTCAATGAAGGTGTGGTTAATTATTTTTAGGATTGGGTGGGATTTGCGTATTGGGGTCATTAATGTTTTTGTAGTTGAAGTACAACGATGGTTTTTCATATCATTGGTCATGGTTGGAGTCCACGTGAGAACAATGACATATATTTTATTTTTGTTAAACGTATTATTAGTTATGGGGTTTGTGGGGTTTTCTTCTAAACCCTCTCCTATTTCTGGAGGGTTGGCATTAATTGTTAGTGGTATAGTTGGTTGTGTGATTATTTTGAATTGTGGGGGAGCGTATATGGGTTTAATGATGTTTTTAGTTTATTTAGGGGGTATGATAGTTGTTTTTGGGTATACTACGGCGATGGCTATTAAGGAGTATCCTGAAACATGGGGATCGGGGCTTGAGGTTTTTGTGAGTTTTCTGGTAGGATTAGCGATGGAGGTGGGTTTAATTTTATGAGTTATAGATTTTGATGATTTAGTGGTGGTGGTTAACTTTAATAGTATGGGGGATTGGGTGATTTTTGAGGGTGAGGGGTCGGGGTTAGTTAGAGGGGATTCTATTGGTGCAGGTGCTTTGTATGACTATGGACGTTGATTGGTAGTGGTTACTGGTTGAACGTTGTTTGTTGGTGTATACATTATTATTGAAATTACTCAGGGTAATAGATTATGTTATTAGGAATAAAGTTAGAATGAGGGGAATAAGAAAGGAGAGGGAGTAAAGTTTGATTATGCCTTTTTGGGTGGTTGTGATGGTGGAGATGGTAGTGTGGATATGTGAAATTGTTTTGGGTATAGATTTTTCCAGTCAGGTTAAGTCTAGTAAGAGGAAGGATAGGTTTTGGCTTATAAGTAGATTTTGGTAGAAGGTTATATGGTGAATTGTGATAGGGTAATATCCTAATATGTTGGAGAATTTAAATGTGTGTGATGGCATGTTTATTTTAAGTTTGTTGGTTATAAGGGCAAGGTCTAGGCCTACTAGAAAGCCCAGGGTGGTTAGATATAGGGCTGAGAGTTTTAGATGGTGAGGCATTGTTGGTTGGGGGAGTGAGGTAGGGGAGATATTGTTGGTGATAAGAAATCCTGCTAGTATACTGCCGACAGTGAGGCGTTTGATTGGTTTTAATAAGGTGGGGTCGTTCTCGTTAATATAGATTGAGGTTGGGAAGTGGGGTTGTCCTGTTAGGGTTATAAAGATAGTTCGGGTGCTGTAAGCACTAGTTAGGGATGTGGCAATGAGAGTGATAGATAGGGCTCAGGCGTTGGTATACGACATGTTTGCGGTTTCGATGATGAGGTCTTTGGAGTAGAAGCCTGTGAGGTAGGGTATGCCTGCAAGTGCTAAGTTGCCAATAAATAAGGAGGTTGAAGTAAGGGGTATTGTTTTAAATAACCCTCCTATTTTTCGAATGTCTTGTTCGTTGTTTAGGTTATGAATAATGGATCCAGAGCAGATGAATAATATAGCTTTGAAGAAGGCATGGGTGCAGATATGTAGAAACGCTAGGTATGGTTGGTTGATGCCGATAGTAACTATTATGAGGCCCAGTTGGCTTGAGGTGGAAAAGGCTACGATTTTTTTAATATCGTTTTGTGTTAGGGCGCAAACTGCTATGAATGTGGTGGTAATGGCTCCTAGGCACAATGTAAGGCTTTGGATTAATGTATTATTTTCTATTAGAGGGTGGAACGGATGAGCAGGAATACTCCGGCGACAACTATCGTGCTGGAGTGGAGTAGAGCTGAGACTGGTGTTGGGCCTTCTATGGCGGAAGGTAGTCAAGGGTGAAGACCAAATTGGGCTGATTTTCCTGTTGCTGCCAGGAGAATACCTATTAGTGGGAGAAGACTTGGGTTGGGGTTTAGGATAAACATTTGTTGAAAGTCTCATGAGTTGTAATGTAGGATGAACCATGTTATGCTTAGGATAAAGCCGATATCGCCAATACAGTTGTATAAGATTGCCTGAGTGGCTGCTGTGTTGGCTTCTATTTGAGCGTACCATCAGCTAATTAATAAGAAGGATATAATTCCTATGCCTTCTCAGCCAATTAAAAGTTGAAAGAGGTTGTTGGCAGTGATTAAAATTAGTATGGTGATGAGAAATGTGAGAAGGCACTTAAAGAATTGATTGTTTGGATCTGAACTTATATATCATAGTGAGAATTCTATAATAGATCAAGTAATGAATAGTGCAATTGGGATAAATATTATGGAGAAGTAATCAAATTTGAAGGTTAGTGTTAATTCTAATGTTTGGATTGTTATTCAATGTCAGTTTGAGATAATTGCTTCTTGGTCCAGGAGAATAAACAAGATTATGGGGAGATGGCTAATGGTGAAAGAATATATCATAGTTGTTTTTACGTAGTATGGGTATACGTGCTTTTTGTTGGGATTAATAAAGGTAATAGCAATTGGTAGAATTAGAGTGGTTAGGATTGTTATGGTAATGGAGGTGTACATGGTTGTTACTTTTATTTGGAGTTGCACCGATGTTTTTGGTTCCTAAGGCCAATGGATAACTGTAATCCTTTAAAAGTTGGGAAAGCCGTATTTATTAAAAATGGAGACATGGGTTAGCAGCCCTTGCTAGCTTTCTCGGTAAATAAGAAGTGGCAGGCCTCTATGGTTAGATCCACAATCTAATGTTTTGGTTAAACTATATTTACAGGAGGTGAAAACTAGAATAACATTAGGGTTAAGGGACAGGAGTATAATAGGGGAAAGGTGTATGAATATTAGTATGTTTTCTCACGTAAAGGAAGGTTTTATATTAGTAGTGTGATATGTAAGTATTCCTCGTTGTGTTGTGGTAAATATATAGAGGGAGTAGAGGGCTGTAATTAGCATATTAAGTCCTGTAAGCGTAATGGTGATGTATGATCAGGAGAATGAGGTTATTATTACAAGGAGTTCTCCTACTAGGTTAATAGTAGGGGGTACGGCGATGTTGGTAAGGTTTGCTGCAAATCATCAAAAGGTTATTAATGGAAATAGTATTTGGAGTCCTCGGGAAAGTAGTATAATGCGGCTGTGGGTTCGTTCATAGTTTGAGTTTGCTAGGCAAAATAGTATGGATGAGGTGAGTCCGTGGGTGATTATAAGAACAGTTGCACCAATGAAGCTTCAGGGGGTTTGAATGAGGGAGGCTATGATTACTAGGGCTATGTGGCTTATGGAGGAGTATGCGATGAGTGATTTTAGGTCTGTCTGTCGAAGACAGGTAGAGCTTGTTATGATTATGCCCCATAGGGATAGTATAAGGAAGAGGTAGGTTATATGTTCTGTTGTAGGGTTAAGGATAGAGGTGAGTCGTATCATGCCGGAGCCACCTAGTTTTAGGAGTACTGCAGCAAGGACTATTGATCCAGCAATGGGGGCTTTAACATGGGCTTTGGGGAGTCATAAGTGTAAGCCGTACAGGGGTATTTTTACTATGAAGGCTATTATGCATGCTAGTCAGGTAAGATTGTGGGATCAAGTGGTTGTTAGTTTTTGAGCCATGAGCGTGAGTAGCATGATGTTTAGTGAACCCAAACTATTATAGGTATAGATTAACATAATGAGTAGGGGGAGAGAGCCAGTTAGTGTATAGAATAGGAAATACGTGCCTGCGTTAAGGCGTTCTGCTTGGCTGCCTCATCGGGTGATGATGATTAGGGTAGGAATGAGACTGGTTTCGAATAGAATATAAAATATGAATAGTTCTGTGGCTATGAATGTTAGAATTAGACAGATTTGTAGGAAAATTAACATGGAGAGATAGAATTTTTTCGTGAGGGGGATTCATTATGTAAGTGATATTGGCTTGCTGTAATTATAAGGGGCAGGAGTCAGGCAGTTAATATTAGGAGAGGTGTCGTTAGAGGGTCGGAAGATAAATGGATTGAGTAGTTGAGGAGATTGTTGCTGGTTTGGTTGAAAAATAATAAGGGGATAATACTGATGGTTAGGCTATGTACGGTAAGGTTAATTCAGATTATGCTATTTTTGGAAAATCACGTTGTTGGTAGTAGTATAATTGTGGGGATAACTATTTTTAACAATGAAGTAAATTTAGGTTGTGGATATAGTCTAGACCATATGTGTTAGAGATTGAGATTAGTAGGGCAAGACCGACTGCTGCTTCGCAAGCAGCAAATACTAGTAGGGCGATGGGTATAATGTTAGCTAGTGAGGAGTGCATGTTTAAAGCTATAAGAGTACTTACAATAAACAGTGATGATAATATTCCTTCTAGGCATAATAGGGAGGATATTAGATGTGAGCGATAGGTTAATATACCTAGGAGTGAGATTATAAATGCTAGTGTAACACTTATATAGATGAAAGGCATTTGGTTAGTATGGTTATCATAATCTAATGAGTCGAAATCATTTGTTTAAACTACTTACCAATTCAGTTCAGTCCAGTCCTTTTTGAGTTCATTCGTAGGCTAGGCTTAGGGTTAGGACAATAATTAGTGTAATTGATGATTTAAGCATGGTTGGAAGATCTGTTGTTTGGAGAGCTCATGGTAGGGGTAGTAGTAGGGCAATTTCTAGGTCAAATAGTAGGAAGGTAATGGCGACTAAGAAAAATTTTATGGAGAAGGGAATGCGGGCAGAGTTTAGTGGGTCAAAGCCACATTCGTAAGGATCGGTTTTTTCTGCATAAGAGTTCAGCTGGGGTAGTCAGAATATGATAATTATTAGTAGGAGGGTCAGAAGGGTATTAATTGTCAGTGCTAATGCTAGGTTAATTACTCTTTTTCAAATAGTATCGAAACTAGTTGATTGGAAGTCAACTGTACTAATTATACTAAAAGAGTAGGATCCTCATCAGTAGATAGAGATATAAAGGAATAATCAGACCACATCTACAAAGTGTCAATATCAAGCAGCGGCTTCGAATCCAAAATGGTGGTTTCATGTGAAGTGGTATAATAGTTGACAGATAAGGCAGGTAATAAGGAATGTAGATCCGATGATGACGTGAAGTCCGTGGAAGCCTGTGGTGATAAAGAATGTTGAGCCATAGATACCATCGGAAATAGTGAAGGGCGCTTCCAAGTACTCTGAAATTTGTAGTAGGGTGAAGTAGATGCCTAGTAGGATTGTAATGAGTAAAGCTTGGATTGTTTGTTTTCGATTACTTTCTATTAGGCTGTGGTGGGCCCAGGTGATTGTAACTCCTGATGCAAGTAGTACAGAGGTGTTTAAAAGGGGCATTTCTAGGGGATTTAGGGGAGTAATTCCTGTTGGTGGTCAGTGTCCTCCTAGGTGTGGGGTGGGAGCAAGGCTCGAGTGGTAGAATGCTCAGAAGAAACCGGTGAAGAAGAGGATTTCTGAGATGATAAAAAGGACTATTCCATAACGAAGGCTTTTTTGGACAGGTATTGTATGGTGGCCTTGGTAGGTGCTTTCTCGAATAATGTCATGCCATCATTGGTATATGGTTAACACGTTGGTTAGTAGGCCTAGCATTAGTAGAGTGGTGGAGTAAAAGTGAAATCATATAATTAGGCCTGATGTTGTTAACAGGGCTGAGAGAGCCCCTGTTAGTGGTCAGGGGCTAGGTTTAACTATGTGACAGGCATGAGATTGGTGGGTCATTAAGTGCTATCACGTAGATAAAGGATGATTAATAGTGTGAAGACATAGGCTTGGATTAGGGCCACTGCGATTTCTAGAATGGTCAATAGTACTAGAAGTGCATAGATTAGTGAGGTAATAGGGAGGTTGATGGTTGATAATGTTAGTGCAGCACTTCCTATTAGGTGCATTAGTAGATGGCCAGCTGTGATACTGGCGGTTAAGTGTACGGCTAGGGCAACTGGTTGCATAAATAGACTGATTGTTTCAATAATTACTAGTATAGGAATAAGGGGAGTGGGTGTGCCTTGTGGTAGGAAGTGGGCCAGAGAGCTTTTAGTTTTGAAGTGAAGGCCTATGATTACTGTCCCTGCTCATAGGGGAATTTCTATGGCTAGGTTTACAGATAGTTGGGTGGTGAGTGTAAATGAGTAGGGTAGAAGTCCGAGAAGATTGGTTATTGAGATAAAAATAATTAAAGATGTTAGTATTAGGGACCAGGTTTGTCCTTTGGTATTATCGGATATTATTATTTGTTTTAGGGTTAGTTGGACTAGGTTTTGTTGAATGGTAATTAGTCGATTATTAATAAGGTGTTTGGAGGTTGGAAAATAGTAGCGCAGGGAATAAAATGATGAGTACTGCAGCAGGTTGGCCTAGGATTGTTGGAGAGGTAAATGGGGCAAATAGATTTTTGTTCATTTCAATTGTCAGGGGTTATTGTAGGTTTGTGTATTGGGATTCTTTTGTAGGGGAGGTGGGTAGTAGTTTGTGTTTAGTAGTTTTAATTGTATAATAAGAAATAGTGTGGGGAGTATAGTTATGATGATAGTAAACCATACGGATGTATCTAGTTGAGGCATTTCACTGCAGAGAGGGTATTTCTCTCGATCTTTAACTTAAAAGGTTAATGCTAGGATAGCTGTACAGTGTATTATAAGAATATTTTGCAGAGAGTTACGGAGTGAGATGTGGGGGGGGGGGGTCTATAGGGTAAATACAGGCCCTATCTCAAAAATTTTTAGTGGAATCAATTCTGTGACAATGGGTATGAAGCTGTGGTTAGCACCGCAGATTTCTGAGCATTGTCCGTAGTATACACCTGGTCGTGTAGCTGTGAATGTGGTTTGATTCAGGTGTCCAGGAACTGCATCTGTTTTTAGGCCTAGAATAGGAATTGTTCATGAGTGTCGGACGTCTTGAGATGTAATTATTATTCGGACAGGGGCTTCAACTGGGAGAACTACTCGGTTGTCAACTTCTAGAAGTCGAAGGTCTCCTGGGTTTAAGAACAATGGGGGGAGTATATAAGAGTTAAAGTTTAATCCTCCGTAATCTGTGTATTCATAGGTTCAGTATCATTGGTGTCCAATTGATTTAATAGTAAAAGAGGGGTTGTTGATCTCGTCTGTTAGATACAGGATGTGCAGGGATGGAAGAGCAATTAAGATTAAAATGATTGCGGGTAAGATGGTTCAAATGGTTTCTATTTCTTGGGCGTCCGTGATATTGGTGTTGGTTAGTTTTGTTGTGAGAGCTGAAGACAGGGCATATAGGACTAGAAAGCTAATTAAGGATACAATTATAAAAGTGTGGTCATGAAAAGCAATTAATTCTTCTATGATAGGGGATATAGCATCTTGTAGGCCTAGTTGAACTGGGTGAGCCATATAAGATATATAGGGTTTAACCTATGATTTAGCTTTGACAAAGCTATGAAATAGTTTTTCTAATATCTTATTGAAAAAGTTGTGGAGGTCACAGGGCTGGCTTGAAACCAGTTTTAGGAGGTTCAATTCTTTCCTTTTTCGTTTAGTTTAATGTAGGTTGGTTCTTCAAATGTATGGTAGGGTGGAGGGCAACCATGCAGTCACTCTAGGTTGGTAGAGGGCTGTTCAATTAATGAGACTTTACATTTTGAGGCGAAGGCTTCTCAGGTTATGTAGATTATTAGTATTACTGCTACTAGGGAAATGAAGGAGTCTATGGATGAGATATTTCATCTGGTATAGGCATCGGGGTAGTCAGAGTAGCGTCGGGGTATTCCGGATAAGGCGAGGAAATGTTGTGGGAAGAAGGTTAAATTTATACCTACAAATATGATGGTGAAGTGGGCTTTGGCATAAGTTTGGTGTAGAGTATAGCCTGAAAATAAGGGGAATCAATGAATGAAGCCTCCTATGATAGCAAATACAGCTCCTATTGATAGTACATAGTGAAAGTGTGCAACAACATAGTACGTATCGTGTAGTATAATGTCTAATGATGAGTTTGCTAACACGATACCAGTTAAGCCCCCTACGGTAAATAGAAAAATAAAGCCTAGAACTCAAAGTATTGCGGGAGATCATTTGATATTGCCTCCATGAAGCATGGCAAGTCAGCTGAAGACTTTAATGCCAGTGGGAATTGCAATAATTATAGTGGCAGAAGTGAAGTAGGCTCGTGTGTCTACCTATTCCTACTGCAAATATATGATGGGATCATACAATAAAGCCTAAAAACCCGATTGACATTATAGCTCAAACTATACCTATGTAGCCAAATGGCTCTTTTTTTCTGGAGTAATATGTCACAATATGAGAGATTATCCCAAATCCAGGTAGAATGAGGATATAGACTTCGGGGTGTCCGAAAAATCAGAATAGATGTAGATACAAGATAGGATCCCCCCCTCCGGCAGGATCAAAGAAAGTGGTATTTAGATTACGGTCTGTTAGTAGTATAGTAATGCCGGCAGCTAGTACTGGTAGAGAGAGGAGTAAAAGGATGGCTGTGATTAACACTGACCAGATGAATCAGGGGGTTTGACATTGAGATATTGCAGGGGGTTTTATGTTGATAATAGTGGTAATGAAGTTTATAGCCCCTAGGATGGAGGAGATGCCTGCTAGGTGAAGTGAGAAGTTAGTTAGATCTACGGAAGCTCCTGGGTGGGAGAAATTTCCTGCTAAAGGAGGATAAACTCTTCAACCTGTCCCAGCACTGGCTTCTACTGCCGCAGATGCCAGTAATAGTAGAAAGGAAGGGGGGAGAAGTCAAAAACTCATATTGTTTAGGCGGGGGAAAGCCATGTCGGGGGCACCAATTATTAGTGGTACTAATCAGTTTCCAAAACCTCCGATTATGATGGGTATAACTATAAAGAAAATTATGATGAACGCATGGGCTGTAACGATAACATTGTAGATATGGTCGTTGCCTAATAGGCTGCCTGGTTGACCCAGTTCAGTTCAAACAAGAAGGCTTCGAGCTGTACCTATGATCCCAGCCCATGTGCCGAACAGTAGGTAAAGGGTTCCAATATCTTTGTGGTTTGTTGAGAACAGCCAACGGTAGGTGAACATAGGTGGGGGAGGGGGGGCAGAATGGCTGAGTAAGCATTAGGATGTAAACCTAAAGACAGAGATTAAAGTTCTCTTTTTACCAGCTCCGAGGTGATTTTCATGTTGAATTGCAAATTCAAGGGAGCAATTAATTTCTGCCGGGGCTTCTCCCGCCTTTTTTCCCTGCGGCGGGAGAAGTAGATTAAAGCCAGTAGTTAGGGTATTTAGCTGTTAATTAAATTTTATGGGTTTGAGTCCCATTAATCTACTAAGGGCTTAGCTTAATTAAAGTAATTGATTTGCATTCATTTGATGTGGAGTAGAATCTGCAGTCCTTATATATTTCAGAAATTAAGCGTAGTTTAACTTACTGAGGGCTTTGAAGGTCCTTGGTCTTACTTCACCTGAATTTCTAGAGGATGACTAGGGTTAGTGGAGAAATTGGTAAGAGGAGGGTGGTGAGGATAATGAGTGGGAGGATGAGGAGTATGGGTTTTATATTTTCGAATTGTCATTTTATTTTTGTATTGTTGGATGTAGGGAGTATTGTTATGGAGGTGGTATAAATTAGGCGTATGTAAAAGTATAAGTTGAGTAGGGTTATGGTAATTATAATGGAGGGGATGATGAAGTTATTGCTTTTTGTAAGTTCTTGAATGGTAATTCATTTGGGTAGGAAACAGGTTAGTGGGGGTAAGCCTCCCATGGATAGGAGGGTGGTTGATATTAATGGTATTAGTCAGGTTAGTTTGTTTCAAGTGCAGGATAGTATAAGAGTTGTGGTATTTGAGTTTAGGTTGAGAGTTAGGAATGCGGTAGTTGTCATAATAGTGTATATGGTTAGGTAATAGATTGTGATATTTGGGTTGTAGGTTAGTGTTATTATTTGGCCTGTGTGAGTAATTGAAGAATATGCCATGATTTTGTGTAGTTGTGTTTGGTTAAGGCCTCCTCAGCTGCCTATTATAATAGATAGAGAAGAGAGGGTCAGGAGAATATCTGTATTGGTTGAAGAATGTATTTGGTATATAATTGAGATGGGAGCTAGTTTTTGTCATGTGAGGAGGAGCAGGCCAGAAATTAAAGATGCCCCTTGGGTGACTTCTGGGATTCAAAAGTGGAAGGGGGCTATTCCTAATTTTATGGCTAGGGCTGTTGTTATGGCTAGAGATGAAAGTTGGTTGATGTTGTCTGTTGTGGTTCAGCATCTGGAGAGTAGGTTGTTGGAGATAATTGCTATTATGAGGATTATAGATGCGGTGGATTGTATTAGGAAATATTTAATAGCGGCTTCTGTAGAACGGGGGTTTGTTTTTTTGATTAGAATTGGGATGAAAGCTAGTATATTTATTTCTAGGCCTGCTCAGGCGAGGAATCAGTGTGTGCTTAGCGTTGTAATGAGAGTGCCTGTGATTATGGTGAGGTAGATAATAAGTTGGGCTAGTGGGTTAATTAGTACGGGAAGGGTATAACCAACATTTTCGGGGTATGGGCCCGATAGCTTATTTAGCTGACCTTACTTAGGATGGAGTGTGGTAGGCAGCACGGAGAAATTTGGGTTCTCAGGGGTAGGTTCGATACCTATAATCCTAGAAATAAGAGGATTAGGGCCTCTATCATTTACTCTATCGAAGTAACTCTTTTGTCAGACATATTTCTAGGTTTGCGGAGGAATACTGGAGATTGCAATAGGTGTTGAGATATATCATATGAGAAGAGCTAGTGTAAGTGGGAGGAAATTTTTTCATAGTAAGTGTATAAGTTGATCATGGCGGAATCGAGGATATGCTGTTCGGATTCATAAAAATAATGAGGTTAGAAGAAGTGTTTTGGTGGTAAAGCACGTTGTAAATAGTTCTGGGGAATGAATAAAGTATAATGTACCTAGGAAGATTGTGGTTATTAGGGCATTTATTACAATTATATTTATGTACTCAGCCATGAAGAACAGGGCGAATGGGCCTGCGGCATATTCAATGTTAAAGCCTGAGACTAGTTCCGATTCGCCTTCTATGCGGTTGAAAGGAGCTCGGTTTGTTTCAGCTAATGTGGAGGTGAATCATATTATGGCTAGGGGTCATGATGGTAGGAGGAGTCAGAGGTGCTCTTGTGTTGTGATAAGTATGTGAAGATTAAATGAGCCGCTTATTAGTAAGACTGATAAGAGAATAATAGCAAGAGTGACTTCATATGAGATTGTTTGGGTGACGGCTCGTAGGTGCTCCGATAAGTGCATAGTTTGAGTTTGATGCCCATCCTGATCATAAAATGGAGTAGACAGTTAGACTAGATGTGGCTAGAATAAAAGTCCTAGATTGAAGTTAATTAGTGGATGGGGTATGGGAAGGGGAGTTCACAGGAGAAGAGCAATGGAAAAGGCCAAGGCTGGTGCAGTAATGTAGAGAATGGTGGTAGATGTTGAAGGTTTTAAGGGTTCTTCGGTAATAGTTTTATGGCGTCAGCGAAAGGTTGTAGCAACCCGTAGGGGCCAATGGTGTTTGGTCCTTTGCGTAGTTGTATGTGGCCCAGTAATTTTCGTTCAATGAGTGTGAGGAATGCTATGGCGGCCATTACGGATATAATAAGGAGTAGGAGATTTGTTGTTGACGTGGTGTTAAGAAGAGGAGTTGAACCTCTGATTGTAAAGTTTTAAGTTTTATGCAATTGCCGGGCTCTGCCATCTTAACAAACCCTGTTTTTGGGTTGGGTTGGTGTTATTTTGTTAGATTGAGATTAGGTCATCTATGGAATGAGGGCACTTTATGAAGTGGGCCTTATTTCTCTTGTCCTTTCGTACAGGCAGAAATATAGAATAGATAGAAACCGACCTGGATTGCTCCGGTCTGAACTCAGATCACATAGGACTTTAATCATTGAACAAACGAACGCTTGATAGCTGCTGCACCATTAGGATGTCCTGATCCAACATCGAGGTCGTAAACCCTATTGTCAATATGGACTCTGGAATAGGATTGCACTGTTATCCCTAGGGTAACTTGTTCCGTTGGTCAAGTCATTGGGTCAATTACAGGTGCTGGTTCGCTTTGGCTTGTGTAGTCTTAGCGTAGGCTGTTCGGAGGTTTAGTTATGCTCCGAGGTCACCCCAACCAAAATTTTTAATGCAGGTGTGGTGGTGTAAGGGTCCGTGGATTTGTATAATTTTGATTGCATTAATAAATTAAAGCTCCATAGGGTCTTCTCGTCTTATTGTTTCATGTCTGCCTCTTCATGGACAGGTCAATTTCACTGGTTGAAAGTAAGAGACAGTTGAACCCTCGTGATGCCATTCATGTGAGTCCCCATTTAAGGAACAAGTGATTATGCTACCTTTGCACGGTCAGGGTACCACGGCCGTTGAATATGTGTCACCAGGCAGGCAGTGCCTCTAATACTGGTAATGCTAGAGGTGATGTTTTTGGTAAACAGGCAGGGTTAAGTTTGCTGAGTTCCTTTTACTTTTTTTAACCTTTCCTTAAAGCATGCCTGTGTCGGGTTAACAGTGTGAGTAATACTGACTTGTTTCTGTTTGTTAGTGTTAGGCTGTTAAGTATCAGTGAAGTTTTTCAGTCTGATTTAGGCTTATGCGGCGGAGAAAATGTTCATGTTACTTACATTAGCATTGTTGCTTCTATGAAATGATAGATTAATCCAATGTGGAATAAGGAGTTTAGTGGTGTGTTTGGAATTTTTATATAATTGATGTTGAGCTTGAACGCTTTCTTAATTGATGGCTGCTTTTGGGCCAACTATGGAGGTCAGATTTTTTACTCTCTATACAAGGTTTTTTCCTGATGTCTGAAGAGCTGTCCCTCTTTAGACTAACAATTAAGTTACAGGGGGATTGGGTAGTTCTGCAGGTAAAGTTAAGGTTGAACTAAAATTCTATCTTGGATAACCAGCTATCACCAGGCTCGGTAGGCTTGTCACCTCTATCCATAAATCTTCCCACTATTTTGCTACATAGATGGGTGTGCTCTTTCAGCTGTTTTTGGGTAGCTCATCTGGTTTCAGGGAATCTGGCTTTAGTTCTCTTTGCGAGATTGTTTCTAGCTGATTCATTATGCAAAAGGTACAGGGGTGAAACTTTGCTATTTTGTGCTTGTTTGATGTTTTTTATTTCCCTTACGGTACTGTGTCTATAGCGCCAGGATAGAATTTCTATCGCCTATACTTTTGAGTTGGTAAATGGTTTGGTGTATGTTAGTTTGGTATTAGTTTTAGATTGGTTTAGGGCTAGTATTAGCTCAAGGCAATCAAATGATATTGAGATCTTCTGGGTGTAAGCCGGATGCTTTAGTGTTAAGCTATGCTTTGATTTATCCAAGTGCACCTTCCAGTACACTTACCGTGTTACGACTTATCTCCTCTATATAAATGTTGGGGTGTTTAGTTAAGTTAGTCCTTAAATATACTTGAGGAGAGTGACGGGCGGTGTGTACGTGCTTTATGGCCTGGTTCAATCAAGCACTTTATTCTTAATTTACTGCTAAATCCTCCTTGGACTCTTAGGTTTCATAAGAGTTATCGTAGGGTTTTCTGGGGTAGAAAATGTAGCCCATTTTTTACCATCTCATGGGCTACACCTTGACCTAACGTTTTTGTGGGGACAGTTATGCTGACTTTGCGACCTTGTTAGGGTTTGCTGAAGATGGTGGTATACAGGCTAAGCAAGAGATGGTGGGGTGGATCGGGGTTTATTGATTACGGAACAGGCTCCTCTAGGGGGATGTGAAGCACCGCCAAGTTCTTTGAGTTTTAAGCTGTTGCTTGTAGTATTCTGGCAAGTAGTTTTGTTGTTCTAACTATTGAAGTTTAGGGCTAAGCATAGTGGGGTCTCTAATCCCAGTTTGAGTCTTAGCTATTGTGTGTTCAGAAATTTTAAAGCCACTTTCGTAGTTTATTTTACATCAGCTAAGGTTTTACAATTTAGATGGAGTTTAGCTTTATTTGACTAGATCTAAAACACCCTTTACGCTGGTTTTTATTAGCGTGGGTTAATCGTATGGCCGCGGTGGCTGGCACGAAATTGACCAACCCTAGATTGTAGCATAGCTTAAACTTTCATTTACTGCTAAAGGTTTGTCACTGCTGTCTCCCGTGGGGGTGTGGCTGAGCAAAGTGTCTTGAGCTGCATTGTGCGTGCTTGATACTTACTCCATATGATCGTAGTGATTTATCGGGTGTCTTCACTGGGGCGGGGATGCTTGCATGTGTAATCTTGCTAAGAACTAATAGAAAGGCCAGGACCAAACCTATTTGCTCATGGGGTGTGCAAGTCCGTCTAGACATTTTCAGTGTCTTGCTTTAGGTGAATTAAGCTACATAAGCACGGAGAGAAGTATAGTTGTGAGGTGCTGTCTTTCGGGTTGTGACAATGAGGGCCCATATTTAGTAGTGAACAAGTGCATGAGAGCAAGGAAGTAGGAAAGAGAAGGAGTGGGATGAAGTTAAGAGGGGTAAAGTGAAGTAATTTTGTGTTAGTTGAGGAAATGGCAGTTGAAGTTGTGCACACCTAAAAGATGAAAACGCGATCTCTGGCTAGGTGTGTGAAAGCTTTTGTTTTTGGGGTTTGGCAAGAGTGAATTTTTGGACAAGAAGTCAGAGATGGGGGTGGGGGGGTTTGTTGATAGTTTCCTGCGTTATTTGCAGTGTGACTGAAAATGGATTACATGGTAATTATTGGTATATCCTACAAGCATGAATTAAATAACACCTTGTAAAACTTATGTGGGGCTAGGATATTGAACGTAGGTGCGATTAATAATGGCATGGACTAGGAATCAAAGACAGGTTCTGCGGGACGTGTTGTGGTGGGACCAGCTTTCTGCGATGGGGTCGCGTGCAGACCAGAGATAAAAGATACCAAATGCATGGAGAGCTCCCGTGACTGGTTAATAGGGTGATAGACCCATGATCCATCGAGATGTCTTATTTAAGGGGAACGTGTGGGCGATCTCAGTTATATGGCCCTGAGGTAAAGAACCAGATGCCGGATACAGTTCATTATAGCTACCCCCACGATTTATGGGCCCAGAGCGAGGAGAGTAGCACTCTTGTGCGGGATATTGATTTCATGGAGGATGGTGAACAAGGGACACCTAAGTGAGGGGCGTATCCGTGGTGAGGAGGATTAATTTAACTTGGATGTTAAATTAAATCTCACCACTCCCATTCAGCATAGTATTAGAAGTTCTCATGAGGGCAATCAGGCAAGAAAAAGAAATAATGGGTATTCAAATAGGAAAAGAGGAAGCCAAATTCTCTCTGTTTGCAAATGACATGATTGTCTATTTAGAAAACCCCATTGTCTCTGCCCAAAATCTCTTTAAGCTGATAAGCAACTTCAGCAAACTCTCAGGATATAAAATCAATGTGCAAAAATCACAAGCATTCCTATACACCAATAATAGAGAGAGAGCCAAATCATGACTGAGCTCCCATTCACAATTGCTACAAAGAGAATAAAATACCTAGAAATACAACTACCAAAGGATGTGAAGGACCTCTTCAGGGACAACTACAAACCACTGCTCAAGAAAGTAAGAGAGGACACAAACAAATGGAAGAACATTCCATGCTCATGGATAGGAAGAACTGATATCGTGAAAATGGCCATACTGCCCCAAGTGATTTATAGATTCAATGCTATCCCCATCAAGCTACCATTAACTTTCTTCACAGATTTTGAAAAAACTAAATTTAATATGGAACCAGAAAAAAAGCTCATATAGCCAAGACAATCCTAAGCAAAAAGAACAAAGCTGGAGGCGTCATGCTACCTGACTTCAAACTATATTACAAGGCTACAGTAACCAAAACAGTATGGTACTGGTATCAAAACAGATATACAGATCAATGGAACAGAACAGAGGCCTCAGAAATAACATCACACATCTACAACCATCTGATCTTTGACAAACCTGAAAAAAACAAGCAATGGGGAAAGAATTCCCTATTTAATAAATCGTGTTGAAAAAACTGGCTAGCCATATTCAGAAACCTGAAACTGGACCCCTTCCTTATACCTTACAGAAAAATTAACTCAAGATAGATTACAGACTTAAATGTAACACCTCAAACCATAAAAACCCTAAAAGAAAACCTAGACAACGCCATTCAGGACACAGGCATGGGCAAAGACTTCATAACTAAAACACCAAAAGCAATGGCAACAAAAGCCAAATTGACCAATGGGACCTAATTAAACTAAAGAGCTTCTGCACAGCAAAAGAAACTATCAGAGTGAATAGGCAACCTACAGAATGGGAGAAAAATTTTCCAATATATCCATCTGACAAAGGGCTAATATCCAGGATCTATAAAGAACTTAAACAAATTTACAAGAAAAAAAAAAAAATCAAAAAGTGGGCAAAGGATATGAACAGATACTTCTCAAAAAAAGATATTTATGTGGCCAACAAACATATGAAAAAAAGCTCATCATCACGGGTCATTAGAGAAATGCAAATGAAAACCACAATGAGATACCATTTCATCCCAGTTAGAATGGTGATCATTAAAAAGTCAGGAAATAACAGATGCTCGAGAAGATGTGGAGAAGTAGGAATGCTTTTACACTGTTGGTTGGAGTGTAAATTAGTTCAGCGATTGTGGAAGACAATGTGGCAATTCCTCAAGGATCCAGAACTAGAAATACCATTTGACTCAGCAATTCTATTACTGGGTATATACCCAAAAAATTATAAATCATTCTACTATAAAGACACATGCACACACACGTTTATTGCAGCACTATTCACAATAGCAAAGATTTGGAACCCACTCAAATGCCCATTAGTAATAGACTGGATAAAGAAAATGTGGCACATACACACCACGCAACAGTGTGCAGCCATAAAAAAGGATGAGTTCATGTCCTTTGCAGAGACATGGATAAAGCTGGAAACCATCATTCTCAGCAAACTAACACAAGAACAGAAAACCAAACACAGCATGTTCTCACTCATAAGTGGGAGTTGAACAACGACAACACAGGGACACAGGAAGGGGAACATCACACACCAGGGCCTGTGGTGGGGTGGGAGGCTAGTGGATGAATAACATTAGGAGAAATACCTAATGTAGATAACAGGTTGATAGGTACAGCAAACCACCAGAGTACGTGCATACCTATGTAACAAACCTGTACGCTCTGCACATGTACCCCAGAATTTAAAGTATAATTTTAAAAAAATCAAAACAGAATATTAATAAGGAAACAGACTACTTAAAGGTGGTATAAAACAAATATTTCTGACAGAGGTATAGAGAGCACTCCTCAACATCAGGATACACACCCTTCTCAATAGCTCATACAACATATTTCTTGATAGACCACCTCTTAGGCCAAAAAAGAAGTCTTACCAAATTTTTTAAAACTGAAATTTTATGAATTATTTTCTATGACTAAACTCAAATGCAAGTATACAACAATAATAGACAGAAACTGGAAAAAAAAAAAAAATGTGAGGCATGGTGGCTCACGTCTGTTATCCCAGCACTTTGGGAGGCCGAGGCAGGTGGATCACGAGGTCAGGAGATCAAGACCATTCTGGCCAACATAGTGAAACCCTGTCTCTACTAAAATGTGAAAAACTAGCCAGGCTTGGTGGCACACATCTGTAGTCCCAGCTACTCAGGAGGCTGAGGCAAAGGAATCGCTTGAACCCAGGAGGCAGAGGTTGCAGTGAGCCGAGATCGTGCCACTGCACTCCAGCCTGGAGATAGAGCAAGACTCCGTCTCAAAAAAAAAAAAAAAACCATATATATATATATACACACACACATAGGAATTTAACAAAACACTCAAGCACGCTCTTATGTAAAGGTTGTAATAGTTAATATTATAAAGATGTTCATCCTGGTCAATCCTGGTCAATGTAATCTACAAATTTAATGAAATGTTTTTCAAATTTCTCATTGTATTTTTGAAGAAACAGAAACAGCAACCCCAAAAGTATATCGAACCCCAAAGGCAATAAAGTTCCCATCAATCTTAAAATAATAATAATAATAAAGGAATGTTGCAGGCATTAAAGTTCCTGATTTCAAAAGACATTACAAAGTTACAGAATTAAAACAATCTGGTATAAGGATGAAAATTAAACTAATGAAATAGAATGCAACCCATATATATATACTTTAACATGTATGGTCATATGAGGAGTCATTTACATAGCAATAATTATTACTGTAAGCTAACAGGTAAAGGCAATGCAAATTTCTATCACCAAATCATTCAGTAAATACAATTTGAAATACAAAAATACTGGAATATCACTCAGTTTTCAAAAAGCAGAAAACAGTCTACCAATTATAAAGATAAATCTTGATAACGTTATGCAAAATGAAATGTCAGCCACAAAAAGACAAAGATTGTAAGAGATAGACAGATATAAAGCATTTACACTCTTAGAAGCAGATAAAAAGAAAAAGATGCCCTATTTGCTTAACCCCCAACAGCAAGAAAGTTTGTCAGTCATCCATGACAAAAATGTCTTAATGAGAGAACCAGGCATCATGGTTAGTACCTGTAATGACAGCTACATGGTACAGTAAGGTTGGAGAATTGCTTCAGGCCAAAATATTACGACCAACCTGGGTTATGCAGTGAGACCCCATCTCGGAAATAAGTGCCTTTAAGAGAGCTTTGAGATCCAGGGAGGGAATTGTGAAACTTTGCTGAGCCCAAGATTGAGGAGCACCCTTTTCAGAAGGCAAGCTTTCATTTAGGTGGCAAACTACAGGACCCCTGCTCTTGACTACAGACCAGAAAATGTCCCACCCAACTCCATCCCACTGAGAATTTTGAACTGTAAGCATCCCAAACTTCTCCCAGCCACAGTCTGTGAGAGGTCTTGGTCTTCCAGAAGCCTGGAGAGATACCCATTTAGAGCCAAGCTGGCAGGCCTGCAGACCTTGGTCCCAATAACAGTTCCATGACTCAGTTCCAGCTTCCTAAGCCACAGTTCATCGCCAGTTCTGCCTATGTAGAAACCCACAGTGACCTCAGAAATCCTCTCTGGTACTCAGTACAAGCCATACTAATCCACATGCTAATAATATAAAGCCCACCATATGCAGACCTGACTGCAGAAACCTGCCCTAGCATCTATCCTACTGAGCAAAGTCCTGAAGGATATTTACTGTGTCCAAAAGTAAAATGGGAATTACAACTACCCAAGTCCTTTATGATAAGCTGACCCTAGTGCAGAGCCAGCAGCCTTGTGACCAAGCTACAACCCCGCTCTACTACAAACCCAGAGGGCATTCTGTCACCCTGGGGGCCCAAGAAAGGAAGATTTTTACCCTCTGAAACCAGTTTATCAAAACTTTGAGGTGTTTGCTCCTTCAAATTGAGACACCAACGCAAAAGTATATTGTGCCCATCGTCAAAGCTTCTATTTTAACACAGCACTTGATGTATGTGGAAGAAAAATTAGTCAAAAAATTTTTAAAGTCATTGAAATTGAAGACAAGTAAAACATTGCTGCTTGTAGATCATGCAATGTTCTCTATAAAAAAACCATAAACAGTACATTAAAACCTTTTAAAACTAATACACTCAGTAAATTAGCAAAATATAAAATTAACATACAAGTTATGATTCCATACACTTAAACTATCTGATAAAATAGAGGAAGAAAACAATCTTATTTAAAATAGCACTAAAATAATAAATATCTGAGGACAAATTTAATCGAGGAACTGAAAAACTTTTCAAGCGAAAGATTTATCAATGAAAAATAAGAGAACACAAATAAATTTAAATACATTTTCTCTATCGATTCAAAGAATAAACGCTAAAACACCATATTATCCAAAGTGATCTCTAGATTCAATAAACTTTCTATCAATATTCCAGTGGTTTTTTTTCATAGTAATGAAAAATACAATCATAAAATTTACATGAAACTACAAGAAACTGTGAATAGCCAAAGCGATCTTGAAGAAAAAGAAAAAAGCAGAAGGACATCATACTTTATAATTTCAAACTATATTTTAAGACTATAATAAAAACAGGATGAAATGTGTAGAAAAATGAACCAAAAAAACACCCAATAATACAGAAATCACTACTCTCACACATTTCAGAGATGATGGAAAAAGAGAACTTAAAAGATAGTCTAACGTGGAGTGTCTTAAAATTATGCAAACATCTGTGTGTCCACAAAAACAAAAACGAAAAAACTCAGATTGCACACTCTCTTGTATGCCATGAACAGTACTTTGGCTGTCACTGTAAACTTGAAGGAAGATTACTGAAGGGAAAGAAGAATTCTTAGATATTTTAAAAGCAAAAGAGAGAAGATGCCCCTGTGTGAGAGAAAATTTAAAAATAAAAATAAAAATAAAAATTAGGCTTTCCAGAAACTATTTCTTTTGGAACACTGCTTCCCATATCACTTTAAGGACTTGCTTTCTTCTTGACTTTGGACCTGTCATCCACGTTGTCTGTTGTATTCACTCTCACCTACCTGGGGGTTCTTCCGCCATCTCATGTCTCTTCATATTCCAGGGCTCTTTTCCTTGCTCCAGAAAAATGATCAGGTCTGGCTTAGGGACAGCAATACCTGTTTTATTAAAAATAAGTAACATGCCTCTTGCTCATATTCTCCAATTAACAACTTAATTATGTGCTCAGTAAAGAGGATTTAATACAATATTCTAATACATTTATCCCAAAATACTAAATTACAACAGAAATTTCTAAATATTTAGAAAATACTCTAATTTTGTGGGTTCTTACTTTTATCACCTGGTACTACTGAATTAAAAATTGGTGGTGGTAATTAGATTTTAAAGTGTGAGCAATAATATTTTATGCCAGTAAAATTTTGAAATTACCATTAATCTAAAGTGAAGGACAGAGAGGAGCTCAAGAATGTGGTAAGTTCAGGTCAAGATGAAACATCTTGAAATTTTTTTCTCTATGGAAAACTCCCTATGATTTTCTTGAAAACAGAAATCTGAAGCATAAATTACCAAAAAGAAATTATACAAAAGAGCAATGCTGGCCGGGTGCGGTGGCTCAAGCCTGTAATCTCAGCACTTTGGGAGGCCAAGACGGGCGGATCACGAGGTCAGGAGATCGAGACCATCCTGGCTAACCCGGTGAAACCCCATCTCTACTAAAAAAATACAAAAAATTAGCCAGGCGAGGTGGCGGTGCCTGTAGTCCCAGCTACTCGGGAGGCTGAGGCAGGAGAATGGTGTGAACCCGGGAGGCGGAGCTTGCAGTGAGCTGAGATCCGTCCACTGCACTCCAGGCTGGGCGACAGAGCCAGACTCCGTCTCAAAAAAAAAAAAAAAAAAAAAAAGGGGCAATGCTGTTGGGAGCCGAAAGCCTGAGGGCTGTGACCAACTCAGCATTCCACTGGACTTGAATGAATCAAATGGCAAATTGTTTATCATGAATGCAGAATGTGGGCAAACTTGCTTCTGCTCATGCCGCCAGAAGGTACACGGAGGACAGTCACTCCCTGGTGCCATGCTCCTTGAGGTTAACTACTGGAACATCTGGAGAGTACTGTTTAAAGAATACAGTCACTAAGTCAAGCAGCTGACCACAACCTCCCCCTTCTCCCTATCTCCTTTACTCAATAAATATGAAGAGCTATAGAAGTTCACGGCCCTTGTTCACTAGAAGCAAGGAGTCCCCTGGTGCCGTCTTTGTCTTTATTCCTGCATTCAACCTCCTTTGTTCAGGCCAATAAAGTCCGCAGCAAAATGAAACCTATAGCGCATACTAGGAATTGCGTATTAAAGTTATTCTCACCCAGGAAGACCAGGTTTCTGTAGTTCTCTAACATCACATTCCTATATAAATTCTGCTGTGCAGTGTCCAGGCATTGCCACTCCTCCAGAGAGAATTCTATGGCCACATCCCGAAATGTCAATGATCCCTGGAAAACACACACAAACACACTTATTTACCAAGTGGTCATGGGCATAATTTTTAATTTGACTCAACGTAAAATGGAGAGAGTAAACAGAGCTGGTTCTGACTTCTAAGAGTGACTGAAATAATTCAATAAAATAGTTTTCAACTAGAAATATTCTCTAATGTATTCTCTAACTCTGAGAAAACAAAGTGTTATAAGATCCATAACACCAGTGTATATATAGTATTTTTCTGGACAACAAAGTATAAAATTGAGGGCATAAACACTAACATGTACAATTTTGAGTGCTACATTTACATCATACAGAATTAATTGTGTGCCGGGCATGGTAGCTCATGCCTGTAATCCCAGCACTTTGGGAGGCAGAGGCGGGCAGATCACCTGAGGTCGGGAGTTTGAGACCATCTGACCAACATGGAGAAACTCCGTCCCTACTAAAAACACAAAATTAGCTGGGCATGGTGCTTTGTGCTTGTAATTCTAGCTACTTGGGAGGCTGAGGCAGGAAAATCACTTGAATCCAGGAGGCAGAGGTTGCGGTGAGCTGAGATCGCACCATTGCCCTCCAGCCTGGACAACAAGAGTGAAACTCTATCTCAAAAAAAAAAAAAAAAGAATTAATTGTGTGTATTTTTCAGATGGACATACTTTTGTATATTATTCAGATGGAATAGACATGTTGAGTTAGAAGCTATCACTCAAATTTTAATGTGTACAATAAGCTGGAGATCCTGTTAATGCAGATTTTTTTTTTTTTTCCAGAAGATCAGGGATAAAGTCTGAGTTGCTGAATTTTTAACAAGCTCATCAGTATGCCAATGTTTTTGGCCCAAAAAGACTATTTTGTCAAATATCCAGTAATTGAATGACCCTGTGTTTTTCTGGTTTGTAAATAAAGATGAGAGCCTTCATTTTCCAAAAACAGACAAATGCAAAGGAAACCTAAGAAAGGAGGGCAGCTGCCAGATTAAATGTGGTGGTTTGTTCACATCAGCTGCGTAAAGATACTTAACAATGAAGAGAAAAATAATTAATTCTATAGTAAAAAATGTATCAGAGAGCTTATCAACTAAGTGATTTATTAACATCAACTACACTAGAACAAACTTTTATAATGTCCTGATGCACCCAGAACGACACAGCATTGCTGCTGAGATACTGCCCCCTGAAAGGTAAATTATAGTGTGAATTTCACCATAAGGAAACATTAGTTTCATGGAAAGTTCAAGATACAGGTATTTCCCATGTTCTGTAACTTTTAATAGTGATTTTAAATAGCCTTTCTTTAGCACTGTAAAGAGCAGTTATCTCCTATCAAATTTTTTATAATTTTCTGGGTAATAAATACCATACTGCTTCAATGGGTATTTTCTTAATCCTGTACTGCATAGACATAATAAAGAACACAGATGAAACCTCAACATTACATGTTCTCTGTCTTCACTAAAAACCCCAGGTTTTCCCCAACAGGAATCTGGAGTATCTACACCTTCCCATGTTCAACAGCCACAAAGGGACATTTTTAATATTGCAGATTATAAATTCATAGTGAGATTTCTGCATGGCATATAAGAAGCCATAATGTAGAGAAGGCTCTGGTATATAGAAAAATATATTTTTCAGAGACTTTGATTATTGTAAGAATTTTTTAAAGTAGTTAAGACAAACTCATTAGGAAGGAAAAACACAAGTAGAGAAGTACAGGTTTGCAAGTACCAAACTTATGTTTCCTGGAGGAAGCAGAGTGGACACAGATCTTGATCTGAGACATATTTAGCTGAAAATTTAAAAAGGCCATTTTTTCCTCTTTCTCTTCCTTCTCTAGGATTATTTCTCAGATAAAATTCTCTGGGCAAATTATACCTGCATCTTGAGAACATGCCTTTAAAAGTGTCAGCACCACAGGTCTACCTGCTGTCACCACATCCACAGGCAGAAGAACCAAGACAGAGAAACTCCACCCATTTCTGTCCTTTATAGGAGAAGAGATTGAGAAACAATGAGTAGCTCCACAGAGATAAAAATACACTTTTATTTTGTCCTCAGGAGCCATCCCCTGACACAGGCACCAGCAATTTCCACTACAGTACTGGAAATATGGGCCACGTTGTCCTGTCCCTACCAAATCCAAACAGAACGGGTTCTTGAACCACCCTTTAATGCAAAGATGGAACTTAACTCTCATGAATGTATTTTGAATTCCTCATACTTGATTCTGACCTCACCTTAGAGTCACATGAACCACTTAATTAAAATAACATGGATGCTTCCACCAGAACAATAAACAGAATCCATGGACAGGGCACAAGTAAAGAGAGTTCTGCAAAATGGCCAGGTGACACTCATTAGAAGCCTGGGCTGATAACCCAGCACTCTTGTCACAACACAAATACTTCTGGTACAAATGAAGACAATCATTCTTCATTCTAAAGTATTATACTCTTTGCTGACTCTAAAGTTTACAGAGAAAACAGAAGGTAGCAATTTCTGAGTAAGTCTGCATTTGGAAAACAACATGTGCACATGTACTAATGCAATGTTTATTAAGCAGGTACTATGTGCTCAATAAGATGTTACAGAGCACTGTGATAGCACATTATGTGGTTTAATCCTAATAACACCCTGTGAGTCGATACTACGTGTTCAATAATTCCAAGGCTTTAAAGGACCCAGCATTTTTATTTCTATTTCTGTTGATCTGTCATTTTTTTCAAAAAATGCAAAGAATAAAAGGTAAATACAGACAGATGAAAGAGATACAGATGGAAAGAGTTTAATGCAATTTAGATAAATTTTTATTGTGTTTATACTTACTTTCTTGGGACTTGTGAATCAACTACTAGATCTGCAGGAACAGAAAACAAGTTGCTAAATAATGTTTCTGCAAGCACTGGTTTTAATAAAAAATTTGAAAAGTAAGATCCTATAATACATACTTTATATTTCCCATTTATCTGTTGGGTTGCAGAAAATGTTGAGCAGCAGCTCTAAAAAGGCAACAGGATTCATGACCCAAAACTCTGATCTCTTCTAATCAGTTCTGTGAGGCAAGATGCCAGGGTAGAGCCAAACATAAATAAGGACTCTAAAAAGGGTGAATATGAACAGGGCTGGGGCAGAGTGTACAGCCGATGTACAATTAAGTTATCTATGCCACTGGGGGGTATTGTCAGTTCATTTTTTTAAAGCTTACTTAAGTAAACCTAAGTCTGAGTTTGTATAATTTTAATCTTTTTTGCCACTGCCCTGCAAATTTTATATTATATGCTAATAAGCAATTTTTAAAAATCCCTTAAGGTTATCTAGAATAATTTTTTTAGAAGAAAAGTAAGTATTCTGGTCAGGTGCGGTGGCTCACGCCTAGAATCCCAGCACTTTGGGAGGCTGAGGTGGGTGGATCACAAGGTCAGGAAATCGAGACCATCCTGACTAACACGGTGAAACCTGTCTCTACTAAAAATACAAAAAAAAAAAAAAAAATTAGCTGGGCGTGGTGGCAGGCGCCTGTGGTCCCGGTGACTCAGAAAGCTGAGGCAGGCGAACAGCATGAACCCGGGAGGAGGAGCTTGCCGTGAGCCGAGATTGCGCCACTGGACTCCAGCCTGGGCGACAGAGCGAGACTCTGTCTCAAATAAAAAAAAAGTATTCTTAGCAGGCTAAAATAAATACAAATAATAATGATGACTCTTCTAAGTTCAGGTGTAGACATCAGAAGCCACAGTATAAAGAAAGTGGCCCAAATAAAGCCCCAATTTTTTGCACACGTCTATTTACTGTACCCACCATCTGATGTATATTTCAACCATATTTCCAGTTGCTAGTCTAGGCTAAAACTGCCAGGATGGTAGGAACCATGACTGCTTCATCTATTTTTCTTTTCTTCTTCTGTTTTTTGAGATGAAGTCTCACTTTGTTGCCCAGGCTGGAGTGCAAAGATGGGATCTCGGCTTACTGCAGCCTCCACTTCCCAGGTTCAAGAGATTCTCCTGCCTCAGCCTTGCAAGTAGCCAAGCCTACAGGCATGAGCCACCACACCCAGCTACTTTTGGTATTTTTAGTAGAGATAGGATTTCACCATGTTGGCCAGGCTGGTCTCAAACTCCTGATCTCAGATGATCCACCCATCTTGGCTTCCCAAAGTGCAGGGGTTACAGGTAGGAGCCACTGCACCTGGCCTGCTTCATCTATTTTTTTTAATGACTATATGAAATGGAAGCAATTAGTTTATCTGTTTGAGCCTCCAGACCTCCTGATTTTTTACCCAAGTACCAGGGAACTGGAAAAACTCTCATCTGGGTACCAATCAAAGATACTTCTTGTGTAAGAGGCAAAACAAACACAGAATGACTCATTTCTCTCACACTGGGACAGAAGCAGAATTAATCACTCTTGTCAGCCTGACACAATTCTGTTCTGGACATTCTCAAATATCTCAAAGATTCACAGGTGATTGTGAGAGGGTTCCCAGTGACCTGGGGCTGATGGTCCACTGATAAGCCAGGCAGAGAAGACTCAGGATGATTCTAAATAAAAAATGGAACTGCCTTGGTTGAACTCCAGAACCTGGGTCATCCATCCTGATTTGCTAGCTGTCCTGATTTGCTAGCTGTTGGGTAAGTAGAAGGACAAGAATATTTTACTCCAGTATCACATTTTACAGGTAGGTATAGTTGTGGTCGTGGCTCTGGATACTTTGTGGCCTTAAGATGCTTGTTTACACTTACAGATTCTGCCATCAGATTCTATTTACTCCTGGAGCCTCTCACATAACTATGGCAAGTTAATGAAAAAGATGTGAAAAGGTCAAAAAGCCACACTCTCAAAAGAGGAATTAAAAATGTCTATGTTGATATCTCACAATGCAGAAAATGCCTCCTGTTGGTTTTCTATAAATTCTAAATCCAAAGTCCGGCCCTCCCTTGTAAATCCCAGGCAGAGGTCAGCCAGACCTTATTTGCAAATTCTAGGTGAAATCAACCTCACTCTGCCTTTTTGGGTGTTACAGCAAGTAAAGTGAAATCAAAGGAGAGATTCCCTCATAGAGGCTGCTCTAGAACATTCTAAATAATAGTTTACCTTAAAAAAGCTGACACGACATGAACAAAAGCAGACAGTTTATTTGGGTCAAGCTTAAGGATTTTAACTTGAGATAAAATATTCAAGTTGCCTGGAACCTACACTTTGATTAGCAGCACTTACAAGTGGATTTGTAAAGGCAAAAAAAAAAAAAAGGAACAGTGAGTGCTCACTGATACAAAATTGGTTGTGAGAAATTCTTATTTATGTAAAGAAATAACTTTAATAATTGATCGGATATACATCAAGGTTAAGGATATGGAATGTAGTGTCCAGTGTGGAATTAGTTTAATTTATAGCTACTTGTGGCAATAGTGAACAGTTTCAAGAGATATATAGCTGAAAAAAAAGGGAGAGAAACATGACTGTGCTCTCATTTTAATGTCTCTCTGAGTTTGATACCTAAAAAGACTTGCATTCCTCAGATAAAAACTTTTTTTTTTCCGTCTCAATTCTCAAGACCTAGATTTAGAATTTGGAGCTGCAAATTCAGGCCCTGCATGGGTAAAGTAGCAGCAATATTCAAGGTAAATGTTACCTGAACATTTGTGGGCATTTTAGCATGAGGAAGGAGGGAGAAATGGAGATTCTCATGTCTACAGGTCTACTCAATGCACATATTTTACTGATTGGGTTTCGGTGACAGATGGTCACTGAATCAGTTTCAAGTCTGAAGACACAAGTCATCAGAAGAGGTAAAATGGTTAATATCTGACCTACGAAGTTTGTAGACATCTGGTCTAGCCTCTCTAAAAGTGACTGTAGAGGATGATAGATACCAAGTAGGCAGAGACACAATTCCACCTGCATATTTAGGGGACAGCATGCACTTCACTGCACAATTGTGAATTGACTGGAAGTCAAAAAGGCCCATCTAGAGTAAAGCTTAGTTGGTACCTTATGTGTTTACATTATGTCTGGTAATTCTAGACTGGGTTTGGAAAATATAATTAAAAGCAAAATTTTCTTTAGCCCCAAAGGAACTCCACAATAACAGAACAGAAAGAAAACTGTTTTATGATACAATTACATGTGAATGTGACATGCATTACAGTCAATTTGCTCAAGAGATTGCAAAAACAGAAAGACAATCACCATAATACGTCTACAAGTAGAATTTACAGCACCATGTCACACATAGTTCATCCTAAATTCACCTGGTAGTTGGGAAGGCCATCCATGTATGCTAAATGGTTATAATCAATGAAAAAATAAACTTTTCACATCTTCATGACTGGAGGTAGTTGTGCAACTTGAACCCCAGTGTCTGGTGAAGGTAGGCTTTGACTCTTCTACAAAAATTGTTGATTCGGGTGCTATCTTTTTGGCTATTTAAATTTTAAAGTAATAGCTCTCTACTTCCCGAGCATTGGGCTTGAGCACTCGTTTCCCTCTCCTGGTGGCTAGTGTATTCTCTTGACCCCTACCATCTGCCACTGAGGCACGGCCCACAGCACAGGGCTCACAGTTGGAAACTCACATCTTAGTTGAATCCCAATTGCCACAGCAGCACTCCGGTGCCACATCAGAGAGTGAAGCCTTAGCAGCAGGAGGAGAGTCTGCAGACCTCCTGGGTAGAATTGCACCTTCACAATAATAGAAAAAGGAGCAGTGTTTCAGCCTGAGTTTTTATTTATAATGGTGACATGAAAAAATACTGCTGGGTTTTAGCATGACTCCAGATAGAGATAGCTCTCAGAGTTCTCACTGTGACAGCCCACATCTTTCACAGATACCATTGGATACTAATAGGGTTTCTGAAACAGACACGCAATGCATTCGAGAGAAAAACAGCTCTTGTTCTGAGAAAAATTATATTGAGAGAAAAAAGTTAAAATGTCTTAAGAAAAAACTGAGATTGGATATAAAATTGATCAAGTCAGCCAGAAAATACCTAAGAAGAATTTCTCTCCAAACACCCGAAGTGCATAGCTACTCTCAGCAAGAGAAACATGAGCATTATTGAATAAAGGGGGCATATTCTCAGCAGAATTTTTTTTTTTTTTTTTTTTTGAGATGGAGTTTCATTCTTGTTGCCCAGGTTGGAGTGCAATGGTGTGATCTTGGCTCACTGCAACCTTTGCCTCCTGGGTTCAAGTGATTCTCCTGTCTGAGCCTCACAAATAGCTGGGACTACAAGCATGTGTCACCACACCCGGCTAATTTTGTATTTTTGGTAAAGACAAGTTTTCACTATGTTGTCTAGGCTGGTCTCAAACTCCTGACCTCAGGTGATTCACCCACCTTGGCCTCCCAAAGTCCTGGGATTAGAGGCATGAGCCACCATGCCCAGTTCTCAGCAGAATTTTAAAAGATTTATCTTCCATCTCTGCTGCTCTCTTATTTCCTAACCATTGAATGTGAGATCTATATTGGAATATATCTGACAGCTTCCACCAGCACTTTTTTATAAAACATTGAAATCTATGTTAATATAGTAGAATATATTAGAGCTTGCAACATAGCTAACTGGAGAGCTATTATGGTTTTTGGGTAGCCATATCACCTGTCTTTATTTGTTCCGTAATAGCAGCATACTAATTTGGTAAAATATGACACTAAAATTATGCTTACCTATAATTATTACTATTGGATAAATTAATAAGCATGTCAGACTAATATCTACTGTAACAATTTAATGGTAAATTTCTTTGGATATCAGATATACATATATGACTAATTTTATGTACTTGTCATAAGGTATGTAAGATTTTAAAAAATTATCTGAACTATAATTCAGTTAAAACACTGTATTTCAAAAGTATGAATAACAATATTAAAATAACTAAGGAATTCAAAGTAAACATTGTGGCCTTATATTCATACTATTGTAGAAAATACTGTTTAATTTATATGAATGCAAGTTGTCTACAAACACTACACATAACTGCACTAACTGTACTGAAGTAACCCAAGTACAACAGACTCCACTGTTCAGTTTATACACTGAACTCTTCTGGCTTTTGCAGTGTAAGTATGTCAGCCTGCAAATAATCATCTTGGATAATCAGGTTTCTGCCAAAGAACTTACTCAGTATCTTTTAGTCTATATTATTCTGTATTGCTAAATTTATTCCGATCTTCGTGCTCAACTTTTTAATGCTCTTGAAATGAAGTTTACTCTGAACAAATCTGTGTCTAGTTTAAAGACTAAAGATAAAAAAAAAATAATCTTTTGCCAAGACAAAAAGAAAGCAATGAATCTCAGGTCCCAAATAAAGACAATTGAGTCAAAAAGAATGACAAAAGGTTTGTTTCATTGTTAATATGATTTACATATATTTCAAAAAGCAGAAGAAATATATACACATAATCTAAACCTTTTTTTAAAAATCAGCAAGTTATCCTCCCTTATTTTCACATATGAGAATAAAGCCTCTTGTTGCAAATTTATATTTTCTCTTAAAACAGCCAGGTCTCTGGACAAGTTCTTGAACTCTTGGACATCTGAATTTTGCACACTGTGCGCACTTGAAAGGACGTTTATGGGGGGGAAAGCAGAAGAGAGAAAGGTATTATAAAAAAATCCATGGGTTCACATGAATAAAGCAAGTTCTTAGAGACCTATGAAGAGACTTAGAATCTGACACAGTAATAATCAGAGACTACATCTCACAGGCACTAACGGACAGATCATTGAAGAAAAAAATTAACAACAATATTAGGACCTGAACTCAACACTTGACCAAATAGTCCTAATAGACATCTACAGAACTCTTCATCTAAAAATACCATAATACACATTCTTCTCATTACCACGTGGCACATACTCTAAAATTGACCACACAATCAGAAATAAAACCATTCTCAGCAAATTCAAAAATCCCAAAATGATGCAAACCACACACACAGACTATAGCTTAAGAAAAATATAATTCAATACCAATAAAACAACTGGAAACCATACAATTAAATAAAAATTAAATGGCCTACACTTGAATAACTTCTTGGTAAATAATGAAATTAAAGCAGAAACCAAGAAGTCTTTTGAAACAAATAAGAACAAAAATACAACATACCAGAATCCCTGCAATACAGCTAAGACAGTATTACAAGAAAAATTTATAGCATTAAATCCTCACATCAAAAAGTTAGATCTCAGTTTAACAACCTGACAACATAAACAAAAGACTGAGAGCAGCAAAAGCAAATCAGCCGCTAAGCTAGCAAAAGACAAGAAATAACCAAAATCAGATCTGAACTGAAGGAGATTTAGACATGAAAAACTACAAAATATCAAGAAATCCAGGCATTCAATCTATTTTTTTAAAAAAAGGTAAATAAACTACTAGCTAGATTAATGAAGATACAAATAAACACAATTAGAAATGAGAAAAAGATACATTACCACTGACCCCACAAAAATATACTGAAGTCTATGAATATACTATGCACATAAGCAAATATAAAATAAAATATATATATATATATATAGAAGTCTGTATGAACATACTATGCACATAAAAAAACAAAACAAAACTCTAGAAGAAATGAAAAAATTCTGGAACCAATACATCCTCCCAAGACTGAATACACACAAAAACATCAAAGCCCTAAATAGATAGATAAGCTCAAAAAACTGAAAGAGTAATAAATAACCTACCGATCAAATGAAGCTCAGGACCAGACATATTCACAGCTGAACTCTACCAGATGTACAAATAGAAGCTGATAATATTTCTACTAAAACAATTTCAAAAGATTAAATTATTTCTACTAAAACAAAATCAAAAAATTAAAAAGAAGAAACTCCTCTCCAACTCATTATGTAAGAACAGCATCATTCTGATACCAAAACCTAACAGAGAAAAAACAAAAAAAAAAAAAGGCAACTTCAGGCCAATATCCTTGATGAACATTGATGCCAAAATCTTCAACAAACGGCTGGGCCTGGTGGCTCACACCTGTAATCCCAGCACTTTGGGAGGCCAAGATGGGCTGATTACCTGAGGTCAGGAGTTCAAGACCAGCCTGGCCAACATGATTAAACTCCGTCACTTCTAAAACACAAAAAAAATTAGCTGGGTATGGTACCACACAACTGTAAGCCCAGCTACTCAAGAGGCTGAGACAGGGGAATCACTTGAACCTGGGAGGCAGAAGTTGCAGTGAGCCAAGATCACACCACTGCACTCCGGCCTGAGTGACACAGCAAGACTCCATCTCAAAAAAAGAAAAAAAAAAAGAAATCATCAACAAACTACTGGCAAACCAAATCCAGCAGCTTATCAAAAAGCTAACCCGCTGTGATAAACTATGGTTTATTTTGGGGATTCAAGGTTTGTTCAACATACACAAATCAATAAATGTGATTCATCACATAAACAGAATTAAAGAGAGAAACCACAAGACTATCTCAATAGATGCACAAAAAGCTTTCAATAAAATTTAACATTTTTCACATTAAAAACCCTCAACAAACTAGGCATTGAAGGTACATACGTCAAAATAGTAAGTTATCTATGACAAACTCACAGCCAACATACTGAATGGACAAAACCTGGAAGCATTCCTTCTTGATAACTGGCACAAGACAAGGACGTCTTCTCTCAACACTCCTATTCAACATAAAATTGGAAGTCTTAGCCACAGCAATCAAGCAAAAGATAAAAATAAAAGGCATCCAAACAAAAAGAGAGAAAGTCAAACTATCCCTATTTGCAAACAACATGATTCTACATCTGGAAACCCATATACGCTAAGCAGAAAAGCTCTTTAAACTGACAACTTGAGTAAAGTCTCAGGATACAAAAGAAATGTACAAAAATTAGTAGCAACCCTATATATCAAAAACATCTAGGCCAAATCTGAATGGAAAACACAACCCCATTCACAACTGCCACAGAAAAGAATAACATATCTAGAAATACAGATAACCAGAAAGGGAAAAGATCTCTATGACAAGAATTACAAAACAATGCTTAAAGAAGCCAGAGATGATACAAACAAATGGAAAACCACTTTATGCTCATGAATAAAAAAGATCACTATCATAAAACGGTCATACTGCTGAAATAAATTTACAGATGTAATGCTAATTTAATCAAACCACCAAAATATTTTTTAACAGAACTAAAAAAACAATTTTAAAATTCACACGGAACCAAAAAAGAGCCTGAATAGCCAAGGCAATCGTAAGCAAAAACAACAAAGTTGGAGGCATTACATTACCTGACTTCAAACTATACAACAGGGCTACAATAAACCAAGCAACATGGTACTGGTACAAAAACAAACTCATAGACCAATGCAACAGAATAGGGAGCCCAGAAATAATGCCACACACCTAAAACCATCTGATCTTCAACAAAGGTGACAACAGGAATGTTATTTAATAAATGGTGCTGGAACAACTAGCTACCACTATGTAGCAGATTGAAATTGGATCCTTTTATAACACCATATAAAAAAATCAACTCAAGGTAAATGAAAGACTTAAATGTTAATCTGAAAAATTATGTATATAAAAAAAGAAACCCTGGAAGGTAAGAAGTGCCATTCTAGACATAGAAACTGGCAAAGATAATGAAGATATCAAAAGTAATTGCAACAAAAGCAAAAATTGACAAATGGGACCTAATTAAACTAATGATCTTTTTCACAGCAAAGGAAAGTATCAACACAGTAAAGTGACAACCTACAGAATAATAGAAAATACTTGCAAACTATGCTTCTGACAAAGGTCTGCTATCCAGAATTCATTAGGAACTAAAACAAGTTTACAAGGAAAAAAAAAATCTCACTTAAAAGATAAAAACATTAAGATGCTTGTCTTCAAAAGAAGACAAACATGTGGCTAACAAGCATATAAAAAAATGCTCATCACTAATCATTACAGAAATGCAAAAGAAAACCACAACAAGAAATCATCTCAAACCAGTGAGAATGGCCATTATCATAATTCAACCATTGTGAAAAGCAGTGTGGTGATTCCTCACTAAACTAAAAACAAAATTACCATTTGACCCAGTAACCTCACAATTGGGTATATACCTAAAAATATACAGATTATTCTATCACAAAGACACATGCACAATCACGTTCATTGCAGCACTATTCACAATAGCAAAGACATGGAATCAGCCTAAATGCCTATCACTGGTAGACTGGATAAACAAAATATGGTATGGTTATATGATGGCACATGCCTGTAATCCAGCACTTTGGGGGCCGAGCCAGGTGGATTGCCTGAGCTCAGGAGTTTGAGACCGGCATGGACAACATGGCAAAATCCCATCTATAAAAAAAAAAAAAAAAAAAAAAAATACAAAAAGAAAAATTAGCTAGGCATGGTGGCACAAGCCTTTATTCTTAGCTACTTGGGAAGCTTAGGTAGAAGTGGATAGCTTGAGCCTGAGAAGTTGAGGTTTTAGTGAGCCAAGACCACACCACTGCACTCCAGCCTGAGAAAAAGAGTGAGACCCTGTCTCCAAATATAACAAAACACAAAAAACTTAATAAAAACAAAATATGGGCCAGGTGCAATGGCTCACACTTGTAATCCCAACACTTTGGGAGGCCAAGGCGACAGATCATCGGAAGTCAGGAGTTTGAGACCAGCCTGGCCTACATGGTAAAACCCCATCTATACTAAAAATACAAAAATTAGCTGGGTGTTGTGGCACACACCTGTAATCCTTGTTACTCGGGAGGCAGTGGCAGAAGAACTGCTTGAACCTGGGAGGTGGAGGTTGCAGTGAACTGAGATCATGCCACTGTACTCCAGCATGAGTGACATAGCGAGACTCCATCTCAAAACAAACAAACAAATAATGGTACATAAACATCATGAAATCATGAAATCCTGTGTGGCCATAAAACAAAACAAAAAAACAAAAAAACAAAAAAAAACAAAAAGATTATGTCCTTTGCAGCAACATGGAATGAAGCTGGAGATCACTATTCTTAGAAAACTGATGCAGAAACAGAAAACCAAATGCATGTTATTATTTATAAGTAAGAGCTAAATAACAAGAACAAATGAACACAGAGGGGAAAAAAAGACACTGAGGCCTAGTTGAGGATGGAGGGTGGCAGAACTAAAAGGGTCAGAAAAAGTACCTTTTTAGTGCTATGATTAGTACTGCAGTGACAAAATAATCTGCACACCAAACTTCCATGACACAATTTTAGCTGTACAACAAACCTGCATGTGTACCCCTGAACCAACCAAAAATAAAAGTTAAAAGAAAAAAAAGTCCCTGGATTAGAGAGAGTGCAATGCAGGTGGACAGACTGGTCTGCGCAATAGATAGTGGCTCAGGTGGGGCTGTGCAGGGAGATAAGATTACGAACACGTGGTCAAGAACCCTAGGCTGGTGGAGAAACAGGTCGCTACTGTAGATTCAGTGTCTGAAAATAGAGATATGCCAGGAGACTTGTAGATACTTTTGTAGGTTTTTGGCCAAAAAAACCACTAAGCTCAAAAATGCTGTGGTAAAATTCCTGAGGGTGGTGCCTTGTCCTGAGAGGGGTGTGGACACATCAATGTCTAGTGTTTGTGAGTGGGTGGAAATCCTCTGCTGGCAGCTGTCGCAAAAAGGGGTTTGTCATCAGATCTCCTCTAAGTTTTCAGTCCTCTGTTACCCTGGGAGGAGATCTGAAATCAAAGAACAAGGGGCGGTGTCACTGCCTGTGTAGAGGAGAGCAGAGCCTCCCATTCCCAGACACCTAGAGTTTCATTCCAGGCCAGAAGTCTGTGCTATCTTTCTTCTGGCACCAAATCTGCAGAGTTTGATGAACACCAACAATTCTCCAACACCAACTCATTGTCTAACACTTGAATTCTGACACCACCCAGAGTCAGCACAGACCCTGATTCAGGGTTCAGTCCCACAACATTGTCCTCACGGCAGATGCCAGTCACAAACTCCATGGGCTCATCTATGCTTCTGACCTACTGTTTGAAAGTTGGGGACTCCCATAACCTTTTTGAAATTCAGTAATCCGATACAGCTACTCACAGAACTCAGCAGAACACTGTAGTTATATTTACTGGTTTCAAATAAAATATACAACTCCCAAAAAGCCAAATGGAAGAAAAGTATAGAACCAAGAAAAGAGGTGGGAAAAGATGAAGCACATAGACAATAAACAGCTGTGATTAATAAAATTCTCTATCCTCTGTGTTCTCCAGGAACACTTTATGAAAAGACACACCCTTCCCATTATGACTTAGATGGTGCTCTCTTTACTTACCTAATACACAGCCAGGAAAACACTCGCATATTTTCTTCTTTTTCTCATTAAAAAAGCAGCTGAATTTGTCTTCAGTGATCAACATAAAATATTTCTTAACCAAAATTCACTTAAGTTTATTTTCTTCCCACAGGCTCCTGAACTCTGAGCTATGCTCAGTCTGAGCCACCATACAACCTCATTTTATATCCCTCCTAAGAACACACTGACTTCAGGGTAAAACATTCTCTGATCTAAAACCTGATTATTTCAACCTTCATTTAAACATTCCCCTCACCTTTTTTCTAAACTTATTTTCTTATCCTTAGGGAAAAAAAAGCCCTTTTCTGGCCTAATCTTTGCAATCCTTAAAGATCTTATAGTTGATACTTCCTCCTGTTGCCATACTCCTTTGGAATTCAATTTTTTTTTTTTTAAACATACATGTAACTGGTTTAAAACCTCTCAAAACTGCCTCAAAACAGTAACAATTTTATCTTTAGTAAGACACTCCCAAACCCTTTCTATCTTAACCTTAACTGCATCTGCCTGTGGGGCCCCAGCTTTCCAGGGCTCTGTAGCTTCTCTCACTATGGAGGCTTCTTCCACCGCTGGGGTAAGCAGGCTGGGACATCTGCAGGAAAGGTTTTCCAGAAGGAACTAACCGGGTCTTTAATAACCTCCTTTTGCTGGCTCAAAACTAACCATAGCTAGCAGTCATGGGGCTCAAGCTTTAATTACCATGTCAGAGTCATTCACTTAGTTTTTGAAACCAAGTGTTTGAAAAAATCCAGCAAAATGATCCAAAAACATATAAGAAAATTTTAAGGTGCTTGTATTTTGTACCTCAGTAAGAGAAAGAAAGGTATTTATTTCTTTTGGACAATAAAGTATTATTTTACTTTTTGTATTAAAAATCATGTGGGGCCGGGCGCGGTGGCTCAAGCTTGTAATCCCAGCACTTTGGGAGGCCGAGACGGGTGGATCACGAGGTCAGGAGATCGAGACCATCCTGGCTAATACGGTGAAACCCCGTCTCCACTAAAAATACAAAAAACTAGCCGGGTGAGTTGGCGGGCGCCTGTAATCCCAGCTACTCGGGAGGCTGAGGCAGGAGAATGGCGTAAACCCGGGAGGCGGAGCTTGCAGTGAGCTGAGATCCGGCCACTGCACTCCAGCCTGGGCGACAGAGCGAGACTCTGTCTCAAAAAAATAAAATAAAATAAAATAAAATAAAATAAAATAAAATTAAAATAAAATAAAATAAAATAATAAAAATCATGTGGTAAACAGTTATATGGGAACACTTCTAGGAGGTACCAAGTTTCATCACATAAAATTTAGCATTAAACTCAGAAATCAAAATAACAGGATATAGAACAAAGATATTTACTTTAGCAAATTCACCCTGCAAAAAAAGAAACTGATGTTTTCACAAATCTATGTAACTCACCAATTATCTACCACATTTGCTTGTGGAAATATATTAATTCTCTACAGCCGAAATGGAAGAACAATTTTTCTTATTTTTTTTCTCAGTAGCTAACATTCTAAAAGCTAGATGGAATTCTGTTTGAAATCATTCAGCCATAAAAAACACACCAGAAGGCTGGGCACAGTGGCTTACGCCTGTAATCCCAGCACTTTGGGGGGCCAAGGCAGGCGGATCACGGGGTCAGGAGATCGAGAGCACCCTGGCTAACAAGGTGAAACCCCGTCTCTGCTAAAAATACAAAAAAATTAGCTGGGCATGGTGGTGGGCACCTGTAGTCCCAGCAACTCGGGAGACTGAAGCAGGAGAATGGCATGAACCTGGGAGGCAGAGTTTGCAGTGAGCTGAGATCCCACCACTGCACTCCAGCCTGGGTGACAGAGTGAGACTGTGTCTCAACAAAACAAAACAAAACAAACCTGAGAAAACTTCTAAATTCACTCTGAGAAAAAGGTGAATGAGAATTTTCAACAAATATATAATTAGGTATTATTTTCTGAAACTCACCTTTTTTATGCCCTTTGTAAATATTTTCTTACCTTTCAAGCCCTACTAATAAAATGCAATTTACAGTTAAAAAACTGAGGTCAGCTGGGCACAGTGGCTCACACCTGCAATCCCAGCACTTTGGGAGGCCAAGGTGGGCAGATTACTTGAGGTCAGAATTTTGAGCTCAAACAGCCTGGCCAACATGGCAAACCCCCATCTCTACTAAAAATACAAAAAGTAGCCAGGTGTGGTGGCAGGCACCTGTAGTCCCAGCTACTCAGGAGGCTGAGGCATGAGAATCACTTGAACTTGTGATGCAGAGGTTGCAGTGAGCACTGCAGAGATTGCACCACTGCACTACAGCCTGGGCAACAGAGGAAAACACTGTCAAAAACAAAAAACAAAAAAACCTGAGGTCAAAATAAGTGAACAAATCATTTAATCATTTCAAGGTACAGATATGTCTGACTCATGTGTCAAGTCAGGCCATCCAATTACTTGAGAGAGTCTCCCACCCCATCCTGTTCACTTAAGTGCTCAATAATCATTCTCTCAGGAGACTCTGAACTCTGCCCCAGTGAGTGCCCCAGGTATATTTCACTTTGCAAGTTCTTGCACCATCTCACTGGGATCAGTTTTTTTTCTTTGTCTTTGGAGTGCTATTTTATTTCACAAACTTTTTACCATTTTTCTATCACTATTTTTCTGTCCCCTAAGAGAATCCAGGGGCAAAAATTATTTTGGTTTCCCCTTCACTACCAGCATCTGACTGTCTGAACAATAATGTGTCTCCAAGAAATGGAAGCTGCGTTGGGTAAAGACAATATTAATACCTCAAGGGGGTAGCTTTCCAAAAAAACAGCGCACCAGAAGATGCCTCTCAGTCGCAGGGCATTCACCTGCTCTCGAGAGGCTACACTCCATATCTCAGTTTGTCTTATGGGAGATGAGAGGCTACACTCCATAGCTCAGGTTGTCTTATGGGAGAAAATGACCCAGGAACTGATATTCACTAGACACTCTCGCAGACATAGCCATGGCGGGTATCCTGGTTTTTCCCCAGACAGTACTGAATCTCAGGTCCAAGAAAAAATTGAAGGGTAGCTGAGGACACATCTCCCTATAAAGTTTCCAAAGGGAAACCTTGACCCCAAAACATTCTGATATCTGTGTCTAGGGAAAACAGAAGAAAAAATATTTACAAACAGAAAACCATTTTTTTTAAATGTGCCATCAAATGCTTTGTCAAAAAAATGATTAAAACAGGTATCAAAATGTACACTAAAGGACAAATAGTTGATAATATGAATAAGGGAGGGGAAACTGGCATTTGGGAATGTCAGAAGGAAGAGAAAATTAAGTATTTTACTGCAAGCCAGAGTCAGGCTGGAGAAATAGGGGATGGGGGATAGACTTGAGGCCTTGCTTGGGACACATGTGAAAAATGCAAGGAAACAGCAGTTCCTTGTGGGGTGTGCAAATAATTAAGTGGCTGGCAGTTAGACTGAAGAGGCTCTAGTTCCTAAATTCTACTTTTAAAAAACCTAATCCGGCCAGGCGCGGTGGCTTACACCTGTAATCCCAGCACTTTGGGAGGCCGAGGCGGGTGAAACACGAGGTCAGGAGATCAGACTATCCTGGCTAACACAGTGAAACCCCGTCTCTATTAAAAATAGAAAAATTAGCTGGGCGTGATGGCGGGTGCCTGTAGTCCCAGCTACTCAAGAGGCTGAGTCTGGAGACTGGCATGAACTCGGGAGGCGGAGCTTGCAGTGAGCCGAGATCGCGCCACTGCACTCCAGCCTGGGCCACAGAGCCAGAGTCCTTCTCAAAAAAAAAAAAAAAAAAAAAAAGTTAAGGGGGCGTGGTGGCGCATGCCTGTAATCCCAGCTACTTGGGAGGCTAAATCAGGAGAACCACGTGAACCTGGTAGGCGGAGATTGCAGTGAGCCCAGACGGTGCCACTGCGCTCCAGCCTGGGCGACAGAGTGAGACTTTGTCTCAAAAAAAAAACTAATTCAAATGCACTTTTTGTAAATTACTATATTGGGGGAAAAAATTCAGGCTTAAGAAACTATAAAGTGCCAATTAATCTCTGACTACATAATCAAGAAATTTCCATCTTGATAGTACAAACTAAGAAACTACCTAACTGTACCTAACCAATTATTGAATTTGGTTTTCTTCATTATGTGCCTTATAAAACTCTTCCGTCAAATCCCTTCAATAGACCATAAACTACAACCCACAGCTGGGTGCTCTACAATTTTGGAATCACTCTTTGGATAAATTATTTTATATTTGTGCGCTGACTTCCGTAAATTTTTAATAAGAGGAAACAGGAGCTGGGAACCTCACGGACCAAAGCTCTTTCCATTCATGAACCCACACGCGGAGTCAGGATTCTCCTCTGACGACCCTCCCATGGTCCCTGCACATATGGGAGAGACTCCGCGCTGCTAGTGCAGAGCTGCCCCAAGAGGTCTCCAGGCCAGGGCACAGTCATAGCGCAGGTTAGAGACAGGACGCCCGGGGTCCGGGTGTCAGCGCAGCCGCCATCTTATGGCTGAAGCGGACTGAGGTGGAGCTAGGCAAGGAGAACTTCGGGCGCAGATTGTGGAGCTGACTGCGGGGAGGCCTGAGTCCCGCCACAGCCGGTTCCAACCAGCCCCGGCCACTCTCTCCGGATGTCGGACCCGGCACACTCACCATGTCTAGGCTTCCAGGGGGTCCTGGCGACTTAGCTGTGGATCTCCCAATACCTGCAGGTCACAGGACCACAGAAGCTGGGCCTCTAGGAGGAGAGGACACACAGCAGCAACCACCCCACCTTGACCTCCGGCTGCGGCGAGAGCCAAAGGTCCGACCACATCCCGGAAGTCGCCCTGTCCGCTCCAGCTGCATGCCTGATTGGACGGTCCCAGCCCAGCGTCCCTGATTGGATGATGTTTAAGGCCCCGCCCCTTCGGGCCCTGAGTGACAGAAGATGTTATCAGATGCTTCTGATAACAAAAGGCTGCAGCCTTTCCAGGCAGGGCTTCCTCCCTGAGCTGAGCCAGGCCCACCCCAGAGCATGGGAAAATTCTTTCTCTTCTTTACTCTCTTTTTAAATGTATTCGAAATGTGAACAAATATAGTTTACTGCCATGTTAATAATACATAAAATTTTTGTTCAACAGTAAATCAATTTTTACTTTAGTAATAGTGTATTATCAATACTGAAGGCCGGGCGTGATGGGTTACTCCTTTAATGGCATCAGTTTGGGTGGCCGAGGCGGGCAGATCACCTGAGGTCAGAAGTTCAAGACCAGCCTGGTCGACGTAGTGAAACCCCTTCTCCACTAAAAATACAAAAATTAGTCAGGTGTGGTGATGGGCGCCTGTAATCGCAGCTACTCAGGAGGCTGAGGCAGGAGAATCATTTGAACCCAGGAGGTGGAGGTTGTAGTGAGCTGAGATCGGGCCATTGCACTCCAGCCTAGGCAACAAGAGTGAAACGCCATCTCAAAAAACAAAACAAAACAAAAACTAAACCTAATTTTAGTAAAATCTTATAAATAAATCCATCAAATTTGTCATTTTTGAACACTCTAGATTTTCACATAAATTTTATAATCTCTTTTTTGTTTGTTTGTTTGTTTGTTTGTGACAGTCTCCCTCTGCTGCCCAGGCTGGAGTGCAGTGGCGCGATCTCAGCTCACCAAAAGCTCCACCTCCCGGGTGCAAGTAATTCTCCTGCCCCAGCCTCCCCAGAAGCTGGGATTACAGGCGCTTGCCACCACGCCTGGCTAATTTTTGGTTTTTTAGTAGAGACAGGGTTTCACCATGTTGAGGCCAGGCTGGTCTCAAACTCCTGACCTCAGGCAATCCGCCCACCTCAGCCTCCCAAAGTGCTGGGATTACAGGCATGAGCCATGGCGCCCGGCCTTATAATCTCTTATAATTTTTTAACTTTTTCTATTTTATTTTATTAGACTTTTTTTTTTTAACTTGAAACAATCTTTATTTTTATCTTTTTTTGTTTTTAGACAAATGTTGCTCTGCCAGCCAGGCCAGAATGCAATGGCATGATCTCAGCTCACTGCAACCTCCGCCTTCCTGGGTTCGAGCGATTCTTCCGCCTCAGCCTCCCGAGTAGCTGGGATTAGAAGCGCCCACCACCACGCCCAGCTAATTTAGCATGGTGGCCTGAACCTGTAGTACCAGTTATTCAGGGACTGAAGTAGGCCTGAGCCCAGGAGGTTGTGGCTGCAGTGAGCCCTGATCAAGCCACTGCTCTCCATTCTGGGTGACAGAGTGAGACCATTTCTGGAAAAAAAAGCCAAAGCATATAAACTTCAATTTATGGGGTTTGGGGGGTTTTATTTTTGTCTTAAATTGTTATATTTCAGTAGTTTTGGAGTACAGGTAGTATTTGGTTACATGGATAAGTTCTTTTGTGGTGATTTCTGAGATTTAGGTGCACCAATCGCCCAAGCAGTGTGCACTGTATCCAATATGTAGTCTCTCATCCCTCACTCCCTCTCCCACCCTTCCCGCTGTGTGCCCAGAGTCCATTATATAATTCTTTTTAATTTCTTAATTTTTTTTTTTTTTTTTTTTTTTTTTTTTTTTGAGACGGAGTTTCGCTCTTGTTGCCCAGGCTAGAGTACAATGGCGCGATCTCGGCTCGCCGCCACCTCCGCCTCCCAGGTTCTAGCGATTCTCCTGCCTCAGTCTTCCCGAGTAGCTGGGATTACAGGCATGCGCCACCATGCCCGGCTAATTTTGTATTTTTAGTAGAGACAGGGTTTCTCCATGTTGGTCAGGCTGGTCTTGAACTCCCGACCTCAGGTGATCGCCTGCCTCGGCCTCCCAGAGTACTGGGATTACAAGCGTGAGCCACCGCGCCTGGCCCCATTATATAATTTTTATGCCTTTGCGTCTTCATAGCTTAACTCCCACTCATAAGTGAGGACACACAATATTTGGGGTTTTATCCCTTCTTTTCTTTTCTTTTCTTCTTCTTCTTTTTTTTTTTTTCGAGAGGGAGTTTGCTGTGATTACAGGCATGAGCCACCCGTGCCTGGTCCATTTTTTGATGTTTTAATTATGGTCTTTTCTGTTTGTATGTTTGTTTGTTTGTTTTTGAGATGGAGTCTCGCTCTCTCGCCCAGACTGGAGTGCAGTGGTGCGATCTCGGCTCACTGCAACCTCCGCCTCCTGGGTTCAAGCGATTCTCCAGCCTCAACCTCCGGAGCAGCAGGGATTACAGACATAAGCCATCGCACCCTGCTAATTTTTGTGTTTTTAGTAGAGGCGGGGTTTTACCATGTTGGCCAGGCTCCTCTGGAACTCCTGACCTCGTGATCCACCCACCTCAACCTCCCTAAGGGCTGGGATAACAGGTATGACCCTCTGTGCCCAGCCAAAGACCCAGTTTTATTCTTCAATATGTGGCTTCCCAATTATGCCAGCACCATTTATTGAATAGGGTGTTCTTTCCCCACTTTATATCTTTGTTTACTTTGTCAAAGATCAGTTGGCTGTAAGTATTTGGATTTATTTCTGGTTTCGCTATTCTGTTTCATTGATCTAAATGTCCATTTTTATACCCATACAATGCTGTTTTGGTAACTATACCCTTGTAGTATAGTTCGAAGTCAGATAATGTGATGCCTTCAGATTTTTTGTGTGTGTGTTTTTGGTTTTGTTGGGGTTTTTTTTTTTTTTTTCTTGCTTTAACTATGGAGGCTCTCTTTTTATTTTATATAAATTTTAGGATTTTTTTTAGTTCTGTGAAGAATAATAATGCTATTTTGATGGAAATTACATTGAATTTGCAGATTGCTTTTGGTAGGTTTATCATGGTTGCAAAAGGATTGCTACCCATCCATAAGCATGAAATATGTTTCCATTTGTTTCCATTGTCTGTGATTTCTTTTAGCAACGTTTTGTAATCTTTCTTGTAGAGATCTTTCACCACCTTGGTTAGACATATTCCTAATTATTATTTTTTTTTTGCAGCTATTTTTAAATGAGTTGAGTTCTTAATTTAATTCCTAGTTTGGTCACTGTTAGTGTACACCAGTGCCACTAATCTGTGCACATTGATTTTGTATCCTGAAATTTTACTGAATTTATGTATCAGATCGAAAAGCTTTTTTTTCTTTTCTTTTTTTTTTTTTTTCTTTTTGAGACAAGGTCTTACTCTGTCACCCAGGCTGGAGTGCAGTAGCATGATCTCAGCTCACTGCAACCTCTGCCTCCTGGGTTCAAGTGATTCTCCTGTCTCAGCCTCCCTAGTAGCTGGGATTACACCCACTTGCCACCGCGCCTGGCTAATTTTTGTATTATTGGTAGAGACGGGATTTTACCACGTTGGCCAGGCTGGTCTTGGACTCCTGACCTCAGGTGATCCACCTGCCTCCACCTCCCCAATTGCTGGGATTACAGGCTTGAGCCGCTGCACCCAGCCCTAAAAGCTTTTTAGATGAGTGTTTAGGGTTTCCCAGCTATACAATTATATCATTGATAAGCAGTGACAGTTTGACTTCCTTTTTACCAATTTAGATGCTGTTTATTTTTTGCTTTACTCTGATTGCTCTGGCTAAGACTTCCATTACTATGTTGAATAGAAGTGGTGAGAGTGGGCATTATTGTCTTGTGTTCTCAGAAAAAATCCTTCCAACTTTTTCCCGTTCAGTGTAATGTTGGCTGTTTATCATAGATAGTTTTTTTTTTTTTTTTTTTTTTTTTTTTTTCCCATACGGAGTCTTGCTCTGTCGCCCAGGCTGGAGTGCAAAGGCACAATCTCCGCTCACTGCAATTTCCACCTCTGGGACTCAGCCTCCCCAGTAGCTGGGACCACAGGCACCCGCCATCATTCCTGGCTAATTTTTGTATTTTTGTACAGATGAGGTTTCACCATGTTGGCCAGGCTGATCTCAAACTCCTGACCTCAGGTGATCCGCCCACCTCTGCCTCTCAAAGTATTGGAATGACAGGCGTGAGCCACCACACCTGGCCTGTCATAGATGGCTTTTATGACCTTACAATATGTTCCCTCTATCCCAATTTTGCTGAAGATTTTAATCATAAAGGGATGCTGGATTTTGCCAAATGATTTTTCTGTGTATTTTGAGATAATCATATAATTTTTGGTTTTAAATCTGTTTATTTGGTGGATAACATGTATTGACTTACCTATGTTAAATCATCTCTGCATCCCTAGCAGACTGACTTCAAGTGATCCACCCGCCTCATCCTACCAAAGTGCTAGGATTACAGGCATGAGCCACTGCACCCAGCGGCAATTTTTTATTACTAGTTTAATCTTGCTACTTGTTATTGGTCTGTTCAGAGTTTTTATTTCTTCCTGGTTTAATTTAGGAGGGTTGTATATTTCCAGGAATTTATGGAATTCCTCTAGGTTTTCTAGTTTGAGCATGTAAAGGTATTCATAGTAGCTTTGAATGATCTTTTCTTTCTTTCTTTTTATTTTTTTTGAGATGGAGTCTCGCTCTGTCGCCCAGGCTGGAGTGCAGTGGCCGGATCTTGGCTCACTGCAAGCTCCACCTCCCGGGTTTACACCATTCTCCTGCCTCAGCCTCCCGAGTAGCTGGGACTAGAGGCGCTGGCCACCACACCTGGCTAGTTTTTTGTATATTTTAGTAGAGATGGGGTTTCACCGTGTTAGCCAGGATGGTCTCAATCTTCTGACCTCGTGATCTGCCCGTCTCGGACTCCCAAAGTGCTGGGATTACAGGCTTGAGCCATCGCGCCTGGCCAAAAACGCAGAATGATCTTTTATTTCTTATTGAGCATATTTGGATCTTCCTTCTGCTCTTCTGGGTTAATCTCACCAATAGTCTATCAATTTGGTTTATCTTTTCAAATAACTAGTTTATTGTTTTATTTATCTTTTATATTTTTTAAGTTTCAACTTTATTTAGTTCTGCTCTGATTTTTTTTTTTTTTTTTTTTTTCTGCTGGGTTTGGTTTGTTCTTGTTTCTCTTGTTCCTTGAGGTGTAATCTTAGGTTCTTTATTGTGGTGTTTTGAACTTTTTGATGTGTGTATTTAATGCTATGAACTTTCCTCTTAGCACCGCTTTTGCCGTATCCCAGAGGTTTTAATATGTTGTGTCACTATTATTCAGTTTAAAGAGTTATTTAATTTCCATCTTGATTTCATTGTGGATCCAACAGTCATTCAGGAGCAGGTTATTTAATTTTCATGTGTTTGTATGGTTTTGAGTGTTCCTATTGGAATTGATTTCTAATTTTATTCCACTGTGGTCTAAGACAGTACTTGATAAAATTTTGATATTGTTAAATTTATTCAGGGGCTGGGCATGGTGGCTCACGCTTTCATCCCAGTACTTTGGGAGGCCAAGGCAGGCAGATAACCTGAGGTCAGAAGTTCAAAACCAGCCTGGCCAATATGGTGAAACCCCATCTCTACTAAAAATACAAAGCAGGCACGCATGGCGGCGTGTGCCTGTAATCCCAGCTACTTGGAAGGCTGAGGCAGCAGAATCCCTTGAACCTGGGAGGCAGAGGTTGCTGTGAGCTAAAATTGCACCATTGCACTCCAGCCTTAGTGACGGAGTGAGACGCTGTTACAAAAAAAAAAAAAAAAAATTCAGACTTGTCTTGTGACCTATCATATGGTCTATCTTGAAGAATGTTTTATGTGCTGATGAAAAAAATGTATATTCTGCAGTTGCTGGGTAGAATATTCTGTAAAGATCTGTTAAGTCCATTTGTTCTAAGGTATAGTTTAAGCCCATTGATTTTTGTTTGTTTGTTTGTTTGACTTTCTCTCATGATGACCTGTGTAATGCTATAAGTAACATATAAAAGTCCCCCACTATTTTTATGTTGTTGTCTATCTCATTGCATTTCTTAAGGTACAACTTAGGTGAAACAAGAAAATTTATCTTTCTGAAGCATGGAGTTAATATTTTAGGCTAAAATATATTCTTTTTCTTTGAGATGGAGTCTTACTCTGTTGCCCAAGCTGGAGTGCAGTGGCGTGATTTTGGCTCACTGCAACCTCTGCCTCCCTGCAACCTCTGCCTCCCAGGTTCAAGTGATTCTCCTGCCTCAGACTCTTGAGTAGCTGGGACTGTAGGCGCCGGCCACCATGTGTGGCTAATTTTTGTGTTTTCAGTAGAAACAAAGTTTTACCATATTGGCCACGCTGGTTCCGAATTCCTAACCTCTGGTAATCTGCCTGCCTTGGCCTCTCCAAGTGTTGGGATTACGGACATGAGCCACCATGCCTGGCCTTAAATTTACCATTTATGGTTTTTTAAAAATATGTAATATTATATGATCTGCAAACAGCAACTCTTTACTTACTTGTCTTCAATTTCAATGGCTTTAAACAATGTATTTTTGCCTAACTCTTCTGCTACATACTTCCAGGGTTATGTTAAAATGGAAGCATTGACAATGGGCACAATATAGTTTTGCTTTGCATTGGTTTTTGAAAATTTCATTGAACGAAAACCTCTTCAAGTTTATATAAACTGGTAACAAGAGGCAAAGATCCCATATTTATAAGATGACCTCTTCATTTGTAATAGGCAGAGGTGGTAGATTGGTCACAAGGCTGCTGCGTCTACAGAGGATTTACCTTTAGTTGGCTTGTCACAAAAGGCTTGGGTAGTTGTAATTCCCATTTTATTATTGGACAGACTGAATATCCTTCAGGACTTTCATCTGCAGAGCAGACACTAGGGGAAGTTGTTGCAGTCAGGTCTGCATATGGTGGGCCTTACATCACGATGTGGATGAGGATGCCTTTCACTGAGTACTAGAGAGCATCTTCCCAGGTCACTGTGTGGGATTCTACTTCAGCAGAATTGGCCATGAACTGTGGCTTGGAGCTAGAAGTAAAATGTTAAACTGTATGGCTACAAATGGGTGTTTTCCTCCAGGCCTCTGGAAGAGCAGAAGTTCTCCCAGGTTTTGACTGGGAGGAGTTTGGAATGGTTATAGGGTAAGTTCAGAATTCTCAGTGGGAGCAAGTTGGGTTGGTTATTTTTTGGTCTATAGCCAAGAACAGAGGTTCTGTAGTTTGCCACCTTAATAGAAGCCTGTCTCCTAAAAAGAACGTTCCTCAATCTTGGGCTTTAGGAGGGTTTCACAACTCCATCCCTGGATCTCAAAGCTCTTTTGAAGGTACTTGTTTTAGAGATGAAGTCTTTTTACATAATACAGGCTGGTCTTGAAATTCTGGCCTGAAGAAATTCTTCAACCTCAATGTATTATGTAGCTATCCTTACAGGTATGAGCCAGGATGCCTGGATCTTTCATAAAGACATTTTTGTCAGGGATGGCTCACAAGTTTTTTGCTATCAGGGGATAAAAAAATAGGTCACCTGGCCGGGCATGGTGGCTCACGCCTATAATCCCAGCACTTTGGGAGGCCAAGGTGGGTGGATCACAAGGTCAGGAGATCGAGACCATCCTGGCCAACGTGGTGAAACCCCGTCTCTGCTAAAAATACAAAAATTAGCTGGACATGGTGGTGGACACCTGTAATCCCAGCTACTCGGGAGGCTGAGGCAGAAGAATTGCTTGAACCCAGGAGGCGGAGGTTATAGTGAGCCAAGATTGCGCCACTGCACTCTAGCCTGGGCGACAGAGAGAGACTCCATCTCAGAAATAAAAAAAGAAAATAGGTCACCTTTTTTATTATTATTATTATTTTACTGATGTTGCTCTCCCTATACATTTTTACTTTCTATTTTCTATTTCAAATTTCTCTGTTATTTTAGATTCAGACATTTAGGACATGTTAGAATTTACGTGTTATGCCTGAAGTAAATTAGATAATTAGTAGGCATTCCATATTTACTAAAATATTTAGTTATACATTTAAGTTTGCTGCAGACAGAAAGGAATTATATGATTTCCATTCACTTTCTTCAGCTTATATTTAAATAATAAAGTAAGTTCTTCCCGGATATTTGTTTTATATATCAGAGGCTTTAATTATATTCTGCAAGATTTTTTTTTTTTATTTATTTAGCAAGGTAAGACTATTCTTTTCTTTTCTTTTTTTTTGACACGGAGTCTGGCTCTGTTGCCCAGACTGGAGTGCACTGGCGGGATCTCAGCTCACTGCAAGCTCCACCTCCCGGGTTTACGCCATTCTCCTGGCTCAGCCTTCCAAGTAGCTGGGACTACAGGCGCCGGCCACTTCGTCCAGCTAGTTTTTTTGTACTTTTTAGTAGAGACCCGGGTTTCACCGTGTTAGCCAGGATGGTCTCAGTCTCCTGACCTCGTGATCCGCCCGTCTCGGACTCCCAAAGTGCTGGGATTATAGGCTTGAGCCACCGCGCCCAGCCCCGGTATGACTAGTCTTTGCTTCTAAAGTTAAATTACAGCAGTTTCATTTTGTGTAAGAATAGCATAGATTCTTTAAGAATATATGTAGCATATATTGTGTAAGAATAGCATATATAAACATGACATTTATGAAATTTACCTCTAGTTTTCTTTAATGCTTATTTATTAAAAGCTTGTCGTTAGAATCTTCTATTTATGATTATATTGCAATTTCTGTTAAATTTTACTGCCATGCAGTGCATGTCGATGATTCAAAATACCTGCCTTCCATGAGTACACAGATACAGTCAAATATTGTAGTTATCTAGACAGTTTTTTTAATGGTACATCAATGTTGCATACCAGATCTTATGAGTAAACATTACTTTTATTATTATTTTGCAGTTCTATAGGTGTGCTTTTTAGTGTCAGTTTCTTAATATCAGTGTATTGTGTTTTTTTGTTTTACTTACATATTGTAATTCTAGACAATTTGCAATTCTGTTTGTGCACTTTAAGTCAATGTAGGGTTTAGTTAAGAAATAAATTAGCCAAATGTCTATCACCATCAGATTGTATGTTTCTGTTTTTATCTATAAATATGACCCCAATTATGATTATGGCTTATCTCATATATATTCTTTCTTAGTTGATTTTCAGTGGTGGTTTTATCTTGTCTGAGCAGTTGTGGAAATAATCTTATTTTCACCCTGTGTTTAATAATGAATATATATTTCCTTTGTGTGAGAGAAACACTTTTGTGATTTGAAGGTAATTTTAGAAAATATTTATAATTCTGCATTTAGTTTTCCTTCTAAAATAATTTTTTTAAAAACAGATAACATAAAATTGATTATTTAAAAATCTATTTAAGTGTACATTTTATGGCCAGGCATGGTAGTGGCTCACCTCTGTAATCCCAGAAACTTAAGAGGTCAAAACAGGAGGATCACTTGAGCCCAAACATTTGAGACAAGCTGGGGAAACATGTAAAGACCTGCTCTACACAAAAAACTTTAACAAGCCATGGTGGTGTGCACCTGTGGTTCCAGCAACCTGGGAGATCAAGGGACAAGGAGCACTTTATCCTGGGAGTTTGAGGCTGACGTGAGCCATAATTTTGCCACCACACACCAGCTTGGGTGACAAAGTGAGACCCTCTGTCAAAAAAAAGCTGTGGATTTCAGGCATGTTAAAGTATATTCACCTGGTTATGCAAAAGGCTTCTAGAGGTTCTACATCTTTTAAAACTAAAACTCAATACCCACTAAGTAACAACTGCCCATTTTACCCTCTCTCCAGCCCTTGGCAAACACCTTTCAGCTTTCTGTTTTTATGAGTCTGACTATTTAACTTGTCTCATGTAAATGGAATCTTGTAGTATCTATCATTTTGTTACTGGTTTATTTCACGTTACATAATATTTTCAAAATTTACCTTAAAATGTGACAAGATTTTCTTTTTTAAGCCTGAATAGGCCAGGCGCGGTGGCTCAAGCCTGTAATCCCAGCACTTTGGGAGGCCGAGATGGGTGGATCACGAGGTCAGGAGATCGAGACCGTCCTGGCTAACACCGTGAAACCCCGTCTCTACTAAAAAATACAAAAAACTAGCCGGGTGAGGTGGCGGGCGCCTGTAGTCCCAGCTACTGGGGAGGCTGAAGCAGGAGAATGGCATAAACCCAGGAGGCAGAGCTTGCAGTGAGCTGAGATCCGGCCACTGCACTCCAGCCTGGGAGACAGAGCGAGACTCCATCTCAAAAAAAAAAAAAAAAAAAAAAAAAAGCCTGAATAATATTCCATGTCTGTATATGTTAAATTTTTTTTGATGTATTTATAAATCAAGGGACATCTAAGTTGTTTCAGCCTTTTGACTTTTGTGAATTCTGGTACAATAAGCATAAACGTTTGAATATCTCTTCCAGGTTCTGTGTTGCATACTTTGGAAATAAATTTATAAATAAGATTGCTATAATTGGTTATAATTTTATGTTTAATTATCTGAGGAACATTTGTAACATTTTAAAATAATGCCTGCATCTTTGTTTTCCACCAACAATTAACATAGGTTTCATTTTCATAGCATCATCAACAGATTTGGTTTTCTTAAAAAATTGTTAGTGGCTATTCTAATGGGTGTGAAGTTATTTTGTCTTTCATTGTAATTTTCATGCATTCCTCTACAAAATAGTAATTTTGTGTGTCTGTTCAAATACTCTTCCTGTTTATACTTTTGATAAAAATTTAGTTTAATTAGTTTTCCATTTCTAAATCCCATTATTCAACTTTATTGTTCAGTTTTAAGAGTTGCTTATATATTCTGAATATTAACTTCTATCACATGTGATTTGCAAATATTTTCACTGATTTCTTAGGAGGCATTGTCACTCTCTTGAATTTTTTTTTGATGTTCAAAAATTTCTAAGTATATTTCAGTTAAATTTTTCTGTTCTTTTCTTTGTTGCTTATGCATTTAATGTCATTTAAGAAAATGATTCCAAGGCCAATGTCACGTCTTTTCTCCACGTTTTTTTTAAGAGATTTGTTAGCTATTTTTTATATCTAAGTATTTTATTTAAATTTTTTTTGCATATGGTTCAAGGAAAGAATCCAGCTTTATCAGTGCAGATATTCAGTTTTCAGCATTAATTTTTGAAGATATTATCTTTTCTTTATTGTGTGCTCATGGCAGCTTTGTGGAAGATCACTTATTTACAGAAGGGTTCATTTCTGGGCTCCCTATTCTGATTTATCATCTGTTTATCCATCTTTGTGTCAGTACTACATTGTTTTGTTATAGCTTTTAACATGTTTTGAAATGAGAAAGTATATTGGCTCCTCTTTTTCATGGGTGTTTGGCTAGTTATAGTTCATAATCAAATTTAAAAACTTTAAAGAATATTTCTGTTTAAAAAACCTGTGCTATTAGTATTTTTATAGAAATTACATCGAATTTGTTTACCACTATAGGTTGTATTGACATCTTAACAAAATTAAATTTTTGAGCAAGAATATGTTAGTGATTGATTGATCGATTGATTGATTTTGAGATGGAGTCTCACTCTTGACACCCAGGCTGGAGTGCACTGGCAAGTTCTTGGCTCACTGCAACCTCCGCCTCCTGGGTTCAAGCAATTCTCCTGCCTCAGCCTCCTGAGTAGCTGGGATTACAGGTGCCTGCCACCACTCCCAGCTAATTTTTTGTAGTTTTAGTAGAGACAGGGTTTCACCATGTTGGGAAGGCTGGTCTTGAACTCCTGACTTCAAGTGATCCACCCACCTCGGCCTCCCAAAGGATCTTGCTATATTTTTTGGGTTTTTTTTGAGATAGAGCCTCACTGTGTCATCCAGGCAGGAGTGCAGTGGCATGATCTCGGCTCAACACAACCTCTACCTTCTGGGTTCAAGTGATTCTCCTGATTCAGTCTCCTGAATAGTTGGGATTACAGGCACCCACCATCATGTCTGGCTAATTTTTTTTGTATTTTTAGTAGACACGGGGTTTCATCATGTTGGTCAGTCTGGTCTCAAACTCTTGACATTAGGTATTCCAGCCATCTCGGCCTCCCAAAGTGCTGGAATTACAGGCGTGAGCCACGGTGCCCAGTTCTTGTGTTTAATTTTTATATACTTTTGGGTTTTCCTGTTTTACATTTACTTTTAAGTTAGAATAATACCATCAGCAAATCTGTCCTGCCAAATAAAAAGAGAAAAACCTTTCAAAATAACCACATTTTGAAAAAGCACACTGGCACTGCATAAGCCCTACATACAAAGAATGCTGAAAAGCATCCCACTTATTCTAAAATTGACCACATAATTGGAAGTAAAACACTCCTCAGCAAATGCAAAAGAACAGAAATCATAACAGTCTCTCAGACCACAGTGCAATCAAATTAAAACTCTGGATTAAGAAACTCACTCAAAACCACACAACTACATAGAAACTGAACAACCTGCTCCAGAATGACTACTGAGTAAATAACAAAATGAAGGCAGAAATAAATAAGTTCTTTGAAACCAATGAGAACAAAGACACAACATACCACAATCTCTGGAACACAGACAAAGCAGTGTCTAGAGGAAAATTTATAGCACTAAATGCTCACAAGAGAAAGCAGGAAAGATCTAAAATCAATGCCCTAAAATCACAATTAAAAGAACTAGAGAAGCAAGAATAAACAAATTCAAAACCTAGCAGAAGACAAGAAATAACTAAGATCAGAGCAGAACTGAAGGAGATAAAGACACAAAAAACCCTTCAAAAAACCAATGAATCCAGGAGCTGGTTTTTTGAAATGATCAACAAAATAGACAACTAGCCATGCTAATAAAGAAGAAAAGAGAGAAGAATCAAATAGACAATAAAAATGATAAAGGGAATATCACCACTGATCCCACAGAAATATAAACTACCATCAGATAATACTATAAACACCTCTATGTAAATAAACTAGAAAATCTGGAAGTGTTATGCCCAGACCGTTTGTTCCCCAAAGAAGACCACCAGAGTCCAGAGTCAAAGCCAAGCGGCAAAGATCTTTACTACAAGTTCGAACTTGGTCCCTCCATTCCACAGCATACAAGAGGGCCTCAAACAATGCAAGTGCTTGCTTTTTATAGCCCGATGTAAACAGGATATGTAAAGTTACAGGGAACAAGGTAATTCTCTCGGTTACAGCATTACAATTGGTTAACATTATACATTTAGCATTCCTTATGGGAGATCTCCCAGGTGATGTTTTTCTGAAGTTTGAAAGAAATATGGAGGAATGTGTTTGTGCTGGGCTCAGGAAGTTGGGAGATATATGGGGGATGTGCCTCATTCCTTTCAGAAGAAATGGATAAATTCCTGGACACATACACCCTCCCAAGATTAAACAAGGAAGAAGTTGGATCTCTGAATAAACCAATAACAAGTTCTAAAATCGAGGCAGTAATTAATAGCCTACCAACCAAAAAATGCCTGGGACCAGATGGATTCACAGCCGAATTCTACCACAGAGAGGAGCCGGTACCAATTCTGAAACTATTCCAAACAATAGAAAAAGAAAGACTCCTCCCTAACTCATTTTATGAGGCCAGCATCATCCTGATACCAAAACCTGGCAGAGACACAACAAAAAAAGGATATTTCAGGCCAATATCCCTGATGAACATGGATGCAAAAATCCTCAATAAAATACTGATAAACTGAATCCAGCAGCACATCAAAAAGCTTGTCCACCACAATCAAGTTGGCTTTATCCCTGGGATGCAAGGCTGATTCAACATACACAAATCAATAAATGTAATCCATCACGTAAACAGAATCAATAACAAAAACCACATGGTTATCTCCATAGATGCAAAAAAGGCCTTCGATAAAATTCAACACCCCATTCATGCTAAAAACTCTCAATAAACTAGGTAATGATGGAACGTATCTCAAAATAATAAGGGCTATTTATGGCAAACCCACAGTTAATATCATACTGAATGGGCAAAAGCTGGAAGCATTCCCTTTGAAAACTAGCACAAGACAAGGATGCCTTCTCTCACCACTCCTATTCAGCATAGTGTTGGAAGTTCTGACCAGGGCAATCAGGCAAGAGAAAGAAACAATGGGTATTCAAATAGGAAAAGAAGAAGTCAAATTGTCTCTGTTTGTAGATGGCATGATTGTATATTTGGAAAACTTTGCCGGGCGCGGTGCCTCAAGCCTGTAATCCCAGCACTTTGGGAGGCCAAGACGGGCGGATCACGAGGTCAGGAGATCGAGACCATCCTGGCTAACACGGTGAAACCCCGTCTGTACTAAAAAAATACAAAAAACTAGGTGGTCGTGGTGGCAGGCACCCGTAGTCCCAGCTACTCAGGAGGCTGAGGCAGGAGAATGACATAAACCCAGAAGGCGGAGTTTGCAGTGAGCTGAGATCCAGCCACTGCACTCCAGCCTGGGCGACAGAGCGAGACTCCGTCTCAAGAAAAAAAAAAAAAAAAAGGAAAACTTTATCATCTCAGCCCCAAATCTCCTTAAGCTGATAAGCAACTTCAGCAAAGTCTCAGGATACAAAATCAATGCGCAAAAATTACAACTTTCCTATACACCAATAATAGACAAACAGAAAGCCAAACCATGAGTGAACTCCTGCTCACAATTACTTCAAAGAGAATAAAATACCTAGGAATACAACTTACAAGGGATGTGAATGACCTCTTCAAAGAGAACTACAAACTACTGCTCAAGGAAATAAGAGAGGACACACAAAAATGGATAAACATTCCATGCTCATGGATAGGAAGAATCAATATCATGAAAATGGCCATACGGCCTAAAGTAATTTATAGATTCAATGCTATATTCCCATCAAGCTACCGTGGACTTTCTTTGCAGAATTAGAAAAAACTACTTTAAATTTAATATAGAACCAAATAAAAGCTCGTATAACCAAGACAATTCTAAGCAAAAAGAACAAAGCTGGAGGCATCATGCTACCTGACTTCAAATTATGCTACAAGGCTACTGTAACCAAATCAGTATGGTACTGGTATCAAAACAGATATATAGACCAATGAAACAGAACCTAGACCTCAGAAATAACACCACACATCTACAACCATCTGATCTTTGACAAACCTGAAAAAAACAAGGAATGGGGAAAGGATCCCTGTTTAATAAATGGTGGTGGGAAAACTGGCTAGCCATATGCAGAAAACTGAAACTGGACCACTTCCTTATGCTTTATACAAAAATTAACTCAAGATAGATTACAGACTTAAATGTAACACCCCAAACCGTAAAAACCCTAGAAGAAAACCTAGGCAATACCATTCAGGACATAAGCATAGGCAAAGACTTCATGACTAAAACACCAAAAGCAATGACAACAAAAGCCAAAATTGACAAATGGGACCTAATTAAACTAAAGAACTTCTGCACAGCAAAAGAAACTATCATCAGAGTGAACAGGCAACCTACAGAATGGGAAAAAAATTTTTGCAATTTATTCATCTGACAAAGGGCTAATATCCAGAATCTACAAAGATCTTAAACAAATTTACATGAAAAAATTAAAAAAAAACAACCCCATCCAAAAGTGGGCAAAGGATATGAACAGACACTTCTCAAAAGAAGACATTTATGTGGCAATTCATCATCACTGGTCATTAGAGAAATGCAAATCAAAACCACAATGAGATACCATCTCACAACAGTTAGAATGACAATCATTAAAAAGTCAGGAAACAACAGATACTGGAGAGGATGTGGATAAATAGGAACATTTTCACACTGTTGGTGGGAGTGTAAATTAGTTCAGCCATTGTGGAAGACAGTGTGGTGATTCCTCAAGGATCTAGAATCAGAAATACCATTTGACCCAGCAATTCTATTACTGGGTATATACCCAAAAGATTATAAATCTTTCTACTGTAAAGACACAGCACTATTCACAATAGCAAAGACTTGGAACCAACCCAAGTACCCATCAGTGATAGACTGGGTAAAGAGCATGTGGCACTTATACACCATGGAATACTATGCAGCCATAAACAAGGATGAGTTCATGTGCTTTGCCAGGACATGGATGAAACTGGAAACCATCATTCTCAGCAAACTAACACATGAACAGAAAACCAAACACAGCATGTTCTCTCATAAGTGGAAGTTGAACAATGAGAACACATGGACACAGGGAGGGGAACATCACACTCAGGGGCTGGGAGAGGGATAGTATTAGGAGAAATACCTAATGTAGATGATGGGCTGATGGGTTCAGCAAACCATCATGGCACGTGTATACTTGTGTAACAAACCTGCACATTCTGCACATGTATCTCAGAATTTAAAGTATAATTAAAAAAAAAAATGCTGAAGGCAGTTTCTTTTACTGAAAATAAAATGACTCAAGAAAATGACACATAATCATATAAAAATATACATTTTATATATATATATATATATATATATTTTTTTTTTTTTTTTTTTGAGATGGAGTTTCACTCTTGTTGCCCAGGCTGGAGTGCAGTGGCATGATCTCAGCTCACTGCAACCTCTGCCTTCCAGTTTCAAGCAATTCTCCAGCCTCAGCCTCCCAAGTAGCTGAGATTACAGGTGCCCGCCACCATGCCTGGGTAATTTTTTGTGTTTTTAGTAGAGATGTCATTTCTCCTAGCCTCTTGATCTGCCCACCTTGGCCTCTGAAAATGCTGGAATTACAGGCGTCAGCCACTGAGCCCAGCCAAAAAAAAAAAAAAAAAACATTATTTTCTTGGATAGATATGCACATACCAAAAAAAATGGAATTTCTTAGCATAATCATAATAGTGCAGAAAACATTTTTAAGTACTTTCCATAGTTTCAAAAAATTTAGAAAATAATAAAAACTTTGAGAGAAAAATATTTGTATGCAACTGAAGTTCATCTTCTACCAGATTAAAATATATTATTATATCTTGTAGAGATTTATGTGATTTTCAGGGTATCAAAAAAATATAGATAAGCAAAACAAAATAAGAATAAAGTAAAGCATATTAATACAAGAATCAAAATGACACAAAGGAAGACTCAGAGCAAATGAGAGACAAAGATACAACAATCAAATTATAAAGGTAAACTGAGGCTGGAGCTGAACCAAGAACAAAGACACAAGGCAAACGGCAGTGAGAATAGCTTTTATTAGGGCTTGCGGGCGAGGTTCCTCAGTCCAAAGGCGTGGGCTGAGGAAGTCACGCTGAGGGAGGAGGGTAGGGGCTTCTTATAGCCTGAGAGGTAGGGAAGCTGGTTGTGCAAACAGGGCCTGGGGGGTCTTGAAACTATTAGAGCAGGAGTTGAGTAAGGGTCATGAGGAAGGGGTCTTTGGAAACTGTTAACCGAAACTGCTGTTTACGAACTTGTGGAATGCAGGTGAGCTGCAGGTCATGGGGGAGTGTGGCTGCCCAACTGGAACCTCTGATGTATGTAAGTCTGAGGGTGTGTCCAAAGAGGGAGGGAAGTCTCGAAACAAAGGGCCTGCTGAACAAAGGGCCTGCTATGCTCAGTGGCGCCGCCATGTCGGGTCCGGGTCCCTGCCTAACACAAATAAAATGATAAAATAACATTATTAAGTCTTTCTGTTCAGAAAATTATTTAAACATGTATATAAAATTAACTTCCCAATTAGGAGACATACTTTTAATAAAGGAATTAGATAATTGTAAAAAACCAAGATCCACCTTGCCTTTGTATAATAGAGTCAGCAGAGTTCAGATCTAATGATAAAAAAGACTGATAGTGGCAAGATGGATGTAGATATTCCATGCAAATATTAATTAAATGAGAGCAGAAGAGGTCAAAATAATGTTACTTTAGCTGTATCTTTATTTATTTAGAGATGGAGTCTTGCTCTGTTGCCAGGCTGGAGTGCAGTGCTGTGATCTCGGCTCACTGCAACCTCCACCTCTGGGGTTCAAGAGATTCTTCTGCCTCAGCCTTCTGAGTAGCTGGGACCACAGGCACACACCACCGTGGCCAGCTAATTTTTGTATTTTTAGTCAAGATGGGTTTTCATCATGTTGGCCAGGATAATCTCGATCTCTTGACCTTGTGATCCACTCACCTTGGCCTGCCAAAGTTTTACAGGCATGAGCCACCGCACCCGGCCTTGAGGTGTATCTTAAGTCAAAAACTGTCATATTTTATAAAATGTATTTTAAGTCAAAACTCCACAGAGACAAAACAAGTCATTAAACAATAATAGATTTATTTACTGGGAACCTATAACAAATTTGTGTGTGTGTGTGTGTGTGTTTATCTCACATTAGGCTTGCAAAACATATAAGCCAAATATTGACAGAAGTGAAGAAACATAGAGAATAATATAATTACAGTAGCATATTTCCTTTCTTTTTCTTTTCTGTTTTTTTTTTTGAGATGGAGTCTTGCTCTGTCACCAGGCTGGAGTGCAGTGGTGTGATCTCGGCTCACTGCAACCTCCATCTCCCATGTTCAAGTGATTATCCTGCCTCAGCCTCCGAGTAGTTGGGACTACAGGTGCACACAACCACCCCCAGCTAATTTTTGTGTTTTTAGTAGAGATGGGGTTTCACCATGTTGGCCAGGATGATCTCAATCTCTTGACCTTGTGGTCTGCCTGCCTCTTCCTCCCAAAGTGCTGGGGTTACAGGCGTGAGTCGTGGCACCCAGCCTACAGTAGCATATTTCAATACCCCAATTTGTATAATAAAAATAAAACAAGACAGAACAATAGCAAGACAACAGAAAACTTGAAGACAAGTTAAAACAATCATTACTAACAGAGGTATAGAGAACACTCCTCAACAACATCAGGATACATACCCTTCCCAACAGCTCATAAAACATTCTCCTTGAAAGACCACCTGTTAGGCCAAAATGAAGTCTTAACATAATTTTTAAAACTAAATTTTTATGGATTATTTTCTATGACCAAAATGAAATGAGAGTATGAAACAATAATAGAAAAAAACTGAAAAAATTATTAATATTCAGATATTAACACACTTATGAGCACGCTCCTGTTCAAAGGTTGAGATAAATATTTTGAAGATATCCATACTGTTCAATGTAACCTACAGATTTAATGAAATGTTCTTTAAAAGTTCACACTACATTTTGAAGAAATAGAAACAGCAACTCCAAAAGTATACGGAATCCAATGAGACAATAAAATACCCAACAATCTTCAAAGAAAGAAACAATGTTAAAGGCATTACAGTTCCTGATTTAAAAACTTATTACATATCTGCAAAATTAAAATAATTTGGTGTGAGTATAAAAGTAAAAACACAGACTAATAAAAAACAATGCAACACATATATAAACTTTAACATACGTGGTCATATGAAGAGTTATTTGCATAGTTATTTGCATGTTCATAATAATTGTAGCATAGTTACAAATTTTTAGTAGAGGGAGGGTTTCGCCATGTTGCCCATGCTGGCCTCCTAGGCTCAAGCGATCCACCCTTCGCTGTCTTCCAAACTGCTGGGATTATAGGTGTGAGCCACTTCACCGGGCCCAATTTATTTTCTTTTTTTAAAGGTTTTTTCTGAAAATGGGAATGTATTGCCCTGTTTTGTATACATTGTAATCTTTAATTGATATTTGGACATATTTTTAAAACTTACCTGTCACAATCTTTATTACATAGCTTTGTCCTGGCATAGTCTGAAAACAATATTCTTCGCTAGAGATTCTGGGTGTCTTTCAAACATGTTCCTATGATGTGTCTTGTCTGAAATTTGGTGTTTATTGTCAGGCCTCTGAGCCCAAGCCAAGCCATCGCATCCCCTGTGACTTGCATGTACACACCCAGATGGCCTGAAGTAACTGAAGAATCACAAAAGAAATGCAAATGCCCTGCCTCTGCCTCACCTTAACTGATGACATTCCACCACAAAAGAAGTTAAAACAGCTGGTCCTTGCCTTAAGCAATGATATTATCTTAAGATGATGATATCCTTTTCCTGGCTCATCCTGGCTCAAAAAGCTCCCCCACTGAGCACCTTGTGACCTCCACTCCTGCCCACCAGAGAAAAACCGCCCTTTGACTGTAATTTTCCTTTACCTACCCAAATCCTATAAAACGGCCCCACCTTTATCTCCTTTCGCTGACTCTCTTTTCGGACTCAGCCCGCCTGCACCCAGGTGAAATAAACAGCCATGTTGCTCACACAAAGCCTGTTTGGTGGTCTCTTCACATGGACGTGCGACATTTATTTTTTACTTAAAGAAGTTTATTCGTCTTTCTTCTTAGTAGTCTTCATTTGCTACACCTGTTCCCTGTCTGTGGCACTGCAGTCTCTCTGCTGCTATAACATTTACAGTCAGTTACCTCATTGACATATAATTCTGTTTCTGTGTCTTTTAAAATCTACCCATGTATGTCTATATTCAGATGTATTCATCTTGGTACCTATATTCATATAGAATAAAGACATAGAAGATAGATGTATTGGGAGGTATTGATACAGAAAGTAAAAAAAAAAAAAACTTCAATGCATATATAGACTTATCTGTCCTGTAAATTATATCTAGAATACTACACAAATAAAGATAGATTGTGAAATGCCTCCTGTTAGATTTAATGTGTATAAATGTGTGTATATATATACACACACACACACATATATATAGCAGTGATCCTTATTGCTCAATTCTGGGAGTTAGAAAAGCCCTAAGGTCATGCAAGTCATTCACTGCTAGGCCAAGAATGATCTTTTTATTCCAGTGATACATTAGCCCCATTTCACAGGCTATAACTCAAATTTGAGAATGCTCATTTCTTCCTATTAAGTTTTCATCAAGAAAAGGGCTCTTGTTCTTAACTCTGAGCGTGTGATGTAAAAATACACTTTTGAATTTTTTTCTTTGTGGCTGTAATATGGTTTTTATGGTAATAAAAAAATTAGGTCTGTTTTCAGAAGATAGACTGTGATGTTGAACACAAATATATTGGTATATGGTACTTGGCCAAATTTCAACCAGACAATAGTGAACGTGCGCAGAAGCGCCAAACGTAAATTTTTTTGGTGATGTCAAAGCTTTCTTGTGAGAAAGGTCAGGCTCAATGTTTTCAGGCATCTCTGGTTCCTCATAAATGCACGACTACAGCCAAACTACGCTGGTTTCATGAGACACTACATTACAAACAACTGAGTGCCAGGTGACAAGGACATTTTTACATTTATAAGAATAATGTGATGTGTGTGGCTTGGATTGGATCAATCCTCACTGAGTTAATTGATTGGATTCATCTGGTCTGGAGGGAAAGAAAATTCAAAGTATTTCTGACCTGTTTTTATCTTGGGGGCTTTTTTTGTACATATAGATAAAAATATAAGATTAGTGAATAGATAAACATACACACACAGAATAGGTCCCCTGTGTATGTTCATGCAAAGTCCGTGTATGCATATGTCTGGTTAAAAAGTCTCAGGAAAAAAGGATGTCAGAAGTCATTTTCCTTCACAACTCCTACAAATCAGGTGAATTCAAGAAGCCACTTAGCTCAGCCAGGAAAATTCAACTGGCCAATCCACTCAGCGGAGATAGTCTGAATAGCCCATTAGCTAAATGTGAAAAACGAATTTGCGCATCAAGGCAGGCACAAAATGGCTGACACGAACAACACAGTCATAGAGTGAGTAGAAAAGCAGGGCCCTAAAATGTTAAGGTCAACATTGTTTTGTTTCGTTTTTGGTTCTCTATTACTAATATTACTAGACGCAAAGACTAAATATCAATAAAGGCCAAAACGAGCGAAGAAAGTGGCAGCCCTTTTATTTGCAAATATGCACGCACTCTCGGACGAGGTTCACTGGTCCGCGAGAAAGGGCCAGGGAAGTCGCGCCGGCGCTCTTGGGTGATGTTCTCTGCTCCACAAATGCAGAGGGCCGAAGAAGTCACGCGGGCTCCTGCCGGCGGCGGACTTTTATGCCTGGGAGCTGGAAGGGGAGGAGTTTGGGGCGTGTGTGTAGGAGTGGCTTCTTGAATTTCGGTGTCCCCGGCTTGACGTCATTCTGCGCATGCTCAGTTGATTTGGTTCTTTTCCCGGGCGCGGGAAAATCTGTGATGAAGAACCCGGAAACAGTAGGGACTGCTCCATCTTGTTCACCTTCTCCATCTTGTCCCTTTTCCCTCACCCAAACAAACATAAAGTCTTATTCGACAGGAATGGAAGCTTCCTTCTTAGGCTTTGCCCCCTAACATAAAGTTTTGTTGATAGTTATACATAACATTATATGTCTGCATTTCAGTCTGTGATGGTATGCAGCCATATAAATGAGAGTAAGTCTGGGTCTTCATCTTCCAGACAGAATGGGAGATTAAAAATGCCTCTCAAAAAATGTCTTCTGTATACATGAACGTTTATGTAGACAAACATATAATTCTGTATGTGTGTTTATCGCCTTATGTATAACTATATCCAGATTTATCATTCTATACATATTCATACAGAATAAAGATAGAGAAGGTGAAAGTATTGATAGGTATTTCTACTGATAGCAATTAAAATAAACTTCCATACACGTAAAGTCCTATTTGCCTTTTAAACTACATCCACAAGAGTACACCAATGGAGGTATTCTCTGACATACATTCTGCTGCATTTAATGTATATGAAGAAAGAATTGGCCCTTGTTGCTCACATCTGTAAACAGAAACTGTACTAAGGCCATGACAGTCATTTACTGCCAAGAATGACCCTTTTCATTCTAGTGAACTGAGACAAGAGATACATTAGCCCCAGCTTAAAGACCTTATCCAAACTTGCAAATGCTGAATAATTTTCTTTAAACTTCCAGAAATTCAGGGGCTCTTTTGTATGAACATATGACATAGTGTGATAATTTGGGGATTTTTTTGTTTTGTTTTGTTGGCTAGAGAAGTAACTTTTTAGGTAGAGAAAAAAAATTAAAGTCTGTGACTCAAAGTTAGTCCACTATGTTGAAAGGAAATTTAAGTTTTCTTTGGATAGTTGTTTTTGTAGATTTAAGTACAGATATAACATATGTAGAAGAATTAACACATACAAATCACAGGGTTATGCAGATATGTCTATGTAATTTCCATTTGTGAGCGTATCTCGTAAAGAAGCCTCAAAATAAAAGTAAGACATTATTTTACTACTCATTTCCCTCAAGACAGGTTAATTCATTCAGCTGATTAGGTCACCCCAGGTGATTTCAATCATTCATTCGCTCAACCCAGGTAATCCAATTAGTCAATTAACTCAGCTCAGGTGAGTAAAATCAGACAATTAGCTTAGGCCAGGTGATTCCAATCAGCCAGTTAGAGACAGATAGACCCCATCAGTCAATTATCAAAACGTCAACAGTGAATTCCTCAAGGCAGAATTACAGTGGTTGACGGGAGTAGCGCATTCATACATTGAAAATAAAAGCAGGGCCATAAAATGCTAATATGATCATAAACTATTACATTAGTATACTGTCATCTTCCCAAATCTTTCTCCAGTAGGGGAAGCTTTGTTTACATTTAAACAAACAACATTGTATGTCTATGTTTCCTTCTGGAATACTATTGTGTCAGAGTAGAGAAGTAATTCTACATCTTTATCTATAATATATACTAAGGTATTGAAAATGTCTTTTGGCCAACATAATGTGTATATGTTAATATTTACACAGACGTAGTCATATAATCCTGAATATGTGTGTATGTTTCTCTACTTATGTCTATATTCAGATGCATCCATCTTCATATCTATATTTATTAAAAAAATGAGGTATGACCCGGTGTGGTGGTTCACACCTGTAATTTTAGCACTTCAGGAGGTTGAGGGGGGTGGATTGCTTGGGCTCAAGGGTCTTTAAGAGCCAGGTGTGGTGGTATGTGCCTGTGGTCCCAGCTACTTGGGAGGCTGAGGTGGGAGGATCACTTGAGCCCAGGGGACAGAGGTTGTAGTGAACCTACATGGCGCCACTGCTCTCCAGCCTGGGTGACAGAGTGAGAACCTGTCTCAGTAAAAAATAAGAATAGTGATGTATAAAGTGGAAATATTGATAGATATTGATAATGATAGTGACATAAAAAGATGCTTTTATAGATGTATGAACTTAACTTTCCCATAAACTATACAGAAAATAGTGCAAAAATGGAACTATGCTCTTACATATATCTTTCTGCTTTTTACACTTTTGGAGGCCGAGATGGATAGATCACGAGGTCAGGAGTTCAAGACCAGCCTGGCCAACACGGTGATCCCCCATCTCTACTAAAAATACAAAGGAAGGAAGCATCATTCCTTGTTGTTCACTTCTGAAAGGCAAAAATGCACTAAGGTTATGAAAGACACTCATTGCCGGGTCAAGGGTGACCCTTCTCTTTCTGGTAAACATAGGATCAGAAATAAAATAGCCTCAGCTTAAAGGCCCTCACTCAAATGTGAAAAGTGCTGAATTATTGTCTTTAAAGCTTTCATAAATTCAAATAATCATTTTAAATATGTCATAGGAATCAATCCTTGTATTTTTGTTTTCTTTGCTGAAGTCGTGACTTTTAGGGTAAAAGAATAAAAGCCAAGGGCTATAACTTGAGCATTTACTTCAATACTGGAAAAAAAAGTTAGTTTTATTGGACACATTTCTCTGTAGATTTTGATATAAATATGAGATATATAGATAGATCAACATATACAAACACACAGGGTTATGTAAATATGTCTAGGTAATGTTAATCTGTAATTTTTTCTAAAACAGCCCCAAAATAAAAGTAAATCAGAGGTCATTTTTCTACACATTCTGTTTAGAAACGGTGAATCCAGTCAATTAGCTCAGCTCAAGTGAATCCAATCAGTCAATTAGCTCAAACTAGGCAACTTTAATAAGTTAATTATCTGGACTCAGGTGGATCCAATTATGCAATTGTCTAAATAGGGACTGCAGATTCATCAAGTCAGGCCCAACATCGTGAATGTAAATAGCATGTTGATACGGTGAGAATCAGAGCAATAGCCTGAAATGCTAGCCTGGAAATATAGCATTACACAGCTGTACGGTCAGCTTACTTTCTAGACTTATTCCCTGAACCTGAAGCTTTGTTTACATTTATACAAACAACATTGCTTGGCTCTGTTTCATTGTGAGATGTTATTGTGCCATAGAGTACCGAAGTTAATATACATTTGTGTTCTTAATATATACTAGAGCATTTAAAATGCCTTTTCAGAACATGCTTTGTATACATGAATGTTCACATAAACATACTCATGTAATCCTGCATGGGTTTTTATTTACCTTTCTACCTATGTATATCTATATGCAAACATATTTAGCTTTGTATGTATATTTATACAGAACAAAAATGTGGAAAATGGAAGTATTGATAGGTATTGATTCTAAGAGTGGGATAAAAAATACTTTTCTTCATCTATAGTCTTAACTGTCTTATAAACTATATGTAGACTCACACATATGGAAGGATGTTTTTAAATAGAACCTGCTGCATTTAACATCTATGAAGAAAGCATTGTTTCTAGTTTACTTCTTCTAGGAAATAAAAATGCACTAAGGCCAGGGGAGTCATTCATTGTCATGTAAAGCTGGGCCCTGGCCATATTTCAACCAGGCGATAGTGAACATGTGCTGAAGTGTCCATGGTGGCTCTTATTCTCCAGGCTAAGGCTTCTATGTGAAAAAGGCTAGGGTCCCTGGTGTCAGACACCTCAGGCTTGTCCCAGCTGTATGGTTAGAATTCCACTGAGCAGGTTTAATTAGACCCTGAATTAAAAACACTCGAGTGCCAAGTAACAAGAACATTTACACATTTATAAGAATGATGTGGCTGGGCGCCGTGGCTCACGCCTGTAATCCCAGCACTTTTGGAGGCCGAGGTGGGTGGATCACGAGGTCAGGAGTTCAAGACCAGCCTGGCCAACACGATGAAACCCCCCATCTCTACTAAAAATACAAAAATTAGCTAGGCGTTGTGGCACACGCCTGTAATCCCAGCTCACACCATTGCACTCCAGCCTGGGTGACAGAGCAAGACTCTGTCAAAAAAAAAAAAAAAGAAGAATGTGATGCAATATGTGCTTTAGATTAGGTAAATCACCGCTGAGCTAACAGGCCGATTTGATTCACCTGGTCTGGAAAAATAGCCACTATAAATGACCTCTTACCTAGCTTTGTTTTGCTTTGTTTTGTATATGTATTTATCGATATGATATGTGAATAGGGAAACATATACACCCAGAACGGTTCACATAGGTGTATCTAGCTAACGTCCATTTATGCTTATGCCTGGTAAAAAAAGCCTCAGAAGAAAAGTAGGTCAAAGTTCATTTTCCTTTCCTACCCATCCAGACCAGGTGAATTCAATAAGCCATTAGCTAAGCTCAGGTGATTTTAATCAGCCAATTAGGTCAGCCCAGGCAAATACAATCAGCCATTTAGCTAATTTGGGAAAGCAGAAGCATCAAGAAAGACCCCAAATGGTGGATATAAACAACAGAGGCATACAGTGAAAAGAAAAAAGCAGGGCCTTCAAATTCCAAGCTTTCCATAAAACCTTACATAACAGTACTGGAAGCTTACTTCCTAGGCTATGTCCCTCAATGCTCAGCTTTGTTGATTTGTATACATGACATTGTATAGCTGGGTTCCAGCCTGAGATGGTATAGAATCATATAGGTGAACGTAAGTCTAGGTCTGCGACATCACTTTTCGCTGGAGGAGAATGTCTCTTGAACTTATTTTGTATACATAAATATTGACATAGACAAACTCATAATTTTATGTTTGTGTTTATCTATCTACCTACAAATATCTATATCCGGATCAAACTATCATGTTCTTTATATTCATACAGAGTAGAAGACATAGAGGTAAAGATATTGATAGATATTTGTACTGTTGGCCGGGCGCGGTGGCTCAAGCCTGTAATCCCAGCACTTTGGGAGGCCGAGGCGGGCAGATCATGAGGTCAGGAGATCGAGGCCATCCTGGCTAACACGGTGAAACCCCGTCTCTACTAAAAAATACAAAAAACTAGCCGGGCAAAGTGGCGGCGCCTGTAGTCCCAGCTACTCGGGAGGCTGAGGCAGGAGAATGGCGTAAACCCGGGAGGCAGAGCTTGCAGTGAGCTGAGATCCGGCCACTGCACTCCAGCCTGGGCGACAGAGCCAGACTCCGTCTCAAAAAAATAAAAAATAAATAAAAAAATAAAAAAAAAAGATATTTGTACTGTTAGTAATATAAAAAGAAACTTCCATACATGCAAAATTTTATTTGCTGTTTAAACTATACCCCCAAGAGTACACTAAGAGAAGCATGTTCTGACATACATAGTTTTCATGTGTGAAGAAAAATTGTTTTTTATAGCTCAAACCTGTGAGCAGAAAATAAAGTAAGGCCATCAAGTCATTAAGGAATATCTTCTTTATTCTGGTGAACATGAGACCAGAAATAAAATAGGTTCAGCTTAAAGAACCTAACTTGTAGGAGAACCTTCCCAAATACTCTCTTTAGAAGCCTTTCAGCCTTTCCACTGCTGTGACTCGGGCCTGAGGAGGGCATAGAAAGGGTAGGGGGGAAACAAAGAGCTAGTGTAAACTGGCATTGATTACCATGTATCTTCCAGGCTTCCCCCTGGCAGCAGCAGGCCTCCCATAGACTCCAGAGTTCCCAAATTGTTCCATCAGACAGATTCTGCCAGCTTCCCTTTTGCCTATGTGGGGAGACAGATTCCTGGTGCTTCCTGCTCTGCCACCTCCCCAGATTTCTCTCCCAGTATATTGTCGCACACACTTCCTTTCCTGTCATTGGAAGTGGCCCTGCAGCTTTCTCCGGCTCAGTTCCCTCCTGTAAGAAAAAGAAGAGAAAATAATATAGACAAATTGCTGTCTGTAGGCAGCAAATCCAAATCAAGGTCCTCCCCTTCAAGAAAGAGAAGTAGAATAAGGAAAAAGGTTTATTGATCCTTTTGTGATTGATCGAGAACCATACATCTAGATTCATCTGTATTCTAGAACTAGAAAAAACCTTCAGTGCACAGGGTTAAATACTGCAATGCTTTCTACAATATTCAAAACCACCAGAGATCAGGAGCACTTCACTCAGTGGGGCTTGTGCCCCTAAAAACAAACAAACCACCACCAAAAAAAAAAAAAACAAAAAACAAAAAACCGCTTCCTGAGATTGATCTGTCTCAACATTTTTGTTTTCTATCCCTGTACTATCACTACGCACTCAGACTGAAACACAAAACGAAAAAAATCAACACATAACAAATATGACCGGCATGGACATGGTGGCTCATGCCTGTAATCCCAGCACTTTGGGAGGCCGAGGTGAGTGGATCATTTGAGGTCAGGAGTTCAAGACCAGCTTGGTCAACATGGAGAAACCCCGTCTCTACTAAAAATACAAAAATTAGCCAGGCATAGTGGTGCACACCTGTAGTCCCAGCTACTTGGGAGGCTGAGGTGGGAGAATTGCTTAGATCCAGGAGGCAGAGGTCACAGTGAGCCAAGATCCCACCACTGCACTCCAGCCTGGGCGACACAATGAGACGCCATCTCATAAAATAATAATAATATTAAAAAAGAAATATATATGAGCAGACCCTGGACACCATAGTGAGAACACATCTCTCCTAAAAAGGTAGGTAGGTAGGTAGATAGATAGATAGATAGATAGATAGATAGATAGATAGACAGACAGATAGATAGACAGATAGATGACAGATGATAGAGCAAGCAAACCAGGCACGGTGGCTCACGCCTGTAAGCACTTTGCGGGGGGCCAAGGTGGGCGGATTGCTTGGGCACAGAAAACATGGTGGAACCCTGTCTCTACAAAAATAAAATGTACAAAGCACAAACTAAGGTTAGCCGGGGGGTGGCGTGTGCTTGTAGCCTCAGCTACTAGGGAGTTGGGGGGCTGAAATGAGAGGATTGCTTGAACCTGGGAGGTTCAGGCTGCTGTGAGTCAAGATCACACCACTTTGCCTGGGTGACGAAGTGAGACCCTGTCTAAAAATAAAAATAAATAATAAAAACAAACAGTAACAAGTGACAAAGAAAGAACAAACTATTACTTTTTTTAATGGAGTAAACAAAGGCAAAAGGTAAGTAAGATCCCAATTAATTGTACCCTCTCTCTCTTTCTGGCAGGTTCTTCTGTCACCCAGGCTGTAGCGCAATGGCGTAACTATGGCTCACTGCAGTCTTCACCTCCCAGGCTCAAGGGATCCCTGTAGTTTCAGCCACTTGGGAGGCTGAGACGGGAGCAACCCCTGAGCCCAGGCAGGTCGAGGCCGAAGGGAGCCGTGATCACCCAACTGCACACTAGCCCGCGTGACAGAGTGAGAAGACTTCACTCAGAAAAAAGAAAAAGAAGACGAAAGAAAGAAATCAAAACCGCAACTTTAATGTGCAGGAAGGAGCGTTAAGAGACAGAGAACAAGGAAAAGCAACAACTCAGAGTACTGAGGAGTACTCATTGAGTACTCCTTTGAAATTCCAAATGAAATTCCATTTCCATTCCATTGAAAATGGAAGTGGAACTATAAAAAAATCACAGGAAGATGCCTGGAATCCCACCTCTTCTGAAGAGAGAAATGGGAGGGCCACTTGGGCAAGCCCGAGAGTAGGGGCGTGGGTTCCAAGCCGCAGGGAGCCCGGTTCACACCCCTCTGCCGGATCTAGGAGGCACTGCCGTGCGTACATATTTAAATGTTTGATATTAAATATTAAGGTTGACCTTCCATATTTCGAGCTGGTGACCAAGTGCAACGCTCGCGGCTCGCAGTCCACATCTGGTTGACCCGGTGGCCGGACTAAGAAACCAGCCGGTGGCCATAGGCAGTGGCGCACCAGGTCCACCCTACAGCCAAGTGTGGCGCTCGCGACCTGAGATTGTCCCGCCCCGCTGGAGCCTTAGACGCGGGCGGTCGAGTGGGGGCGGCTGGTGGCATAAGCCCGCCCACCTTCCCACTAGTGCCCGCGGTCTGCTGGTCCACCTGGAGGGGGGCGGGGAGGAGAAGGGCGCAGGGGTGGAACAGAATGCACCCTGCCTGCCCCTGCCACAGGGAAGGAAGGGCTGGGACCCAGATGGCCACCCCCAGGCCCGCGCGGCCCCCCAGGGACAGAAGCAGCTGGGCCACTACCCTCCAACTTCTGCACCTCGATCATTTCCACCATGCTCCGGGACCCAGTCTCAGAGAAGGAGCTCCCAGCGGGGGCTTCCTAGGATACAGGCCCAGCCTGGCATGTCCCCCTCGGTTAAGGAAGGCCCCTGTGCGGGGACGCGAGTCTCCCTAACGCGCAGTCCCCGCAGAAGCAAGATTCAGAAAGAGACTGGGAGCAGTGGTTCACGCCTGTAATCCCAACACTTTGACAGGCTGAGGCGAGTGGATCACCCGAGGTCGGGAGTTCGAGACCAACCTGACCAAATTGGCAAAACCCCCGTCTCTACTAAAACTACAAAAATTAGCCGGGCATGGTGACGGGCACCTGTATCCCAGCTACTTGGGAGGCTGAGGCAGGAGAATCCCTTGAACCCAGGAGGCGGAGGTTGCATTGAGCCGAGATCCCACCACTGCACTCCAGCCTGGGCTACAAGAGCGAAACTCCATCTAAAAAAAAGAAAAACAAAGTCAGCAAGAGACCTTGAGAATTCTCTTCTGAAAGCAGTGAGGTGAATGGCGACTGAGTGTTCTGTGCTTCTGCGTTTTTAGGTGACCATGCATGGAGGATAGATTTGAAACGTTTCTGGAGAGGTGGAAGAGACTGTCATTCGGGGCGCCTGAGCACGGGATGGGGTTTTGGACAGCGACTTAAGAGCCAGAATTTGCCAAGGCCCATGTTCCAGGGTAGAGATGATGGAACCCAATGCAGAAGGAGCCATTGGTGTGCGCGAACTCCAGCCATAAGCCCCACGGAACAGATCACATCAGAAGGAACAGAATCCCTCATGCTACATGTCACGTCCTTCCACTGAAGTTGGGAGGGATCCGTTTTTCAAACATGATGTGGCTTTCAGCAGTGGATCACAAGGGGCCCCGCTTCCCTGAGTTGCCAGGATAAGGAAGTCCCCTGTAAGAAAAGTCGTCTCTTCTCCACCTGTGCTTTTCTCAGCCCTTTCCTTTCTCTGAAGCCCAGCTCTGCTGCTTAGCTTCTGGTGTTGTACCCAGTCCGTCTATTCCCCAAAGAAGACCACCAGAGATCGTAGTCAAAGCCAAGCGGCAAGGATCTTTATTACAGGTTGGAACCTGGGCCCTCGACCGAATGTGGAGCGGGAGCCCCTGCGGGGCGGGGAGAGGGGGTTAGGAGCTGTCTTTTATAGTCAGCAGTAAACAAGTACAGAGTCATAGGGGACTTTTGAACAACGCAAGTTTGGGATTGGTTGACATTTGAACAGTGAGAGTTGGCCGTTCTTGATTGGTCCCCGCCATCTCCCGCCATCCGAGCTATTTCAGTTACTCTCCTGAGATGTTTATGACCTTTGGCAGGGACTTTCCTAACCGGTTTGTCCGGCTTCCGTTCTGGGAGTGACTGTTCCTCCCACACTGGAAACGCTCATTCTATGGCATAGAGTGAGATGTGGCCTGAATCTAAAATCTCCAGTTATAACCAACAGGGGTTTTCAACTCAATGTGTCATCCTTGGGTCGCTTGACAGGATACATAGGGCACTTGAGGAAATATCGGGGAAATGTATTCTGTGGCCTCAAGGGAGGGTTGGAGAGATGCTCCCGAAAATGTGAAGGCCAAAGGAATTCTCTCCGTCCAAAAAGCCATATTCATTTGAATTCCCACTGCCCAAGAAGCCATATTCATTTCTAGCCTGCAGCCTGTGGGAGAATCGGGTTTCCATAGCCTCCCTCCTGAAATTAGCTCTTGTTCTAGTCAATCAAAATAGGAGAATTGCCTGGCACGGTGGCTCATGCCTGTAATACCAGCAGTTTGGGAGACTGAGGCGGGCAGATAACAAGGTCAGGAGTTCGAGACCAGCCTGGCCAACATAGTGAGACTCCTTCTCTACTAAAAATACAAAAATTAGTCGGGTATGATGATGTGTGCCTGTAGTCCCAGCTACTCCAGAGGCTGAGGCAGGAGAATCGCTTGAACCTGGGAGGCAGAGGTTGTGGTGAGCCGAGATTGATCCACTGCACTCCAGCCTGGCCAACAGAACGAGACTGCGTCTCAAAAAAACAAACAGACAAACAAACAAACAAACAAAAAGAAAACAGGAGAATTGCTTCCCTAGGATACAGCTGCAGATAAACAATGATGCCACCATTAAACAAACCTCCCGTCTATGTGCTCAGGATACACTCACATAAGGAGAATGTCAGACTCTATTCTATTCTATTCTATTCACACTCTGTGGTTTTCTCACCTGCAGTGTGTGTTCTTCAGGGGTCTGTGGACAGAGGAGGAGAAAGAGTGCTGTCTGATGGGCTGAGACACTGGCGTGGTGACCAGAGCCCAGGAAACTCATTCTGGCCAGGAAGTCTCCCCTCCATGCCTTGTCTTTGTCCCACTCACTCTTCGCATCTTCACAGTGCAGTGGGGACCTTGTGGGTGGAGGTTCCTGTGACTTTCAACTTTAGCAGAGGAAGGCTGGCTTCCCAAGTCTCCCTGGAGTTGGTGCCTTTGGCAGTTTAGGCTCACAATGGTGGTGATCTGTGGTGGAGGCCTTGGCCCATGCAGTAATATATGTTTGACCTTGTTGGGGTGTCAGTTTTGTGGGGTTCCATGCATCCTTCCCGAGAGTCATTCAAACTTAGCGAGTGTGGTCTCAATGCCCCCAGCAGAGACACTTTCGTTGACACAAAATCCGTTAGCAGGCTTCAGCCTCACACCTGCAAACCTGAACAAATTTTGCGATGTCCTTCCAAAGAGCCAGTGGCTCCACAAAGGGCTATGGGTAGTTGTGGAAATGGAAAGAAGTTTTTGGAGATACATACTGGAGGAAGAATGGAAGGACTTGGTTATGGGTTGTTTAGGACATGGGGAGATACAGATTGAGTAAACTCTCCCAGTATCCTAGGTGAACAGTGGTACAGTTTATTGAGCCAGTAAGTCTGGGTCACAGCTGAGTTGAATGAGGAGGAAGCAAATCCGGTTTTAGGGTTGGATCATTATTAATATGTAATGTCTATGAGGCATACGAGTCCAGAAATCAACTTACTGGTTCTCTACAGGATTTGGGATAGAGATCCAATGTTGGATTAAGAATTCAGGCTTTGGGGCACGATGGCTCATACCTGTAATCCCAGCACTGTGGGAGACTGAGGCAGGCAGATCACCTGAGGTTAGGAGTTCAAGACCAGCCTAGCCAACATGGTGAAACCCTGCCTCTACTAAAACTACAAAAATTAGCTGGGTGTGGCGGCACATACCTGTAATCCCAGCTACTTGGGAGGCTGAAATAGGAGAATTGCTTGAACCTGGGAGGTGGAAGAGGTTGCAGTGAGCCGAGATCATGAGACTTCACTCCAGCCTGGGCAACAGAGTGAGACTCTGTCTCAAAAAAAAAAAAAAAAAAAAAAGAATTCAGGCTTTGGAAATGGATTAGATCTGCCTGACCTTATTTTAAAGAGAGACAGAGAGAGAGAGAAAGAAGGAAGGGGGGTACTCAAGAAATAACTACACCTATTTTTTAATGCTGCTGATGCCATAAAAGGTGGACGGATCACCCGAGGTCAGGAGTTTGAGACCAGCTTGGGCAACATGGCAAAACCCCGTGTCTACTAAAAAATACAAAAATTAGCTGGGTGTGGTGGCACGAGCCTGTAATCCCAGCTACTTGGGAGGCTGAGGCAGGAGAATCACCTGAACCCAGGAGACAGAGGTTACAGTGAGCCAAGATCACACCACTGCACGCCAGCCTGGGTGACAGAACAAGACTCTATCTCAAATAAATAAATAAATAAATAAAGTCCAAGCACAATTTCCCCATTGTCTTGGGGTCTTCATTCTGAAAGCTCTGTGCACATGTCCCAGAAACGTATCTGCCTTTTCTCCTATTCATCTGCCTTTGATGAGTTGATTTCTCAGTGAACCTTCAGAGGGCCAAAGGGAAACCTCTCCCTGTGCCCCTACATTACATATTTATAAGCGTAGGGCAGTTTCCCTAGGCCAAGGTCACTAGGTAGCCCGATAAATTTTTTGCCTCTCAATGGAATTCTGTACATCTCTAGTGTCATAATATCCCAACCTTGCCCACTGCCTAGACAGAGTGAATTTATCAAGATAGGGGAATTGCAACAAACAAAGTAATTCTCAAAGAGTAGGCTGTGTGAAATCATAGGGAGTCCAAGCTGTCTTCTTGTGCTGAGTCAGTTCCTGGGTGGAGGCCACAAGACCATATGAGCTAGTTTATCAATCTGGGTGGTGCCAGCTGATCCATCAAGTGCAGGGTCTGCAAAATATCTCAAGCACTGATCTTAGGAGCAGTTTAGAGGGTCAGAATCTTGTAGCCTTCAACTGCATGACTCCTAAACCATAATTTTTAATCTTGTGACTAATTTGTTAGTCCTATGAAGGCAGTTTAGTCCCCAGGCAAGAAGGAGGTTTGTTTTGGGGAAGGGTTGTTATCATCTTTGTTTTAAACTATAATCTATAAATGAAGTTCTTTCCAAAGTTAGTTCAGCCTATTCCCAGGAATGAGCAAGGGCAACTTGAAGGTTAGAATCAAAATACAGTTGGTTAGGTCAGATATTTTTCACTGTCTTGGTTATAATTTTGCAGTGGTGGTTTCAGAGAGAGGAATGATTGAGTACTAAAACTTCCCTTTCTGGTCAAAGGGACATCCTTGGTGATAACAAGAGAAACTTTATTTTGTGCTTTTTATCTTTGTTCTTATTTTTCAATATTTTCTAGTTTACAACAGATGCTCATTTAAACAACCAGAAGCTGGATTTGAAGAGGAAAGTTTCAAGAAGTATCTCCTTTCCCCTTTCCCATAAAAACAGATTTTCCCTATGTAGAACAGCTATGCAGCAGTTGCCCCGTTCTTCCCTGCCAAAAAAAAAAAAAGTTAAAATAGGCCAGGAGTTTGAGAACCAGACTAAGCAACATGGGGAGGGTGAATCCATCTCCTTAAAAAAAAAAAAAAAAAAAAAAGACTTGGCAAGGTGGTGACCCACACATCACGCTGGGCCCCAACTTAGGAGGCTGGGGAGGCTGAGGCAGGAGGTTTGAGGTTGTAGTGAGCTAGTATCATGCCCACTGCACTGCAGCCAGGGTGACAGAGTAAGATCCTGTCTCAAAAAATAAATTTTGGTCTGTGTAATCTGAGATAAAAAACCAACCAAACAAAAGAAAACAAAAATGAAGGAAAGAAGAAAGAAAGAGAGAGAGAAAGAGAGGGAGGGAGGGAAGGAGGGAGGGAGGGAGGAAGGGCGGAAGGAAGGAAGGAAGGAAGGAAGGAAGGAAGGAAGGAAGGAAGGAAGGAAGGAAAGAAGACCAATAACAAAGCAAAAATTATCCAATGGTGCAGCCATAAGGAATGATTTCGTGTCTTTTACAGCAACATGGATGGAGCTGGAGGCCATTATACTCAGTGAACTAACTCCAAAATAGAAAAGCAAATACTTCATGTTCTCACTTATACGTGGGAGCTAAACAGTGCACACACATTCAGGGACTCCAAAAGGGAGGAGGATGGGAGGGGGACAAGGGATGAAAAATCACCTATCAGATACAACGTTTGCTATGTGGATATTGGCTGCACTGGAACCCACTCCCCAGCAGAATGCAGTATGCTCATTTAACAAACAAGCACATGTACCCCCTAAATATTTTTTTTAATTTGGGGGCAGGGCCTTACAGCCCTGCAGCCTAGTCAGGCTCAGTCTTCTCCCAGTTAAAACAAAAATTAGACAAATCGCTGTGCATAGGCAGCAATGCAAACCAAGGCCCTCCCTTTCAAGAAAGGGAGGTAGAATAAGGAAAAAGCCTTATTGATTTTCTTGTGGTTGGTCAAGGACATACATCAAGATTTACTTGTATTCCAGAACTAGAAAAAATCTTCAGTGCATGGAGTTAAATAGGGCAATGCTTTCTACAATATTTAAAACCACCAGAGATGAGGAGCACTTCACTTGATGAGGCTTGTGCTACTAGAAAGGAAAGGCAAGTTCGTGAGATTGATCTGTGTCAAAATTTTTGTTTTCAATCCCTTTACTATCACTACGCATCTGGACTGGAACACGAACTGCAAAGAATCAACATATCAAAAATATAACCAGGCGGCTCATGCCTGTAATCCCAGGAGTCTGGGAGACCAAGGGGGGAGGATCACTTAAGCCCATGAGTTTGAGACCATCCTGGGATATGTGGCGAGACCCCATCTCTATTAAAATAATAATTGAAATTTAAAAAGAAATATATATAACCAGAGCCTGGACAACATAGTGAGACCACGTATCTGCTAAAGGAATAGAGACAGATAGATTAGATAGATAGATAAATAGATAGATAGAGCAGAGTGTGGTGGCTCATGGCTATATCCCAGCACTTTGGGAGGCCAAGGTGGGAGGATAGCATGAGCCCAGGAGTTTGAGACTCTCCTGGGCCACTTGGTGAGACGACATCTCTATTAAATAATGATAATAATAATTAAAGTTAAAAAATATATTTGACCAGAGCCTGAACAACATAGGGAGATCACATGTCTACTAAAAAGATAGACAGATATAGATAGATATAGAGCGAGGCATGGTGGTTCACGCCTGTAATCCCAGCACTTGTGGGAGGCCAAGATGGATGGATCACTTGAGTTCAGGAGTTTGAGACTAGCCTAGACCAGCCTGGGCAACATGGTGGAACCCCATTTCTACAATAAATAAATAAAACACAAATTAGCCAGGTGTGGTGGCACATGCCTGTAGTTCCTGCTACTTGGGGGGAGGCTAAGCTGGGAAGATGGTTTGAGCCCAAAAGTTTAAGGCCACAGTGAGCCAAGATTGTACCACTGTATTGCAGCCTACGTGACAGAGTGAGGCCCTGCCTTAAAAAAAAAAAAAAAAAAAAAAAAGACAATTAAATAAATAACAAACAATAACAAAAATTATTACAAACAATAACACAAAATAAATGGGAGTGAAGAAAGATAAAAGGTAATCAAGATAACAATTAATTGTACTTAATTTTTAAAAAATGTGTATGTGTGTGTGTATTTAACCGGTCTCTGTCTCTGTTTCTCTTTCTCAGGCAGGGTCTCCATCATCCAGGCTGGAGGGCGATCCCTGTAAGTCCCAGTTAGAGGGGTCGAAGCTGCAGTGAGCAGTGATCACGAACCTGCACTCCAGTCTGGGTGACAGAGTGCGAAGACTTCACTTCAAAAAAAAAAAAAAAATAGTAAATATAAAACAACAGCAACTTCGCAAGGAGCATAAGAAAATTTAAAAAGAGAGAGAGAAAATAACAACAAAAACTAAAACAGCAACTCAAAGTATTGTGGAAACGAACTGGAAACTGGCAAAAAACAAACAAACAAACAAACAAAAACAAAAAACAAATTAACAAAAACAGAGGAAGATCCCTGTAGTCCCAGGTACTTGAGAAGCTGAGATGGGAGGATCACCTGGGCGAGCCTGCAAGGTGGAGGCTGCAGTGAGCCAAGATCTCGCCCTCTGCTGGACATACGTGGTGCTGCTGCCGGCTACAGCCACCTGGTCGACCTTAAACCTTTCAGGCTCGTGGCCAAGGCCAAGGCTCGAGGCCGACATCTGGTCAACGCGGCCGTCACGGGAAGAGGCCAAGTGTGACGCTTGTGGCCTGAGTCTGAGTCCTCTGATCTTCCTTTTCACCTCTCCCCCGCGGTCCGCTGGTCTCCCGGGTGGCGGAAAGAGGAGGAAAGGCGCCAGGCCTGCCCTGCCCACCTCCTGCTGCGGACCGGACGGCCACCCCCAAGTCTGCGCGGCCACCCCTGGAACAGGGGCCGCAGGGCCACAACTCTTCGACGCCCGCGACTCAGCAAACCCCACCGCCCTCCCCAAACCCCGTTTCAGCCCGGGACGAGCCCCCGGCGGAGTGGGGGAAAGAGGTGGTAACCGGAGAGGCAGGACGCCGAACAGGGATGCCCCCTCCACCATGGCCACCCCCTGCGCGGCACCTGCCACTGCGTCTGCGGAAAGCTCCCAGTTACTCAGAAGACTGAGGTAACAGAATAGCTTGAGCACGGATAGTCGAGGATGCAGTGAGCTGCGATTATGCTGCTGCACTCCAGCCTGGGTGACAGAGAGAAACTATCTTGAAAAAAAAAAAAGAGAGAGAGAGAGAGAGAACCACAGAAAATAAGCTATAAAGTATTTGTTTAATGTCTGCAAAGCGCTAATTGCATAGCAGACTTCTAGAAGTCAGTTTCCAGAATCCAAGGCTTACGACAGGGTATTCTATACATTTCTTCCTACATTGATTATATATTTTGGGTTTCCCAATATTAATGGGAAAAAAATAAAGAATAAACCACAATGAAATAGCACACAATCATGAGAATGACAACCATACAGAGAAAAATTGCAAAGACAGTCCTGGCGAGGACTTGGAGCAACTAGAACTAGAAATATGAACTCCTGCAATAACTTTGAAAAACAGTTCAGTGGTTTATTATAAAGTTAAACATACATTTATTAGGTTACCAAAATATTCCATTCCTAGGTCATTACTAAGGCAAATAGAAAACTAATGTTAAAATGAAAACTTTAATAACATTAGTTGTCTATTTGCTTTAGTAATGACCTAGGAGTGTTTATTATTTAGTAATGACCTAGGATGTTTATTGTCTACTTTATTTGTAATTGCAAAAAGCTAAATGTAAACCAGATACTCTTCTGCAGGTGAATGAATAAACAAACTGTGGTTTATCCATACAATAGAATATTAGTTGTCAACAAAAAGAAACTATTGATTCACATCACGGTATGAAGGAGTCAAATGCATTTCTTTAAGTGAAGAAAGGAAGATCCAAAAGGCTACATATTATAAGATTCAATTTTATGGCATTGTAGAAAATGAAATTACAGGCATTGATAATAATCAGGCCAGGCTTGATGGCTCAAGTCTGTAATCTCAGCACTTTGGGGTGCTGAGGTGAGAGGACTGTTTGAGCCTGGGATTTTGACACCAGCCTGGAAGCATAGCAAGACCTCCCTACAGGAGGAGGAGGAGGAGATGAAGAAAGAAGGATGAAGGAAGAAGGAAGGAGGAGAAGGAGGAGGGGGAGGAGGAGGAGAGGGAAGACAACAACAACTAAAGAATAATCACTGGTGCCAAAGAATAGATGAGGGTAGAAGTTAACTATGAATGGGAAGCATTAGATGATTTTTGGGGTAATGAAAGAGTTCTGTGCGGTACTGTGGAGATAAGGACATGACTCTAGACTGTTGTCAAACTTTGTGGAACTGTACATCACAAAGAATAAATTTTCCTTTCAGCAAATTAAAAAAAAAAAAAACATGATTTTGAGGAAATTCTGATAAAATGCAGGCAGTAAAAAATAGAGTTTAACCTTACTAAAAATGTATTATCTAACCTAACACTATTGAAGAAGATTGGAATGAAAGGTCTTGATGTATATCACTTTGAAAAACAGTGTTTTAATTGAATACCGCAAGACTCAAGAACTGAACACAAACATTGTATTCTGGTTAGTATTGTTTGTTTTTAAGAATATGGATAAGCAATTTTTAAGACTACTCTTTCTGTTAGTGTATATGTGTGTGTGTTTGTGTACGTGTCTTTGTGTGTGTGTATACACACACTATACATAAGGTCATTACTTCCAGCTGCTCTCTGAAGTTAAAAGAAAAGGGAGGAGAGTTCTAGAACAAACCCTGTGTTGCTGGACCAGAGTTGGGAATATTTAGATAAATGCATGTCTCATAATATATCAATTGAGAGAGAGGGAGACAGAGAGAGAGAGAGAGAAAGAAAGGAGAGGTGTTCCTATAAGAATCTATGCTAATATGTAAATTTTCAAACTCTGCTGAGAGGTTTCAGAAGCAGTCACATCCCAGTATTAATGAGCACACTTAGCTCTTATATCATGGTTTCTAAGTACTATTTGCTAATAAAAGGAAGCAAGACTATTTGAAAAATTAGATAATTCTAGCAGTGGAATAGAACATTCAGATTAAGGTAGAGTATCTTCTGAAGCCAGAAAGTTAAAAAAGTGCTTTATGAACAACAGAAAAAGACATGTCAGAGGAAGTCAACCTGAAAGACTTTCAAGCAGCCCAAGCTGGAATAGCATGAGAAACAAAATAAATAATCATAGGATTGGATTATAACCCTGAGAATAAAAGAAATATTCATAAGTCCATACAGGTCTAGAAAAAATAAATAAATAGAAAAAAAGAGAGATAGAAAGAAAATCTTTTCTATAGAATTCCAAGTACTAATTAACGTAGATGGATAACGCAAAGTAGAAAATCACAACTAGGACACAACAATAATAATTACTGTAGACAAGATGTACTGAAGAATGCACAAATTGTGGGTAAATTTAAAAGAAAAACAGTGTATTTACATAGCCTCAAAATATTTGCCTCTAAATATTTATAAGCATCATTTTCTCTTAATTTCTTTATAAGACTTATGAATATTTAATAAATGTTACAACCCAGTATTGTGATATATATAATGCATAGACATAAGATTTATAAATAGCACAAAAAATAGAAGGAGGTAATTCAAACTTTTTAACAACAAGGCCTTCATATTTTACGTTTATTAAAATAGTACAGTATTAACTCTAGGTAGATTGTGATATGTTAAAGATGCATATTGTAATACCTGGAGAAACCATTTTAAAAAGTAGAGGTGTCACTTAATGCTAATAAAGGAATAAAATTATATTGTAAAAAGTATTTACACAATAATGTTTATAAACCTTTTGGTCATAATAGCTTAAAGCAGGAAAAAACCCAAATGTCCATCTCTAGGAAAATGGATGGAAAAATTGTAACTCATTCATACAAGAGAATGCTACTCAGTCATAGAAAGAAACAAGCTACTGAAGCAAACATGCTAGATGAATCTCATAAACCTGCTAAATGAGACAAGTTTAAAATAAAATAGTACATATTGTATGATGTCAGGCAAAATGAACCAATGGTAAAACAAACAAACAAAATATCACCGAGAAAACAGCCTTTTGTGACAACAAAATTGTCTGAAAGAAAGGCCTGAAGGAATTATCTGAGAATGAAAAACAAATTCATCATTCTATTTTTATATTCTATCACTAGGATAGAACAAAGTTCAGTTCATTCTTAAAAGATATGAAGGTTATATGAGTGTATTTATCTGTCAAAATTTTTCAGTTAGGATTTGTGCCTTTCAATGTATGTACATTTGACCTCACAAAAAAACAAAACTAAAGTAAATAATGTAGGGTGGCCAATGGGTTGACCAGGGCTGACTGAAGTAGAGAAGTGTAGATGACACCAGAATCGCACAAGATTAGTTGTTGCTGTGGCTTCATAACAAGTCTATTGTGGTTGTCATGAGGCCTCAACAATATGTGTTTTGTTTGTTTTGCACATGTTAAAAATTTTCTGTAATAAAACACAAAATGAATCTATAATGTTAGCTCGTAAGATTATGGCTATTGTTGGAGAAGAAAGGATAAGGCAATTGTTGGGGCATGGATGAGTCTAGTTTTATTTTATTTTGAGACAAAGTCTCACTCTTTCACACAGGATAGAGTGCAGGAGTGTGATTTTGGCTCACTGCAACCTCCACCAATCAGGTTCAAATGATCCTCCCACCTCAGTTTCCTGAGGAGCTAGGACCACAAGTGTGCACCACCATGCCTGGTGGTTTTTTGATATTTTATTTTAGAAGAGACCGGGTGTCACCATGGTGCCCAGGCTGGTCTTAAGCTCCTGAGCTCAAGCAATCTGCAGGCCTTGGCCTTCCAAAATACAAAGATTACAGGAGTGACCCACTGCACCGGGACTATTTTATGTTTTGATTACACAAGTGTGTTTTTTGTAACAATTTATTGAGCTTTACATGAATAAATGCTTTGTGCATGTAGTTCTGTATGCTACATATTAATAAAAAATTTAGGCCGGGCACAGTGGCTCACGCCTGTAATCCCAGCACTTTGGGAGGCCGAGGTGGGCGGATCACAAGGTCAGGAGTTCAAGACCAGCCTGGCAAATATGGTGAAACCCTGTCTCTACTAAAAATACAAAACTTAGCCGCGGGTGGTGGTGGATGCCTGTAGTCCCAGCTACTCAGGAGGCTGAGGCAGGAGAATCGCTTGAACCCGGGAGGCAGAGGTTGTAGTGAACCGAGATCGGGCCACTGCACTCCAGCCTGGGAGACAAAGCGAGACTCCGTCTCAAAAAAAAAAAAAAATTTAAATAGTACATATTTGCACAAAAATGCTAACTCAGTATCTCAGAATAATGGCAGGATTTTAGTTTTTTGTTTTGTTTTGTTTTCTGGTGGAACACACTCACTCAGGACATAATCATACAGATGTTAATATTCAAAGGGAATATTAAAGCTCTAACCTTTGGGTGAGTTATAGGTTTTTTTTTTTTCTTAATTTGGTACATGCAATGTTTTTTGTTTTGTGGAAATGCAGCTTTTTTTTAATTTAAGAAAATGTTTTCCTCACAGTAATAATCATCACTGCCACAGCACCTTGCACAGTGTCCTCCACATAGTGTGCAGTATCTATGGAACCAGGTTGAATCAGGAACAGAACCAATAGCAAGGTTGGTTCTGAAAAAAATAGTAATTTGATAATACTGGTAAGACTGAAAGGCCATGATTTAGTGGCAAACAATTTTTTATTTATTTGAGAAATAATTGGCAAGTAGGTGATCTAAAAAGTGTTGGTTTAAAGCAGTGGCTTTGAGTGTGGCTGTACTCTGTCGTCACCTTGAAAGATTTAAACCATACTGTTGCCTGGGTTCCACTCCAGGAATTCTGATTTAATTGGGGTGTGTCGACTTGAATTGGGAAGAGTTTTAAAGGCCCTCCCCCAGGTGACTTTTACACGCAGACTGGGGAGAAAACAATTGGTTCAGAGTAAAAGATGCATTCACTGTGTGTGATTTTCATGTGTGCTGCTGAGAATTGCCTCATGGCTGCTTCTGATTTTAGAATCTTAAAAAGCAGCTCTGTTATTTTAAAAATCAAAGGACAACTTTGGATTTACTCAGCTATTTTTCTAAATTTCAGCAGAATAAAATGTCTTGTTAGCAGATTTCTCTATAAGTCACTTCATATCAAGGTTAGAGTTTGTTTCAGGCACAGTAGTTTTAGTCAGCAATGAAAATCATAAATAGCCTCCAAATATCAAAAAGGGATGAAAAGCATTTGCAGACATATGAAATCTGTTTTTTTAAATAAAGTTTAACCTAAAGCTACCTTTTTATGTGTTTTGAATTGAGCCTGAGTGTTTCTTCATACATGGTCAACTGAAACCCAACTGAAAATGTAAATAAACTGTAACCTAGTTTTGGGTCAGTTATCAAATTTTGGCCAATCAAAAGAGACCAACTGCTTAATTCATGTCTAAATAAAGCAAATGCCAAGCTGTAATTAATCACTGTTTCTGTAACTCACTTTTCTTTCCTGTGCTTCAGGTTTTTTATCTGTGCATAAATATTCTTCCATTATGTTGTGACCAGAAAGGGATTGTAGTAAGGGTTAAAAAGAAAAAGAAACAAGTGTTCCTCTGCTTAGCAGTTCGCTTCAAGGACAGTTATGAGATAACACTATCCGAAAAGTCAAGCTCAAAGGAATAGGCTCCAGGCACCCCCCTCACTCCAGAGCAAGGTTGAAGGGGAAAAAAAAGAAAAAAGAAAAAAAAAAAGACAAATTCCCTTACTGTTACTCCTTTCCTTTGCCTCTTAAGCATGATTATGTTTTATAAATGTCTGTATTTAGCCAGTTCTTGGTTTTCTTTTGATGCGGCTACATGGCCACCAGCTATGCAAGGCCACAAGTTATGCACTATATGATTAACTGCTTTTGTTTTGCTTCTGTAAGCCCACTTATAAAAACCCTGCTCTGTCTTGGTTGAAGGCTCAGCTTTTTAGATGTGAATCCACTCAGCCAGTGGGTACCTTAAAATAAATATCCTCCTTTACTCACCTGTGACTAAGAATGCCTGACTTTTTGTGATGCAGTCCAACAGGTCTCAGCATTATTTTATCAATCCCCTACTCATAGTGAAATTGTTCTAGTTTAAATGCCTCCAACAGTGTGACTGCTTGGGAGTTTTCTCTGAGCCTACTCTGGCTCACCAGACTGCAAAATTACTGAATAACTTTTTGCTTGATTAAATTCTGTTAAATTTATTTTGTTTGGCTGGGCATGGTGGCTCTCGCCTGTAATCCCAGCACTTTGGGAGGCCGAGGTGGGTGGATCACCTGAGATCAGAAGTTCGAGATCAGCCTGGCCAGCTTGGTGAAGCACTGTCTGTACTAAAAATACAAAAAAAAAAAAAAAAAAAAATAGCCGGGCATGGTGGCGGGTGCCTGTAATCCCAGCTACTTGGGAGGCTGAGGTAGGAGAATTGCTTGAACCTGAGAGGCGAGGGTTGCAGTGAGCAAAGAACGTGCCATTGCACTCCTAGCTGGATGACAAGAATGAAAGTCCATCCCAAATATATATATATATATATTTGGTTTAAGACATTTTTAACAGATTGAACTAGAAGTAAAATCTGAAATAGAGCCTCTAGCAACCCCCAAGAATACCAAGTGACCAAACAATGGCTTATTGTGTTCGCTGCTGTCTTGCAGCAACTAGGGAGCATGGTAAGTTCTTTCTTGGATTCCAAAGTATCATGGATTTGTGTTTTGAACTCTCTGAGTTTTAGCAAATTTAGAATTCAAACTGGATTAAGAAGTCAGGACAGAAAGTGGATTGGATCTAGAGTCAGACTGGATCTGATAATTAACTGGCTTGGATTCAGTTAAAGGTCTATGACATCTCACTGGGTCAGGTAGAAATCTTTCTAGACCTTCTAAAATGCATATTAAAAAGTATTTCCTTTTCCATTGATCTGCAGAGCTACTGGAGTCCCAATCAGGGTTGTCAAGAGGAACTGCTTCACTTCCTATTCGAAATGGTGTTTCTTCTATTTCTTCACATTCCCTATCTCCTTTTTTCCCTTTTGATGTGTTATAGGAGATACGTTGCTCATTTCTGAAAATCTCTGCTGCCTGCAGAGCTGCCTGTTTTTCGGCTGTAGTTGGGGTTGGGTTTAGAAGCAGCATAACATCCTTTCATGTGAGGGGATACACTTGAGTTAAATTCTGAAAACCTTCTATAAATCTATTGGAGTTGTCAGAAAATTGGCCTAAGTCTTCCTTTACTTCTCTAGGGTCCTGTAATAAGAAGGGAACTTGCGGTGGCCCCAAATACTGGGAGTTCTCAGATGGTTCCCCTGGAAGTTGCTTTTCTAATTCTGGAGGAGTGTCCCCTATAGTCCTGCCTGATACGCCTGTTAAAATAGCAGGGTTGATTTTACAATGCTTGCAAAGGTTCAGTAAAAATGCCATACCCTTGTGCAAAAGAAAATGAGTTGCTTTTTTCTTCAAAGTCCTGAGGTTGAAGAAGTTCTAGTGTTTCACAGTGCACTCCAGAGGGGTGCAAGGTGAAGACGGTCTGTTACCCATCTAGAAAAAGAAGTGAGAATAAAAGCATCCTTTTAGTTTTCCTTCTTTCATTGTGACCCAGGGTGGAGGGGAAGACAGTGTGACTGTCTCCAGACCATTCTCTTTTCTTGGTTCCTGGGTCTTCGCACCATGTTAAATGTGCTGCCCATAGTTGTAGGTGTGGCTTTCCAAGCCACGGAACCAGATGAACTAAGTCATGGGATTAACCGTGTTTTACCCATGCAACCTCAGCTTATCCACCTGTGATTCCCTTTGACTTTCTAGACTTGTGTGATCTTCCTGGCTCCCTAAAAAAACGAATCTTTGCAGAGACTCTAATAGTCACCTTTGGACAAGGTTTCTTTAACAACAAAAAAAAAAATTTGCTAGATTGCCTGCTATTATGGCTCATGATAAAACATTTACCCTTAGAAAAGTGTTTCTGGATAGCTTCTAAACTTAAAATTCTCCTTACTAATTAAGTAGTGTTCTAATTAGAAGCAGACTGGGTGCCTTAAATGTAGGTAGGGACCTAACGATGACTTTTTCTACTAATGGGACAGTATCAGAACTAAAATTTGGCTATGGAAGATATTTTACTCCTAATTGTTGAAGGCAGAGCTTTCCCATTCACAGAAGGGTCTTTTCTAGCAGCACAAAAATAATTAGGAAATTGCAGTGTTATGGTAAATGACTGAAATGTGTCTCATGAAGAGAATTTCTATTTTCACTAGGTGACACTGTTGGCTTAGAAATACCATGTGCTCACTAGAGGAAAGATACAGATGCTTATCGAGTTCTGCCTGAGGCATTTGCCAATCTTTCGTAACAGAAGTGTTTCTCTGAACTGTAAACCTTCCTGCACATTGCACACACAGAGAGAATAAGACACATAGTGACACCAGATAGAAATAAAGGAAAATTTTGTGAAAGGATAGCTGAAGATCCTTTGCCAACACTCAAATGGGCCATCACAGGCTGGCTTCAGTCCAGAAGGCTTTGAATAATGCCAGGGTGTGCCCTCAACAATAATCCTCAGTTGCTTCAGACTTCTTCCAGCCTCACATGATGGTTAGGACCTCTGTGAATAAAACTGATTTGAAGAAAGCCTTGAGATTAAAAGACAGATTTGAGGTCCACTCCATACTCACCAATCCGACGTTTGTATCTTCTGTTCTGATTCTGATCCCAAATGAGAACCCCCAAATGAAATGGCTTTGTTGTCTGGGCCTCTACCTGTGGTTCTGTGTCTTGAATCGAGAAAGAATTCAGGACACAAACACACACAAGCAGGGGGTTTAGAAGCAGAAAGTTTAACAGACAGAAAGAAGAGATAGAGAAAAAGCTTCCTCATTCTGAGAATGTGCGTTGCCCAAGAGAGGGTCTTTGATTTGGGGCAGAATGTGATTGATTTTGTACAGTGGCTTGAGGAGGCCATGATTGATTTACATAGGTGATGACTGATTTACAGGGGATTGGTTTGACTAGGTGTGCCAATTACATAACCCATGAAAACAAAGATCCTTAAAGTATCCACCCGTACCAGAAGGCACTGGATGCCCTTTGGTTTTCACATGTGGGTGAAGTTTATCTTCCAGATCTCCCTTGAATAGCTTCCCACCCTTTGGGTTCAGAGAGGGAGAAGCTGCCTGTTGAGGAGATTATCTTTAAGATAGACTTCATAAGCTTTAACAACCTGTGTGATGTTTCGAATAAGTTCTCTCCTGAAAACAATCTCTGGGCATATTGACAAGTTTTATTCTTTCCCAAGTGAAAAGTTTGGTGAAACATTTTAAGGACTTTCCATTGGCTAGAGATTGGCAAATGGAGTTTGCCATCCTTTGACTCTAGCTATTCTGAGGACTGGAAAGTGTACCCTTGAGTAATGACCCATTTTATTTCTGCAGGAGAATACTGGGGCCTATTTTTTCTTATGGAATCTTCCCAAATTAGAGGGGTATGAGTGTGTTGTTGCCCTGAAGCTTCCTTTCTGCTGATTTAACTGACTGATCAGCTAAACTATTTCCTTCAGCTACTTCCTGTTTTCTTTTTATATTCCTTAGAATGCATTACTGTACCTTTTGTGGAAGGTAAACTGAGAATAATAACCTGTTGATTTTTTGATGGTTTTCATTTCACATTGGATTTTTGCACTCCTAATATTGGGGTGTTACAGGGTTTGAGGAGGGCCTAGATTTTTAGGTTACTAATAATGGCTTCTAGCCCTTTTTTATCCTTTGGCTTTAGGAGATATTCTGGTTATAAAAGAAAGTGGAATCCACCAGGTGTGGTGGCTTACACCTTTAATCCCAGCACTATGGAAGGTTGAGGTGAGCAGATCACTTGAGGTTAGGAGTGAGGTTTATTGCCTCACAGCAAGAAAATTAAGGATGCAAACACATGAGGAGTGAGTTTAAGAGCAGAGGTTTAATAGGCAAAAGAAAAAGAAAACCTCTCACTCCTACAGAGAGAGATGGGCTCTCCAGCAGGTCTTCCAGTTCTGTGGCGAAATGCATGCGGTTTTACAGATGAGCTTGAGGAAATGGTGTTTTTGATTTAGATAGGGACTAAAAGATTGGTCACACAAGGTGTGCCATTTACACAGTGCATGAAGAAGCTGGCCACCTCACTTTAATTTTCTACTATGCACATGGGTTCTTTACCCGGCCAGTGCCCTGTTTCCTGTTCCTTTACACACATGATTCACAAAAAAACATAGTGCCTCCATGTTGAAAATGGTTGGCCCCAGGTAGCTTTTCCTATTGCAACAGCTGCCGACATTCACCCATGTAAGCTTCCAGCTTGCTTATCTATGTTTGCAGCTGGATTTTACAGGCTGCTCTTTGTCGAAAAAAAATCAATTGTGGGCTGTTTCTTGTTAAAAGAGAAGCTTTGCTGAGGACTCTCTTATACTCACAATTTGCCTAAATAATTTCTTTTGTGCTCCGGTATCAATAAAAGCAGAGCATAGAACGATGCGGGGTGGAGAAGATGTTGGCCACAAATAGTAAGTATTCCCTATATTTTCTTACCTTCACAAATAAGTTATTCCCCTCTCAGTTTTGATTCACCAAGAAATTGAATCATATTCTGAAAAATCAAAACTGAAGGAATAATGTATTTGTTAAAGCAATACAGGTTTTATACTGAAATTTTAGAAGCTTAGCAAGGTAATGTATTTTCTGCTCATATCACAATTCCTTGAGGGTTTTTTTCCTGGTTAAGAGGACTTCTAAATAATCTCTCAGGGATTATAGTTTCTTTAATCTTCTATCTGCATTCTCCTTTCTTCAGCCAACAAATGAAAAAAGAGACACAGAGAAGACACATTTGCTTCTTAACCAAACAGAACTTTTACTCACTATTAGTCAATGCGGGTAGTGCTGAGAAGAGTAGCTTCCTGGAAGGACAATAAAAAACACACTGATAAAAAAAAAAAAAGTATAAATCTTTCATCAAAAGCTAATGTATTTTAAGTAAAATAAGCATACACATCAATAATAAAATGCTTGTGGTAAAATATTTCTTTGGTTGATTTCTATTGAACTCAGGTAATATTCGACTGAAAGCTAGCAAATATCTAACAGAAAAAATATTATTTGAAATAAGAACATTGTGAATGAAGTTATTCTGTCAAGAGAAGTAAAAATATGAGGATCTCATACTAATAGTTTCATCTACAGTCGTACGACATCAAATGCTACTTTTTTTAAAAAAAGTATTTCATATAAGTATTTCACTTGTATTTACTTTTGTTTTATATAAGTCTTCCATTTATATCAGCTTCCTTCATTATTTCAATGTCCTCTCCACTTTATATCAGTGGAAAACAGTCCAGCTGGTTTCAGGAAAGCAGGTGGTGCCATTGCTATTTTAATGATGATGATCAAGAGCACTTGTTTGGGAGTATTTCTGTGCCAAACACTGTTATTTGGCCCAAAGTACTGGTTTCCTATTTGTCTCTAAATTTAGTAATAAAATACAATTATTGGCTAAGAACACTTCATCTTATTCAAATATGTTTTGTAAAATTTGGTTGAAATTTAAGTGTTTGTGACTTATCCAGAATATTGACATTTTTTATAAATCCAAATTGAGTACTTTAAAAAAACAAACTTTTAGTAAAAGGCGTTGTGAGGCAGAGTAACATTCATAAAATTTCTTTATAATATGAAAGAAATGTGTTAACCATGTTCCCAGTAATAACTCTGAATACAGCATTCTCAGTTTCCAGTATTCACCCTTAGTCACAAAGGAGAAATTGGTATCTCTGTAAACAGGCACAAGGAGGTGCTGAGTGGAGGTGCATGGTACTGCACATCAATGCTTTATTAGGGTTTTAATTTTATTGGACTGTCATTTGCATGGCTAAATACTTACCGAATCTGCTCATGCTATTTTTTGACAGCTACTGACATCTGTTATCCATTAGTTTTATACAATTATTTGCCTAGCTGAAAAATAAATCTTTTGTTAATTTGCTCTAAATTGAGAAACTAGATTTGCAGTCTTTAATCTTCCAATGTTAAAGCAAATCAGAGAAGTGCAATGTGTGTATGTAGAATGCATTTTCCTGCCTATTAAAATTCTTCTTGTATTACCTTGGAAGCCCTAAAAAGTCACCTAAAAAATATTCTTTTTAAAATCTTTGGCCAGGCGCGGTGGCTCACACCTGTAATCCCAGCAGTTTGGGAGGCTGAGGCGGGTGGATCACCTGAGGTCGGTTTGAGACAAGCCTGACCAACATGGAGAAACCCTATCTCTACTAAAAAATAAAAACTTAGCCAGGCATGGTGGCACATGCTTGTAATCCCAGCTACTCGGGAGGCTGAGGCAGGAGAATCGCTTGAACCCAGGAGGCAGAGGTTGTGGTGAGCCAAGATCTTACCATTGCACTCCAGCCTAGGGAACAAGAGCAAAACTCCGTCTCAAAAAAAAAAAAAAAAAAAAAAAATCTTTAGCCAAGATTTCAAATGTCAAAATGTTCAAAAACTTAAGCCAAAGTCTTGTCTTTGCATATTGTTAGTAATCTAGCCATTTTAAAAAGCACAGTAATTATGACCACTTATTGGAAAGATATGGTTTTGATTAATTTTATCCCATTTCAAATGTTTTTGCTAATTGTTCTTTTATGTTAACCTACAAGAAACTATCTGCATAACTTTTCTGGATTCAAGAAACATTCACATTAGGCTGGGCATGGTGGCTCACACCTGTAATCTCAGCACTTTGGGAGGCCAAGGTGGGAGGATCACATAAAGTCCAGAGCTTGTGACCAGCCTGGCAAAAATGTAAAAACTCCATTTCTACTAAAAATACAAAAATTAGCCAGTCATGGTGTTCCACGTCTGCAATCCCAGGTACTTGGGAGGCTGAGGCATGAGAATAGTTTGAACCCGGGAGGCAGAGGTTGCAGTAAGCCAAGATCAAACCACTAAACTCCAGCCTGGGCTATTGTGAGCAAGTTGTTCTCAGTGGCTCTTTCTGTTCCTCTGTAAAATAAGAATAATTATAATACTTATGGTATTAAGTTATTGGGAGAATTAAACTCATTAACACGTGCATAGTGTTATGGTTAGTGCTCAGTACAAACCAGCTATTATTAATATTTAATGCTGAATTACATTAATACATGCTTACAGAAATATCTTTTCATAACCCAAGTTTTTCAACCAATAATAAATATATATTTAAATTAATTTAAAAAATTTGACATAGATGCACAATGGAATACTATTCAGCCTTAAAAAGAGGAAAATCCTGACCAGGTGTGGTGGCTCATGCTTATAAACCCAGCACTTTGGGAGGCTGAGGCAGGCAGATCATGAGGTCAAGAGTTCAAGACCAGCCTGGCCAACATGGTGAAACACCATCTCTACTAAAAATACAAAAAAATTAGCTGGGCATGGTGGCGGGCACCTGTAATCCCAGCTACTTGGGAGGCTGAGGCAGGGGAATTACTTGAACCTGGGAGGCAGAGGTTACAGTAAGCCAAGACTGTGCCACTGCACTACAGCCTGGGTGACAGAGCAAGACTTTGTCTCAAAAAAAATAAAAATCAAAAACAAACAGGAGGAAAATCCTATCGTTCAAAAAATATGGATAAATTCAGAAGACATGCTAGATGGAAGAAGCCTGATACAGAAAAAAATACTGCATGACCTCATTTATATGTAGAATCTAATAAATTTTAACTCACAAAAGTATAAAGTGGAACAATGGTTACCAGTTGTTCCACTGGTGTGGTGGGAAGAAAATAGGGAGTCGTTGGCCAGGTTTGGTGGCGCATGTTTATAATCCCAGCTACCCGGGAGGGTGGGGCAGGATAATCACTTGAACGCAGAAGACGGAAGTTGCAGTGAGCCGAGATTGCACCAATGCACTCCAGCCTGGGCAACAAGCAAGACTCCATCTCAAATAAAGACAAAAGAAAAAGAGAGAGAGAGAGAAAGAAAGCAAGAAAGTAAGAAAAATAGGGAGCTGTTGATCAAAGGGCACAAAGTTTCAAATAGGGTAAATAGCTTTTGAGATATATTGCACAGCAGTGTGATTATAGTAAATGACAATGTATTGTATATTTCAAAATGACTAAGAGTAAATTTCGAATATCTCACCAAGAAAATGATACTTGAGTGAGCTGATATGTTAATTTGACTTTTTCATTCCATATTATATACATATACTAAAACTTCATATTGTTCCCCATAAATGTATATGACTCTGATTTGCCAATAAAAAATATTAATACTTTTTAAAAATCAGACAGAAAAAAAGCTTTAAGAAATTTGGCCAGAGAAGAAAGTGCTTGTTCATCTTAAAATTTTCAGGAAACACACACACACACACACACACACACACACATATGTGAATATATGAGAATTTGCCAAGGATAGTATTAGAAACATTCAACTACTATACAGCCTCAGATTGGCTGAGTAGAATGAACATAGCTTACAATCCACTGATGTGGTCACCTGGTTTTTAGGCTTAACATTGATCAAAATCTAACAGAATCGACAAATAAGAGATAAAATTTCTGTACATTTGTTATGTGTTGGATGCTCTTCCAGGACATCATTTGTATTACTTGCTCTAATTTTAACAAAATCCTAGGATTTAAGCACCATTATTCTCACTGTACAGCTGAATAGTCAAGCACATAGCGGTGAAGAAACTGTATTCAAGTCATACAGCCTATAAATAGCAGAACTCAGCTGCAATCAGGAACCACTTGTCGAGTTTGACTCTGAATCATTGCACCCAACACACTCTTATCCAATGCTTGTTTTTATCCCTAACTTAACATTCTGGCTTTGAATTCTCTAACTTAGTAGAAATAAAGAGGATTTTATAAACCACCTCTTTTTGCACTTAGACAGTATGTAGAAATTGATTTTTGGTTTAAAGTACTCATTACTAAGCCTAAGATATACACTTTGGTAAATGGATTCTACCATTGATATTCCTCTCATGACTTAAAAGAGCCATTAATTTTACTTTTGAAATAAATTGAATTTTTAAATTAAAAGCTAGGATGAGACCAGGTGAGGTGGCCCGCGCCTGTAATCTCAACACTTTGGGAGGCCAAGGTGAGCAGATCACGCGAGGTCGGGAGTTCGAGACCAGCCTGACCCACATGGAAAAACCCCATATCTATAAAAAATACAAATTAGCCAGGCATGATGGCGCATGCCTGTAATCCCAGCTACTAGGGAGGCTGAGGCAGAAGAATCGCTTGAACTCGGAAGGCAGAAGTTCCAGTGAGCCAAGATCGCACCATTGTACTCCAGCCTGGGCAATAGAAACAAAACTCTGTCTCAAAAAATTTAAAAACTGAAAACAAATAAAAGCTAGGATAAGCCTATTATCATATAGAAAATTTGTCTCCATGTACATCATCATCCATTAAGTGGTCCACAGTTTCTGAAAGTTTCAGAAACACTAATGTAAGAATACTTTTTTTTTGAATATTTTTTGAATAATTAAAGGATATTAGGGTTTTTTCAGTGACTCAAATGAAATAGATTGGAATTACTAATCAGTCACTTAAAATGTGGTTTTAAATCTTATTTAATGAACAAATGTGAAGTTTCTTTTAAACGTATTTTAAAAATTAATTTCATTGGTTTTCATTCTTTGTTTTTCAGACTGAGTCTTGCTTTTTCACCCAGGCTGGAGTGCAATGGCACAATCTTGGCTCACTGCAACCTCTGCCTCCCAGGGTTCAAGCGATTCTCCTGCCTCAGCCTCCCGAGTAGCTGGGATTACAGACACCCGATACTATATCTGGCTAATTTTTGTATTTTTAGTAGAGACAGGGTTTCACCATGTTAGTCAAGCTGGTCTCGAACCCCTGACCTCAGGTGATCCACCTGTCTCGGCCTCCCAAAGTGCTGGGACTACAGGCGTGAGCCACTGTGCCCAGCCACTTTTTCTTTTCTATTGGAAAAAAATATTAAAATGTCTGCTACTGCAAGCCTATGAATTTTGCACAAATTTAAACAGTACTAATTTTAAAAGATCTGGACTGGACACAGTGGCTCCCACCCGTCATCCCAGCACTTTGTGATGCCAACACGGGTGCATCACGTGAGGTCAGGAGCTTGACACCAGTCTGGCCAAGATGGTGAAACCCAGTCTCTACTAAAAATACACAAATTATCTGGGTGTGGTGGCACATGCCTGTAATCCCAGCTGCTTGGGAGGCTGAGGTAGGAGAATCACTTGAACCTGGGAGGTGAAGGCTGCAGTGAGCCAAGATTGTGCCATCGCACTCCAGGCTGGGTAACAAGAAACTTTGTCTCAAAAAAAAGAAAAGAAATCCGTATGCTTAGGATTATAAAAACCTATTGTCTGTCCACAATTAGAAGATAAATAACTACTTTCCAGTAAACCCAATAGGGCAATTGTTATTCACAATCAGAAGTTATTACAATATTAATACTATCATTTAAATAAAACTTTTAGGTATCTTCAAGTTGTTTAACTTATAATAATTCAGAAACTACAAATATTTATAAACTATAAAAAACTATATAAAGTATCAATTTGTGTTTCTATATTTTGAAATACTGTCATTATTTATTGCTTACATAACACTACATTTCAGATGGTGTGGTTTTAGAAACTAGAAATGTCATGGCTCACTCTTTATTTCCTGTCTTCTTATTTCATACCAACACAGCAGCACAAGGAAGGCCAGAAATGCTACACAATGATTGCAAACACACTAGTACTTTTCTAGGGAAAATATTTGTGTGAGCATATTAACAAAAAAGTCATGGTTTTTTAAGTACAGACTTCTATATGAGATAACAAAGACAAAAATTTACACACTGCAATAGATTAAGAAAAGCACTCTAAAAATACCTCTGACCCATTATTTCTATTTCTTGTGATGGAGTAAGCATTTGCAGCAGTGTGATCTTAAATAAACTACACTGTCTCATTATTCTTAGGCTATGGACAATTAAGGTTTTATGCATTTTTCTTAGAGAAAACATTTTCTTTTCCTAATTAAGGAATTAACCATGGTTTTCTCACAACCTCACATTTTCTAAAATGTTTTTTTATTGTGATTAAACCACTTACCATTTTCCCCCCAAAAGAGTAGACTAACAAATCAACTCTGTAGTCTAGTGTACAGTTGATACATAAAAAAATAAAGATGTAGAGTCTTTTTTTTAATCTGCATACTTGGAAATAAAGCACTTCTTGAGCTATAGGCCAAGAGCTTTCAGAAAGGCTAGCTTATAGAGTGTGGGGAGACCTGGTATAAAAACATTTGCTATGCCCTAAGGGGCAAATAATTCTCTCACCCCTAATTCCAATTACTACTAATTCAGAACTGTAAAAATGTAACATGCCATTATACTACAAAACATTTTATTATCTTAGATTCAGGTGGTACATGTGCAAATTTGTAACCGGTATACATCAGGATGTTGAGGCTTGCACACTTAGTAATTCCATTGCCCACATAGTGTACATGATACTTGTTAAGTAGTTTTTCAAAGCATGTCTCCCTTTCTTCCTTTTTAAAAGTTTTCAGTGTTTATTGTTTCCATCTGTTTATCTGTGCACCCAATGTTTTACCTCCAACATGTAAGTGAGATCATGTGGTATTTGTCTATTCTGTGTTAATTTGCTTAAAACAATGGCCTTCTGCTTCATCCATGTTGCTCCACAGGACATTACTTAATTCTCTGTGGCTACATAGTATTTCATGGTGTATAAATACCTCATTTTTAAATTCCAATCTAAGATTCCTAAGTACCTATGTTTTTGCCACTGTAAATAGTGCTGCAATAAACATGTAAGTACAGATGTCATTTTTGTAAAATTCTTTATTTTCCTTTGGGTAGATACCCAAAAAAGGGGTTAATGGGTCAAATGGCAATTCTATTTTCAGTTCTGTGAAAAATCTAGAAACTGTTTCACAGGGACTGAATTTGCATTTTCACCAAGTTTATAAATATTTTCTTCTCTCCAAAATTTTACATCTCTCTGATTAGAGATATTGAGCAATTTTCTGCATGTTTATTGGCAGCTTTTAGTCTTCCTTTGAGAAGTATTTATGTCACTTTTCTTTCTTATTAAATTTCTTATAGACTCCATGTATTAATCCTTTGCAATATGCAGTATACAAATAATTTATTCCACACTGTAGGCTCTATGTTTACTTTAGCTTTTCACTGTGTAAAAGCTCCTTAGTTTACTTAGGTGCCATTTAAAAATTTTCATTTTTGTTGCATTCACTTTTAAGGTGTTAGTCATAAATTATTTCTAGAGGCCAGTGTCTAGAAATGTACCTTCTATGTGTTCTTCTAGGATTTCTGTGGCTTGAAGACTCAGTTATAAATCTATCTTGTCATATTTCTTATGATATGAGGTAGGGATTCAATTTTCTTTTGCATATGACTAGCCAGTTTTCCCACTGCTATTTATTGCATAGAAAGTTATTTTTCCTTTATTTCTATAGACTTTTTCAATAATAAGTTGGAGTACTGTAGCTTTCAGGGCTCTCTCATCTTTTGCTTTGGTCTATACGTATATTTTTGTACCAGAAATATATTATACAGATTACTGTAGCTTATAGTACAGTTTAAAGATAAGTAATGGAAGATCTCCAGGTTTGTCCTTTTTGTCTAAAGTTGCCTTTACTATTTGGATTCTTTTATTCTTCCATATATATTTTAAAAGTTTTGGTTTTTTTTTTTAGACGGAGTTTCACTCTGTTGTCCAGTCTGGAATGTGCAGTGGTGTTATCTCGGCTCAATGCAACCTGTCTCCCAGGTTCAAGCAATCCTCCCATCTCAGCCTCCTGAGTAGCTACGATTACAGGCGTACACCACCACATTTGGCTTTTTTTTTTTTTTTTTTTTTTTTTTTTTAACTCTTAGTAGAGATAGGGTTTCACCATGTTGGCCAGGCTGGTCTCGAAATCCTACCCCAAGTGATCCGCCTACCTCAGCCTCCCAAAGTGCTGGCACTACAGGCGTGAACCACTGCTCACAGGCTTCTTTTCTTAATTCTATTTTTAAAAGTCATTGATGGTTTGAAATAGCACTTAATCTGTAGCTTGCTTTATGCAGCATAAACATTTTAAGTGTTGATTCTTCAAATTCATGAGCATGAAATGCTTTTCCATTTATTTGTTTTGTATCATTTTTTCAGCAGTGTTTAATGTTCTCCTTGTAGAGATACTTTACTTCCTTGATTTAATGCATTTCTACATATATTATTTTTCTTTGTGGCTATTGTAAATAGAACTATGTTCTTGACTTTTTTTTCTTAGCTTGTTATTGGTGTACAGAAATGCTACTCATTTCTATATAGTAATTTTGTATCCTAAGACTTTGCTTTAGTCTTTTTTTAGGCAGAGGGGTCTTCTGGTCTAATCTTTAATGGTTCTAGAAAAAGAATATCATCAGTGCAGATAATTTGACTTCTTAATTTAGATTCCTTTTCTTTCTTTTTTGGATTGCTCTTGCCAGGACTTCCAGAATTATGTTGAATAGGACTGTTTAGAGTGAATATTCTTGTATTATTTTTATTCTTAGAATGTATCCAGCTTTTTCCTGTTCAGTATGATGTTGGCTGAGGATTTGTCATACATGTCTCTTATTATTTTGAGGTATGATTCTTGAATGCCAAGGTTTTTGAGAATATGTTCATGAGTCAATATTGAATTTTCTTGAATGCTATTTCTGCATATATTGTGATATATACTTTTTTGCTTAAAATTATATTCACATGCTGAATTACACTTATTGACTTGCATATGATGAAACATTCTTGCATTCATAGAATAAAGCTCACATGACTGTGGCAAAATAACTTTTTTCCTTATGAACTCAACTTCCTAGTATTTCATGGAGGATTTTTGTTTCTGTGTTCAACAGGAATATGGGCCTGTAATTGTTTTTGTTGTTCCGTCTTCACTAGATTTTGAGAGCAACACGATACTAATTTTATGTAACAAGTTAAGGTGGAATCCCACCATGATTTTTTTGGAATACAATCAGTACAATTAGGACCAGCTCATCTTTGCATATGTGATAAAATTTTCTGCGGATTCATCCGATCCAGGGCTTTTTGTGGTTGATAGGTTTTTTTTTTTTAATTACTAATTCATTATACACTTTATGCTCTTTGCTCGCTTCAAGACTTCTGTTAATTCCTGATTCAATCTTGGAAGTTGTTTGTATTCAGTTTATCTATTTTCTCTAAATTTTGTAGTTCGCGTGCATAGAGATGTCCATAGAAGTTTCTGAGGATGTTTTGTATTTATGTGGAATTATTTGTGATTTCACAACTCTACTATATAAATAGATGCAGAATAAAAATTTGACAAAATTCAACATTCCACCATAATACATCTCTGAAAAACTTAGGTATAGCAGCAATGCAACTCAAGCTGATAAATGCTGTATGTAACCAAAAAAATGCACAGCTAACAACATACTAAACAAAAAAAGTTAAAGATTTTACTCTAAGAGCTAGAACAAGGCAAGAATGTGCACTTTTTTTAGTCTTATTAAACCTAACAGAGAATAACACCAAAGGCATCCAAATTGGAAAAAGTAAATTATCCCTGTTTAATAATCTTTTATTTCTATATGCAATCTTAAGTATAGAAAAGCCTGACTTGACTAAAAGCTATTATAATAAACAAATTCATTAAACTCACAGAATACAAAAGCAATACCCAAAATTCAGTAGCATTTCTGTACAATAATAAATATATCAAAATGAAATTTTTTAAAAATCCCATTTACAAAAACTCTAGTAACTAAACTTTGAAATACTTTTAACCAAAAAGTTGAAACACCGTACAGTATAAAGAACATTATAGTAAGAAATGAAATACATTTCACACAAATATAATGGTGACAATTTCTTAAAGAACAGTATCTTCAATAAATGGTTAAGGAAATTTTACATCCACATACAGAGCAATGAGATCCTAATCTCACACCATATATAAAAATCAACTCAAAATAAATTAGGTTATTAAATGTCAGGCCTGAAACTCTAAAATTAGTACAAAAAATATTGTGAAATCATAATAACATTGACCTGGGCAGTGAATTTTTAAATTTAACCTCAAAATCCCAGCTAACCAAAGGAAAAATGGATTACTCAGATTACTTTTAATTAAAAAGCTGCTGCACAGAATGATAAAACAGAATGAAACAACTAAAAAAAGGGACAAAATATTTGCAAATCATACACATGACAAGAGTTTAACATCAAAAATATATAAGAAACTCAAGGCCAGGCAGGGTGGCTCAAGTCTGTAATCCCAGCACTTTGAGAGGCCGAGGTGGGTGGATCATGAGATCAGGAGACTGAGACCATCCTGGCCAAAATGGCAAAACCCCATCTCTACTAAATATCCAAAAATTAGTTTGGGGTGGTGGCGCATGCCTGTAATCCCAGCTACTCGGGTGGCTGAGGCAGAAGAATCACTTTAACTAGGGTGTTGGAGGTTCCAGTGAGCTGAGATCATGCCACTGCACGCCAGCCTGGCGACAGAGAAAGACCCCATCTCAAAAAAAAAAAAAAGAAAAAAAGAAAACCTCAAATAACTATACCAAAAAAACTAATAACTACTAAAAATTAGCACAAACCTTAAATATATTTCAAAATATATACATGGACAACAAATATATTAAAAAATACTCAGTGTCAATTATTATCAGAGAAAGGCATGCCAAAAAACAAAAAAACTACAAGATACCAGCTCACCACTGTTAAAATGATTTTTATTAAAAATTTAAAAAATGGGCCAGGCGCGGTGGCTCAAGCCTGTAATCCCAGCACTTTGGGAGGCCGAGACGGGTGGATCACGAGGTCAGGAGATCGAGACCATCCAGGCTAACACGGTGAAACCCCGTCTCTACTAAAAAAATACAAAAAACTAGCCAGGCGAAGTGGCAGGCGCCTGTAGTCCCAGCTACTTGGGAGGCTGAGGCAGGAGAATGGTGTGAACCCAGGAGGTGGAGCTTGCAGTGAGCTGAGATCCGGCCACTGCACTCCAGCCTGGGCGACAGAGTGAGACTCCGTCTCAAATAAATAAATAAATAAATGACCAAGCGCGGTGGCTCATGCCTTTTTAAGTGTGAATTTTTGAAGTTGGCAAAATATAATCCCAACACTTTAGGAGGCCGAGGCAGGCAGATCACCTGAGGTTGGGAGTTCAAGACCAGCCTGACCAACATGGAGAAACCCTGTCTCTACTAAAAATACAAAATTAGCCAGGTGTGGTAGCACATGCTTGTAATCCTAGTCACTCGGGAGGCTGAGGCAAGAGAATCGCTTGAACCTGGAAGGCGGAGGTTGTGGTGAGCTGAGATCGTGCCATTGCACTCCAGTCTGGGCAACAAGAGCAAGACTCTGTCTCAAAAAAATAAAAATCAAAAAAAATTTTTAAAAAGTGTTGGCATAGAGATGAAGAAAAGGGAATGCTTGCACACTGTTGGTTTTAATGTAAATGAGGATGGTAATTATGAAAAACGAAAGAGATTTCACAAAAAAATAAGATCAAAATTATTATATAATACAATAATTTCAATACTGGATATATATCCACAACAAATAAAATAAGGATGAAGAAACATTTGGCCAGGCACGGTGGCTCACGCCTGTAATCCCAGCACTTCGGGAGGCTGAGGCTGGTGGATCACAAGGTCAGGAGTTCAAGACCAGCCTGATCAACATGATGAAACCTCGTCTCTACTAAAAATACAAAAATTAGCCAGGCACAGTGGTGCGTGCCTGTAATCCCAGCTACTTGGGAGCCTGAGGCAGGAGAATCACTTGAACCTGGGAGACGGAGGTGGCAGTGAGCCGAGATCAGGCCTCTGCCTCTAGCCTGGGCGACAGAACAAGACCCTGTCTAAAAAAAAAAAGAAACATTTGCACTTCTATGTTGTTTGCAGCACTCCTCACAATAGCCAAAATACAGAGTCAACAGTTTGACATCTAATGAGTAAATAAAATAAATGCGGTATACACACAAAATTGAATACTATTCATCTTTTAAAAAAGAAAATTCTATTACTTTCAGTAACATGGATTAACCTGGAGAACATTATATTACTTTAAATAAGCCAGACACAGAATGAATACTATCTTATGATATCACTTACACTTTTTTTTTTTTTTAAAGACAGTTTTGCAAGTTTCCCAGGTTGGATTGCAATGGTGTGATCTCAGCTCACTGCAACCTTCACTGGGTTCAAGCAATTCTCCTGCCTCAGCCTCCCAAGTAGCTGAGATTACAGGTGCCCGCCACCATGCCTGGCTAATTTTTTTTGTATTTTCAGTAGAGACAGGGTTTCACCATGTTGGCCAGGCTGGTGTCGAACTCCTGTCCTCAAGTGATTCACCTGCCTTGGCTTCCCAGCGTGCTGGGATTACAAGCGTGAGCCACCAGGCCCGGTCTCACTTACACAAGAATTCTAAAGAACAATCTCATTGCTGTAGAGAATAAAATGGTGAATACCAGATGCCAAGTTGTTTATAATGGGCAGTTAGAAAGAAAAGAATATATAATTATACTTGAATAAGAGGAATAAGTCCAAAATATTTATTGTACAGCACAATGACTATAGTTCATTCTAATGTATTTCTGGTTTTCAAAAATGTTAAGACAATGCCACGTGATCTCACAACAAAAATGTTAACTACATGAGGTAAAGCATTAATTACCGAGAATTAAGCATGTGACGATGTATACATACCTAAAAATATTGTTTTGCAGAATACACATTTTATCTGTCAACTTGAAAAGTGTATTTTTAGCTTGGCATGGTGACTCATACCTGTAATCAGTGCTTTGAGAGGCCAAGGTGGGTGGATCACCTGAGGTCAGGAGTTCAAGAGCAGCCTGGCTAACAGGGTGAAACCATGTCTCTACCAAAAATACAAAAATTAGCCAGGAGTGGTGGCCTGTAGTCCCAGCTACTCAGAAGAGTGAGGCAGGAGAATCACTTAAACCCAGTAGGTGGAGGCTGCACTGCACTTCAGCCTGGAGGACAGAGTGAGACCATTTTGGAAAAAAGAAATTTATATATATATACACACACACATACACACATATGGAGGCACTGGCTCACACATGTAATTCCAGCAATTTGGGAGGCCAAGGTGGGTGAATCGCTTGAGGTCAAGACCAGCCTGGCCAACATGAAGAAACCCCATCTCCATGAAAAATAGAAAAAGTAGCCAGGCATGGTGCCACCAACCTGTAATCCCAGCTATTCGAGACATGAGAATTGCTTGACCCTGAAATGTGGAAGTTTTAGTGAGGTGAGACCATGCCACTGCACTTCAGCTGGGTAACACAGCAAGACCCTTGCCTAAAAATTATATATATATATATAAATATATATATACATGTATATATATATATTTATAAAAATGTTTCAAGTACTGTGTCTTTGTCTTAAACAGCAGAATACTATCAAAAAGTTTTTGTCATTTAGTTTGTCAGCCATGACCATAGGAACTCTGATATTTATTTTATTTACTTATTTAAGACAGAGTGGAGTACAATGGCACAATCTTGGATCAATGCAACCTTTGCCTCCTGGATTCAAGGGATTCTCCTGCCTCAGCCTTCCGAGTAGCTGTGACTACAGGCACCCACCACCATGCCCAGTTAATTTTTCTATTTTTGGTAAAGACGGGGTTTCACCATGTTGACCAGGCTGGTCTCAAACTCCTGACCTCAGGTGATCCACCCACTTCAGCCTTCCAAAGTGCTGGGATTACAGGCGTGAGCCACCATGCCCAGCTTAGAAACTCTAATATTTAACAGCATTTTCTGGACCCAGCAGAGTGTATGGGAAGAGCCAATGTATGTTAGGGCTTTTATTTCAAGCATAGGGTATTTAGAGTTTCTGTTGTTGATGGTAATAATAAGAAAAACACTAAAAGGTGCAGCTGTTGCTTACGGTCCCATGACTGGCCACTCCGTGAAGACAGTAAACTAGTTTTTATGCAAAATAATGGGAAATATTTTAATCCAAAAGCAGCCATGTTCTCCAAAAGTTTTCCAGAGAAAAGGACCAGGGAGTTGACTACAGTTAGGTGACAAAGAGTAAAAACTGTAGACTAGAAAAAAAAAGTAAGAAGTTCCTCCAAATTGTAGTATCAACATGAAAAAAAATTACATCAAGTGTCAAATCCAGAGATCACTTTATTATTTTGCCAACTTCAAAATTCACACTTAAAAATTGAAGATACTGTATAGAAAACATAACTCATGCTATAAGTACATTATAAAAATTAAATTTGAAATTGTTCACTTACAATCAACTCTTAAAAATTAAATTTCTAAGACATCTATTTTAGCAAACTATATTTTTCACTCTTTGTGTGAGAATCTAACAAGGTTTTCCTTTTATAAACAAAACCATGCTAACTGATATATTCTTCTCACTGATATAAATTCTATGCTGATATATTCTTGTGGAAAGTGTTATGTCTTTTAATTAACTAATCTGAAAGTTATGTTAATAAGCAAACTCTAGTTAAAACCAATTTTTCAATGCATTAAAAAGTACCAACTTTCTCATCAGAACCTACAAAGTACCATGTGAAATGACATGGCATGGAGATAAGTGAGAAACCTGTAGCCATAATAGAGCAAGAAGAAAAAGGGCTGTGACACATAGTTAGAATACACATAAAAAGTTAAAAAAAAAATCAAGATAATTAGGAAATTAAAGCAGCAGAATCTCTCTTTAAATTCAGCAAGATTCAGCTTTGCAGCCTGAAAAAAAAAGTGTCCTCTCCACATAAAAAAAAAATATATCAATGTTGTATCCTCAGCATTGATATTTTATTTTTTTGAGAAAAAAGTCTGTCACCCAGGCTGGAGTGCAATGGCATGATCTCGGCTCACTGCAACCTCTGCCTCCCACATTCAAGCAATTCTCATGTCTCAACCTTCCAAGGAGGTGGTGTTACAGGCACCTGCCATCATGCCTATCTAAGTTTTGTATTTTGGTAGAGCTGGGGTTTCACCATGTTAGCCAGGCTGGTCTTGAACTCCTGACTTCAGGTGACCTACCCACCTCGGCCTCCCAAAGTGTTGACATTACAGGCATGAGCCACCACGCCCAGCCGGCATTTTTCCTTTTTTTTGAGACAGAGTCCAGCTCTGTTGCCCAGGCTGCAGTGCAGCGGTGAAATCTTGGCTCACTACAAGCTCCACCTCCCAGATTCACGCCATTCACCTGCCTCAGCAACCTGAGTAGCTGCAACTACAGGCGTCTACTACCATGGCTGGCTAATTTTTTGTATTTTCAGTGGAGACAGGGTTTCACTGTGTTAGCCACGATGGTCTCATCACCTGACCTTATGATCTGCCCAACTCTGCCTTCCGAAGTGCTGGGATTATAGGCGTGAGTCACTGCACCTGGCCCAGTGGTATTTTTCATTTCTGAATCAAAGTTACAAACTAAGTTTAGCACGAGTATTTCTGCCTTATTATGGAGCATCTGTTACATAGCAAGCACTGTCATGTTCGTTGATATATTTTACATATAAAAACATCCTCAAAAGTTACGAAGCTTCCCTAGTACTTACCTGAACAAATTGACTCAATAAATAAAATTTATGTCAATAAAATTTTTTTTAAAAAAATAACTACATAAAGATAGGCTCAGCTGGGTGCGGTGACTCATGCCTGTAATCCCAGCACTTTGGGAGGCCGAGGTGGGCATATCATTTGAGGTCAGGAGTTCGAGACCAGCCTGGCCAACACAATGAAACCCTATTTCTACTAAAAATACAAAAATTAGCCAGGCGTGGTGGCAGATGCCTTTAATCCCAGCTACTCGGGAGGCTGAGGGAGGAGAATCACTTGAACCTGGGAGGTGGAGGCTGCAATGAGCCAAGATTGCACCACTGCACTTCAGCCTGGGTGATAACAGTGAAACTCCATCTCAAAAAATAAAAAATAAAAATAAAAGTAGGCCTATGTAAGTTTCTGCACTTAAAAGAACAAAATGGAATGTTCTAACACTAAAACTTAATACACTAATGGGATTACCTTTGAAAATTACTTTGTGTGCACTACTAAATCTCATAAAAACAATTCCTATAATCACTGACCAGCTAACATAACGAATACTTTATAAAACAGAAAGAAGAAATCTGCCCCACAGACACCGTGGGGCACACAGTTTCAGTAGTCTGTGGGTTTCCCGCCAGCCGCACTCTTGGGCCATAATCATGGTGGACATGATGGAGTTGCCGAGGTCACGCATCAACGCCAGCATGCTAGCTCAGTTCATAGACAAGCCTGTCTGCTTCGTAAAGAGGCTGGAAAAGATTCATCCCACTGGAAAAATGTTTATTCTTTCAGATGGAGAAGGAAAAAATGGAACCATCAAGTTGATGGAACCCCTTGATGAAGAAATCTCTGGAATTATGGAAGTGGTTGGAAAAGTAACCACCAAGGCCACCATCTTGTGTACATCTTATGTCCAGTTTAAAGAAGATAACCATCCTTTTGATCTTGGACTTTACAACAAAGCTGTGAAAATTATCCATGAGTTCCCTCAGTTTTATCCTTTAGGGATTGTGCAACATGATTGATCTTGATGGATTTTCATACAATTGCAAATGAGCTACATTAAAGACTATTAAAGGAAGCCCCTCTTGTTTGAGGGGGAGATTTCTGTGCTTTCTCATATTTAATTTGCTCTTTTTAAGATATTCCAACCTAGAGTTTTTGATGGAACTGATATATTGACAGTTCTCACCTAAGTCCTTTTATAAAGAATTGCTACTCCAATATATGGTCAGATAAGATGCAAGAATAAAGCAGTTCTCTGAGTTTAGGTTTCTATTTTATTAATAAAAACTAAAATGGTACATACCAAAAAAAAAAAAAGAAAAAAAAATAAGAATCAAGAAATTCATGGGTCTAGTATGAGTACCAGAAAAATTAAAAAAAAATTTGCATGTAGAGATTCTGAATTGTAAGCCATAAGAATTTGCAGCAATAAATTTAATACATTGTAAAGGCTTCTATTTTCTGGAAGATCTTTTGACAGTAATTGCACTTTTAATGCTTGTATTAGCTCTCTGATGTTAAGATGTGAGCAGTTATTAATGGCTTTGTCACATTCTTTATATTTGTACAATTTGTCTCAAAAATAAATTATTTCCTGTGCACTAAGGTATGAGCATTAGTTAAGTTTTGCCACATTCTTCACACTTGTAGTTTTCTCGAGTATAAAGTATCTTACCTACAATCAAGTGAGACAACTATTTAAATAGCCTTTAAAGGCTTTGTCGTATCCTTCACATTTCTAGTTCTCTCTCACCAGCATGATCGCTTTCATATTTTAAAAAGTTTGAGATTTCGTAAAAAGCATTGTCAAATCTTTAAGGTTTGTGGTTTCTCTTTAGTATGAATCATCTTATGTATGTTAAGAATTGAGGACTTGTTAAAGGCTTTGCCACATTCTTCACATTTGTAGGGTTTCTCTGTAGTATGAATTATCTTATGTTTAGTAAGGGATGAGGACTGGCTAAAACCTTTGCCACATTGTTTACATTTGTAAGGTTTTTCTACAGTATGAATTCTGTTATGTATAGTAAGGGATGAGGATCGGTTAAAGGCTTTGCCACATTCTTCACATTTGTAGGGTTTCTCTCCAGTATGAATTCTGTTATGTGTAGTAAGGTATGCACGTATTTTAAAAGCTTTGCCACATTCTTCACATTTGTAGGGTTTCTCTCCAGTATGAATTGTCTTATGTTTACTAAGGCTTGAGGACATACTAAAGGCTTTGTCACATTCTTCACATTTGTAGGGTTTCTCTCCAGTATGAATTCTGTTATGTGTAGTAAGGTGTGTACGTATTTTAAAAGCTTTGCCACATTCTTCACATTTGTAGGGTTTCTCTCCAGTATGAATTCTCTTATGTTTACTAAGGCTTGAGGACTCACTAAAGGCTTTGTCACATTCTTCACATTTGTAGGGTTTCTCTCCAGTATGAATTCTGTTATGTGTAGTAAGGTGTGCACGTATTTTAAAAGCTTTGCCACATTCCTCACATTTGTAGAGTTTCTCTCCAGTATGAATTATCTTATGTTTACTAAGGCTTGAGGACATACGAAAGGCTTTGTCACATTCTTCACATTTGTAGGGTTTCTCTCCAGTATGAATTCTGTTATGTGTAGTAAGGTGTGCACATATTTTAAAAGCTTTGCCACATTCTTCACATTTGTAGGGTTTCTCTCCAGTATGAATTCTCTTATGTTTACTAAGGCTTGAGGACTCACTAAAGGCTTTGTCACATTCTTCACATTTGTAGGGTTTCTCTCCAGTATGAATTCTGTTATGTGTAGTAAGGTGTGCACGTATTTTAAAAGCTTTGCCACATTCTTCACATTTGTAGGGTTTCTCTCCAGTATGAATTCTCTTATGATTATTAAGGCTTGAGGACTCACTAAAGGCTTTGCCACATTCTTCACATTTGTAGGGTTTCTCTCCAGTATGAATTCTGTTATGTGTAGTAAGGTGTGTACGTATTTTAAAAGCTTTGCCACATTCTTCACATTTGTAGGGTTTCTCTCCAGTATGAATTCTCTTATGTTTACTAAGGTTTGAGGACATACTAAAGGCTTTGTCACATTCTTCACATTTGTAGGGTTTCCTTCCAGTATGAATTCTCATATGACTATTAAGGCTTGAGGACACACTAAAGGCTTTGCCACATTCTTTACATTTGCAGGGTTTCTCTCCAGTATGAATTCTGTTATGTGTAGTAAGGTGTGCACGTATTTTAAAAGCTTTGTCACATTCTTCACATTTGTAGGGTTTCTCTCCAGTATGAATTCTCTTATGTTTACTAAGGCTTGAGGACTCACTAAAGGCTTTGCCACATTCTTCACATTTGTAGGGTTTCTTTCCAGTATGAATTCTCTTATGTTTACTAATGATTGAAGGCCAGTTATAAGCTTTGTCACATTCTTCACATTTGTAGGGTTTCTCTCCAGTATGAATTCTCTTATGATTATTAAGGCTTGAGGACTCACTAAAGGCTTTGCCACATTCTTCACATTTGTAGGGTTTCTTTCCAGTATGAATTCTCTTATGTTTACTAATGATTGAAGGCCAGTTATAAGCTTTGCCACATTCTTCACATTTGTAGGGTTTCTCTCCAGTATGAATTCTCTTATGATTATTAAGACTTGAGGGCATACTAAAGGCTTTGCCACATTCTTTACATTTGTAATGATTCACTCTAGTATGAGTTCTTTCATGCTGAGTTAGGTGTGAAAGCATGCAACATGATTTGCCACATTCTTTACATTTGAAAGAATTATTTCCAGTATGTCTTATCTTATGGCTATTTGAACTTGAAAATTTATGAAAGACTTTTACATATTTATCACACTGAAATATTTTGTTCCGGGTAGTTATCAAACATTGCTTAAGTTCATCATAACCTCCTTTGTGCATCTTACACTCATCCACACTTTCACAGCCTTTTCTTAATTGTAAATTGCCATGTCCATATTTTCCATATCTTCTCAGTATTACTTTTGGGAAAGAATCTTTTATGCCCTGCTCTGGCCAAAGGTCTTGGGCAAAATGAGAATACACAACTGAAAAAAATAAAAATAACAAATTACTTCACTTACTAGACTCAGACGGATATACTTTACAAATCTAAGTTATAAAATTATACAAACTACATAAGCAAGATGGCATAGGAAAATACCACAGGCCATAATTACTTCATAGACATACAAATGTAACAAAAACATACAGACCAAAATACATTTGTGGAAAATGTATAAATGAGTTAAGTAGGTGCAGTGCCCCAAAGACCCTCATAGAATGAAGAGAAAAGTTTATTACATCTACCCAAAACAGCTCTTCCTGCTCCCCAATATACCAAAGAACCTTTACAAGTAAATAGTAAGCTCCTGAATTCTTTTTTAAAAGACAAGTAAAATACTGGCACATTCATCTTTATTTCCGTCTTCTAGGGGCTTTTCCAGATACTTGGTTTCTGTTTCCAATGACATAAAGTCATATACTTTCAAGTGACACTTTGAGTTTGCTGAGACTAAATGTAAATGTTACAGTAGCAGAGAAACTGCAGTATAACAGACAGGGAACAGGTGTAGCAAGTGATGACTCTAAAGAAACATGAATAAACTTCTCTAACTAGAAAGTAAACACTAAATTCAGACAAGACATGTCATAAGAACCTGTTTGACAGACTCCCAACATCTCTAACAAAGATAATTATTTTCAGACTATGCCATAACTTATGTGACAGGTAGCTTTTAATAACATCCAAATCTTAAAGACTACAATGTATACAAAATAGGGCACCACAGTTCCATCAAATATATCATAAAGTTTTCAGAAATAAATTATAAAAAAGATGTTTATAGGCCGGGCAGGGTGGCTCATGCCTGTAATCCCAGCACTTTGGGAGGCCAAGGCTGGCGGATCACGAGGTCAGGAGATCAAGACCATCCTGGCTAACACAGTGAAACTCCATCTCTACTAAAAATACAAAAAATTAGCTGGGCGTGGCGGTGTGCGCCTGTAGTCCCAGCTACTAAGGAGGCTGAGGCAGGGGAAGGGCATAAACCCGGGAGGTAGAGCTTGCAGTGAGCCGAGATCGCACCACTGTACTCCAGGCTGGGGGACAGAGCAAGACTCCATCTCAAAAAAAAAAAAAAAAAAAAAGATGTTTGTATTAATTTTAAAAATTGAAAATAAAGTGAATAATTTTATATTCAAATACATAAATACTCGATGAGTGAAATGGAAACAGATAACTATAGAAAAACAGAAAAATGAGGGTAACGAAAGTATGAAATATCAAAAAAACAGAAATTGTGGAAGTAAAAAATATTTTAAAAAATTATAACTAAAAAATTGTGGCCAGGCGCGGTGACTCATGTCTATAATCCCAGCACTTCGGGAGGCCAAGGCGGGAAGATCATAAGGTCAAGAGATCGAGACCATCCTGCTTAACATGGTGAAACCCCATCTCTACTAAAAATACAAAAAATTAGCTGGGTGTGGTGGCAAGCACCTGTACTCCCAGCTACTCAGGAGGTTGAGGCAGGAGAATTGCTTGAACCTGGGAGGTGGAGGTTGCAGTGAGCCAAGACCACGCCATTGCACTCCAGCCTGGGAGACAGAGGAACACTCTGTCTCAAGAAAAACAAACAAAAAAATTCTAAAAGAAAACATAAAATAAAAATGAAGAAGCTCAACAAACTAGGAAAAACACAAAAATATTTATAGCAAACACATATATAGGCACACTTTTAAAAGTCACAGACAAAAAGAGAATCTTGGAAACTGCTTGCAGTTACAAGCAGGCTTTCAGATAACCACTAAATTGTCAACAAAAATTTTGGAGGCCAGATGGGAACTGTGTGATATAGTCAAAGTCCTGAAAAAATAGCTACCAACTGAGAATAATACTATCAGCAAATCTGTCCTGCCAAAAATAAAACAAAAAAACCTTCCAAAGTAATCAAATTCTGAAAAAGTATATTGGCGCTGCATGTGCCCTATGTATAAAAGATACCGAAAGCAGTTTCTTCCACTGAAAATAACACGATTCAAGAAAACAACAGGCCAGGTATGGTGACTCACACCTTTTGTAATACCAGCACTTTGGGAGGCCAAAGCAGATGGATCACCTTAGGTGAGGAGTTCAAGATCAGCCTGGCCAACATGGCAAAACCCTGTCTCCACTAAAAATACAAAAATTAGCCAGGTGTGGTGGTGTGTGCCTATAATCCCAGCTATTCAGGAGGCTGAGGAGGGAGAATCACTTGAACCCAGGAAGTGGAGGTGGCAGTGAGCCGAGATTGCACCACTGAATTCCAGCCTGGGTGACAGAGCAAGAATCCATCTCAAAAATAAAAAAGAGAGAGAGAAAACAACACACAATCATATAAAAATACATTATTTTCTAGGAAAGATATGCACATACATAAAAATGAAATTTCTTACCATTGTTATAATGATGCAGAAAACAATCGTAATTATTCTATAAAATTTAAAGAATTCTAGAGAACAATGTAAAAACTAAAAATTTGAGGAAGCATTTTTTTTTTTTGAGATGGAGTTTCAATCTTGTTGAAGGCAGGAGAATGGCGTAAACCCAGGAGGCAGAGCTTACAGTGAGCTGAGATTGCACCACTGCACTCCAGCCTGGGCGACAGAGCAAGACTCCGTCTCAAAAAAAAAAAAAATTTTTTTTAATAAATAAATAAAATAAAATCATGCTGGACAGCATCATAAAATCCCAGCACTTTAAGAGGCCAAGGCGGGCAGATCACCTGATGTCAGGAGTTCAAGACCAGCCTGACCAACATGCTGAAACCCCATCTCTACTAAAAATAGAAAATTTAGTTGGGTGTGATGGCTCATGCCTATAATCTCAGCTATGCAGGAGGCTGAGGCAGGAGAATCGCTTGAACCCGTGAGGCGGAGGTTGCAGTGAGCTGAGCCGAGATCATGCCACTGCACTCCAGCCTGCGCGACAGAGCAAAACTCCTCTTAAAAAAAAATATATACATGTATATGTATATATAGAGAGAGCTCTCTGTTAAAATATATAGAGACACACACAGAATTCTATTATAATGATGGTACATAAAACCCTTAAACAACTTCTGTAAATATAAAAACCAAGACTAAATCTGCATACATTTGTTAATAGATACACAATATATTTATAATATCAATAACAAACTGGAAAATATAAAGCTATAGGTTTTTGTATTCAATTGAAGTTATCATATTAAAATGTATTGTTTTAACTTTAAGATGTTTTATTTAATCTCCATTTTTCAAAATGATTACATTATATTTCAGGATGATTGCATTATATTTATAGAAAGTATGTGAAACAATAAAAAATAACCAAGGCATGTCACAAAATTAAAATAAAAATTAAGGCAGTAAAACAGGAAACGAGAAAAAACGTATCTACAAAAAATACATAAAACAATAATAAACTGTTAATAGTAACTTCATATCTTTAAGCAATTATTTTAAATGTAAATTAAACAACTTAATAAAAAGAAATGTAGCCAGGGACGATGACTCACGCCTATAATCCCAGCACTTTGGGAGGCCGAGGCAGGAAGATCACCTGAGGTTGGGAGTTTGAGACCAGCCTGGCCAACATGGAGAAACCCCTTCTCTACTAAAAACACAAAACTAGTTGGGCATGATGGCACATGCCTGTAATCCCAGCTACTCAAAAGGCTGAGGCAGGAGAATCATGTGAACCTGGGAGGCAGATCTTGTGGTGAGCCAAGATTGTGCCATTGCACTCCAGCCTGGGCAACAAGAGCAAAACTCTGTCTCAAAAAAAAAAAAAAAAAAAAAAAAAGAGAGAGAAATGTAATCATGTAATCCAAGGACTTTGTGAGGCCCAAGTGGCCTTATCACTTGATCTCAGTAGTTCAAGGCCAGCCTGGGCAACCCTGTCTCTACAAAAAATACAAACAAACAAACAAAAAACCCAGCTGGGTGATGATGGCACATGCCTGTAACCCAGCTACTTAAGAGGCTGAATTGACATCATCTGAGTTTGGGAAGGTTGAGGGTGTGGTGAGCTGTGATAAGGCCACTGCAAACTAGCTTGGTTAACAGAGTGAGATCCTATCCTAAATAAATAATTAAATTTAAGGGCCGGGCGCGGTGGCTCACGCCTGTAATCCCAGCACTTTGGGAGGCCAAGGCGGGCGGATCACAAGGTCAGGAGATCAAGACCATCCTGGCTACACGGTGAAACCCCATCTCTATTAAAAATACAAAAAATTAGCCGGGCGTGGTGGCGGGCGCCTGTAGTCCCAGCTACTCGGGAGGCTGAGGCAGGAGAATGGCGTGAACTTGGAAGGCGGAGCTTGCAGTGAGCTGAGATCGGCCACTGGCACTCCAGCCTGGGTAAGAGAGCAAGACTTCGTCTCAAAAAATAATTAATTAATTAATTAAATTTATAAAAAGAATAAGAAACAAGATGTGTGAGAGGATTAAGTAAAAAAGCAATACAGTATGCTGTCTATAAGAGACTCATTTTAGCATTGAGTCAAACAGGGTGAAAGCAACATAATGGAAAAAATCTATATTCCATGTAAATAGTAACCGCAATTAAGTGAGGTGGTCATAATTATATTAGGCATAATATGCCTTAAGTCAAGTACTAATGTGAGACAAAAATTGATATGTAATGGTCAAATGGGTCACTTTACCAGGAATCTATAACTATCATATATATTATGATATATATATATAAATATCATATATTATAATACATGAGACATATATCCAAAATATATAAAGCAAATATTGGCAAAGTGAAACAGAAAATACATAGCAACGCAATGATTTTAGACACCATAATCCCATTTTAAATAATAAATTAAAAATTCAGATGAAAGATCGATAAGAAAATAGGAAGCATAGACAACATTATAGATTCTATTAATTATTTTGCACATAGAGGAATACCTGAAAGTGGATAACTTATAAAGAAAAGTCAGGGTGACAGAGTGAGATTCTGTCTCAAAACAACAACAACAAATAAACTTAAGACCAAAATCATACACTATGTGTATTCTGACCAAAACTGAATGAAACTAGGAAAAACAGGCAAATCCAAAAATACATAAAATAAAACACACGGGACAGGCATGGTGGCTCACGCCTGTAATATTAACAATTTTGGAGGCCAAGGCAAGAGAACTGCTTGAGCCCAGGAGGTTGAAACTAGCCTGCACAACATAGTAAGACCCTGTCTCTAAAAAGAGATTAGAAAAATAAACAAATATAAAACACACTCTTCAATATATACTTGCTGAAGGGTCAAAAAATTTTATTTTGTTAACATGTCAATACAACCTACAAGGGTGAACAAATTTAATATAACCTTTATAAAATCCTAATAGCACAGATTTTTTAGACAAGTATGTTGTTCAAAAATTTTAAATTTGATTGTAAACTATAACTAGCCAAACACCCTGAAAAATAAGTATTATACTTCCTGATTTTAAAACATATTAAAAGCTACAATCCCAAAAACAATGTGATACTAACACAAAGATAAACAGAAGAAAAAAAACAAAAGAATAAAGAGCTCAGAAATAAAACCTTCTGTATATGATCAAATGATCTTCCACAAAGTTACCATGAGCACACAATGGAGAAAAAATAATCTCTTCAAATAATAATTTTGAAAACTGGATACCTACACTGATAAAGCTGCATTGTTTCTTTGAACTATATACAAAAAGTATTTTAGGGCCACGCACAGTGGCTCACACCTGTAACCCCAACACTTTGGGAGGCCAAGGTGGGCAGACTACCTGAGGTCAGGAGTTTGAGACCAGGCTGGAGAATATGTTGAAACCCCTATCTACTAAAAATACAAAAATTAGCAGAGCATGGTCACAGGTGCCTGTAATTCCAGCTATTCGAGAGGCTGAGAGGCAGGAGAATCACTTGAACCCAGGAGGTGGATGTTGGAGTGAGCCAAGATGATGGCACTGCACTCCAACCTGGGCAACAGAACAAGATTACATCTTGTAAAAAAAAAAAAAAAAAAAAAAAAAAAAAAAGGAAAATTTTATATATGTGTGTGTATATATATATAGGGGTGTGTGTGTGTATATATATATATTTATATGGTACTTAGAAATAAAAAATAACAATTCTCTTATAAAAAATATAGGGGAGGCCAGGCGCGGTGGCTCAAGCCTGTAATCCCAGCACTTTGAGAGGCTGAGACAGGCGGATCACGAGGTCAGGAGATCGAGACCATCCTGGCTAACACAGTCAAATCCCGTCTCTACTAAAAAATACAAAAAACTAGCCGGGCGAGGTGGCGGGCGCCTATAGTCCCAGCTACTTGGGAAGCTGCGGCAGGAGAATGGCGCAAACCCGGGAGGCGGAGCTTGCAGTGAGCTGAGATCCGGCCACTGCACTCCAGCCTGGGCAACAGCGTGAGACTCTGCCTCAAAAAAAAAAAAAAAAAAAAAAAAATACAGGGGAAAGACATGAAATTGGTCTTGGCACCATTTTCTTAGATATGACATTAAATGCATGAACAACAGAAAAAAGAAAATAGAAATTTAACCACACCATACTTTAATATTTCTGCACATCAAAAAAAAAAAAAAAAAAAGAAAAATTCAAAAGAGTGACAAGGTCTCTCTTCAAAGGAAATTGGTAAAATATTTGAAAACTGGTAAAACTATTTGCAAATCACATGTGATTGGCCCGAAGTGGTGGCTCGCACCTGTAATCCCAGTACTTTGGGAGGTCTAGGCAGGTGATTCACCTGAGATCAGGAGTTCGAAACCAGCCTGACCAACATAATGAAACCCTGTCTCTAAAACTACAAAAAGTAGCTGGGTGTGGTGGCTCTTCCCTATAATCCCAGCTGTGGGGAAGCTGAGACAGGAGAATCACTTGAACCCAGGAGGCAGAGGTTGCAATGAGCCGAGATCGCACCATTGCACTCCAGCTTGGGCGACAAATGCAAGACTCCATCTCAATTAAAAAAAAAACAACAACAACAAGCACAGTGGCTCACACCTGTAATCCCAGCACTTTGGGAGGCCAAGGTGGGCAAATCGCCTGATGTCAGCAGTTCAAGACTAGCCTGGCCTACATGGTGAAACCCTGTCTCTAAAAATTAGCTAGGCATGGTGGCACATGCCTGTAATCCCAGCTACTTGGGAGGCGGAGGCAGGAGAATCGCTTGAACCCAGGAGGCGGAGGTAGCAGTAAGCCCAGATCGTGCCACTGCACTCCAGCCTGGGCAACAAGAGCAAAACTCCATCTCAAAAAAAAAAAAACAAAAAAAAACAACTCCAGTGGTATATTTTATATAGTAATGTAAAATACAATCCTAAAATTTACATGAAACTTCAACAAACTTTGAATAGCCAAAGCAATCTTGACAAAAAAGAACCGGGAGGATGTCACAGTTAATAATCCCAAACTGTATTTCAAGACTATACTAATAAAAACAGGATGAATTATGCAGAAAAATGAAAAAACAAATGGAACAGAAATCACTACTCTCACATATTTTAAACATGGTAAAACAAGAGAAATTAAAAAATAGTTTAACATAGGTTTTTTTATTGTTTTTTTTTTTAAACTTTGAGACGGACTTTCTCTCTTCTCACACAAGCTGAAGGGCAATGGCATGACACCGGCTCACTGAAACCTCTGCTTCCTTAATTCAAGCAATTCTCCTGCCTCAGTCTCCCGAATAGCAGGGATTACACCGAATAGCAGGCGTGCACCACCACGACCAGGAAATTTTTACATTTTTAGTAAAGAACGAGTTTCACCATGTTGGCCAGGCTGGTCTCGAACTCCTGACCTCAGGTGATCCACCCGCCTTGGCCTCCCAAAGTGCTGGATCTACTGGCGTGAGACATTTGCCCGGCCTAACACAGAGTTTTATAAAATTATGCAGATATTTATGGTTCCCCTGAAAATATGAAAATATAGATTTTCTTGAAACTATTTTCTTTGGAACACAGCTTCCCAAAATCTATTTTAAGGACTGGTTTTCTCCTTAACCTTTGGACCTCTCATCTGTGTTGTCCATTGTGTTCACTCTCACCTACCTGGGGGTTTGGCTACCATCTTGTGTCTTTTCATATTCCAGGGCTCTTTTCCTTGCTCCAGACAGGTGATCAAATCTGGCTTAGGGACACCAATACCTGTTTTATTAAAAATAAGTAACATGAATGTTGCTCATATTCTTCAAATAATGTGCTCAGTAAAGAGAACGTAATGGAATATTCTAGTATATTAACCCCAAAACACTAATTTATAACAGTAACTTCTAAATATTTAGAAAATGGGCTGGGCACGGTGACTCATGCCTGTAATCCCAGCACTTTGGGAGGCGGAGGAGGGTGGATCACTTGAGGTCAGAAGTTCGAGACCAGCCTGGCCAACACGGTGAAACCTCTTCTTTATTAAAAATACAAAACTTAGCTGGGCTTGGTGGCACACGTCTGTAGTCCCAGTGACTCAGAAAGCTGAGGCTGAAGAATCTCTTGAACCCGGGAGGTTCAAGTGAGCCAAAATCGCGCCATTGTACTCCAGCCTGGGCAACAG